>NC_133027.1:9967142-11266428 GCF_048771995.1 Taeniopygia guttata | reverse complement strand
TTCTATTGCCCTGCGCGGGGCTTTTTCTACTTTGCCCCATGCCTTAAGGCTCTTGCCACTGCCTGAGGATTTTGTGTCCTCGGCTAGCGTGGCTGTGCACTTTTCCCATATTCCCGGATGCATGGCATCCACTGGGCATTCGGTTGCCCCAAGCTCAAGCAGCCTCGCTATAGCAAGATAAAAGTCCTTGAGCTTAAATTCGATACTCCACTGCTTATAATTCAAACTTACGACCTTGGCGACGCTGTCCATGACGCTCGCGGGTCCTGGGACGTCTCCCTGCGCCAAGATACGTCTCCCTGACCGCTCCGGCCGCTGCTCCTGTCCAGGTGTACCCCGTTACCCGAGCGAATCTTCCTGGGTTTCGGCACCAAATATGTTGCCTTTGTAAAAGACAGCGGGCGACCTGGTTCTAAGAGGCAGCACGGCGGTCTGGCCTCTCCAGACTGCTCGAGCTATCGACAAAGACGCTTGCACCAACGTGGCGGACGATCGAAAGCCTTTATTATCTCATCTCGTGGGTTTAAATAGTCTTGGGGGTCTTTGCTACGTCAGAGGGGAGTTGTGGGGTCTCAAGGGTTAGTCGGGAGTGGAAAACTACTGGGGCAGGTGTGGTCACATGCTTTTGGGGTTAATAGATAACGTGGAGCAGGGAGAGGGGGGGAAGGGTCTCTCTTTCCGTCACATCCCGTGATCTTCCGTTCGCCTGTCCCTACTACTACAGCCCCCATGGCAGAAGGAAGTCAAAGAGGTTCTGAGAGTGCTCAGGGCGATCCATCACCAGCAAGAAGCTATTAGGGAGCTGCCACAAATCCAAGAGCTGAACAACACCATGGAACCCAGTGGACACCTTGTCCAGCAGCTCAATCTCCAGGAGCATGCAGATTCTGTAGGGTTGCAAAAAGACCACAAGGCCATCAGCAGGGCTGGTACCGTTCAGGGCTCAGGAAGCCCTCACACAGCCCAGGATGCTCTGAGCCCTCCACTGAGCTCATGCCCGCTCTCCCTCCAGGTGTCCTGGTGGTTTCCACTCTCCCAGGCCTTGGCTTTCCCCGCCTGTCCCTTGCTGTTTTCTGCTGTCGGCCCAAGTCACTCACCAGCTCGCCCTAATGATCGATGCGATCCCGTGGCACACATTCCATGGGCACCGGTGAGCCAGTGGGAGCAGCGGGCTGAGCTCAGATCCTGACCTGCAGAGTCCCTGCTCCCTGTCCTCCACCGCCCCCTGCTCCGTCCCTGCCAGCCCCACCGCGCACGTCCCTGCCAGCCCCGAGTAGACGGCGCCGGGCACCGCGCTCCTGCAGGTAACCCAGCGGAATCGCTCCTGCAGGGCTCCTGAGCCTTCCCTGTGGGCGAGACGCGGCTGTCAGCGCTCGGGCCGGGGCTGGGAACAATCCCCGACCTCCCCGCTATGTCCCCCGAGCAGCCCAGGCCGGGCACCTCCACCCGAACGGGGCAGTGGCGGCTCGGGGCGGGCGGCCGTGCTACTGAGCGGCTGAGCTTGGTCCGGGGAAGGCGCAGCGGAGGCGGGGGTGAGGCCCTGCTACGTGTGTCCTCCGCGGGCCCCGAGAGGAGCCGGAAGCGGAGTTGGGGCCGGAGTCGTGACAGACGGAGCCGAGGCCCGGCCATGCTGCCCAAGACGCAGCTACTGATGCCCGCCCGGCAGCGCCAGTGGCAGTACGGCGAGGGCCGCCAAGGAGGAAGCGCTGCCGACTGCTCTACAGACTCGCTCCATCATTTGAACAACACTGCTCAGTCCACAGACCATGAAACAGAAAGAGAAAAATCACCCGCTTGCAAGAATGCCCAGAGTGTGCAGTGAAAAGATGAAAACAATGGACCCTTGCAAAAGTCCCCAGACCGTACCACTAAATGAAAAAGCATGGATGCTTGCACAAGTTTGCAGACTGTGCCAAAAAAGGAAGACAAAAAGACACTTGCATGAGTTCTGTAGTTGTACAGCAAATCAGGGCGGGAAAAAAGGACACCTGCAGAAATCCACAGAGTGTAAAAGAAAAAGGAAGAAAAAAGGACACGTGCATGTGTCTGCAGATCCTACAACCACAGAGATAAAAAATGGATGCCTTCAGACACCCTGCTGGGCAAGAGACACTCCCTTTTGAGCTGAAGCTGTTGGCAGGAGCTTTACCAAAAATATGGCATCATTATGTCAGTTTTGTTTCGGCCCAGTGAAAAATCTCTTACTTACCTGTCAGACCGTTAAAAACTTTGTGGGATGACACCAACAAGAAAGCCCTGCCAACTGCTCTATGGATTCACTCCATCATTTGATCTGTTCTGCTCAAGTCTGCAGGCCAGGGAAAAAAATGGAAAAAGAACCCACCTGCACACGTCCCCAGTCTGTGCAAGACTGTGGTAGATAGGGACAGGCGAACGGAAGATCACGGGATGTGACGGAAAGAGAGACCCTTCCCCCCTTCTCCCTGCCCCACGTTATCTATTAACCCCAGAAGCATGTGACCACACCTGTTGCAGTAGTTTTCCACTACCGACTAACCCCTGAGACCCCACAACCCCCCTCTGACGTAGCAAAGACCCCCGAGACTATTTAAACCCACGAGATGAGATAATAAAGGCTTTTCGATCGTCCACCAAATTGGTGCCAGCGTCTTTGTCGATTAGCCCGAGTGGTCTGGAGAGGCCGGACCACCGTGCTGCCCCCAGAACCAGGTTGCCGTTGTCTTTTACAAGGCAACACAAGACAAAGAGGAAAAAAAGGGTCACCTGCAGCAATCAGCCAACTGTATAAGAAGAAGGCAAAATTAAGACACTTGCACATGCCTGCACACCCTACAATTGCAGGGGAAAGAGAAGGATGCTTGCATTTGTCCACAGCCTTAACAGCATCAGGCGACAAAAAGGACTCCTTTGACAGGGCACACACTGTCCCAAAGCAACACAAAACTTGCTTGCAGTGCATAACCCGTAGCTCAAAGTATCCAAGAGGAATGCAGAACAGGCACCAAGCCCACACACCCTGTACCTTGGCCACCAGTGCTTCTGACTAAAACTAGTTCCCTAAATTGGAATGCCTGTCATTCCTGCACATTTACTGCATGGCTAACATCAACCAGCAAATTGTAGGGCTCACTGAAGGAAGAACGATTTTTTTAGTGGGGAAAAGATGCCGAGGAACAAATGGCCCATATGTGTTTGCATGACACTGGAGCAGTGTTGATGTTGGCAATATGGCAGGGACATGTCCTCTGCACGGGGCAGTGCCCACGTCATGTGCCAAGGAACAAATGGCCCATATGTGTTTGCATGACACTGGAGCAGTGTTGATGTTGGCAATATGGCAGGGACACGTCCTCTGCACGGGGCAGTGCCCACGTCATGTTAATGGCCAGGGGGGCCCTTGGGGCAGCCCTCACAGTGTGGGTGCACCCATGCCTGTTCTCTCCACTTCCACCAGCTGCCAGGTCAGCCCTTCTCTTGACAAAGTTCTCTGTCCCACACTGAGCTCCTGGTGCCTTTGCAAAAAAACACTCCCTTTGGCTTGTGGGAAACCTGCCAGGTCAGATTCCTCCATGGATGTGGGTTTGAAATCTCTGTCATGCCCACGCTGGATACGTGCTGCATAGTAGTACTGCATTTTTCAGTCATTTGCTGCACTCTCATTTTTGGCCTGCAGGAGCTGAGTGAATTGATCCTGGTTTTCCTGAGCTTAGCCTTTTCTTTTCTGGGCCGTATAGCTCACTGAACCACAAACTCCAAATCTGCTGCAGACAGCTGCAAGCACCAAACAGGCAAACAATCCAAAATGCAGGTTCTGTGGAATTCTTGTCCATCATTTCATTCTAAACCTCCTCAGAATGTGCCACAGGTAGAAGCAAACAGGTCCCAATCTCACAGGTAATAGGAGAAGGCCTCAGGTCAAGAACAGGAGTTCAGCCAATGGCTAAAGGAACCAGAGGAATTTGCAAGGCAGGTGAGTGCTGGAGATGATGGAGGCCTGCCAAGCTGCCTGCTCTTGTCTTGCTGCTGAAATCTTGAATTTCATTGTGGTAAACAGGCAAAATGAAATTAAAAGGAGGTTGATGACTTCTAGAAAAAATGTGCCTATTTGTTAAAAACTAGAACAACAGAGGAGGAGGCCTCAGGGTAAGCCTAGGGCCTGCGGGAAAAGCCAGAGGTAACTGTAACAGTGCCGTGTAACAAGGTGTTTCTCCAGACACGAGGTACCCTTGAAAGACCCCGGGTGCGTCCCACCCAGGGATTTTTAAAGTCTCTTGGGGTTGCTTGCTTGGTGCGCTTTGGATCCTCTTGCAGATGGGTCCTTTTCTTGCTCACTGACAGGTCTGTAAGATGGTGCAGTCCGACCAATCAGTTTGGAATACAGCAATCCTATTGGGTGGCTGGTTTCCCAATTGTAGTTCGGGTTGCTCTCATCACCCTTTGATGTAACTTTTCTGGAACATTCTTACTATTGCACCTTATTACTAACCTGCATTTCACTGTTTAGTAGCCATATACACACACTTAAATAACCGTACATTTAACTGAATAACTTATCACATTAATTATATAACACCTCATTATATTGATTAACAATCCATAATGGCTTAGTGTAATAATTAACTATTAGTAACTTTGCCTTTGAAAGTGAATTTATTTATAACAGCGTCCGCTCCATGCGCTGGGAGAGCCGGGCCCAGGGGCTGCTCATCGACCGCTCCCTCTTCGAGCGGGAGCTGCTCAGCCCGGGCGACGCCCAGGGGCCGGCCCCGCGCCCCTTCAGGGCCACGCAGTTCCGCAGCTTCGTGCGCCAGCTCCACCGCTACAGCTTCCGCAGGGTGCCGGGCCGGGCTGGCTCAGCTGCGCCGGGCGATGCCGGGGCCTGGCTCCACTACAGCAACCCCTGCTTTCGCCGTGACCGCCCCGACCTCCTGCTCCGCGTCAGGCGCCGGAGCACGCCCAACAGGCAGCGGCCGGCGGCGGGGCGGGAGTGCCGCAGGCGCCCGCCCTGCGGCTCGCAGCAGCTCCCCGGGGCACGGCCGCTGCCGGACGGGCAGGGCGGGCACGCTCGCTTCCAGCCGCTGCCCATGGAGCGGCCGCCGCTGCCGCCCGGGCGCCCGCCCAGCGCTTCCTCCTGCTGCACAGGGAGCGGACGCTGCCGGACGGGCGGGAGCTGCGCAGCCCCTGGCCCGGCCGCTTCCAGCAGCCGCCCGGAGAGCAGCCGCTGCTCGCCCGGCGCCCGCCCTGCGGCTTCCACCTGCTGCACCGGGACCGGCCCGTGCCGGCCCGGCGGGAGGGGCCGAGCCGCTTCCAGGAGCTCTATGGGCAGCGGCCGCCGCCCGCCGAGCAGGAGTTGCTTCAGATCCCGCCCTCCGACTTGCTCGGTTTCTGCGGGGAGCCGCTGCTGCCGCTCGCAGGGGCACAGCCCCGCAGCCGCTTCCAGGACCTCTACGGAGAGCAGCTGCCTCCAGTCGACCGGGAGCTGCTCAGGATGCAGGCCGGCAGCTTCCAGCCTCTCCACAGGGAGCAGCAGCCCCCAGCCTCTGTCTCGCAAGGTAGGAAAAGAGCTGTAGCTCCTTGCTTTTCCAAAAGGTCATGAAAAGTGACTGAAGTATCTTTCCACAAGGATCTGTCAGCTCTGTCATTCTTGGCCCAAAATTGTCAAGCCTATTAAGCCTATTAGAAAGCCAGAAGGTTCTCTGTCTGGTTTTCCTGTGTGCTTCCTGTGATGTTTGATCCAGGGTAGCAACAGAGATCTGTGTCCCAGAGCCACATTGTGGAGCCTGACCAATGTGTTTGGATTCTTGCAGCTGCCTCAGGCACTTCAGCCCCCAGTGCTCCACCTGGCAGTGCTGCAGCATTGACAGCCTCCAGCTCAGCACAGAAGGCCCCTGGGGAAGAGCAATTGCCACCAGTGGATCTGGGCTTTGCCATAGAGCAAATGATTCGGGAGATCAGGAGGTCCCTGTCTGAAAGGTCTCCCTCTGCTCAGGTAATCCCATTGGAGAGGAAGGGAAGAGGCTGGGCTGAGAGCTTTTCAATGTTGTTACATGGAGAAGGAGAGTAACTTATCCTTGATGTGATCCCAGCAAAATACCGAATGATCTCTAATTTTCTTATTTTCTATTGTTCTTTCAAGGGGAATATTAATGTTGTCCCTGAGTCTTCAGGAGGGGAGCCTGTGGACCGAGCTGCAGCTGAGGAAACTCCATCTGGCACCAAGAGCTGCGGGAACAGTTCTCCAGAGCCCGAGGAGCCTGGTAAGGACAGAGCCCCCATTGGTTTAGAGAGGTGTGAGACGGCTGCTCTGAGCCTGCCTCTGGCAGGAGGGGAGATGAGAAGAGTTGAGTTCTTGTCTGCAGGGTTGGTGCTTCCCGGTGCCTTTAGTTCAAATCCTGCACTGGCACAACCTGCCCGAGCCCTGCCCTCCATGCTTCTGTAGAGGCTCTGACACCAAGTCCTCTGCTGTGGCAAGAGAGCAGGGAATAAACCTGACCTTGTGGGAGTTGTGTCACCAAGCTGGCTGTCCCAATTTGGTTCATAACTCAGCCCTCAGCAGCCTTCAGCCATTTCAGTGAGGACGGTGGTCTCTCTGTCACTGGCACTGTCTCTGTTTCAAGCTCTCTTGGGTGCCATTTGCACTGTGAGTGCTGAGACTCTGTCAGGATACTTAAATACTTTATACTGTTCAGTTTTGAACACTTGGAAGGATCCCTGTTCTTTAAAGAGCAGGCTTCAAATTGCCAAGTGAGAGTCTGCCTTTCAGGCCATCTTTTAAAGTTCCTCATGGACGGACAATTGGTGCTCAAGGGACACTTGGGCAAAGGCCAATATTGACTCAGTGTTTCCTTTGCTTCCCAGATCCAGTGTGATTGACTTCCCCAGGAGGGCTGCCCTGTGTGGCTGGAAGAGACAGAGGAAGAGCCTGTGACCATCGGGCAGGTAGAATTCCTCTGTCTCTAGTTATATTAATAGATGCGTATAGTTACATTTATGTATGTAGTTGTATGTATAGGTTTATATAGTTACATTTATCTATCTAGAGGGTTAGGGATCTGAATAGTTAATTTATTTTTAGCTTTAAGTGTATATATTTATATTTTTAGGTGTGCAGTTTTAGTTATAGATGCCCATAGTTGCATTTATACATGTGTATAGTTACATTTACGTGTATGTAGTTACATTTATAGATAGGCATCTTTATTTTGATGTATGGGAGTTTAGTTACATAGATTGATGCCTGTATAGGTATAAGCCTCTTTTTAACTTCTTCCTCTGCTCTGCTTCCTCCCTCACCTCTTGCTTTTCCCCTGTGCCCCCTGTGTCCCCTCTGCCTGTGCTGGGTCCGAGCTGGGGCCGGGCCGGGCGGAGCAGCAGTTCGAGCCCGGGTGTCCCTGGAGCAGTGGGAGCTGCCGCTGGCCCCAGGCCCTGTCTCCTGAGGAGCTGCTGAAGGACGGTGAGAGCGAGGGGTCCGAGGGGGCGGTGACGCTGAAGGGACGGTGACCCTGAGGTGCTGCTGGGGCTGAGGGGTGTGGGGCAGCCGAGGGCGATGGTGGCACTGAGGTGACAGGGAAGTGGCACAGGCCGAGGGCGTGGCGGGTCTAGGGGGACAGGAAGGGTCAGAAGGGACTGAGGGGGTGAGAGGACTGTGAGGGGCTGAAGAAACTGAAGGGGGCTGGGGCTTTGCCGAGAGCATGGCGGGGCTGAGGGGATGGAGGGGCCGGCAGGGAGCACAGAGGGCTCCGGGACTGCAGCTCCGCCAGGCCTTGGAAGCAATTCCAGAGCCTCCGCTTTTGCCAGAGCTGCAGTGAAGACCTTGAGGACAGCCGGAGACTGACGGGATCCAGCAGGGAGAAGCCGCTGGCCAGCAGCAAGAGCAGGGATGCTGCCACCCTGGAGAGAGCCCGGGTGAGGCACAGGACCGGGGAGGCAGGGCGGGGCTGAGGGTGGCGGGGCTGAGGCTGCGGGCACTGCCCGGCGGGGCAGGAGCGGGCCCTGCCCGTGCTGGGGCTGCTCAGCACAGCTGCCCCGGCTGGCACAGGGGCTGTCCTTGGGCAAGGCAGCTGTGCCGGCAGGGCCCGGGAGCTGTGCTGGCTGTGCCGGGCTGCCGGGGCTGGGGGACAGTCCCGCCGCGGCTACGCTCACCACGGCCTGGCCCGCTCGGCTGCTTTTTCCTTCTCACCCTCCTGGGGAGGCTCTGAGATCTTCTCCTCCCTCATGGAAGTGCAGCTGTTGCCAAGGGAAAGGTCCCCGTACTGACTCAGTGTTCCCTTTGCTTGCCAGCTGTGCCTTCTGCCATCCCTGTCCAGGAGAGCTGCTCTGCACGGGAGGAAGAGACTGAGGGAGAGGCTTTGGAGATGGGGCAGCTGGGATCCCTCTGTTTGGAGATCTGTTTAGAGATACACGGACTTGCACATAGACAGTGATAATTCCGTGTATATTTCCATATGTGTCTTGCTATTTGTATAGGTTTATTTCCATTAGTATATGTTGTTATATTTATGTATACTAATGTTGTTCTGTTGGTATACTATATATATATATATAGATATAGATATAGATATATGTATATGTATATATGTATATATATATATTTGCTATTAAATATATGTGTATATATGTATACATATATACACACATATATCTGTGTTAAATTCTTTTTCCTGGGTATACAGTTGTGTAAGTATCTCTTTTGATGTAGTTGTAGTTGGCTTTTAAAATATATATATTGCTATTTGTATAAATATATTTGTCTATTTTTCTATATATATTGGTCTCTTTCTGGATGTAATTCTTTTTACATATCTAGACTTGTATAGCTGTATATGTCTATTGATGCAGTTGGATGGATATTTAGATTGGTGTAGTTGTCTATTTACAGATTGGTTTTTTCATGTATCTTTTAAAATATATTGTATGTAATATGCAATATTTAATCTATATTTACATATGTATGTTGTTGTGGTTATATATGTATTACTTTCAATTTAACTATGGATGCAGTTGTATAGTTGTATAATTCTATCCATTGAGTTTTAGTACAGGGCTATTTTGGGAGAGTTTTTGATATTTTTGTATTCCTAGATGGGCTTTACTTTTGTAGAAATATGTAATAAATTAAGTTGTGAGACAACTAATTAATCTTTGCATATAGTGAATTGTTCTAGAGGTTGGAAATAAATTAACTGAAATTGGTATTTGTATATTTTTATCTAGATTGTTTGTAATAATGTAATAAATTCCTGACTTTAGCCTTAATTGAGATTTGTATAGTTCTGTATTGTCAGTGTAGATGTAGCAATTTGTAATAAATGACGTTTTCCAACTGAAATTGTTTCTCGTGCATTTGTCAATCAGCAGAGTGGCTGTAGCAATCTGCAGGAAATGCCATTTGTCAGCTGCACTGGGTGTTTTGTGATTTGTGCTTCCCAAAGCCATCAGCAGATGTAAATGCTGGAGGATTTTGGCCATGAAAATCTCTGGCCATGCCCAGGACTTGCACTCAGGCTGGGCAAGGGAAGCACAGATTTGGGATGGCAGCAGAGCCACACGTTGGCTCAGAACTCGCTGCAAAGGCCTGCTGAGAAAACTCCAGGACTCCACTGAGAGTAGAACTCCAAGCAGGAGCCAACCTGGCGGCAGAAATCATTCACAATGAAAAAAAGAGAGCAAATGTGGCAAAGCAGATGTGGGGAGACTCTGTGAGTCTGATAAAATGCTCTCAATCACTGCTGCCTAGGCACATCTGCAAAAATATTTTGTTAAAAACTGAATACCTCCCATGAAATACAGATTTCACTTTCCCCTTTACTTACCTTGCTCTGTGAGTGGAGACACTCTCTCCTTTTCACTGAGAATGTTTGCCCTTCAGCACCTGACTTTAAATCAAAGGTTACGTACTACCACTTGGCCCCATAAATGAAAACAGCCCTGCCCTCGTGACAGTGTTTGCAAAGTCTTCCCTCCTCTTGTCCCCACATCTCACACACGGAACCATCCCCTTCCTGCCCAAAGTGTGCCTGAGGTGAGTGAGGGCTCCAGGAGCTCAGGAGGGTGCAAGAGCTCTGCAGGTGGAAGGTTTTGCAAAGCTTCCTGAGCATCAGTAAACTCTGGCTTTGCCAGTCTTCCCCTGGAATATTGTCCTGCGCAAGGATGATCTTGGACAACAATGTGCCTCCAGCTCAAGTAACGTTTGTTTTCTTCAAGGCTTGAATAGAGGAAAATGAAAATTCTAATTGTACGTGTGAAATTTGGGTTTTGGTGCAGCTGGGTTTGCTCCATTATTTGCTGTGGGAAGTAGGGTAAAACCTTTAAATTCCCAGCAGAAGTTGATTGCCAGCCCACACAGACCTGAATGAGACCCAGGTGTGCTTGCTGCATGCTGGTCCAAGGGAAAAGCTGGAACAAGTCCGCTTTTATTGCAGCAGGAGCCTGTCTGTACTGTTGTCTCCAGGGCTTTCTGTGGTAAGACACGGCAATCCAGCCAGAAATGGTGGATATGAGAGTTCCAACAGCAGCCTGCTTCTCCAGAGTGAGGGACGAGGCCAGCCTGAAAGCCTGAAAGGTGTTGTGGGTACTGGAGAAGGCCAGGCTGTCCTTGTGCGGGGATGGCCTTCAAAGGGGACCTCACACCTTGTGCTGCTGACAAAGGACAGCTGGTGGCCTTCCATAAAAAGCTTCTTTTGTCCAGCTCTTTGACATGTTCCAGCCAGCAACAATTCCTGCTGCTCACACCAGCCCCTTTGCAAGCAGGAGGAATTTGTGGAAGCAGCCTGACAGCTTAGTTGCAGGAGAATAAAATACTCATCTGAGTGTTAACAACTTTCTGCCAGAGCCTGCATCCTCAGCCCCTTATCTCTTCCAGTTGTCTCTGATGTGCAAGAAGCGGCAGGGAATCACTGATCCTGGAAAAGCAGAAGGAGGAGAGGCAGTGGCTGGTCCCTGGAGGCCATGGGAGCAGTGAGAGCCATCCAAAATAGGATTTTTGCTGGGTTGTGGAGATAAGTGACCAGCCACCAATGCTCTGTGTGAGGCTGGGGCCATCTGTGAATGTGAGCATAGAAATCTGACCTTGCAAAACAGAGAAAAAGGGGTCCTTGGGTATTTGCCATAACTTGGAGGGGCTCTGAGTCACCTGCTTCAGTGGAAGGTGTCCCTGCCCACGGCAGAGGGGCTGGATCTAGAGGGTCTTTAAGGTCCCTTCCAACTCAAACTCCTCTGTGAGTCTAAATTACAAACTCACGATGACAAAGAGAACACAGGAAACCTGGGTCCCGCTACATTATTGGAGGCTGCCTTAGTCACTTGTGTCACCCGGAGACTGGTTTGTCTCCAAAATGTATCTGGAGAAGTTTTAGGTGTGACTTTCCTGGTTCAGGGCCCCAGAAGATGCCAGAAGAGATTATTTGCAAGCAAAGAATTGGTTAAGCTGCCTGTGAACCTGATGGGAGAAGTGTACTCATGTTATTGCAGTGTTTACCCTGTATAGGTGATACTTGGTTTCTGTTTTGAATATGCAATGTTCTTGCACAATGTTTGTATATGCATTAATACTGGCATTAAATCCTAATTCCATCTTCACACAAGGATGTATAATCCATCAGGAATATTTAACACGGAGCCATATTAGCTTTGGGCTTGATGGTATGTGTTGTTTAAAGTGTTTGATGGGGAATGGTAGCTCTAACAAATACCCCTCCTGTTAATTTGGGTCTGTCCTTTATCAACCCTGTTGCATACCAATCACTTCTTTACAGTAGAGACGAAATCAAATTCCTTAATACAGATGTTGCAATTGTACAATTCAAGCTGATTAAAAGGGAAGTTTTCTTTAATTGTGAAAAGACAATCTAGATAACCTGTTTGCTTTACATCCTGGAGGAGACTTTGCAGTTAAGAGTGAAAAGGAAAAAGACATTTCTCTTAAGAAGTGTCTTGAAAGAGTTTTCTGTATTACCAGAAGCAGCTACATTGATAGTGACCTCCACATTTATAAATGCACAACAACCACTTCCATTACTTAATCTGGCCATGATTTTTAACTGCAATTCCAAAATCTTATCAAATATGTTGCCATGCTTTAAACAAGGAAGGAGAGCAGAAATACAAACATTTCTCATCAGCCTTCTGGGTTGGAAAGACCATTTAATTTATGTTCCCTTAGCTGTCAGCCTAAACTCTGCTGTGCAAACCTTAGGTCTTTGTTGGACCTTATAAACTTCTTTAGCACTGACATAGGCGTAAACCTGATATAAAACCCTTTAGGCATCACGCTGATTTAGAGTGACAGGACTTCACTATTCCAGCACAGAATTTACTTTTCTTACTCCTGCAAGTCATTTCAACAGTGGTAGTGAAATCGGTGCCTCGCTATCTGGATGTGGTAGCATTTTACTCCTGTCTTGATAGACAACAGGGAAAAATATTTGTTTCTATGATACCATTACATCGAAATCTTGTGTTTGAGAACGAAGGGAAAGCGTTACTTTAAAAAGTAATTTCCGCCTGGACTTTTTGATATGAGGACAAGCTGTGGTCTTCTGGCAAGAGCAGCATTGTCCCTGTGGGTACAAACCCTCCTGAAGGATGGACAGACTGCTGTCACAGGGGCCACATCTGCAGGATGAAAACCCACCATGCCGTTAACTCGATGCAAACTAAACACAAGTGACGCAGCTCTTCATCCTCAGCAAGGACTTGCCTCTGCAGAGATGTTACTGACAGTCTCAGCTCTCGTTTACAAGTGTTGTTAAATTGTCGCACAAATCGACCGCCCGTTCCTCTCTTGCCCTTCTTGGCGTCTGCCTGCCGAGCTGCTGCTGAGAAAGGAAGAGGTAGAGTTCTTCAGAGCAAACAGAGACTTTCCAATGGGCAGGAACTTCCTCCTTTCTTTTGTTTTCAGTGACAATAGAAAGGTTTGTCTGCAATCTCTGTGTCAGCAGGGAAATTGTGCTTACCCATCATGCCGGATCTGAACAACCTGGATTTATATTGGTGTAAAACCCAGAGTGACCTCACCTTCTGCAGGAATATGGAGAGAAGAGTCAAAAGGGATTCCTGGAATGTTGCAATAAGCAGATAGTGGTATTAAACATATATAGATAAAAAGGCATAAAAGCTCATAAAAGCATATGGAACTGATGCAAACCTAATAAAAAAAGAAGCATTTTATTGTAATAAACAGTGAGGATTGCAGAGCACAGGAAAAGAAGTTTCTGGTGGGAGGACTGCTGGTTTTAAAGGTAGGACCAGCTCTTGAGGTTTGATTTGTTCCTTCTTTCAGATCACAAGGAAATCATGGTGTTCTAGAGTACAATCTGGTGCCAAAAGTTTGAGAAGAGGGTGTGGTAAGATCACCAGGGTATTTTACCTGTATCTAGGAAGAAGCCCTGCAGAGCTTCTCTTTGGCTTTGCTTGAAAGTAGAAGTCCCGTTTTTACCAAGAATTTTGATCTCTTGGTGTTTTGGAGGAAGAAAAAGAAAACAACAACCACCTCAAATCTGCACTGAGGTGAGGTGTATCACAGTGGGCTATGAGCTCACCAGGCCAAGAGACCCTCCTGTTATTTATACTTTACTTTCAATAATAACAGTAATTTCTCAGTACATGTTGATTTCAGCAGGAACCAGTAGAGTAAGTCAGAGTCTCTTTTTTTGTTCTGGCTTTTCACCTATCACTAAGGAAAGGTGTTATTCTCAACTGGATTTTAAATTCTTCAGAAGTCAAAACTGAATTCAAGTCAGGTTCATTAACACTGTAACTGTCATACTTCAAAATTCTTGTATCCTTTTATATTTGCCTGGAGATTTGAGCTCATTCCATGACATGAAGAAAAGACTACAGTTGGGACTAATTATTTTTTTGCTATGAAATAGTTTTCAACAGAAAACAGAGGAATAAAGCCTCTGAACACATCTTTACTTGGAAGAAAGGTGGCTGCTGCAGCAAATCAAAATCCTTATCAGGACAAAAAGGATGAGCTGTCATTTTTTATGTTATTATGAGTGCATGAAATACTGTTACTAAGCCTTTGTTTTCAAGACTATAAAACACACAGTGCAATGTGAATCTCTATTTAATCTTTTTACCAGTACAACTTAGGCTGGATTCTGAGAGCCTGTTTAATTACTTTAATGCTTCAATCATTCCTGTGAATGTTCAAAAGCTATTAACCATAGCACTCAATCTCTGGCAGATACTTGGTCTTGAAGGAAAACTTTTTTTACTAATTTTTTTCCTATCTCTTTTAAAACTCACAGAGTTCAGTTAATGTCAAGAGCTAGAAAGCCAAAGCATGTGGGAAAGGTGTTGCCTTGCAAAAGACAACTGGCGACCTGGTTCTAAGAGGCAGCACGGCAGCCCGGTCTCGCCCGGGCTACTCGGGCTATCGATACACGCAGGCACCAATGTGGCGGATGGTCGAAAAGCCTTTATTATCTCATCTCGTGGGTTTAAATAGTCTTGGGGGTCTTTGCTACGTCAGAGGGGGGTTGTGGGGTCTCAGGGGTTAGTCGGTAGTGGAAAACTACTGGGGCAGGTGTGGTCACATGCTTCTGGGGTTAATAGATAACGTGGGGCAGGGAGAGGGGGAAGGGTCTGTCTTTCCGTCACATCCCGTTATCTTCCGTTCGCCTGTCCCTACTACTACAGAAAGGCCTATTTATTGTAGCAAACATCTCTGTTGTCAGAAAATGTCCTTTAGATAAAATCAGAATTTCCAAGGACTCTATCCTCCCTCTATCTCTCTCCCTTTCTCTTTCCTTTTCTTTTTTTTTACCTTTTTCCTTCCCCTTTCCCATTTCCCATTTCCCATTCCCCCTTCACTCCTATTGTCTCTTTTTTTCACAGACAGAGGTTTTTATAACCCATCATCTTCAAAGGGATTTACCACCCCTTCATTAACTCTGCCAGATGCTGTTTGAAGGTGTTCTCTCTGTTCTCTGAGAGGCATCTCTACACCATCCTGTCCCTGCAGATGCTCTTGCCTGGTGGCAGAGGCTGTCACAGCACTGCCAACAACAAGTATGAGGCCAGAGCTGCAGAATTTGTCATTGCTGGCCTGAAAGTGCCACCTCTGGAGGAGAAATATCAGTAGGAGCTCATGCTCTGCCTCCCTGAGCTGACAAATCCCTGAAGTCCCTCCTGCTGTGCTCTGTGGCAGCAGTACAGAGGAGGCAGAGGATGTGACAAATCCTCAGGGACACCTTGGGCTGGGCTCCTGGCAGCAGGACCTTCCCTTGGCCCATGGTCAGTCCTGCAGACAGGTGTGGCCACGCTCCTCAAAACACTTCTTCCTTTTTGGGGGAAATCCCTTCAGCTTTAGTCACTTGAGGCTCGGAAAGAGGTCAAAGACTCAACCCTCTTTTTCTGATAAAGCAGATGATGGGCAGTTCTTCAGCCCATGGAATTAAAAATCAATTCTTTTGACCTAAGTAGCCTCCAAGAACATATTTTGTGAGGGAATTACTTTTCCACACATGGTGCACTTCCCTCTTTTACTGCTAACAAAATCCCAGTGTTTGATTCAAACAGCCCCAGGATATTTTAATTAATAGCTTAGAAAATAGCTCACAATCAGGCTCTTGAGAAAAGCAAAGTGTGTTTTCTAATATAACCAATAAGTTTGAGGTTTGAACGTTTTGCATTTGCAACTGAGGCCCTGTAAGCCATTCTAATTGTTGTCTAATTAGTAGGTGAGGTACTTCTGATCGAAGAACTAAGTTTTGCACAGGATTTCCTAATGGAGAATGGTCGCAAAAAAAGAAATGGATGTTTGGAGAGTGTGTTATGATAATGTGGTATGTTCAAGGTGTCACACACACACACATACACACACACACACATCTCTCCTTTATACTTTTCTTTTATAAATACATAGTTCTAAGAAGTTATAATTTTTATTTGGCAAAAAGGTCAAAGACTCAGTAGTGAACACATATCAAGCCTCCTGGACCTCCGTTCTGACCATCCAGGGCCATAGGGTGCTACTTCAAAAGATGTTTTTCAGTCAACAGTAGCAGACATAGGCCCCAAGGCACCAACCTGCCCACTTTGTGTACCATCAGCAGAAGAAATTTGTTCCTTCCAGTTCCCAAATGTCAAAAATCATGTATTTTTGCATGCAAACTATGATGACTTTTGCTGATATTCATAACATTTCACAGGGCCAAAGATGATTAAGATTTCTGAACTTTTACAAAATAGATGTGCAAAGGTCACAGAAAGCATAGCAAGGATGAAGGTTTAATCACCCTGACAAAGCCCTCTCTTGCTAAAATATCCATAGAATCACAGCTTGATCCAGAGTGCCCTGATACCACCTTACCCTGTCCATGAGCCATCCTGGAAATGCAGAGCATGCCAGCCCCAGTCTGCTTCTACTGCCCATTTTTATGCACAGCTCTCTCCAAAATCTGCAGCAGCGCAAGCAAAGGTCATTATGAGGATGGCTTGGAGACCCTCCCATTGTTAATCCCCAGCTCAATGGTGGCTGAAGGATCTAGTGTGCAGAGTTTGAAGGACCAATTTATAAACTGACATGACTTACTAATTTCTGCATTTTTGGCTTATGATTATAACTGCTATGTGGGGAATTTTTTTCCAGCATAAAAACATTTTTGTGCTTGTCTCTAAAGAAGTTTATGTCATCTTGTTACTAAAAATACTTTCATGTCAAAAACTTGCTGACATTAGTCAATTTTGCTTCCATTAAAATTGCTTCCAAACCCCATTAGTGTGATGTGTGTTGTGCACATCAACAGCAAATTATTTTAATAATTCAGTAAAGATTTGGTATTTTCTATTTAAATTCTTCAATACTTCCTCAATATTAAAGAAAGAAGATTCAATGTGTCACTCAAATGCTTTGTCAACCCAGAGATAGATTGACTGAGTTCAGCTAAACTGGAGATTATTAAATCCTCAAACATTAATCCTCTTTATTCAACAAGGGATTTTGAACGAAACATATACTCTGGTTGAAAAAATTGTGTATGGAATCCAAGTATGACAGAGCACATCACAGACCATTAGATTAGTTACTTAAGAGATAAAAATCAAAGTTAAATGGTGAAGCTTTATCTGCCTGGGCCCCTGCACAGCACAGAAGCACAGAATGGTTCAGGTTAAGAGAGATGTCCAGTGGTTTCTAAGGTAAGATCCAGCTAGAGCAGACTACCAGGGATTCTGCCCAGTGGGTATTCTGCAAAGATGGGTATTCAACACCTCTCTGGGGAGCTTGTTCAAGTGTTGATCATCTCTGAGGTGAAAAGAACTTTCACTGTATTCTGGTGGGATTTCCCATTTTTTTGATGAATGGAAGTTTCCTGTAAGATCCTGGCTCAGTTTTCTCTCTATCATCCCATGTTTGCCTTCCTTAGTCTCCAACCTCCAGACATTCCAAAGACCATCCAAGAACATGATCCACCTCTCAGCACGCTCAGAGGCTGTAACTCAGCTTCACTATCCTTGCATCTCTTGGTAAACCCTCTTGGCTCTCCTCTGGGCAGCAGGCGCAGCTGCATTGCCAAAGAGTCTGTGCGCATCCGCAGAAGAACTGAGAGCAGGCCGGAGTTCCACATTTTTGTAATCAGAGCTTTGCAACTCTCCACAGGTTCCCAGCTCCCTTTATTTGCTCCTTGCATTGCATCAATTTCTGTGCAGGCATTGGAGATGTCCTCCTGTCATCACTGCTTCCTCAAGGGAAGCTCCACAAGCTCCCCTCTCAGGCTCTCTCCCAGCTGTGTCCTGTCATGCCAGTGGCACGGCTGCCTTTATTCTGGTCTGTAAATCAGGAAGTCTGTTTCCCTTCACTTTCCAAGATGTATAAGACATCTAAATTATTGAGTTGTATGAGGTACTGTGGAGGAGCGTGAATTCAGAGTACACTGATAGTCTGCTGCAGTTCCATATGGAATTAGGAGCTTCTATATACCTAATTCAGTCCAAAGGATGCCCTTTTATTCCAGCTTTGTTCAAGACACTTTCTCATTTTGCTTCTTCCTAATTATCATATGACTCTGAAGTTTAGATCTCTGCCCAGTTTCTCCTCTTTCTTGCAAGAGGGACAGCTAAGAGAGACAGGATTTTTCTGACAAAGATGAGCTACTTGTCTTGGTTTGAAAAAGACAGGTGCCTGCTAAGGAAGGCAGGAGCCTCCCCTGAAATGGAAAATGTAGATCCCCTCCCTCCAAATTGTTCTAATTTTGAAATTAAGGGGCTTGCAGGCAAAGATATGGGAGTAGGAATAACAGTTCTTTATTAGGGAAGAAAATAAAAAATAAAGAATGCAGTAATACAAAACAATACTTGTGGAGACCCTGGGGGACATTTCCTTGGTTTAGGGAGACACAGGATGCTTCCCTCAAAGCTGTTAAAACCCCATTGTCTCCTTTCCCTGTTCCTATGTCTGTTCCTGTGTCCCTGAGCCACTCCCTCCCTATTCCTTGACTGGCCCTCATCTTTGTACTGTCCCGAGAGCCGGCTCACCCCCAGACCCCCCCCAGACAGGGCAGTGAGCTCTGAGACATGTGTGTGCTGGGGGAACTCTGAACATCTCACCATGCAGCTGAATTAAACATCTGTGGATTTTATGCAAAGGCCCTTTCTGCTTCTTTACCCTGGACTTTACTTGTAGCACTTCAGGCTGCTACAAACACTGACAGAGTCTATTACAGCCTGGGATTCTCAGGGTCTATCTGACCACGGCTGCCGTAGGTGTCCCGAATAGCAAAATCCCACTAAGCACAACCTGTCCAGGTCCTTCAGGCAGGCTCTGAGCCGTGGGCAATCTTAGCAAGCAGCTCAGCTCTTAAGTGAGGTCAGCTCTTTGGTGAATTCAGCCCTTTAGTAATTTCAGCTCTTTGCTTGCTAGGTGCCTTGGTGGACTTGGGGAGGGAAAGAAGAAGGCTGTATGAGGTTCCACAGATGTGTCTTTACTGGCAGCTTCTGCGAAGGGTTTCAGTGACACCTCTTCTGCCAAACTGGGCAGAAATGGGGTTTTATATAGGGTACAGGGGTGTTAGAAATTGTCCAATAGTAAGGGTCTAGGCGAATATGACCTTTGGTCTTACAGAGAGATAAAGAGGGTTCCAAAGGCAGAAGAGGGGTTTCTTTGGTCCTGTCATCATGACTAGGCATTTCTTTATCTTAGGTAAGTGACCGCCTTGCAGGGCCTCTGTGGTCTGATTAAATGTTGGCTGCAGTCCTCCTGGAGTGGCAGGTGTGGTTCTGTTGAAGCAGTGATCCTGTAGAAGGGTGTAGTCTTCCTCTGAAGGTCCAGTGGTGGTGTAGATGGGTCTGGTTTTCCTCTGGGAACCCAGAGTGGAACGGGCTGTCCTGGTGAGCCAAAAGCTCAGGTTATATCCAGGTAGGAATGCTTGGCTCCTCCCTCTGGGCAGAGCATCTCACAACGGGATGATGTAATTTTATCAGTCCTGCAGTGAGGCTCAATGGCCCATGAACAGCAGATGTTTCCCCAGAGGGAGGACTGGTTTATGGAAGAGATAAAGAAAACTGCCCAATTAACAGAAGCTAACTGCCCCACCTCAAACAGATGGCAAATAGAATGCACACATCACCTTGCAATCTAGGACACTACTTCAATTCATCTCACTTGTCTGCTATCCTAATTTCTCAATTTCCTTAAATCAGCCACTCCAAGTGAAGAGACTAAAATGCTTACAGATACAGAATAAGGAAGAAAAGAGCCCAGCACACATAACAATTACACAAAGAAAATAGATTGCTATGGTAAAAAAAAAAAAAAAAAAAAAAAAGTATCTACTCAGCCTATAGAGCCAGGCAGATATCAGCAAGACATAAGCAAAATATATTTCAGAACCTAAATGACAACACGGCAGAGCAAGATGTGGTTCTCAGTCTGCACATTCAAGGCAGTTTTACTTAAATAAAAGGAAAGTACTTATTTGTACTTTGGTATCACCACTGTGTCCAGATAAACTGATCTTGGTCTTCATGTGCAGCACCACATTAATCTAATTTATTTGCTAATTTCTGTGTAGTACCTAACACGTGATGCAGTTTAAGATGTCATTGAAACAGAAAACTCAACTGCCACACAGTTTTTAATTTAAGTTATCAATGTGGCAGTGCATCCTGTTCCTTTCCTGGGAGTCAAACACAGAGGTGCACATTTTTCTTTGCTGTTGATCAATTAAAATCACCAGCACTGTTGGCAACCTTGGAAGTGTCATTTCTCTTCCTAAGCTTCATGAACTTGATTCACCCATTTGTTTAAAGGTACAACAAGCTAACAATGGGGATATTTTCAATATAAGTTCATAAAAATACTCAAGAAACAGTCCCTGCTCTTGCAAAACTACTGCAAAGAATGATACCTGCTAGAGAGCTACTGCATCAAGCTCTGCAAGTAGAAGGGAGCATAAATCCATGTGAAAGTCTTTAATTGCTAGAACAATCTAAACCTTTCAACTTGCTAATTAGTTCAACTCATACTGTCTAAGGCATAACACCTGGGGCTTGTTATAGGCAAATTTTAAAGGTCTATCAAGTCTGTACAGGGGTGCAAACAAACCATAAAGTTGTGCTGCTTTCCCCCACACATAGGAAGCGGGTTTTTTTAGTACATTTTGTTGCTATCCACATTTGATCCTTATCTTTAAATGGTTGCCCTTAAACTTAACTTCAACTTTCCAGTGATGCTGAGGTCATTGTCATGTGTACAAAGCACTCTGATTCTTAGGTTAGAAAACCATCATTAACCCAGTCTTCTAAATAATACTGGCAGAACTTGCAGAAGTGCAGTGCGATGGAGGTCAGACATCTATGCAGGCTGGTGAACCCATACGCAACCTGCATATTCTCATTTTTGATATTTATGACAAGAACACATTGGCAATTTAGAAGCCTCACCCTTCTTTCAAAGTGAAGCTCTTATTCTGAATGAATTTTCCATGATTGTGCTCCTTTATCTTTTCCTAACCTTGCAATAGAAATATAGAAACACACTTTTAAGGGTATCTTTCAGAAAGTTACAGAAGAATGACTATCCCATTTCATTATGCCCTGAGAGCCTCACTATTATTCAGAATATTCCAGGCAATCATTAAAAAAATTGTTTAAAAGCTCCTAAAAGTTGCTATAATTGCCAGTCATGGTCTAACACAGCCAAGCAATACTATCAATTCATTCATACCATACACACGCTCATATGCAACATCCTGTGGCACAGGCATCACAGTTGCTACTTCCTCATTACTCTGGGGAATAGTTCTCTGATTTTTGAAATGCATAGCAACTCAGTTTTCCAAAATCCTCCACTGTGTTCCATCATCTTTTGATAACAGTTCTTTGTCAAGTCATATATATTGAAACTTTTTAACGGAGCATATGCTGGCTGCACATTTCCTGTTTTCTGCCAGGTGCTATCTGGAAGCCAGTTCTGCTCCATTCCAAACAGAAAAGCAGGCTCAGCCTAACATTCTCCCCTGCCATGCACAGCTCTCACTAGAAGCAGCTGTTCAGGCACAGTCAGATCAAACCCGACAGCCTGGCCAGATAAACCTGAACAGCTGTGGCCTACACACCGAGCTGCAAATTCTCCTCCTCATGGGGCTGTGTCACAGCCATGCTGCCTGTAAGAGACGTCCAGTGAGGCACTATAGAGCTGCCAGGATCCCTGTCTCACAGTTTCATGGATGCAGCAGGGAGGACGCGTATGCACCCAGAGTTGAGCACATGTACCTGTTTTTCTCAAAGCTGATTATCCTGATGTGGTCTGACAGGAGCTCCAGCCAAGCCGTATCCTTTTCAAAGGCTCCCTTGCTGCGTGAAAGTCAACAGATGTGGCAGTGGAACAGCATTTGGAAGGACTGAGAAGCCAGGCAGGAAAACTATTCTCTCCCTGCTCTGACACAAACACACAGTAGTCACCAAGTGGAAGCTCCTGTAAGCCCAGTTCTTTGGAGAAAAGAGTTGAGCAGCAGGGAAAGCCAGAAAGGGAGTGGCAGGAATGTATCATTCTGTCTATAAAATAAACTGTGAAGGAAGCACACACCTGTGCCAGCAACCTATCATGAACTAGGCGATGGAAAACGGACATTTTAAATACACTTTCAAAGATAATTTACAGTTACAATAGTGATCCACAGCACTGAGAAATTATACCTGTCGCATGACTAGTTGGTGATGAACACCACATGATGGAGTGAAGCTGTTTGACAATAACTGTCACCAATATCACAAACAAAAACCAACAGCTACATCCACAACAGTCCCATCCAGCATATTAATCCTTCAAAATATCCTGCAAGACTGAGGTCAAGTGACAAGGGATTTAGTTTCAGTTTAAATCTTTTGTAATAATTTATTAGCAGAGGGCTTTGAACAGTTTAGACAACATTAGTTCAACATTGCTGGCTTTGTAACACAACTAACGAGTGTGTATTGGGCTCTGCAAACACTGGATCTTGAGTCTCTAGCAAAAAATTTGCAGTCAAAATTTTTTCAAGACTTTGAACATTGAATTTGAAACTTTTCAGGAAGAAGTATTCATAATACCTTGAATATTTATTTGTATTTACTTTAAAATTAATAGACATAGCCTCCTCTAGAGCATCTGTAGCTTCCAGAGGTCATTGTGAGTTACACTATAGAGACTATCTGTCTCCAGATGTATACAGCAATTGTGAATCACACTCTTCATTCAGGCACTGAATTTATGTGTCTACATTAGGCAGTTGTTATAGATAAAAATTGATCCAGCCAAATTAGAAATGAAAAATAAAAATTTTATTATAGCGATTGAATTCTCTCTGAGCCAGCCACAAGGAAAAGGACAGTGCCGGGCCCGGGATCAGCACTGGGTGTGTCACAGAGCGGACAGCCTCAGCAGAGGTTCTCCATATGCCCACACACCACCCTCTTGGTACAAGCAGTTTTTATAGGAAATATTCTGCCCGAGGCTGGGATTTCTGCAATCCATCTTTTCTTCCCATTCAAAGTCCCACATATTCATAAAGTCTCTTTTCTCTATGTTGGGGTGGAACAATTCGGTGTCCGGTGGTGATGAATCTTCTTGATGGAGTTACTGGAACACGGCATTCACCACGTGGCATTCAGATGTATCAGCCCAGAGGATTTCAGGGATCCCAATCTAGAGTTGTTGCTGGGATGATTAACGCCTGGGCATCGCCGTGTCACCTCGAGAAATGGCCCATCTCCAGGTGAGCCACACGTATTAGTTGGCAAATGAGGTTTTGTCAGAGTCCGGTTTTGAATGTGTGGGGGCAACTCCCAATGCCAGTGTGTGTGCTTCCAACGAAATCAAATATTACATATATCATAATATACTGGCGCGAATTACATTCATTACACATAACGCAGGGTTAACGTTGCCTCCATCCCTTCCTCCTTCTCGCTCCCAGGATGGTGCTGAGCCATGCTGAGTCCGCCTTTTGTAAAGCTGGGCTGAAGCTCTTGCCCGTGTGTTCAGACAATGGAGCAATCCAGTCCACTGATGGCTACAGAACATTTGCAAGGATGTGCCATTGCTGTCCAAGATTGTCTCTGCAATTGGCTTGTTCTCTTTTCTCAACCCCAGAGGCTTGAGAAAAATCAATTCAGGAAAAAAAAAGGCATTCTTGGTTTCAGCAAGTCATTAAAGCACAGGCTGCGTGTGATGCAAAACCATTAGGCCTACACTTAATCCTATTTACTTGCTTAAATCTGTCTCCTGTCCTGTTTAACTGCATGTGTGGGATCCAGTACCTCCCCAAATACTTGGCTAAATCAGAAAGGATCATTCCTGCATGGTACTTCCGCACGGAACAGGGGGGATATGATGCTAAAGTTCTGCTCAATTACTGCAAATACCTCCTTGCAATCCTATGAGTGTGTGAGTCATGCCTGGATTTCCATACACTGTGCCACCAAGTCTCATGAGCTGCTTACATTGCAGTGTACTGGGTTTCAACCTGGCATGGTGAATCGCCTTCCCTCTCGGAAATGCGTGCAAAACCTTCTTTATTAGGGAAACAACATTTGCAGATCCCCTGACAAGCATCTTACATTTGGACACCTTACTGCCACAGAGGATAATTTACTGTCCTTAAGAAACTTGTCAGATGTTCAGGGATTTCACACCTGTGTGACCTTACTCTTCTTTGGGATCTCAGGGAATACTCTTCATTTATAAGAAGCTAGACCATGTATAGTGTATTATAACAATTAATTTCTTTTCATATTATGGGGCTGTCCATATGAATCAAGATTGAAGAACAGCCAGAAGATAGATTGCTTGTTATTAATTTTGAGTAATTCTGCAATGCTTACTCTGAATGCACTCACATACCCAAAAAATGAAAACAGATGACATTTAATCGACTTGGGTGTTATTCCACAGCAGTTGAAAAGAAAGAGATGGCAGTTTGGAAACAGAGCCAGGCAAGAAGGATCACATTTTGTGCATTTTGTGCTTTTCCATTCTCTTTATTCAAACAGCTCTGTTACAGTACCCTGGCTTCAAAGGACAAATTTTAGAGACCTTTCTGCTGCTCATGCTGATGAGCCAGATATGGGGTTTTTTGTGACAGAATTAATTGCTTTCTTGATCTCTCATGTCTATCTTTCCTACCAGAAGTCTAATTATAAAATCCAAAGGCCAGCATTTTCAGCTATTCAAGGTTCATCCGCTCTGCAGTTTGTGTTAATGAGCTTGGTCCTTTGAATACTAGCTGAGAGCCTTAGCAATTATCCATTTTTGTGAGCAGTCATCAACATGTACTTACCTTTAGAGATGGTGAGAGTTTACCTTTCTCAGGAAAGCTAATGGCAATTTCCTCAGCTCAGCTTGTTGCAGTGTTCAAAAACACTACAGACACCTATCAGAAGCATGACCACCACACACCATTCTTGCTGATGGAAAGGTCTGTCTTTACAGAAAATTTTAAAGGAAGCAGAGGGAACAGGGGCCCAACTTTCCTTGTTTTTCAGTGGCATCTGAGAAGCTAAACCCCTTCAGATGTATTTTAAAACCCAGCCAACATTGCACCTCCCTGGAACAAAATATCCATGCATGGACTTCCAGCTGTGATTATGCACTGAACTAAGTTGAATGTTCTGTTAGTTCAAAGTCAAGGCTCACCTTCCAGTTATCTTGTGTTTGCAGCTGCAGTGTGTGGAGTCATACAATTAGTTTCCCTGTGTGTGGGAGTAAGAGTGGAAGAGATTTGATTTACTGCATTGCACATAGCATTGCACCTGATGCCTAGATCACCCTGCCCCATCATCTCCTCCTTTCCTGAGTCACAAGTGGAGCTCTTCAACTCAGGCACTTGGTTTTCATCAGCACAATGCTGTCCCTCAGTAATAACCAAAGGATGAAAAAGATGAACTGAACAGCCTTTTGGGATTTAGACATTTAAAAACAATAAGGATTTTGCTTCATAGAGGCTGCCCTCAACCCTCTTAGCCTTCATCCTCTGTGAAGGGCATTTTTGGTGGACTGAAATTAATGACAAAACAGTATCTCATACATTTAATTATTTTCTAACAAAAAACTTTTACCATTTGCTTACACCTTAGGAAAACTGCATCTTGAATTTTAGCAGTGGTCAGTGATGTTTAAGCTGCTTTTTTGCAGTTGAAAATCTGACTGATGAAATCAAACCCAAAGGTATCTTCTCCCATACCAGCACCTGTGACAGTGATGACAGCATGTAGGGCATGCTTTTTAGCAAGGAAAACAGCTCCTTTCCCCACATGCACCAGGGAAATTAAAGTCGGGGTTAAATGTCTCTAAAATCCTTGGCTTCAACAGAGATTTCATCCCCAAAAGCAACAGAGAATAATAGGGTTATTAAGTAAGAGTTTTGCTCTCGGCAGCAGGATTTAAGGCCAAAACCTCTCTAGCTTTTTCTGCTTGGTGTAACAACCCTTAAATCTCCAACCTCTCTGTCCCAATTCTCCTCCTGTCTCTCATTTTGCACTGCCCATGCTTCAGGAGCTGATGAATGGAGAGTAAACTGCTGAATGTTTCAAACCCAGCTTCCTAGGATCAGTCCTAATTTGTCCAATTTATAACTACCATGCTTTCACGAGGACTCCTCTTCCCACCAGCTAAATGTCTCAGAACAAAACAAAACAAACCATCATTATTCCTGCAGAATTCAGAGCGGCCTCTGGAAGAAAATGTTTTTTTTTCTGATGTGTTTTCTTTCTGAAGGATATCCATGAGCAACGAAACCCAACTTGAAAAAACTTATTGGCAATTGTTTATGGTGATGTTCTTGAGGGTGGATTACACAGTCTGTCAGCAAAGTGTCTCCAGTGCTAATGAGCAAGTAAACCAGAGTTATCAAGCTGATTAAATTTGGTGCACAGCTCCAGGAGCACTGTAAATAATGACTTGTTGTTACTGTTGGAATTCAGATTTTGAACCCCAGAAAGTCCATGCTTAAGCCATGTGATCAATCTAAGACAACTATTTCCCAGGCAGTCCTTTCCTCTCCTTAAAAGTTGGTATTGATGCTTTTCATTAAAGATGTTAAAGTAGAAAAAGTCTAAATTACTGCATGTAATGCAACACGTGCAGGAAAATAATTTCAGTTTGCATAGGGGGGGTTGTTTACCTTTAATGTAGTTCTGGGGAGGGCATATATGCTTTAAAGCCATAAAGTGTATATTGGAGTGTCCATTGAAGGGCTGAATGTGTAGAAATGCTCATTTTGAAAGATGATCATGTCATAAAGACTATATATTTAATGAAGAGCACACGAACAAGGAACTCAGCAAGGCTAACAGAAACAAGAAAAGAATATTCTCAACTTTTAATTTTTCTTAATCCTGCAAAGGGATCCAGGAACAATAAAACCCAATAAAAGATTTAAGAAATTAAGTGGGAGTAAGTGGTTTACACACTCACACAGTGTGAGACAGCCTTTGCCTCTTCACATCTTTCTGGATTTTGATTTATCCTGTCTGTAACTTTTCTCTATGTCTTTAAAAATCTTGATTTCTGCATTTTGGGAGTTCTTTTCCACTGTTAAATAGAGAAGACTTTGTGTTTTGCCTATTTTTCTAACACACAGTCTGTTCTGTGTTAAGAAACACCAGCACAATTTATGAATCAGGTGTTTTTACATCTGAAGTAGAAGATTCTTTCTCAGTGTGTGCACAGAGGTCTGTAGTGTCTGCATTAATTTAGCTCTTTAGAGGGGAATCTCTCAGGATAATTTCTGGTACCAAAGGGCAAATTTTGCTTTCACTTGCACTGTGGAAAAATCAAAAAGTTTCCTTGAATTCAGTGAAATTTCGGTGGTCTTGCTTTCCACATACCAAGCTATGGGTACAGGAAAGCAGGAAACCGTTCCTCTTGCTCCTGTTTTCTTCTTATTGTAGAAAGCATCTATGGGATTGTCTTCTTGGATCAACATGAGGTCTCAAGGAGATGAAGCAGTGTCAGAACCCAGGTCTGAATGAACTGTATCTTCCTTTATTTTTTTTGTATTCATAATTTGAATCTTTACAATAAAACACTCTGATAGTCAATATAATTTAATTTAGCATGACCTTAAACTGATTCTTTTGAGTTCCTAATAGTTATTATCATTCTAAGAGAGAGATGGGCTAGTTTCTCTAAATGGTGATATCTGAAATTTTGAGGGAACCCATCCTTTTTTTCTCCCATGAAATTAAATCATGACTGAGTTTTTGGAAAGCAATCAAATACTTCAGTATGAGACCAGCGGGACATGAGAGTTAAGTTTGTAAAATTTCCAGTTTCTGGGCTGAATTGGAGCAGCACCTGGAGGGTCAGGTGCAGAGCTGTAATGCACGGTTTTATCACAGGACTTTCTCTTTCAGGGGATGGGTTTTGAACCATGAAACTCTGGCAGTCAAACCAGCACAGCTGCAGAGGCGTTACTGGTATAATCTGCCCTGCGGTGTCTGCTCCGATCCCTGAATCACCTCCCGGAGGCACGGGTGCTCCGCTAGATGGGGATCGTTTCTCACGGATCCTCCGCATCCCAGGGGCTGAGTCCTCCCACTGTGGGTACATTCATTTTTGATGGCTGCACATTAAAAAGTGCAAAATCAGTTCAAGTAACTTTCATATGTAAAGAGGTCTCATGTGCTTGAAATATCTGCACATGGCAATGAGCACAATAATTGATTCCATCTCGTGTGTGGTTGTTTAGGCTCGATGGAATGAACAGACGGGGTTGTACGAGCAGGCAAAAAGATTGGAAGAATACCTGGAAATGCCGTACCTCTGTGTAACAAAACAAATTATTGCTTATTTAGCTTATATCACACGGTGGAAGACATGTTTTATCAATAATTCTTATCCACAAAGCAGTTTTCAGCTCCAGAGTATTTAAACACATTCACCCCCATGGGAAAAAACTCTAAGTGGGATATGGGATATGTGTCATTGCTGAAGTGACAGCTCCTATTGTCTTTCTGCCCTCATCAGTATTCAATATAATGGCAAGGGCAGGGACAGATTTAGAAACAGCTGATTAGCTGTACAGTCTCCCTGGCCACATATTCCCACTCAGATTGTCTGCAAATGTGTCACAAGGGTTGGCAGACCAGGAACACAATTAATTTTTTTTTTTTTTTTTAATTCCCAGCATAGTTCATATATGGATGGAACTGGTTTCTTTTGGCTTTCTTTTGTTATGGCTTTTTTTTTCTATTCACATATCAGTGACCTAAAACTCAATTAATTTTGTGGAATAAGAATTCTCATATGAGGTTAATGAAAGCTTTACTCCTCAAAAGCTGGTTTAAGCTGTAAGCAGATCCTAAATATTTGAAGTTTCTATTTAGTAAAGAGAAAGAGAAGCAGAGAATTGTAGATAATTCATGTTCTGAGTAACTATGTTTGTACCTTTGTGTTAACAGGCAGAAAACAGAGAATATGGTATTACCTCTACTCTGGGCAGTTCTTTACTATTTCTTCTAAACCACTTAACACAAATATACATCCCAGACATCTCTGTCAGGGACTTTTTATGCCAATAATGAGAATTAAGGGTGTGTATATAACCCCCGTTGGAGAAACCATCTGCAAAATATTGATGGCTCAGAAGCAAATTGGAAGCTCAGACAGTGCATCTGTTTGAATACACAGAAAAAGGCTTTATTCAACTGCAGAGATAAAAAGTAGTATTTTCCAATGTGTTTAGGTGATTTAGAAGCCTGCTTTTACTGACATTTAAACCCCAGGAACTCTAATTACTGGAGGGCTTTGGTTAACTTTACTTTTTGAAATTCCCTCACTCTCACAGTGAATTTTTTCCTGTATATTCAACAATATAAAAATTCTAAAAGAGAAAACCCAAATGGATCAGAAGCAAGAGCTATGCATTCACTCATTTGTAATTTCTCTGAATTCAGTTAAATATTGAACTACTAAAAAACTTACTTTTAAAATGTTGTACTAAATCAAAGATTCCTGCTGAGTCAGAAGGCATGCAGTTTATAAATCAGACTGTAAACATGGATAAGTAAATCTGGGCAATATATAAAAACTCTGGAGTTAGCACATTTGAAACAGAAGCTTTAAAAATAAACATTAATAAATCACCTCTTTAAATCAAAGAGAAAACAATGCTTTTTCTTGTCCTATGCACCAGGGAAAGTTACTCCCCAAGCAACTTGTATAGATAAAGGCTCTGTTTTTAATGCAGGTTGATGTATTTATGTACAGAGAAACTACAAACCAATGTTAAGCAAGAAACATAAAAACTCTGAGTACCAATCCAGAAACATTTTGACATCAAATAGTTTAACAGTTGGATAATTCAAAAGAATGTTTGCATAGATACAAGGTAGGGCATGATCACACAGTACAGGACAGTCAGCAAGGGGCCTTCATCTGCTATAAATTATGGAAAATTTAATTAGAGAAAAATCATTAAACCTAAAGTGAGCATTTCCTACCAGTTCATACAAAGCAGCTTTTAAATGCTTATTAAACTTTCAGTATTGAGACCTACACATTCATGTTTGATTGAGAAACTTTTTTGTAAGTTGTTATATTTAAGCACACATTTGTATGGTGAGTTAAGCTCTGACTTTGTAAGGTCTGGTATGACTTTTATTTCTTTACAGTTGAGGCGGCTTTTCAGAGACTGTGCTGGCAAATGAGGTGTTAGTGTTCAGATGGGCTATAAAAGAACATTTTACACACAGCCATAACATTACTTTGTAAATGATTTTTTTCTCCAAATTTAATAATCTTTCTGGAACTCTCGGTTCCTCAAGGTCAGAAATGTCTCCTTCCAGGCTTCCAAACATTATTAGAGTCAATATCTAATGAGGACATTTATGTAGTGAATAAAGAGGAATAGTGATTAAATTATATAGCTACTAATAAGTAACAGGGAAAGACTTATTACTTTAGAAGGTTCTTTTTCTTTATATTTTACAGTGTCAAGCTGGACAACAGCATGTCTTTTTAATTGGAATTTCACTTCCAAGATTGACTCTGTCATTCTAAGATTTGTAATGTCTACAAGTATGTACATATCTATGTGTATCCATGTGTGTGTATATATATTTAAATACAGCTGGCTACACCAGGCCATACATTAACAGACCAATCTGTTGAAACAACACAAACTTTCCAATTCTATTTATGTTATACATCCAACTTTATCTTGTGTGAATTACGGCCTTTCTGCAATTTCCAGATGTAACTTTCTTTCTTTCAAGGCTAGTAATGAACCAGGTCTAAGCTTCCTTTAAGGCTGTTTTCATCAAGGATCCGCCAAGGCTGTTCATGTCAGAGCCCAGGCACAAAAAGGAGCCAGAAGGAGCCATAGAAGACCAGAGGACAGAGCACACTCATCTGAGTGTACCTGGCAGCTGCATGAACTTCCAGAGAAGATTAATTGATTCTGGAATGAATGCCTTTCAGTAAAAAAAAAAAAAAAAAAAAAAAAAAAACAAAACTCCAAACCTGCAATCCCTTCCTGTTTGATAACAATTTTTCTACAAGCAGTTCTATGTGCACAGTATAAATCACATATCCACTACACTTTATTTTTTTTTTTTTTAATCCCATTCCAACAGACAATTCTATATCCTAGTAAGGAAGAAGAGCAAGTGTCCAAGAACCCCTTTGGAGGCCTTGCAGCTGCCCTGTTTTATATGGAAGTTTCTGAGTAGAGGATGGCATCCATATATTAGAAATCCTTTACTATGTGTACCCAATGCATATGGACACATATACAAAGTTTTATGTAGTCAGAATTTAAGGTGTGTGTTTGAACTTTCTCTAGAATTTGACGTTTGGATTACTTTTGAAGGCACATCAGACAGAATTTAATGTGTGTATTCAATTATTGAGTGGTTCCATACTGTAGACCTTTACTTAATTATCCTTAAACTGAAGCATGTGAAATAGAGGTTTTGGAATAAAGGTAAATTGTGAAACATCAAGCCGCACTTTAAAATTATAAAAGCAGAGATAGATTTTTTTTTTTTCTGGAAGGTTTGTAATTTTCAGTCTCTGCTAAAGAACTGTATATCTTTTGTAGAAATCATCCCTGCACAAGACTCTTGAATTGAAAAAGAGTTCCCTCATGGCATACCCAGCTCACTGCTCCTCTTTGGAAATCAGGTCAAAAAATATTTGCTAATTATTTCAAATTGTTGATTCTTTCAGCAGATCAGAAGATGTTGAGCTATCCAGCTGCTACCAAGATTGTGTTAATTCACTTGTGGATAAAGGAAAAGACAATTCTGAATAATGACAAAGTGTTTCAAAGATAGTACTTTGGCACAAAGGTATGTCAGGTAATTAGTGAAATCAAATGAATACATATTTCTAATTAAGATTTCATTGGAATACTAGGAATTCTGTATGGCATCCATCATTAGTGCCCTTTTTGGTGAACATAATGTGCTGGTGGTTTGCTCCTTCTCTTGTAGCTGACCTGCCCTGACTGCTTAAGCTGAACAGAACTAGCTCACCCATGGGCATGCAATCAATCAGAAAAACTAAATATTAAATTCTTTCCCCACAGTGCCTGGGGATTTTGCTATTCCTATAATTAATCTCTTTTTCCTTACTATTACTTTATATACATAATTTTGTGTTTTTTCTTTGGACCATAGACTGTGTTTACCCATGTCCCTAAAAATATGCAGAGCAAAGTATATTTTAAGTCTGACAGAGGACTTTGGACCCCTTTCTCACACAAATAATAGTAATTAACTAATTGATTGTTAGGTTGCTAATCAGCTTTTGATCTCTGCATCTACTTGTGCAATATCTCCTATGTAATATGTTACTTCATTTTTATCACAGCTGTAGAAGAACTGTGTCTTTTTGTATTTGTTCTGAATTAGTACAAAACCAGAGAAATTTTCATCTTTGAGTAAAGACACACTGGCAGCCCCAGACAAATAAAAAGAAAACATCCTTTAAATCAGGACCTGTGTATATGTCATTAAATGATTCATGACAAAGAGAATTCATTTCTGGAAACTGTGAACCCATTTAAATTTCCTCAGCTTTCACTGTCCCACTGGAAGTGGCCTATTAATGCTCCTGCTCCTCTGAAATCCTTTGTAGCAGTCTCCAGCAGGAGTCTGAATGACTCTTCTCTCACCTAGATCAAGCCCTTGTCTCCAGCTGTACTGGCTGGGCTGTTTTGTCCTAAAAAATGAGGAGTGGAAAGATGAAACCAAGACAAAGCAGCAGCGTGATATAGAAACTTTACATCAGGCTGGTGAATAAAGGGCCTGTCCACATTTTGGAGGAGTGTACATGATGTGTCTGCAGTATTTTTCTTATTGAGAAACTTTTTTGTGTTTTCTTCATTCTTAACAGGATTCAAATTGTTCTCTGTAGATGTGATCCAAGCTATGCTTTTGAACATTTGAGAAAAATCACCTTTAAGAAAGACTTAGTATATATGACATCTCATTAAAAGAAGATAACCTATGAAGATCCTATACCAAAGTGTTTCTCAGGAAAAGAAAGATTCTGCTGAAATGGTTAATTCCTATTTTTCTCAGGATGAATGGGAACTTTAAAGAATGGATTCTTATACACATTTAAGGATCACAGTCTGGCCTGAGATTTAGAGGATCAAGTCTAGAAAGAAGCCCCTTCCTCTTATATACCTTTAACCCCCCCCCAAAAAAAAGCTGCAAATTCCTAAATTCAACATTTAGGCAAAGAAAAGGCATGGAAAGAAGAGAAAAAAAAGAGCTGCACAGATCCAGCGAGAATTGCAATATACCAGTGATCTCATGTTATCATTGCTGACATTAAATTTCTACTTGTGTGGTTTTATAGACTTAGCAGATATGCCAGGCAGTCAGATTTCTGAGTGGTTTTCTGAGATAAGCACTCAAACATTTTGAAGTCCTGCATTCATCACCTAATATTAAAAATTTGTTGGATGCTATTGAGACCAGACAAAAGTATAAGGTACCACTAGAAAAAAAAAAATGCAGCTGAAATTGGACAATTTTTTTTTTTTTTTTTGCTTAGTTAGTTATTGTTATGAGGACCAATCTGTTTCCATGAAAATCAGTGGAAAGGTATCACTGTTTCCACAGGTTAGGCCCCTCTAATAATTTTTAGCAGCTGAATAAGAATACAGGGACTAGTCCCTGTAAGTTTTGGAAGCTGAGATAAGACAGAGTATAATGTATTATAATGGAACAAGACACAAAAAGATACTTAATATGCTAATTTTTTCCCTTTTTCTTCAGCACAAAGAGAAGCTGCCAAGAATAAGCGGTGGAGATCATTAGATATTCAGGTTTCTAAAAGTATATAGCTTTGAAAGAATGCTTTAAACAGCCAAGGGGAAAGCAACCAGACAAGCTCCCCACAGGAGACTGGCATAGTGATATTAGCAAATGCAGATGAAACATAATTTTATTTAGTTGTCAGTTGACCTGAAATTCTTGTCTTCCAAAATGAAGCTTTTCCCCCTCAAAATGTCAATAGACTAAGGTGTTTTTCATGAATGCACCTACATTGTCGATTGCATCTGACATTTATATGGTGCCAGACATCACAATGTTGAGATGTGACAGCTTAAGCAGGCATTAAATGTGGACTTTTTCATGATTTTGATTTTCATAATTGCTTATCCAGATGTGTGCAGTGGGGAAGAATGGAAGATGATCACACTGTAGATTGGCTTACATGGGAGATAGAATGCTGGGTGGTGGTGCTCATTTTGGGCTGCATTTTTATAAAAAACATATTTTTGGGTGGGTCTTCAGTGAAAAGATGATAGATATGATTTCTATGGGACAAGTTCTGTTCAGGTATTAAGCAGGAGAAGTTTAGACATCAGAGCTACAGAAGAAGCTGTGCAAGAGTGTGAATTGAGTAGGAAACCAGGGTGGGGCCATGGAGACAGTGACTTGCTTATCATCTTAGAAACTAAAGTGGATGTCTTCTGAGTCTGAATATGGTCTTAAAATTTTTTGTGTGTTTTGTTATCTTGGAATCAAGAACAACAGGCTAAATCTGTTTCAATTTATTAATGATGCTAGAGGACATTGAACTCAACTGAATGGGATATAGGATGAAAAAGTATGGGAGGACAAAATGCATCAGAGTGATGCATATACTATGTAATATATATTTCTTTTTAATAGCAATGAAGAAACCTCAGAAGATGTGGATAAATATCACTAAAAAGTTTGGATTGTTATCCTGATCTTATCTGAATCCTAAGACTGAGCTGGAAGTCTCACAAGAATGGGCTTTCTCACAGTATTTCAGAGAGCTCCAGACATCATAAATACTCATGGTATTTCAACAATTCTTGTTTCAGCCCTGGTTTTAGCCTGGTGGTATAAAGAGGCACAATGTAAAAATTAAGGGGAGGGTAGGAAAGAAAAGTTAACCTTTTAAATATTAAGAATTCTAACATATATAGCTAAGGGAAGCAGTAGCTGAAGAGTCCATTTCAGGATGAGCATAGTTAATGAAAGAGAAGTTCTTTAGTAGAGTAATAAAAACCTGAAACCCAACCAAACCAAACCAAATAAACAAACAAACAAAAAAAAGTCTAGTTAAAAAAATGTAAAATTTAAGAGGAAGATGAGTGAAAGGAAAAGAACTTCATGATAACATTTTCTGTTTAGTAGAAGAGTTGTGTCCCAAAGGAAATAACAAAGGTTCTATAGATCAGGACTTTCAGGGCATAAATCCAAATCCTTTGAAGATAACAAGGATCTCATGATATGCAAATACAATACACACTGGTTTCTGGGCACCATCCGTGTGGCTTAGTACAAGAGAAACTGGACAGATGTCTTCCTCCAGAACAAACAATTATACTGCATATTTATTCCACAACTTTTAGCAATAAAAGGTATGGTTTTAATGGTTTCCATTCTCACCCTTGCTTGGAGTCAATGACAGCTCTTTGAGCTGAGGATTACTGTATTAATTTCTAGTGGAATAGGGTTACCTAATTCATAAGTCCTAGTTAGAAACTGATTAACATTTGAGCATAAGAAAGGTGGAAAAAGCATTTTCCCAAACTTTTAACAGAATAACTTGAACAGGGTTCAGGAATAGAAATTTTGAGGTGCTCAGTTTAAGACCTCTGAAATACTGCAGCTTTGACCTCTGCTCTGATCTATGATTTGTGATCCTCTAATCCTGTGGAGGTGAAGAGCCCAGCAGGATTTACACTACCATCCAGAAGAGCTTAGACCAAGACCTTTCTGGGTTTGCCAACAAAACAGATGCAATGGTTATCATTAAAATGGTGCAGATGTCTGTAAATATTGCTGCAAACACCTGCTTTTTGTGACCCTTTGAAAAGTTAATTTCTGATCAGTTAACAGTGTGAAAGACAACACCCAATTTCAGTAGTTTATTTCCTTCAACCTTTTGAAGGTCCTGTAGGTAGGCAATAGCTCAATAGCACATGTGGTCGTGTTATCCAAGGATATTCATCCAGTTAAAGGCATAGCTGACTGGCAGCCGATTTACTGTTCTTGTTTCTCCATCACGCTGCTCAACTCTATCTCATCATAAGTCAAGTGAATTGCTCGTGGTGTGCTCGGCAGATGAATCAGCAGAGGGATCTTGCAGCTGTTTTGTATTTGACATACAGGTACAGCATGTTTGTCTTTAATTGCCAGCCAGCCAGTCAGCAGTGGATTTTTGGCGGGGTCCTCAGACAGATGTTTCACAGTCAGATAGTGGTCTTCATAAATTTAGCTGTCCACATTGCCTTCCAGGTGATTCTTCTGCCATGTATAACTAGGAGGGGCACAGATATCTTTGAGATACTCTACCTACTGTGAATATGGTCATATGATATAAAAACTAACAACCCAAGGAGCCTTATTGAGAAAGGCTCTGTGTCCTGTATCATAACCTGCTTTGGTTGGAATTTTAGCACTCAGGAGACATGGTAGGTGATGGCTAATAAACATAGAGATAAGATTTTTCTTTTAAAGCATTCATTCCATTCCAAAGAAAGATCTACTTGCACACTAAGTAAAACCCAATTTTTTAAAATGCATCTTCTAGATAAATCTGATAATAATATAATTTTCAGTAAGATCACATAGTAAACATAATGGGATAGCCTAGATTAACAAAAGCCTGGATAGATTATACTGCCAATTTTACATTGGCCTATAATTGTACTGTGTTTGTTTTCTATTCTCAGGGAGAGAACCTAGAGTAAAACAGAAGTATTTTTTAATAGATATCTTTAAATATCTAAAAGCATTTTTTTTCATCTATTATAGATTAGAAATCTAGGTCCTTTTCTATAATCCACAAAGAGAGAAAAAATTTAAAGTGTGTTTCACCCCATCTATATCAGACACTTCCTGTATATGAAATACATGAAAATATCCGGAGATAGCTACATCTCCATCCACAGATATAATTTAGGTAGAAGTTGAGCTTAGGGGAAGCAGCAAATATTTCAAATATCTAAGGATGCCCATCAAGTGTCTTTTGACACAGTGCCTATCTCAGCAGGTGAAGAGAATGGATGTCTCAGAGCATTAGCCTGTTAAGCTTCATGCAATCATCACATTTGTTCTGCCCCTTGGTCACTGTAGTTTTTTTCACTCACTTAAAATAATGGTATTGCTGCAGCACAAAAGTGGAGTCACAGAACAATAAATATAAATCACTCCTGTTCAAAACCAAAAATGTATAGAGGTTTCTCTCAATATATTTTCTCTTTAAAATAACTTCTACTGATTCTTGATTTTGCAAATAACTTATAGAATAACAAGAATCATACCTTTGTGACTTATGTTCTGCAACAATAAATCCTCATGCTTCTGGTTTTCCTGTCCTTCCCAGTAATTGATTTTCCCTGAAGTTGAAATGGCATAACTGGTGTAGACCATTTTTCCAATTTGTCTTATGCAAGAATTCTTGGACCATCAAGGTCAGCAGGACAGAAACATTCAATTTCTGGACATTAAGGTTCCTTTCAACCCAAATCGAGTGAGCATGGTTTTATATTTCCCACAATGCTACAGATCACTTCCTGTATTTTCAAACAGGAATTATTTGTTCAGAGCTAAAGCAAACTTCAGATTGATGCTCATTCTCTGACCGCAGGTCATTTTTACTTTTTTTTTATTAAACCTTTCAGACAATTTTTGTCTCTTTCTTCCTTCTATTGTCTATTGCTATTTGGAAATCTGGCAGCAACTGGAAAGATTTCCATATCGAACATGGTAGTCATTCAATCAGCCATTAAAGCAGTGCTTTAATCTGGTTTATAGCATATCTCTGGTAACAAGAGGATGATCCTGTATTTGTTGGCCTGTTTTAGATCATCATTGCTTGGCTGTACAACATTTCAGAGAAGTTCAAAATAACTTTTACTAAGGGTTGTTGCATCAGAGTAATGCAAACTGGTTGATAAACAAATATTGCATTATTCTTTATTTTAAAAAATGTAAAAATGACCTGTGAAATGTACTTTTTAATCTGTAAAATAAGAAGCATATATTTATCTTTAAAATCTAAAAATGTGAAATTCAATTGCTTCATGTCTTATTAATTTAGGTGTCACCTTTATTAATGTTGTAAATTTATTACCCTTGTGCATAAGGGAAGGGAGCCCTCCTAAATTCCTAATCCTGCAGCATCAATAACCAATATAGTGATGACATAAATATCAAGGCACCTACAGGACTTCCTGAAATGGGACTGGTAGTAAAGTAAAGGATTATCTGTGACCCTCTACAAATCAGTTTTGACTTGTGCTGAAAATAAATGTCTGGAACTTTGCATTTCTTCTACTGACACTGTACATCTTATTTATATAGTACATTATAGGACACTGTAATTTCTACAGAAAATGAAACTTCAGGAAAACAGCAGCAGCCAGTAAAAACCAGAAAGGAAAACCAATTAAGGTAAATTATATGGTTCTATAACTGTAACTGCATTTCAGTGGGCAGGCTTCCAGTTTGGAAGGCAAGTCAGAATGCCTTATGCAAGGACTTGCTTTTATTAGTGAAAGAATACAGCCACATCTCAGTGCAACTAATGGCAGCCCACCATTTTGACACAATCAAGGTAAGACACATCTGATTTACTACCAAATGTTAAGAAAAAGGTTACCAGACCGTTTTTATTTACCTAACAGTCAGTACCCTGTCTTTAATGCCCAGTTTTACTGCAGAGTTGTATGTATATCTTAGTTAATCCAAGTTAAAAATTCATAATTTTTAGCATGCAAGAAAATTGAATTATTGTTTAAAAACTACATTAAATAGCTATTAATGCCCTTATTTCTTAGCACTGTTTAAGTAGTCTAAGTAAAAGTCTCATCAAAAATCAAATGCTGCAATAGTCTGACTGCACAATATGACTACTGTTACAGTAGTTTAAACGGAATTCCAGTAGGTCAAAGTTTCCTCCAGTACCTCTGTTTTTTTCATGTTATAATTTCAACAATATACCTTAAGAGACTTTTTTTTTTAAACCATCCTCATGGACCAATTCATCTGCAATTTGCTATACTTGGTAGGTTTAAAAGCCCCCATATGCTTAAGCTGTAAAAAAAATTCTGGACACATCAATAAAAAGGTAATATAATTCAAAGCAGCTGCCTGTAACATGCCATTACACAAACTGATACCATATTTTACCCCCATTTTGTGTTATTATCCTACATTAATCTTCAATTCTGACTGTAAATGTTTTATCCCAAGAGCAAATAAAGAGAAAAATTAATTGTATTAGAGAATAAAGGTAATTCTAACCATACGAAAAACATCACAACTGCTGTATTATTATTTTATCAAATCCTATTACTTGCATTCTAAAATACTGTGCTGGTATTGGAAGTGTGTTATCCAATAATTATGACTGTACATTTATATTTAAATATCATTATTTATATTGTGTGATGATGTATCAGTTATAGGGCTAGGAAAAAAATTGTCTGTAAATCATTTCAATCAAATATTTGGTGTTCAAAATATTGATGTTAGCCAACTAAATTATAGAATCTTTCCTAAATTATTAGCTCTTAAAAATTATCTCTCTGCAATCTGACCTATGATTTGTTCAAAGAGTTATGGGTTAATTACTTGACTCAAGGAGAGTACTATTTTAACTTTTTGATTTGTCTTTTCCATGATTATTCTACCACAAAATTGTACCACTATGTCTTTGGGAAAGACCCTGTCATGTTTCCATACAAATCATCTGCAAAATTACTATTGGCTTCAGTGCTTCAGAATTATACCAATTTAATCCCTAAATGAAATGTCTCTCTTGAACAAATGAAGTGTGGCTTCTGGACAGATTCTAGTTTTTCATAGATCTTTGACTGTACAAATACTCAAGAACAGTGAACAAAAAAAGCGCTGAATTTATTTTTGTAGCTGATCACAAACTTTCCCTATAGAAGTAATTTGAATTGTTTCTATAGCTAGTTACCACATCAAAGCAGAAACTGACCATTCAATACAACCAAATTTTTATGGCAAGCCTAAGTTTTTATCACTGCATTTCCTTAGATTAGCATCCCCTTATGATGGCAACGATGAGGACTCAGACATGCAATTTGCTCATGAAGGTAGAATTTCTTGTATTTACTAATTTTGTTGGGTCTGGTGAGCTTGATTAGGAAGTGGCATACCTGTCCCTTGGAGGACCCACAGTGCAAAGTTGGTGAGGGGCTCTCTTTCATGAAACTGTATTAATGGGACACGAAGTTATTCTGCTGCCAGCTCAATCTTTCTTTGAGACATTCTTTCTCACCGGAACCTCTCACAGCTCCCATGAACATCACATCAGGCTTTGTTTAACCATGAGGTCTTCATATCTTCAGTGCTCTAGGGTAGAGTTTGTATCCTCCAAGTCCTGTGCCTCATGAGGCATCCTCACAGTGCACCAGGTTTCCTCCTATATGGGGATCCCACATCTGACACAGGGAGAAAGGTGAGATATTGTCCCAAATCTGGATTTTCCCCCACTCGCATCCCTGGCTGAGAGCGATGCCCACCTTTCTCCTGTCTCTAACCCAGCTGCAAACCTCCTCTCGGATGAAACTCAGGCATATGGTCTCAGTATGAGCCAAGTTGTAAATGTCCTTGAGAGGCAGCATGGACTTGAAGATGATTTGTATATTATCCCACAGAGGTCTGTAAGCAAAAAGCTCTATGTTTTTCTGCTCCTCTCATCTCCACTGACATCAAGGAAATGTTTTTACCTCCATTGCTCAACTAAACATGGCAGGACAAGTCTTCATTCTGCCAAATACTTGGTTATATGCCAGAAGAAAAACTACTTGTACCTGAAATACTATTTGTAACAGACAATCTGTTGATTTTGTCTATAACACAAAATAACCAAATTAAATAAATATTTACTTTTTAAAAACAAAACCCCAATCCATTTAAATAAATGCATAGTTATTTTTCCACTAAAAGTTGTATTTAATGTTTGGGGTGGAAAGGCTTTATGCACATCTGTACAAAACGAACACTTAATGAAAAGAGTCCAGCAGCTTTAAATCATAGTATAGACAAACCTTGCACTCAAGTTAGTCACACACTGGCACAGAGACACATCCTTTTGTTCTCTGCACTCACATTCCAATACGGATCATGTATGGATTTTGCTCACAAGAAATATTAAAGCTGTAAACTTTTTTCCCCTCCACATTCCTACATCCCCATAAATAGGGTGGCAAGTAAAAGAAGTGTATGTCAGAAATACTCCAGCTGTTCCCCACGCTCAGTGCTCATTCCTTTTCCAGCATACTCTTCACTCAATTCTCTTTATTCAAGACATGCAATAAAAATAACAGCTAAAGTGAAGAAAATTTCTCACAGAGACTTCCATGCCTTCAGCTCACACTCTTCTTACTGCTACAGACTCCCACAGCCCTTTTCTAATTCATCTGTGAAATGCATGCTGTACTGGTGTCCGAAGATTTACCCTCTTTCAAACACTGCCCAGCTGCCAGTCTGTCTTCTGGCCTTCACAACACACTGAGCTCTGGTTTTAAGTGTTCAGCTGCTCTTGCCAATGCTGTTCACATCTTTTAAACTCAGTTAGATCTATGAGCCTTCCAGCCTTGGTTTCCCACACCCGTGATAAGTGTGTTTTCTACCAGTCAGCCCCTATTTTTCTGCCTGTCTCCTCCTCTTCCTCAGCATTTATTTAAAATGAAAGATATTCAGAAGGAGGAGTGCCAGCTGACAAATATTTATTTAAAATTCGTGCAGAGAGAGGTTTAACCTAAACTTCTGCTTCCTAAGGTGTCTGTCTTCCATTTCTACACACTTTTGAAACAGTTCCAATGAAGCACATGAGTACTCTGCTCTCGAATGTCCCAGAGAACAGCTCTCTTTTTCACCCTTGGTAAGGATGGGACTTACAAGCTCAGGTCACACATTTGTACATGGAGTAACTTGTGCAGTTATTGACCAACATGAAGGGGAAAAACAGCTGGGGAAACACGGTAAATACAAAAAAAAATAAGGGGTTAGATCTTTCAGTGCCAGATTTCTGGACTGGTCTGTTACAATCTGGCAGCTTGTAGACACCCAGGCAGCTGGTGCAGACTCCTGCCTGGTCCAGATGCTGCACCTCTCTGCTTCTTCAGGAATCTATTCTCAGGAAACACATATACATGGATTTATCCTGTATATTGCTTTCATGGGCCAAGGTTATAAAGATTTGCTGCCTTGAAGGAAACTCAAAGGCCTTGCCTGGAATAAGAACCAGGATCCAAGGATGTGACTCAAGCTGTCAGGAGAAGCAGAGGATCAGGCCTGTGTGCAGTAGAAATGGTGGAGGGAGAGATTTTGCAACTAAAAGCTATTTTTAGATAACTCAAACAGAGGCAAAACTATGATTTGTCAAGTGACAGCATGTTGTCCCAGCAGCCATGATAGCTGTTGCAGTTGTCCAAGATAACCATTGTTCTTCCCTGGCTACTCTAGGCTGTGGGTAAAGGACAGAATCCAGCTTTGGAAGACCTGGATTCACATGTGGTTCTTCAGAATCCACCAGCAGTACTAAATAGAGTTTCATTTTAGGCTTACAACAGGGACTGAAGTGATGGCTAGCCCAGACCTCAGCTAATTCTTCCATAACAAATCCTGTTCATCACTGGCCATCACAGAAGACCATTGAACTGGGACCTCCAGCTCAGATTTTACAGCCTGATCAGTTTATGATGACTCTAATTTAGGATTTATGTCTGTCTGGATAGTTCACAAAACTGACAAATAAAAAAAACCCAAAGAATAAACACAGCACCCTAAAATGTATGTCCAAAAGAAAATCAAGTATAGGGAGATTTTTCTAAGACTTTTCCTCAGACACATGCTTGCCTAGAGGTGCTCCTGTTGCTTAGCATCTATTCTGTGTTTGAACTAGCCCACTGAATGAGCTGGACTTGAAATATTCCAGAGAAATCCTTGCAGGACTCTCCCTAGGGACATGAGAGAAAAAGGATGAAAAAGAGTGGACTAATCCCAAATATTCTGAACCCAGTTTGCTTCAAGTATAAGTGATATTGTCATCATGCTCTTCTCAAGGCCTCATGATTAAGTCATTCCCATAGCTTTTATCCTATGGAAAGTCAAGGAGAAATCAGCAGAAGTCTGTAATTCTCCAGCATGTCAAGCCAATCAGAACTTTGCCTATAATTGAGCCTGTTTGGAATAATACAACTTTCGTGTTTACCCAGAATATTAATATGCCCAGAAGGACTGTTCTGGATCTAAAGAGAGAGCAGAGGGAGACAAGGACCAAGGGGAGACCCCAAGGGTTCCTGTCTGGCAAAGTAATGGTCTTTGAGGGACAGTTTCCTTAGCCCCTCAGGTATGGTGTGCATTAATGTTACACATCAATCTGAGAAGCAGTTATTTCCCAGTGTAGTATGGAGATGAAGATACAGAGTATTTCTGTGTTATGTGTCAGTCCTCCTTACTCCTCAGGCTTGACACCTATTATTCGTGTTAATAGTACAGTCCTTGATACTTCATTTTACAAAGGAAAGGGAGAAATAAAACTCACTACAGGACAATAGTACAGATAATTCTATAGAGTGATCATGGAAAATGTGGATGACTGAGCAGACAGCTTAATGCTGTATTGGGTTGTATTCAGAAATGCAGTGCTCCTTTGCTAAGGTGTCTTGTGTGTGGTCCTTCTAACCTTCATTTTGGTGGTATGTCAAGGGGTTGATTTTTCTGCCTAACTTTTCCATTTGCCTTAAACTGAGCTCAGTGTTTCCCCCAAATGCTCAGTGTGCCAGAGTAAGTTAGGCAAGTGGTGATCATGGCCCCCAATGCTGCATGCAGGTACTAAACTGGAGCAGAGCTCTTTCCTCTGCCAGGTCAATGTTCTCCAGCCCTGAGACCAGCTGGCACTGTCCTGCCACAGCCATACTCTGAAACATGCTGTCCAAAGAGAGTGGCTGCATCCAAACTGCTTATGCAGGATTCTTTCTGGGCCAGGTTGAACTCCCAACAACGTCCAGGAATTGTTCTGGAAAATGTTTAGTTAACTTTCAACAAAATGGTTCTGAAAATTTAACCACATGGGTGAACGATGACCATGCCCAGAATTTGGTAAAGTCAGCGTGAACTGGTGCTGTGACCACAGCTGTGTGTCAGTGCTCACTTATTCTCCCAGCTCTTCCATGCAGCAGAGAAACACTATTCAGCCATTTTCTTTGTTAGGGTCTGAGGCCAAGAAGCCAGGACTGATATACACAAATATATTGGTTGAAGGAGGAGCCCTTGTTTTGATTCTTATTATGCTATTTATTCTCTCAAGGGCCCTACATCTCTTTCATTTTGAGCAGAAACAATTTAAAAGTTTTTCTCATGACTATAATTTTTGCAATGCTATTGAAAGGTCAGCCTTCATTCCCACCAACATATTCATGACTTCTCACATCTCATAATGTGTGCAACATCTCAGTTAAAATCTTATAATCCTTCAAATTTTTCCATGAATCTGTCCTCCACTGACAAGCAATGTCAGTGTTAAATAGGAAAGCAGTGTATAGAGATATTCCTTTTACCTGATATATATTATTCTACATCTAGAAAATGTTTATTTTGCTTGTTGTCCTATTATGATGGACATTTTTCCAAGAATCAGTGAACTCTTTTTGTTCTACATAGTGCTTAGATTAAGACAGGGTATATGTCTGTGACAATAATATTTTCAAACAATAATACAAATCATATTAATTTTATTTCATTTTTATATTAGTCATTCACTCAAAAAGCATAGCATACTGTATTAACAAATCCATCTTTTCTTTAAAATACTTGTTGCTGCTGTTGTTATATTTTACTTTGTTTACAATTATTAAACTATTCTTATCTCAAGTCACAAATTTCATTTTTAATTTTCCATGCCCCTGGGGTGGGGTGGAAATGAGTAAGCTGCCGTGCGGTGCTTAGTTGCCATCAGGGCTTAAAAAACCCCAGTCCTATAAGAAAGGCACAAAAAGGAAGAGGAGAAATAAAAACATACAAAAGGTTAGAAATTATTAGAAAGCATAGCAAGAAAATTCTCTTTCCACATTCCCACTGTTCATTACTCTTACTAAGTTGTCTCTTTCTAAGATACTCAAAGTTACAATAAGAAAGGCCAGATATATATTCCTTTCTCTGCAACTCATTTGTATTTTTCATGTATATCCAAGACAGTCATTTCTGAATGTACAATACACATTGAAATACATTTTTCTTTCTTAGGGGTTACTGGGAGTTTAACATAGTGTAAAATAGAAAAATCAACTCTAACTCATGTTCTCTTCACCTCACTCCACCCTCTAAAAGAAAAAAAAAGTATCAGGATAAAGCAAGTTTAATTTGACATCTCAGCTGGTTTGTTATTGCCTATTTTAAAACTGGGGGAAAAATGCTGAATTCACAGGCTTTGATAAAACAGTAATTTATTTCCCTGTCAGATATAATGAAAGTCAAATGAAACAATCAGTTACAAACATACACAAAAGTATACTCCAAAGCTCAACATGAGCACTCACATCAGAGACAGTCTGAATGGAGGCAAAGTCACGTAAAGCTATTGAAAAAAGTACTTTAATTTGCAACAGATTTTTGTTTTCATCAACAGCTGAGGACATATCGGTGATTAACTTACAGACTGGATGCTCTTGGGTCTGAAGAACTTCAAACTTGTTGAAGTATCTGGAAAACATGTCAGATACTACCTGCCCTCTCATTCCCTCAAGGATCTGGCCAAGTACACATTGTGGTTGCATTAAAAACATTGAAACTTCCTGAATGAGCCCAAGAGCTGGCTCTGGACAGGATAGACAAGGCAAGAGAGTACAAGTGTAGAATAGCAAATGTCCTGTCTGAACTTTGTTTTGATAAAGAGAAAAAGGTTGCACACAGAAAAACAGCCAATTTACTATTCCATAATTTTTCTTCATAAGTATCCAGTATTCAAACTACTGGCAAACTCACTGTAAGGGTGAACTTTAACTGCAGTACATAATAATAAAGGGACTATCAGAATTGTTGTAGGACACTGTGTATCCATGCATCCCACATAATGTGATGACAGCCATTTTAGGATATGCATGTGTATCTATGGCTTTATGTCTAACACACATGTATATGTACATAGATATGTATGCATGTATGTCAGAATCTTCCACCACCCATGAAATGAAAAAAAAAAGAATGCAAACATTTAATTGTACTATAGTGAACAAATCTAGTATTTGACAAGTGGTATCTTAATTTTTAAAATTAATTAAAACATTCCTTAAAGTGCTCTTTTTTCCTTTTTATCTTTTTTTTTAACCGCTGATCTTTTTAAGGAAAATCACTCAACATTTCCATTTGGATGCAACTTCATTATGCAGGCTTAATCTTTTCTCTTGGGCCAACATAATCCAAAATTACTTGTGAGAAAGGCTCACAATATTCCTTAGGCAGAGCAGCAAAAGCCCCAAGATTTAGGTTGCAGAAGATTTCACTGATAATAACATCTTTGGTATTTTGTAATGAAAAAAAATCTGAGGCATAAATCATTGACATTGTCAACATCTAGTACAGCCTGATGATTGCAAGAAAAGATAAAAGCTCTGATAAATGTTTTGTTATTTATAAATGTAGTAGGCATGGTTAGCAGTTCTTTAATTAAAGATTTACTGCTCTCAGTCTCAGGCCTCTTGCCCTTCTCTCCAGAGAGGCAGATGCATCTAAAACCCATATAAAGTCAAACATCCCTGCCTGGTTTTAAATTTAACATTGCTGCCTAATCAGGCTGTTGGTCTTTGTCAGATAGTGGATTACATTCACATTTGCTGAGCCTTTATTTAAAACAACAGTATAGTGATGAAACTTTCCTTAATTACAAAGGATCAGTCCCTATTAAAATTATTATATTTAGAACTGGGCAAAAAAAAAAAAAAAAACAGTTACTGTCCTGAATTACTTATTATAAATAATAAATAAATAAATATTTTCTTTCCAGATAGACAGCAAACCACAAATAACTGTAAATAGCATCATAAAGCACCCTCAGAAAGTGGTAAATCTTATTGTTTAGTACTGAGGTGCTGGAAAGGAGGATGACATTTTGAGTTCTGCCATTTATTTCCTGTGTGACTACAGATACATGATTTCACCTGAGACAAATGCAATTTCTCAGTAGTCGGTTTGAGGTGCCAGGGGATCAGGACTGCAGAGCATCTGAGACCTCTGGGTCTCACTCAGAGGTGGCTCCTTTGGAGCTGCTGCACCCGGAGGCCTCTGCTCAGAGCTCAGGAATGTTCTCCCACTGCAGTCAAAGCTGTTGGGAGCTTTCTCAGAAAACGTGTAGGTTTCTTTTGGAAGCTCAGAAATCATCCTACTAGACTTCCAATTATCCAAACACAGGTGTCAAGAAGACCTGCAAGAAGACCACTCCTGTCAACAGAGAATTTTTGTTACGAATTTCACCCACAGCACAATACCAGGAGGAGCTTTGCTGTGATTCCAGCTTTCTATTAGTGCAACACATCAAGCGCCTTGAATGCAGTTGCTCCAAGGGTAGACAGAGCAGTTTCTAATTGCCAAGGCATTGCAGATACCCCAACACACAGACTGTTGCTTGAGACAGCCCATAACAAATCTACCTTTCAGCTCAAAACAGACTTGCCATGAATCCAGCTGGGGTCATTTCATCTTATCCTGCCTTGAAACAAGTCTTGCCACAAGAGGAATTGCTCCTTTTCACTGTTTCCTGCCTTACCCTCTTCAGAAATGTTTGCCACTTGCAGTGCTCAGAGTAGGAGCCATAACATTTCCCCTTGAAGGCTGATCTTCAGCTGAAACTTCCTCTTTCCCTCCTTTGAGGGATGATAGGACTCCTCAGTTCAAAGCAGGAATCAGAATTGATTTTAGAAGTTGCTTAAATAGTTGATTCCTCTTTTAAAAAGACAAGCTGTCAGCCTCTTCATACACAGGTATTGCCAGGTCTTGGTGGGAAGTGTGACCTGTATGTTCTCATCTCCTGCCCACCATGGCCAAGGGAAAATATTAAAGGCTCTACTAGACAATAGTTGCAACACAATACAGTAGCATCACAAAACCATGGAGTGCTCTGGCTTGGATCACCTAGTTCCAACCCCTCTGCCCTAGACAGGTTGCTGAAAGCCCCATCCAACCTGGCCTTGAACGCTGCCAGGGTTGGGGCATTCCCAAATGCTCTGAGCAGCCTGTTTCAGTGCCTCACCACCTTCTCAGTAAAGAATGTATTCCTAAAAGTGTTCAAACTAGAGAAGTATATATCTGTAGTAAGATAAAAACATATGTTTTACACATATGCATTCCATAACCTATATAAAAAAATATATATACTAATATATTAAGTGAACTTAATCCTATCTCTAAATCTAAGTGTCTTAATTTCAAACAAAATCCTGTCCAAAGTGTCAGTGCCTTTCTCCAAGCAGAAAGGCAATTGGATTTCAATTCAATACTGTTCTGTGGTATTGATCTATTGAGTTGTGCAGGACAAATTCAGGAACTAAGAAATCTGCTTGATATGAATTAAGTTTGCTTCAGACATTTCAAAATGCAAAACTGTCTCAGAAAGATGTTGCGTGGAAGTGCATTGGTTTGAAGGGAATGGGGAAAAACTAAGGGGAGAAGAAGGATATTTTTCTTCACCTAGATTACTTGGTTAGTTTGCAAAAACTGTTTATGGTTAGCAATGCAGCAAAAGGGTAACCATACCAACACATTAACTGTTGATGTAAATGTGACAGGAATTCTCTGTCATTGTAGCCAGCAAAAATTATATTTTAATTTCTTAATCTACTCAATATGCTAGAAAATGAATATTCTCATTGGAAAAGTAAAGTGTAAAAGACAAGATAAAGAGTGATATTTTGATGCTGTCCTCAGCTGTTCCTGAAAGTCCTGTCACAATGCTTGCCACAGGCAATGCTGGAATAACCCAGAAGAGCTGTGTTATGATGTTAGCAAGAAAGCATGCTCTGATGCATAAGAAAACTGCCTCTCTGAAACAATTTTTGCAATAGTGTTCAGAAATCAGCTAATAAGGGTAACAATTACAAAACAGGAGTTGACTACTAAACACCATGATCAGTCTGGTTGCAGTTTTGCTCAGTGTTGTGGTTTAACTCATGGGTTGAGATAAAGATAGTTTAACAGGAAAAGCAAAAGCCACACACCCAAGCAAAGGAAACCAAACAAATATTTCAGTGCTGTCCAAGGTCAGGAAGGTGTTCAGCCATCTTCAGGACAGCAGGGCCCCATCACACATAATGGTGACTTGGGAAGACAAAATCCATCACTCCAAATGTCCCCTCTTCCTCCTCCTTGCCCCACTTTATACACTGAGCATGATGCCCCATGGTCTGGAATATCCCTTTGGTCATTTTGGGTCACCTGTCCTGGCTGTGTCACCTCCCACCCTCCCATGCAACCCCAACTTCCTCCCCAGCATGGAAGCATGAAAAGCAGAAAAGGCCTTGGCTCCGTGTAAGCCCCACTCAGCAATAACAAAAAAAAAAAAAAAAAAAAAAAAAAAAAAAAAAAAATCTGTTATCAACCCTGTGTTCCACAGCACAACCTCATACCAACCACTGTGAAGAAAGTTACCACAGCCAAAACCAGCACACTCAGGCAAGTCATGACCAAGCCAGTAAAAATTTTCTATGAAATTCTGAACTGTGGATCTTTTCTGTTTCCCCTGAGGAGCTGGAGAGCTCTGTCTCCTTCTTAATTAATTTTAAATTTGGAGGCCTGAAGCTGTCACTTTTTTATTAACTGCTAGTGTATCTGGATCAATTCCCTTGCCATCAGGAAGATCTGTTCAGGTTTTACCCTAATAGAATATCTTGATGGATCTAGGTTTTCCTTTAATTAGAAAATTAACAAAATCCTTTTTAAAAGCTTTATTCCTGGTTTAGGATGTTCTTCATATCTTTAATGTACAGAGAAATATTTATTGTATCAGGACACAGTGGGACTGATTTCTGTCATGGTAAATGTCAACAGCTGAGCTCAAATTCAGCAGAACTTCCACCTTCTAGCAGTAAGAGGGGAGAAAGAACAAAGAAATCTGGAAGTAGCTGTGCTTGAACAATTTTTTGTTCCCCTATACTCAAACTAGTTTTGTTTTCTGTAGGACTGTTGGTTATGAATCTTCATTCTGCCTCCTGAACATACACTAGAAATGCAAATATCAAAAGCTGTTTCCACCTCTGATATTTTAATTAAGCCCTGGTGTGCTTTTTCACAGGTGTCTATGACCACCATGTTGTCTTGCAGGTCTGGTTGCTCACTGCCTGCAAAAATTCCAAATTCAGCTCCTTGTAAACCAGGTTTCTACTAGAATCATCCACAAGGGGTTTTTCCATGTGGGTTTATCACTTTAGTACAGACAGTGAGATTGTCTACAAGTACATCTGTTTTAGGAGTGTGGTCTGAATGCTGGACTTCTTTCCCACTCTTCCCTCTCTCACTGATGCCTCAGAATCTGTGGTTTAAAGGCCAAAGACCACCAAGACATCCTATATACTCACATGAAGTATTGCCAAGTGTAGGGACCATTTCCTACAATTACAGGGGGAAAATGTATGCCGATCTATCAAATGGATGAACATAGGGGCAATAATTTTCAGAAGTTTGCAGTTACTAAGAGATAAGATATACATTAATTTTTGCTTTGATGGGAATGGAAATTTCTACCTGCAACAGAAGTATGTTTCTATTTTTTTAAGGCACCAACTCATTTAAGACTAGACTTAGAAGTGAAAAACATTTTTTAGTTGTTGGTGCTCCAATCTGCATCCAAAAAAAAAAAAGGTGTGTGGAAAGGAGGAGGTAGATGAAGTGAGCAATCAGCTCCAAGGACAGCAATAGCTGTCCCTGAAATATTCAGATGTAAGTTTATTCACCTTGGGTCACATCTAAGCTGCAGTGGGAGTTTAATCTTCTTTTGACTTGACATCCAGTATGAAACCAGAACTATGCAGTCACTTCAGGTTCAGTGGTTCAAAATCACTTTTCTACAAATACACTCCCTGAAGTTTTAGGAAACTCTAGAGACTTCTGTTCAGGCTCATTCTTAGCTTGAACACAGAGGTGGGTTCAGCCTCAATTCAATCAATTTATCCAGAGAGTTACATTAGAATCTGACAGTTAAAATTGTCCAGATTCATTAACAGAGAAAATAATGGTCAGTGATTCAAAGGAGGAGAAAGCAAAATATCTGGCTTTCCAACTGAGCTACATTAAGATCTAATAAACACTGCCAAGAAGGTATCCAGATTTCTAATCAAAATAAATCTGGAGGATTACTCTGTTCTACTATGTTTTAAAGGAAACAAGTCCCTTCAATTCCAAGTCCCCATTAAAGCAGAGTTTTGTGCTGCAGCTCAGTGCCCTTTAGTCTAACAGGACACCTCCTTAGTGGCCTTCCAAGCTGCAGAACCCCACTCAGGGACACTGACAGCTCCTGGCATTGGCAGAGACAGTTTCTGTGGGCTCCCTTGGAACAGGTCCAGCTGAGAGGCACGTATAATCCCCTGCCTCTTCTCCAGAACACAATGCCTTGGGCCTCCATACAGCAGGATGTTACTTCATGTTTATATTTAATAACCTCCTCCCTTCCCGCCTCCGAGAAGGGAGGTCCTGGGACTAGCACATTCTCCGATAGCTCAGGAGGGTTGGATTTAATTTGCTTGATTCACTACAGGCTTTCTGTTTGACCTGGGGCTAATCACTTTGGACAAAGGCCACAAGGGGATTTAGGTAGAGCCCAGATCCTCGCCAGTCTTTCTTATCCAATACCTAATTTTCTGCTGGTTGGCATGTGCAAAATTGCCTCAGCCCTGATTAGAGCCAGGCAATTTTTATGGAAGAATTCTTTGTTTGCTCAAAAATGCACTTTCGTGTTGATGGAAACTATCTGCAAATTTGTACCAGATTTGACCAATTGTTTCAGCCAAAAAAAAAAATATTGGAAATGTCAAGATGATTTGTTTGAACATTTTTAAGGAAAATATTTTTGAAGCTGTTCCATTTTGAATAAATAATCAAATATTCAATGGAGTAAAACTGGAGCCTGATTCACTCTCATTTTAGGTAAGAACTCCAAAGAGTCCATTTGTTGGTTATTGGCAGTGACATCTAAAGCGCGAAAAAAAGGAATAGCTTCTGGGAGACCAAACATATCTAACAGTTAGTGACTCAGATTTCTCTAGGAATAAGGGAAAAATGTAATATTTTCTTTTGTGATCAAAGAGACAGAAGTCGTTAAAACAGACAACACCTTCTATGCAAAAGCCTAAAGACTCAGTCCATTAACTGAAAATGTGGTGCTCTTTCATGTCTACAAGATGATCTAGGGATATAATTTCCACTTAAAAATCCAACACAGATTTAATATCTAACTGTATTTTAGAAAAAAGATTTATGGGCAGAGGCCTGATTTTTCTCCCAGCATTTCTTATTAACAATTTATTGTCCTCACTTGAACCAGTTAATGAACTGGTTGTTATGATTGTTCAGATCATTTCAAGTCATGTTCTTTCTTTATCTCTCTTATACACAGTATGGGTGCTATATGAGCTAGAAATTCCATTGTATGGACTGAAATGTGAAAAGAAGTAGTGTTTTGTGGCATCCTTCTAGATATTTATGCAGTTGGTTGGTTTATTTATTGTTAATTTTGCAGATAACTCTTCCTCATCACTCAAAGACTTTGTATGCTCTCACAAAGATTAAGGATAATATTGAGATTTTGACTGTCTGCAAAATTTAGGCACAACTTATTTACCCATACCTATTTGCCTGATAGTAATTAAGATGACCAGGCATATCTTCCTGGCTTCTAGCTTCTGTTGGGAAGGATATGGACTTTCTGTGGGAGCATCTGCCATCCCTACACAGAGGTGCTACATTCACAAGTACATCTCAAATGCAACTGAACTGAACCCAAGAACCCTCAGGGTTTTTCTTCACCTGGATCCTGGCATTCAAAGAAAAGGTTCTTGCTAGGACTGTGTAACTTCTCAAATAAAAATAATACCCCTAAATGCTCTGGACGTCTGCAAACAATCTATGTGTTGAAGAGTCTAAGCTCTGTTCATCCAATTGTTTTTACTCATTGTAAAAACCAGAAGTTCATTGCTTTATTCTGAAGAGACTAAAAAGAGATAAAGGGTCACGGGGAAGGGAGAGGAGGAGGAAAGCCAAATTATTGCCTTCAGTTTATCAGAAAGTTTGGGAATGATTCTTGGGCAGATGCATAGCAGTTTTTTTCTCTTCCTGATGTCTAGTTCCCACACCATTATAAGTTTGGAAATTTTACTGTGCAGGATCATGTTTAGAATTTGTGTATTTCTTTAGATATTTTTCTTAAACTGACAAATGAGATGAAGATTTAGCCTGAAATTGAAACTTACTATAGTTCAGTGGAAACTGATAAATTAATTATGTTTAACATAAACCATTTATGTTCTTTGATCCATGGTAATTTCATTCTTTTGCATTTTTTCTATTTTCACTTTTTTTTTAATGGCTGGAGGTGTAGGATTCCTTTATGTTTAATCATATCCCCAATTTTAGAATACATGGATACATGTATGAACATATGTGAGTGTGTGTGCAAGGGCACATGTGGGGTCCCTCCTCTCTTCTAAAACATGGTGTGCCCACTCATAGGCAGGTAGAGCTCTAGAAGGTGCAGAATCTGACTTCCAGTCCCCGTCTCTGAGGGATTTATATTCAAATCTTGTCTGTTGTCTCCAGCACATGGGTTCAATGAAGTGTGAGATGGTCTGCCTATAAAAATGTAGGAGTAAAAATATATAGTACATTTTTCCATTTGTTAATAAAGTTCAGCAGGCATCTGTGCACAGAACATATAATAGTCAGGCTGCTTATGTGCAAATGTGGTGTCTCTCAGTGACTTCTGTAAGCTCATAAACTTCATTTATCTACACTCTGAAAGCTATTTTCAGTGAAAGCTTCATTCTGAATGAACCCGTTACAGGCTGGTTTTCTCTAGCTGACAAATTCATAATTTCTTTTCTAATTTTAAAAGCATTCAAAACTCCATAAGTTAATCACAGCTTTCTGACTTAAGATAAGGCTTGATGGATACTTTTTTTCCACCAAGTAGTAACAATTCCTCAGAATTCAGTTAACTTGCTTTGAATTCACTGAATCATTTCGTTTGTCATAACACAGTCTTTTATGACCTTTTGTGTATAAATAGAGAAAATTAATTGCTTCTGGCAACATCAAAGTGTTGTTTCACTATACATTTAATTATTAGCTTTAAATGCTCCCAAACTAACGTTCCAAGACATTGCAAAGAGGTAATAAGTTCAAAGCAATACAAAACATAAAGCAGGACTCTAGAGTGAGTTGAAAGGATTTTCTTTAAATACATAAGAGCTTTCAAACCCATTGTACAAAACTTGGAGGAATTTTGGACAGAACTAAAAGAAGAGCTTTACTCCCATATTTGAATGAATTACCAGATCTGCTAGATACTGTATGCCCTTCTGAACTCAAACAATCTGTCTCCAAGAAGTAAAAAGTACAAAAATAAATTTAATTGGTTCTGATATATGTCAGAATTTATGCTTGTGACATATTAATAAAGCTGATTAACAGCTCACATGCTCAATATCAAATCTCACAAAACTCGTGAGTTCTGTACTATCATTTATAGCAAACACTTAAAATAGGGAGTTCTCTTTTACATGTTCAGATTCCTTTTGTTTTCCTTTGCACAAAGGATTAGGTCCAGTTGTTTATGAAAATACTTATTTCACTAAAATGTTTTATTTTGAAGGAGTTGCTTCCCCAAACCATGTCAGCAGCCCTCAAAATATCCATGCACTTGGATCATAGGCACTCTGGTTGTCCTGGAGAAAAGCCTTTGTCCCGGAGAGAGTCACAACAAAGTGTGATGCAGTTACAAGTGATTTAATAATCATAAGAGACAACAGTACAACAAAGGTGAGTATAAGATAGTCTCATGAACTCTGAGATTTAATGCCTGCAACACAGACCATTTTAACCTCATCTTTCCTATGTGGGATTTGGATCCTGACTATAATATTGTTTCACGTTGCCTTCAATCTTTATCCATAATTGGCAAACGGAGAGCAGCAAGATCCAGGCTGCCACTTTTTTCAGTTTCCAATGCAAAACTGCACATGCACGAGTTTCATGCCGAAAACATTTAGCATTGTTGCATAAAATGGAAATTTGTGAGTGCCAGCACTGAGCTGAGCACAAGTGCCCTGTGCACATGCAGGCGATGGGCGTTTGTCAGTGCTGCCCAGGGGCACCAGCAGAGCACGGCACCAGGGCTCAGGCAGCAGAGCTCTGAGCTTTGCTCTAACATGGCCTTGCTTGTGACAGTGAGCACTGTCAGAGCACTCACATTCCTCTAGACAGAAGGTGCCATTGCAGGCATTTATCATCCTTTCAGCAATAATCACAAAGATGCAGCAGTCTTCTAGTAAATATGGGCATCCACAGCGTCCAGTTCTGTGGAGGTGTAAAATCATATTTATTAAGGCAGCCTAATAACCTGAAAAATATATTTCCATAGATTAAAAAAAAAAAAATGTGATCACTTAGTTATCAAAACTTTATTGAAATTTGAGTCTTGTTCACCATCCCAAATACCTCTACATACCGGCCAGATGTACAAGAAAAGGTGACAACAGCCAGGTACAGGTTTATAGACAGTATCCAGCAGTCAACAGCCTTACTCAACTCCATCCAGGGACACTGGCTTAGACTGAACCCTGAAAACATGGGACACTGTTTCCCAGTGCAATTTCCATAAGTGCTGCTCACCTTTTGGAAGCTGAATAGCACCTGTTCTTTCACTAGTCATTGTTTAGAGGTGCAGAGGAGAAGAAACAATTTGCCTAATTTGGCTTTTAGCTCTTTTATCTTTTATGCATAATGAATACATTCCATAAACCCTCTAAAAATAGAATCTTATTAACTAAATGGTAATCAAGAGCTAAAGAAAATTTTTCCCTTGGCTTAGTCAGTTCAGTTCATACTGTTTTAAATCAAGAAATAAATCTAAAGCTAAAATGTTCTCTATATAAATCTGCAGAAGATCATCTGAGATAGACAGCACCACATATGTTTATAGTTGAGAATCTGGCAGCCAGAAGATGTAACAACTGATGGTCAAGATGTTCTGGTTCAGAGTTGGAAAGTAAATAATTCCTGAGAGGAAGGATTCTACAGTTCTGGGCAGCTGATCCGGTAATAAAATAAATAAGCAATAAAATCCACTTCCTGTTTTGAGAGTTCACATTTCATACTGGCAAAATTCTCCTATTAAATTCAATTTCATGCTTCCATAAATAAACCTGGCACCTTTTTAAACACTTTTCCATCTGTTTTACAACTAGAAGTGTATTATTTAATGCACTCTTGGGATTCACACCAATGGGAAAAGGACTACTTGTATAGAACACAACATTTTAGTTGGAGAGCGTACAGAAAAATAATCACTAACTTCCCTAAATTCTCAAACAATTGTAACAGGACTCTGATGTAATATTTTTTATCAGGCAGGAAAAGGAGACTTTTTTCTTTTGTGCATAAATGTTCTTTTTATTCAACGCGAAATGTATTTTGAAACAGAACAGAATATTTAATTTTTTGCTTATGAAGAGACATTTCTTCTAAAATAGGGAAAATAGCTGCTAACTGTGTAAATAAACAAGTGAGTTAATCCCAGTAACTCATTCAGAAGTTATGTCTATTGAAAAAAGAGATCTAATGACAATGTAAGTAATATTCTTTTATTCTTTGGGCCATTTGCATATATAGATCCTGAATTGTTGTATGAAAGCCCCATGATCTTTATTTCATATGTGATTATATATAAATTTCAGATTATAAAATGAAAATATGAAACCATTTGCCCCAGCCATCAGCAAGCCAGGGGCAGACAGACATCTTGAGGCACAGACAAGGGCACTAGGTACTTGAGTCTCCTGTATGTCCATCTAGGATTTGTTCTAAGGACAATTTAAAGTTTTTCCTGTTGTCCTTGATCTTGGACTGAGATGCAGTGATGAAACAGGGTGAAACCACTTGAACTGCATGCCTCTGTTCAGTACTCACTGATTTTTCTGCTGTTTCCAGTATATAATTCAGAAGATATGTGGTTTAGCTTCTTATTTTAAAGTGTGAAAGGCAGCAATGTCAGCACTTAGGGCAGGGAACCTCTTAACCTCCCCAGCACTCCAATAAACACCAAAACACCTACTGAGCCCACAAAGCTCCCACAGATAGGATTTCCACAAAAGCATTGGCAGAGACAAAGGAGAAGTCTTTAAATCATAGCAGAAATTAACACTGAGTGATAGTCCTTAGGAAAAAATCTAGGGTGTGACAAAGGAAAAACTGTTTCATCATAGATAGATCTTTGCTTTGTGTTCTTAACACTGCCCTTTAACTAAAGCAAATGATGATCACTTTCCTTGTGACAGCAAACTAAAACCACTGATACAGTGCTCACAACAAAAGGCAGCAGCTTCGATGGTGCCTAAAGAAGTCAGATTGAATATTGTGGAAATTATAAAGAATAATATTTTTGTGTTCCATCTGACTGTGTACCCACTGCGAAGGAAGGATACACACAGGTAAAGAACATCCACAGCATCATAAAGACTTATAGGTGAGAATCCTGTGTCTCCAGTGACTTGTCCAAAGCCAGGAAGTGGTTTGTTAGCTGCTGTTCTTTACCTTCATTCATGGAAAATTAAAATGGTTTGTCAATCCCATTTAATTACTTTATTTCTTGGGTGCCCATGAGTACACATGAAAACCAAATATTCCTGTAGTTAGACCCTCTCCAAATACTAGCATGAGCAAGAGAAAGAAGGCAAGGAACGTCAGCTCTAACATGTGCTGTGGATATTCTCATCAGTCAAAGGCCCTAATCCATGAGCTATAGGTTTTGAATGGCTTTGACCCCTTTTGGTCAGACATCTGTAGAGAGGCCCCTTGAAGTTTCAAATATGATGCATATCTTCAACATGCTGGATCCAGATGATGTTCTTATTTCTGCACTGTAGAGAAATTTTACCTTTTTAAGCAATAGTTGGGAAAATTATTTAATACTGAATTTCTGATTTGGCCTCCACATTGTCCTTGTTGCTGGGGCAGATTTACTAGGGGATCAAAGGAACAAGAGGCAAGAGTACTCCTTGATTATATGTGCACTCATAAATTAACCAGTTCCAGAGAGCATTCCTGGGGTACTGGAAGTCAGTCAGTCATATATACTGTTAAATTGTTAGCAGTCCTTGGCATGCTTTTGACCCAGGTCAATGAGCACACTCCCAGGCAATTCCCAAGAAAGTATGGAAGTTACAGTGGGCCAGGAAGCCCTCTGAAGAGTGACTTTGGATGCCACCACACTATTCTGGAATATAAGAGAGTTCAGCAGGATGGTTATAGGCTGCTTCATGCAAGTTATTTCCACTGGCAGAGGATAACATTGGAAGTGAATTTAACAGAGTCACACAACCCTTAAAATTGCTGCTTTATGCATGACAGTATTAGGATCAAACAACAAAAGCATTGCTTGGAATGGCTGCATCCAGTTGCATCCAAAATTACTTTCAACTTCAGTCCAGGAAAAAATGTTTAACACCTCTGTCAGAAACACGGACAGGAAGAATGAATGCACTCTCAACCAGTTTTACAGTGGCACCAGTCTGTATGATGTGGTCCACATGTTGGAGAGAAGGGACCTTGACTGTCTTAAGAGGTGAGTCTGTGCAAACCTCATGAAGTTCAACAAGGCCAAATACAAAGTCCTGCACATGAGTCATGGCAAGCACAAGCACAAATACAGGCTCATCAGAGAATATGGGAGCAGCCCTGTGGAGAAGGACTTGGGGTAATTGATGGATGAGAAGTTCAACGTGTACTTGCAACCCAGAAAGAAAACTGAGTCCTGGGCTGCATCCAAAGCAGCGTGGGCAGTAGGTGGAGGCAGAGGATTCTGCCCCTCTCCTGCTCTGGTGGGGCATCACCTGGATTTCTGTGTCTAGCTCTGGGGCACCCAGCATAATTAGGATGTAGACCTGTTGGAGTGAGTCCAGGGGAGGCCATGAAAATCATCACAGTGGGCTGGAAAACCTCTCCTGTGAAGACAGGCTGAGAGACCTGTAGCTCCTCAGCCTGGAGAAGAAAAAGCTCTGGAAAGTCCTCATAGCAGCCTTCCAGTAACTAAAGGGGGATTATATGATGGGCACAAATATTTCAGTTGGATCAGTAGCAATAGGAAAAGGGTTAATGGTTTCAAATTGGAGTAAGGGTGATTTAGATTAGCTACAAGGAAGAACTTTTTTACAAGGAAGCTATTAAAACACTGCCAAGAGAAGTTCTGGATGCCCTGTCCCTGCAAGTGTTCAAGGCCAGATGGGATGAGGCTCTGACCAGCCTGGTCTGCTTTAAGGTGCATTGGAAGTAGATGATCTCTAAAGTCCATTCCAATCCAAACCATTCTATTATGCTATGAAATAGACTTTGGGCTTTTTTTTCTTTTTTTTTTTTAATTTCCCCTATTGCTTCTGCTATTTAGGTATTAATTTCCTAAAGTGTCAACACCTGGTTATAATAGAAATATACAGAATTTAAAAGCTTTTGGCCTACTTTGTTTCAAAGAAGCAGATTTGTCCTTTCTTATTATTTAAAGGCAGCATGAAATTTTAACCCAGCATTTCCCATCAGCATTTCCTTTTTTGTTGTTTAGGGACTAACAAAAGCTGCAAAGTATTTCCTGCATTCACAGCTTGTAACCACTGCCTAGGAATTTCAAGCACATAAATCTCTTTAGCTTTTTACAAGCAGAAATTGCCTTGTCATGATCCCAATAATCAGCTCATTGATTCATACAATTTCCCTGAGTTTTGATGCAATGTAGTAAAGTGCCTTGGAGTTTTGTGAACCTGTGTATGTGCATGTGAAGGTGCACATAAGTATGTGAATATGCATACAGATAAAATGATGATATACCTCAGTAGAAGCTGCTGTGCCAGCCACCAGGCTGGCAGTCTTACAAGCAAATAGCGTGTCAGTACACCTGGAGTAAAGCTTTGAACTTCAGTTCAAGAGTGTTTGGTTCTCTGCTCCCACTGCTCCTGTAGCAAAGCTGTTCTAGGATCTAACTGCTGTAACAGATAAGAATCTTCTGATTTCCAGATTGAGTCTATTCAGGGGCCAATTTATAGCTTTCTGTTGTTGTGCCAGCATCATCCTTTTGTTTAAATCGCTGTTATTTTTCTGTGGTATTTATCTCTGTGATGTATTTATAGGATGTAATCATATTTCTTCTTGATTTTCATTTGCCAGGCAAGACAAATTAAATAAACCCACTGTTCTCTGGCCATACTTGCTGTTCTTTTCTGCCCCCATCTCTCATCAGCACAAGTTACCAGAATTGCACACAAGACTAAAAAGTGATGTCTTGTTAGTACTTTGTAAAACACCAATAACCCCTTACTCATCTCTGCATAATTTTGATAGTAATCTTGCAAAGAATTTATATTGTGAAATTCATCATCATATCAGCAATTTCCAGCTGACTAGGTCTTCATATCTCCACCCTGTAAACAGACACATCCAAATGTAATTTTTATCTTGTTGAAGCCCAGCCCAATCCCACAATACTCAATATCACCCATTTCCTCCACATTCACCACCTTCTAATTCCATACCTCTTACAGGCTTCAGGGAAGATCTTTTGTATCAATACCAAACCAGCAAAGTAATTTCCTCCCAGTCTGGATTTTCCCTCATGCCAGTGTCTTTAATGGTCTTTCTGGCCAAATCCTAACCAGCTTTGCAGTTCCATTACTGAACCCATCTTCTCTGGCCTTGCTGGTAATCTCTCAGTGGCCACATTAAGAGTTTTCATCAATGTCCAGAAAGTTTATATTTGCCTCATTTCCTCTGTCTGGAAATTATTATTTTTTTTTTTTAAAGGAAAATGGATGCTTAGTTTATCATTATCTGCATTAGATAAACTCTTTCAGTAACTGACCTCCTTGCCTTTAATAATTCTTTTATTCCAATCTTTCTAAAAAGACATCAGATTGCTGAACTAAAATCTGGGTGACCTCTAGTTCAGACCATTTTCTTATTCCAACTTCTTTACTGTGTGTGATGTGTCTCCAAATATTAGGCACCAAACAGGTTTTATGTGTTTACTAAAAATAGCTGCTGCAGCACTTGAAGTTTTGTTTGGCAGTTTCCTCTTGGGATTGTACTTATTTTCCACTTTTTACCTTCTGGAGTACATTAGATATCTCAAATTATGTTTCTACCTTGATTCTGCTGGTTTCCATTCCTGTACATTAAAAAAATGTGTCCTTGTTTTTATCCCATGTCCAAAATCTTTGCTTATTTCCTTGAAATCTGAGCTAAAGCATAATTCAGTTTTCAGCCTATACTTGATTTATTCTTCATTTTTACTCCATCATCACTACATTCTGGCCCTACTTATTTTTCCACCCTTGTTCTTTTTATTCACATAGCTGAAGAATCTTCTGCTATGTGCTTTAATATTCTTTGAAAGGTCCAACTCAGCTTGACTCTGTTATTCTCACTTTATCTACACATTTTTTTGGCTTCTAAGGCAGTTTTCTTTGTTGATTAGCCTTTTCTCCCCTAATCAGTGTAGGCACTCTGCTTACTTCTAATAGTCTTTTTTTTTTTTTTTTTTTTTTAATCTGGTCAGATCTGAAATAACTTCCTGCAAGTTTCCTTTTCATTTTTTCTCTCTGAGACAGAGACTTGTGATAAGTTTTGCACCCTTGACTTCAAGGCTTCTTTTACATTCAATATCAAATTCAAGTCCAGTGGAATTAACTGTCTAGTTTCCACTGTTTATCAAAATTTGCCCTTTGGAAATTAATGTTAATGTTTATGAAATAAATTTTCATTTCATTTCAGTTCATTACTTCATGGTACCTCAGGTTCAGTGTCATTCTCTATGAAAAATAACTCATTTTGGAGTTCTTTGATGCTTATCAACATCAAAACCTGTGGTTAGATGGTTAAGAGGAAAGCTAAGGATGGACGATATTTGGCCCTACTATTTCTTCTGTACTTTTGGCCTAAGCCTGACTTACTATTTGGTCACTGGTACATTTATGCTATTTATTTTATGCTTGTAGTGACTGCTATGATCGGGTCTTTGTGTCTCAGATCCCACAGGCACAATCTGACATTATCCATTTTTGCCAAGCTCTCTCTGCCTTCAGAATATGTTGCACACATCCAAACTCTTTATGGGTCACTTCTGTATCCATGCAAATTCCTAAACTGAGGAATTATCCTATCCTGCTGATTATTTCTGGCCAGGATCATGCTGGGCTGCAGTTTAAGACATTCTAATTGGCTGGTACACCAATTTAGGAGCACAGTGAGCCCATGTCCATACCTGAGCATTGCTTACATTACAAGGTAGCTCGTTTTTTTGATCATCCTAGAACTCACAGATAATGAGTGGGAAGTGGGAGGAAAATTTCAGCTCCCCAGTTTGCCTATCAGAAAGGCAGTGCAAATCTGAGTTCCCACTTCCAAGTTTTCCAGTCTTTTCATTGAGCAATGAGGCAGTGCCCTTGGAAAGATCCAAATGCTGCTGCTGCAGGAAGAGGATCAGGCTCTCTGATATATTATGGAAAGGCTTACCTCAACAATGGGATCCAGACTCCTCACCTTTGATGTTGGACAGACACCACATAGAGAAGGAGACAACCACTTTACCTGTGGGTTTAGCAGAAATTTGATGCAAATAGAATTTCAGTTCCTTGAGGGAGATATTTAGAAATAAAAACATTGGATTCTTGCCAGGCAATTTGCCTTCAATTAATCTGATGTTATTCCACAATGCAAAATGGAAACTTCTCAATTCAGCTTAGGCAAATGGTTGAAATGAGAAGGATATATAAAAAAAAATTGTAGTTTTCCTTAATTAAAAAAAAAAAAAATCTAAATCTTCAGAGTAAACTCAGGGAAAAATGTTGAAGTAATGCTTTGTGTTCTGTCTGAATAATATAGTTGTATTTTCCAGAGAGCCTCAATATGTTTAAATTTCAACTAGTTCAGTTTGAGATTTAATTTTCCTTGAATGCAAGAATGTAGATTTTGACATAGTACATCATGGTAAGAGGGGAAACCATGCTCAACTGTCTCTGAGAAGCCATAAGCAACAAAGAGAAAATTCTGAAAGATGTACAGGTTATGCACAATGGATAAGTTTATAGGTTTTTTATGAAAACTAGACATATTTCTATAAACCATTTCATTTCATGAATAATATATTAGCTGCACAGAAATAAAGATCACTTCCTGAGATGGAATCTCAACAAAATAAAAAGACAAAGCTCACCAGATTTTTCATTTATAATTTATAATTCTGAGAGTTTTCCTTATACATTTTGAACTGTTCCACATTTATGAGATCATATATTCCTTAAAAGTGGAAAAAGTACAGTTTTGAGATTAAAAATGTCTAAAAGAGGTATCAAGACATGAGATTGATATGAGAGGAAAGAAATTCTATTTTGCATGTATACCCTGCTGTTGCAATATCAACAGTAGGCATCCCTAATATATTGGGTAAAGAGTACTCATCATCTAGTTCAGGGACAAAAAAAGTAAATCACTCAGAAAGAAACAATGCTTTGCCTAAAATGTTATCATGCTTGTGAGAAAGACAGGACTGATATGTTCTGAAGTTTTCTTATTGAAAGATTAATTGAACTGTTTTTACAAACATGACCTTAACAATTATCTATATGTAATTTTCATTTTCTCCTATTTCCTTCCAGTAGCAATATTATGTCTACCAATGCAGATCAGCTCTGAGTGAGAATTACTTTATATCAGCTGGGTCTTATGAATTAACAGAGATGCCTTCTTCAGAAAGAGGAAGCAGACACCAGCTTCAATCTACCAGATTGTTCCAGATTCTGAAGAAATAAACATTCTTCTGCTTGTGAAGTTTCATGTTTATGTTTCAAATATGATTCGTTGGCTAAAACTTTCCATTCAAAATCAGAAACCTGCAGTAATTTATAAAATATTGTTGTGCAATACTAGATGCAATGGCAATGTGGTGCTTGCAATAGATTGCATAGTGTAACATGAACTGCTTTACAATGGTCTGGAGAGATAAATTATGTCTGTAGACACCAAAAGCCTGAAAATCTAAAAGTAAAAGTAAAATGGTCATAGAAGATTTTGTCAGCATGACTGATTTGGGGACAGTAATGTAGATTGGATTTTTCTGTGCTTGCTTTGCATTTGGTCTTAAACTGCTATGAAGTTATCACTGTCTAAGCTCCAGGACTAGATGTGGGTGCTATAAGTGACCATACTTATGACCATCTGCAGGCAACACTGTAATATTTCCCCAAATTAATTCCTGTTTCTATCTTGTAAGTGCAGTTGACCTAGAGTACTGAAAAAAATGTCAGTTTAAAGAGTTCCTTTGATGAAGGATCTATACAGTTTCTAAATATCCAGAAAATTACCTGGAGTATACTAGAACAAATGTACCTGTTAGTCACCTTAGTCTGAACCTACATGTTTGTCCTTCTGCTTGTCCTTGAAGATCATGAAATTTCAAAAGCACAGGAAAAATCAACATATTCAGACTAATCAGGGCCTGATCTTCTCCAAAGTACCCTTCCTCTCTTTTATTTTTCTTATACTCTGCAAAGCATCCACCTTCTGAAGAATGCCAAAGGTGAGACAGACTTTAAAAAATTAATTGCCTTGTTAATATACATTCAGATTGGTGAAAAAAAAAATTATTGGAGATATCTGTAAGGTACTTAAACGTTCACAACTAGTGTAAATCCCAGACGACATGGGACCCCTATGTCTGATGTAAGATATATCAGACATCTAAATTCTGAAATGTTTTTGAAAGAAACAGAATGCAAAAGAGATAGACAAGAAGTATTGGTGATTTAAAATGTTTGTATAAATTTATTTTCTGAATTATCAAACATGTAAATAATCTTCCCTTTGAACTGAATAATTTTTAGGGACCAAAAGTACTGCTGCTTTTCTAAATTAAATGAATCTAAAATTACTTTTTAGGTAGTATTTGCAAGCAAATATCCCCTATTAATATCTCAGGTACATCTGTAGATATTTTTATTAACAGAAGAAAGTGCTGTCCAAGACTCTCATTCTTTCTCAAACAGCTCAAGGAAACAGCAAGCTGTGCTTTGACAGCCACCAGAAAGTGAGCATAATCTGAAAGGAGGGTGTATAATGTCCCCTCTGAGACAAAAACACACAAAAGCCTTGAATTCTCCTCAGACATCTGATGAATTTTAAGAGCTTTCTGTACTTGTAGGACATGTGTCTTTTCTGGCTGGCATTCTCAGCGGGAATGGTACATGTTGCTTCTAGGAGTGGCACCGCAGCTGCTCTTGCTTAACAGTTTCCTTCTTCCGTTGAAATGAGTTTGCTTTTGTTCATATTTAATAAAACTTGTTTTCCTCTCTCTCTCGAGTTCTTTTTCTTCTGTTATGTTTTTCTAACCTGTCTCCATATCTTGCTTGACTGGTCTTATATCTTTCAGCTCTTATTTCTCTCATTTAATAATTTAGTTTGCTCTGCAGTTTAGCTTTTCTCTCTACATCATTCATTATATCAAATCCTCATCTTCATTTCTGATAACCTTGATATTTCAATCATCTGCTTCCTTCAGTTTCCCCAGCTGTTCTAACAATGCCACCTATAATGTTTCCTAATGCTGCTCATTGTCATACTTAGGACCTCATTTTTCTAACAGCCTGGAAATCTTATGTTTTCTATTTGTCTCTGATCTGAGTGTTATTTAACTTGTCACTGCAACAAGAGTAAGACTTTTGTCTACAAAAGTTGCTTGGCTTTAGATAATCTCGTTTGATGTTTTTCAATTACAAGCATTTTAATGGTTAGTGCTGTGATAGCACCGATTTGGTGATTGGCACAACATAGAGGTTTTAAATTAAAAGGAGCTGTACAAATAAACTTAGCCTTTTCACTTCTACCTCAAAACTACATATATCTTCCATATTATGCTATCTAGTTCCTATTTATTAACTCTGATGAATTGAATGGGCACACTGAGTTTTAAAATATTATACTAATGCAATTTAATTTCATTGTACAAGAGGTTTAAATGTATCATGATATGGTTTGATTCATAATTTTTAGCTTGTTGTCTTTATACTCAAAGAGAATATTGCCAGTAGAGATTTTCCCTTACTTGTGGTCTATACATACAAGTTTTTATTTTCACAACTTCTTTTATCACCAATGCTTTGTTTTTTTAACATAACATAGTTTTCTAAACTGTGAAGTTGTTTTCTCATTGGTATTACTATAATTTACATGCTTCTTATATGGTGCTGTAATTTCTCTAAGCAGGAGAATCAGACTATGAATCAGAAGAGGCAGCTGTGATGTTTTCATATTTTCCAATAATCATGTGGCAGTGCAAAAAGAGGAAGCAATAGTACCATGTTCTGGAACTGTGACCCACAGCTGTCACTGACAGTGGCACCATGATGAGACAATTTGATCTTTAGCAATACAGCACAGATCAAGGCACTACATGATTGTGACACAAAGGAATCTTTCTCAACAAACTAGTTGAACATTATGGGGCAGTGTGAAAATAAATATACATATACATATACATATACATATACATATACATATACACATACACATACACATACATATACACGTACATAATTTCTTGGGTTTGACATTTCTTCTTATCAGGTTATAGTTTGTCATGGGAATGACAGGAAAAAAAAAGGGGGAGAGAGAATGCCGAGAGTGGTGAGACCCTGGCACAGGTTGCCCAGACAAGCTGTGGATGCCCTGGAAGTGTTCTAGGTCAGGCTGGATGGATCTCTGATTAACCAGCTCTAGTGGAAGATGTCCTGGCCATGGCAGATGGGTTGGAAGTAGATGACCTTTGCCTGTTCCAACACAGACCATTGCATTATGCTGTTAAAAAACCAAACAAAACCCCATAGAAAACAAACAAGCAAGCAAAACACAACCAAAAACTCCAACAAACAACACCAAACAAAACCTCAGCTATTTGCTAAGCTAGTCAAAATGAAGCTCTAGTTTGAAAGAAACATGAGCTATTTTGTGCTCATACTATTAAAGCAAAAAGCTATAGGAAATTTGCAATAGTATTATACTGCAGAAGACTCTTGGCAACCTCAGGTCTAGGTATTGCTAACTGTGTAACCTGTAATATACCATTCTGGCAGGGGCACGGACTGAGTGTATATAAAAAGGTTAAAATTATATTAAAAATAGCACGAAGAACTGGAGAAAAATATGGCTGACAGACGATACTTGATGTGTACAAAAGGTTTCCACAGAGACATATGTCATGAGCTATTCATTTTGAAACAGCAAATACAAATGCAACTAGCCTTCTAATTATTTTAGCATTAGAATTGGTTTTATGCTAGCCAAGCAAAAGGATCCTGTAATGGTACAGGGTAGGATAATAAAAGAAGAATGTTTAACCTTCCCTCCAAAGTCATTTAGCCAGATCCTCTCCTAGCAAAAGTCAATTGGCTCCAGAAAGGCTGCACCAGAGAAAAATTCATTCCAGGATATTTTTTGCAATGTGAAATTCAGCTCATCCATTTTTCTGTGTTTTCATTTAATGTGAAAAGTAATGACACATAGCAGACTTTCCTTCTGCTGAGGAGAGATTCACCAGCACTCAGAGCTGGCTCCTGGCTTGCCAAGGGACTGTCAGATAGAGAATTCAGGTTCATCCACCTGCTGCTGCCTCAGTCCTGGCAGAAGCCTCTGGTTTTGTTCTCCACCAGCATCCTGCCCTGCTGTGTGTGAGGCTCCCTGGTAACCTGGAACACAGCAACCTCTGTGAGATCGCTTGTGTTCCTGTGCTGATTGCATTGTTTTCTTTTGCTATTAAATGACAGCAAAAATCCAGTTTTTTTTTAAATATTTCACAACTTCTGTCATTTCAGCACTACTCCAACTACCTCACAAGTCTGGCAGACAACAAGTTCATAATAAATACTGCTATAAACAGCCAGGGATGGGAACTATCTGGGTGTGGGATATAAGGTTATACCCAGATGCTGCCTAAAGAAATTGCAAATTTTTACAAAACAGATCAGATTGGGGAGGAGCCACACCCACACACAAACTCACATGAAAATACACACAGCACTTTAAAAAACCTGTATCTGAGAGATCTTTATATGTCTTCTATATATGACATGAGGACTTGAGTAGCAAATATCTGCAGGTTTTATAAATAAAACTTTTCATCTTTTCTAAGATTCAGAACTACATAGAATTTTACCATTTTAAAAACTGTCCTATCAGAGATACCTCGAAATTCTGTATTTATTTTTCTAAGTCCAGAGTTTAAAAAACATGAAATAACCATTTTGAATAGGGATTTTCCATTGTGTATTTTTCTCTGAATTTTCATTTGTGTAGAAGAATTCTGAAAAAGTAGCTCCTTCCTTCTCAGTTTTGGAACAGTTCTTTGACTTTTAGCTTGTCTGCAAGAAACATGAGTGTCTAGGAAAATATATATGTTATTTTTGAAATTTTGGCATGAGGAAGGAATATAATTTATAATTCATTCATATTTGCATGGTGATAGGATACCAGTCACTAAAAATATAAGGAAACATCAACCTTCTTCAAAGTTAATCAGCATTAAATAGGAACACAAATTATCCTGCTTCTTCTGCCTTTTTTTTTTAATGTGACTATTTTCAGAATATGTTATTCATTCATACAAATTCATTTGAAGGAAGATTTTTTTAATATAATTGCCTGTTTATGTTCTTATTGCAGATATTTGCAAAGGTCCATATGCATTTTAAATGCAACTATAAGAGAATTCAAGTTGTTTGAGACTTCATGCATATATTGTTTTGGGATAGTTCCAACACTTTTGGAAGAGTTTAGTGAATAAATAGAGAAAATGCATGCCCAGAATCCCAGACCAACAAACAGCAAACACTCACATTTCTAAATTTCCTAAATTATATATGCCCTTATTTCACATTTCTACAGTTCAAGTCTTCCAGAGTCTCCAAACACCCTCATATGAAGGGAAAATTCTGCTGCTACATAAACATTATTTAAAGTTTTACAGTGTTTAAACTATAAATATTTCCACCAGATGTCAGCAATGCACTCTCAAAACTCCAGCTGTCAGAGGCCTCAAGCTTTCCCAGCGTTACAGAAATCATGTAACAAACTGCCCTGTATTTAAGCAACCAGAGAAAAACAAAACGACCATAATTGCTTCTGAAGAGACTTATGACATTACTAAGCTTGTCCAGCTAATAATGTGGTTCTTTATTTAGTTTCTTCTGGGAGGGAAGTTTTATTGCACATTGGACCACTAGCATATTCATTGTTTTTTTTCTCCCAGTCTCTGTAAAAACTGACTTTCTTATTCTTATTATCTCTATGAATGTTTTCTTCTATTAGACTATCAATAATAATGCACTTGGGTTTATTTTTCTTTTTTTTTGTGAGACTATAGAGGAAGAAGAAATAATGAATCTACTTTGGACCCTAATGCTGCAATAATTTTAGGACAAACCAGAAGTACACTACACCATGGGGAATGGTAAAAGCACTGGGGTCAGTAGAAGTTGTTGTCTTCGTGGCTGCTTCTTCTCCTGGAGTTCAGGCATCCAGCTGCAACATCCAAACCAAACAGAGAACACTGTCAGGCTCTGGTTTGGTTTCACAGGGATAACTTTGCTGTTACTTATTAACACAAGCCTCTTAAAGTTCTCTTAGATACAAAAACAAAAAAGCTGCAGAATGACCTCTAGTGAGGCAGTATCACGTGTGTCGTGCCAAAGCAGACATGATGGTTTTTACACTATAATGTCCCTGGCAATAATCTCACAGGTTTCAGAACACTGCTTTTTGTTTTCCAATGGTTTCTAGAAATTGTTTCACAAATTCCTTTGGAATAGCATTGATCTGTCAGAAGCAGAACTTTCAGATTTGGCCAAAATTGCATAGAAAAGATTCCTCATGTCAGGAATAGCATTTCCGTTAAAAACCACAAAAAAGAAAGCCCCACTTCTGAGTGAGAAGGGAAGCCTGGGAATTCATTTAGTTCATGATTAGCCTGACTCACACTGGATTTTTAACAGTCCAAGGGAGTCTCCTGACTGCTGAACTAGAGATTAAGATCTGGAACAATAAAACCACTTAAGCATCAAGCTGCATAAAAATGCGACACCAGATTATCTTGTATATTGAGCTTTAGAGGCTTTCTCTGTATCAATGAATAATAAATATACAAAGGGAAGCAGCTATACCAGGGGAAAAATATAAAGGAAATAAGACATAAAGTTAGAGCTCATCCCCAGCAAGTGGAGGGTGTAGGTGAATACTCTGATCTCCAGATCACCAGGTTAATAGGAGTGGTTTTGTTCTCTCTTTTTTTAGTAAAACCTCAAAAGCTGCTGGGTTTGTGCCAATGTACAACTGAAAAAAATGTTGGAGGTTATGGGAAAACTGATTCTTGCCCAATTCTAATTATAGGTCTGTCTGGTAGCACTCCATGTTATTCAGGTTGTTTGATATGTGTCATTATAAAATACAGTTTTCGGCTGCTTATAACTATGTCAGAACATTAACCATTTGGACTGAAATATTCTATTACTTGCCTGCCTCAGGCCGATATTTTGGCAACTTCCAATCAAATAATTCAGTGAGTTGAAGGAAAAACCTAAAAAATGTGGGGTTTTTAATGTTAATAACTTCCGCTCCCTGCTTTGTTTAAGCAGCCTCTGTGCTCTGTATGTGGGAGGTCAGAACCTGTAGAAGTGTGCATCATCTGTGCTTCTGTGCAGAACAGGCTGAGACTTGATCAACCCATATTTTCCTGGATTTTGAGCTCTTGAAAAAAAAGATCAACAACAAGAAGATTAACATCTCCCATGATTTCCAAAACAGCTCCATGATCACTGCATTTACCAGTCATGCTTGAACATTTAAACTTTACTCAAAGGAGGCAGCCCTACAGACCACCATTTAGAAATATATTGAAATATCTCAATTAAAACTGCTTCCCCACTTAGCTTCCTTGCCTAGTAAGGAACACAAAATGGGATTTCACCTTTCCCTATCACCTCTCATCCTTGTGTCTGCTTCCAGATGGGGCACCAACCTCCAAAATTATCAAAGCCATGTTGAATCCATCAAAGGCAATTAGGAAGAGAGACACATTGGATTGTGAATCATAAGATAAAAAACAGAATAAGGGGGTTGCAGGGGATTATGAAAACATGATACTGGAGAAACTGGGATGAGTTGGTGGGAAATATGGCTGGAATTGACTCAGAAAAAAGACTGAAACATGAAGCAATTGAGAAGAGCCAGGCAGATGGTAGGGAAAAATCAAAGATTAAGGGAGCATGTGAGACAGCAGAGGAGGTTGCAGACTAGAAAAACAGCAGGCTGAGTTTAGCCTGTAAAGAGATTACTTTAGGAGAAACCTGGGTTTTGCTGGTCAAGAAACAGAGGGGAAAATCAGTGATTTGGTTAGATAGATTCACTGAACAAAAGGGTTTTTGTCCTGGTCTTGTCTGAACTGATTTTGGAGGAAGAGATGACACACATGCAGCGTTCATCCTATAATGGTGTAAAGTCAGCATCAGTGAAGCAGTTTGGGTGTCACAGCTCAATTCTCACAATTTCACAGTGTTTAAATTTATTAAAAAAATAGAGGAGCAGTTAATGATCATCTGTGAGTTATTTTCCTTGTCATCACTGCAACTGAGAGCAGAGAAAGGGAGAAATTTAGTTGTAGAAGAAAATACTCCTGTGCTTGAACAAGTCCATTTTGTGTAAAAACTCATTCCATTCACTACAGAGCTTCCAATGCCACAAAAAATGGAGACACTGCAGCAAAAAATATCTTTATTAGCTACACAGGACTTGTCTATGGTGAGAGCAGCCCTGAAACTGAATGAAGGAACTTTGTGGGGGAAAAGTACCATTAGCTCTGTCATTAAAGGCCTTCTCCTGATGTGAACAAACACAACTGAGAGCAGATTGGGAAAACAGTCTGAATTTGGTCTTTCACTAGTTTTTAAACAGAGTTTTCTGTTACTTGTTTGTGTAGAATACACATTAGTGGAGATAGATTTATTCAAGCTCTTAAAAACAAGCTGTATAAATTTAAGCTACTGTACCCAAGTCCAAACCTTGACTCAGTTTTTGTTTTCTCCCTGCTTAGTCAAATCTCCCTCTAACTTTAGTAGGATTAGGCTGGGTAAGGATTTAGCAAAACTCATCAACAATTTCATGATTTGGCTCAGAGCTCAGTGAAAAATGAACTCTTTAAAAGGACTGTCATGGAACTTACATAAATTTACCAAGTCAAAGTATGGAATATTCAGTGATTCATGGCAGTGTGGTTTTTATTAGAGCTCCTCTGAAACACAGCGGGCTTGCTTAGCAAGGGTTCATGCAAACATTTTCTTTGGTTTCAAGCTGCAAAGGTTCACACGCTCCAAGTTTCACTTTAGGTTTCGGGTTTGAGTCTTGGTAATGCCCCACTTTCACTTAATTTTTGTATCCAAGCCATAGTAAAATAAATCTGGCATTAATGTGAACCAAATTCAGGCTGGCAAAAGTCCACTCAAAGTTGTGAATGCTAGTTTAGGTATTTGGTGTGCTAAATGGCATTTTGTTCTTGACTGTACCACTGACATCATGTTGATATTCACCTTCCTTCTATTGCCCCCTAGACTGCACAGCACCTTTGTGAAACTGCATAACAGTATGAAATGAATGTCAAAGCCATGAGGAAGCTACAGGGATACTATGACATTTGAAGGTCTGCACTAGCAACAGGTTTCAAAAGAAACATTTTAAGAGCTTCTTCGATTGTTGAACTCAATTTTATCTCCTGTCATAAACAATATAATGTTATTATAGTGCATTATCCAAACTGCCCCTTTTCTTACCACTCCCTTGCTATGTTAGAGTTCTCCATAAGCATCTATGAATTTATCTTAATGACTACCCCTGAGCTCCCAGGTAAAACACCTTTTTACTGCATCTGTGCCAGGTACCTCATCTGTAAAGACCATCACTTACTAAGATGCTCAGTGCTGTTTCTTCCCATCCTTTTTTACTCCATTACATGCATTTTTTAATCTTGTTTCTACATCAGTCTCTAGAAGTTCACACTGTCTTATTTTTGTGGCCGTTCCATTTTATAAATAATTATTAAGGTTCTTCTTTTCCCATATTTTTTCTGTGAATTAAATATTTCACCTCCCTGCTCCTACTGTTTTCCTGGTTTCTCAAATATGCTTTTCAATCTGATCTTGCTGAATGCAAGCATCCTGCTGTGCTTTCACCTCTCCACCTCTCCAGGAAAGCAAGGGAAAATTAAACAGGCTTGGGAATGGTTCTGATTTTATTGGAAAGATTTTTTAAACAGTTATAGACACAGTGAAGACATTCATTGACATTTGCTGGAAGAAGGACAGTACCAATATGACTTGAAGAATAAAAGAAATGTAACAAGTACTTTCCAACAAAGATGAGCTAAGCTGCACAGCTGCTGTTAACACTCATTTTAAAACTAGTTGATCATACCTTCACTATGATCCCTAATTTTGAGCATACAGACAGCTATTTCAGAAAAATCCTGATGTTTTAGAATTTCTTATTAAATTTATTTCAGTCTTGAGGTAGAAGTCGGTGTCTATTAAATCTGAAGCTAATTTATTAGATCAGCAGAAGTAAGAGGCACAGAAACAAGTTTAGGTAGTAAAATTCTTTAGAGACATTGATTAGGATGAAATCTAGCTTACCAACTTAGATGCCAATTTTTCCTTTCTTACTCTCATGACAGAGAAGAGGGTAATGATCCCAGTTATTTTCCTGTCTCTGTTTTCAGCCTTCCTCTTCTGACTGTTCTGACAGGGCTCAAACCACCACTACCAGCCCTTTACCAATGCAACAACGTTTTGAATTGCCATATGAGCTCTGAGGTGATCTAGTCTTTGTAGACACCTTCTTTTATTCTGAAATTTAGAGTGGCTAAAGGAATAAGAAAAGCAGAGTCCCTTGTCATCTCTCACTGAAAAATAGAGCCAGGGGCTTGATATATTTGTCCCATGAAACCCAAATGGGTTTGGCCAACCAGCTGCCATTGCAGAAGGGTTCCTCTTAGGCCTAAGATCATAATAGCCAGATCCATAATAACATCTTCACCATCTCTGAGGACATGTATTCAAATACCTTAAGGGTCAGTGTCGAGAGGATGGGGCCTGACCCTCTTCAATGGTGCCAGGGAACAGGATAAAGGAAATGGGCAGAACTGAAACACGGGAAGTTTTCTCTGAATATAAGGGCTTTTAATTTTTTTTTTTTACTTTGGGAGTGACAAAACACTGGAACAGGCTCTGGCCCAGAGAGATTGTGGAGTGTCCTTCTCTGGAGATATTCAGAACCCAACAGGACACAGCCCTATGCAATCTGCTCCAGGCAAACCTGCTTGAACAGAGGGGTTGGACTAGATGATCTCCAGAGTTCCTTTGCAAACCCATCCATTCTGTGATACTGTGACATAAACCAGCAGCAGACACTTGAACTCAAGCCACTTCCAACCTGCAGTTATGGATAGGTTCTTTTATCTTGTCTTTTGAAAGTAGTTGCTACTTTGAATAGGCAAGAACAATTAAGTGGAGCTGCTTGCCACACTTGGTATAACAGGAATATTAATAGATAAGATTTGAAGTCTGAAATAGGTATTGTTAATAGGGAAAATGATATTATGAGAAGGACTCTAGGATTAATGAACTCACAAAACAGTGGCACAAATAGCTGGCATTCATACAGTGCATGTAAAACAAATATTTCAAACCTAATAAATGGCTGATAGCCAAATTTGATTTCAGGTAAGTGAAATAATTCAAGTGTTTAAGATAAGGCCTGATTGAGTAAAAGGACTTAGATACAGAATAAAAATAGTCTACACAAGATTGCAGTGACTGAGGAACACTGGAGAGAGGGATTTGTCTAAAATACTACCTCTTCTCTTAACAGCTTTGGTCATAACACTTATGTAAAAGTCTGTCTAGGCCTGCCTTGTTCTTTGGATATGGTTAAGTACAGGTGATAGAAACCAACTCTTTGCAAAAAAACACACTTTGGAGGAGAGAGACCCGGTGTGAAAGTTTTCATATGTTTTCTCCTTACATGGGAATAAATTAAAAGTAGGGTGAAGATATAGGACCAGTCTGTTCATTTGTTATGGCTGAAAATACCAAGCTCTGCAGAAACCAGAGATGTTGCAGGAATGATCCTGACTATGACTTTTTTTTTTTTTTTCTGTAATAGAAGAGCCATAGACTCCACTTCCAAAGAATATGGGCTAAAAGGAAAATATTTATAACAGAATATATCAATAACCCAACCTTCAGAGGAACAACCATGTATCTCTATGTTACAAGTCAAGTTGTCCTTTATGTGTTTTCTATTTGCCTTAAAAATCCTTTGAGTTATTTAATATGTGCTGGTACAGCTTCTGAAAAGAAAGGCAAAGGGCACCTCAGAATCCACTATAGTTTGATATTTAGGTAGCAGTCATGTGATTAAGATATATGTTTGAGCCCAGGAGATCTGAGAAGAGCATTATATCTTGTTTTCCTGCTTCTTTTGTGCCACAGATAACCCTGAGGTAGGATACCAAACCTGGATCCAGCATCTCAGTTTTTGTGCTGCTGTGCTGTGCCTTGCATCTGGTGTTGTATTTTTTTTTTTTTTCTGTTAAGGGTTCTTCCCCTAATCTTTGAATTCCCAATAGCTTCAAGTAGGTGGCAAGTGCCTTACTGCCTTACTCATGTCAGTCAAGACAGTGACTTGGTATGCCAGTAGTAGAAATACATGTTCCTGAGTAACTGCTGGCAGAAAGAAAGATCTCTATCAGCCTACACCAGTACGTGGATTTTTTTTGTATCAATCACACTCTCTTATTCAGGTTTCTAAATCCCATCTAAACTGCTCTCTAAATTCCTATATTCCCTTGTTCACCAAGTCCAAGTTACAAGTCCAACAGTATCAGAGCTTTTCATAATCTCAAATGTTTCACATTGCTGGGAAGCTGAGGACCAATATATTCTCAGATTAATAGTTGGGAGATTAAGACAGAGGTCTTCAACAAAATTTTGCAAAGTGCCTATGATAGTGCAAGCAATTAACTTTCTCATAGCCATCCTCCAAAAAATCCTTGCTTTCTCCTAAAGTGAGTAAGTAAGTATTCTAGGAGCAAAAAAAAAAATATGTCTTATACAATAGAAAAGCATGAGAAAGGAGAATGGGTGAAAGGGCATTATTTGATTAAATGAGTGGGCAGGATAGCTGATACAGGATACCTGCACAGGAACCTAAGGCTGGCCTGTGTTCTCTGCCCTTTGCCTTCAAGAGGCTTCAGTTTAACATGCAAATTGGCTCCAGGGTTGAACAAAACAAACACTAGTGCCAGTTTTTGTTCAAGGTAATGCATTCCATCTGCTTCATAAGAAATGAAACAATTTTCTGGACCACTCCAGGTACACAATCATATAGTATATAGTAATAAATCACTCCTAAAGAAAGCAATAAATGTAGCTGAGAGCTCAAACTTTTACAAAAAGCCACCATATTGTTACACTACAGATTAGAGGGTTGCTGTCATAGTTTAGCAGTCAGGTTGAAAAGCACCAATGCTTGGATTAGCCCCAACCACCTGAGAAATGTGTGTGGTCACTCTGGCTCCATAGACTGTCAGTAAAATAAACTCTTAATCCCCAGGTTCAAAGGGTAGCATGAATGAACTGCTTCCAGGAGACACCCATCAAGGTCTGTTGATTAGATGTAGCGCTTAAGATGGCAATGATTTAAACTTGGGTGCACTGGGAAGCTGCCTGAGTCTGGATTGAATCTGTTACCTCTAATGGCGGTGCTGCAGGGCTGTATGCCAGCAGTCTCCTTGGTCATTCCCTTGCAACTCCCTGCACTTCTGGCACTCTCCCATTTACTAACAGATGAAGTGGAGCAAGGGCAAAATAACAAACAAGCAACAAGAAGAAAAACCTTCAATTTCCCGATGGGCGTATTCATACATCAGTTGAACATTCAATTCTGAAATTAATATGGACTTGGGGGTCTTTGTACACACTGTAATGTTGGAACTGGCTCCACTCTTGACCAACCATCTCTTCATCAAAAACTTTGTTTGCAAACTATAACATTCCACTTAGCTTGGTTATTTTTTTTTTCTGAATTTGAACAGGCTTAAGAGAATAAGACAAAAAACTGAACCAAATTTTTAAAGTCATTGCCTTCTAAGCATCTCTTCCCAGGTCCATGTGCAGATCAGCTATGAGAACAGATAGCTCCTTTCACTTCTGAGCTAACTGGTATAACCACCTACAGATGCTGCCCCAAGATATCTGCTTTAATGACTTCTCTCAAAAGTTGAAAGAATAAAATCCCAGCTGTATGTAAGGGTGATGAAGGGGGAGACACCAGCAGGTCTGTTCTCCCTCAGAGAGACTTTCTAAAATGAAGACTCAAATGCTAGATGTGGACCTGATTTATTAATCTCTAACTCCTTTCCCACAACTGGGTGAAGTGGTCAGCTTACTTGGTGCATGCACAGTCAGAAATGCAGTCTTCCTGTCTGCACATCACCATCTTTGCAGATGATATGAAAAATTTGCACTGGTTATTCTAGCACAATAATACGAGTCATTAATCTCAGCTACCCTGTCTCAAATAGGTGAGAACATCCTCCATTTGTACTGAAGTGCTATTCAATTATTGGAGACAAAAGTGCACCCTTCTCATTCTACATTCTCTACAAAACACTTATTATTCTGCTACAAAAATATCAATGTACCTCTGGAAAAATAAAAATAGTTTTAATTTTTTTTTTCTGGACATGTCAAAACTTGGGAAAAAAAAAAAGGAGCACAAAGTAAAAGAAGTGTTTTTATCTCCTAAATCCTCAGTCATTAGAGGAAAGAAGCCATATATATATATATATATATGTGCATACCACACAAAACCACAGACACTCTTAAGGTGAAAACTTAATTTTATTTTGGTTTAGAGTATTGAGAACATTCCTCCTGACTCTTGAAGCCAGAAGTAGTATTCCAAGGAAAGAACAGAACCTAAATGAACTACTACAATCTTCTTTTTCTGTTGAGTATGTAGAGGTGGATATAATTATCATTTGTTTAATAGCGGTAGCTCTTTCCTCACATAATTTGCAGCCCATGTAACCACTTCACCCACTTGTGGGAAGGAAGGGGTGCTCATCCAGCATTTGAGTCTTCATTTTGAGACAGTCTCTGTGATGGAAAATGGGCTGGCTGGCATCTTCCCTCCCGCTCATGTCCCTTGCATAGAGTTGGGATTTTTTTCCTTTAACTCTGAGAAGTAGCCTTGAAGTAGGTGGGTATTAAAAGTCTTCTTTTTTATAAAACTGCCCCACAAATTTATGACATAAGATATCATTACTTGTCTAATATTTTTTACACCAAGGTGCTGGTGGTCCCAGACTTTCCACATTAAGGCTAACAGCATATCAGCAACTGCATAACAAAAGCATTTTTTTCATCCTGTTTCCACCATTTTCCTGATCCCCATACAAAATTGGTCTTTTCAAATGCTTGCATAAAATCTAACTAATCCCTGAAAGACACCATGCATTCAGTTAAAGATCTAAGCAGGTTTGCAATGTAGGCCTTTTTGCTGTTTTTTTTTTTTTTCTACATCTTACAGACTCTTACTGTGCTATTGACTTTTCTAATAAGGGAAAGTATTAATGTCATTCTTACATCTACCAGATTGTCCTCCAAAACCACTCTGGACCATTTTTAATTGCTATATGTCTGTAAAATGTTTAAGTCCCAACAAGTGATTGCTTTCTAAAAATAACAAAATTATTTTGCCAGCAAATTCCTAAGGTAACACCTCTAAAATAGTTTTAGCAGGGCAGAAACCAAATTTATTTTACTAATTCTTGATAATGTACTCTTCCTGCTCCAGTAGCCTGAATATTTTAGTGTACAAGGTCAATACAGCAGAGAGTAGATGACATTGGGGTAAATATGAGAGCTTTTATAGAATCATTTAGTTTGGAAAAAGCCTTTAAGGTCATCAAGTCCAGTGATGAACCCGGCACTGCCAAGTTCACCCTATACCATCTCTCCAGGTGCCCCAGGCATGATGATGTAATCACTTCCCTGGGCAGTCTCTTCCAACATTTAACAAGCCTTTCACAGAAGAATTTTTTTCCTAAAATCCAAACTAAATCTCCCATGGTGAAATTTGAGGCTACTTTCTACTGTCCAGTTGCTTATTACAGAGAAGAGGCCTAGCCCTGATGGCTTAAGTTTTAGTTTTCATATTTTTCAGATTCTGTACTGCATTGGTATATAACTCTGAACTTCATATACAGTGTTAGCAAGTTTTTTTCACAGTTTAGTTAGATAAAACAATCCTTTTCCAGCCCAAGAACAAAGGGCACCGTTGCATCTTTAGGCTCAAAAAGTATCAACAGCAGCAAATTGAGGAGAGCAGTCTAGGAGGAAGGGACTTCATAACCTGAAGCTGTAATTGACAATTAACCCCAAGATGTTAATGGACCAAAACATAAAATTGTAAAAATGTGTGACCCATTGTCCATCTTGGGTGGAGCCACGGCTGGGCTCTTGTACTGCCCAAGGTGTAGCCTTTGAAGGCCTTTTTTAAATATCTACTTTATTCCTTTAGCACTGTTTAGTCTCTGTTCTGGGAAGCCTCTCGAGGCATTATCCCCACTGGCAACAACCAGCTTTCAGGGATCTGTAGAAAGCAATAAAGTAAACCCTGAGGCTTCTCTTCTCCAGGCTAAACACGCCCAGCTCCCTCAGCCACTCCTCATAGAATTTGTGCTCTGGACCCTTCAGCAGCTTTGCTGCCCTTCTCTGGACATGCTTCAAGACCTCAATCAATAACTTTATCCTTGTGAGGGGCCCTAAACTGGGCTCAAGCCGTGGTCTTACCAGTGCCAAGTAAAGAGAGAGAATCACTGCCCTGGTCCTGTTGGCCACTCTATTGCCCATACAAGCCAGGATCCCAAGGGCCTTCTTCGCCACCTGGGCACACTCTGCCTCATGTTCAGCTGCTGTTGACCATCACCTCCAGATCCTTTTGCTCTTGGCCACTTTCCAACAACTTTTCCCCAGCCTGTAGCACTGCAGGGGCTGTTGTGACCCAAGGGCAGCACTTGGCCTTGTTGAAACTCATACAATTGGCCTCAGCATCAGTCCAGCCTGTCCAGATCCCTCTGCAAAGCTGTCTGGCCCTCCAGCAGCTCAACATTCAAAATCAATTTGTCATCTGCAAACTGGCTGAACGTAATTGATTCCCCTGATCCAGATCGTTGATAAAAAAATTGTGCAGGACTCGCCCCAGCTCTGAGCACTGGGAATGCACTACTGTCTGGCTGCCAACTGGATGTAACTTCATTCGCCACCACTCTCTTGGTTGGGCTACCCAGCCTATTTTTTACCCAGTGCACAGTGTAATCAGAAGGCCATTTTTCTACAAGAGTGCTGTGGCTCTTCATGTCTTGCCATGAAACCCATAAGCTGAAACATTGTCTTCACAAGAAAACCTGATATTAAGGTATTATCAGAGTTAATAACTGACATTCAGAATCTTTCCCACATAAAAGGGAAATTTAATCAGTATTTGCACTATGTACTGAGGTGAAAAAAATATCCAATTTTAAAGAAGTCTGCCTCTTTACACACTGTAGTTTGTGTTTTAAATATACCTGTCCACCTAACTTCATGAGGTGGCAGGAACATTCTATGAGAATACAGTCGGGTAGCAGCATGGAGAACTGCACATTTTTCTGTCTAAATCCATCCTTGTAAGTGGGTGTAAAACGATACCATTATGATCTAGTTAAATTTAATTATTCAATTTGCCAGTCACCACATTTTGTATTTGCTTCTGTGCCTTGTCTACAGGGTATAAACATTAAAGCCCCATTAATGCTGCAGGCGCAGCACTTGAAGAGAAGCATGTTATTTAATCTGGTGAGGAATATTTGATCCCTGCTTTTAGTTCTGGTAGTGGTAGTCCCAAATTTGAATGGTCTGAAAGATTTGGAAGAATTACATTTTTGTGGGGAAAAGTTTTCAAATAACATATGCCCAGGTCTTGTGCTTAAGTGTGTATTAGGTATTTTTAAGGCCTGTGGCTGGATGGAATAAATGGGCACAAATCTTCTAAACCACTGCAGTATTTATCAAAGATTCTAGTTTGTCCCTGAATTTCACTGCAAAGTCAGGAATGAGATGTGTACTTAGATTAGATCTCTTGCCACCCTGCATGTATCTTCCACACTCATAGACCAAAATTTTTTCTCCTAATGCAATATAAGACTCTTTCTCCAGGTCAGCAAATCTCTTACCATTTCTGGCTCCATTTCTGGGATCCAGGCAGCTTCTGTGGGTATAACTGATGTTATTTACTTAGGCAAAGAAGACCTTAAGTGCCTTTTCCTCAGCCTTTGTCACTGTGTTCCCTCTGTATCCAAGAAAGGATGGAGATTCTCCTTAGCCCTCCTTTAGTTATTAATGTATGTATAGGAGCTTGTTATTGAAAAAAACCCCAAGACAGAAGAAGAAAAACAACAACCTGCATCCCACCCAACACACAGATATTGAAAATCAAGGAATAAAAGGTTTTTCAGGATGCCAAAACCCTCTTGCCAGTGGTGAGTTCTGCTCACTGAAGCAAACCGGCTGAGGCCACAGATTCACCTCTGGGAGTAACTACGGATTCACACTCCCACTGGCAAGCAATCTTGACCTATATGTAGCACTCTGTTTACTTTCTTTCTTTTAATGACTGCTCTGTGCTCACCATGGGGAAAGAGCTTATCACAAGAATGGCAGAAATTTTGCAAATATGATGGTATTTTTGTTTCTCATCACTGTCAGCTCAAAAAAAAAAAAAAGAGAGAAAACATAGCACCATTTCATTCTATTCATATACTGGGGAATAAAACTTCAGTTTACATAGAGTAGTAAAATCAGTGAAGTTTTGCTGACTTGCCCCAGCTGAGAATTTTTTCCAATGTATTTATACATAAAATCACACAAACGTTATGTGGATGGGGTTATATCTGAAAATCAATATTAAATTCATCATCTTTAGTTGCTACAGACCACAGTGAACATTTGCTCTCTAATGGTTAAATGCCCTTTGGATCTGAAGCCCTTTGATTTATTGGAAGAAACCTGCTGGGCAGAACATACTGTGGAGCTGATTAATGTCAGCTTCTGTCATCAGTTTCCACTTAGATTCTTGGCCAGCTCTGACATCTCCTCCCTCAAGGATCCAGAAGAATTCGAAGGCTGATCCAAGAGCTTTACTGGCATGGGATTTGCAGAATGTGGTGCTTGCAAAATAAGGAAGATGAATGGAAGTAAAATTCCATGTTCTCTACTGGACTTGTTTCTTTAACTCATTTCTCTGGAGAAAGAGACCAATGCCAGGACCACACCAGCAAGGGAAACAAATCAATAGCATGTTCACTGGTTTTGTTACAGATGTCTTGCATTTCCTTTGCTGCTTTATATGCTCCCTTGTAGCCTGTCAAACTGGAAAATGACTGCAGTGAGAATGCGGAGCTACCATAGCTGTCTAGATTTACACTCACCATTGTACAGGAAAACTTATGGACTCCAACCAGTTGGTAGTGCTCACCATTTTAGAGAGAATAAGCTCTTATTTGAACAGGACTAATAAAAAGTGGCAACCACTTTGATTTGCAGGTAGATTGCTCATGAGTAGCATGAGCTTTTAGAGCAGTAGGACACGAACACCCTTGTCCTCTGCACTGACCCTCCCCTGGGAATGATGGCTACTTATGGCAGATAATTTTCTTGTGTTCATTTTGACACATTTCCCTGACAGTTTCTCATTTGGAGAAAATTACTCTAACATTTCTTCTGAGCATAGAATTCTCCTGGTGCTCATCACACATATGGATACTCCTGCTATAGGAATCACACATTGCTGTAAAAATTGTATGGTGCTGTACCCATTGCTGAACACATTCTCACTGGCAAGAAGGAAGTATGATTAAATGTTAAAAACAAAGTATTATGAGATTGTAGGAAACTTAGGAAAATGAACTGTCCTAGAAGTCACATTTAAACTTCCAAGAAACCAAAGTGCAATCCTAATAATTTTAAAATAGGTTTTCCTGTTCTGCATCTCTCTTATGACAACCTGATTTGTTAGAAATTATGTCATCCGGATTAAGAATATTACACTGCTCCCCTTTAATATTGTATTTGTAGCAATCTGCACTGATAAAACCAGTCTCATGTGTTCAATCCTTTTTCCTTCTCCACCCTTCATGGTGAATTTGATGCTTTCCAAGATAAGCTGTAGAAGAGCAATTGCAAAGTGCTGGAAACCTTTATTTACTTCCTTGCTTTCATTTAAACCTAATTTCCCATCCCTTCTTTCACATTCCTTCACCACTACTTGTGTGCTTGGGCACAAAGGGAAAGTTACAAAAAGAAGGAAGTGAGCCCTTTTTTTATTAGGAATAAGCCAAGGAGGTTTATAAGCTTATATAATGCTACACAATTAAGCAGATAAATTTTAAATGTAGCTGTGGGATTTTACTGATGGTCTATTATTATTTTTTTAATAAGGAATTTTTCAGCAAGGAGGAAACTACATGTCTATAAATAAAAAAAATAAATCTGAACACCACACAAAAAGACCTTTCCAATGGCTAATTAAGTCCATACACAGATTTTCACTGATTTTAATGGACCTTGAATCAGTCCCAAAGTTATCTCAAGACTCCAAAGTAACCCAACTTTCAAAAACAGTGTTTATTAGTCAATTTTCTGGGATAGTGATTTAAGTCTATAAAATCCAGACTTTTTCAGGGTCCTCAGTCTCTGGAAAAATCTGTTGGGAAAAGTTCATTGAACACATGATGTTTAGATTTAAATAATTTATATTAATGAACCAGATTTTTTGATTAAATATTGCTGAACTGAACAACACTACTATGAATAAAATTAGCAGATGACACACATGTTGCCAGAGCAGTGATTAATGGCAGAATGTTCTGGACCAATTAAGAAACTGGACCAATTAAACAAAATATTTAAACAAAATATTTGGTATGCTCAAACCTGAAGCCATGCATTGAAGAACAAGGAATGGCAGATTTACCTTTGCCATCCTGGAAAGAAATGAGTCCAGTAACATTGTCCTGATGGAAAACCAACAGAGTATAAACTTCCACATGGCCAATGTGGCTGTTACATCTCTGCAGCATAGAGTGCTTCTATTGTATTATGTAGCTCAGGTGACTCAATGCAGAGATAAAAGGAATTGGGGTTTGCTGGCTATCAGTAAGATGAGAAGTTGACTTGATTACAGTGCAAGATTTGGAATGAAATGTCAAATGATAATTACCAAGAAAAGCAGGCTTATTAACTTCAATAACAGTCTTGTTGATGGAGCCAGATCAGTCTAATTCAGAAACAGGAAGGATACATGTTTACAATGAGGCAATAAATGAATGAAAAGAAACACCAGGGAAGGTAGAAGATTTTCCATCTCTTGATGGCTTCAGAGCACAAAACTGTAAAGCACACTTTAGATGAACACTCATCCTTTAGATCAGTATCAGCCGAAAGCCAAATAGCTTCCTACATACAGGAAGTGAAGATGGATAGGTCCATTTTGCCTTATTTATGAGATCTGTGAAGTAAGAACTGACAATCATAAGTAAAAAAAGCTAGATAGAGCTTTATCAGTAGGTTAATGCAGCCCAAAATAGAGAAAAGTTTCTGTTGACCTATGAAAATTTATGACCCCTCTAGTTCATGCACAACATTAGTGAAAAGGAACAAGTGCTCGTTCTTGTTTCCATTGACTCTGACACTGCATCTGCCATTGGCTTTGCTGTGTGTAGAAATAAACCCTTAATCATTACCAGCAAAAACTCCAAATCTGATTTTCTCCACACAGTTTTCCTTCAGTCAATTATTAACAGCTGGAGCCTAGTTTTAATTATGCTGAAGCTAATGACTGCAAAACAAAGCTCTAGTACCCAGCACTGCTCAACTGCTGAGACAGAGACAAAGTGGCCATTCTCTTTACGAGGTGTTATTTGCTTGACATGTTTGCGTATGGCTGGGTCTGATGTTCACAGCTGATCTTCCAGGGTGCTGCATAACTGAGGTTTTAAATTCTTTTAAATTATTAGAATACCCCTGAGAGACTCCAAGCCATTCATCTAGCCAAAATCAGAATTCTCCAGAAGAGTCCTGTCAAAATGGCATCTTCATCATGCACAGAAAGTGCACTACACCTATACATTTTAAACTCCTAATTGTAATAATGACTCTGGCACCAAGCCTTTCTGGAGGATTGATGGCTAGCTGAGGCTAATGGCTCTCAGCTGAATTTCAAGCCACAGCTTCTCCCAAACAGTCATTAATCTTCAGGAAATGTCCAGTGCTTCCATCAGGAGTGTTCAAATGTCTCTGCATTTTTAACTAGATTATCTACAGCATGTTTCTGAAATCAGCTGTATAAAAATGTGAATTTTTCTGAACAAACTTAAATGTCATGAATTCATTTTTACATAGCTGTTTTCCTGGAGTCCTGCCCCAATGGTCCTCACCTCACCTCACCAGTGACCTGGCTGAAAACTGGCCTCTTATTAAACTCTAAATATCAAACTTGATAAAAATATGAAGCAGTATTTTCTGTTTTACTTAGCATTGCCCCATCCTAACTCTCACAGAGGTTTCTGGTCTGTCTAAATTATCACTTAGTTTAGGTCTCCAGCTAACCCATTGATCCTTGTCTCCTGGAGATCCATATTGTGTTGTTAATTTGCTCACAAGTTTTCTTGTGAAAAAATTGACTGAAGTGAGTCAGTCATCCTGGGGAAAAGATATCCCCCACAGTTGGGATGGTTAGCTTTGGAACACACTTCCAAAGGTCATGATGAGGAAGTCCCATTAGTTTGGCGCTGCTCATCTCACACAGTCCTATAACACATTGTAACATGTTTTGCATCCTCAAACATGCCCTCACCCCACAGTTCAGTTCACACAGTTCACTCTTTCTGTTTCATGCTAAGAAAACACAGTTCTGTCAGGCTGTAACACAGTCCTCACTATTCCTGACACTGTGAGCTGAACTAAGAACCATGCACAAAAAAAGATTGTTATGATTTGAGGTCACTGGAGGATTTCATGGGGCCCAGCAGAGGTCTAGGACAAATCACACTACATAGCACTGGTGCAGACAATCTGAGCTGACTCTGAGCAGCATAGACACAAACCACCCTTCACCTCTTGGATGGGGGGCCAGAAATCAGCCCTGGTATTGAACACACTTAGCAGTTCAGCCAATAATAACATTTCCTGGGAATAAAGTGAGACCATTGCTGAACTGTTTGCAAAAATTGTCCTATCACCATTTTCACCATAAATCATTGACTGTCACACCAAACCTTCAGCAGTCAGAGAGTTATGCAGGGCTCTTGCTGGAGTGATCCTTTTAAAGACAGTTCAGAAAAGCCACCAAGAGTTTTTTCTTCATTCGTCCTTCAAAAGTCAAGGTTGTGCTTTATTTGTCATGGTCTTCAGGAGCACTTAGGTAAAGGATTTAAGGGGTCTAAAAGGCCACAAACAGTAAATTTTCAAACTGAAATGCTCCTGACAAGTAAGTTTGAATATATAAAAGAATCAGACACAGCAATAACCTAAGAGAGGCTTTTGAATAAAAATAAACTTGAACAAATGCAAATGTTAGACATTTGCTAAGAGTTTCCAAAATAAGATTTGTTTGCACAGCTTTTCAAGAAAAGAGATTTGATAACAGTGGAAAATTGACTAACCTTTCCAAATACTTGCACAGGCTTGGTTGTTGGCTTTTGTTTCAAGATTCTTTACTGTGAAAATGTGTAAAGCATTTGCTTAAATAAGAACAGGTATGAGTCTTATGTAAACAAATATGTGGCAGAAATAAGCATCATGTTTGAGTTTATCAATGTACTTCTGAGTCGAGATACCATCCTACTGCCTGCTATTTCCCACCAGGAATATGACATGTGCAAAGAGCAATAAACCATTGACTCCCATCAGTTGTGCTAGCATAGAATTTCCCTTAGTAGTTTAATTATGAAAGCATATGGGAGACCTGAGAAATTTTCTGAAACCAGATCCCAGGAAACCTAATCGTATACTTTCCTACCCATACATTAGTTCACCCTTCAAAAAGTTTAGAGCCAAGAGCAATCTCAAAGACCAATTTTTACTCAACAACCAGTGAGTGCTGTTAGAACAAGATGAGGGTGTTTTGTGGCAAAAAATAAGACAATAAATACCGTCTTTTCATGGTGAGATAAAGGTAAACTATCACCTTCTAAAGATTATGTTTTTCATGGAACTATTACATAGAAAGGAGAAGGAACATGTGCACTGTTCTGAATAGCCCAGCAGTGAGGACTCTTTATTGATTCGTGTGACAACCAGCTCTGAGGTCCTGCTGTCAATGCCCTTGTGAGTGGAGCTGTACTGAGCTCAGGTTACTCAGGTCAGCACTGCAATCACAGGACAGATGATTCTCAGAGTTGAGGACATTTTCAGCAGAATTTTTAACCTTGATTCCTCTCACAGTCCCCATGGAAGGATTCTGTTTTGATAAACCAGCACTTTCCAATGCAAAACATTTTACTGAACAATTCCCACTTATCCTTACTAAATGAATAATTTGCCCCCGTAAAACACTGTAGCATGGGGAAACTAATATTCCCATTGGTGACAAGGCTTTAAAATACAAATGGGTAGATTTTTGTGCAGTTGTTAATGTGTGATTCCTTACAGAGTTAACGTGAAGGACAGAATATGCTGGGATATGCCATTAACTCTCAATCATCCAAATTGTATTGTTATGGATAAAGAAAACTACTTGCAGATATCTTAATTTTTTTTTAAATTTCTTAATACTTTGTCCAAAATTAAAGGTGTCTTATAGACATTTAACCATTTGGTTCTTAGCTCAAAACACATTGAAAGAAAGATAAATTCTTTAAATTACAGAATGGTCAATTTTAAGAGGATTACCTGTATCAGAAAGAGTAATCCATGGTTTACAACAGCAATATTATTTTTTAAAGCTGGTGGATGGAGCAGCTGCTTTGTGAAGTTATTAATTTCCTGAAAGGAATACTGAATGCTTAGTGATCAGAATGCAAGGCAGGATGTAATTATACAATCATGTATGTGCATCTTTTATACATTAATTCTGAGCAGAGTCCCCCTGCCTTTCAAAATTATCAATATTGTTTTCTGTTTTGTGTACCCAAAATAATGCCTGCAGACACAAAAAATGAACTCTGTATCTGTTAGAAAGGGGCCCCAAAAAGCTGATTTTAAGGACAGGCTGAATCTTAGAGTAGTTACACATACAGCGGGCAGCTATTACATCTGAGGACACAATTATTCTCCCATGGAAAAAGATGTAGGTTTTTGAATGGGAGACATCTGAATGTCAGGAAATAAAGTTGTTCCCACATCTGTCTGAATGGCAAACTCAGGCCTTGTTCTTCCCTCAGACTGGCTACACTCACTTATCCCTGTAGACTCTCATTTACTGCCTGTACTTATCAGTGCTGGTATGTTTTTGTTCTTGAAGCGTATATGTGTGCATATAAATGCATACCTGCATTTCCCTGGAGGCAATTAACTTCTTTTCTGCTCAAAAAATTTGACTGAAAGATATTTCAAACTTCTGAGACTTGCTTTAATCTTCCTGCTAATTACTTCTCTTATGCTGGTAGAATTCAATCCCAGATCACGTGCAAGACATTCAGATGCATGCGTTTCTTGGGGCGGTGTGTGTAGTAACCCAAATTACATCAGATTTTCTGTATGTCCATGGTTAGTCTGGGAACCACACGAGCATTATTTCTAGGCAGAAAATGCTGGAGATTAATTTGGCAACCCTGCCTACCTAAACTGCAATCCAGAGCTAAGGCAGGAAACAAGTCTCCAGTCTATTTGGAACTGAGGAAAGAAATCTGTTCCACACTTTCTGTTGCGATCTCCATTCAACCTGGTGATAAACAGTTTTAGTGAAGTTAACTCACTTCATTTACCTCCTGACTTCTTAATGATCATGGCTCTACTTTTCACAAGCAGTCCAGACAATAGGAGGCAGACACTAGGAGACAAGAATGAAAACTGGCTCAATAATTTCAGGATAGAAAGATATAAAGACACCCAAAATCTTTCTTTGCAGTGCTCCATAAAAATGGAACAGGTGTATTCTTTCCTGCAGAGAAGGAGCAATCAGAGCAATTGAGACCCTTTTGGGACAAAATGACAGATGGAGAAAAAGATAATTTTTGCAAGAAATTTTGCCCTGTAGCAATAGGACAAGCATTAACCTGAAAGAGGGCGGGTATTAGATGGTAGAAGGAAATTCTTTACTGTGAGGATGGTAAGGCATTGGAACTCACACAAAGAAGTCATGGATACACAACCCTGGAAGTGTTCAAGGCCAGGTTGAATAGGTTGGATTAATCTCTGAGCAACCTGGTCTAGTGAAAGATGTCCCTGCCCATGTAAAGAGGGCGGAAACTAGAAAGTCTTTAAGGTGCATTACTACTCAGATCATTCTGTGATATGATCCTACAACTTGGAGGTAGACACAGAAAATGTCATGTTCACATACAAGAGCCCCAAGGTCTTTGTTCAGAACAAAACTTCACACTCTGGAGAAGTTTCAAATTTTTTTAAGGCATGAAGATATTTATAGATTATTCAATGTATATTTTTCTGATTGCAGTGTCGTCTTAGGCTATGAAGCCTATGTAGGCTAACTTGCCAAAAAGTCTTTATGGTTTGTATGGTATGGACTTCTGTTTAAATAGAAGAAAAAAACCAAAATTAATTAAAGCTATATTTCTGTTAAAAATTATGGTAAATATTAAAAATCAATTAGGCAATCAGAGCAAGCACTCACTCCTTAGCCCAATTTAGCCCATTCAGCCACAAACCCTGAGCAGCTTTGGCCAGATTCCCCAGCGTGTTCCAACTCCTGTGAGTTACTGGAACCATTCAAAGGCACTGGACTTCAGCCAGATGAGTCCAGCTGAGAGTTCCTCACAGCATGAGAGCCCTCAGTGCACACAAAGGCAGCACAGATGCTTCCTTGGTTCCTGTGCTGCCACCCCATGCTCCTACCTCACTCTGGCCTGGCACATGGACAATGTCACAGGGAGGGAGAGAACACTGCTGGCTGTGCTCATCTGACACGCAGGCCTGCAAAATTCAAACTAGCAGGAGGAAACCAGAGCAACACATGAGTCCTCAAACAAAGCCAAAGAGTAGGGAGCTCTGCTTGAGAGCCCCATGGCAGCATTCATTCACCAAAATCATGCTGAGCTGAGGCACAGGAAAACAGAGCCCTTATATTTCAGTCCAGTCACCAAGGAAACTCAAATTTTGTGCACTAGCATAGGGTTTTATCTTAGTCCTTACAACCACATTGCCGTAAATTGCCTTCAGAGAGAAGGCTGGCAGCAGAAGAAACTATGTGGGCAAAGTCCAGCTCATAATCTGAGACACTTCAGTGTAAACATGTCTATGGACATCCACTTGATATCATCAATGGAGACTCTTGAGATTCAGGAAAGATTCAGTTCCTTACACACCAGTGTCTGGTGCAATTTCATATGCCCCAACATTTCCCCACTGGCTTCCAGCTCCAGTTGCTGAATATGTTGGTCCCCTGTATGACCCATATCAAATCTGACAGCTCTGGAAGAGATTCTGGGATTTCCTCAAATGACAATTATATTTATACAACTGAACTTATCCATGGGGCTCTTTAACTGGAACTGGACCTTAATGGTATGTTTAAGTGTTTTAAATTGACCCATGCCTGACAAGATCAAATGGATTTTCCTGTATTTAATGGGATGGTTTCAGAGCAAACATTGAATGTTACTTTTCCCAAGTATTTTTGAATGTCCCTGGGTCTCCCAAAGAACATCTACACTGCCCATTCATATATCTAGCAGCTTCTGATGGCTCTAAGACAGTTTTAGCTGTGGCACAGTCATTGCAAAGTACTTTGTGTCAGAGTAAAGACCACTGCCTGCAGTAGCACCACTCATTTTTCATTTCATGCTACAGGAGTGTTGAAGCACTGCAGAACCCTACAAGAAAGGCTCTGTGTGAAAAAACTGAGTATGTCTACAGTGGTTCAGATGGAAAAAGTGCATTGCAAGAGCAAAACACCTTTCTTATGAGAAAGCAGGCTGCCATGGAGAATCCTTATTGTATTCATATCAATGGAATGAAACAAATTGGGGCATCTTCCCTTGGCACTTCTGTTTCCAATTTTGCCTTGAAGAACAGAATGTGTGTCTCCCTGAAAATTCACAAGGCCATTAGATGTTAACACCATGGCCAGAGCTATCAATGGAAAAATATCTGGATAAGAGGGACATTTCTAAAACAAGAATGGAATTTATTGTAACTGTGGCAGTAAAGCTTCTCTCCTAATCTGAATTGCCAGACTCCTAGGGCTGCAATGCTCAAGTCCATTTAGATGAAAAGATACATGAACTGTCTTTGCATGTAAAATGAGATTGGAAATGTGAGAGAATATTTAGCATAATTAGTAGAGTTAAAGTTGGAAAGATTTGAAGGGGAAAAGTTTTTGATGGTAAAAATTATTGCTAAAGTGATAATGGCTGTCTTCAAAGTATTGCTTTTCCTTTCTTTAATGTCTTTGAAGGTGTTGCTGCTGATTTTCAGAGGATTTTTTTTCTAATGTTGTATTAATTTGGGGACTTTTTGTTGTGAAAATTGACATATCCAAGAATTCTTTTCAGGTCTAAGAATCAAAGTTGAAATTTAAGCAAAGTCAGATTTGCTTATGCCAGTTATTATGCTTTTGTGTTCCTCTGAAAGGAAGCTACTGGGGCTGCAGTAGGAGCCTTCAATTCCTTTAGAACCAATAACCTCTTCATAGAGAAGATGAGTTTCTCAGAGTTTAGAGCTGTGCTTCCCTGTGGATCTGAGCCACCAGGCTGAAGGGAGGCATGGGCAGTGGTTTTTCAGATGCATGGTCTCAAGAGTGTGTGCACATTTTCATTCAGAAGGATCCACAGTTCCTATGTTCCCAGTCCTATTAAACCATACAGTTTCATACACTTTCCAAAGACAGGACTATAATTAATAATAAGCCACTAAATAAACAAATTATTGTCTTTGTTGTTCTAGAAGGATACTTGTATTTTCTTACCATGATTTTCTGTGATCCAGTCCCCTCATCAGCTCCTGCCCCCACCCTTCCCACATTTCAGTACCCCATTTCTTCCTCCCTAGGGTTGTCAGCCCCTATCCCAGCAGATCTGCAGAGGCACTGCCACTCTCCATCTACCACCAGACACAGTGCCCCTGGCTGCCCTGCTCCTGGGTGGAGGGTGGGATGGGACAGGCTGCCAGTCCCGCCCTGTTGCTCCAGGGAGACCCTGCCACTACCAGTCCCCACCCTATGGAGCCCCTGACCCTGCTGTGGCCTCACACACAGGTGTATAACTGGAGCCACAGGCCTGACCAAACCACACAACCAGAAGGTTTTTTAAAAAATGGCATCTGCAATACCTGGTGTTGTCCTGAGAGTTAGTAATTTCCTGTGTTCAGTATTAATGGGATTGGCTCCTTAATCCTTCAAAGCGTTAAATGCACAAAATATTTTGACTGTGGCAAGTATTACTATTAATATATGGCAGAGAACAGTGGGTTTCCTGTGTACATGTGCCCCTCTGATGAGGTACACATAACATGTGGCTCCTAATACCAAAGATGGTGTAATCCTTCACTTGTCAGCACCACACTAAAGGTCAGTCTGGTTTTTCTCACTTTGCAAACTTCCATCTGTCAAGGGATGCTTAATTCACAGTGTATTCTCACATCTACCCATAGGCTGTCTAAATTTAAAAACAGACATTTGTTTATCATGTTCTGCTTAAAAAAAGGAAAAAGGAGAATTTTTCAAGTCATTTGTTTCTCACAAGAAAAGAATCAGAGAAATCTGTTGGCATAAAACCTAAAAGGGTAGTATAGTCTTTTGTTTGATTATAAAAGCTGGTGCTTCCATAGTCTGAATTTAGCATTCTTTATTCAGAAGATATAAGGCATTACTGATATTCTCCATGAGATGACATCTTGCTCTCCAGCTCATTCTTTATTATTTGGCAAGGTAAACATGCATTAAGGTAGTTCAACCAAAAAACAGGCAACAGAATTGGGCCATATAAGGCATTAGTTATGCATATATGTAGGTACAGACAAATCTATATTTTAACAAAATTTTCATTGGCAGTGAAATCAAAAATGTTATTTGTTTAATGCAGCTCTCAAGCATGAACATAGATTTTCATCACAAGAAGCTGACCATGGCTGACTGTTGACTTCTTGTTCCAACACCTTGTACTTTGTGGTCTCTGTTACAAGGCATGTTCACTTACATTAGCAATTTGAGTTTAAATACAAAGTTATCAGATATTTTAAAAATAAATCTTGGTGTAAAGACAATTCTAATTGGATTACCTAGGCTCAAAGAGGCTATGACAAAGAAAAATGTCTATACTACCACCACCACTTTTTAATGTGAAGCATCAGGTTTGAGTGATTTAGAACATTCTGGAAATTCCCAGATATGTGGGCTGTACTGAAGCGATATGCTGATGGCTTTTACTCATCAAGCTAAAAGAGCCTCTCTATCATTTAGTACCCTGAGCTAGCTATTAGTCACAATCATTTTTTCTGAAATAAATTTTCAAAAATGAGGAGAAATTTGTAAGTTTCTATTTCTTAATGATTAAATTCTATTTTTCTCAAGCTATATGAGGCCTGAATACATGTCTTAGTCCACACTCTAATCCTGGGTGGTTACTGTGAGTAAAATATGTCCTGCAGCAAAGAAAAAGCATCAAAAGCTCTAAAGTACAGTGTATTATAAAAAAAAATTCTGCAGAATTCCCTGAAGATAGTTACTGGTATGAGATAGCAAGGCTCAAGGAAAGCTACGAAAATCTATGTCAAATATTCCTTGCTAAAATTATGTATATGGTTTTTCACATATAGCCTCCTCTGTAGCTTCTGAGCTAAAATATTAATTACTTCTCAAGTGAGCTGACCATGAGGTGTCCTCTGGGCATTTCATAACACCTAGACTGAAGCCAGGCTCTGACAGCTCAGTACAGCAGACAATTGGCAAAACTTGTAGAAGTTGAAACACTACAGCAGCACTGCCTCCTGAGCTGCACGCAGAACACTTGACTTTGAACCTACAGAAGGCACCCTGGATGCTGCAGCCCACACACAAACTGGGTGATTGTAAACCTGAAAAACAAAATAAAGCCCTCTAGCAAACATATCAGTACAATGAGCCATTCATAGGAAATGTTGCTGGCACAGAAATGGGGCAAGGTTTTTATGCAAAAGTTCATCTGAATCCTTGTTCTCTCTGCTAGCTACCATGTTCTAACCTCTACCATGCCCTCACAAACACCCACAGTTATGTACAAACTAACACCCTGTACAGCAGCAGGCCCTCTTTTATATTATGATCTGTCAAGAAAACTCTTGTGCTTCTACTTTTTATAGTCACTGTGACTTGACCCAGCTGAGAAGAAAGGAAAATACAGTGACACTGCCAAGAAATATACTGAGTTGCAGTCATCATCAGAGACTCCCATTAATCATGGGCAGAACTGCAGCAAAATAAGGAACATCTTTTTTAGGTTCTCTTTGTTTAACTCTCCTAGGAGATTTACAGCTCTGATGTATATCATGAACCTAGAGGGTATATTTTTAAGGGCTCACTCACCCCATCTGAAATTGAGCAAACATGTATAAATAAATAAAATAAAGCTGGCCTATGTTAAGTGCTACAACAGAGTAAGCTGTATGTTAAAGAGTTTTATTTTTAAAATAAAAGCCAGCCCCCTTCTCTCCTTCCATTGTTTGCAGTATCTTCTAAAGTTAGAAACAAAATACTCTCTCTGCTGATTTCATCCTTCTCAGTTGGCAAAAGCTGGTATTTCTGCCTTCACACTGGAGTGGTACCAAATAAGCCCATTTCACGTTTCTTTGCATTCACATTGGAGTCATTAGGAATAAAGCTGTCTGAGTTCCTGCACTCGTGTGGCAATGCCACTCTCAAACACAAGGACTGGAGTCCTTTCTGCTGGGCTACATCACCATGGAAGAATGAACCTGTGTCTGCCAACCTGCTGCAACCCTCGTGCCTTCTCAGCTCTTGGGAGACAGATTTCAGGCTGACATCCTCTGAGCCTTCCTGGCAATGTCATGGACCCAAGAGTTCAGGTGTGCTCCACTTCTGCCTTAGCCCATATTTGTTCATTTTCTGCACCAAAAACTCTGGTGGGGAAGATTGTACTGAGACAATATCTATGTAAACATATACACAAGCATGGTTTTACCAGCCCTGAAAACTGAGATGGGGCTAAAGAAAATTATAGCAGCTGAATGTGTGAGCCCATGTTTTGGATTTTTAAAGGTTAAAATAATTTATGAGGAAATGATAATCATAAAGGTTGTCTTATTTCCATGCACTTCATGCATTTAAAAGTGCTGGTGAAATTTGCTATGGTAACATTTTGTCCCAGTGTGTTGTAAATTAGTACAATATTAAAAGAAGTTGAATCTTCATCCTGAATCTCTAAATTCTGACCTCAATGTAACTTATTTCAAAAATAGTCTTATTATGCATTTTTCTTTATGTATAATCATGCAAAGTAGGGAGTAGACTTGATTTTTTTTTCCTATCAATAGTGATTTGTCAAACTTGAAACTTCTCAAGAATATGTTTATTATTTCCAAGTCATTTTCATTGGCAGGTTTTACAAAAGTCAAGGGTGAAATTTGTGTTCAAATCCAGTAAAAGGTCTATGAGATCTATACTGAAAAAGCCAGTGGCTCAATTCAAGACAAGAATTTTCTCCTTAATTCTACCTATGTACTAGAATTGCAGTGCAATCAATTATTCTGGTATCTCTTATTAAGAGGAAGAAAAAAGGTACATGGCTTAGCTTTAGTTCTCCAACAGATTAAAAATTAATGTGAAAACCTTGATTTTTTTGACTGAAATAATATTCTTGTTTTCTGGCCAGCTATGTTTTTAAAAGCCAACTTTATAAAACCAACAAAAGTCTTCATTGCTGCATAAAGTTGCACAGCAAGCAAGACTTATCTCTTAGAAACACATTACAGAAAGGTGTTGTATTATGCAACTCAGCTAAGATGTTGAAAGCAGTTAAGCTTTCCTTTTTGGATAAAATTGCCTAATGTTTGAAAATACTACCTTGCAAGCTAACAGAACAAAAACTTTATTCCTTTTTTAGCAGTGCCCAAAAACCTGCAGGTCCAAGAGAAGTCCCTATATCTGAGCAATTTAATATTGGATGCATACCCTAATATTGCAGTGATACAACCCAATACTGTATTAGCAGTGATAAAATTAGGGCACTGCTCTGCTTTGACTAAAGTCATCTTCCAAGGCCCTGGAAAGATGCAAGAGAATGAGGCTGAGAAAAAGGTTATTTGGATCATCTTATAGTCAATACTTCTGTTTTTCAAGGGATAAATGATTATAGGACTGTTAAATAGCACTTTTTCATAATTAAAAAAAATCCCCAAAGTAAAAAAAAAAAATGCAACCAAAATGAAACCAAACAAAAACAAAGAAGAAGCATTCCCTAAAACTCTTTTTTCTTCTCTTTCAAGTGTCTTTCCCCTAGTTTTGCATACCACTGATGTTCTGTTATGGCTCTTTTAGAGAAAAATTGGGAAATGAGTCAAAGTCTGTTTTCCTGATGCAGTAGTAACTGTATTGGACTTCTGATTGTTTATTTGCTTCTTCAGTTGGTTTCACCCCCGTCTTTTATCTCTTAACAAGAAACCAATTCAACTAGTAACATGAAATGTATTTACATGTATTTTTATGCTCTCAATGAAGAAATAGAATGCAAATCCTATTTCTGTCACATCAAGTAGCAAAATAGTATGTATGCACTGGTGGAGGTGTTAGACAGCTTGGTCACTGGCCACAAACAGTAGTGTTCACATTTTGCATTTTGAAAAATAGACTTACGTTCAGTGACTTGCCCAGGGCAAATAGGCAAGTGGTAAATGTTCAGAAACCACATGCAAAGAATAAACAGAATTGCAGAGAGGAGGACTCCTTGGTTTCCAGCCAAGAAGGCTGTGAAAGCAGCAATGTATTTTTTCTTTAATCTAAATTTCTACTCAGAAGAAAACTTAGATTCCCCAATGGAGGAAGAAAACTCTGGTTTTAGACTCACGAAACCTGAATCCATCCCTCATTTTGCATCAAATGAATGTAGACAAGCTCCTTTTGTGGGAGCGAGATCTGAATGGTGAGAATGAAATGCAATTTAAAGTCTGGGATCTGCTCTTTATTAATCATTTGTTTGAATCTTAGTAGTACACAAGGGCCCTCCTGAGGATCATGCCCTGCTCTGAAGGCTCAGTGCAGAATGCATCACCCAAGACAGCTCAGGTCCTGAAGAGAGCTGGGAAGAGGAACTGCCACAGGGAGCAACAGCAAGGCCATGTGTCAGGGTCTTGTGAGGCTAACTATTTGCCAGTTACAATTTTGTCTAATTTCTCAGTAAAAAATGGGGGCTGTGTTTTTTCATGGATTTTCTACAAGATATCTGCCTAAGTGGATTCTGTGAGGGAGAGCTTCTTGGCAATTAAAGCCCCAAGACTGCCTTTTTTTTTTTTTTATGTTTTTGAGAAAGAAAGAAAACTCCACATGACCTCTAATTAGATTTGAGCAAAACTGAAACAGGTTTCAGAACTAAAACATGGTCACAAAGTGATTTACATCTGTTCAGTGGGAACCAAAGGAGGAAGGAAATACTAGCTGTACCATCTTCCAAGACGTGTCTGGTCCTGTTAATATTTGTTGAGTTGTGGTATAGTTAAAAAGTTCCAATACTGTGAAAAATGATGTGGTAGAATATGTTAGCAATTAACAGCATATACCACAGCAATGGAAAGCTTGTAGTGCTTCATACTATCCACATTGAGATGTGGTCAAAGGAGAGAAACTAGGTTTCATTTTGGCTGTAAGGCAAAACACAAGTAATCTAAAATGAAAGGGAAGAAATATGGTTCACAATAGCTATTCCCTGTGGAGGACCTGATTTCTGCATGGACTATTGTTTAGAAATTAAATGTTAACACAAAGTCACCGTGACAAACTTTTATTGAACTTATTAAAAGAGAAAGACATTAGCATGTTGGAAGTATGTGTAATTGTGTATTTTTAAGTCCAAATGTTCAATGAACATGAGTCAACTTCTCATCATGCAATTAGCTTTAAAATTAGCTTTAAAACAAGAAGATAATGAGTGCTGTTTGCATCAATATTCATTTTTCTTATTTCCTTTCTTAAGATGGGAAGGACAGTCGCTGCTCCTTGCAAGATAAGTCAGAGCAACATATCTCTGGGAATTGAAAACTGGAGAAAAGAACATCTGTGTCCCACAAAAAGGACAATAGTACAGAGATCTGCTGTGAAGTCAGTAAGAAGTCAGTAAGTAAAGTATCTGTGGGTACTTAGAAGAGTCAAGGGTGCAAGAAAATTAATTTTAAGGTGAAACTTGGTGATGATGAAAAAGTCTGGATGCAGGGATGCAGGAAGGTCACATCACTAATTGCTAAAACTGTCTCAGGTTTGTTAAATTGCTCACTTCAGGTTTTAGAATTGCTCCTAGATAACATCATGCTATCTCAGCTGAGCACACAACTGCATCCTTACAAATTGTTGCTTCTCCTTCAAAACACTCCCCTCTACATCCCATTGTCACATTTCTTGGTTCCAGGATTCTGAAAAAAGAAATATTAATACACAAAGACTGAAAACTTCAGAGAGTGTATCCACAGATTTTTACTGGAAAGGCAATTGTTCTAGTTTAGAAACATGGCAGGCTGCAAGAAATCCCATCTAACTTCAAAGAGTTTTAAGTATAGAAGTGGATAAATGGTCATTTTTTAAACTGCTCTTACAGAACATGGACTGAAGGAGATCTGGTATTTTTCGACATTTACCTGGTGGTAGAAACCCCATGTCCTCAACTGACAAACTCAGACACCTACACGTAGAAAGATGAATGCACATGCTCCAAAGCCATGCACACAATGTTCATAGTGCAGAGAAGTAAAGCAATATCACCTAAAGTAAATTATCTGTTCCCTGTTATGCCCGAAGCTCTATCAACATCTAGAACCTCATCAGAGCCATGTATATGCCTTGAATGTTGTATATGTTCAGAATACAGAGGTATTTAAATATGCTGCCTGTGTTCATTCATATCTCAGTCCTTCTTTGTTCCTGGGTTTTTTTCTCATGCTACATTTGTTGAAAGGGGACATGAAAAATAACTAACATAGAATCTGAGTGGGAAATTTGAATGAACCCTCTAATATTGCAGCACTACAGGAAGAGAAATATATATAAACTATTCTCTTATCTGCAAAACTGTACCCACACTAGGGGTTTAACTAATATACATTCTGCTCATTTCTATGTCAATAGTGTCAAATTGGTACTAGAGTTGGCCAGAAAGCAAGAGTTTTATTTTGCCAAAAGTCATGGTTTCAGAAAACATTTTCAGTCTGTACTGGGACAAAACTGAGACCGTTCCAGAAAAATTTGCAGCAAAAATGCATGTGAAAAAGTCTTTTCCCTTAGTATCCTATAACTCCCCCATGTGCTCCCAGGGACTACTGTATTGCAGCTGTGCTAGTAATGAAACTGCCCAGGGACTGCTGTCTGACCTGAGGCCAGCTCGCACGGCTTGTGTTGACACAGTTAATTGCTTTTACCCCCCAAAAACATGCTGACTGCATCTATACTGGCTCAAGCTATCCCCTCAGCTGTGCTGGGACTTTTTTGGGAGAGAGGCAGTTAGCCCAGGCCAAACTATTGCCAAGGACCATGCTAACAATTTAATTGTACAGACAACCATCTGCCCATGCTCAGGTTTGTGCTGGCTCTGTTTCACATACTGAAATAAAATTGCTCAGGAGACCATACTGAAGTCCTTGCTCTTGTTCTTCTATGCCAAAGGAGTTTTCCATGCCATTAGCTATTTTGAGAAGGGATTTTCTCTGCCTGGTTTTGATGAGAAATTCCAGCCTCAGCTTGCAAAACAGTCATGACAAAAAATTTAATGGAAACACATGCACTGGTGTAGAAAGTTCAGATGAATCTGCATTTTTCTTCAAAAAATTCATGCTGTTCACAAATTCCACTGATTCAATGGTTGATTTAAGACACGGAGTATTCATCTGTATTTCAGACCTTGAATATATCTGGCTGGTTTTCCAAGGCCATAGTTGCTAATGCAATTCACTCCATAGCAATTACACTGCGGTTTTATCTACGTAAGAGCTGGATTAAACAATCTTGCAGATATCAAAGGGTATAACTATTCTTTTTTTTTTTTCTTTCTCTTTTTTTCATGATCTTCCTGACTGTGGTGGCTTTGCTCTCTCCTAACACAGTTGATAGATACAGTGTGTTTGGAGACTAAATGCACATATGCTTTGTCCTATGCTAATTCCTAAGAAAAGTACCTCCTTGAGCATTCATCAGTGCAAGAACCAAGTATTTGAATAATGATGGAATAAATAAATAAAGGGATTTGATGGGACTGAAATTTTATTTGCATTTTATTAAGTTTTCCTCAGATCTTATTTTGTCGCTGTATACACTGACACATTCTTCCTTCTCCTTTCTTGTTTATTAAACAAGTCATTACTTCAGTAAAGAGGAGCATGTCCACTTAATTCCTGCTCACTTCAGAACCTGCTTTCACACCATGGAAAAATGAATAGGGAAATCTTGAGCGTGTTTGAAGTGGTTTTAAAATTCTTCCCTTCTTTATAAGACAAGTTGTGTTTATCAGTAGCTTTAACTTTGGGGGATCTACAAAGGGACTGGTTTGTCAGCAAAAGACTTATAAGTCTCCCTAACAGTATCAAAGATATTAGGGGTCTCTCAGTGGTAGGATGCTAGAGTTGCACACTAAAGATAGCAGACACATGCTTCATGGAAGTAGCACTACTGAAATATAAACAAGCCCCCTTCATCCAGACATTTTTGGTTATGTTTACAGATTAAATCTCAGGATGTGTATATTAGATGTTCTTGTTTCAGGATATTAATGGCAAAATGAACCTGTTTTTGATGTTTAAGTCACATTAATGTCTGATGGACTGTTAAAATGTTAAAGGGTACACTAGACATGCTGTAGTATGTGACATATGTTAGTCATACCATACTAGCTAGGAATTTGGGTTTGTTTATAATGAACATAAATTGACTGAATTTAACCCCCCTCTACCTCCTCCAACAGTTAAATCACATTAGGTTCCATTTCCTCTGAAAGACAGTCTTGAAAAATTAGATGAAACTTGAAAAGCAGTTGTATTCAGGTTTCAACAGTAGTACATAAAACTAACCTGCGAAGCCATAGAAATTTATGTGACCTGTGGACAAATAATTGGATATCAAAAGATCACTCATAGGTAACTTCTTGCTTTTCAGAAGTTTTGTGCAAGAAAATAATCATTCTAACTCTTGAGCCACCATCAGAATAATTGTAATCCTTACAATAAATAATTTTCATCCTGGACATATTTGTACTCTGAGTGATTTAATTTACTCTCTTTTACAAAAATTTTGAGCATGAACATTACCAGAAGATAACTTCTGCAGAATCATACATGCAGGGAGAAAGACTAAATAAAGCAGGATAATTTAGCTCAGATTTTAGATTTCATAACCACTAAGGTTGTCTTATTGTCTCCTTATTCTTCCCACCTGTGACTACCCCATATTTCTGACGTTTATACTAGCATCATAAACTCTTTTCGAGAGAGGTAGTACTTTCCTCTTTGCTTTTGTGATTGATTTTCAGTGCATGATCAGATCACTATGACATTGAAAGCAGAATTTTCCTTTTTTTTTTAAACATTGTTAATTTGCATGTGAGTATATGTGTTGCAGGTGGAGGGAAGGATTGCTTGCTTACTTCTTTTTTGTTAGTATGGCAGATTTTGGATTGATTGGAATAAAGCAAAGCTTAAATAGTTGCTAAAGGCAAGGAGCTGCAGATACACTGGGATCTGCTATAGCAGTAGGAGCCTTCTTCACTAAGCTCAGCCTGCCAGAGGATCTCACAGGAGGTGTCTGTCTGTCCCCCTGAAGAATCCAGCTGTGGTCAGGGTGACATCTCAGCCTAGGAGCCAACCAACCATCAATACACAGCAATCAATACACTCAATATCCCAGGAGGAGAAAATGTGGTGACCTGGGGAGAATCAAAAATAAAAGATGCCCAAGTGCTAAGAAACAATTTGGGTCTGAATTCTGCTAATGAGGAAATCACGGGAGACAGTGGCTGAAAAATTTGGTCAGCACTACAGCACCATCAGCATTCGAAAAAAACACTGATGAGAAATACTTTAAAATATTGCCAGTGAATTGAACTAGTAGACTCTGGGAAAAATCAGGCAGTGAAAATGCTTTTCTCTCCAAATTCCCTGTCTTTTCTGTAAATACACCCCTTTCCTCATGCCAGGCAGCACAGCAGAGGTGTCACAGACATCAAAGACATTTCTGCTGGCTTTACAACAACCAGAGAGTCCATCTTCTCAGAGGAAATATTCAGAAGGACCCTCCAGATGGTACACATCATTTTCCACTGCTGTAAAGTGAGCTAGGAAGCAGAACAAAATGAACTCCATAGGATGAGGGATCTGGCTCCTTATAGCAAATTTGTATTTGAAGACAGTGCTACACAGACTGATGCTAATAAATGAGCAGGTCAATCTTGATGTCTCTGAATCTACGGCTCTGAAGAAATACTTCCTTTCTGGTTCCTTGAACATGACCTTCACAGAGGAAAATGAGAACAACCATGAACTTAAACCAGTCAAGTATTTTAATGCAAAAAACTAACACAGCTGTACTTTCAGAGATTATGCTACTTTTTTGTATGTTCTCTCATCACTTTGAATTTTGCAGCGTGACTGAAAAGGTACCACCAATTTCTCCACAGATTCAATGGAGGAAAAATGTTTCTGTACAGCGTATTCTTGCAGTTTTGGAATTGGATCATAAGTCCTGGCTCAGCAAGGGTGGAATCCTCTCTAAGGAACAGTGAATCTCTTTTCCTTTCAGCTTTTTACGAGGTCTATGACCAACGCACTTTTGGTGGAATATAAACAGCAAATTGTATCTCTGTACAAAATAAATTTTCAGATGATTTTCTGATTTGGTTTAAGGCCAGTTAGGCACAACTTAGGAAAATTTCAGAATTATCTGGAAGAGAAAGTTTTAAGAAAAATATCTCATACTAACTGAAATGTCTCTGAGAGAAACATTTGATTATGGTTGACTTTTTAATTGTACTGAGAACACAAAATGAAACACATCATAAGAACATTAAACATGCAAAACTATTTTGAAAGGAAATATTAGATGCCGGGGGCCAAAATTATAAAACAATGTCAAACAAAATTATAAAACAAATATGACATTTTGGCAATGTCAGAATATTCCCATCTGCCAAAATTTAATTTCAGAAAATCTAATAGGACTGTGCAAAGTATTTTTATTTCAGAACATCTGCATTTTTAAATTTGACTTTTTTTGTTTTTTTTTTTTTTTTTTTTTCTGGCCAGCAGTAGCATAATAGTGATTCTAAGAGTATATATATGATTAACCCACCTGTACCTGCATATATTCCTAGTGAAGAGTATGAGAATATTCTTAAAATCAATTTCTATTTTGAGAGGCATTGGAAGAAGTTTCAATTAAATGTGAAAGAGTTCTATTTAGATGCAATTAAAATAGTCAAGAAATTATAAAATGAGTTCTTATAATGATGTAAGAATATGACAGATACAAGAGTTGACTCAATGAGTTCTGTTTTTAATCTTGGCATCAAAAAATGGGCCTGATGCCACCTTATTTTAGTTATTTAAACATTATTCCAGGGCTATCTTTTTCTATAGTTACTGAGGGGAGAGAGGCACTTCCAATGGAAGATTAATCCAACCCAAAAATAGGTGTATAAGGTACATGAGATAAGTTTCCCTCCCTGTAAATTTATGCAGCCTGGGTGAGGTGTCTGCAGAATACTGTCACTATTTGGCACAGAATTCCAGTTTTTGCAAAAACTTGATAATATTGGAAAAGTAAGACAAAAAATACCCTACAAGGAAATGAAAACAATTAATAAAAAGTGTTTTGGTAACTCTTGATATTTCTTAGTACACCACTTGTAAAACCTCTGCTCAGAGTGATGTCCCACTCCTCTTCCCCTGTGATAAAAGAAAGAAAATGGAAAGAAAAGACATTTAAAGCAGACCCTCCTCAGAACAGGTCTCACTGCCTCCACCGAGCAGCAGTGAAGGGACCCTGATGATGCTCCCAGGCTGGGCTGGTGAATGTGCACTCAGAGCTCAGGCTTGAGCTGATGGGTTTTGGGCTGCTACCTGCGTGGTTGTTTGCTCAGTGCATGTAAGGAGACAAAGAGCTTGCATTCACTTTACACAAGACAAGACATGAAAACAAAGAACTTCTCTTTCCTCTTCTTTAGCTTGCAGAGGATTTGCAATGAAAAGAACAACCATTGTAACAGCAAATCTTACAACACAATGTGTTTTTCCCCAAAGGACATTCCTAGTCTTTCATTATCTGTTAAGCAGAATCCTTTGACATGTAGGACATCTAGGACAATTTAAGCATAAATGGTTCTCAAATGGCTCTCAGTCTTGTGGTATGCTGTAGGTCTTATGGGAGTAGAGTGGAAAACTTGTCTTTAAATTAATCTGAGTAGAACTTCGAGAGGCTTCGTGGATCTCAAATTTGTCTTCAGGGTATACAACAGTTCGTAAGGCTGCTACTTTTTTGTGACACAGCTTTTATGGGGGTAGAGCCAGAATATTAAGCTCATTACTTCCAGATGGAACGGTTGGACAAGACAAAAATCCTTGGCTTTGGGACCATGGACAGAGGGGTGTGATATGGAAATGACATATTGAAGTAATCTAGATAGAAGATACAGTGTTAGCCAAGGTTGTCAGTAGGATACTTTTTAAAACATTATATGGTTTGTAACAAGGTATTGTGTATCCTTCAAAACCCTCCAGATTGAAATCCTGGAAAGACAGTGGGGAAAATTGTGATTATTTTGCTTAAGTTACTTGAGTTCATTTTATATATATTAAGAGCTTGGCATCATTTGCCTGCAAGAAATTTCAGGCCAGCAATTTATACTGTATGAGCAATGTACATCATGCTAGCAGCACTTAAATGAGTCCAGGTGCTCATTTGTAACTTGGGATCTTGTGTGTTCTTATTCATGGGCTGTACACCAATAATAGTGAAGTGCCTCGAACGAGAATGCAGCTCAGCTATGTCTCAGGAACCACACATCTGTTTACAGACCTTCCTGCAGGAAAACCTTACGGCTGCTCTGAGGCTTTTCCACCAGGGGGCATAAAAAGTCCGTCAGATTCATCACTCTTCCACCCTCTTTTGCTCTGGATGTTTTGCCCGGGAGGATTGCTTCAAGCCCATTTAATGGGCAGGAGCCCCATTGTGCACATTCAAAATGTGTGTTAGCTAAGTGAGAAGTAGGAACAAAGAGAGACACGTTACAAGGACTTGAGCAGACTTGCACGCTGGACACAGCTATTTCATGTAATTTTTATTGTTCAGATGAGCTGTATGTCTGCTCATGAATAGTGCGTGAAAAATGCTTGTTCATCCACATTGGACATTATACTTTCTCTGATTTCAGATAACATGTATCCAAAAATGTTTCACTGTAGCATTTAAAACAAACCCCTATTAGGATTTTTTTTCCTTTCATGTGGTTTCTCTGGTCCAGTGAAGAGCACAGAAGTCTTTGTCAGAGACTTGGATATATCAGAGGTGACTAAACTCCTAAGAAGTTTTGCAAGACCACTTCAGAGAGGTATAATACTAACTCCTGTGCCATTCACTACTGTTGTCCAAATGCACTCAAGAAAATACTTCACCTTAACCTCAAGAACACAGCCTCTTCCTCCTTTGACTTTGAAGGCAATCTGTTAATGAAACTAGCAACTCAATCACTTTATCCAACAGGATTGGTTCTGTAAGTGCCTAAGCAAAATAAAGTAAATACAAATAGGGAGCTCTTTGCTCTAAAGGGAAGCTTTGAGCAAGACACGTTATGACGCTCAAGGGAACTGTGAAAATTTGGGAAAACATGAGGTGTATTCTGTAAGGTAAACAGGTCTATGTGTTAGCCTGTTTCTCTTCAATGTTTGTAGGGTTTCATTCTTATCCATATATTTCACCCTTATCCCTTGCTTAATGTTCTCTGGTTCCACACTCATTGTTGAGATAGGACTGTTAGTGAACTACAAAATTACAATGAAAATCTGACAACACCTTTCCAACATGCACCAGTCTTTACAGAAGGTCTCATAAATAGATCCAGTAGGACCCTGAGAAGCACTCAGAAGAGGTGCAATGTCTGCAGCCAGCCTGCTGTGCAACAGCTCAAATCATGCACAGGGAATTTTCCAGGGCTGTGGATTAAAATATTAGTCACAGATAGTATATTTTTTTTTTAAGTCTTTACTATTCCACGCTTTAAGTACTGAGCATATTAAAAAAAAAAAAAAAAAAAAAAAAAAAAAAAGGAAAGTAAGGGCAGAAGGGCTCCATTTTTAAAGCAAACAGTAATAAACAGACTCATGTAGAGTCCTGGGAAGATCAGAGGATTCTGTGGCAGTAAGTAATAGCCATTCCACTTTCTGTAACTATTAGCTCTGAAAGTTTTTCAGATGACCTATTTTCTTGAAAGGCTGTAATGAACTTCTTAAAATCTGGGATTCTCTTTTACCTAATTGTCTTCTATTCACATTAACTGAAATCTATTCCAACTCTTTCAGAGTTACAGAACTGGGTAACAAATAAAAAAGCAAAAAAATTCAATTGATTAATTTTATTTTAATCTGGCAGGACATCAGGAAATTTACCCTGATAAACACTGTTGTATAATTTGGTCCTATATGAACCAAAGTCAAACAGCTTGTTCTCAAACAAACTGCATCTTTCCAACAAGGTCTGAACCTGCATTTAAAAACAGAATAAGATAAATGCTTCTCTCATTCATGTAAACACCCAGGTTGATCACAGCTCAGCCACTTAAAACTATCCTACATGATTTTTTGGTTTTTTTTTTTTTTTTTAAACCCATGGCATATGAGCTTATTAGGGGATTTCACAGACTAAATGAATATATGAACAGACCTAATTATTTAAATTTCAGAGACAGAAAAACTCCTCAGTCATCTTGAAAGAAATAAAATGGGACATAGCAGTAGAGACTAAAATAGATGTGATCAATATCTCTCATAACCAGAAAAAAGATTGTAAAAGCAGTACAGTAAAAACTTCTTACTAGGACGTGGTGAAAGATTCGCAGACATTGCTATCCATTAGGTCAAATTAGAAACATATTTGCTGAATTAATCACCTCAAATGTTGAATTTAAAATTATTAACTACAAAGAAAAGAAAACTGACAAGAGTGGTCTTTTTTCCATGTATTGTCATAGCAAAAAATAGAAATGGATGGAAACACAGACTTCAAAGGTAGTGGAGAACATACAAGGAGAGGGCTGAGGATGACCAAAGAGTAAACTCAAGCTGTAGTGGTGGGAATTCAGCAGCTGTGTAATCGTTCATGGGGCCAATAATTCTGAACTCTGAAGGTTCTGCTGTGCGTGTTTTGGGCACAAAACCCTTTAGAATTAGAAACTCTCATCAGAGTTCCCACAGCCATGGGGCTCTGCCCTGGGATGGGTATGAAGCTATGTGTCTGCAAAGAAAACCACAGCAAAGGAGTCAGTGTACACCACATTTTATGCTTTGCTGAAGCATAGAGCAAAACTTGGCAGACATTTGTCTTGGAGGACCATCATTTACCTCCAAACTGCAGGAGTGAGAGAACAGCAATGCACTGCCAAGGCCAAAAGAAAGAGATGGAGTTTCACTGAGCTGTGAAAAGAGATGGTCAGTCCACAGGCAGGAAACCTGTGCTTCTTCACAGTCTGTGTGATTTCACTGTCTCAGTTCCCTGGAAGAACATTTGTGTATCTTGACATAGCCTGATGCTTTCATGACACCAGTTTTGGCTGCACTGTGAAAATCATGTTGCAGTATCCTTACAATCCTGTAATTTACAGACAGCAAATTTTTAAGGAAAAAATAAGTGGAAAATAAACTAGGACTGGTAGTTCTTCCAAAAGTAAGCATGAAAGACCCAGATGGGACACAGCCAGGACATTCAGGATGAGTGACCACAACTACTAATCTGATTCCCTGGCCTTTGTAGTCCTACTAGAGGCAGTCCAAGCAGGAGCAGTCTAATCCCCAGTGAATCTGTTTCTCTGAAGGATGGGCATGTCAACCAGAAGCAAGAGGTTTTCCATGAGAAACACTCAAATTGTATCTGTCTTCTGCCCAAGGTTTAATGAGATGATCATAATGGCCCCCTTTACCCAGAAGATTATGTCTCAGTGGTACTTTGGAACAGACAAATACAGTAGCCAAGAGATTTAGAAGAGATAATTTTGACCAAAGTTATTTCAGACAGTGAAAAAGGATTCCCCTCTACAAGCAGATACATCAATTAAAAGACACAGTTACTTACAGGAAACAGAAAGATTCTTTCAAGACTGAAAGCTTAAGAAAAGTATCAGCTACAGACAGATTTCCTGCAGCTTTTTAAAATACATTTTTGCAACAGCTGTCTCAAGTTCTGTGGAAATATTCCAGAAGGGAATCCTGTCCCATGGCAGAAGGACTGCTTTGATCACACTGATTACAAAAGCAGATACAGAAGGTCACAGTGACAGAAAATTCCTATTTTTTTTTTTTTCTGAATGTGGAACCTAACATATTAATTGAGACTTTAGCTACTTGGTTATGTGAAATTGTTCCTATTCTCACCCAAAAGAGTTCAACAATTTTGATGAAATGCAACTTACAGCCATCAGTACTCAAAATAGGTTTTCATTTAGTGCTTTAAGTTTAGCTAACAGTGAGATCAGCCTGCCTTTACTTTGCTGAGGAGGAAGAAGATGTTGGTGGAGTATTCTAGGTTGAAAATATTATGAGGAAAGTTTAAAAACTTACCTTGATATTTCTGAATTCTTTTATACTTCTCCACTCCTATGGCAAACACTGATTACTGAAATATTTCTTTCTAAATTATGAGAATCCACCTTTTTGCCTTTATGTTACATTCTTTTCTGTGTTTTATCTGGATCTATTGCTTATGCCAAACCCATTGACAACAAATGCTTTTAAGGGAGATTCTCTGCTGGAATATTTTTGAATCTCAAAACCATGAAAATTTTTACCTTAATGTTCTATCCCATACCTTAAGCTTCATATACTTCCACACAGAATGAAACAAACCAAGTCAAATGGAGATATCTGAGGGACTGAAGCAGAAAGCATTTTATTTACTCTCAACTGACTTTACACAGACACAGCAGTTTGTGAATCCTGTCCAAAGCAGTTTCTGAGTTATGACCGCGCTGCATATTAAGGCGGAGAAAGAGATGTCTGAAAGATCCTTTTATCATTGCTACAGCATATGGAAAGCTAGAGTGAATATCCATCCTTGGCTCTTCTACTTACATTACAGGTTTATTACTGCTTACATTCCTGTTTTGTGTGAGAGTTGTGAGACTATGCACAGCATGGACTAATATAGGATGAGGGAGACAAAGAATATCCTGTTATTGCTATTTGTACAAGCTGGCAACAGCAAAAAGGGTCCATTTTTCAAAGCTGTCAGAAATCTGGAGGCAACAACATTTAGGTGCTTCATGTTTATATGCCTGCTTGGTTGCTATGTGAGTTTTCTTAGGAAGCTAAATCCTGCACTGGCAAACAAATAAACACTTTGCTCCTAACCCAGATAAGGAAGCCCAAGGGTTGAAGGAAATAAAGGGGAGCACTGTGTCTTGGTTATTGCTCTGCTTCACAGACTGGGAGCAAGAGGGCAAACTGCCCCTCTTTCAGATCACTTCTCTTGGGTTTTTGGGAGATAGGTTTCAGTGCAGAGTCTGAGGGCTGTGGGTGGGCAGTAAAACAACTGAAAAGTTTCCAAAACCAGTTACCTTGAGACAGTTTTTCCTGGTTCTTTCTTTTTTGACCAAAGCAAGATGGAAATAGCCAGGGATCTGTTTCCTTCAGGGTAAACCAACCAGCCATATAAATTCTGGCATCTTCTGCCTGCGCAGATCCAGGCATCACATCTAAGCCTTCCCCAGATATGAGCCACCAGTGAAAATTGAGCAGAAGCTGGAAACCATGAGAGGGAGCAATTCCCAAGACCGCCTGCTCCAGCAGAACCCAGAGGAGGTCAGAGGGCAGCTGATCCCTCCCTCCCATGCCACCTCCTGCTCATTTCCCATGACCATTCAGAAGACAGCCATTCTCCTTGAGGCATGGAGGCCTCTTGGTGCTCAGAACTGGCAAGTGATGTGGTAGAACACCGTCATTTTGGGGATAGCCTTGGTCAGCATTGCCATATGATTTTCCCTTTGTGAATCTGTTGCTATGCCCCTTTTGGTAAAGGGACTTGAATTCATAAGTCATTTAGGAGCTTTAACATGTTTCTCCCAGAGTAACTGGCCTGAGGTCGCAGAGGAAATCTGTAGCAGAACTGGGAAATAAATCAAGATCTGAGTCCCAGTCCGGAACCTCAGACACAAAAACTACCATTTTTCATGGGAAGCTTAAATATGTGATGAGTTCTTTTATAATCATATAGTTTCCTTTCCAATGCCTAAAGTTCTCTTGCTACAATCATTAAACTACTAGCTGTCCACTTTTAACAGTTCTGCAGGAATTCTTTCATGTCAGTAGTGTTTGATAATAGGCCACATATGAGATTCCAAACTTACTTTTTCCATTATTAACCTTTCATTTACTGATATTTCCCTCAGTATGTTTTGCTCTTATAGCCTTCTGCACCATATGTTTATAATCATCTGAAACTTCTGAGTAATCCCATTATTTTTCTATTCTCTCACACATCATAAATGTGGGCTGAGTTCCAGAATAATTTATGCAGGATTAAAACATGGAATTGGCTTCAATGCTTCATCAATGATGCCTTTTGAGTTTATCTCCCAGATTTGTGTCCTTTTCAGGGCTAAAAATCTAGGGGATGGAAATCACAAACACACAGTCACACACACTCACACACATCTTGAATACCAAAGTAAGTGAAAGAAGATGAAAAACCAGGATTTTTCAAGGAAAAATACCTCATTCAAAACATATTGAAATCCAGAAGAGGGCTTCCTTCCACTTCACTGTGCATCACACTAGCTCTCTATGTCGCGCAGGGAAGCCTGAAATAATTATTGTACTGATGAAGTGTATGATTGTAGAAAAGTTTTTCCAAAGGGCAGACACAAGCAGTGGGTGTACGACAAGAAACAGTTGAGTATGTGACAGGAGAAATAGTAACTGAGAAAAATCTGGAAGCCTAAAGAGAACAAGATTCAGTCTATAAACCCAATGTGTGAGGCAGCAGCTAACACCTCTCTGAGTCCTTTGGTTTTAATTAGCCTGTTTTCCTTTGCCCCAAAGGAGAAAAAAATGTCAAAAGTCCTTCCTTCAGAGAGTCCAGTGCCTGCAGCTCCCAGTGAACGAGCCGGTTTGGCTGCTTCATTCTTCAAATTCAGCGGCAGGCCAAAGGAGTCCCAAAGGCTGTGACCAAAGTCACTGAAGGCTTAGAGGTGACAAGAACACTGCAAGTGCAGATGGGGCCACAGGGTGCAACAGGGACCCCAAAACCAAGCACAGACAAGTGGCAATGAGGGAGGAGCAAGCTCTGAAGATAATGAGGGATGACAGGAATCACCAGGAGAAGCACTTGCTGGAGGCAGTTTTGGCAGCTGGCTCAAGACTTACAGTCAATTTTAACAACCATTCGACCAAACCTACTGCACCATCTCCATCTCTAGAGCTGTGGCTTCAGCTGATGGGCCAAACATCCATCATGAAGATAAATGTGTTCCCCTCAGCATGAAGCCTTTGTTCCAGTAGATGAGGTAGTCTTTTGGTAAGACAGAGAACATAAATGCAGCACAAAAACCCTGGGTTCCTTCAGACAAGTGCAAGCTTCTGCTTATTCAGGGAAAACCAGATGTTGCCTAGAAACTACTTCTATTCTGACTTATTTATTATTTTTCTTAACTCCCACATCCAGCATTGCGGTTTTTGATGGTAGGTGTTAGCTTGAAACAAAAATAATTTTAGGAGATATTGGGTGAACACAGAATTTATTTGTTTAAATTATGAAAACTCATTTCTTGACTTGTTCCAAAAAACTAGTTTGTTCATTGAACCCTTGTGACTTTCATATGCTTTTGTATAAGGGATAAGAACTGACAACTGTATCAAGGTTAGGTGAAAGAGCGTGTTTGAAGTGTAGAGGGATACCGGGATCTCTCTTTGGTGCAAATAGACTTACATTTATGTTAAATTGTGGCAATGACTTTCTGGGGTAGGACTCAGAAACTGAAATGAAGGAAAAAACCCCAAAGACTGGCATATAGAGTAAGTGAAACGAGTGGAAAAGGCAAGAGTGGGAAGGATAGTAAAAACTAATTTTACTTGAGAGAAAGGATAGAAGAATATTTGGCCACAAGGTCAAAATCTTCTCCACAGGCCAGGCTGCATCTTTACAGTGGGACATGCTGTGTCTCTTGTATTTCGAGAGAATTCCAGCAAGAGAGGAACTGACTTTGCAAAGGAAGGCCCTAATGCCCTTCAGGAAAATACTTCAGTAATTTGGAACAGGCTCAAAGGTGTGATGCAAACAGAAAAAGTAGGTGCATACAGCTTGAGATAACTGGAATCAGTTTAGCATTTGTCCTAAACCCATCCCAGAGGAGAGAGGTATCTTTTGAGAAAGAAGGTTTTTATTTTGAAAGTAAAGAATATTTAGCAGTGACTTCATATGACAGCTGTAAATGTCACTTTGTTTCATTTTGTAACTTCTGAGTGCAGGACATCAAAACCAAAAGCCTTTTAGGCCAGTCTTCATCTGTATATTTTTTGTATCTGATGGGAAATAGTCTGTCCATACATTCATTACATGTTACTTATGGGCCTTCCCAGGCTGGACTGAAAACTTTCACAGCTCACTCCTGAAGACACCTCACCCCTTGTGGTGCCCTTCTGGGCAGTGGCTCTGAGTGTTACCTGATGGGAAGGGGTTGTGCTGCAGCATTAGGATGAGAGGCAGTGACAGGGTGCCGGCAGGAAGTCTGGATAACAAGGATTAATCAGGCAGTTCCAGAAGGATTCATAATGATCTGATGCATAGTGCTAGGGCTGCAGCAGATCATTCCTCTATTTTTAAAGAAAATGAGGTCTCCAGTCCTCTGCAGAGAGAGGAACAACATCTGGCATGGCATGGCTCACATCCATACCCTTCCAAAACAAAGAAAGGGGTGGTCCTCAGCCTGTGTCACCAGAATTGTGCCCACCTGAATTATCCTGGATGGCATTTGATGCCAAAAACAGTACCAGAGAGCCAATTTAACTCTATGGATAACTGGGTGACAGTAGTGGGTCTGTATCCAGGCCTTGGTTGGTCTGCTGATAAAGTCCCTGCCAATTAATCTTACCTTTTCTTTGATTACTGCTTGATACTCTACCTTCCTTGGCAGAATATTTACTGAATAAGAACCAAAACAACAACTATAACAATTAATTAATACCTAAATATTTATTTGGAAGAGGTCAGGTGGGTACTGGAGCACACACTTAGACAAAGCAGGTAAGATGACGCTGTCTGGATGATATCAGTACTCTGGTTTAGAGGACTGGCCTGGTTTTGAACCCTTTATTACCCATAAGCTCATTTTAAATGAGTGATTTTCTTGAGAGTGAGTTAAATTGCATTTAAATGACAGTGAACTGTACTCTTGTTTCCCAGAGTGCATCAAAAACTTCCTAACTCTTGAAAATAAAGGTTTGGTTTTTTTTTAATTATAGTTTTAATAGCCTCAAACCATTATTAATATATGCAAGCTAAAATTACAGCAATGAATAAAAGTAACCTTTTTCTTTTGAAAGCCAAAAGTGCAAAGTTGCAAAAATGGTGCATACATACTGTGAGCACTATAAATTAAAAGAAAAAAAGGGGGCAAATACTATGATTTGAACTTATCAGTGACAGTGCAATGCAGACAGCCCCCACGACTCTGAACATTACAGACTACAGCTGTTGGTGGCTGTGGGTTTTCTGCCTGATGACCTTTGAGGAATCTGAAGAGCTGGAAGCAATTTGTTGCAGCAATAAAATCATATTTGGGTTGGAGAGGTCTGAAGTGGGCACTGCTGTGGTCAGTGCCTCATGAGAAGCTGTGATTTGGGTTCTCGAGGACCTTGCATTCCCAGTCTGATTGTTCTTTGGAGGTCTGGGGATCCAGACACAGAATCACTTGAGACTGCAGGATGAGAGAGTGGGAGGGAAGCTCTGGTACTGCATGTTTTCCATAAGAGCTGCTTGTCTGTTCAGAATCTCATTAATCTCCCTCTCCTTTCCCACTGACTCCTGGGTCACTGTAAGGTTTCTCTGTTGCCTTCTCACTCATGGAAAGATAGTTGTCTGCCAGTTCCTGGGCTGCATTTTCACATGTTTAGCTGCAGTTCTGAAAACTTGTGATTTCTCCAACTATTTCATCACCCTCAGATTTTGCAAGACATTTTGATAAGAGAAATGTACTTGAAACCTGCTCTGTTAAATCCTGCTCATAGTTCAAAAAAAATAACCGAGGGTTTGTTTATCCTCCAGTTTCTATCACAGATAGACCATTCCCATATTAAAATGTCATCCTCATAATCCCTCACCAGCCTCAAGGGGGCTGAAGGCAATAAGTCCTTTCCGAACTATATTTGTATGCCTGAAAGTCCTGTTGCAATGAACAATCTTTTTCATTCCAAAGGTCTTTGCAGCCAACTGCTTCCAATTGCTAGCTTGATATTTTTTATGTAGGTTTTTTTTTTCACAGAAACATTGGGTTTACAAGCTTAGACACTAGATTTGTGTTTATGTGTAAGAAATGTTGAGATAGGATGAGAGTAGGACTATTTCACAAAAACAGGGAACCAGGCACTAGATATTCTGGGCATGTAAGTGTTTCTGGTCACTGACATCTCTGCAGCTGCAATTCAGTTACAATATTGGAGCATTTTTCAGGGATCCAGGAGCTCAGAGAGCAGGGCAAATGATTGCTTAGGAGGTCTAAGGGGAGCAAAGAAAGATACTTTCTGCTGTTAGTCACGTGCTGTTTGGAGATAGTGGGAAAATTCAGCCATTTATTCTGGAATAATATCTAGTACAGTGTTAACTGATCTCGAACATGTTCATTTTCTAGGCTTTTCAGGTACAAGGCTTTGATGAAATACATGAAGTTTGGAAATTGCTGCTAGGTCCATTTCCAGTTGATATGACTTGAATACACTGTTAGCTGGTACCAGTGGTACAAGGAAAACACATTCCATGGCCTTGCACTAGTGGGTACTACAGGCTGGACTTTAAAAGTTCCTCCAAGGTAACTTAAAAGCTGTTCAGTATATGACCAGTGGACTGATTTGAAATGTTCTCCATAAAGTCTTTTATTCCTGGTTTCAAACACACTTAATGAAGGACACTAGGCAAAGTGACCTGTGTTGGCTCTGGAGGGAAGCAGGGGATTGGAGGCAGAAGATTCTGCAGCAGGAGGACCATGAAGGGTCAAATGCTGGGTGTGCAGCAGGAGAGTTGTAAAAGCCACTGGGTACTGCAGGCTAGATAGAGCACACCCCAAAAAGAGAGCACAAAGAAGGGAGATATGGGGATGGTTGTAAGTAGGCTGAGAGGGAAGAGATGGAAATAGTAGGGCTGAAATATGTAGGTCTGTGGGATAACAAATTACAAAATTTCTGATATTGTAGTCAAGAGGCTGTAAGATTTCCCTGAATATATACAGAGGGCATGGTAGGTATGACTGGACCCAGCCACAGTCCTGCCATTCTTGAGTCTGTAACTGGTTTTCTGGGAAGTCATGGTGTTAATTCTGACTTTCTGGACTAATTCCAGCAAGAAACATCTGTGTTTCAATCTATCTGCAGCTAATATTTAACAGTGAATTTTACAGGAATTTGAATTTATAATCAAATATTTACAAGTCACAGACATTACGTAATAGTTATTGCACAGTAGTAAGTAATGAAGATAGCAGGGATAGGCTGGGACAATCTGGGCTGGCTATTTGAAAGCTGTAGTGGTACAGTCTGTGAAATCAGACTTGGTCTTAAACTTATACTATGGAAACAACTAAGGAGATGCTGATGGCATTTCTATGCTGTTGCCAGGATACATTCTTGCCGAAATATCCCTTGTTGCCTGTTGGAGTAGGCCATACCCTGAGAATCTAGGACAAAATCAGGCAATACCATTCTTCACTGGGATTTTGGACCATGCTAGAATGAGACTCAGAACAGCACTGCTTGAGCTTCAGCTGACAGAGGAAAATAACAGAGCACAGCAATTATGTATGGATGAAATACACCTGACAGCTCTAATATAATATGGTTTCATCATAGAAAACCCTATAATAAGGTTTTGTTTGGAATAACAAGGAGGTGCTTTCTCTTCAGTACTGTGACTATGTAAAAACTGCCTGCACACAACATTCTTCCCTATCTTGTTATGCATAATATGTGATGAATGCCATGTGTATCTTTTTCCCTGTTCTGTAACAGTTTGCCTTATACCACAGGTTTTCTATACAATGGCAAGATACATTTAATTTAAATAAAAGTTGTTTTTCCACTCTAGGTTATAAACTCACCTCAGTATAGTGACAGAGAATATGTATGAACATGTATCCAGATCCTATACATTGAAGTATTTTAAAGACAGAGATTAACCCTTCCTGCCCAACAGACAGATGCTTTGCAAAAATAGAAAACCCAGGAAAACAATTTTCATCTTTCTTTGCAATGTGTAATACCCAGAATCATGTTCTGCTTTCTGGGACTGCAGTACTCTCCCCACCCTGACACTTCCTCATCTCTCTTCTGGAGCAACTTGTATTTTTAACTCACACTCCATCACTGCCTCCTCCAGCCCTTCCAGCTATGGAAGCATGTCTTTGTGGCTGCAGAGCTACTATTTCAGACCTAGTAAGCAGACCATCCATGGTTTTCAGTGAGAGAAGAGGATCATATTTGCTCAATCACCATTTTGCAGAGTTTTGGCTTCTGAGCTTCCTCAGGTAGCACATGATGAGAAAGGCTAGATGAACTTTAAAAGAGGTTCCTGTGGACAAACTGGGATCAGAGAATGTTGTCTTACTATGGACAAGGTGTTGTGGCTGAAACCTAGAAAAGGGGTTGTGGAAAAAGTGTTGACCTAAATATTTTAGGACTTTAGTTCCCCATTGTGGCTTCTTTGATGGATTACATTAACCCATTTTTAACTTGTGCATTTCTTAAGATGGCTGTGGTTATGTCTGTGCTAGCAGGGATATCTGAAAATCTGGTAATTTTTAATTTTTAGAGCAGTCTCTGATCTTGCCAAACATATCTCAGCCACTGTTCAAAGTTTAGCAAGGACGAAAAACTCTTTTTGGTAGACAGTTTGGATGTACCTTCCATGCCTGAGAGGTTATGGGAATTTTTGAGCTTTCCTTTCATGTTTTCTGTTCTCTACCTCTGACCACGATCTCACTTGGTTGTCTGGGTTCCTACCAGGCACTGAAAGTTAATTTGGTCCTGGATAAAAAAGGAATTTAAATAATGGAATACCAGTACTTCTATTGTATCATCAAAGTATTATGATACCGATCAAAGACAATGACTTGGAACATGTTATGACCCATTAATAGAGTTTTTTAAAGGCCAGTTTATAAACAAAACAATTCAAAAATAATTTTAGAATTTGGCCTGTGTAAATGTTAATACAATTTTGGAGCTAGATCATGAATTTTGTCCTTGCATAAATGAGTTTGTGGTGCAGTGTATGACTAGGGGTCTTCTGTGACACATAATGAAAATAACAGTAGTGTCACTGTAGTACAGGGTATTCCTGAAGACAATAGGAATTTTTTTAACAGAGGAAGACAGCCAAGGAAAAGGTGGACATGTACTCTGTTATGCAGAGGAGTTTCTCACCTTGTGGCAGCAATTAAAAAAAATAGCCCTAAAAATAAAAAAATAAAAGCACCCCAACATAACCCACCCAAAACCTCAAGCCAAACTGGTAGGCACTGGAAGCACTGAGAACTAAAACATGCAGTAGGCTGAGGAATAAAATACCATTATCCAAAGCATCCCTTTGTAGCACTGCAGCACCTCTGAGGTGCAGGAGAAGTAAAATAAAGTAAACCAATCAGGTTTCTCAATGAGATTTTTGATATTGTAATTTAGTTCAGAATTCGAAGGAAAAAGAAATAATTTGTGGAATTATTTGGGTTGTTATGTCATCTGCATACACTTTTTTTATTATTAATAAGGAGCAAGATATCAGTAGCAATTCTTATAAATATATGAATCCAGTCAATGCCCAGATAAAAGCTATCAGAGGAAACAATATAGTAATGTCTTCATCATAATAACAAGAGGACTACAGAGGGATATAAATTTTTCCCTTAGTGATACTCCAGCATGGAGATTATGAGCAGGTTGGTGGGACCTCACAGGGAAACCAGAGTGCTGCTGTCTGGTGTGCAGCAGGGGCACAGCAGAAGGACAGGGATGAGTCGGAGGGAAGGACATCAGTGTAACATCCATCCACAGCTGCTTTACTTTCCTTCACTGCTGGCCAGAACACTACACAATTTCCATATCTGGGGAGATATAGCCTTGAAATGATTATGTATTTTATAATAGTGTATAGATTAGGTTGAGGACTAATGATGGAGGAAACAATGCACCCATAGAAAAGTCTCTTTTGGAAGGTTTTCAGGATCCTCTGCTTACTCTGTTCTAGACACCAATCTCTTAGAAACTGTAGACTGGAAGTTTGCCTCATGTGGATGTGAGGACATTGGGCATCCTTGTGGCAATGAAGATGGCAGAGCCCCACTGCTTTATGAGATGTTGCCACAATAAGATTAGTAAGACATGATAATAAAATTATTGTGACTATAAAACAATCCCTTCTTTATATCATGCCCACATGAAGGCTCCAGCCATGATGTTAGAATACCACAACTTTTATCATCTCAGTGTGAAAATGGAAGACAGGTCAAGCAACAGGTATCCTAGCTTTTCCAACATCACAAATGGAGAGAAAATTCCTAAAATAAAAACTTAAATCAGCTAGGTTCCTCCTGAATTATGTCTCAGAATTTATAAATGCTTCACCTTTGTGTTACTGAAGTCAAGTCTGTATTAATGTTCTCCACGTGCCTCAGCTTTGGTCCTCAGCTCCCAGCTCTCAGTTTTGGCAGCACTGAGACACCCAGTGGTGCAATCATCCCTGTGCCCTGAAAGAAGGCACAAATTAAACACTCTTCCTCTCAGCCCCCTCCCATCCTAGACCCAACAGAATGGACATGACAATTCCTTGTCTTTTATCCCACACCATTGTCTGTCCTGCAAGGGGCCTCTCATCCTTAGCTCAGCTGTGGCTCTGTGTAGGACCTGTGTGGGAGGGTGGATGGAGAGGCTGAAAGGATGGCTACCCTCTACTCAGACAGCACACAGGCAAAACCAGCTACACCAGCTGAAAAGTAAGCACAAAGGGGCTGCTCTGGCAGGGCTATTTTTAGCTTCATCTGGATCATATTGAGTACTCACTCGTGTCCAAGATGCCCTTTCTCCCATTCAGTGATGCTATGGGGCCAGATTTGATCCTTCCAAAAGACCTATGAAGAAGAAAGAGCTGATCCAAAGCAATTGCTGTAACTAATGTGTTGTCAGTAGTGACAAATGAGGAGGAAATGTTATTTTTTTCTGCTGTGGAAAAAAAAAAAGGAATTAGATTAATCGCTAGATTAATTGCTGAGCTGAGCCCTGGCTCCTGATCTCCACAGCAGCATTTAGAAATGTGAATCCTAAGAAGGAGGAATGCTTTGGTCCCAGAGGAGCAGGATTTTAGCCACGTGCTTCCTTGTTCCATTTTCTATAATCTTTATTGGTCAGTTTTCTACTAAGTAACTGGGATTTGATAAATCATTCTGAGACCATGCTTCAGAATTGGAACAGAACTGCCTTTTCCAGTAGTGCAGGTCACTGTTTTTCTGCAAACCCATCTTCTTTCACTGAGCAGCAATACTTCCTGTCTCTCTCTAAAGACATTTTGCCACCATACTAGATTAGATTAGTTCAGAATTCTGTATGATCCTGGTTGGAGCTTGGGAGGATGAACATGGATTTAGCAGAAAAAATGACTACTGAGTAAATCAGAGAGAAAACAACTTTTTCTTGTACTGTCAGACTCTGCTTGTTTCCCCAGGACAAGGTAAATATGTTACTACTACCAGTAATGCAGGAGAAAAAAAGGAGCGGAAAGAAAGCACTGAACAGAAGAAATTGTTTAAAAAACCCCAAACTAAACCCAGAACCTCTTGCTCATTGGCCACTGGCAGGTCACACAGTTTACAACATTGCTGCTCTGATATCTGATAAAGTGCAAATGGATTGAAGCACAGGAAGGTGTTCCATACTATAAATATTTTCTGAAGCAGGAACTCTAGATGCTGCTAACAGACTGAGACTTCTATAACGCTCCTGCAAGTTTCTAGAAACTTGGATACTCTATAACTTTTTTGTAATACACCATATTTCCCTAATGCAAAGTGCTCAAAAATAGAGATTAATGCTGTGATTTGTATTTACATAGCACAGAGTATTAGGAATATGAGTGAGGTTGACAAAGATTGGTAGGTGAACTGCTTTTCCAGTATCTATAAAACTAGGGTATTTGGCACTTGGTAGGAATGAATATTCCATATTGAGGATTTAGAACTTTCCGTAATTCTTACATATATAAGTTGCAATTTTGACACCTGCCCTGTAAAGTGCAAGTGTGAGGAATGGACTCACAGGCATAATCATCTTCCATATACTTTTTTAAACATTCATATGACTTTTCCAAATAATTACTCTTTGAATTTTATACATTGTTATACCAGGTGGCAAATTGCAGTGGAATAAACTGCACAGTGCCTTGTTATGTAATGGGAAAACACGCAATGCCAGGCGACATATCCAATAAAATCTGCACCTATCACCTCCTCCATATGAGTGGGTTGTTTACTACACTTTGTGGGTTGGATTTGTATTTTCTCTCTGCAGGTTTCATGGGCTCTGTCTTCATCGTGCAAACCAATTTGCAGCATTCCCTCATGCCAAGACACTTGTATATGGTTTTATCAGGGGTGACAGTGATTTATTCAAACAAAAATTTCTGTCACATTTCATGGTGAGTTTGGAAATAATTTCATTTCCAAACTTGCCATATCCTTCAAGAAAGCAGAATTAGGTTTAAGAGGCTCTGCAGCTGTTTGGCATCTGATATTCAGGTCTTATTATTATTATTAGTGATTTGCAATCTCTGACCAGTCAGATCATTCCTTTCTCTAAACATTTTTTACTTTATTTTTTTTCACAGGGAATGTAAAACTTTCCTTCTTTAAAGTTCAATGAAGGGAGGTGAAGACATTTACTTTTCAAATGTAATAAAATGAACTTTATATTATTATTTCAATGACTGAATAAAAATATTATTTATACCATACCAGCGCTTCCATGCATATTATAGGGTGTTTCATTTGTGATCCAGCTGAGCTAGAACAGTTCCCTTTTACTTAAGAGTCCCAAAGAATGACCCCAAATTATTCACAACCTTGTGCAATGTAAACAGAAGTACCTCTGAGTAACATATATGTTTATGGTTATATATGCATTCATTCTATAGAAAAAAGAGATTTGTGTTTGTAAAGATTTTGCGAAGTTCTGTGGCTTGTTTTAAGCAGGAGGTCAAATAACTGAGCACAGTGATCTCGTTGGCGTTACACTCTGTGAATCTATAAAGAGCTACACTATGCAGAACAATCCAGACCCGTTCCACTGGCTCTGAATGGCTTCCAATGGCTTCCAATGGCAGCAAACCCACTTGGGGGATTTAGCCCAACATCCCCTCTTTCTCTCCATTCACCAGAATGGGCTACTAAATTTTGCTAATTGAATTGTTCTGGGCAGGTTCTGAACAAGCCTCCCCATGGATTTTGTGAAAACAAATCAATGAGTTTGACCTGGTTTTGCAGAACAAGCCTCAGGTGCTGATCTGTGCCTGGCTCAGCTCTGGCTTTGGGCCACAATGGGAAATGTGGTCATGGCTGAAGGTCAACAAAAGCCAGCAAGCTCTGCTTTCTAAGGAAACCTTTGACACGGATGGTCAGTGCCATCAGCTGTGTTGCCTGAAATCACATCTCATTCAAACTGTTTTTTTTTCCTTAATATAGATCTGAAGTAATGTTTCCCTTGTCTTGTGTTTCCTTGGAACGGGCTTATGCTGGAGCCTTGAGTTGGTACTGGAGCCATGTACTTGGGCCAACAGTTTGCCACAGTCTGCATATTGGTGACAATAACTGCTGCAGAAAATAGCTTATTTTGTCCTTTAATACACTCTTCATCTGGAAATCCTTCAAGAACTATAGCATTGTTGCTGAAGTATGAAAAGGCTCTTGAAGATCATTAATTTAATTATTCTGCAGGTGAATAAATGTGAAAGACCCTAGGGTTATGAAGCAGTCTTGACTCCTAGTTGCTTACCATAGCTACTAGAAAATATTATGTAAAAGACACCAGGTTAAACTTTAAAAATCTTATTAAAAAGTATTTTAGTTCCATTTACATCATTCTTCTGAGTACAGTAAGCTTTCACTAAAGACTTTTGTTTTGTTGTTTCAGTATGTCCAAACCAATGATTGTTGTGTTAAAAATCCTCATGGAAATCCATGCTAAAAATGTGATTTTTCTATCCCATTCTTTGGCTTTTTCCCTTATTTTCCAGGACTCTTTAAAATGCAGAGGTGCTTCCAAGATGACTCTCGCACTCAGAGATACTCATGGTACTCCCAGGTTGCCGCCAGTGAGCTTTTGGCCAGTTATCCCAGCCCACAGAACTGGCAGAGTATACTCAGAGCTCTTGGCCAGGAACCCAGAGCCATTCCCAAAGCAGAAAATTAGTCCTTAAAAATACTGGTCTGGCCACTACAGCTGAGGAGCAGTTTCAGTGCTATACTTGCAAGATGCAATTCTCATTTCCATCAAAAAGTTTTCTGGCTATTAGATTACGGCAGGAATAGGGCTTGTACCAAGTGTTCAAAGGCAGCCTAGAGTGATTATTCGATATGGTCTGGAAATCCAGCAAACCAATTTCTAATACTGGCACGTGAGTATTCATAAAAAATAATCTGAGTTTTCTCTTCTTTCAGTTCCTGTGTTTGTCCAAAGTGAGTGATTACATGGATGACATTTATAAAGCACCTTGAGACCTGCAGAGTACTAGCCTAACAGCTGGGTGTTATTATTACTCTGTTCAGTTGATGTTTTATACTATAACCATAGCAATGCTATATCTGAATGACTTCCAAAGGTAAAAATAAACAATGTGGTTATTTAACATAATTTTTCCCATAAAGGAAGATGTGTATTTCTTTTTAGCTCAGGCCTAAAAAATACTAGCAAAATCCAGATTGGAAGTATAAGCAGAAAGGAAAGTACAAGCAAAAAGGTTGCAATTGGACTGAAAAGTGAGATTTGTATATCTCCCATTGGAATCAATTTTAGTATTCTGACTTATAAATATTACCTTATGTAAATGAGTTTCACTGATTGAAAGGTTTCCAGAGAAAGGAGGTCCTAAAAGTGGTTAATATCTTGATGCGGGGGATAGTCCTTTACATACATTAATCTCCATAGACAAAAAGAAACACTGGGGTTTATCTTTTATGCATCATGGGTGAATGTTTAACACTGTGGGGAAGGTTTCTAAAGCCAAAAGAAGTAGTTGGTAGGAAGGCTTGACATTTGACCAAAGACAGCTGCAAAATTTTTTCCTCCTGTATGCTGAAAAACAGTTAGAAATATTTACTTGAGCCTACAAACCAGTGCTTTGGCAGGTTTTTAACATCATTTCAGAGAAAGTAAGTTATAGTTGTATGTTTATTCTATTTTCCTGTATTTCCTTGGTGTCAGTTCTAAAGATTCTTAGAATTATGGCACAGAGTAATACCCACTTGTAGATCCATCAGGCTTAAAAAAAGTGCAGTGATGTCCCCAGTGATTTCTCTTGCTGCTGTAACTTCATAGGTCCCTTGTCCATCCTATCCTATGAGAATTCAGGATGTTACAAGCACAGCTCTGCAAAAACCCTTTGAAAGAAGGATGAGGAACTAAGCCACAGAAGCTACTAGCCACTAGCTGCTTTAATTGCTATTCTATATGCTAAAAGTATTTGCCCCAGGGAGCTCTTTGAGCTCGGGGGTGCAGCATGGTCACACCCAGGCTGTCCAGAGCACACTGACCATATACACACAGGCAGCACTTCCCTGTGGATATCCTCTGTCCCTGTGCAGTATCTCTGTGGCTGTGAAACTTGATTATTTTATAAAATATATCAGTTTATGGTGCTAAAAATAATTTCTGTGCTGTGCTGCAGCCCACTGGAATAGCATTTTCATGGCATGAGACAGACATTATGTGCTGCATACCTTGGCATATCACAGTGTAGGGGAGTCTCCAAGCACCCTGCCTGGAGAGGGTTACAGGGCTGTGTGGAGATCCAAGCAAGTTACATTTATCTCTCCTACCTACTGGTAGCATTCTGGAAGTGAAATTTCCCCAAGAAACACACCTGATGGTTTCTAATGGAATTAGCTAACCCATTCCTGAAGGAAGCCCAGATGTGAACTGCACTGCATCTGTGCAGGGTAGATTGCTATGGGTCCATGATAGATGAAGGGAGTGGGGACATAGTCATTTGAGAGTACAGACACATCCAGATGAAAAAAGATGTGTACTCATGAGCTGAGTGAAGTTACAAATGCATTTAACAGTTGGGTTCTGCAGAGGAGTCCATAGAGGCAGAACAAAAATAGTGCCCTAAAGCAGCCAGTGAGACTGTCCCAAAGAGTCTGTGGAAACTCAGGAAATTCAGCTAAAAGAGAGAATGATGCCAAGCACCTACTCCTTTTTTCCTTCTTCTACACATGTGACTGTTTTTTCCTTATTATCGCTGATGTCAAGCATCAAACACCAAGAACTGAGTCTCCATAAACAGTTGTTTTGGAAGATGAACTATATGTGGTCAGTTCTGTCTATGAAAAGTTATTTTGATTTGCCACTACAGCAGCGAGCAGGAATCTGCAGCTGCAAGAAGAGGGGCAGAAAGGGAAAATCCAAATTTTATAGATTTATTTAAAGCAAATTCCTTGATTAAGCATTGCAGTCAGCTCTTTCAGAGGTGCAAATCACACCGTGTGTGTAAAGGCTGAAGTGCTGATTCTTGCCTAGAGTTATTCTAAAGCCAATTGTCACTTCCATCACTTTAGTACACTAGCTTCTCTCAGCGATCCCACATGGGCAGTGAGGTAGATCTAACAAGATTCATCCAATCCAAGGCAAAACAAATGGATCAGTGGGCTGGGGCCAGGAGCACGGGGTTTAACAAGTTGAGCCCTGAACTTGGGTCGCAAAAACCCCTGCAGTGCTACAGTCTGGGGAAGAGTGGCTGGAAAGCAGCCAGAGGAGAAGGACCTGGGGGTGCTGGTCAACAGCAACTGAACATGAGCCAGAATGTGCCCAGGTGGCACCTGGCTTGTAACAGCAATAGTGCGGCCAGCAGCACCAGTGACCATTGTCTTGCCTGTAAATCTCATCTCCACAATAGACAGAGCCTCCATCTGAATGGACTATTCATTTGAGCATCATAAGGGGTTATCATTTACAGGTTTTGATACCCAAGGTTGTCCTGGCTAAGACATCTAATTCCAAAAAATATTTAATAGTCATTAAAACAGCACACATGATGGACTAAGTTCTCGAGGGTCAGCAGAAATTCAGCTCAGTCTCTTCAGCATTTCCTCCTGAAAGAAGAGGTGTTTTACTGCTCTGGGAGCTCACTCTTCCATGCTCAGATTTTGTGATTGATTGTGTGGAGAAACTGGACAGATAATTTTTTTCTTCTGATTCTTATAGCCTGAGACATATCTGAACATAGACTTGCAACACTGGAGTTTGTCCATGCAGCTGAGAATAGCATCCTGATATGCACTCCAGTCACAGGTTGTCAGTCCAGGGGGCATCTAACTGTGAAGTTATGGCAGGCTGGCTTGGCTGGCCACCAGGTGTCCTGTAACTCACTCTATAATTCAAAGAGAATTTAAGGAAACACCACCTTCACGTTGGCTCTAGCAATATCTTTAGTCTTAGCAGACAGCATCACACTGAATATGGCAAGACAGAAATGAAAGTGAGCTGGTGCTGGGATATGTAGACCTTGACTGGTTATTCTACAGGACTGATGCCCAAAAACCTCTTGAGATGTAGCCCTGACGACCGTGTTGTTGGATTGCATTAATTTTTTTCACTATGCCCAACATGCAGCAAAATGTGTGACTATCAGGACAAATCAGTCACCCAGAGACCTTGCCTTGCTCACTTGTTTTTTTTTTTTTTTTTACATCAAGAAATCTGAAACAGGCATTTGACTATAAATGTATTTTATATTCCTAGTGTTTCAAGGAAACATGAGAGTACAACATACACACAGCTAAACTTTCTTTACTCTAATGAATGAGGAAAACAATATTTCCCAACGTGGCCTAGGAAGGTCTCTGCTCAGCCAGTGTAGTGGAATTGTACTTGACGAGTAAAATTGTAAAGCAGCAATCTAAGCAGCAGCTTCTTCCAAATAGTAATGCCACAATTAACAGAAGTGTTTCTCCATTCCCCTACAACATAGCTGCTCGTGAAGCCCACTTATAATAATGACATCTGATGACTTGCAGGCCAAACACAAAACAGTTATTCCATACTTTCACATGAAGTAGAAGATAATTATTTTTGGAAATTTTATTAAAGAGACCCAGAAGCTGCAGTAGTTTATGCTTCTACTGACGCAGATATATCTGAGGTATCAAAAATGGTGGATAAAGGAGCAGTTCAGTTTACATTTTCTTTCACTCTGCTACTGCACAGAGCTGGAGAGAGCTGAGTCCCACTGTTCCTACAGAGTGATATTATCCTTACAGCTATTTGTGTCAGCCAAGCCATATGGACCATGCATTTGAAGAATGACCTTGGTTTGGGTCATATTTTCACAAAATTTTAAAAACAACAGGATCATTTCCTTTTGTTTATCTATTCCCTTGTTCAAATAAAAGAAGTTGAAATAATATGAAACATGTCGAATTTTGTTATCAGTTGGACTAACTTACACAGGCATAGAACTATCCTAAGTATTTAGAGCCTTTAATTAGTATGTTTTCAGGAATGGACATTTCTAATCTCCTTGGACTTTCAAGCAGATGTTTCTGAATTAAAATCATTCTGTTTCAAAAGACATCACTGAGCTTATTATAATATTTAAATAATACAATCCTTTTGATCATGGTATTGTGACATACCTCAGACATCTTCATTGTTTGTGCTATTTCTTCAGAGCCCCAATGAAATATGATATTTTGTTGGCACTGAATCAAGTGGTTGTACTAGGCACTGCTCTATGTTATGCGGTGTTTATTAAAATCTACCCTATAAACAATTTAAATCTATTATTATTGCACAAGAGGCCTTGAAATTAATTTGTGCTGACAGAGAAACTACAAACTCTGACCTGCTTCAGCAGTTTGCCTGTGAAAGCAAGAGCAATTTTTCAAATATTATACGTAAAAGATAAGAATCTATATTTTATACTACCTGTTCCAGAAATTACATTTGACTGGGGAAAATATTTAACCAGAATAGCATGTGTGACCAGAAAGAGGCTACCAGGTACGTGGCAAAGGGACTGGCCAGTTCACCTTGGTTTTACTTCAGCTCACATCTAATCTATACATACAATATTACAAACTATTACAGACCTGAGATTCCTCCTCACTGCTGATATCAATGTTTAAAAGGATTGTTGCCACCACTCTGCTAAAAAGGAAGTGCCAATCCTGAACTGCCATTTGGATATCTCCATTTTCCAGAAGAAGCAAATCTATTTTCTGAGTAAGAGGAGAGACAAAACTTTTAAAAATAAAAATGTTTATGTTTATTAGCTACTAGGTCTTGATATGAGTCAAAATTCTTATGTGATAACAAATACATGTGAGAAGAAGTTTCATCTGAAATAAGCTTCTTTCTGTCCCAGGTAGTCTGAGTCCTAATTCAATAAATACTTATGTTTTGGTCAGCCTCAGAGGAATTTAGACATATGTGTCAGGACCCTGCTGATAAAAGTTGCTATCCCAAGTCACCAGGATACTTTTTATTCTGTCTTATTTAGCAGCATTACCAAAGATGTAGAATTCAGATCTCAAGGCTAGAATGGGCAGAATGTGGACATATTAAATTTAGTGAGAGGGAGAATTTCATTGCAATGGTCTAGACGCCAGCTTGAAAATAGAAAAATGTCTTCTAGGATATGAAAGCATCAGTAATATCTGTCCTCTGTCACATGCATTTGTGTCTGCCAATATATTTTATACCAAATGCATAATTAGCCCTTCAAAGCACATGGAACATTACATTTTTAATTTCTCCCTGCCTTCTTAAAATGCAAAAGAAAAGTATGAACATATTCTTTCTGCTACTTCTAAAATTTAGAAACACAAGAAAGAGGCAATTTTACTGGAAAATGACTTAGTTATATCTGTCTACCAAGAAGTTAAACAGAAAACTTCCTTTACTCAAAATGCTCATTGATTCAGTCTTTAATAAAAACATATTTTAAGAAGTCTGATAAACATCCTTTACTTTGAAAATCTCCCAGCCACCAGTTATTCTTCCAGACCATTCATTTATCAATTTTTCTAGGCAACAGAAGGCCCACATTTCTTGTCAGTGAACAGGGTAAAAACATATCTTGAGCAACATTTATAAAAATCCCAAAACCACAGACAAATCTACAGGCTGGGGTTTTTAGCTGGTTACCATCAGAGGCTGATTATCATTATCAATAAACTTGGCAAAATTATCTGAAATTATTTCATTTCTTCCTTGAAATCTCACTGGGTCCTTTGCTAACATCAAACTCAGGATGAATTCGTAGGGAGTAATGAAAAGAAATTTTTTAATTTATGAACAGAGAGCAGATGCATCCTTGAAACATATGTACAAACACATGGTCATGCCCCAGTGCAAATTTCAAGCAAACAGTGCTTCATAAGAAACAGCCAGTTTGCTCATTTCTAGAGAACTGGCAGCCACTCTGACTTGCTGAAAGATCCAAAAAACATAATTTAAGTACTGTATTTAAAGTTAATCTAGCTAACAAAAAACAGGGACAAACTTTCCTAGACTAAAATTGTAAATTAGATGCAAATTGATAATAGGAGTGGAACTTTAATGAAGTTCAGTATTCCTCACTGCTGAGGAAGTTAAGTTGATGGTTAGTGACATTCATTTACACATGGGTTCATTGTTGACTTCCTCCAATGCAATGGCACTAGCTACCCTGTTGGCAGTTAGCAGTCAGGAAGGAGGTTTTTTAAAAAAATCTCATCTAAGAGAATTAGGAACAAACAAAGCGGGGAGAAAAAAAGGAAAATCAATGGGACTGACACTTTTAAATCTGCCCCAGTGAACAGTGGAAAGTTTTAAGCAGAAAGACTGACACTTGAGTAAGTATTTCTCTGATTCACTGCTCTAAAGGATGGTTTCTGGGATGCTCTAAGGGTACCCAATGGCCTGCCTGGTGGGATGCCAGTGGGCACATGGGGTCTGACAGTGAAGTATCCTCAACCCTTTAGAGAAGGCTCAGCAACTTGTAGTAGTGGAGGAACAAAGAGAGGAATCCAGCTTTTAGAGTAAAAAAATCCCAGGCTTTTCTAAGTTAGCCCAATCAGGACCTGCCCATTACAATTTTCTTCCAGCCATTCTATATAAGCCCTAAATGCATTCAACAAAGTTGTGACCAAGTCCTTAGTCTCTCTTGGAAGAGATCAAATCAATGGCACACCACATAAATTAGTGAGTCAACAATGCAAATGGATTTCTCACTATATTAGTGGCTTCACTATTGACTGTGCCCTACTTTATGCTGTTTCAATCATCTTCAGCAGTGGAGCTCCAACTTACTCAGCTGCTTGGCTTCCCTACTAGAAAAGAAACATTGAATTTATTAATATCTCTGTGAATTACATTGGATTTTGGACTGTTTTCCATGCTATATTATTTATTGTACATAGGGTGAAAAGGAACCTACTGGAACAGAGTTCACAGCTGAGGAGAATTTAGTTTTTTACAGATGGTAACATCCATGTTTTGTAATTTTTTTATTTAAAGAAAACAAAGGGAAGCTTGAGAAAGAGGAAAAAAAAACCAAAAATGAGAAAGAGAAACACTTTTATTAGAGTATTATGAAAACATTTGCCATACATATTTTGCTTCAAAATATATTAACTGTAGTCTACCAAGATCAGATAAACTACAGCATAAAAAGGGCGCATTTGTTTTCTCTGTACTCAGCAGGATTATTCACATTTGTTGTTTCATCAGATATTATTAATATAATAAATTGCACATGTTACATGTTTGCCAACATTTCTAAATTAGTCTTCAAAGAAACATCAAAATGATCTTCCACTATAAGAGGAAAATACTGAATGTACAGCACATTAAAAATAACAGAGTGGCATCATAAATATCTGTATGCACATTCATTTTTCCTAACCCAGTCTGCCCAGAGGTTTTTCACTGCCAGGGATCTCTAAATCCAAACTAGACCAATGGTGATATATTTGCTTAGGAAGCCCTTGTTTTAAGTAATCTCATCTCTTTGATCAGCTGTAAAAGCTCAAATCTAAAATCAACGGTGGCAGAACAAACTTCAGAAAAGAAAGACTTGCCAGGTGGGCAGGCGCTGAGAAATACTAGACTGCAGTTGTAGTGTTTAACTCCCTTACAGGGTGATGAAAGAAACACTGTATGTGTCACTGAAGGTGATGATAATAAAAGTAATGAAAGTAATAATGAATCCCCACTGTATGTCTGCACCAGGCTTTGCTCTGGTTCATGCTATATCAGCTATTACTTCAAATTATTCCTGAACACAGGTGTTTCTGAGGTAAGAACAACAATTTGTACTTTTTCAATACTCACAGAAATTAATATTAAAGCTGTTTTCTAAGTGAGAAGAAAGTCAAGACTGCTAGTCATGTTTGTCAATAGCTATATCTCAAGTGGCTGAGTTATGATATCTGAGATCCCATCCACTCTCCACAAAGAGTAACTGTCCTGTATAAAGTATGACTGACCAGAGCAGGATTTTGGTGCCAAACTATCACAATCCACAGTACACTCTACAGCCCAAACTGGTGACAGTCTCTAAATATGAGAGTCTCCTATTGACAATTTGAATATGCTGTGCTCAGCACTCCGTGCTTCACTGGCGCTTGTCTTGGAGACAGTGAAAGCAGGTGCAAGGACCTTCCATGGCTTTCACCCAGCCAGGTGCATGCATGAACACACTACTGTTTGAATTTTGAAAGCTCTGGATAGAAGGTTCTATTTCATGTACAGTTCTTACTGCAAGAGTCAGAGAAAATGAATTAAAAGTCTGTTTATCATATCCATGCAAATATATTATATTAATGGGTAATTTACCCAAAAAAGCCTTTCAGTGATTTAGATGCATAACTCTCACACATAGGAGTCATCTCCATAGGATTAGGAGTCATGCACAAAAGTGAAGTTGAACTGGAGTTATTTTATCTAAGAGTTGTCATGAGAAGTTGGACTTGGGCTCTTAATTGTCCAAGTACCCTTACTGTCAGCTGTGAAGTGGGGAGAGGCAAATCCTACCAAACAAAGAAACTGTTCAAAACCAGGCAACTGAGGAAAATGGGGTGAATGAAAATCAGGACATCTCTAACTTGACAATATCTCCATCTAGCTGAGGTGCCCAGTTGAGTCTATACATCTGTCTTCTAGATTCTTAAAGCAAAAATGAAAACTGTGTCTTTTTTTAATCCTTTCACTGAAGCTAAAAATATAAGTGATGCCTTGAGAGTAACTGGACCATTTTAGGCTACCACACTGAACAAAAAAATCCCAGGAAATATTCCTAGAGATGAGCCCTTGAGCACACACACCACAGAATGTTTATTTTTCATCCCTGGCTTAGTTTTGGCCGCTGACAACATTTTCCCAGATGATTTCCAAACACCAACTCACTACCAAAAATTGACAAGAAGCAATACCAAAAAGTAGTTTGGATGTTGACATCCTGTTGTGAAAGATAAAAAGCATTCAAGAGTAGTGATGCAAACTGTAATATTCCAGCTGGCCTCAGTGCCAGGGGCCTGCCCAAGGCACATCTAAATTAGTGATAGCTTTAGAGCAACTGAAGGAAAGAACTGATATGCACTAGGATTGCCTATAAATGGACACACACTTGAGGATTACATCCATTTCTTGTGTCACAAAAGAGGTGAAATATTGGCTGGGATGTGGAGAAGAGCCACCGATAGTATTGGAAATCTTGGAAAAGGGCCTTGCAATAAGAGAAGAAAGGGGTTCAGTCTGTTGAATTTAATAAAAACATCCAGCAGTGATTTCAGTGATTACAGTGTGCAAGTATCAGCACAGGGAGAAAATACTGAGCAGTAACAGCAGCACCCTCATCTCACACAGAACAGCATAATCAGAGGTGATTGCTGGAAGTGAAAGCCAGACAAATTCAGGCAAAACTCAAACCACACATTTTTAAGAGGGTGGGCTGCAATCCCAAAGGAAGCAATAGATTCTCCCAACTACTGATGGCTTTACATCTTGACTGCACATCGTTCTAGAAGATAAGCCTTAGCCAAACACAGATTGCTGGACTAACTGGGTTAAATTAAATGTCTTGTGTCATTCAGGAAGTCAGACTAAATAAGCTAAGGGCCTTTTCTGGCTTTAAAAAAAAAAAAAAAATCTATGGATCTATAAAATGAAATGGCATAACTCTGCATTCTAGTCCAAGAATAACACATTTTGATAAAATAAGGTTTCCATAGTCCAATACTGTGATAGCAGATACAATTCCAAGAGATCAGACTATTGTTACAAAATTGGAAACGAATAAAGCATGATGACATAGTGATGTTAATAATACCAATTTCCCATGTGTTTACAGGGTCAGTCCATAGAAATTGCAGCAAAGTCAGTGGAATTTTCACACTATAAAATTATTAAGAGAAAATATGGTTCAGCTTTTTAGACCAGTCTCTGAATGTCATGGATATAAATTGAAAAAAATCACTTTTATCTATTAACATTTGAAGGAAGAAGGGCATTTTTGGCTAGGCTTATTGCACTCCATTAAGGAGTTACAGGGCACCAGCCCAAGCACTGAAATTCGATCATCAGTGCTGTTCAACGGTTCTGGCAGTTCCTGGCACAATTTTGGCTCTGGCTAACTAATAGTTTTCAAAATAACTCCTTGCATCATTCAGGAGTCAGCATGGGCCAAGGACACTCCCAGCAAGCAGTCTGGATGCACCTACACATCTTCTGGGAGAGAACAGGATATGGCAACATGAACATTGCCCAACTATCCCTGTCAACCTGTGATCAAGGAAACTATTTATTCTGGCAATAAATGCCCAGTAATACAGATGCAGCCAATGAGTTCAAAGTGTCAACTGCTTTGCAGGAAAAGAGCTGAGCTCTCAATTATTTCCTTATCTTCTATGTGTATTTTAATTTCACATATGTGTTATATTGATTGATTTCTGAGGAAAATCCACAATTAACAAACTATTCAACTGCAAATGGAACCACAGAATTAACTATTTGAAGCGACCTATCAAGGCCAGATCCAATTAAAAGCCAGAAGTGACTAAAAATAAGGTACACTCAATATTTATATTTTAGAACTTCAGACCAGAGAGCAGAATTTCAATCCAAAATAAGAAACCTATTATGCACATAGAGTTAGGCACTGTGGAAAACTCAGTCAGAATACATTGAGGAGACATTATATTATCTCGAGCATAGAAGAGTATCAGAATACCCATCTCTCCTTAGAATTTAAACAAAAGATATAAGGGAATGCTTCTATTCATTCACAGTTTGGGGTTTGCTTCTCAAGGCATAATCCCCGGGTTATTTTACTTCCAGATATAGCTATTAAAGGGTCTTTCTTTTCTATTACAGCAAGAGGAAGCAGACTAATATTAATATAATAATGAAGAAGCTAGATCTGTTGCCTGATAAAATGGAAATATCCTGATCTGGAGAGAATTTTGGCTCAGGTTAAGAACTGGGAGAATTCCTTAACAACAAAACTACTGGTTACATCATACAGCTGTCCTGCTAAAAAAAAAAAAAAAAAGCTTTCTTTCCCAGCAGAAATAAAAGTTTCATGAGGCTGAGAAAGGACCTTACAGGAGAAAATACAATTACCATCAGGACAAAGATACCATCTTAGGGCTGGATGCTCACCACTCTGGTCCCATCTGAGCTATATGTAAGTGTTGAAATAAATGGGCTAAAGCCCAAGTAGATCTGGTGTGAATAAAACCACGAAGAGAATGAAAAGGAAACATCAAACTCAAGGAAAATGCTTAATATAGGTAAAGGCACAATGAATTTGGCACATCCCTTTCCATAATGCTGTTCTAATTTTAAACAACCTATTGTACTGTGCTGTTGATAGCCTTGTGTGAGCCATGTAGGGTTCAGCCAACTCAGCTGCATGATCAGAACAGAGACAATGCTACCACACACAGGGTTATTTGGATTAGTGAATACCATACGCAAGTAAATCATCTGCCAGATGGCACTGGAAGAAAGCTGCAACTCTCTCACTTTCATTTCCACAGCAGCAAACAATGTTCTGTGTTTAAAATAAACTCTTCCAGATGAGTAAAAGATAAACTTTGTGGTGCTTTTTTCTTGGTCTTCTCTTTGACTTCAGCTTTTTCCTAAAAAAAAAAAAATTAAAAAAAAAACAGAAAAAACCCCCATCTACTCTGATTGAGTTACATTAATGAAAAAATCCCAGTTTAGACCACCGTAGTACAAAGCTGTCCCTCTAGGCAGCATCAAAATTCCATGCTATTTACTGAACAAAAGGCAAAAATGAAATACTATATTTTCATTCATCAACTTCTGTCAACAGAACCCCTAAAAATGAACACCTACCACATTTCCTGTCATTTTATGGGTTTTCCACAGTGAAGAACTGTGCCTCTTTGTTGAAACATGGATGTTTTCATATTTTATACAGTTTTAACCCTTTTAATAAAAATAGCATGTATGTAGAATCAAACAAACAGAACCCCTCCAAAAACCCAAATTCAGAAACTACATAACTGTAATCAAAATTTTTCCAATTATTCCTTTTGAGTATTCAAGTTGCCTCTTTTGTGACTACAGATGAGCTTGCTATTTCTTAGTCTGTTCTACTGGCCCAAGACCCCAGTCTTAGCTATGCTAATACAATTATTTCGTAATACAACTTGCTATATAAAATAAGATTTTTTTTAAAATTTTCTGCAAACAGCAAAATTTTATGGACAAAAAGCCTCCACAAAGCAATCTTATTTTTATTTCCCTATCTGTGGTGGTTCTTCTGAGACACATCTAGGACTCTGCAGATTTTGAGGAGGGCAGACTGAAGGAAAATGAAGCTCTAGTCTCTTCGCAAATATTAATATTTTCAAAGTCAGGTGAGGTGTCGACTAGAACTATCAATCATTTTTACTGGACCTGTAGGATCTCAGCCCTGCAGAGTAGCAAATGGGTTGGTTGTACTGAAACAATTTTCAATTTACTATGCTTTACACATGGGATAGAGCTACAGAGCTGCATATAGAGGCCTTCAGGGAAGCCTGAAGCCTAAAACCCCTATCCATGTACACTGGAGAAGGCATTTCTGCCTGTAAATAAGTATATAAACTAAAAGTATAAGTATAAATAAGTCTATAAACCAAAACTACTTGTTGCAGTGCGTGTTGGTTCTCTGCCTCCAGGTGTGTCACCTGTCATTTTTCAGATGCTGCTCATGACCCCTTTCTGGAAGCATCTAGAAGGACCCTGGCATTGCTTGTCTCCAAGGCAGATGGCATTTGGAGAGCTCATGGTCATGCTGGGAATTAGGAGGGCCCAGGACACCGACCTCCTGTTGGGGAAGGTTGCAATAGGACTTAGCTAAACTCAAGTAACATCAGTCATCATCAGACTGCAGTCCAGGTGACTGGACTGGCAGCCATTCCAACAACTGCAACAATGAGCTGACATTTATTTGGGGAAAAAACGCACCTTTCTGTAGAATGTTGCAGGATATTTAATATATGCTTAGCACTGCTATTGCCACCACCATCCCACCCTCCTAATTTCACAATTTATGAAGTATTTCTTTTAAAATGCCATACATCCACAGGAGCGCATAAGGTCTCATTCATCAAGCTTAAAATAATCATCATCCATCTGGCTGTAAGGGTCCTACTGCCCAAACCTAAAGCCAAGATCAGCAAAAATATTTAGATGTCTGATTCCCAGTGCTTCTAGTGGGATCATGATTCCAGATTGCTTATTTTGCCCAAGAAGCAGATAGCAAGAAAAGCTGTCACTTTCTCAGGACCCTGATAAAGTGATTGAAGCACCTGATGGCCTCCTGAGTCTTTCATGGCAAATAAGTTATCAATATTTTCCTTATGCAGATTAACTAAGTTTCCTCCACATTACCTGAAGCAATCATTCTTAAATGTGGAAAGAAAGGGCTCTAAACCTTCTTTGGTAGTCATTGTGCCAGGCTTCCCTCAAAAAGGGCAATTAGGAAAGCATTCCTTTCCCCATGTCACACAGGACATTTGGAATTAATTAAGTTTTCTAATTAATTTCTCTGATCTGAATCCAGTTACAACAGGTGTGAGGCTGCTAGTGGAAGCTAAAGCTGTAAGTAAAAAGTCTAGAGGGAGCCTGTCATTTTCTGTTATGAGAAATAGCAGCACCATTCTGGGACAGATCAAAAATAATAATTCAACTGTGGAGGCCTCCTGGATTGTTTTGCAAGTCAATTACTCTCTAAATGATTCGTTTGGAAAAAGTTATGTGAAAAGGGAACAGGCCTTCAATTTTAAAGTTATTTGTATGACTCTTGCAAGTTGTTTATTTTGTTTATAGCCTTAGGTGAAAAGAAATTAAGTCTGTTTGAAGTGGGAATTATCCACATTTTTCAGCAAAAGCATAATCATGCCACACATTCACACGGCTCAGGCTTTGGAGCCTGTGAAGCATTCACTTAGCAGCAAGCTTAGGCAAACCAGGCAACTGCTGAAAAGAGGAGAGTTTTAATACTTCTGGTTTTATTGCATCATGGAAAAACTGAACGTTTATCTCATTAAGATGGGGAATTTTTACTGGAGAACCCCCACTGGGTTTATAAGCTTGCCTACTGTGTTGACTGGAGCAACTGAAAGAGCAGAGCTGTCCCTCTGCCTGGGGTTAGATGTTGGCCTTTGTGGCAAGGTAAGGAAGGTAAATTGGTGACAGATTCAGAGTGCTTTTTAAAAAGCAAGTAAGTCTCCCTTGGCTTAAACAGATGGGGCATATAAAATGAATACATGCAACTTCAATTTAGTTTGCTTGCAGAAACCTCAGCTATAATACATACATGTGTGCACAGAGAGCTGGCTCATAGCTAGGGCCTGCAATTTAGAATCAAAATAAAGTTTAAAAAAATAAAAACGAATTTTTTTCAATTTTTCTTTCTTAAATTCTTGGTCGGTCCATGAGGGAAGTTGGTTATTACAGGTACTTTCAAGAGCACCACAGCCAAAGGTGAATGGATTACAGTGAAACAGTTAGAAATAAGATACTTGAAGCCTGTTTCTCTTGACCATTGCACAGAGATGTTTCCTACCCTCACCTCTGAGTGTTCTCCAGACTGTATACCTGGATGTGGCTCCAAGCAGTTGAGCTCAACACTGAGCCTCAAGCCCCACTTCTCTGTCTCCAGCCCAATGCCTCATCACACACCAGAGCAGCACAGCGGCAGGTGACGTTCCCGTGCTAACAACCCACTGTCCTTGATATACCTCAGCTCCTTGGTACATCACTGACAGCTCTTCCTGTTTTTCCTTTAAAACTGTGAGATTAAATTGCACCTACACACGTGTCTGCACACACACAGAGACACACACACCACCCCTTAAAATGCCAGTTCTGATCCCAGCCTTTTAGAATGCAGTCAGTGTGCGATGACGTTGCCATACAAAATGCGACCACTGTGGAATGGGGCCACTTGGATACCCTGCTGACACTGGCCAAAACTTCACTGGGAAAGTCTGCATTTAGGCAGTTAAGCCCTGCTGTGGCTCTCCACCTCTCAGCTATTAGAGGCACTCTCCCTGGAAAAGCAAAAGGGGCAGGGAATATGTTCTCAGGAGTCACTGTGCCCTAGACATGTCCCAGCCTATTTTCAAATCCCCTGGGCACAGATACGAAGTGCTGGCTCAACACTGCTCATGGACTCAAAACTTAACATTCAAATTCAACCATTGACCAAAGAAAGTTGAAGGTACATTTTGTGTTTGAAAAAGCTTTTTAACATTTATGTTTATCAGAAACTTCAGTAAGATCTTAAACTCAGCTGTGGCTTTCTTAACTGTATCTACGTATCTGCAGGTGATTAGATATTTGTACTTCCATACCTATAATGTACTTGCCAGCTATGTTGTCAGTGTCCTGTCAATGAAAGCTGCATTTCCACAGGCTTTGCCTGATACCCCTGGTCACTGCCTTCCTCTTTCACCCTTCTTTTAAAGACTTTAATTCTTCACAGGAACCAAGTTTAATTCAAGGATAGGAGTGCTCAAATAGTGGTGACGGTGAAAGAAGGCAACTGGAACACAACATTTTCAGCTGCATGCTCTCTATACAAATTGCTTATACAACAGCAATAAAGAGAGCTTGCCATGTCATTCTGGAGGCACTGCTACACTGGGGGCAAATGAGAAGGTGCTGATCTCTTTGTGTACTACCAGCTCCAAGAGGAGACATTCAGCCCACAGTCCTCAAATCATACACATACACCTGAGTTTACTGGAAGGGAGGGGAGAGGGGAGAAGAGGAGGACGCTTCCTTAGCCAAAACATTTCATTCTTACCTAGACTGAGCATTACTGTTTGCTGAAATAAGGGCTCTTTGGTTTTGCACTTAGCTTTTGCAGATCTGTTGACCTGTGAGGTCTCTAGCTCCTGGATGCTACTAGAATAAAAAAGGCATCCTATACAGAAACATTCATGGTAGCCTCAAGAGAGTAATCAAAGCTTTCTAGTACACACCAGTTAAATGACATCCAACCTTGAAAGCAATAAATTTTACATATATCAATATGTTGAAAAAGGCCCATTTTTTCAAAAATCCATCCTTTCAAATTGTTTTCAGGTAATATTCATCCTCCATTAAGGGTCCATTAAAGATTAGTCTACTCTGGAATGAGGCTGTAATCTAGTTATGATTACAGGAATGTAATCCCTTTCTGACAATGGCTCTTATTTAAAAAATGTTTCAAAATAACAAAAATAAGTACATGGTAGATGTATGAAGTATGGCCTGCTACACACAACTAGGACTTCCTATTCTGCATCTCCTATTTCAGTATGAATCCATCTTTGCTGTCTTGAAGGCAAGTGCACATCCTATGTAGGTCAGTCAGTCTGAAAATTACATATTTTTGCTCTTCAGGCAGTTTCAGTGCAGTTCCTTACTGCAGTATTTCGAGGATAATCATCCTCTCCATTGCCCACCTTGGCATCCAAGGCTTTCCTTGCAAAAGGTGTACACACATTTCAGCACAGGAACAGTGCAGTAGTATTTCTTTAGAATTGCTACAGTAGTATTGAAACACAAACCCAACTTTGGCTCATCTTCTCTCTAATTCTTTACAGAGAAGTTAATGAAGTCTTTATTCTTCAGCTGCCTGTTAAAGGCACTGCTTGAAGTCATTTACAAGTGTTTAAAATTAACATGAAATACATCACTGAAGATCAAAGCTGGACTTCTTTAAGTGTGTAGCACAACTCCCTCTGCATCACTTAGAGAACTCTGTTCAACACTCACAGTGTGCTTTGACAACACATCCACCTCTAAACCTTGCCTTACAGTGAGCAGTGCAAAGTTCAACCTGTTAAATGATCTTACAAACCTGCTCTGCTTTGTAGCTTGCCTTCTGATTTTCTGGAATGCTGCTTTCTGCCCCACCCATGTCACTTGCCCAGTATAGACTCTTGCTGGGAAACAGGAAGGCAAGATCAAATCCACTCCACTGTGCAAAAGCTAAAGTATGCTGAGAGTCCGAGTATACAATCAGAGAAAGAATTAAAAAAATTTAGTAGGTCACCACATGAAGTGCAGAACTGATGTATTTATAACTAAGGAATTATTGAATACATCATTTATTATTGATTCTACTTCCTTTGAGTAAGAGAGATCACTCTAAACCATTCTTCCATATTTATACTATATATCCTAACTACTAGAACCTTTCAATAATGTAGACCAAAACAAAAAGGCATAAATGTCAATATGAAATAATAAATTGTATGAATTAAAAAAAAATCAGTACAGATTCACACAATACTCATGTATTTAATTGAAGCCCATTTTATTTCTACCAACCCCACAGCACAGGCTCCCTAAACCAACACATGGGTTCATCTTCTGCTTTGAAACAAGGCTACTCTCCGAAGACTGCTGGCTTCTGATACATTTCCCACAATAAAAGAATGAATGCTATGTCTTCTTTTTGAAAGATTTTATTAAAGAATATTCAGTCAGCTGTATGAGACATTTATGGAACCTCATTACTGAGTTAAAGTGCCATCAGTCAAGCCAAACACACTGAGAAGCTCATTCTCTTCAGTCTAATTTGCATGAGTTCTTACACAGTTCATGCCATGCAAAGCCCTATCAAGACCATTATACATTTTGCAACTACCCTTTTAATGAAACCCAAGGTTTCAAGAAACAGCAAGTTCCACACATGTGAAAATAAAAATACAACTTGCACAACCATGAACAGCAGCAACATCACAAAATAGCTGACTTTGTGCTTCACAGCAAAACTGCACATGGCTCAACGATTTTGTTCACTGAACCATGCAGCTGACAAGCCTTTGAAAGGCACTCAGAGGCCTCAACAATTACAGTGCAAGATATCAGGAAAATTCTTAATTCCATTTGTCATTGTGATGGCTCAAAAAAAAGATTACTAAGACTTATTTTCAAATATTTTTTTACAGAAGTGTTTCACCATCAGTACCCAGCATTGTCCAGCAAGACATGTATTGACAAAAAAGCTTATATATTGCAAAACAAACTTCTGCTTAATTTTTGTTTGTAAAATATGAGTTTCTAAGCAGATTTACCTAGAAATTCTATTCACACCCACAAATTCTTCTTAAATTTTTCTGAATGCCTCTGTCTCTTGAAGATTGTCTTTCATTTCAAAACCGAGTTCCAAAATAAATCACTCTCTTATTTCATACTTACTTAGCAAAATTCTGTATTCCCACAGAATAGTGAGAATTTCACTGCTGCCAAAATGCACTGCACAGCTATCTGCATTCTTTTTTGCAGACACTCCCTGGCACTTACTTCAGTAAGCCAACCATGACTTCACTGATATCCCACAATTTTCTTGCAACCAAGTCATCCATAGCTTTGGGCAGAAGTTCTTCCTCTTTGCAGTCTCCAAAATACTTTCCTGACACGCCTTCGACGTCAGGAGAAGAGGCCAAATAAATAGATGTCTGGGCTCCTTCCAGAGGCGTTTTGAAGAAAGCCCACGATACCAAGTTGAAGAGAGGTTTGGCCAGCAAAGGAATATTCACATGTCTGCCCAGATTTGTTCTGACAATCCCAGGATGAAGGGAGTTGACGGTGACTCCGGTCCCCTCCAACCGACGGGCCAGCTCCCTGGCAAACAATATGTTAGCCAGTTTACTTCGGCTGTAACAAAAGCTTTTATTGTAGCTTATTTCACTGTTCAAGTCTTCAAAGTTGATCTCTCCATATTTGTAAAGCTTTGACGACACTACAACGATTCTGCTTGGGGCAGAATTTTTGAGGAGGCCCAGAAGAAGGTTGGTGAGCAAGAAGTGGCCCAAGTGGTTTACACCAAATTGCATCTCAAAACCATCCTCTGTCTTCATATATGGACACTGGAATATCCCTGCATTATTTATCAGAACATCCAGCCTTGACTCTTCCTTTAAAGAGGAAAGAAAAAAAATCATTCAGGTTTAGAAGTCCCATGTATAACATTATTATGCTTCAGTTTCTCACTGGGCATTGTTAAAAGAATAATTTCATTTCTAGTTTTCTGAATTATAACTTTTTGACAATCTTTTAAAGCATTGCTGGAAAAAAAAAAACACCTTTAAGTTGAACTACCACCAAACTGTGCACATGACCCCAGTAGGATGCAAATACCTGGGAGTAGGTCTGTATCAACTTCTAATGCAGGCAAAGAACACAACTACTGGCTTCTCCAAGAGCAGGTTTTTCTACAGCAATTCAGTGATAAATTACTTTTGTGATTAATTTTTTTCCTTTTTAAAAAGCAACCTGTATTTTGCACTGCAAGACGACACACATCAATTTATGGCAAATCTTTGTTACAGAAGAGGGATCTATTGTGCAAAAGACACGTGAGCATGGAACACAAGGTGTTAGCACAAGGAATTAACCTCAGGGCTGAAGAGGAACCATTACACTGTAGACCCATCATCTCACTGGGATGATACGAAAAACTCTGCCAAATAATATTTTCATTATTTTAAACTTGTCTTACTTTAAAACCAGTATACATCACTCTGCTTCTGGGTGAGAACTGCGGAGCAGTGCTCATAGAAAAGTAACACTCACGTTTCATGTAATTCAAGTCCAATAGGGTCTACTCAGGAACTAAGGAACAGAGGTTCTATGGTGCTCGGTACTTGAGATTTGACTAAATCAGACTAAAGGATGTATGTTACACTCTCCAGGATCAGAAGATATAAGTAATTAACAGAGAGATTGCATTGATGATTTAGATATATGCATCATACACTTCATGATCCAGAATCCACTCAGAAATTAAGAGCTCTCCAATTTACCCCAAAATGTTATTAAAAAAACCCAAAAAACAAATTAAAGGATGCTGCATAAATAAGCTCCGAATTCAACACTCTTACTCACCTCTAACAAAAGACTGTGAAAGCACAATTTATGCTTGCATGAATCAGAGGCAAAGGTATTCATTTTCTCTAAGAGCATTGGGAGTTTCCTTTGCTTTTAATTCTTTAGAGCCAATGCAGGGACTGGAAGACAAGCCAAGACAATCTTGGACCATTTTTATGATAAAAATAGAGAGCCTCATAAATGAATTCTGCACCATTTCCCTTTTACTTCACTGCCATTAGCAGCAAAGATACAAAGAACAAACCCCAAATCTGCACTTGGCATTCAGTTAAAGGTGCTGGCATCTGATCACTCAAAACTTCAAGTACTTCAATCTCAGACTGACTTCCGTGGAACTTGTGGCTGCTCAGTGTTTCATATAACTGGGTCCCAAAGACATGATCCAAAGAGCACCAAACTCACTTCTCCTCTTCACCCAAAGTGGCACAAGGGTCAGTCACTATCACTGAATCAGGACAGGGGCGAAGAAGTACTGACTGCAGATCTGCTCACTGAAGTGATCCTTCTTTCTTCTTTAGAGAAAAATATCTGATGGGAGGATTTATTTTGAAAGACTTAACACTTCAAGAAGCAAGACCTCCACATGTGCTATTCTGTGAAATTCCTACTTGTAATAACCTAGAGGTATGTGATCAGTGCCAAGAAGGCAGCTACTACAACTGAGGGCAGCAGAATGCACAAAACATTGCATTGATGGGCAGTGCTATTCCCTGCAGCCCCTAAGCTCACTTTCACTTTCTCCATTTTCCCATGGAACCCTTTAATACTTCAGCCTTTTATTTTTTTTTCAGTGAGACTAAGGAGTGAGAGATATCATCACTTTCAGTCATGCAAAGTAAAGCTCCCACAAATAAGGCTAAGCAGTGGGGAGTGCACTTGTCTCTCCATCCTGACGATGTTTATATCTTCTTTATGTCAAACAAAAAACCACAAGAACCCCCAAAGAAATCCCTAAATAACAGCTCCAAAAAGGACTCAAAAATAGGGATGGTAAATCACGTAACCTTGGGTGGAAAAGTTCTTGAAAGATCTCTTGAGCTTGCATCCCTTGTCATTCAAGTTATAATGCATCAGCAGTTCTCTGAAGACAGCACACTCTCTTTTCCTTTATCTATTTCTCACTTAAGAGCCACTCTGATTAATTTGTGCTTATTACACTAATTTTATATCCTTTCATTAATGCAGGTTTTCCCACAGCACTAAAACATGATTAGACTTTATCACTGGATTCACATATATACATAGACTACAAAGTGTCCCACTAGAGGACTTAAAACTTGACACTTGACTTTTAGAAAAGCAGTTTTAAAATTAATATAATACAGTCCCTATTTTCTTCCCCTCTTACAACAGGGTCTGAGTATCTTTTAAGTACTTAACAAATCCCTGAGCAGCAGCAGAATTTATTAAGCCTGGCTTCTCATGACTTCATGTCTCATGACTTGAGTAGCTAGATGTGGTGAGATCAAAGTCCCAAAAGATGCTTTTGGTGGGAATGAAAGATTGCCTCCAACAGTACTTCTCTCTGCTCTACGAATTCAGTGGCATTTTCATCAGGCAAAGTAACTGGATGTTCCCCATTCTCCTTAAACTCAAGTTTTCAGGGAATCTGAAAAAAATTTATATATTTAAAAATGCCTATTGACTAGATTCTGCTGGTGGTGGGTGAGAGATTTAAATCCTTGTGGGGATACAACCTAAGAAGGATGTCTGGAGCACGTCAGCAGCGCATCTGACAACTTTTATTTTTCTGCTGGCAAAGCTGAGCTGTAACACTAATTTAAACCACCAAAAGTTAAGCTAGTTAATTCAGAAAAAAATGAAGAAATTAATTTATCTCACACAGAAACAAGCATTTCCTTCCCGGAAAGGATCTAGAATATTTTAAACCAAAACAGACCAAACTATCACGAAACTGATGCTTCCAGGAGCTAACTGACGGCCAGCTTGCTTCCATCCTCTTCCCAAACCCTGCGGTGACCTCAGCGACCTCCCCAGCGCCCGGGGCGCTCTGCCGGCAGCAGAAGCTGCCTGTCCAGCCCGCACGGAGCCCGGGCGGCACGGCGGAGCGCGGAGGCCGCCGCCGGCAGGGCGCAGCCCGTGCCCTCCGTGCCCTCCGTGCCCGCCGTGCCGGGCCGTGCCGGGCAGTGCCGTACCTGCAGCACGCGGTGGCAGAAGGCGCGCACGGAGCGCAGCGAGGCCAGGTCCAGCTCGCGCACCACCAGCTCGCCCGCGCCGTCCGCCCGCTCGCCCACCTCGGCCCGGATCTCGCGGGCCGCCCGCTCGGCCCGCGCCCGGTCGCGGCAGCCCATGATGACGCGGGCCCGCATCCGCAGCAGCTCGGCCGCCGCCGCCCGGCCCAGCCCGCTGTTGGCGCCGGTGATGATGACGGTCTTGCCCCGCATGGAGCCCCCGCGCCCGGGCCGCGCCGCGCCGCGCAGCCAGCGCCAGGCGGCCACCAGCAGCCCCGCGCCCAGCGCCAGCGCCGGCAGCGCCGCGGCCATGCCGGGGCTGCCCGGGGCCTGCTGGGGCTTGTGGTCCCGGAGCGGCTCGGGAGCCTGCCCGGGGCCTGCTGGGGCTTGTGGTCCCGGAGCGGCTCGGGAGCCTGCGCGCCGCCCGGGCCGCGCGGGGCCTGCTGGGGCTTGTGGTCCCGGAGCGGCTCGGGAGCCGGCGCGCCGCCCGGGCCGCGCGGGGCCACCGCCCCTGAGGGCTCCGCTGCCCGTCCGCGGCACCGCCCCGCGCTGCGGAGCCGGGGGAGAGAAACCTAAAGGGGGGAGCAGGGGCGGGTCTAGGGTCCTGCGCCTGGTGGGGAATAACCCCAAGCACCAGCGCAGGTTGGGGGGCTGGTTGAACCTCTTTAGTTGTTGGCGCTGAAGCTCTTGGGCGGTCCCTCAGCTCTAGCAACTTTGTATTGAAACCTTAACCCAAAATCTGTTTTTAGCTATCGACTTCATGTAATGTTTCTAGACACTTGCTAATCCCAGACCTTGATGATCCCAGCCAGGGCATCATGAGCCCATTCAGGGAGGCAGGAGTGGCCCCTGCAGCTCCCCCACTCAAAGTCCTTTTCACCCTAGCCAGGGAAGAGTCAGTAGTAGAAATGTACAGAGAGAGAATTAAAAGGTAAGCAAATTTTGATCAAGAGCAAGGTAGGTTAAAACAAAACAAAACAAAACAAAAAATGAAAACAACCCCCCCCCCAAAAAAAAAACCAAAAAAAACCCCAAAAAACCACAACAGACCAAACAAACAAACAATAAAAAAAAAAACCCAAAACCACACTACTGGAGTTCAGTGCAGATTTAGGAATAAGATAGAGTCAAAGAGGACAACACAGATTAAGAGAAGTTTGTGATGAGGAACTAGAGGCCAGCAAGCAGGATAATATAGGGAGGCAAGAAACAAGCTTGACTTGGCTGATAAGGAACATGTTCGTCCTGAGTCAAGGCCTGGCACATTTGGATGACTAAGATGACTAAGAAACCCAAGAAGAAACCCATGAGCCTTTAATCAGGTTTCTTGTGGCTTGTGTGGACATGACACCCATTTGCAATTACAAGCTCCCCTTAACTGTCAGATGTTGGTGCTACCTGCAGGCTGTCACACAGCTGCAGTCACTTCTGCGGCTGATCTCAGCCCGTCTTACAACAGCAGAAACAGCAGATTCTTCTGGAAGTACCCTTACGATGTCTTCTCTGACTGTCCCTCACACTTCTCAGGCAGTTTAAGGGCTGTATGGGTAGCACCACATCTAAACACTGCAGATTTTTTGACAGATGTCTTTTGTCTTTGTCTTCACCACAGAAAACATGTTCTTCATTCTTGGCCATTCACTCAATTTTGAGCTTTGTGGTTACACCAAAGGGTATTTTAGCCAGGCCACACCATTGCATCTGTGTATGAAATATGGACTTTTACATCCATGGTGTAAGAGCCATGTTGGGGTGTTCTTCCATATGTTCTTCTCATAGTAAACATGTACTGGGAGGCGTTGCAGCCACACCCAGTCAAGGAACGTGAGGAAGAAACAGTAGCTGCCAAAGACATGTCAAAATAGGAGAACCAGGAAACACCCTGTTAGAGGAGCAGATCATTCTGTAAGAAACCATCGTGGTGAGAGCTAAAGAATCTGCTGTTCATCACCGGGCTGTGAGGACTCTCCAGTCATCTCTGATGCTCCTACTTAGAAGGCTGCAGATGTGTTGGAGAGGGCACGGCCTCAAGAGTGCTGCCTGTGTTTGTTGATGTCAGTCCAGCCTTCAGTGCAAGGAGCACTGTGCTCAGGAGCTCGTGGTGATCAGAAGCTGCTCATGTAGGTAGGAATGATGTGTGCATCCAGATGTTGGTCCCAGATACTGAGCATGATAACTGGAAATTATTTCTTCTGACGTTGACCTGCTCCACAGATTTCTGTACCCCTCTATTGCACTCAAGGTTGTGTTTAGCAATACTGCAGGCCAGTGCAGGTTACAGGATCTGGCAGAGGAGCCTGAGGGGGTACCTGAGGATCCTCCTCAGAATGTAGGAGCCCTCTGAATCCCACATCCTTAGAAAAGACCACAGTCCAGAATGCATGTTGGAAGATGTGATGATGACTATCTCCAACTTTTTTTATATTAAATACTTTATATTTTGGCTCCTCCAGATAACATGCTAGCCTGGAAATTAAAAGGGTGTCTTAAAGATGGGAGGAACTGGGAACATTGGTTTATGCTGTCTTGGTAGCTGGTGGGAAATATCTAACACACTCTGAGAATATGTTCTGTAAAACAAAAATCTGAAGACACCTTCAGAATCCTATTTATAACATTTTTCTCCACAGGGATTGGTAGCAGTTGGAGACATTCCCATTTGTCTTACTGTCTTTCCTGGACTCTTAAGCAATGCAGGAACCTGGATACTAAGGGAACAAGAACTGGATTTCCCTGACGGAGTTCTGTTTCCACACAATTCATCTGTGTTATTACTAATCCTACTCCAGATTTTCTCTAAGATGACAGTTTCCTTTTCATGAGTCTGTCTTCCAGTGTTGTAAACAGACTGATAAAGGACAGTTCTCTCTATTCCCTTACTGAAAAAAAAAAAATTATGTTGTTTTAACTGTGACTGGCTTAGGGTTATGAGGGTATAAACTCATGGTAGCATAAGCGTGAGAAGCAAGACATTTTTTATTGAGTTTTTGGTTGTTGTTGTTTGCTTGTTTGTTTTGTTTTGTGGATTGGAATGCTATTAAGAGACAATTCTCTTCTATGTCTCCAAAAATAGAAAACACTTTCCCTCAGCTCCCACCCCACTTCACAGAATTTTCTTGAAAAAGATTATTTCGGTCCACTAGCCAAGCTGTGCCTTGGAGCAGAAGAAAATAATTTTAACAGGCAGAGGCTGCTTGGCAAGCCTGATTCTCCCCAAACATCCAGATTAGTCTGGAAGGTACTTGCATGAACTAGTAGGCTCCACTCCCCCACCATGCTGCCAGCTGGATATGCAGAGAAGCAGCCATCGAGCCTGGGGACTGTTGCCTGACAAGTAAAACACAGTGTATGATCTGAAACATTTAAGAGGATTTTGCTCAACTAATTTAGGAAAAGTGATTGTGGGCCTTAGCATCAGCTTCTGAACTTTAATGTCAATTTGAATTCTGACACTAAGAATGTAAATTCTACTATGTAGATTTGTGAACAGTTTTTACACATGCTTTAGTGCTGTCAGGAGGCCACTGCAAGAGGGAGTCCCCTAGTACTGTGCGCACAGATCAAAAAAGACTTGGAAGCTCTGGTGTCCTGGCCAGTAGGTTTCACTCTTACTGTATACGTGGATGGTTCACTGGAAATAAAGGTAAACATAACAGACCACATGACTCGGCTTCCAGTTTATTCACTGATTTGCATGCTTGCCTGTCAGGTATGAGACTCACCTCTGCACTCCTATAGGGATTAAGGATTCCATTAACCTTCTAATTATCAAGACGTAGTTGTTCAGTGAGAGTCAAATGCCAGTTTTATTTCCTGCACCCAGTCTCTATAGCTCTAACAAAGTATGGATGAAAACCAGCTAATACATGCTCTGCTTCAAAAAGGCAGGAATGGTCTTTCTGAAATTTGCAGCCATGCTTTTGTGGTAATGCTACACACACAATTTATATTCCAAAGCTAAGGAATATTTTTGAATTCCTTGTGGACTCTGATCTCTCACATAAAAACATCTGCTAATAACATTTTTCATAATCTCCATTTGGTAACTCTATCCCATCCTGGCAGACAATGACCAGGCCTCAGTTAATTCATGTCTTCTTCACCTCCTGGCTGGGCTGGGAAATGTGATACGTTTTGGGCACCAAGCCTTTAGCACATATGAAGCTCCGAGTACACCAGAAATCTGCAGTGCACCCCATCAACATCACATACTGGTGTGAACACTTGGAAACCTTTCCAACAGTCTCTATTTGTGTTTCATGCAGGATCAAGGCTTTTGCCTTTGCTTCCAAAGAACTTTGTGGCTTGGACCCAGAAAATTAAAATGATCAGCTATGTTCCTGGGAAGGAAACCATAATTAATGCAGTGGAGATTTCTGCAATTACAGGACTGTTCATCTGGACAGAGGAGACCAAACTTTCAGAGGCTAACGTGAGATTCTGGGCCGAATTCCCCCAGGAACCACAGATTGTGACAAGCTTCATTCACCATTTCTACTTCCACTGCAAAGTACATTCTTTTGGTTTTGTCTCTTCTGGTATGACTATATGACAATAAATAATAAACCAGGATAGTTCTTCCACTAGGGAGAGAAAGAGAACAAACATCACCTGACAGATGTTAGTGGTGTCATTTGGATATCCCTTAGTTACGTGGATAACAATGAGATACAGGAATTTAGCATAAAAGAGAAAGAATAGATCTATGGTGTAAATATGAAGTCATGCAGCAACAGGCACCTGTGCTCTGGAAACTCATCAGAAGTTGCCAAACTGAGTTCACGCAGCTCACAGAACGGTTGTTCAAATCCTAATGGAATCTAGTTAAGAAGAAAGTAGTTCTATCAACAACATTATTTCCAGGTAGATTATCTGCTATTATGAAGGCATGCTCTAAAGCTTCAGCCTTTGTCCCAGCCAAGATACTCACAGCATCTCAGACTTCTGCCCAGTTCTGCGAAGTATGCTGGGTCAAGGTGACACCTCTAGCTCTCAGATTTGACTGAGAGTGGTCACTTCTGGTTCTACACATCAGGAACATTCTGATTACACACACTCTGCCTAAGAAGTTATGCTAAAACCTCTACATAGAAAAATGACAATGTTCTGTAAAGCCAGCTTTATTAAGAAAGCAATATAGAAAAATAATGCAAACATGACCAAATGCATCAATATTTTACTAGAAGCCAAAACCGTGTGGTGACAGATCTACTGAACACATATTTAACCAGCAAACCAGCAACAGGTAAACAGTTATTTGTAAACTGTGCTTTTGGGATTGTCAAGAACCAGCATTGCAGAATGAATTTTCTTATAAATAACCTATCAACAGTTTTTTAGATAAAATATAACTGTTCTGTCTTTCAGAATATGTCTCAAGCTATAAAAACAGTACAAATCTCCTAATATCAAAACCATAGTATTACATACAGACAGGTAAAAAAATCTAAACTCCTTAAGAATTATATTAAAATAACTTTATTAAAAACACTTCCTTTAAAGGCTGTCCTAGCCAAAAGTTAAATCTTTAGACACAGTGCTCACAATACACAAATGTAGAGGTTTTCAGATGTAACTATTGGTAGATTAGAGGCTGGCTAAGTTAAGAACCTTATCTTTAATAGCACCCTCCACTCATGCAGATTTTTGGTACTTCTGAGCAATGCCATAGGGAACATGTGCGGCTATGGTGCCTAATTTCTGTGCTCCTTCGATGTGGAACATCTGGTCATCAAAGAAAATGTGAGGGCGGATTTTCGCCAGGATTGGTCCTTTAGGTGCTCCTGCTAGGAAAAGTGCCTCATCAATCTCCAGACCCCAGCTACGGAGAGTCTTCAGCACTCTGGCTCCAGAGCTCGCTGCACTTCTGGCTGTGACCAGGTAGGTCCTTATAGGACAATTTAATCGTTCATTTTTTGCATAGAACTTCTTCTGGAGTTTCCCCAGGTCTTCCAGAAAACCCTTCAAAGGACCCTGAGTATGAAATACCAGAAGCATATTTAGTATATGGCCACAGTTCCCCAAATAATTCTTTTGCTTTCTTCCCAACTGCCAGTTACACAGAGAATTCCTTTTCCTAATGCTGTGCTACTCCACAAATTTTCTATGTAACATCTCCAAATGGGTCTGCACCCTCACTAGGAATTCACACATTGACAAAAAGTTAAAACCATAACACTACATGGCAGGATCAGTGGGAAAATAATTCTCACTAAGGTTTACAAGATCTCTTACAATATTATTTTTTAATTACAGTCTTTAATAAAATGTTCATTGAAAACACAGAAGTCTTTTTGCTATGAACCATGAGCTGTAATTTTTTCCTGCACAAAAAACAGTAGAAGACCTAATTACAAAGCCATCAATTAACTCTTTTCAGACTAATGACTATAATATACCCCAGTTATTAGAAGCAAATGACAGTTTTGTTCAAATTGCAATATATTGCACTGTCCAGTACTTTCATAAATAAAGCTTTTACTCTGAATTTACACTATTTTTAACAATAGCAGAATTGGTATTTCAGTTTAAGATAATGTTAAAATATTTGTGGTTTTAGACAAATTGCATAGCTCTGCTTGGGAATAAGCAGATATTATCCTGTTTAAATAACCAGAATATCTCAGTGCTTGAAATTAACATTACCTACAGTCTGATTAAAAAAAATCAGGGAAATCAGTACTAACATTTCTTTTTCTAATGATACTATTAAAAGACAGCTATCAGTGACTGTCTTATATATGCAGTTCTCTCAGAGAAATGAGAGAGGACTGCAATGATGGCCTGGTAAAAGGACTGCAACGGTTGCCCCTTTTATGTGACACATGCATTTTAAAGATTATCTTCAAAGAAGGAAACAAATAGGGGCATCAGCTTTCACAAAGAACATATCCACACTGGGGAAATGGAGAAATACAGCAGCAATAAAGTCATCAGATCTTTTGGAAACTCCCTTTAAACCAGAAATTAAAGAAATACAAACCTGTGCAAGAGGCTTATTTTCATTCAGTTGTTCGTGTTCAAAAAATCTATCTAATCCTTGCTCTTTGAAAATCTGTTCTGATTCATCAGAAAAGATAACAGCATCCCCATCAAAAGCCACCCTCAGCTGTGTATCCGAGTAAACAACGTCTTTGTTGGCAGTGAACATTGTAGCTGATGCAATGCCTGAAAATAGATCAGAGACCCTCAGTTAGTATGTCCTGCAAAGTCAGTCAGGAAACCATCAGCAGTTTGCTTCCAACAACTTACTGGTGGTGACCCCTATATATGGTAAACGTGACCAATCACAAAAGCTAATTAGAGCTGGCTGTTCTGTAACACAAATGCATGGAAGCTGTCCCACTGCCAAAACGTCCCGGACATGCTTCTATCCACTTTCGTATAAGACTATATAAAATGCTTCCCAAACTGTGCTGCAAATGACAGAAAAGCAGGAAATCCCAAGGAGACCACTCGATCAAAGTATTTGTTACTTTTTAACAAAAAGGGAGCAAAGAAGTTGCTTTTTAAAGTTGTATCAAAGAGATAATGCGATTCAAACAGAAGCTGAATAGAGGTGGGAATCTTGTTTCTTTTTGAAGGGGGGAAGACAAAGGTGTAGGGTGTTGAAGTTATCACTATCAGCAAGGCCGAAGGGTCGGAGAGGTCGGAGAGGGACTGTATTACATGATTTTATTTGGTTGAGTGCACCATACAAAGTGGTGACTTCCTGCATTTGATGAAGCAGCACTGATTTCTGTAAAAGACACACAATAAATATAATTTTTGAAAAAGCTCAACAAGATAACAAAAAATATCAACAGATAGCAAAAGAAAGTCAATTCAAACCTGCTTTTATAGCTTCCTGCACTTTGTCAGAATCTGCTGAGAGGTACAGGTTCGTGAGGTATGCAGTCAGGTAACCAATGGGGCTCTCTCCTCCAGTCATACAGAAACGTTCAATTGTTAAGCCTAAAGTAAGAGAACAGCACAGGGTGCAGCATTGCCTTGACACTTCAAAGATGTTAAAGGAACTTGTGAAAAGGTACACTAGCCTAGCCTACAGTAAACTTAAGAAAATAGGTTCATTGTAATTTCAACAAGTTACACAACTTCAAACAACTACAATATTTGATCAGCCCATCCTCATTGAGAATTTAGGGGAAAAAATTCCCACTGTGACAGCAGAGTAACTGTTGTGAAGATGTATGTGTAGGGAGCATAGGTACCAAATATGAAAAAGTTTAAGGACTTCTCAGAAGTTATGGTTCACACCTGACAAATCTAGACCACTGGATCAAATTCTGTCTAATACTATTTCACTTGTGCTGACACCCAAAAATAAGGATCCAAGAAGCTGCTTTTCCCAAAGGCAAAACAGGAAGAATAAAATTAATTCATATTATTATGTAAGAGGTGGCAATTCTACACATCACTAATTATTTTATTTACCATAGTGATTGATGCTGTTTATGAGCCTCACTCCCACTTGGGCATGGTTATTAGTCATCAGGACAATATCAAACCGCTCTTCATCATCAGGGTACAGCTCGAGAAGCCGGCCATTAACATGCTCCAGCGCCTGCAGATTGAAAATGTGGAAGTCAACAGTCAAGCATGCCTCCTTTCTTAGTCACTGGAGTTTTAGTGATAGGATTAGCTTGAAGGAGAGTGTAAAATACCTGATAGTTTAACTTGCTGAACTTCTTTTACTCCTTCTGCTTTGCTGCCCTCAGCAACCATTTGACTATTGACTAGGTTCATTTGAAAGGAAGTTTCTTCTTTTTTTTTTTTTTTTTGAGCTATGGAATTTACTTTGGCTGATTTACTGACACAGTTCAGGTCATCAGGTGTCAAAGACCATCCTTAAGTAATGAATACAAAATCATATCCTGTCAGCATGATTAGCTTGAGAGTTTCTAATTGCAGCAATGAATGAGACAGCTTTTGATTTGAGAGCTCTTCAAAGATAATTGGCCAACATGTTATACCCACAGTCTGGCATTCTTATTTCCTTGACCTTTCATCTTCTCATTGCTCTCTGTATCCATCTGTTCTCCTATTTAGAACTTCATCTTGACCTTTGAATGAAATTCCATGGGATTGAAGCAACAAAATCAATAATGAATCATCATGAATGCAAGTTAGAGTGATTTTTATTAAGATGCTTTAAAAAGTCAGGCTAGTTGTTCACAACTAAACCACAGATTTCATAATTAAATTCTGGAACTCTCACTTTACAAAGCTATGTTATTATGGAACTGTGCTTAGGAAAATCCTAAGTTGGAGCCTAGTGTAAGGTCTAGAAAAAAATCTTAGTATGTGGTCATAACTCACTTCTATTATTAATACTCTACTAGACAGGCAGTTTCTTAAATTATTAGAGAATAAGGGTGAGTGGAGGAGGGCATTCCATTTTTCATCAAGTGTCTTTATACTTTGCAGTCTAAAGACACCCTGGCCTGTGATAGTCAGTATCTTAAACATTTCAATAAGGGAATAAACAAAAAATTATATTATTTCTTTTTTTGCTTTCTTTGTCTCCAAGTAAAAAGGATGACTCAACAAAGCCACAGTTCTCTAGCCTAATGATTCCTATGACTAAGCAATATAAAGAATTCAAACAAAAATAGCATATCAGAATGGAACAGAGATCAAGCTGCATTTAGCTGGGCATAGCTAACAGCTCTGATTTCCAAAATACGAGCAGTTAGAGAGTCAAATTATGCTTATAATCTAAGTAAATTTGGCACTGAAATCTAATCTTAAAAACTAACTGTGCTAGCAGGGCTGCTACATATAGGAAAAGATGCAGTAAATTCCCAAGTCAGTCGGCCCTCACTGGTGTGCACAGTGAATTATTTTATGGCCACACTTTTATGTTACAAACACCTTTACAGTGCTTGTGCCATTAATGCTGCTAATAGCTATATTTACATGCATGGGTATTGACATAAGTAATTTTTCCACTGTCTATGTTCATAAAGTGAGTAATGAAGAAAATGTTTTGAATTCCTGAGACCAAAACTGAATTAATGAAAACCTTTTAAAACCTGAAATGTTCTGCAACAACTCTGATGTCAGCAAGTATGATTTCTAAATATGGTTTCATTAATTTTCTGAAATTCTTGTGGTAAAGCTTAGCAAACAGCTCTCAATGGACTGTAATGAAAGTATCTCTATAAAAAGTATTTTTTCAAGACGGTCCTACTAAAACCTGTGCTCTTCAAAGATTTTCTTTTTACTTTTCTGTAATTCCACTTGCTTTCCATGCTGCAGGGTGTTTTCCTTGGCTATTTCTCTTTTTTTTTTTTTTTTTGTTTTGTGCAATGAAAGCAAAATATTCCATTTCAGCTCTTCTTAAACCCTGACTCAGAAGTAGGGACTCCATTTCTTTTGCTGGTCCTCAAGAACAATTTCCAGGGTGACAACAAAAGCAAGGAAAAATTAAAGCTGAGCAAAAGAAATTAAAATCAACATCCACTATTTGGGTTTTGTTTGGTTGTTTTTTTTTTTGGGGTGGTTTTTTTTGTTTTTGTTTTTGTTTTTTTTTTGGTGGGGAGAGGAACTGAGTTGCTTTATTTGTTTTTTTATGGGATGATTTCGGGGAGGAGGAGGTTGTGACAAACTTAAAAAACATTTGGGGCGTATCGTGACTGAACTAGTCTTAAAAGGAAAGGTGCTTCATACGCCCCACGTCCAGCGGAAAAAGCAGGCTGCTCCTCACCCACACCTGGGATGTGGCGCTGTGAGCCGGGATACAAACCGGGATGCTGAGGGTACCACTCCGGTCCCGGTGACGCGAGCAGTACGTGCTCTGCCGCCCGTGCTCGGCATTAGAGGCGGCGGGAGGGGAGGGCAGGAGAGGAGGAGATGGAATGGGACAGGGGAGAGAAGTGGTGGCCGCAGGGCCAGGGCGTGCAGGGATGCGGGGGACGCTCCCGGGCAGCCCCGCCGCGACGAGCTCGGCGCGGGGAGAACAACTCTCAACCACATCTCCCCAAGGCAGGATTTTCCCCGCTGCAGGAGGCTTCGTGCTCCTCCTCTTCCTGAAATTTGGCCTCGCGGCATCCCCCACGCCCCGCCGCACCCACACGCTCCCCTGCCCCGCCGGCCACCCGCTCCGGGCCGCCTCCTGGCTACCTTGACGAAGTAGAATGCCGGCCCGGGCTTGAGGATGTCGTTCTCGTTTTTCTGCTGGTACTCCACGTACTTCTCCACGCCCTGCTCTTCGTAGATCCGCTGCTCCTCCACCAAGTTGAAGAGTGCTCGGGAGGACACGGCCACCGTGATGGCGTTCTGGGGCTTGGGCTGCGGAGCGAGCGCAGGGTAGTGCCGGCCCGCGGCCCTCAGCCCCCGGCCCCCAGCCTCCCCCCGGAGCCCCGAACCCCCGGCCCGCCCGCACTCACCGGCCGCGGCCTCTGGGTAACCAGACTGTCGTAGAAAGCCTTGGCCGCCGCCCAGTCCTGCTCGGCTTCCAGCTGCCGGTCCTCCTCTGTCGTCCGGCTGGGCGGCGGCTCCTGCGAGCCGGTGCCGCTCATGGCTCCTGCCGCAGCCGGGGCCGTAACGGGCGGCCGGGAAGCGGCGGCAGCGGCCGCGCCCCTGCCCCGCCCCGGCCAGGCGGGGAAGGCACCGGCGCTGCCTCTCCCTGGCGCTGTGCGCGCTTGGGGACGCGGCCCGGAGCGGTCCGGCCCTCCTCCGGAGCGGAGCAGCCCCGGCGGCCCCCCCGGCCCTCACACCCGAGGCGCTGCCCGCCCGCAGAGGCTCCCTCAGCGCGGGGCGCGCGGAGCCGCCGCTGCGGCGCTTCCCCGCCGCCCTCGCGGCACCTGCAGCGGCCCCTCCGCGCGCGGCGCCGGCGCTGCCCTCGCGGCGCTCGGGAGCGGTGCCCGCGGCTGCCCCGTGCCCGGCAGCACTCAGGGTGCCTGCAGCCTTGGAGATGCGTTATTTAACTGCAATGGCTTAACCGATTTAATCTTAACTGCAACGAATTCCCAGGAGATCTTATATGTTTTAGCAATCAAAATGGGCTCGATGTCTGTGGCCTTGGGTCCTTTATGCCACATGGAAAATACCTTCAAGAAAGAGCGATTTGGGCATTGTGGATGAGACTGTGTTCACACCCACAAAAACTGTTGTGCTGGTATGAGGTTGGGGTAGTCCTAAAATCCAGAGTCCCACACAGAGCTATGGGAAGCATCTAATACTCATACAGCTGTGTGAAATGGTCCTATCTGCCTCTGCAGATCACCATCTGAACCACAGCAAAGGTTCCCGCACTGATAAACTGCAGGAGAGAGTGGAAAGTGAAGAAGGAATCGGATTTTCTCCTAAGCCAGTACGGGATATGGCCCAGCAGACCCATAGTGATATCTGTGTCATAGCACATGTGATCACCATCCAAAGCCCCTTTAGCATATTGCATGAAGACTCTAAATACTGATTCCAACCCTGACCACTACATAATCTGTATTTGATCGTCAGCTCTCTCTGCCTCCATCCAGTCTCCAAAAGGAAACAGGATGGTTTTATTACTTTTGCCCCTCCTTTTTTTTTTTTTTTTTTTTTTTAATGTGGCTTCCCAGTGAAAGGAGGATTATGTGATTATACCATCTGTCCGTCTTTCCCCAGTGATGTTCAACTGCAAACAAATTTGATAGAAGGATAAAGATCTCAAAGAGATTTGAATTGTTAAAATGTTTAATGAGAATCAACAGTAATGTGCAATTTGTTGCCCTACTGAGGAAAGCACTTTATCTGCTTGGTCTCCTGCTGTAGTAGCAAATACTGCCTGGCTGATCTGCCACCTCCAAATCTACCACATTGCCTGATGGCCAGCTAACCAGGGAGGGATCTGGAAATGGGGAAGTGATGGAAATGGGGAGGTTAAAGGAAATGGGAGTTGACCATAGGGGAGCTGGAAAGAGGAGGTCAAAGGAGAGGTACTGAGAGCAGTGCATTGAGAAAACAAATGTAAAAACACGAGTTAGGATCATTGTAGTGGCTGTTGTCATGGGAAGCTGCAAAAGGCATAACTTCAGTCTGAACAAACCTGATTTTAGTAGCTCTGCTACTGATAGATGTGCTTTTTTCTGTTGAATTTTATCCTGATTATTTCACTCTGAGTGTGTTTCCATATCTGAGCTCAGACCTGTAGCATGTCATATGCCACATCTGCTCCCCTCCATGCAGTATCAGGCTGAGCAGCCAGGCTGACCTGGAAAAAGGGTTCAAGTCACAAAACAGCAGCTCCTAGTCCCAGTCACCACCGCTGTCCTGCTCAGAGACTTCAGCACTAGTCTAAGAAGATGATCTCCAAGAAGAGACAATTCCTAGTTAAGCTGCTGGTTACATTGCCCATGGAGAAGAGGGTAAAAGAACAGGAGGAATCAGGAAGCAATTATTTAGTGGTTACAAAACTGAATTGATTATGTGAACATGGGACAATACTTTTACAGAGCTGCACCCAGGCTGACTTGTTGTTCTGTGTTCTCCACCACCCTGCATCTACTCAGGAGCAAAATCAAAGCTCCTCAGTAGCATTCTTGGTTTTTATTTTTGTTACCCCCTTTCCTGTCCACTCAAGCAAAGAGTCGTTACACAGTGAAGACTCCTTTTAATCTGTGCAAGACATCTAAAACTGTAAAATATGATAATCTGGTGCTGGGCCCAAGCAGTGCTGCTGATGCACTACTGCTGAAAGCAGTACTATGCTAACAGAAATGCTTTGCCAGATGCACGTGGTATCTGTACACAGCACTCAGCTGTGTGAACATATGCACTGAGCTGCCATGTCTCTGTTCTGTGCTTGGCTGCCTGCTGCTGACATACCCTCCGTTTCCTCTTTTGCTGGAGACTGTGAGCTGAGGGCCTGACATGAAAGCCTTCCAGCTTCAGCACCTTATAAATGAAATCTTGACCTCCCAAATGCAGAGTGTAGCAGCCTTATCTACATCTAAAACATGTAGTAATGCCCATGGGGTTCCAGGAAAGAGCTATGTCTTGCTTTCACTAAACCTCCTGGGGAGTCTGAGAAATAGGAATGGATCCAAAACTGAATGACTTTGTGGTTTCTGAGCTAAGCTAAAAAGGAAAGGGAAGGAAAGGAATTTTCTGTTATCATGCATTAATTTGTAGGGCATTTACATAAAAAAAGAAAAAAAGAATTTATGTTTCTATCTTTGTATGTACATTTTTATAGTTAGTCATGCACATTCTCTGAAGTCTGTTACAAGTATTCAAATAAAAAGAAAGTCCCCCTGCTTAACCTGCTGATATTTTTCCTGTGTTAAGAACAACCACTCAGAATGATTTATATGTTCTTATTCAAGAAAGAGCTCAAATTACATTACTGAAAATAATAAAAAAGTTGTAGGTTTTTTTTTTCTTCTCTTGATACCTACTTCCATTTGGAAAGACATTAAATATTTCCATATATTTTAAATAATGAGAGCAAAATTACAAGAATTTTTTTTATTGGAAGGATGTTATCTCTCTTTAAATGTATAGATCCCAGTATGCATTGTGCCTAGTTATATTACAAACGTATAGAATCTAGAACCTAACTCTCCCAGAGTCATGCCAGGGTCACTTCAGAGAGCAGTTGCACTGAATTTTACTTCATCTATGCATTGTGATTTTTCATGCTGAGAGCCCAATACCTGTAGCACGAGTGTGGTGTTTGCAGAAGGAAGGAACCTGAGAATGATTTTGATCTGTCAACCTGGCATGACAAAATGTGTAATAACACTGCCACATCACATCTGCCAGCCAGATAAATAATTTGCAAAATCCTCCTGTTTGTAGATAGTATAAACACCTCTAATACAGTCCTAGTATTGAGGAACTGATTCTACAAACCAGTTAGCAGGTGATTTTCTACATGTGTTTCTACATTTCTACATGATTTCTACAAATCCTCAATGTGGATCTCAGGCAGTCTATATTCCTTTGTTTGCCTGCCTGCTGCTATCAAATTTGTTCTAACACAGGCAGAAATAAAAAAGCAGTTCTATTGTGCCAAAGATGTGCATATGAAGCCACATCATGCCTAGAAGACACATTTGTTTATGCTGAAGAAACCTTCAGTATTGCATCATAGTATTCACTTTCCTTTGTCATCTCATGACACTTTCTTTTGGTCCCTCTGCAGAGTGTTTTTCATTTTCTCTCTCTTCTTCTCCCACTTTCCACCCCCTGTGTTGTGCAGGGAAACAAGAATGCAAAAACCTGTGGCATCACATTACAATCTATGGCAACTGCCTTTCATTTTCCCCTGGCATTGCTTTGCTAGGGTCTTTAATAGTATGTTCATTTGCAACAGCCACATAAATTCCCTAACAACACAGATATTTTGTTCTTAGATGATCTATTCCACCTCCATCATTCTAAGCATGACTCCTTCCAATATTCATGAGACAGGTGACAAGGAAAGCTGAATCCAGCACAAATTCAGAGGAATGTTCAGTAAGATTTGCTGAGCCAGGATCTCTCTTCCCAAGGAAATCCAGTTTAATCATTGCAATACAAGTTTCACTTGCCTTATTACTAATGTTAATTCTAATCTTTAATCTTCTCAGAAGGAAATCAGCAGCCAAATTTTATCTTTGGCTTTTGGGAGATTTCTTCTCTTTAAAGGACTTAATGTATTTTTTCCTAGAAAAACATAACTGTAACCAAACTTTTAGAACTGAAATCTCTTCCAACTGTTCTGAACAATAATATTTCACCTATCTTTACCCCCAAGAAAGACTCGTCACATAACTGTGACATGCAAAACAAATCAAGAAGAATTGTGAGATTCAGATAAAATATTATTTTTACCTAGATGCTAATTAAAAAAGCAGAAAAATGGTGTCTTATCTCCAAAGATGAATATGTCTGCTCCATCTAGCAGTTTGCCACAGGGAGAATTGAGAAGCATTCAGTGAGCAAGCAGTCCTAGCCATCTTTTCAAGAATGTGGACTATGACAAATAGGACAGAAATGGAGTCTTGTTGAAAATCTGTGGTCAGAAAAGGCACTAAATAAGGCACATATGCTATCAAAATATAGTGGGGTTTTTTTCTGAGTGAGAAACAAATCTCTAGTAAAGTCAAGTCTAGTGAAGTTTTGTATCAATAAAAACAAAGACAAATGACAATAAATATGTCAATAATAACAGGTTCAGCTGTTCAGGATTTGACTTTGTTACACTCTGTAGGTATCACCCTGTAGGCACTTAGCACAAAGGGGGAAAAAAATGAGCTGGAGAAAGGTTTGTCCCCGTTGCAAGCTTAAACAGAAGAATATTTGCATTGCAAAACAACCACACATAAGATGGAATGTAGATAAATTGTACATACAAACCCTTTGGGGTTTCAAGATCCTACTGAATAAAAAGTTGAATATCATGAAAAATTTTAGATTCAGTTCTCTATAATAGAGACAGTTGTTTGAACATTTTTCATTATGCACTAATTATCTCTTTATTAATGGAAATTAATGGAGGGTCTAGTCACGCAAACAGCTCCACACAGGGATGTGTTTGTGCAAGACTGAAACTGAAATGTTGAAACCCTATTGATTCATTTTACCATAACAAAAGACATTAAACTATTCTAAGATTCACTCTGGTAATTACATGTCATATTCTGTATTAAATACCAATAGTTTAGTTGTGCTATTGTCCACGATGGTTCATGTTAAGTATTCAATTAGGTTAAAATCTTTAATGAGGACATAGTATTAAAAAAGATTCTTAGATTTTTTTTTTAATGTGGTTGTGCAAAACTACCACAAAGGTATTGCTTAATCTCTATTGCACTGTGCTAGTTATAGTTTTAAAAATGGGGAGAACAAACAAGTCTGTTAGATGTGTTTCTCCTCCTGCTGCTCCAGGGTGTTTAGAGAAACCCGTTCAAGCAAACTGGTTTCCCACCCATTTCCTGAATTGGAGGAAGGTATCAAACAATGTGTGCACCAGAGTGACACTGATGGAGCTGCTGGGCACCCCTGATGGGACAGCAGAGCGGTCCCACGGGCTTTGGACAGCAAGAGCAATGGCAGAGCAGAGCTATCAGAGCAGAATCATCCACTGACTGCTACTGCACTGTTGCTATTCACACATCGGATAAACAGATCCACTGCATTCCAAAACCAGAACTTCTGCCTTTCCTCTTCTCACACGTACCAAGTTTCATTTGAGCCTTAACCCACAGTGTAACTCACCTACAGAGCAGACTGGGCAACAGGAATTTTGTTTACATAGCCAGCCATCCTGCTGCTGTCCTTGAGAGCAAGCTTTTGTTTGTCTCTTTATGAATATAAGAAAAAAAATACACTTTTTACAATCTCCTAGGTAATGAAGAATAGGAATATAGTCATAAAATGTACCAGTTTCTCCAAGCAAGGGGTGTGGGATGATGTGATTATACCTACTAATAAAGGAGACAAAGTTTAATTGCAGCAAGAGTGCTTTTGGCTGCACAGTTACCGCCCAGGTCCAAAAATAGGATTCTAAGTGATTAGTGCAGCACTCCTGATGGGGAAAGAGGAGCCAGAAGTGCAAATGGAAGGGAAGATTTAGGGTTTCTCTAAGCTATGGCTTCAAACCTGTCAGCAACCTGTACACAACATCTCCGTTATTTGAGTTATGATGTGATTCTTTTTTTCCAGGGAATGTGTAGCCCATTTCTGGTTCAGGTCCCCTCCCTCCTTTTGGCAAGTAAAGCTTTTGGGAGAAAACAGGTAAGGACTAAAAGCAATGATAATGTGTTATTGTTTGTGTTGTGCTAGTTTCCAAGAGCCTCAGAAAGCATCGGGGAGCTGTTGTGTTTGCTGCTGTAGGAACACACAGGAAGGTGCTCCCCATATGACACCCCTCCTCCCTTCTCAAATCCTCTCAGTAGAAGGAAGATTATTTTTGCAGACCTTTCCAAGCTCAAACATTAAGTGTGAGGCTCCCACAGTTGCCATTCCCCACATGCTTTCCCACAGCTGTGCTGCTGTGTCGTGCATTTGCAGTGCAGTGTTTCAGTCCCGCTCCTGCACTTGGCCCCCACAGAGCCGAGAAATCTGGGCTGACCTAGTTGGTGTGATTGCTAGTGGGAATTTCCTGGTGCAGGGGTTATGAGCTGAGGTTATGGGACTCAGCTGCAACTGAAGGTGAGACCCACACTCAAAATCTCCTCCTGCTAAGGTTTCTCCTTTTGTTTTAGCAACTTGAACATTTGTCAGACACGTTCATCAATTCTTACTGTGCTTGCATCATGGTAGAGAACACTTCAGCAGCCTGTTTTTAATTCCCTTGAAAGTGACTTTCAAGTTGTATTATTTATATTAAAGCAGTGTTTACATTTCTCTGTTTTCAATGTTTTTCTTGAGAGTGTGGAAAGATAACAATAATGACAAGAGCAACACCAGTAATAATATAAAAGTAATGTTTCCAGTCAGAGGCTTCTACAATTTAGTAGTAAGTACCTATATCACAAAATAATTTTAAATGGTGCTATACCTCATTTTAAGTGGTGTTGTAAAATTGCAGAAAAAAAAGACACTCAATGAAATTTCAGTACGTCATAGATGATATAAATATGTTATCAACTTCAGCTCCTCACTTTGAAGAAAACACATTAACTGTCCAGCTTTCATCCTATTTTCCTTCCTGTACAGAAAATTTCCAAGTTGGATATATTCAATATGTTCTTTCTCTGTAAAGAAAAAAAAAAAAAAGTATGTGTAGAAGACTGTTCATTACACTGAAGGCTTAACTTGCACCCTCTTCTCTTCTCTTTCACACAGAGAGCCTCAGGTGACTGTACTGCTGAGGTCAATGCCTTTGGCAAATATATGTGTGTGTGTAATGCTGGCACAGTGTGGGGGAATGAATCCAGACCTCTGAATCTGAGACTTTTCAACAAGATTAATGTGAAGTTTCTCCAAAGGTACTGTAGGACTTTGCCTGGCAACCTCTGTGGAGGGCTCCAAAGCTAGGAGCTACAGACTTACCAAAAGATGGAGAGAGAACTATGGTCAAAGATTATCCAAGGATCTTCACCCAAGGGTCTTCAAAGTAGTTATATTGGGTACTGGTGTGTCAATGTGGCAGCAGTAAAGGGCACAGGGCATCTAGCAGATGTTTGTACAGCCCGGGCTGGCCCGGTGCTGCTGTGCCTGCTCCTGGCAGTATCAGTTCAGGTTTACTCATTGGCAGCCTGTTGCTGTGTAAGCACAACTCAACTAGTAGCTTCTGTTCATCTGAAATATATATTCTGTCATTTTGCTGGGCTTGTATGTATATCACTGTGTGAAATTCGGTGGTCTGTGGCATGAGGGAGATTATACAAGTTGATAGGAAGGGTTGTTAATGCATTAAAACTCAGTGAATCACTGGGGGATTGGATTAAGTGTAGCATTTGGAGACACCCTGACAGGTCCCAGTGGCCTGTTCAAATTTGTCACTTCTCTGGTGACAGTTCTAGCCACTGCCAGCTTTTGCTTTTAATTAAAGTGCATTGAATGTTCTTGTGATGCGCAGTCATGTCCTTTTATTTTGCCCTGTCTGCTCACAGAGATTCAGAGGATTATTGTAAATCAGGATTTGCGTGATGCTGGGATGCAACTGTTTAGTCAGAAGGCTGAGCTGGTCCTGCATTCACCCCTTAGACACATTATTGCAATACACACTGCTAGTAAATAAATGCAATTTTTCTTTCTTTCTATTTTTGACTCAAAACTTTGAATACTTCTTTGTATCTTCAATTTATTTTCAGCTGACTTCATTGCTAGTTTTTTGATAAAAAACCTACCCATATCGCTCTCTGTAGATACTGCTTCTCTAGTATCCTTCCCATTTATGCTAATCAAATAAAAATAACATGTCTTCTTATCCAGGCAGGAGGTGTGTGATGAAATCTGTTGTTTAGAAAATCCAGAAGTAAGTAGTGCTTATCACTACTGGTACCATTTGTTCTCGAGTCTGGATCCATTCATTCCTACTGAAGAGACACAGTTCCTGTTGATACTTGTTATCTCAAATAATATCACAGATATTTGAACATGGTATTTCTCACTGTCTTCTTTAACTGATTTTAGAATACTTGTCCTTATGCATAACCTTCTTCCACATCTTTTAAATAAGTTCTATGGTCAAAGTCCTATCTTTCCTACCAGTAGTGGGTTATTTTCATCAGGAGAAATCTCAAATGAGCCACAGCAGACCTCCAGTGACAAGGGCTGCATACAGCCCACACAGAAGTTAAATCTTTAACACTTAATAGACCATCATAGAAATGGAAAATGGCATAGGAGTAACTGGGTTTGTTTTGTTGGCTGCAAACTCTTTTCAAAGGGAAAAGTTGTTATGTTATAGCAATAGGTTTCTGTTTGTTTGTTTCTTTTTTCTGTCCTGTAAGAATAGTTTAAGTTAGAAACCCTTTGTAAAGTCCCTTAGATCTCCAGTTCATCTGAATTACATCAAATTATTAATCCTTGTCAGTCATGAATGTCAAAAAAGTACTACTGAGAGCAGGGAAAAATTTAAATCCTGCAGTTCTAATTTACCTCGCTATAACAGCATCTGAATAGCTCAGAAGCATTGGCCAAAAGATTCTTGATACATGACAATAGATTTTATATTTTGTTTTTGTTGATTTTTTTTGGTGGCTGTTCTTGTCATTGATTTTGTTATTGCTTCTGGTGGAGTTTTTTGTTTGGGGTGGGTTTTTTTTTTGTTGGTTGGTTTTGGTTTTGATTTTGGTTCTTTTTTTTTTTGTGTGTGTGTGTGTATTGCAGCATTTTGCAGAAGGATTTTGGGCATCTAGATGAGAAAAGAATATTCTCAGTGCAGGGAAATTTTTGCTAACTCCTGAGCATGTATAAACAGATTTTCCAAAGCCTCAAAACTTGGCAAATTTCACTTTCTGAAGTATGAAAAAAAGTTGCTTTAAATTATTAATGCAACCCAAATGATATATTTTTCCCTAGCTACATTCTAAGAGGAGAAGAGCAAACTTTGCTTAAATAACATTTTTCAGTCCAGGTTGAAATAGAGCTATAGCAGATAAACTATATGTATTCTACCAACAATCTATTCACTCAAAAATGAGTGAAGTCTTTGCAGCTGAATAAGCTGTAAAATAATTGGTAATCTAATTCTTGTGGGATTTTTTTATTGCCATGAAAAAACTTCTAAATAGCAGACGACACACTGGTCATGATTCTGATGAAATGGAAAAAAAGGTAAGTAGTCAAATAAGTTATAGCAAAAAAACATAGCATAAATGGATTTTTTTAGAGGATTTGAATGCCAATTTTATAGTATTTTGGAATAAAGATGGGCAATAGTGCAAAATATGTGAAAACACATATAAAGTTTTTCATATTAACCCTCCTTATATAATGAAAAAGCTAATAATCTATAATAGGCTCAAGTTTTCCTGTAATACACTCTGAGACAATTTTTTGTGAGTTGGTCTTATGTCATCTTGCATCAGTAGAGAGTTCAAATCTTGTTACCATTTCAAAATACTTCCTGTTTACATTTGTATAATTGCACCGAGAATCAACATTCTTAATAGATTAAGCTATTAAAGAAAACCAATAGAAAAAAAAAAAGAATAGATAGTTCTTATATCTAACAGACTTTTTACAGTTTGTTCTAAAAGTTCTCTAAAAAAAAAATCCAGCAAACCAAACACAACCCACTCGCCCCCCTCAAAGTAGTTCAGATTCCCCTGAAATGATACAGGTTTGACTCTTGGTGTAGGGCTTCAGGCCAGCGTTGAGTGGAATTCTCCCCAGTAAATAATCGATCCCATTCAGCTGTAGCACAACATGCAGCACGAGCCATGCTGCTCCTGATTACATGGACTGGGGGGTAAAGCCCAGGCTGAACAGGTGCTCCATTTTGTGATGCTTCCATATTTTGTTGCTAATGAACATAGGAATACTCATTGAATCCTATTTGCTAAAAACTTACTTGGAATCATCTAGTCAAGCTTGAGGAAAGAAGATTTTGGTGTTCAGGTGTCTGGAGACATCTTTGTCTATGTAGCAGTAGTTAATGATAACAGGGTTGATATGGAACAGGAGAAATATGAAGCAATATTAATCTATTGCTATTGATATCTCTATCATTTAGGTAAAATAAGACTCTTTGGTGTATCTCCCCTTTCCCAACATGTCCACTAACATCTATTCAGTATTGACTCTTGGAAAAAAAATAAGGCGATAACAAAGTGGCTCTATGTGACTTCTTGCTTTATTTCTTCCTAATCTTCTGATACTGAAATAAATAATGTGAGTTTTCCACTTCAAGAGAAACATTTTTTTCTAACAAGGCTTTTTACTCCTCCATAACAAAGATGATCAGAGCCCTGGCAGAGATGTGATTTGTCCAAGTGCCAGCAGAGAAGCTGCAGCCTGATAGCAGACTCAACGTTTCTGGTCTGATGGGTGATGGTGGTGCCAGCTGTTGTGTCTTCTCAGAGATAGGAATGTGGATCTCACACCACGGCAGGATTTCTTCCCTTTGCAGCAGTCAGCAGCTGCTGCCAGGAGCAGCAGTGGTGGCATTGATTCTAGCTGCTGCTGCCCAGCTCAATGCCAAGACACATAAACTGTGGGATGTCTCAGCAACTCCTCCGTGAGGTAGTAAGATAACACGAGAAACATGAAGAGATATTAAAGAGCAGATGATAAACCATTTTCAGGAAATAGCATTTCTCCAGAAAGAGGCTGAAGTTTATCAAAGGGAAAATGTCTCCTGGAGGACTTGCCAAAGTAAATCTCTTTGATGCAAATGGTTTAAGCAAAGACTTTCACCTTAATCTACCGTGCCATGACCTGGTCTTCTGATACAGACAATTATCATGGGTGTTTTCAGAATTGCAGTGGTGTGCAAGCCCTCCAAACCTAAAATAAGTACTTAGAGCATTCCCACTTCACCACTCTGATCTTAGTCACCTACATTTCTCTTAAATTTAATAATACGTAATGCCTTTAAACTTTGCTGCTTGAAAAGGATTCAGTGCCTTGTGAAAGACAGATTAAAAAATGCAATTTCTCATAAACAAGTTTCTTTCAGCTTTACAGTTCTATTATTTTGCCTGTGCTAAAAGGGATAATATCTATTATAATGAATGACCCACGAAGAGCTTGCCCAAAGGGTAGTACAAAATGTAGAGGAAAAGATGAGTGTGTAGCTGTTGAAATTAGTATTTTCTTGCAGATTGATCTCTCTGCCAGTTTGTCACCCTGGACATTTTCAGTTTAGTTTATTTGTGTTACAGTAGAAGTGACAATGTAGTTAAATATAGCCTCTGAAAACAATGTATGCCTATTTCATTTGAATTCTACTGTTCTTTCATTAAACATTTCTTCATCTCTGCAGAGCCAAATTCTTAAAATAATAAATCAGAGACACCTAAAGTTCTTGCCAAGTCAAATATCTATAGTTTCTGGCAATTATGTAATTTCCAGATTTGCTGCAATGGCTCTTGCTGATAAGTCAATTGTCATAAAAAGAAATGTTCCAGACCAATCTTTATTAGGGCGTCCTTCACTGATCTGTGTAAAATAATCCCCCTCCTGCCCCACTCTCTTTTAGAAAAGAGAAAACATAATTACAGCTTTTTCCCTTGCTTTGAATGACTCTTCATCATAACAATTTATATCTGGAAAATGTCACAAGAAAATGTGAAAAAGGTAAGTTTAAACCAAAGAAATCAGGCACTGCTGTTATTAATAGAGCAGCTCAAGAATGTTTCCCATGATGTGTTATAAGGGCTCTGTCTTATAATAAAATTTAACAGTGATGTATTTCCCTTGTTCTCAAGTTGATTTTGTATTAGAACTCCAGACAAAAGTAATTTGTAGCAAAGGTTTCTGATCCAATGTCTGTATATGGAAAAGACTCAAAGGACTTCCATGCCCATTTAAAAGCCCTTTAAAATGATTAATGACTAAGTGCATTACAAATTATCAAGTATTTCACACTGACAAAACAGAGGACTTGTCATGAGTTTTGGCCAAATTTTTCTTCCTTAGTATTTAGAGTTAAATATCTCATAGATAGTAATTTTGAGCCCCCATTTAGAGTAGTGATAAAGGGCAGATTAAATAAAGCCCTACACCTTTTCCCCTTATTTTTTACCTTTCTAAATGTAGTTGTTTTATATTTAAATGGATTTTTGAAATCCTCATTGCCACCTCCAGTGCAAAGCATTCCGTGAGTTCTTCCTTGATGGCAAATGAGGAAGAACAAAATTAAATCCCAGGATTTAGATGCAAGTTCTCGATTTCTTGTCATACCTGGAAGTGATTCTGGCACCAGCTCTGAAAAAGAAGGCACTTTCTGCACTTAAAATCTAATTATTTACTTTCCAACTCTCAATAGTTTTTCTCCTTCAGTGAAAAGGCAAAACTAGGATATGTAGAAATGGGACCTATCCTAACTAAAGAAGTTGGTCAGTCTCATTCCCCACACTGTATTTGGAATAAAGTCCTAAAATACTATTGTTGGTTTTGCACAAGCAGAATTGTCGAGTATTAACACAAAACCAGACAATCACAAGCCCTATATTTTTTCAGTGGTAGCCAAAAAAGAAAACTCATTATATTTTCCTTTACTTGTAACAGCCATGTTTGGCTCTGGTGGTGTTTTGGACTCAGCGCTGCGATGGCCGCACAGGAGAGCAGAGATCTCCTCGCAGTTTGTTTCATTTGTTTGCTCCTGTGCATCCCCCAAAGGCTCTCTCGGGGCGCTGCTCTCTTCACCTCTGCACAGCTCCCTGTTCACAGCACTCCCAGAGCTGGCAGTGCCTGCCAGGGGTCTGCTGGCTGCCACCTCTGCCTGAGCTGCCACACAGGAACACCCAGAGCCCAGTCCAAAACCTGCTGACAGCTAAGAATATATCAAATTATAATAGCTATTACACATATTTAATGACGGTGTGTATATTTACACAACCTTATTAGGTCATTTGCTTACGTTATGCTGAGAGCTGCTACCTGTCAACAAATGTGATAAAACTGCTGATCCTATGTTTGAGATCATTGGCACCTTTTTTTGCAGTTGCAAGAGGTTTGAAGCACACATGGGGAGAGCAAGAACAGAATTGTCTATCATCTCAGAAACATTGTGGGGATCAAAACATGGAGGAGACCAATTAATCAAGCACAAGAAATGATCAGCCTGTGTAATATCACAGAGCAAAAATGTTGACCCCTGTACGTCTCTTTATCCATTATCATGTTATTTCTCAGTTTCTGTTTCTTTCTACAAAACATTGATTTTTTCATCCATGCATGTCGTGCCTCGATACTGTGCATATAATTCAATAACTCTTCTGAAGTCTGGCAGGTTTCCAGCTGCCTTTGTGTCATCTTTATGAAATTTGAAAATATTAGGGTTGTACATATTATCTTTTGAAGTGATGATGTGATTAATTATCCTGCAGCTCTCATTACCCACAAGGGGCTAAGAAATTTATATCATATGCAAACTCAACTGTTTAGTGGTTTGTCCAGGGGCAATGCTAGGGTCAAAATTAAAAATGTTGAACCTCTCTCTTCCATCTTTCATGCTCCCTTGTCCTCTCTTTATTAGCAAGATCTCTATAAGACATAAACAAACAAACCACAAAAAAAAAAAAAAAAAGTAGGTATTTATAGTCTTAAAGGACTATCTCACCCAATAGAAAAAAAAGTCAGCATTCATTTAAATGAGCTTAAATTCATCACAGTGCTATTTTAGGAATTGTATGAAATAATTCTTTTCAAGCTTCCATTCTAGCAATGCCAAAATAATATCACTTCAGCACCAATATTACTCCACCCTTTAAGTGTTGTAGGTGAGGGCTCAGTGAGCTTTCAAGGTGAGGTTCTCTGACTGATCCCCCATCCTCTGGTCTGGGGTTTGTCTCAGGGGCTTAACCTCCAGGTGGAGGCTATCTATATTCTTGTCAGTAACTCTTTGTCTGCTGGCTGGGGGTCCTGGAAACCTTTGCCAGCAAAGTTTTCTTTCTTCCCAGTGTTGTTGGGATGCTGGGCTGGACAGACAGGTCTGCACCAGTAAATAACACCAGGCTGGGGAAGGACTCAGGCCTGAGCCCATGACTGCCCGTAGTGCTCTGCTGTCAGGGTGCTCCTGGGCACGATGGAGCTGTGCCACACAGGGCTCTTCCAACCATACCCAGACTGCTGCAGGGATTTAGTGGGACAGGTATGGCTTCCAGCAAACTATTTTCTGTACAGACATTCTGCTTTTGGAAGCAAAAAATTTTACCCTTGTGAACATGACTGCCAGGAGTCCTTAGAATACAGGAATAGCCCCAAAAGTGGTTTTTATTGTAGATATGACATAAAATTCCACTGAAGGCTTCACCCCTCTGCTATAGTGTTGTTACTGGAAAACAGAAAAGCACATCCAGGCCAGTGGAAGGAGCACAGTCCATGGTCCCTCTTAATCTCTTCTCACATCCAAGTGCTGGAGCATAGAAGGAATGCAAACAGTCTTACCTGAGCTCACAGACAGCAACTGGAACAGCAAGAAAGAGGTCAAAAAGAGGAGCAAGACACAAAATTAGCAGAGTGAATACAGCAAGTCTATTAGCCTCTAATAATTCTGCCTTTTTCTTTTTTTCTTTTTTTAACAGGGGTATTAGGGGTATTTCCATGGTATTAATGCATCTCCCATCACTATATTCAAATATTAAAATATGGATTACAGTAACATTAAAATTGCTCATATGGGACCCAAGAGACCCTTTGCACTTTGCTGAATTACAGGAATGCTTTCAGTGAAGTAGATTAATTGATGTGACTAAGGGGAAATCAACTCAAATTTATGGCTAAAACAAGCTAGATCTGATGGTGTGTGTGTGTGTGTGTAAGACTATACAGTTATCCTGGCAAGTAAAAAACTGGGTTTGCACCACAGTTATCTTTTGGGTCTGTGGAACTGATATAAAATATCTCAGCAAAAGCAGCCTTAAGGCTGCAGCAGAGCCAAGATCTTACAGCTGTGACTGTGCTAGGAGAACTGCCATCAGTGTGGTAGTAAAAAAGAAACAGGCAGGAAATAGGTTTCACATTCTGGCCAAATGTAACAGTATGGAAAAATGTTTATGTCCTGAATCAAGACAAAGCAGTCAAAAATCTATAAACATCATGAGCTATAAATCCAGAAGATACGGTTTTGGTTCAAATCAGCTGTAACATTTTGTTTTGGCAATTTGGAAATACTTTGGTTGTTTTCAATATATACTTTGTAATTTAAGTTGCTTACATTTCTTCACTAAATGTAATTTTGAGACATAGAATGGTCATTTTTAGAGACAAAGTCTTCGTAACTTCAAAAAACATTTGCAAATGCTTTTTAATCTATTTCCCAAAACCAATATTTTCCCTTGAAAAAATGTTGTATGAAGTAATCAATATGTTCTAATTTGAAAAGTAGAACAAAAATGATCCTGACCAATTCACTGATGTATCCATAATGACAGCAATTTTCTTTGGTAAATGAGGCTTGGAAAAATTAATATAAATTAGACTCACGTATGTGGGTGTTGCAGGACTGGCAATGATAGTTTTATATGTTTTGATAGTTTTATAAACTCTGTCTCCATTTGCTGCAGTTGATTCTTATTTATTATTTTCTGAAAGTATTGGGGATTCTTTCACCACACTCACAGAAGTCAATGAGCAGAACTATTCCCACCACTTAATAATGATTTTGGATTGATTTTAGGTTTGAGATGGACAATTACAGCACCCTAAATACTATGAGGAGGTAAGTCAGATTGGAAATAAAAACTGGAATGGAAACTGTAAACATTTTATCAAAGTTGTATCCTCTTTTTGTGGCCTGTAATATTTAAGAAAAATACATCTGAGGAGGTATTTTGACAGAACTTTCTGATATATGTTCACTTTGCTCCAGAGGATGACATATTCTCTCATTAATGCATGTGCAGAACACCCACAACTCTGCACACAAGAAATTCACTGCTGTTCACAGCAGAAGTAATATTAGCTAACATAATGCCATGCATTTAACAGAGGATAAATGATTTACAAATGTGATAACAAAGGCTGGCTCTAGACAAAGGGTTCAGTTTCCTCCATGGTCAGTAGGGAGTGGTGGGTTCTCCTAGGGGACAATCCAAAGCAGAAATTTCCCACTGGAACGCTTTGGCTGAGACAACACTACTGGACTGACGGGTCCTTGCAGGATCCCTGCAGGCTCGGCTCTGCAGCACCATGGCCTCATTCCAGCACAGTGAGGGGGGTAGGTTGGGGTTGTGTTTCTTTCACTTGTACATCAGTATTTTATCCCAAAGGAAGTGCAATCCACAAGTACAGAGGATATCACATACTACTTCAGTTTATACCCTGATGGAAAACGTTGTGGGGCAAACTGCAGATTATCTTTCCCGCTGTATGGATGCACATGCTGGGACCAGGGCTGCAAGGGGCACAATGGTATTACAGAGTAACACCTCATGGTATTGCAGAGTATTGCAGAGTAGCCTCTTGCTCTCCAGGACCTCTAACTCCCCTAGTCAGATACAAATGAAGTATAGCATGGATTACTACTTACTTCTGAATTTAGCTCTGGATTTTCTGTCCCTCCAAACTCTGAAAAACATCAACTGTAAATCCAGATATTGTTTCTTTATCATCTGGAATAAAATCCAAGCACCATTGAGCAATGTCTTGCCTCTTACTTTTAATAATGCATATCCTTTAAAATATGTTATCTCCTGAAAATAAATTATGGAATTATTTTTTATAGACCAGCTCTTTACTGCTGACTATGTTAAAATTAAGCTTCTCTGGAGACTGCAGATATTTATGACCATGGCCACATCAGTGCTGATCAAACTGCTTTGGTTGATATGGACGTTTTAGACCTTCCCTTTTGTAACTCTCTGGGAAACGCTCATTTTCATATAGACATTAATACTTAAATAATGTCCTTGTTCAGCTTATTTTACCCGATCATCGTTTTCTCTGTATGGTCTTTTGCTGCTGAACTATAACAACTAGAAGAAAATGACTTTGCAAAAATGGAGAGAGAATCTTGAGGCCATTATGCTTTCTGATTCCAACTGTTATTTTATATACCTATAGAAATTATATGTTAGCTAAACCATCTGCTAGTCATGCACAAACTGTTGTTTAACAGGGTCTGCAAATGATCAGATAGAGCCTCACAACCAAGTCACTCAGTCATTACAAATGCATTTCAAATAGGATAATTTGACCAGCTGAAAGATATATACATATATTTTCTGAGGAGAAAAACACTAGAAACTCTTTGCCTGTTACTAGGTTTTAACCTTGAAAATATCTCTAGAAAGAGACTGGTGTCCAAACCACAAAATATAGAGCTGGATTTTAAAATTCTTCAATTTGGGGGATCTGGTATGTAGTTTTAGTTCTACTCTCTGTTGAGGGGGAACTAATTTGTGAAATTTAGAGCTGCATCTGGGTTTGAGTTGGAAATTAATCCAAGAATGGGGTTATTTACTTCCAAGAACTTTGGTTCAGACCCCATTTCTAATTATTGTCGCAACTGAGAAAGCACTGATCACTAATGCACGTCATTCAGGAACTCTGCACGAGTATACTTGCACAAAAGTTTCACTTTACTCAATTGGAAGCAAATGTAGTTTTTTGCAGCCAGACCTGGTTTGGCCATGACTAAAACTGCTTACAGCTCTGCAGAATGCAAAAATGGACCTTAAAGGTTAGCAGGATATGGCTTCCAGGAGCAGTCAAAGGACATCACTTACCTTGGACTTTGACTAAGAGAAGCTGAGTTTATGTGAAGATGTGTTTGTATCTATGAAAGTTTTGCTATTTTTGGTTAATTTCAGGAAGAATTACTAATCATACCAGGTTTCTACAGTTTTTATGTAGGGTCTGTGTGAGGGTCCTCTTTGAGGAGAAAGCTGGAATGTGACTGTCAAAGGAGTTGCCTTTATGGATAAAAACATGGTGATTGAAAGAGAGTATCAGTCATTGTTAACCCTTTCTGAGGAAATGGAGACTCTATCCCTGAAATCCCATGCCACAGGAAAACAGATTTAATTAGCTTTGTTACTTTGAGGACCTTTGTTTTGTTTTGATTTTGGGTTTTGGGGGGTTTTAATATTTATGTAACAATTATGCTGTGGTTTGAAGCTTATTCTTTGCACCTTTCATGCTTCATATGATATTTTGACCAGAGAAAACATTCCTAAAGCTGTAGAGTGAAGTCCATTTCTTAGGACAGTTCATGACAGATCAGGAAGATAAATATTTATGAATATCTTCCTAGGGCCCTGAATTTGTAGCCGAGGATGATGCTGCCAGTTGAGTATTTAGAGAAATATTAATATATAAAATATAAGCATTTCCAAGAACAGATGCCTTAATTCATTCTGATCTTTGAGAAAGGAGAATTCACTCATGTGAATGGCAAAGGGTATTTAACTTATGTGAGGAAATCTCTGATTTTTATGAAGCAAGTTATTCTATTTTACCTACTAGAAATACCTTAGGAGATAAAAATGAAGGTGGCATGTTTCAATTAATTGTGAACATAATTTACCTCTTCCTTCTCAGAGGAAAACTTCCTTCTCAATTTGAAAACTTTGCATACTTTGAGAAGAAGGCCATAGGAATTGCTACAGTAGGTCAGCTCCATTGTTGATATAATCCAGTAGCCAACAGAAGCAGTGACCAGGAGATGCTTCAAGGGAAATATTGCTCATCGCCTCTTTCCTCAAGGTCTCCGAGGATAGTTCTGTTTTAACATAATAACTAGAGAGGTGTTTGTGACCAGATTAGTGAGGTTTAATATGTCACCTTCATACCAATTCTGTGTAAAAGAAGAGAGGATGTGGTGTGCTTTTAAAGGGTTAATGCTGACCTGGTGATTATCCAGCCTGAATTAAAAGGGTTTATTTTGCTGTTCAGCAATAGTGGAACCACAACAAGATTGGGTTTTTTTGAAGGCTTAACCCCAGACAGTCCAACACTCAACATGCCTACTCATTGCTCATTACCAAGATTTCATTAAAGTTCCAGGATTTAAGGTTGGAAAAACTGCATCATATTCAAGTTCTGAATGAGTGAAATTGCCTTTTTTAAAAATTTATTAAAGTTGAAAAATAAAGATGACCCAAGTAGAATTTTAGATTTTACCTCTCTGCACTTTATTTTATACATATCTGTGTTTAACATCAAAATAGCAGATGGATCCAATACTGGAAGGGGCCTATTCTCTGAATTTCATAAAATCAGCCTCAGGATATTGCTGTTAATATGTCTGAGCATTCGTCCAATTTGCCCTCAAACCTAAATTACAACCCTAACCTAGATCTGGACACTATCAGCCCATTCCTAATAAAAAAAAGTGGACTTTCTTTATCACAGTGAATAGTTTTATCAGTTGTGATCCTTTGAGGCCAAATATCCTTACATAATGATAATTCTGTAGTCTTTTATGAGCTCTCTTTTGTAGCTATCTAAATGCACTTTATGAAAATAATTTCTTACATGTCAGCAAAATGCATAGTTGATACCTTATTCTTCATTAACAGCTCAGTGCCCAAAGATATCTGGAACCCAAAACACAAAGCTGGTCTGTTCTACCTCAGATAAAACCCTGAAATCTAATCACTCTATTTCTGTGATGAAAAAAAAAGTTGTTTCACAATAACTGAATTGCTAATATATTGGGTTTTTTTTAATTTTTTGTGATCCTGTCATTTTCCTAATAGCCACTTGGCAAATATAAAGTGATGTGAGTTTAAATCAACGAGCTTCTCAATGCAGAATGCACAGTGTAGAAAATAAAGCAGTGTGAGGGTGACACTAGACTAAAACACAGGACACAGAGATTCACCTCATGTATTGACCACAGCTTCCTGGGGTGACCGTGGAAGTCACATTAACTCTTTGCATGTGGGGTCTCTGATGATTTAGAGGACTAGTGGCACTTCTTTATTTCTTCCCTGTCTGATCTTAAAATCTTTGTGGGCAAAGTGGTCATTCATTAGAAATCACTATATTATCACTGATCATCAGGCTTTGAGCTCATCTTGAGCATGTTGATACTACTGGAATATAAATTTGAAAGTAACACTGTAGGAATATTACGTATTTATCTTGTATAGTAAACTAATTAATAGGAAGACTTACATTAAAGTTTTGAGGTATTTCTTTTCATCTCATGGAAGCCAAAATATAATCACTAAAATGTAAAGTGAGTTTGTGTCCTGCACGGTTTCTGCCAGAGCTCTAAGGAGCTTTTCTCTCTCACAGCTTTAAGGAACAATCCCAGGAAATCCTCCCGGCTCCATGCAGCACTCGCTGTGTAGCTGAGCACTGAGTGACCACTGGATGGCTGCACTTCCCTTCAGCATCTCCTCGCCCTTGCTCCATCCTGTCATCCCAGTATTATGTGCTTATTAAGATGAACAATGGAAGGATACACCCAGAAATCTGGAAGTATTCAAAACCCAGGCTTCACTGTTCTCTTATATGTACACTGTGGCCCATCAGCCTGTACACTGAGAAGTTACAGTGCTGTTGGAAAACACCATCAAAAGGTAATAAATGTGCAGGGGAGAAAGGGAGACACAGAGATGAGTTAGCAATAAGGTGAGCATATTCTGCACATTTACCTTGCTAGTCTCCATGTGCTGGCCACTTCCCAATCTGATCACTTCTGCTGGATATCCCACTAATTCATAACTATTTCAGATTTTGATTGCCTTTCCTTTGCTGGTACCCATCAAGAAGTTCCCTGCCATGTTCTTGGAGGATGTCCTGGTTACTGATATGGAGCAGGGATTCTGACCTCTACCACCCAACATCTCTTCATGTCAGCCCCATTAGAAGATGATCTGTTACATTAGAGAGGTCATGTGTGTGAAATCATCGGTGTAGCTTCACAGCATTCTCATTTTCAGAGATGAAAAGTTCCAAGCCAAACTTGTAACTGAAGGTCTGTTTAAGTCCTCTCCCAAGAACTTTTGACACCAGGAGATTTCTGGTGCAATAGCAAGACAAATAATAAGAAATTATAAACAGCACCAGTGTGACCAGCAGAGTAAGCAGCTCAGCTGCAGCATATCCTGTGGTCCTGAGAACTGGAAGAGCATCTATTACTTTCTTAATAATGAGTGCTGTAGACTGCCATGAACAACCCACATTGGAAATGGTAGCAGGGAAGCTTTGGGAAGAGAGAGTATATTCTGATTGTTTCTGTGTTTATCCTGAAAAGTGACAGTCATGACTCTTTCTGCCTGATACTCACTAGTCTTTTGTATCATGGGAGGACTTTTTTCTTCTATTAACTGAAACAACACAGGGAAAATGTATGATTTTTTCTTTATGTGAGAAAAAAAATAAATGCAGGATTAGAGCAAGGCACTGCTGTTAACAGGAGTGGCAGATGCTAAGTTTTAAAAGGAAAAAGAGAAAAAAAGCCTGTCAGTAAAAGTGGATGTGTCAATAATTATGCAGCAGGAGTGGATAGATGTGTCAAGAAAATACCCATACACCACAATCCCATTTTAAGCGCAGAAAAGGTCTTTTGTTGTGGCTCACTAAAATCAGGACATCAAAAGGGAAGGAGAAAGCAGTTGGTGTGTTAGTGGAGCAAATGAAGTCAAGGAGCTAATTCTGGGTCTTGTATGCAATGCAATTTCCAGTCTCTCAATGCAGCTGGAGTGAAAGAAAACTTCTCAGTCTAAATATAGCATTGGCTGATTGCTATGTGCTGTGCAGTCATGCTGAAAGGTTTCTGTCCTGATAGTCGTGTGAGTGGGAGGCTCTTTGCAGCCAGGCACTAGTGCTGTGCATTGCTGTGTGAGAGGATTTCCTGCTGCACTGAGCAATTTATGCCAAGAGCTTGCAGTATTCAAAGGCTTTGATTCAAACTACAGCCTCTGCAGTCTTGGCCATGTCTGCTCATGAAATTTAAAGGACAAAGTTTAGGTGAACAATTTATTTAAAGATTTAAAGTTTTTCTGTAGACTAAGCATTCATCAGTTCACCTGTTGAAGTGTTCACCCGTGTCCCAGTTTGTGGGGCATTATTAGCCAGGCACAGCTGGATCTGCATGGCATGAGGGGGTCCTGGAAGGTCCCATGGTCTCTTCCTCATCACCTAGTGTAAAATGTGAGTGAATGCAAAAACAGGATTCAGCTTCTTGGATTGCCATTTATCTGGTCCTGTCCCTCAGGTGAAAACAAGGGCTATCTTTGGGCAGGTAAATTATTAACTCAACAGAATCTTTATTCTTCCATCTTGTCAAGTGAGGATAATGTACCTTATCCACCCCTGTAAATGACTTTAAGATAACTGGATAAAAAGTTCTAGTTAAACACTGAATGTTTGGAGCACTCTGCCATCTGACTATGCCAGATTCAAACGTTCACCCCTGTTTGTTCAATAAAATTGAAGAAGACAGAATCAGAAACTTGGGCATTTTTTTTTTCTTTTACTGAGAACTTCAGCACACAGATATGGACTAATAGTGCCATTTCTCCTTTGGAATAGCATCTTCTGAACACAGGAAAACTACTATTCCTTGCTCAGTTTCTTCATTCTCATTGTTTTTCTTAATTTCTGCGGTGATTAAAACTAGGGCTTGCTAAGAGGAGGTCAGAGTTATTATTTTGTTGTTTTAATTTTGAACTTCTGAGTCTCCCAGGTTTAAACTGTAAGAGCAGTGCCCGTATGATGCAGCTGCTTTCCATATGTGCTGGAGGGAGGAACGTGTGATTGTGAGGAATATGATGACATCCAAACCAATAAAACATTCATCCCAAGGTGAATGGGTGTATCAGTTATATATTTAGACATTCACTTTTACTGGCAGACGTAGAGCAATTGAAAAGCACAAAACCATAAGAGGAGGAAAGATCATAAGGGTCTGTGAGGGAGACTGACAGGGATGGAGGAGAGGGCTCATCATGAGCTACAGTGATGAAAACAGTGTGAGGTACAGATGAAGTGGAACCACTCTGAGGTTCTCCTTCTTGCACATACTTTATACTAAGAATGGCTCATTTCCAAAGTTTGTTTTTGGTGTTTTTTTTTGTTTGTTTGTTTTTTTTTTTTTTTTTTGCCAGGAATAAGTGTTTTACTATTGATTGCATTTTACTCCCTTAAACCCCCTGTCTCTGTTCTCAATTTGTTTTTCTATCTCCTATCCTGTGTCTCATTATCAGAGTCCAAAATACCTCTAAAACTGGCACCAAGATAAAATGATACTGACATAGATCAGCCTAGGATATCCAAACAGCCCAGCCCAAGACAATCCTATGATTTTGACATATCATAATGGACCACTGTTAGATGAGTTTGTATCTTTGCTATATGTAAAGAAAGAACTCAGCATAAAAAAACCTATCCCTCTGGTGCTGCTTCCCTTGTGGGGGAAGTTTTTCCCTAGACAGAAGAAATCAAGCCCTGTTTGGAGCTTTAAAATAAAGTATCTGTGGATGTGAGCAGTGTAGAAATATCCCTCTGAGGTGCCATAGAACGTGCACATCTGGACTTTGGGAGGAAACACATAAGGATTTTCCATAAGAAGTAGTACCATTTTCCTTTCCAGCTTTTCTCTTCTTTTAACAACATCTACTGCTGCAGTTATGCTGAGCCTCTTCTGGTCAGCCTTTGCTGTGCACATCGTGCCCAGCTAAATGAGACAGGGCTTTGGCTTCCTGAATTATTAATTCTTTTGGGAGTGTAACACATCTAGATGTCTGAAATATGGAGATACTTTGAGATTCCAGAAGTATTTTTTCACTTGGCTCTGTTATTCTAGCATGGTTACAATCACATCACTGTAAATGTCTTTTATTTCTTTTAGGTTAAAGAAAATGTCAATTACTGAGCCAAGTAGTACATTTAGAGGATCAGGAATGAAGAATTGGTAAAATTCCATAAAAGCAACTGATAAATAAGCAAATAAGCAATTGACAATATATGCAATAATAAATAGTACAGGCCTAGTTTTGAGCACAAATATAGTCCTTCACATGTGAAGCAAAGTCACTGGTATTTTTGCAGATCATTCAAAAAACAGCATATCCAATTATTTAAAAAAAAAAGGTCCTTAAATCTGTATCAATACCTGTAAGAAAACTGAAAAATACTACATGGAGAAATTTCAAACACAATCCGCCTGCGTATAACTGTTGAATGTATCATATAACGCTAATGTGTGATGCAAGGCATGAAGTTCTCTCTAATCTGCAGTAGCCCCTAGGCACTTTTTCCTTAAAAAAACACAATCTGTAGCTTTGTCTGCTAATTGTAAAGATGGCTCCCAGGACTGGCCAATAACATGTGTATTCCCTGGTCACCGCCTCTCCCACCTTCCTAGGAACCATCTCAGGTAGGCTGATGAAAAGCCTGATGGTGACTTGCTGGCTATACAGTGAAGTATACAAAGGAACTGGTCTCAGCAGGTGGGATCTGAAGGGTCACCCACCACATGTGCCTGGGACAGACCTGGAAGACATTTATACACTGTATAATTCACATACCAAAATGGAAATAGGTATTTGTCTGAAATTCCTAATACAATCAGACTTTGCTGGTGGTGTTTTCTTCAAGGCAACAGGTTTAATATCTTCTTGATACTTGCCAGATGTATGGTCTGATGTAGATCATCAGCTGGAGCGCTTTGTGCTTACAAGGCATTGTGGAACACATATATTTACAGTGCCACATTAAAACTCAATTGGCTACTGCTTTCCCTCAGAAGTCACTGTAAGCAAGATGCAAGTTTTAAAAGAAAAGGCCATAAGGATGTGTTTATGCTCCAATTCAGAGCTTTAGATTGACTTCTAGTGAAAGACTGAAGGAATTTCAGAGTAATTAATAGTCTTTTTCTGATTGTTGAGGTGATCTCACCTGTGGCTGACTGTGGTAAAATACATGCACACGAGAGAGATGTGGATCAGTCATGCAACAGAGCAGATCCAGGATACAAGTTAAGATATGGAAGGATTACCAAGTGAATCTGTATGGAAAGAGGGGTATTTAAGCAAAGCATGAGGACTTCATGGCATAAAAAGAATGGTGTGCTGTAAATATCATAGGTTTTATATTTTCTTTCCTGTTTTTAAATAATACCAATTAACCCAACAGAGTTTAATGGCATTATATTTATAATTTGCAATACCAATATATGTGAATTTAGATCTTTGTGTCTCACTACACTCAATGCTAGAGGATATGGTTGCATTATTTGATCTATGCATTAATCTTCATTCAGAAGGTCCAACTGGCCAAGGGAATCCTTTTTATCCTCTCAGAGTGCTGTTCTGTCCCAAGGTTTCCAATGTGCAATGTCACAGAGGGAGGAGAAATGCACCAAACCAAACAATCCAAAACAAAAGCCCACTACCTAAACAGAAAACAAGCAAATAAACAGAAGAACGCTTGAAGTTATTCATCAGGATGGAAAAAATATTTATCTGATTTCTTCAAGGAACAATCTGACATTTGAGACTGAAACACATCTGCTCACTAAATCCAGAGCGGTTGATTCTCCTTGCCTACTGCAGCAACCCACTGCCCCCAAATACTATAAGGACAGAGATTTTCTGAATTTACACTTGTCAGAGAACCATAAATCCTTAACTTAGTGCCTATAAGTTTAATCCTAGCAGCTGTCTGAGAATGCACTGTAAAAAGTTACTGAAGTCTTCCAATTGATGAGGATGTGATCATCTCCCCTTAGCATCTTATCACAGGCTGATTTGTGTAATCTGACCTTCCAGCTCATGAGCTTTTGGCAGAAGGCTGAAGTCAGCAGTTCTGCTCACTCTCATCCCTGCGCTTGCATGGTGTGATACTCACTCACCAGAAAGGAAACCCTCACTCAAGGCCTCATTTAACAGCAAGGGGAGCAGAATACAGAAAAAAAATGAAGCATTTGCTTGTAGTTGTCAGTGAGCTCAGCAAGAGAGAAGTAGAAATTTGCTTTAATTTGGAGCTTTTTAACCATCATAATGATGTGGTTAGGGGAGTTCCACAGACTTTTTCCTAAATGCAATCCAGTGGGTGTGAACAGATCCTGTGAATACCTCAGAGAGTCCTGCCAGGGCTCCACCAAGAAACAGTACATCTCCCTGGAGCATGGCAGACTTTTCAAAAGCAGTAAATTGCAGATTTTGTTCCTTACAGGACTTTGTTAATCAAAGCTTTACATCTGCAGATTTAAGCATTTATACAAGTTGAGCTTTTAGCTAATATTATTTAAATAGGGTTTGGAATGTTGTAGGCAGCCAAAATTAGTCTTTCCTCTTAACATATGGTATGGTATAACAGAACATCTAAGCCTTTAATCTTGCTAAGTAGGAGAGAGAGGGAGAAATCAAATATTTTTTAAGTCAATAAGCAGCTGATAGCAATATTATACGCATGTGAAATACAGCAGCTAGTGCTGGAGAAGCTGTGTTTTTCAACTGCTAGGAAGAACTTTTATATTATGGATTGCTCAACAAAATCCAGGTATTTAAAAAATCCCCTGGAATAAAAGCTAAACTTACACATATAAGACCAATGATTCCTTTTAGCGCTCTGCAAAAAAAAGTACACCTAAGTATGCCAAGCCATAAAAAGTCCCCCAGATCCAGTGTGTGACAAACCATTATAGAGTAAACCCACAGACATCAAAGGTTTTGTTCATAAAGTTAAGCACAGGCATTTAGATTGCAGAGCCAGAACCAGAATTTCATCTTCTGTAAGTTGTTTATTCTTTGCCTAAGACAGAGATTTCATGAAGCAGATTGAAACTGCAAAGTTTCGTATTCAGCTTCAGGCCATTCTGATGTATTTGTTTGAATTCAAGAGGAAGAAAATTTCTACAAAGTTTTCTCTAATTTCTCTGAATTTTTATTTTGGGCACAGTTGATTGCATTCCTGATCTTGCAAATACTTTATGCATGTTCTTAATTTTGTAAAACCCTTTGATCTGTGAAACCATAAAAGTTTACTCTTGTGTGTTAACATTTGAAGGACCAGACACATCAGAGTAGCAGTATGTGTTTACTTTGAGAAATAAAAAGGAACAACAATACCAGAAGCTGGAGTATTTCACAATCTAAAACCAGACAAATTCTCCTTTGGGGCACATCTAGCAAATCTCAGTTCCCACGCTTTTCTCCAAAATAGCACTCGAAGTTTAACTACTGAATTAACTAGGTAGCTGCTTTAAATGAGGATGTATGCTTGGAATGGCATTGCTAAATCTCTGCCTTTCTGATGTACAGAACTCCAGGACTCTTCTCCCACAGTGGAAAGGTGGGAAGACACATGGGACTGGCCAGGTGTGCCAGTCCCATGCAAACCTGCTTCTGAGAGGAAGTTTAAGGGAGAAAAAGAAGGAAGAATTAAAATGAATTAACTCCTCAATAACCCAGCAATTGTGATTTTTGTCATGTAAGAAGGGACAATTCTGCAGCTGTTTATCACTGTTGGGGCTATATCCTGCCTTGCTCTTCCTGCAAGGGGGGAGAGAGTGTACTCTGCTGGAAGGGGGACAGAGCGGCATTGTGTAATCAGGCTTCTGCTGGTGCCCTGCAATATCAACGCTCTCCTCTGTAGGAGAGAGCCAACAACACAAAGTAAAGCATGCATTTGCCTTGCTACATCTGTGCAAGACCTATAGATATCACTCAAGTTGTGAATGGACTCTAAACAAACCAAATGGATAGATATCATCGCTCTTCCATGGCTAAAATCTCATTTGTTTGAATATCTGCCACTTGTTACTAAAACTGTGCCAAATAGAAGATTGTACTAGGTAAAAGATAGAAGTAATGTTCTTAATTAAAGCAGATTCTTAGAATATTTTGTTTAATAAACAAGTCTCGAGATTACTTTGTTCCTTAAGGAGGCAGCCCTGTTGATTTTGTATTAATCTGGCAGATTTTGGTCACTTGGAAAAAAAAAAAAAACAACTATAAAGTCTTTTTATCTTTATTCCATTTTCCTCTGGCTTTATTTAAAAAAATAATTTCCTTATCTGCTGTGCAGCCTCTGCTCAGTCCTTATCAGAGATGTGTTTCTTCTTCAACACTATCAGCATTAGTACATTTGCTGAAGTTAAGCTATCTCTGTTGTCTAGAAAGCAGTTTCTTTGCTGGCTCTAGGCTTAAAAGAAACACACACACACAAAAAAAAAAAGCTTGGCAAACTTATTTTTAAACACTGCCTGGTATTTAATGAAGCATTCCCAGCTGTAAAGGATGTAACACCACAGGTGAATTACAAAACTGACATTAATTCTGAGATGCTCTCAGAAGTCTGTTTTTGCCTTCCTGACACAGTGGACCCATCCTGACACTGCCGTCTCCTCTCTGCCAAGCAGTAGCAGGCAATGAGCCTTTCGTGCTGATTTCTCTTTGGAAGATCAATCAGTAATGGTGAAACTGGGTTTAATCCAAGAGTAACTGTGCTTCATTTACTGTCTTGGGCCAGAGGCAGTCAATCAACAAGCATAATAAAAATTTCTGTGTTTTCCTGAAAAAAACCCAACTGCTTTAAATCAGGGACCAAACCAGAGAGTAAAGCCTTCAGCTTTTCACATAGTACCTAACCCATATCTCTTTTTTCTATACAGAATTTGGCATAACCTAAAAACTAACTGTCCCATGCTTCATCTTAGATATTTTCTGGCATGCAAAGACAAGTGCAGCCCTGCCCCACACACAGAGGAATTCAGGAACCCTATTTAATTATCCTCCTGTGTAATGCTGTCTCTGAAATATATTTCTTTTTGAAACATGTATGCTACTTCAGCCTCAGATTTCACAGGTCCTACTGTAAAAGATGTTTAACAGCCTGAGGAACAAAGCAAATTTTCAAACATCAGAAGGGTCTGACGTGAAAACATATTTGTGAGACTTGTGTGATTAAAGGGGGGAATTTCAGCACCATTATAATTTTAAAGTACATTAAAAAAAAAAACCCAAAAAAACCTTTCTCCTCAATGGAACAGTTTCATACTAAGAGGCATGGGGGTGTAAAAATTATTTTGGCAGGAGTACTTTCCTCTGCAAGACATAGCTATTTAAGCCTTACAGGACATGGTGATATTCATATAGCAATTTTCCAATCCTGTCTTGTGTTGCTACCAGATATTTCTCCTCTTCTCTTTTTGTGTTTGTGGAGGGAGGGAATGAAAGAAGGAAGAGGACACAATTATAGAATGAGACAATGTTTTCCCCACTGATTGAGAACAAAAAAAGGCTGAGATGGGCTCTTTGACCCCTCCATCATATCATGGGTGTCAAAAATAAGATGAAGCTGGGAAGAGTAAGAATTAGCCACCGCTGTCAGAATAGAGGAAATAAAAGCAACCCAGGTTCAGAACACCATTTGGGAGAAAGGCACAGGGGGAAATGGATATTAATTTATTTTCATTTTCATCTGCCAAATGAAATCAAGTTCACTCCCAGAAGGCAGTTTGAAAACAAGTCTTCTAAGACAACAACTCTCCTGGCTAGATAATCAAAAAGGATGAGAAAGATTCAAATAACTGAGCTTTTCATGTGTGGCTATGTCCATAAAAATGGGTGCAGGCTGTATGTTGAATGGCCCAGACATGAACCATCTGTGACTTGGAAATTACTGAGCTGTCCTAGCACCAAGTTCTAGTGTAAATAGACACTAAAACATACTAATGTGCTGTGTGCTGTCTGAAATGGAGATAGATTGTGTCTGTCTTCTAGAGAATAGACAGAAAAAGGTCATCCCTTCCATGCAGTCATGTGCAGCATTATCATTAGCTCATGATGCACATTAGCCAACTAAAAGGAAACGTTTCCAGGAAAGTAATGGATCTGTTAGTTCCTCTGGTTCAGTAGCCAACTTTCCTTTTGTTCCCATGATGATTAGTTCTCATAACATATGAGAAAAGTAATTCCCTTTGTCTAGAAACATTAAATAACCATATCATTAGTAGTTCAACACTTGGCAATTTGTAAACTAGGTATTAACACTCCAAAGTGAAGAATCAGTGGCTGTCTAAGACAATGCAACAAAACTTCATGGCCAGTTATGACTTTTAAATACTGGAAGGAGAAAGAGAGCTTTTTTTTTCTTTTGCAAATTAAATATTTTTTCTGGCAAGAATTTTAGCAAATTCTTCTCTTTTTAATGACAGCTCTGGATTGTTTTTTTCACCATCTTTGCATAGAACTAAGATGCTTCTGCCTCCCAAACAAATAATGAAGATTTGGAACTGCAGCCAAATCAGTGTTTGGTGACATGCTCATAAAACCATCAAGGAATTTAGATTCCATCCAGCAGCTTATGTCCATGAGCCAGCTCATTACACCTTTGCTAAGAGCCATGTACAACTTTTTGATATCCTTTTACTGGAGTGGCCCCAGAAATGGTGTCAACAGCAAGTCAAGAGAAAAAGGATGAATTTAGGCCTCTCCTTTTGAAGGAGAGGTTACATGATCCTGACTCCACATTAGGTAGTGGGGACAGCAAAAGTATCTAATTTTCTGAGGAAGATGGAAGAGCAGGCCAGCTGGCAGCTCCTGAGGACCACAGAGAGCAGGAAAAGAGCCAACTGGAGCAGATAGGCTGAAGGCTTGGGAAGTGCTTGGAGAGAGACCGTGGGAATGGGCAGAGGGAAGGCTGCAGAGGTAGAGGGGAGCTGTATTCCAGAGCTTTGGTTGACGTGAGTAAGGAGCTTGCTTCTGATTTGATAAGACATATCAGACATGCTGGTGAAAGGATTTGGGAGCAGAGAGACAGGAGGGAAAGGAGAATTTATTTGTGACTAATGAGTGGAAAACCTAGATTTGAGAAAACCATAGAACAAGCATAAAGAAGCAGCCAAGAATTGAACCTGAGTTGCACTGTAAGGAATTGGAATTTTGCATAGTAAAAAAGGAATAATTGACACTATTTAATGACAGGGCTCACATCAGAAATAGGTATGTCAATTTTTATATGGAGGCATATATTTTACTGTCTAGCTACACATCAACATACATAGAAGTGGTAATTTCACAAGTTCTGTTTTAAATCATACTCCTCCAAGTTATTATCATGTGAAACTTGATCTTAACTATAATTAATGGAAGTTTAGAACAGCTTAGCTAAGGAAACATGGAGTTTGAAAGTGTATAATTAGAAATTAATTGCTTTAAAAGCCAGTATTTTATTGTAAAATATATTATGAAGACAAATCTAGGTGGTGTATTGCACAACAGATCAAATGACCATAATAATCTCTTCTGGCTTTAGTATACAGAAAATTTATAGAGGGAGATGTAAATTTGATATGCTGAAGACTTTGTTCTGTTCAGGATTGGCTTCTTAGCTGATTTAAGGAGATGCATGGGCAGAGCCAAGTTCAAGAATGGATGTAAAAGACTGATGTGTGAAGTGGTTCTCTTTGGTGCCATATAAAGGCCCCAGATAAAACGAGGTCAGCTTGTCTTTGGTAATGGAAGGCGTGGTCTCCCCTGCCTCAGTAACCTGTGCCTGCTCTAAAGGAAGTCCCATTCACCGCTCTGTTGTGCCTAAAACTACAATTAGGGAGATTGAGTTTCAGCAGATGCCTTGGAAGAAACTATATTTTCCCCCACATGACACAACAGGAAATATAGAAACCTCCTTAAAAGTGACTTCCCTGCTAGGAATATACTATTATCTGCGTCCTTTGCTGAAGGGTCTGCCATGAAAATCTTGCTCAGCCATCCCATCTATCTATCTCCACTCAACCTATCCATGGAGACAACTTGAAGTAGCATTTTGTCTTAGGCCTGGCATTTGTGAAATACTTGTTAAATTACCTCAGATATCGTTAGATGAGTGCCAAGGAAATTTAGGAATAATCCCAGTTAAATGAAAGTAGCTTTCCAAAAATCTGTACGTGTTGGATACTCACAAATGGATCAATTAAGGAATCTCATGAGATATTTGCAGTGCCAGAAGATGTTGGGGTTTTTTTGAGATTCAGGAGCCCAGCATGCAGGAAATATAATTTTTTTAGAAAAGCAGAATCATATATCCAAGCTGCTGAATTATTAATGTTTTTTAAATGTATAACATTATCTTGTAATGAATCTGGTCTTTGTGTTTTGTAGTCTATATTGAAAAAGTCCCCTCCTCCCTTTTTTTTTTTAAGTTTTGCCCTATCTTTACAAAGTTCACTAATAACCTGAGCACAGTTTGATGGCTGTGTTTTTCCATGAATCACAGGTAGAAGTTCTCTTCTCGTGTTTTATGAAACAGAAAGTCAAAACAGAATATTAGAGGGAGTAAAATGTAAGGTCAGTCAAGCAAAAGGACTAGGAACTGAAGCCAAACAACCTTGTGCTTTCATTGCAAGGTCTTTCTCCTCCTCCAGCCCTTTTAAGCAGAAATGCCTAACACCTTGGTGCTTTCAGCAGGTTTCCACGCTGGGCACATCTCTGGAGGTCAGAGGAGGGTGGGAAAATCTCTCTTTGTCAGTGCGTGGGAGGGCCCTGACAGCTGCAGGCGGAGCTGGGGCCCATCGAAACCGATTTGGCAGCCCTTGCAGTTCTCTGGAGATGGGGACCTGGAATGCAAAGCCTCCTGCCTTGTGTGGTCTTGTGCCTACACGTGCTGCACGAGCCTAATGCTAGAAGAGGTACGTTATAGAAATTATTCAGGTATGTAGAAATCTTAATTGAAACCCATGAGGTCAGCACAGTTCATAAATATCTGGGATGAAAGTTGGAAAACAGAAGAAGAAGCTACAAAGAAGGAAAGAACTACCTTACTACAGCCATTACAGTGAAAAGAGTAAATAAGCCTTTGCGGTAACTCTGAAAAAGGAAAGTTTTGGCCTGGTCTCTACTGTGGCATTATCTCAGACTAAGAAAGAGGGTGATGAATTTGTTGGGATACTCACTGGAGAAACTGCTTGATTGCAATCTGGCCTGCTGCTTAGGGAAAATAAAATTTGAGTTCTCATCAGGCAACAAGCCTGCATAAGTTAATAGGCTTTAATAATAGCACCTCATTACATTTTTATAAAACTTGCCTGGGAAATGAATGCTGGAAATACAAAGGAAAGCTCTAAGGGATCACAGTTATAAAGCAAAGATAACAATATTACAGCACTTGAAAATAATGCATACACTATACTGGATACCACACAGGATTCAGTGACTGGGATTAAGGCCAAGTAAGCTTTTTTGAATGGATGTTCAAAGCAGATGGGAGACCTGACTCATGCTTTGGAATAGAAAAATGATTTCTGGGACAAGGTGTTTGGGAAGCCTGATAGCAATAAGAAAATTAGGGGGTACTACTTTCTGTGAATGCTGATGTATGGTAACAATATTGTGGTCACCATTACAAAAGTCACCTTTGCCAGCAAATAATACTAATGATAATCATACTTTTTGTATCCAAGGCACACCACTTCTTTCCCATGGATTTTTATTACCTCTGTGCAGTAACTGTTGACAAACATTTATATTTTTGAAAAATGATGAGCACTGGGTTTGTGAACTTGGAGACACTGCTGTTCCCAACAACTGGTCATTAATCAAAGCTGTGGTGGAGGAGCCCTTAGACCTGTGGAGGTAAGAGCAACAAGAGGAGAACACTTCTGAATGGATGCATGAGCAAACAGCACACACTGCAGAAAATAATGCCTTTATCAGTGACGTCAGTCACATTGCCTGTAGTAAGGATCAAATTTAGGGGTTTTGTGTGGGAGCAGGGGCTCCCAAGCTTGACTGATGGAGGAAAGCACCTCTGGACAATGATTCAGACTATCTGAGCTGTACTGCAATTAGGATAATAATTGAGATATCTTCTTCTTTCCTTTTGCTATACTTAGAACCTTGGCAGGTATCTAAATTAAGGGATTAAAATTAGTCAAGACAAATTACATTCCCTCTGCTCCAGTGTGTTCAGTGCCATGCAATGCCTCTGGGGGCTGTGTGTGCTCTGTACTTCACAGGATTTTTTAGTGTATTGGGGCAGATTTCTACGATCCTATGTCCTCGGGGGTAATGGCATATTTTAATTAGTGTTTCATATTTGTCAGATTGTCATGGTCAGTTGCTGACTAGAGATGAAGCTTTCATGTGACACTCCCTGACTCTTCTGTAATAGCAAAGTATCTTATATTCATCTCATTTGAGGGGTTTCTTATGGGAGTTTTTGATAACAACTCTGAACATGTGTGGCTAATTCTTAATAGAGAATTCCTGATAGAGTCTGGCTGTTTTGTCTTTGAGGAATGAAGTCATAAGAGATGGACTCAAACCAGAATGTCACACATTGCTTGGAGGTGGAGAGATGCTTCTTCCACCCCACTGAGGAGACCTGAGGGCAATGCCAGAGCCTCGACACTGAAACATTTCAGAAGGCAAGGTTCACGTCTGACTTCAGCCAAGACTGAGTGTGAGTGCTCATTAAAAATTAAATAATAGTATGGTTCAGATCTGAATCCAAACTTCTCATCTTGCACCATTCCAGCTAAGCTGGTTATGAACGGGAACACGGCTCGGAAACCCCTTTGAACTTTGGAGGAATTTTGTTTCTGGATCTAAAAGCTGAGTTCAGTAGTGTGTAGCAAGGGCTTTCAGTCAAAAGGGAAGCATGAAAGGAAATCATTCAGGATTATTTTTGTAACATATTTGAGTAAACAACAGATGAAAAAAAGTCAAGTCATCTATGACTTGTATTCTAATTGCCAAAATTATCTAAAAATACAAATTAAAAATATGAAACAGGGTTGTATGAGTACATTTGAACCACTATTTCACAAAAGTTTAAACTGTGGAAAAAAACTTTATAACACCACCTGCTGTTCAGCTGGTTTTGACCTGACCCCTTTCTCCTTTTCTTGTTATTATAAACAGTGAGCTCTTTAAGTGAGAGCTGTTTAAAGGATAGGGGGCTGTAAGTGTTCCTTCCTAGATCCCAGATGCAGTGGGAGACTGATGGGCTTTTTGATCTTTATTTTATGAGTGTCTGATAAATTGCCTCTGGCACCTGGCAACTGAAATTTCACTATCTGAAAACTAACCCTTATGTCAAACAATGTGGCCAGTCTCATACTCCAAGTTAAAGAGCTGCATGCATTTAAGTACAGGATGTTTTCCAACATTCAGTACAGTATGTGGTGAAGCCCTGCTTCACATATTACTATTAGACAGATCCTCAGCTGATGTAAATTGGCATAACCCCATATGATTAAAGGAGCTGAGCTGTTTTACATCAGCTGGCAACCTGGTCCAAAGTGCAACACACATACTTTTGATTTAAAATAGTATTTTGTATGTGAGTCTTCAAAGGTTGGTATGTTTCAACTTTTTCAATATATTGCTCTGCAGCCTCTGCTTTTTGTTTCTGAGGCAAGAAAAAAAAAAAAAAGAAAGGATTAGGATAAAGGATCATGGGTAATGTTTTCTGGTTTGCTTGTTTTTTGGCTGCTTTAGATGGAAACTGAGCTATCATGTATTTGAAATCAAAGTCTCAAATGGTGCTCTGAGTAATGACTACCAAACTGTATTACTACTTGTGCCCTGGGGAAGACACCCTGGTGTCCAATTTGCTTCACATATGTTCTGGAAAATGATAGGGAAACTCATGCCTTTTTTGTCAGAATTAAAAAGATCAGCAACAGATCTGCCTGAAATACTGGGATTTCTGTCTAGCAGTAATCCAAACATTTCATATTTTTCTCATCCTCTTTTGCAACAAGGATTTGTGAGGGAGAACAACAAAAATGGAGGAGAGGACTTATCATGAGGAACAGTGATGGAAACAGTAGGAGACATACAGATGAATTGGAACCACTGTAAGGAAATAAGTGTCGAGGCAGCAATTCACATATTTAAATAAACCAGAACATGGTGCAGTCCTACAGAGGTTATAGGACCTGTTCTGTGAAGGGGCAGCCAAGCGTGGCTCAGAGGTCTCTGCTGGGCTTGCAAATGGGAGGAAGGTTTTCAGTGCTCCCTTAATCAGGGGAGTCTGGAAATGTCAGCTGGGTGAGACAGAGCATTAAATCTCAAATAAAGCAAGAAACACAAAGTAACTGAAGAGCCTAATCAGCATAGCAAACTGTATATGTCAGTAATAGTAAATAATGAGTTTCTTTTCTACATTCTTGAAATGTAGAAAAGAATACTTGAAATCTGATGGAGCTTAATAGGAACATGGGTATGAATTCGCATTAAGTTTATATTTTTTAAGTTCCTATGTCTCCTTCTGCAGGATCCATTTCCTGTGACAGGCATCCAAGTGTGACATCCAAGTGTGACCGAACCTAGAACCTGTGACCGAAGCCCTGTGCACAGTCATAATTGTTTTCTGTTGACCAACACACATTCAAATATTAGGTTACTGCAGAGGAGAACATGACATCATCTATAATATGTGCCTCTTCATTTCTTGCTGCCATCCTCTACCCCCATGAATACCCTGCAGAATGGCTGGACTGACTTTGGAGGATGACAGCATTCAGCACCCAACACTGGAGTGCAGGTTAGATGGCTCCATGGGGGACATCCTGTTGGAGGATGACATCCCACCCAGAGTGATAATAAGATGGTTCCTTTTACAGGAAAGCTCACGCTGGCAAATTGTCTTTGAAAACAATGCTGTTTGCTTAGAGCAGACCATTCTGTGTTTCCTTGGAGGACAGCAGCGTGGCTGGCAGGGTGCTGTGGGAGGGCTCCACACATCCAGCTCTGGTGCAGGCTTTGCCTCCAGGCTTGTGAGGGGGTACAGGCAAGCACCCCTGGAATTACTTTGCATCTCTTTCTACCCCCAGCCTTGCCTCTTAAAGTGGGATCATGTAAAACACAAATTAAGCCTAGAGCTTAGAAGAGACTGTTAGCTGCTACTGAAGCACAAATAATCCATAATTCTTCCATAGAACATTTAAAGCAAACAGTCTGGGAAAGAAACAGCCACATTTTACTTCACTAAAAAATCACATAGGACAAAAGGAAATGCAGATGTTCTGACTGAACTGTCTTATGAGTTGTTGACTAGTTAATTAATCAAAGTTGTCTAGTGATTTATTGATTAACAGAGCTTCTGCAGTCATGAACATGTCAAATTTCACAATGGAAAATTTAGCAATGGAAAAAGTCTGGTCTTTTAGTTCCTTCCTTAATCAACACAGAGAATGGCATGAGAACTGAGGACATTTCATGTATTAAGCTTATGCCAGGCAATCTAATTATGTGATAGTATTGCTTAGGCAATTTTGATTGTTTTTTCCATGCAGCTTATTTTTAAGTGGAGAGATTTTTTTTTTTTTCCATATTTAAACAGTGCTAACAGTACCCCCCATATAAGAAGTCCCATAATGTCTTTAAGTACATACAGACAAAAGTATGCAGTATTTCCTGGGATTGTAGTCACATTCAGTAGTCTAATAAAGGATAAATCCCAAAGGAGTTACCTTTCCTGTGTTTGGGAATGCACAGAAATAAAATATATTTAAATTTTCTTGGAAGACTGAGACCTACCTTAACTATAAGTGTTGCTTTGCTCCGTATTCAACCCTGTCATAAGAAGAATGTGATAAGGGGTATTTTTTGCAAACATCTGTCCCTCTGTAAAGTTTTCTGTAAGTATTTAATTAATGAGTGCAAAAAGATAATCAAGTGTGTGCATTTGAATTGTTATTCAGAAGACACTGAGATTTTGTCACTGTGCTCATATGTCCTGGAAGGTTAAGTTTCTCTTTTATAAAGATTATGAGTAGGACGCCAGTCCTGCATGATCATAAGCCTCCCCTTTGTACATAGTGAAGGTCAGCTGTAAATGGGTGTGTTTCTCCAATGTGCATGTGTATCTCAGAATCATTTGGGCTTTAAGGGCCCTTCGGAATCATCCAGATCCAACTCCCCTGCCATGGGCAGGGACACCTTTCAGTAGATCAGGTTGCTCAAAGCCTCATTCAATCTGGTCTTGAACAATTCTGGGGCTGGAGCATCCACAGTTTCTCTGGACAGCCTGTTCCAGTGCTGTCACCACCCTCACAGTAAAGAATTTCTTCCTAACATCTAATCTAAACCTACTCTCTTTCAGTTTAAAGCCAGTACCTCTCATCATATCCCAAAAGGATCTTTTAAAAAATCCCTCTCCAGCTCCATTGTAAGCTCCTGTTCTTTAGGCTCAATAGCCTATCTTCATAGTAGAAATTTTCCAGTTCTCTGATCATCTTTGTGACCTCTTCTGGACTTGCTCCAAGAGGTCCATGTCCTTCTTATGTTGGGAGCCTCACAGCTGAGCACAGTACTCCAGATGGGGTCTCACAAGATTAGAGTAGGGGGGCAAAATCCTTTTTCTTTACCTGCTAGACATGTTACTTTTGATGCAACCCAGGACACAGATTGCAGAATCACAGAATGGGTCATGTTGGAAGGGACCACAGTCATCTGGTCCAACCTTCCTGTTGAAGCAGGGTCATCCCAAAGCTCATGGCATAGGATTGTGTCCAGATGGTTCTTGAATATCTCCAGTGAGGGAGACTCCACAACCTCTGGGCAATCTGTTCCAGTAATTGGTCACCTTCACAGAGATGCTTTCCAGCAGGTTGGCCCCCAGCCTGTAATGGTGCCTGGGGTTATTTTTCTCCACATGCAGCACCTTTCATTTGCCTTTCCTGAATTTCAGATTTCTCTTCTCTGTCAATCTCTTCAACTTGCCACAGTCCCTCTGAAGAGTAGCACAGCTGTCTGAGATACTGGCCACTCCTCCTGGCTTTCTGTCATTGGGGAAATTTCTGAGGCAGCCTCTGCCCCTTTATCCAAGCAATTGATGAATGAGTTAAACAATGCTGGGCCAAGTATCGAATCTCCAACTGGACCCTGAGCCACTGATTGTGGCCTTCTGGGATCTGCTGTTCAGCCTGTTCTCAATCCACCTTAATCCACCTCACTCCCCTCCTCAGTTTGCCTATGAGGATGTCGTGAGAGACAGTACTGAAAGTGTTGCTGAAATTGAGGTAGACAATATCTGTTGTTCTCCCTTCATCCCTTCAGGCACTTGTTTCATCTTAGAGGGCAGTAAGATTGGTCAAGCATGATTTCATATTTAGTGAATCCATGATGATTACTCCTGATCACCTTCTTATCATCCATGCAGATAGAGCTGGCCTCCAGAATGAGGTGTTCCATCACCTTTACAGGGACTGAGGTGAGGCTGGCTGGCAGGTAGTTCCCTGGATTCTCCTCTCTGCTTTTTTTTAAAGGGTGGGGTGAAAATTGCTTTCTTTTAGTCCTCAGGCACCTCTCCTGATCTCCATGGCGTTCTGGGCTGTGAGTATGCATTGCCAAGTCATATTGAGCTTTTTGTCCACTATCACTCTCAAGTCCTTTTCCCCAGGGCTGCTCTCAATCCATTCTCCACCCAGCCTGTACTTGTCCTTGGGATTGCCTTGACCCAGCTACAGGACGCTGCACTTGGCCGTGTTGAACTTTATGAGGTTCACACGGGCTCAGCCCTCAAGCCTGTCAAGGACCCTCTGAATCATCTCTCATGTATAATAAACATCTCTCAGGACAATTGTGTGGTAGTCTGTTATTTCACAGTTGGTTCTTCTGTAGTATGTTTTGATATTCCTTGTTATAAGTTTGTAATGGTTCCGTCTATGTACCCCATTTGACTTCCCTAATGGTTCAGTCCTGAGTTGTTTACCACAGTTTTCCCCACCAAAATCTATGTCCATCCACATGTCAATCCACCTACATACCTCCCTTGTTCCCTTGTCTTACCCCTGTCTGTCAAAGATAGCACACTCCTTTGGTTCTGGAGTGTTCCCTGTCTCTCATCCCTTCCCTGGAAGCAGAATTGGATTGTAGGGTTTGCTCCCTCTCCATGTTGGCTTCTCTTGGGGAGCCCTTACCCTGCACCCCTCCCCTAATGCCCTCCTCCTGTTGGTCACAGGTTGTGTCCTTCCCATGTTCCCCCCATCCCTTAAAAGTAGCCCCTTCAGGTCCAGATGTGTCCACTTGCTCTGCCCCACTTCGGGATTAACTCTTTGTAGACTCAGACAAGTGTCCCTCCCTTATTCCTGTGCCTCGGTTTCCCCGTGCTCTGTGCCCTGCTGCGCTCCCCACCCGCAGCGATCACCGCCCCCCGCACCAGGCCGGGCACAGACTCGGGGCGGCCGCTCCGTGTCTGCCCTGCGGCCACCGCGGGACAGCGCCGGGAACCTCCGTCCCGTGGCTGCTGAGAGCCAGGCTGGGTGAGAGATTCTGTATCATGCAGGAATGTCCTTCAGGAAAGCATGGAGTGGTCAGGAGGCTCATCAAAGATATGATGACCCTGTCAAAAGAGATTTTCCTAATAGTGTCCCAATGTCAGCAACTGATAAAAAATTAAATTTTTTGTTTCATAACTCTTCAATAATGCTAGGTTTATTTATTTTATTGCACTCCATTGTTTCATATTTATTGTACAGTATTTCACAACATACCATTTTACATGTTGTTATTTATACAAGCAATCTGATTCCAGAAGAAGAAAGGTGATTTGAATTTGACTTCATTACATCTTCCTGGCTTCTGGAGCAGCCCACTGGAACAGCCCCCAGCTTCAAAAGTTAGAGTGTTCCTGATGCTACTCATTTTGACACAAGTGGTGAACTAATCTTTGGCTCAGTAGGTGCTGAGGGAATTCCATCATATCATTTACACACACCTGCACTTAATGAACTTAAAAAATGAGGTAATACCATTTTAATGACAGAAATTCTCAGATTTTTGATCTGACAACTTGGTTTGAAAAGGCAGTTACTGTTTTCCCAGTGGGAAGAAAGAAAATATTTTTTTTATGTTAATAGTAATATCTGGATATTTAATCTACATAATTTTTAATATAACTTTAAATTACCTATGACAAAAAAAATATTAAGAGCTTTTTCTAATAAAAAAGTGAAGCATACATAAAAAAAGGAAAGGCATTTTAAATATAAACATTAGACTACTGAAAATACAAGTAATCTGAAAGGATAGGCCTATTTTTAGACGTATAGGGATATAGTCTTGTGCATATATGTGTCCTGTATTGCAAAGATAAAACTTCCACATAAATTAGTAAGAAAGAATTATTGGAATAAGTCAAGAAAATGTAACTTTATTGAGGAGTTGACTTTTCATGTTCCAACCATGACCATATTGTTGTATTCTTTTAAATGCTTGGACACTAAAAATAATTTTTAAAGTGATTTTTTAGGGACTTTTGCTCAGTTACTAGCTTGCTTTCTTTGAACCTGCGTTGCATCTGTCTTTGCACACAAAATTTCTTCTAATGTCCACAGAAGCTCTATGAGAAGTACAAGTGCAGGATGCACATTAATGATCTGAGGATTAAAAATCTACAGAGAAAAGACACAAATTTATTCTCTTCCAAAATCACAGGGAGACTTGTAATGAAGATTAGTCTGAAATGTAAAAAGAACTACTCCTGTATCTGTATTCTGTTACTGTGACACCTTAAGCCCTCACAGGGTAATAGGGTGACAGGCACTTTCCTCTGGGGACCACAGAGACCACAATGCTCTCATCTATATATTAACAACCAGCAGGGAAAGTTTATATCTGAATAATAAAATAATGCATGGTCTTCAAAATCCTCTCCTCCTTTATTCCCAGTTTCCCAGGAGTAATTTTCTCCAGTGGACAGTTTGTTTCTGTGCGTGCATTTTATTTGACTTACCCAAGCCTCACGAATCACTGTGGTCTCTCAAGTCACTCATCTTCCTGGGTTGCAGCCTGCCTAAAGCCAGCCCTTGACACAGGCCTCAGTTAAATCTGCAAAGAGAGGTGGAGTGAATCAGGGTCTTCCAATGCTACAATTAATAATAGTTTGGCTCTTGTTCTGTAAAAGCTTGACATAGTATTTCTTACACCTATGGGTTGCAAAGGATCTACTCCAGCAATAATGATTGCACCCAGAGTTCACAGAATTTGGCTCTGATGTTTCATACATTCTGTAATGCATCTACAAAAAATGGTGGTTTTTTGGCTCACAAATGGGACATTTCTTAATAGAAATGGGAAACAAATGCAGCAGCCTCTCTTTGACACCAGCCTCCAGAACCCTGTCTGGGGGCACCTGGCATCAATGTTGTGCAATGTTTCAGATGTGTGAAGGGGAATGATCTTGGGTTCAGCTGAGTTTTGCAGCCTGAGCTCTATTCCTGGTCCCAGCACACTCTGCGGAATGGAGAGGAGAGATCCAGCTGTTGTGATCTCCAGAGGTACCTACCTGCCTACCTACCTGGGCATCCAACTGCTGCTTGGAAAAGCAGCACACAAAGGACATAGATAAGCAGAGACTTCTGAGTTGCACAGATATTCTGTTTTTTGTTCCTCAAGGACCTTCCTACCTGTTTTTTCATTATTTTCTCAATTTAATTTTCTTTGTTTATTTCCCTCTTTTTAGGGGGAGCTGAAGAAAACGGAATGCGACTGTTCCTGAGTGCTCCCCTTCCTCTCATCAGCTCTGTGCTGTAAGAGGAGATGTCACCTCAGGTCCTGAGCTGACACTCTGTTGAGCAGTGGCTTTGAAAATCCAGGTCCAGCAAGAGCCCGAGGAAACCCAACCTTTGATCATCCACACTGCACCATAGGTGATGTGTCATCTCAGAGTCAGGGACTGCACTTTTTAGTCAGGGGTTACCTTTAATCTCTAATTTGGCAAAACAAAACAAAATAAAGGAGAAAATCCCTCTGAAGCATTTAATTTTTGCCTTTAATGCCAGAGAGCTTAAGTGTGGCAGTTTGCTGATGTGCTATGCAAATTAAAGCTGTGAAAAAACAAAGCTAGTTAAACACAGGTTTTTCTTTAGCAGGTAATTATTCTTAGCTGTTTCCACATGCGTCCTCACATCCATGAAACCCTGGTACATTACAATGAAAGACTTATTTCAGAACTCACACATGCACTATTTTGTTAGCAGTGGAAGCACAAGCAGAACATCTGGGTGCCAAGTTCAAGCAAAGTGCAAGATTTTTTTCTGAATTCAATGTTGGTGTGTCCCATCATGTAACTATGATATATGATAAAAGGAAAAATCACAGCCAAACTCAACCTTGTTCAAAGCAAGGTGCTAGTGAAAGGATGGGATGGAAAATAAGTACTAATGGATTAATGTTCCATGATAAATGTTTTATTATAAAAGCTAGCGAGTGATTAGATAATTCTTGCTTCCAAAAGCTGGGTTTAAATATTTCTGCTTGGCTAGAAACCAAAATAAATACATCACTTAGCTATCTGGTTTATAGGAACATCTATATGAATAAAAAAGCAGTAGAGATTTGGTTCCTTTTGTACAGTAGGTGTAATAAATAGCCAGCTATAGCAATGTGCTGCTTACTGTTTGGAGCTGTTATTATATATAAAAAGAAATTATTACAAGTATTAAAGGTACAGCCAGAACATACAATATACAACAGAGCTACACTGTTACTAATTAAGTTAGTTTTCAAAGGGTTCAACTGTAAAAGTTCAAATAAAGAAGTCATCCTCTTTAAGGAAAATTAAGATACAGACAAAAAAACCAAAAACTGAATACTTAGATTTATAAAATTTATACAAACACTTGAGCCACAATGATTTTATTTCTGCTGGTAGAGCAGATTTTGAACACAGGTGGACTTATCAAAAGGATATAATAAAGATTTTAAGTGCAATTCCTTATAAAACTTGGTTTCTGTAGATATATTTATTAATTAATGGATCTCAAAAGACTTATGGGGGAAATTGATTTTATGCCTGTTTCACTGGTGAAGAAATCAAGGTATTCAGAAATAAACCAGCTTATTCAGCAGCCTCCAACAAACCAGACTGCTGATGTCTCAGGTCCAATTTAATAGCATGTTTAAAGGATCATGATGGCACTGATTGTCTTGGCTATACTTGATGCAAATGCTTGAACAGACACTTGATACTTTATTGTTAAGGAAGTGCCTTTAGAGGGGCAGTGTCCTCAAATCATCTACGGTGCCTTTTGTGCAGTTTTCTCAGAATAACCAATATAATTTCAAATAGCATTGACAAGAATTCAGTCTGAGAGGCATGGCTAGACCTTGAGAAGAGTTGGAAGAGAAAAGACAGACTCTATCGCACGAGGTCTTCCTGTGTACAATTGCTGAAACATGGATAAGAAGGTTAGAAAAAATGATGCAAACTCTAATTCAGAGATGCAGTCACAGTCACAGTTCATCAACTTAACAGAGAATGAACAAACACAGGAATGTGTGAGCTATGGGGAGGAGGACACCGAAATTATTTTAGTAGAACATCACATTAAGAGTAAAGCAGAACAATGCAGAGAAAGTGCTCATGCTCTTTCCTTCTGTCAGCTTAGAATCTAAGTCTGCACTCTGCATGTTGTTGAACACACTTGATTTATTTCATGTCACTCTGTCTTGCCTGGATTATTGAGGGATGCTCCAAGTGCCAAGGGAATATAAATGATATGAACAACAGTCAAAGCAACCATAAATTGATCAGTAGATATTCACACTGAAGTACCCCATTTTAAAGCATGACCTTATGCTTCTTTAACATTACAACCCTCCCAAATACTAATCTTAAGAGCTCAGGCTGATCTCAATATGAAAGGCAAACAGACCATTCTCTTAGTCCAGGCAGCCTAGGGATGAGTGACTGTATATGCATTTTTCTTCTGGCTGTCTAGAATTCAATATTTAATTGATATATTCAGTACATGGTGTCTGCTGACAGTGGGATACTTGTGCTTATGGGCTGTTGCTCTGTCTTCTGCAATCTCACCACCTTGTTCTGTGCACAGGATGAGAGAACAAGAGCATGAGTGGATCTGCTAACTCCAAGTTCCCTGGACTTTGGAGAGATTGTCCTGGCCAGCAGTTTTGGGCTCAGGCAGACTAGCCCTAAAACTGAGCAAATATGGGGGACCCCAGTGCTGAGGTCTGTGCTATCACAGCTGTGCTGCAAACAGTACTTAGATACTCCTTCAAATGCTTACTAAGGAATGTCTAGTCACACTACACTCACTCCAGTGTAAACACACCCTTAAAGCAGATGTAGAACATGCCCCAGAGGGAGATAATGCAACACCCAGGGAAGGCTGGTGAATAAAGCAGCCTACATGCAGTCACTCTGCCCTGCACATTCATACTGAGATGAAGGTCAGACTTCAGCTTGGTGCAAAGCTAGTGGAGCATGACAGCCACATAAAATATGATATAATAAACATATGGGAGTGTTGCTTTCTTCTGCTGCTATCAGTCTTATGGATGTCAGTGGAATAAAGATTTGGCCTGTGTTGCATTGCCCTACAGTAGTTTTACAAACAAGGTAGATTTATATGGCTTTGGAGTTAAGCTACTGCTGCAAAAACAAGTCCTGTAGAAATGTTTGGTGTGAGTGTATATATAGAGAGGCTACACTGGTTTCTATTGTATTAATGCTGAGGCTCTCTTAAAATTATTCAGAACATAATTCTTTTCCATTTCTGCTAAGGGAGGGGTAGAAAATTATACTTTTATGGAATGGTTCCCAGTCCTAATATCCCTGGCTTAAAATAAACCCCTTTATGAATGTACTTGAATTAAGCTGTGCACTAAAAGCCAATAGAGGAAACTATATTGAATTGTCTTGCATGAAAAATTACTAAGAAATGCATCTGTGCAGCACATCCATAAGTAAAGATACATGGCCACCATTGCAATTCAACACATTGCTCTGAAGTTCAACAAACACCAGAATTTGAGTTTGATGGGTGCTGAAGTCTATTTCAAAAAATTACCTGGTCATGCAACTCACATATAATTGAAATAGGAGCTGATTGCTTGAATAGCATTTACCAACTGGACTCAATTTTTGAATCTATCAAAATTCACTGTATTTTCAAAATATATTTCTAATATTAGAATGTTGTCAAACACTGCAGGAAGAGCTATTCTAATGAATGTTTTACAACATTTAAACATTCTCACTGGAGCATGAAAACAGTGTGCCCATGAGTAACCTGAAGAAGATGCAGGAAAATCCTTTTTCCTATGTGGTACAAAAGTGACTTGAAGGCTCCCATGTATCACTGTAGCCTTTTATATTGCTGAACTTCTTAAAAAGTAAAGCAGAACTTTCAAATGTAAATCCAAGAGATGTATGAAGGTGGGGAAGTTTCCTCTCTTCCCATTGATCTGCATGAACAGAGCAATAACATATTTCTCTGAGTGCAAAGTTTGGGTTCAGAATGTTGGTTTTGTCAGAAGAGGGCTGGGGACAGGTTTTCTTTTTAAAATTACCCTTTGCCATAAAATGAAATTTTTCTAGGGCTTATAGAATCTGGGGCATTGGGTGTACCCTGCAGTATTTTGAATCAAAACTGACAGACAGTGGAGTATTTGTCTGAGAGTCTGGGATGCGGTTGATGCTGTGCCTGTGTCCTCAGCCACAGGGAGGTTTGTATTTTCCAGGCTTGCAGTGGCACAGGTGAAGAGCAGCAGATGGGTGCAGGCCAACGTGGGCTCCTGTCTCAGGTAGGAGTACAGTTTCTACACCATGGGCAAAGGAAAGCTTTCTTCAAAGCACTGATCGCAGTAAGAGCCTAAATAGAGTTTTCTAAACCGCTTTTTGAGGTGCCTATCTCTCCTTAATGGCTATAAAGAGAGTGTAGGGTGACTGGCCTCTGAAATTAGTTGCTTCCACTGATACTGTGAATATCTACTGAGTGCCACCTGGAAAGTATTTGCTTCCTCCTGGCTCTCTGAAGATTGACCCCGTTCACTCAGGCTATGCTCCTGGGTGAGCTTTTGCCCCTGCCTGAACTCATAGAGTGAAGTTTTGTTTATACCCAAACTGAATTAAAATTTCCATGTAGTACAGGCTATGGAGTTGGGAAAACTTCAGCTCTGACTCCAGGGAGTCTCGGTTTACAGTGAACCTCTTGAACAAAGAAACATGGATTTTCTGTTTTTTCCCCACTCCTCTGATTCCCCCACGATGAGCCAAAGGAATTCAGCCAGTGAGGGGGTGGCTCAGGCTCTGCTCTTTGGGCTTTTCACTCAAATGAAGGTGCTGACTCCTCACGAAGCTACTAGTGGGCTAAGTGTAAATCTGCTTTCCCACCCCAAGGACTTGCCTCTGACTATGCACAGAAATTTATCGTTTGTTTTTTAAAAAAATATTGCTCCCCATTACCCATAAAAGAGAGAGGCTTGTTGGAGCTGCACACCTCCCAGGCACGGTGCTATTGGTTGCCCTGCCAGCCCCATAATGTAAATTACCTTTGCACTTTGTAATAGAGTCAGCACCATGACAGGAACTCACACATCACTCAGTTGGCTAAGGGTAATAAAGAGAAAAATCAAAAGGAGCATGAGTTCATGCTGGAGGCATGTGCAATCAAGGAGAGAGATTTATGACAAAAGCTGAGTTACAATATTATAGAATATAAACAGCTTCTTACTGTTATGTTTTCATACACCCCATGTTCCTTCAGTAAGTACAGTGTTAAGTTTGGGGGAGACTTAGCTGTGAATTTTTGCCTTCTTAAAAAGGTCTGGAAAAACAAACTTGCATTTATATGGCATAAAAATCATTGCTGAGGTTCAGCCTGCTGGTGTGAACAAGTACAAGGTAGCAGTCTCTGGCTAACTGGCATCAAAAGCGTATTTCAAAAGTCTGGTGTGAGGATTCTCATTTGTTGAAAGAGGTTTAGCTTCTGCAAAACTCACTTGGTCTATTCACCACTCTGCAGTAACATCTATCATCAGTAGCCACTCAGTATTTACCAGAAGCAGTGCCAAGTGCCTGACACGGGGATGGCCTCACTACAGACTGTACCCAATTCATTCTCCTAAGAATATCCTGACTATAACATTATCTGAGCATCCTCTGGTACAGAGGAGTGGCTGTGCAGTCTTGGGCCAAAGCTTTACCAATTTCTGTTGCAGATGCTGAAGGAGCACCACTCTCTCAGGAGATGGTACACTGATGTCCTTGGTTCCATGCCAGCATCTCCCCACAGAGCTGCTTCATCACCATCAGAGCTCCTGGGCATCATTTGCAGTCCCAGGGATGTGGGCCAGCCCTGCATCCTCTTTCCCCTTCACTCACACTAACCCCTGCCTCCTAGGTGAACAAGTGGTTGGTGTGCAAAAGAATAAAGAAAATAAAGAATAAAGAAAATCAGAATGAACAACAAAAGACGCAATTGTAACTTGGAATTAGCTCAGAACAGAATTTTAGGAGAACTGAAATGCTGCAGAACCATATAACAAAAATTTGACAATTTCAATGTGCTTTTTTTGTCCCTGTCTTTGTTACAAAGAGCAGCTCTTTGCACTTGCTAGCATTATGTGATCTGTGTTTCCCTGTAAAACTGCAAAAAGAACAATTCTGGTGTCTGTGTTTCTTCTAGTGGTCTTTGTGCCACTTTTATTCTCATCTGGGAAAACAACAACAGGCCCAGGTACTGAGATCTCCTGCCCACCCTTTGCTCACAAGCTGTAGGTACAACCTCAGTCAAAGGGACTGGTGTACACTACTGTGGTACATCAGCCCTTCCTCTGGGTGCCCATTTTTCACCCCATCTCACCCCACAACTCCACTGGCTGTGGCGAGATAGAGGGGTTTGGTTTAGCCCCAAAGAAATTGTCTCATAATTTGACAAGAGGGTAGAATTCCAGAATCATAGAATCAATTAGGTGGCAAAAGACTCTGAATGTATTGAGTTCAACCTTTGACTGAGCACCACCATGTCAACTAGACCATGCCGCTGATTGCTGCATCCAGTCTTTCCTTAAACACCTCCAGGGACAGTCAATGGAAAATGTGGAAAACATCAGCTTTTTATATTAACACAAAAAGGATGAAGCAGATGTTTTTAAGTAAACATGGACTCTTGTTATGCATATCTGAGAAATCAAGAGAAGCTTTTTCAGAAGCAGGAGTAGCCCATGAATTTAAAGGAGTTTTAAATACTGTACTTTCCCATAAAGCTATAAAATCCTGGCAGAAAGCTCAGCAGCCAATCAAGAAGGAATGAACCTGAGCATGTTATAACTCAGATTACCAATAAAAATGTCAGCCTGAAATCAGAAGTGGGTAGTTTTATAATCTTGAACTGAAAGTATTTTTTTAATTGCTTTCAAATGGGGAACTTAACAATATAATTAAATATATATATAAAAAGCCCCAAAGTGCTACAATCTGCTTTACTATCTGACTTTGTCAAGCTGATTATTATTACAATAAGGGAAATGGTGGATTTGAATGTCTTTTCTCTGGCACTGCAATTTCCCAGCTGTTTTATTGGGATTGTATTAAAACTGGACAAAATGTACTCTGCTGCTTCCATAAAAACTAGTTGAGCATTAAGAGTTAATACCAGCATTTTAAAATCATTAAAACCAGCCTGTAGCTGTAGATTAGTGTGGGGTGAGATGTGTTATTTGAAGCAGGTGTGATCTGTCAGGAGCTGTGTTTTGGCATTTTACAACCAGTGGGGCTAGGTGCACAGCTGTAGACTGAAGAAAAATGGACCAGCGTGGGTACAATGGGCGGCTTTGTATATATGTTGCTATTTTGCTAATGCACTTTTAGCGTATATATAGATAAACAGTTCAAATATTGATAGGTATTTTGTGATATTAATAGGCTCACTTTAATCTGGTTTAGTCTCTAAAGTATATTACATTGATCAGTGACCACTGATATATTTTCTTAGTGAGACTAAATTATGCTCTTTCCCAAAGGATATGTCTGTAAACAAAGCGCCTGGAGGAATAGTTTGGATAGTGAAAGAGAGCTGAGTATGTGTCAGTCAGGTGTAAACTGCTGGAAATAACCTGTTACTGTTTATGGGCCAGCTTGTACAGATTGCTTCAGAACAGAGTTGGTTGGGAGCCAGCAATCAAACAATTCTTTTGTTGGAAAATGCCAGTGTGGGGAAACAGAAGTATTTCACAGGAATGTGTCAGTCTGATGAAGTTTTGATGAAATACAAACAGGGTCCTGCTGGAAGCCTACCATGTTCCTGCCAACCCGCACAGGTTGTTGTTGGACCAGAAACTGTTTATTCTTCTAAGGCTCATGTTGATAGGGCTGCCCCAGCCTCCCCAGGTCCTGACCCTCCCTGGTGCTGGTGGGGTTGGGCAGTGTGGAAACCTTGTCTGAGGCTTAGAGGGTGTTCTTCCAAGAATTATTTGGTCATGCAAATTTCAAACCTCAAATTTCAATATCTTCATTATGACAAAGCAATTTTTTTACACAAATTTTCTTTTCCATGGAGTGTTTCTATATTTTTAATTTTCCAAAGGACAGTGAAGTTTTCAATTATTTTAAGTTATCTTCCCAACAGAAGAAAATTTCAACTTAATCTCATCTAGTCGATGGCACAGAAATGCTACTGAGATCATGCACATGGATTACCCAGACTTTCATATAAGCCCCTCAGGTCTTGATAGCAACATGTTATTTGGGACAGGAACATGTAGTGATCTTCCACTGTTTAAAGTAGTAATATCCTTAATTTCATAATGGAAAACTTCCCTGATATGACTGCTTTAAAGAATATTATTTATTATACTATAGGACTAATGAAAAGTATTTTTTAGCTATGTAGTAGAAACAAAATAAAATTGAAATATGTAAACTCTGTAAGTTTAGGGAAAAGCCATAAAGACTGATAAGTAGATTTTAAGAACAAATAGATTTCTGTGAGACTGACAGATTGTAGATAACATACAGATAGTGCTCATTCCTTTGCTATAAATATGAGAGTCTGTTTTTCTTCCCACCTATACTGATTTTTTTTTCCATTGTAAGTAATTTTCTTGCAGTGGAGCTACTAGTGATTTACTCTAGTGCAAATAAGAATTAGAATTGGAAGCATTACAGCAGTGTCCATTTAACTGTCACAAAGGGTAAAGACAAGAGCTCTCAGAGAAGGTTGTTTATCCTTATGGGAAGGGACAATAAAAACCACAGGGGATTTCCCTTCTGGCCTGGGTGGAATTTTAAGGGATGGAAAAGGGTAATTTTTATTCTGTACTTTAATAATCCAAGACCTTTGATGTTAGTGGTAGATATCAGTATAAATCTCAAGGGCATGAAGTTAATGGAATTACATTAAGGGTGAATTTTCCTCAAGGAGCAATTGACACACTCTGCTTTGCAGCTAAGAGTGCTGTAGGTCAACAAGGCTTTGTTAATTATACAGATTATGTGAAACACGACTACTTAGACCACAGAAATATGTACTGTTCAATTACACAGATATAACCAAAAAGACAATATTATTCTGAATCTTTCCTGTTGAACTAAATACTAGAATTTTTTACTGCTAGACTCCAGCCAGGAGCACTGGTATGTAAGCTGGAGGACTGTGAGTATAAAGCAAGGTCTAAAGAGTTTAAGCCTTATTTTTGTACTTAAATCTTGTACTATTTGCATTCTCTGTTACTGGGACATTCACACGATCCCTGGTGACTCCTGGGACACAAAATGTGTATCTTGTGAAGCTAAAGGAGCAAAGCCAGCGCTGTCACATAATAAATAAAAATGTGGAAGATGAAATTTATAACATCCTGAAGGGTGTAGTAAGTGAAGTCAAGCTAACGAAGAATGTATCCAGAAAGGCCTGTGAGGCCAGACCAAGTATTTTTCCATTCAAAATATCACAATGGGAGTGCAATGGCATTATTTCCATCATCTCTGGTGGTGGGGAGGAACAGGGGCAGAGATTGAGGAGGAGAACTGCCACCAATACTTTCAATGTCTCCAGCGTGTAAGAATCATTAATCAGCCAGCAATGGTCACATGAGGTTACATGATATTATAACCTCCCTTTTGGAAAGAGAAGCTGTTCTGTGGCAAGGCTTGCAAACTACTTTTGATGTAGACTGGTCTCTATTTGGAAGTTTCCCACATCTGTGGGAGAGGCCTGTAGTTTTCTCTTATTGATGGTGAAGTTATGGTAGAAATTATTTAGAGGGAAAACTGTGTTCTAAAAGGGCAGTGGCAGGAAGAAAAATGTCTTGACGTACACAGTGGCTCAGTCTGCAAAAGCATTAATTTAAAGACTTCCTATGCTTTACTATCATTAACACATTGTAAACACATGAAGCTAACTATTCATAAAATAGCATCCATTTCATGGTCCACATCACTCATCTCTTGTGGGAAACCACGCAGGAAGAGTAGGGTGAGCCCCTGGGGAATAGGAAAAATTTTAGTATCATTCCTTAAGGGAAGATAATATTTCTCTGGCCTGTAAACAAACTGCTCATTTGAATGTGAGAATTGGTATAGCTGCAAGACTGGCATAGGATCCAAAATCCAGCCCCCTCCATGATTCTGCATCCCATCAGTAGAGTACAAGGTAACTCTGGGTCTACAGTGAATCTTGTGCTTAATCCTCAGCCTGATGCTTTTGCAGGTCTCACTTCAGAAGTTAAGCAGAAAGTCCTACAACCTGTGGCAGATAACTTAATTGAAAATTATAAGGTCTCAGATAAAATAATGTGATGAGGTCTGGATTTCAAGGAGGACACAGATATGCACAAGATGAAGAAAGTTACATATTGTGAGAGGAGATTTGAAAATGAGTGAAGAGATTTGTCATGAAAAGTTGAAGAATTGAGTTTATTTTCTTTATCACAGAAAAAAATTGCAGTGTACATCTGTCACTCCAATGCAACATGGATTACCCTTGTTCCTTTTTCCAGTCCAGTGGATATATTAGGTCATATGTGCATGGACAATGACAGATTCTAAGTCAACAGTGATGGCAGTGTCAAGTTGAGGACAGATACTGCCTTACCTCTCTAAAGACAGCATCTCTTGGTTACCACTGTATTTCCAAGTGGCACTGTCATGTGCTAAGCAACAGCTCTGCCCTGTTTCTCACTCTGCATTTCTCTGCATTTCTAGAAACCTGCTTCTAGTTACTGCTGCAGCTTCTTCACCTGCTTTTTGCTCCCATGGACATGAGCTCGGCCAAAACTTTGCTGAAAGCATGAGAAAAGTATTTTCACAACTCGGCTGAATTCTGGGGCAGGAGAATGGGAGGGAGGAGGGTCCATCTCCCAGCCCTGCATTCTCACACTCACACATCACACAGGCCATGGAGCCAGGTTGGAAGGGGCAGAGGATGGTGTCAGTGTCAGCCTTTCATTTCCAGTTAAAGAAGTCATATGTGTGTCTGTGCTATTGAGGACAGTCTGGTCCTCTGTAATGAGATATAAGCTTACAGGAGAACTAGACTAATTGTCCCAGCAAAGTTCTGAAAAAAATCATGTGGTAGTAAGTATAAATAAAAGATCCAACAGTCTCTTTCAATTAATATTACTTGTATTACACTTGAAATGTATACAGTGCTACATGAAGAAAAGCACATACCACCAGTGCAAGCAACAACTTCCAGCTCTATAAGAAGTGGGAAACATATTTTTGCTCAAATGAGGTCTGACTTAAACTTGTGGCACTTTGGGCAGCTGTTAAATTATATTTTGAACTAGCATTTGAAGACATCTTATCACATCCAGATTGAGGCAGAAATTGGACAAAGATGTGAATGGCCATTGTTCATCTGAAAGCTATTCCTGTATTCTCGGTAGAACTGTTGATATTTGAATTGGGGAAACACCCCTGTCTCAGTTAAATTGTTTCACCCCTCCACCAGTGGCAGTTTCGTTTTCTTGTAGTGAGCCTAGCCTTTGGACTGCCTGTACTGAGGCAGCAAGGGCTGGGATAGATAGAGGGGGACCCACTTTTACCTGTCATCTTCTCCGGAAAAAGGCTGACAGTCTCAGAAAGCCAGCATCACTTGCATTAGAGCAGACAGATAACCTACAGAACTTGGTTAAATGGTTGCACGAGATATAGGTGTGTACTTATGTATATGTATAAATTTCTCTTGACAAGGAAATGGCAAAGTGCAGCGGGGCAGAACAACCATCTTAGCCTTCCTTTTCTTCTTGCAGAAGTTTTACCAGCAAGAGAACCCACTGCTCCACTGAGCAGTGATGGAGCAGAAGCTTTGGGCCGTGTTTTTGCCTTTGACTGATGGACTCTGAGACTTGAAACTGGCATGCAGCTTCCCTGAGACCCAGTTGCTCTGCCAATAACACAGACTGGTGAAAGATATATCCCGGGGGTGTAGTGAGGATGAATAAATTGTTGAAAAGAGCATTGAGGTGCTCAGCTGAAACATACTTGATACTATCAGATAATTGTTGTATTCTTTATTCATTGATAAATAGCTATTTGGACAGTCCTTGGGAAAATGTGGACATTTGAAAAGAGGCCAATAATATTCTTTACAGGAAAAGCAATGACCATAAATTTGAACATGCTTTATATAGGTTACATCTGAAGAATGAAAATATATCTGTAGATTAAATTACTACATTTGTAAAGTATAAAAATAGGATATAGTCATAATCCCCCTTTGAGTAAAGGAGGCAAAAAAACCCCAACAAAACAGCTGCTTTCCAAAGTTTCTAGATGCAGAGTTCAATAAAACCTTGATGTATGTAGTATGTATAAGCAGAACTGAGCTTGGATGTATTAATCTCCAAAACCCTTTATTTTGCAGCCAAAATATGCCTACATGGAGTAGATTAAAAATATTTATACAAGGCAAAATTCCAAGGCTAGTGAACATCCTGTTGCCAAAGACATTTTGTGGACAACAATATATCATTTTACCACATACAGTAGTTACTGCTTTCACAGTGAAAGAATATGATAACATAGATATATACACATGAAAATCTGAAATTATGTTTGTGCCCACAAGTTGACTGAAGTGTCTCATATGGCCATTCAGGAGACCAAATCCTCAAAGTGACTGCAGATGCCCTCTTTCCAAGCTGTGAATAATTGTTTGAACTTCAGGAAAAAGCTGTGTCAGTTAAAAAAAAAAAAAAGTTGTTCAGACATGATGGATGTCTTTGGTTGCTAGCTATAGACTTGGAGTGAGTTGTCCTGCTGCACCACAGATTTTCTAAGTGAGGCAAGGCAGTGCTTTAAGACTTCATCACCTTTAGAAACATTACTGAACATTACAGAGTCAAAGCTTCCTATGCCCTTCTCTTGTGGGCCACAGAAACTTATTCAGAAAATACAAATAAAGGAGGATAAGAGTAAGTCAGACCAAACATCCACACAGTCCAGAGCCCCATATCTGAGAGCAGGCTTTGAATTATTTTGATGCCAGAGTGTGTCTGATCTCCTTGAACCTGCTCCTGCATCACATTGCAATGGGTTCTTACATTTTATTTCTTACTGTTACATATCCCCACATTTTTTTTCAAGTCTGCCATGTGTTTATCTAATTTGCTAAAATTCTCTCTTGAAAAAAATGAAGCACAGTGACCATCTCCTCCAAGTTCAACTTCTTTGAGGGACATAATAGTACATACATATTTCTATAAGATCTTCCTCAGGCTGAAGACTCTAAGCCAAATTTCATGTTTCTTTGGTGGAAGTATTTTCAGTTCAGTGCCCATTTTTATCTTCCTTTTCTCTCTCTAACTAGGTTGCAATAATCTCTTGGAGATGAGGGGATGAGGACACAATCATCAAACTGTACATGAACCAAAGATTTACATCACAAAACAATGTCATTTTTTGGTGTGTTTATTTTTTCTTTTTTCCTTTCTTTTTTCTTCTTTTTTCTTTTTTTTCTTTTTTTCTTCCTCCTTCTATTTTTCTTCTATATTCCCTTTTGTTAACACTTCTGTTTTATATGCTACTTTGGTATACGGCTTCTGTGGGTTCAGCCTTCCTCTGATGGGTCCTGTCTATCTTCTTTTACTATAGACAGAACTCAAGAGAAATTGTGATCCTAAAGCACACATAAGTACTCCTTGTTATATTTCTAAAATGAGGAGGAATTAATACGGACTTCTTTTCTAGTTTGTTTTGCTCAAAAAAACCCAAAGAATACTGTGAAAATTAGTCTTAGAGACACACAAACAGTATTGCAATAGAACATGTAAAATGTGATTACTTACATTAATTAAAAATACTCAGACTTAGTTAATTTAATGAAGTATGGTTATCTCCAGTTTTGGCAAAATAATCCTGTTGTTCTGCCAATTTATTTGAGAAAAATAAAAACAAGGTATATGGAAAATGCCAACAATGGATAGAGACGTTAAACATGCTCGAAAACCAGGTATCTTAACATTCTGCTTAGCAAAAATAAGTGAAATAAAAATTAAACAAAACACTATAAAAACTGTCTTTTCTAGATGATGCTGGGGAATAAAAAAACCAACTACTTTTGCTGGGCATTTAGCAAAACAGTTTTCATTCTGGCACAGTGATAGACAATGTTATGAGAAAGTTAGCATATTTTTGTTGTTTTCACAGCACATTTTGTAAAAAAAATTATTTGTCTTAGTTTGATGTTCACTTTGAGTTTTTGAAGAGGTTAGAGGTCTATGAAAAGAATGTAAGGAAATTCGTCTTCTTGGATATTTTTCAATCTGAAAATGAAATATTTCTTTGATTAAAAGAAAATTAAATAAAGATTCTTTAATATTTACTTTTAAACACATTAGTTGGATAACATTGAATACTCATTCAGATCTTGAATTTTGGACTATTTGAAAAATGGCTTAAGAAGTAATTTCAATACAAAGATACTTACAATGTAAACATTTTCATTTCAAAGAGTGTACTTTCTTCATACTGCTTAGAACTTTCAACACAAAATTGCAAAAACCAATTTGTTGTCTAACCGCTTGCACTTTGTCAGGATTTATTTGTTTACTGTTTTGTTGTTTGTTTGTTTTAAAACTCTTGGGCAAGCAGTTGTTATCTGCACTAATTATAATGCCCTATTGTACAGTAATTAGTTCAGTTTTTTGACTCTACACACTCTGAACATGAACCTCATATTGAAGAAACCAGAGCTAAAAAACTGACTTTATAAAATAAATGAGAATCAGGGATTATGCTGTTTTTTCACACAGAATCATAAACTAGATAAATAAACTTTATTAGAGTCAATATCCAAAATTATTTAAGCTGTTCAAGGGTACACATCACTGTCAAATTTTTTTAGATGATTGCACATTCCAAAACCACTTAATTTACAGTGAAGGAAGGCTGGACTCTGCTTTTTATCTTTACCAAGTTTTCAAGCAGAAACAAATACCCAGGCCTCCCAAAACTTAAAATGGAAGCAATAAAGTACCAAAGAAAAGATGAGAACTTCCCCATTCCAAAACAAAACTGCTATTGGCAGCTACATTCCAGGACATCCTGTTTTGATTTTTCTATTTCATCTATTCTTCATCTCAACTGTTTTTCAAACATTTTCAGTAAAGATCTTTAAACAATTGTGGAAATGTTTTCTCTTAATTGGAAGGAAAAAATCCAACAAAGGAGACATTTTAGCCACAGGAGCCCTTTAGGATGGTTCAGAGTGTTTTGAACCCAGTGCCACTGAGGCATTACCCTCACACAGGTGTACAAGAACCATGGGCTTGTAGAAGTGATGTCCTGCATTGTGCTTGAGCCATCAGGGATTTCCCTGCTCCCAGACTTTAAGCATCCTCTACATAGACAAGACGTGGTCCTGCAAACACTTACAGATGTTAATTGGTAGTTCTGGTAGACACAAAGTGACTGACTAAAATTTGTTTAAATGCAGGAAGTCAGAGGCATGGAAGTGTAACACAGAATTAAATGTAACCTTGCTTTGTATTTTCCATCCAAGTCTTTTTTTCCCCGAGCTACACATTGTAGCAAATACTTGCTTACTTCTGCATTTCCCAAGACTTTTTCTCCCTTACTATTGTTTGGTAAGGACACTGTTCTATGGTAATGATAAAAATATTTTGAATGCAGTATATATTAAAGCTGTTGTTGGTTGAAAATTACTTCAAGATATATATAAATTGCTTTTAGTTTTGTTTTACCTCCTTTTGTGCTCTATATTCTATTAGAAAAACATTTGGCCTTCCCCCCCCCCTTTTTTTTTTTTTTTTTGGAATAAAACAAGCCCATTCTTTTCCAATCTGGCGAATAAAACTTAATAAAATTATATTCTTTGATCTCTACCTAACAAAGAACTGTATATTGTTAAATGAAGTGGAACTGCAGCTACACAGTTTGCTGTGGACTCATATTCCTGGAATCAATTATCTATAGATTTTAGAGGAGGACAGAATTTACAGACTTTATAAATGGGAATTGATGGTGAGCTGAAGGAAAAACAGAGACGTTTCATAGTGGTGCAGTGACAAGAAAGAGATCAATAAAACACTATGAAGGAAAATTTTAAGGGAAATAATATTTCCAGATTTATGTATAACATTTCATTTGGCACCACTGGAGGAAATAATTTAATTATTTGCAGAGATAAATATGTACATATTTTGAAATGTTTTCTTGAGAGTTACTCAATAGTATGGAAATTTAATTGCAGTTTTAATACCTAAGTATTAAGTAACTTTTATGTATCACAAATTGTTAATAAAGTGGTGATATAATGTCCATTCACCTCACAGAAAGAAGAGTGCACTGTTAGAAAGTTTACCATAACCAGCAAAGGTGATGGAAACTGCCACTATTACAGCTGCTGCCAGAGCCATGTCTGTGCTTCGCTGGACATTCAAAATGCACTGAGCACTATGGTGAAGGAAATGCTTGGATGTTTTCTAACTTGCTATCAACAGACAACTGCTCTGAGCAAAAGGTTTATAAATGGAGGTCCACCTGTGTAACCATTTGATGCCAGATGCATTCATATCCTCATCCAAGAACTGTTACCTGAGCCTGGAAAATTGGACATAGAATTGCACAGGCTTCCTTTGCACTCGGTTCAGAAAGACAGGGTCTCCAAAGGGAGATTCGATTCTATTCTATTCTATTCTATTCTATTCTATTCTATTCTATTCTATTCTATTCTATTCTATTCTATTCTATTCATCTCCTCAGTGATTCTAAAAACAGTGCAGAAGTTGATTCAGATGCTGACACTAATGCTGTGGATACCTACAAGCAGGCCAAACAAGTCTCACAGGTGCCTCTGTGGGTGATTCAAGCCAGCTGAACAGTTCAATTCAGCTCCAAATCAGCAGCACCAATTATAGTTGCATGCTGAATCTGCACCTGCTTCACTTGGGGCTGGTATAGGTGTCAGGCAGAATAAGTTCACAATTTACCTCAAAGCCCTCTTAGGTGCATCCCTGGGATATATGGAGAAAGCATTGTAACAAGTCCTAGAGCTTTGATAAACATATGTGAATCATGTGCTGTAAGAAAACCGAAACCCAAACAACAGTAAAGATCTATTTACCTTTCAGCTTCACCTCTAGTTTGTCATTGTATATAAATTGTCTTTGGAATTTTGGCTTAAAGCAGTCTTGCTCTTTGGTAAGGCATCCAGATGGAGACAAAACAAGACATGAAATAAGCTGTGAAGGTATGTACAAGGTAAAATCACGAGCTGATATGAAGAAAGAGAACCACTGGTCATAGAGTTTAGTGTGGAGAAAAGTAAAACAAATAAATGATTTATCGAGGAAAAGAGAACAGATATGGATTTAGGACAATGAGTCAGGAGGATGTTCCTAGCTGTATCACTTTGAAGGTTCTGTAGGGAAGTCAAGAGGTTTTTTTCTACTTCTCCTTTTCTTACACTCCTTTTTGCTAACTATTAATCTTTACATTTTTAGATAGAAAAATGAAAGTGAAGACCTTTCCTATTGATGGATTTGCTGTTCATAGTGTTCTGTATTAAAAATGTGGATACTAATACCTGCTGTCCTACACAATTCTTTTTTATTTGCTTCTTGCATTTTCTCTTTTTGTGTTAATATTTCAGATTACTCTTGATCATATAGTTAAATATGGCAAAACTAAAAGAGTATCATAGGGCAGGACAAATAGAAAATACAAATTACTTCATTCTAGGTGTGATTGCTTTTTTCCTACAATGCACACCTCTTGGAACTGGAGGATCTAGTTCCAGTTGTCACTTTTCCATATTACCCTGAAATCCAAGAAATAGGAGTCCTGCAGTCATGAATTATTTAGCTTATCGATAATGGAACTGCAGCTCTGGCAAGTGCCCTGACCATGAGAACATCATGCCATCTTAGGAAATAATCATATCCACTTCCTCACTGGAGTGTAGGCTGCTGCAAAAATTGGATTTTTTCATGTTTCCACGAAGAACATGAAAAGCCCAGCTCTGTCTGTGGTTGGCCACCAATGAAGCAACTTCTGAGAGTCTAAGTATAACAAAAATTAAGGACTTGTAATTCTTTCAACTGGTATGGATGAATTAATGAATTCAGGTGCCTACAAGGCCAAACAACTCTAGGAACTAATTTTTTCTCTAGGTTTGAATAAAGTTCAGGATTCCACCTGGGCACCACTCTTGAGGAAGCAGAAGCAGCAATTATCAGGAATAGAAAAATCAGAATTATGTTAAAGCCATGGCTCATGTTTACAGCCTAAGCACAGCTGCACTCAACATTTGTCAGTGAAAGAGGCCTCCAGCTGTCTTGTTGACAGGTAGTAACCTTGCATTGCTCTGCCACAATAATAGATTGTACTTATGATCAAAAATAAAGTATTCTGTTATACCCCTGTAGCCACATACCCTTTCTGCCCTGTACTCAACAGCATTTACATACACAGTCAGTAATTCAGTGTTTGTGCAACTGTGCAAACAATAACACTAGACAGAACTGTTTCTTTTAAGATCTTTACACATCTCTGGTTGAAACATAATCCTGACCTAACCATGCCCTCCTCTTCTAGAAATGAGATGGTATTTGAAAGTATGATGGTACTATGAAAGTCTGTGGAGCTGAGAATGGGGACATTTAAGCTGAAGTGTTTGATCTTTGCACTTAGAGTTAAGCATCATTTAGACAGCCAAGTGGCTTAATTTTCAGAAGGGCAGACTGACTGCAAATGTGCTGGGTAATTAACATCCCAACAGTCCATTTAAGTAACTTAATAATGTTATCCCTGATTTACTGAGTAGGCCTTTGGCTCGCAATCAATAGCACAGCCAGAACAAGATCCCAGAGCATGTAACTCCCCCTCCAGCGCTTCTCTTCATTAAGCAGTGAGTCAAGTTTAAATCTCTACAGATATTTTGTGGATAGAACGGGTAACCTCTCACAGCAGGTGGGGTCAAAACACAGGCATTCCCTCACCAGGGACTTCCTAAGTAATATCAGATCTGCCCACACCTTCATTCCCTGAGCAACTTCCCAGGTTTTGACTGTCTCACAGAGAGAGTAAAATCCAGCCTCAACCCAGTAGTGGCAGTAACATGAGCTCCCTCCAGGGCCAAAATTTTTGATCACACACTCAGAAATATCTATGTGAACAATCCCCCTTTTAATGTTATTTCTGTATAAATTATGCACTACTCCTTTCCAGCCAACATTTTTTTTATCAGCAAAAGTTATTTGGTAAGGTTTTTGTTTTCATACTGAGTTTTGATTAAGGAGAAGGAAAAAAAGAGCTTCCCTTCATTTTCACAGTATCTCTCGGCAGAGCTAGCACTCCTGTTTCTACAGTGGGATTTGGATTTTGTTTTTCTCTACAGTATGTCTTGACAAATAGCCCTCTCTGATTACTGTGCTTGCACAAGATTTCGTTATGGTTTTGATAACATGCCACAATCTTTAAGTTTCTGTTTGATATAAAGAGTCAGTCCCTGAACAGTAATCATAAGAGAGTAGGGAATATTGAGTGTTAGAGTTTCCATATTTTATGAGCTGCCAAAATAAATGATTTAGGGCAGAGAAGCCTATATTAGTAGCAGATCTCCAGCTTCACTAAGGCAAGATACAGCGCTGACGAGTGGGCCGGTTTGTGGGAACTTATTTTTAGTTCCATTGTTATGACTTCAGTCTTCAGAGCCCAGATTCCCAGGTGGTATGAGTTGATCTGGTTGCATTGTCTTCTGTGCAACTGTGAGTTCTACACTCATTTGTGATTCTCTCCATAGCCCATGTCTGTCTAAGCATCTGGTGCTGATGAGACAAGTCTCTTCCGGACATATCCAAAATTTTCATTTTTCCACTGCCCAACATGAGCAGTGTTTTGATTATTTGCAGTGCTTCTTCGGGTCTTTCTGATCCCTGCTATACATAATTCTGTATCTGACTGTAAAACTGGTATCAGTCAAAGGGGAGTCAAGTTAGTTTTAAACTTTGGCTGGCTGCAAAAGAGGAGTAATACACCAGAGATCAAAAGGAAATATTTTCCAAGGGTCTCATCCAAGGGAACTCCTCTTGGATGAAAATATTCCAAGGGCCACACAGACTGTAAAAAGTCTCTCCAGAGGCCAGAACTGCCCATTTTCAGAATCTCTGTGTTAACAACTTCCAATTCTTTGTTTGAGCAAACTTCTCTGGTGGTTCCTGTTTCACTGTGTTTATTATCTGTCTACTTGGGAAATCATATGTAGGTAGTGTTTCCCACCACATTAATTTTATCTTGCATGTATCTTAAAAAGTAATGCTGAACTGCTCCCAAGGCTGTGGGAAATTGTGTTTCTGGGAAGTTACTGATTTAGGGTAAATATCCCGGTGACATTTGTCCCATCAGTGGAGTTTCACTAGTAGTGAGTTGAAATGATATGATATCCCCTCAGCAGACTCTCAAATGTTTGGGTTTTTTCTCCCCCTTAACAGAGAATTTCAATACATCTATAATCAAAGAAAAGAACAGTGTAGTTTGTAGTCATGCCCAAATTCTGAATAAAATGGGATCAAGCCAGTATATTGGACCTAAATTCCAGATTGTGGCCAGACATGTACTCTGCTACCTTCTCACACAAAACAGAGTGCCTGAAGGACTTCAGTTTGCTGAAATAATTCCAGTCATGGTGATTCCCATTCTTTGCATACTGAACTGATGAGTAAAGATCTTGCCAGGAAGGAAGGGAGGAAGAGATTTAGATTGCTCATTGTCATTGCTGTAAAGGATACAGGATAAGTGTATCACAGTATCAAGTGAAATCTATTGTCTGCTATGTATTGTCTTAAGCGATAAAGGTTTAACAAGTCACATTATCTTGGTGATCCACTTCACACACCTGTGTCCTCCTGTTATTTTCACATTACACTTTAAGATATTTGTGCCTATATTAAAAGAGTACACTGAGGCATTTTTACATGGCTTCATATTCTGAAGGGATTTTTTTTTGAACTTTCATTTGACCTTCCTAATAGGTTGAAGGGGAGGGGAGGAAAAATAGTGAATATAAGTGAAAATAAGGGAACCTCTCTGAAGGTCACCTACTATAATACCTTTATTAAAGCAAGACTACTACAACAGATGAGGCCAAGTCTAGCTGGTTCTTGAAACCCTCTGAGGACAGACCTTCCACCGGATGTGGGTTCCAGTGTTACACTACTATCCAACTGAAGAAATCCTGGTGTTCGAGGTGAACCTCCCAAGCTGAAGCACTTTGGTATTGTCCTTTGTTAAATCATCTCCTACTCCTGTGAGCAGTTTGGTCCCATTGCCTTTACAACTGTCCTTCAAAGAGCTGTAGTCTGCTGTTAAATTGCCCCTTTGCCTCCATATCACTGCTTAAAGGCAGGACAACTTAATCTTGCCTTCCTCTGGCCACATTTCTCTTAATGTGATCTATTATGCAGTTTCCTGTGCTTGTGATTAGAACACCCTTGTGTCCATTGGTCTGGTATTCCCTAAATGCCAAATGTCCTTTTCAAAGAGGCTGCTGTTCAGATAGCTTACTCACTGACTTGTGCTTGCCCCAGATATAAACCTTTGCACTTATCCTAGCTGAATTTTGTGAGATTTCTCTGAGATTAATCTCCAAGTTTGTCAGGGTCCCTTTGGTTTCAAACTCTAGTTTTAGAGTGTGTCAAGCCCTGCCTTTTCTGCTTGATTACTACACATTTGACAAGGGTGGCTTCTGTCTCATTATCCAGGTCATGGCAAAAGATGATGAAGACCACCAGTCTGACTATCAGCTCCCAGGCTGCTCTGCTTGTTGCTGGCTGCCAAATTGATACTGAGACACTAATTAGAATGAGGTGTCTTGGCCAGTATTCAACCCATCTTGAAGACAGTTTGTCTAGCTGGTATTTCCTCAGCCTACACATGAAAACACTATGTGGGATGGTGTCAACAGTTTTACAGAAGTCAGAGTGTATTACATGTTATCTGCTCAAACACTAATTTCTTCAACAAAAGCACTTGGGCTGGTGGTGTGTGATCTGCTGATGTTAACTGTTTCTGATTACCTTCCTATCCTTCAAGCTGGTGAAGCAATAATGCTATTGTGATGGTGATGGAGAGGATAGAAAGCTCCTCTGATGTAACAGGTTTCAGTCAAATGATACACCAAAATATTTTACCACTCAGTGCAAGTGGCTGTGCATTAAACCAGTGCAGGTTTTGGCAGCACCAAAAAATTTGTCTCTTGAGATTCTTCTTCCCCTTAGCAGAGCTTCACTGCTGCTGGAGGTTTTGTGTGTCTTGATTAGGAAAGCACATAAGCATATAAGGATATAAGAACATTTATAACTTTATAAAAATATGGTTTTAGCAAATATAGTTTGTTCTTGGCACCAAATTAAGCTGTCTCTTACAATACCTGGTCTTTCCTGTATCATGCCCTTTTCTCCTATTCTGTGTGTCATGTTCCTTGATAAACTATTTTAAATATCATTGTTATTAAGTATTACTCCTGGACACAAGTCAAGATGAATAGCTCATTTCATATCTCCCACAGTTGTTGTTTTAGGGTTTCCATAAACTCAGCTAGACATCAATGTATCAGTTACATTTGGGCCATATGTTCAAGACTTTCTTTAAAGCATTAGGAATAGCATCTCATATTTTATGCTGCTCGGTATATTATAATATAAAAAATAAATATGAAAGACAAAATTAAAAGGATTTTGGGCTTGGTCAGACTGAAACCTTTCAATTGACCCCAAATTAATTTCATCTAGCCATTTCCCTTCAGAGAATTTAGAAATTTTCTAGTGGGGAAAAAAGCCAAGGTTTTAAATCCTTTGTGAAAAAGATTTTCATTCCCTATAGAGCTGTAAAACTCAAGTAACAAACATGTATATGTTTTATCTCCTCCTAAATCACATGTTAGCTTCCTGCAGGCGAATGCCAGCAGTTCCTGTCAAAGGTATAAGGTATAAAACTATACTGGTAGGAGCTGAGCTTCAGAGACTTCCTGGCTAACATGGGGATTGCAAAAAAACCCAAAATAGATTGGGAAGGAAGGCTGCATTCATGTGAAACATGGAAGCTCTACTCCAAATCAGAGGTAATTTTTAAAGGGTCAGGATCCTCTGGATTGTTAGAATGGCCTTAGGCTTTTCTTTGCAGAGATAAAGCTTGAAGAAGAGAGTGTTACGGTAATAAAAATTATTCCAGTTACAGTATTCTTCAGCTGGAGCTTTCTGAAAACTTTGAGAAGAAAAATGTGTCCTCCCGCCTCCCTGGAGCTCACACAAGAACTATGAGTGGATAATGGATAGAGTGAGAAATGATAATTTTTCAGGAAAACAGTCCAAGACAATTCAGAGAAGAAACTGAAGCCACAATGATAATAAATAACTAAATAATATTTGGTTATCTGTGCCAAGCTGTGTGAATATGTCCCTATTTTAGATGAGTGTAATTCAGAAGATGTGCAGAATGAAAAAGATTTGCCTTAGAATTAGTCCTTAAAATAGACAGAAATACTCTTAAAGTAAGTAAATGAAGGTTATATTCAGTGTTTTGCTCAGTTACAGCAGATGCAAATAACAGGTAAACACAGATAAACACTACCCTCTCTGGTGCATCTTCTGGCCTGACCTAGATTTTTCTCTGCAGATAAGCCTCTTATTATTTTGATTTTTAGGAAGTTAAAAGTTCCAAAGTGTACACAGTGATTAATATCATTTTGGAGACTATTCTATAAATAGTCTATAAAATATTTTAATCAGTGAGGGAGCTTTTCTGATCTTAAACCTAAGGACTTTTTTTAACCTAAAATACAGCATCTGCAGTAAATATAAACTGATTTTGTCTAATACTTTAAAATCTTCTGTAACTTTATTTTTTTTTTTTTTAGCCTGTAGACCTGGATTTACATTCATTTCATATGATATACAAATGTCCAGCCTTGGCAGCAAAGGTCAAGTAAGTTACCTATGCTGGCTGTGGAACAAGGTCATCCATGGGTGAAGTGGCTGAGCTTCCAGAAATGTGCACCCTGGCTTACCTCACTGCAGCTTCACCAGTGACTTGAGCCCATTTCTGTGAGAAATTAATGGAAGCCACTGAAATCAAAGGAAGAAATTAAATGCTTGTGTACATTCCTGCTTAACTCACAGACTTTAAAAATTATTTTAATAATTTTAATATAACTTGCCTTCTTAGCCATATCTTATTTTTCCTTTTATGAAATGACAATATTTAATAATTAATATTTAATAGCAATTACATAAGTGTTAGTTTTTAATATACACTCCTATACACCTTTTTTATCTGGAAATTCCTTCTCTTCACCTAGATTCTTGAAAAATCTTGCAGACTTCTTTGTGTCCCCAGCATAGGGGACTATGAGCCTGATTAAACTCCAGCCCTTGATGGTTTGCTGCTGCTTGATAGTGCAATACTATTATGAACATCTAATTGTTTAAAATCAGTTACATGAAGCTGGTACTGGTAATTCCTGGAGTTGCATTAATGAAACAATCTTTTCCAGAACTGCTGAAATTTTTGGAGTATCAAAACTTTAAAGAATCTTCTTAGTTGCAGGAGGTTGGTTCTCACACTATGAAATTACCAGAGGTCTTATTAGTTTGATAGTAATAAGCTGGTAGATATAATTGATAAATGAACCATCATAAATCTACAGAAAGCACTGTTCATAACACCTATGAGATCAAATAATGTCTACTCCTCTCAGACTTGTAATGCAAGTTTAGGTCTTTCTCTTAGAACCAGTAACTTGTCATTTGGTAATTTTCAAATAAAGACAAGATTACATGAAATCTAGTTTAAATAGGAGCTATGGCCTGTAGGTGGTCATGGCCATCAAGATGATCAGACTGTTTAGAAAATGTTCATCAGTCAGCAAATATAAGGTCTGAACACGAAGATCTTCGTGGCCAATTAAAATACACATCTGTCACATTTAATTCCAACATAATCAAGGAAAAAGATTATTATCTTCCCAACAGAGGTGTTTTTAACATATTTTGGACACATGCAGTATTTTCAATTAATTTCAAACTCATATCTAATCTACATCATCTTCCTTAGGTTTCTGTCAGAATTGTTAAAATTTTGGTTCATTATGATTTTCTTCTCTGTGTTATGACTTTTTTCTTTTTCAGTTTTCTTGTCTTTTATTCTATCAGGTCTGTCTGTACATTCTCTGTCCTTAAAAAAAATGCAAATCTTCCCAAATAGCCCCTGGAGTGCATACCCATTTTAACAGCACGAGAAAACCCACTGACATTTATGTGTCTTGCTTACTCTCAGCTGGACATGTTCTTAACAGTGGTGCTGAACTGTGATTTTAGGGCTAATGTCTAGACAAATCCTTCTTCTTGGAGCCTGCTGTGCTGGAAAAAGACATTTCTGCCACCAAGTGCACCTCACCCCTCCTTCCTTGGTTCTGGCCAGAGGTTCCCCTCTCTGCAGTCTTGCTATCAGAGCTGATGCTCCTGTCCCCACATGGGGCAGTGCCTGTAGGAACAGTCCAGCCCAACACCAAATTCTGCTGATGCTGATGGTGGCAAACATCTCCACCAGAGCCACTGCCTGGACAGGGGCTGCCTACAGCATCACAGCTCCCTTTCCTCAGGAACCAGCGTAGAGGTGAAACTGGGAAAAAGACTGAACACTTCCAGAGCTCAATATAAAAGTGATTTAAGGTACAGCATGTGGCGTGCCAAGAAACACTTCATTATGATTGTAGGTGTTACCCAAACAGCACTAGTGTGTTTAGCATTTTAAATTTTCTACAGTATAACATATGACATGAGGCTTATGCTGCACATGGTTAAGTCAGAAAAGGTGTTATGAGTAGGCAAATGGGGAAGGAATTAAAGAACAAACAGATTTCTAGGCATGTTTGAGTTCACAAATAGCTTCTCCAAAGCAATATCTTTCTAGAAGATGAATCACAAAAATATTATTTGCTTCTCTGTAGGCCACCAGAGCAAATGTGATTCATTCAGCATGACTGAAATATTAGATATCTTTTTAGGATGGTCAGCAAACATCCTGCTCCTATGTACTGAGTATCACATGGCCCTTGGCAGAACCGAAATGGAAAAGTAAGTTTTGTTTATTTTGGGGACAACTCAGTGTATTTCTTCTAACAGTTCTTCCTACTGTAAGGGAACCTGCACTTATTTAGGGCCAGGTACATCACTGTAAATATCTCCCACAAAGCAGGAGATGGAGCATATTACTATGGAAAGCTTTTATTTTTAAAACAACAACAAATGGCTACAATAAACAACAGAAAGATCTCATTATAAACTGGAATGATTAATAAGTTGCACACACATAAGATCCCCTTCCAAGAAAGGAAGGTCAAATAGTTAAAAGAATTTTGAAACTTTGACTGTGATCTATGTGATTACTCAATATTTCTCTCATCAGTTGTTATAAACATATATATAAGGATGAAAAGCTCATTTAAGGCAGGAGGGATAGGCTGCTGGAAATGGCGTAGCCTTTGAATTTAGGAGTAGTGCTGTCTAAATAACTAATCTTTCCACTCTCTGTCTAACTTAGGAAAAAATCGTTTCGGGTCAACCAAAAATGACTTTTTTGTTAGTTTTTCCAGAACAAAAATGAAAGAAAAGTTATTTCAATTCTGATCAAATTAAACATACTACTTGATTTAAAATACCTCATTAATCTTGCAAATTTTTTTTCTGCATTTCAATTTTACATTAGATTCAACTAGGCTTACTCCCAAAGTGTGTCAAAATGAAAAATCTGAACATTCTTTTTTTTTTTTTTTCTAAAATGGTGTGAAAAAATTTTTATTTCTACCTCCAATTTTATTATCAATTTATATCATATTTTAGTTTTAGATCAAAAATTGTCTTCATCAGGAAAGACTTTTAGAAGCTTTAGATTTCCTAGGAACATAGCAAGAATTAAATCTAATGACTGAAATAGATAGTCCAATATTTTCAAAAGACAATGAATTAGGCAGATATGTGTAATAATTAATAACCAGATCCAACAATATCTTTCAATTAAGAGGATTTTTTTTAGCAACTTGTATTGATTTGAAATGTGAATTCTCCAAAGTCACCAGCCTTCGGATGTCTGGAGCATATTGCAGCCACAACAAATGGAACACATTTATAACTGCAGAGGATGAAGCCTCTTTTCTTTTTTAGGGCTACCTCTGTTAAGTGAGCTCCTTACATACATTTGATGTCACCTCTACCTTTCTGCCATTTTCATGTTGAAAAGAATTGGCAAATACAATAAATGTGTCTGGGGAACAGGCAGAGCTGCCCTGCCAACATGGTACTAATTTGTTTCCAATCCAGTGGCAAATTATTCTCTTCTAAAGAAAAAGGGAGAGGGGGAACATTTCTCTTAGAGAGAGAGAGAAAGAGAAAAAAAAAATTAATAACTATTTTGCAGAAGGTGAACTTAGAGGTCCTGTCGCAAATCCTGAACAAATTACAGGGAAGCAGAACCAGCTGGTGGAGGAATACTGCTGCAGTAAGCACAGCTCGTGGCCTGGCCGGCCAGCACTCTGCAGTTCCCAGCTTTACTGTTGCAAAATACCTTGGCCAAATAATAGGCAGAATGTGTTGCATTTATTCAAGAAAAACAAGAGATGATCCAAGTTACTTTATGAGGGAATCTGAAGGGGACCCTGGGGTTTCTATGCCAAGTCACTCTGTGTGCTCAGAAAAGCTCAGCACGAGAGTTGCTAAAGGGAAGCTTATGAGGGGGTGTGGAAGGAAGAGTGGTCTGCAAGAAAGGGAGGCTATGATACAAACCTTATGGATACAGGAAGAACAGTGGTTTGGGTAGAGCTCTTGCCTGCTACACCAAAAATCCAGTGATTCCATGTGTGGTGTAGCATGGGTGAAGTTATCTTGTTATTTTATCTTAGTTTTGGTTTTAATTCACTATTTCAAATTACCCATAGCAAGCAGCTTGACCATCATCTCCCTCTGAGGGAGACCTTTTCCAGAGGGCTCTCCCGAGGGATACAACCCTGCAGGTACAGCTCTGGGGAGAAAACTTACCATGATATGAAAGTAGCAAGGAGCTGCACGTATCCATTACTTATTCAGTCCGTTCTCTGTGGCTAACCTCCGAGCCTTTAAACTTTTTCTCTATCCATTAGATGTTGCCTATGTAATTTTTGAAAGTATGGGTTAGCATTTGATCATAATAACATCAGTATGACTGATCCTTAGCTTTGAGAGAGCACAGATTTTACCAAAACCTAATTCTTAAGTAACGATTTCTACTTTTATATATAACAAAGAATGTAAATGAAGTGAAAGAAGGCAAGTAAGAGAGAAGTGGGAAGGTTGTAGTAGTGGAAGAATCTTTGCTGTAGCAGACTATTCAATATCTGAAATCTGGAACCACATGAGTAACTGCCTTTTTCAAGCTTAAATATTGAGTTATTAAGGATTCTTGAGAACTTCAGGTTTAAAAGAGATGGTTTTCTATGAAAGATGAAGTAGCTTATCCAGAAACTGCTGTCTCAGTGTAGAACTTCTCTAGCAAGATGTTGTGACCTGTAATCAGTGGGAAATAAGATTCAATGCTCCAAATGGTCCCTCATGTTCCTCAAATGTATTTGTCTGCATAGAAAGTTAATGGGTAGTTAGCAATTTTCTCACAGGGTGTCAATAAAATGCTAATCAGTCTTTGCAGTAAGGGATTCTATAACAGCTTCTATTGATGGACTGTCTCTACGATGGCTTGTAAATCCTTTGTTTAAGGAGTCTTAGTATAAAGTGTTGCAATGACAACAATAATCTAAATGTGCAACCAATTCTGCCTCCTCCGCTGCCAGCAATGTTGATAATGAGCTAACAGAAGCACTGCTATTATTGCAATGAGGCCTGCAGGGAGAAAACCCCAAAAGGCTTTTATTAGCAACACCATGACATGCTGCTGTTTCATTCCAAACCAAAATGAATCACCTTTTCTATTTCTGGATTGGAACAGCCATTGCCTACACTGCAATACATTGCACAGTATGGCACAAAAGTGCTGCCCTTATTATGAGTAAACTTCAAGTATTCCTGGAGTTTTATCCAGACAGTTTGCATATTCTGTTTTATTTTTACAAAATGGGATATATAAACTTGGGGACTTGGCAACTTGGTATACCCTTGCCTTTCTAAATATGTGCAATGCTTTGGAAAATTTGTGTATTTACAGCACTGGAAAATAAAATCCAGTGTGCCAGGTAAAACAATGGTACCATGACAGCACCACTGACAACCTCACCTCTACTTTGGAGTAACTATTTCTTAAGAAAAGGAGATTCTTATTCAGTGTTTGACCTATATGTTGAGGCAGCAAGAAAGAAACTCAAGTAGAAGGGTAAGGTTGAGAAGTCTTGAATTTTCTTTCTGGAATATATTACTGATGTTAAATATTTGATTGGATCCTTTACTCATTTCATAAATGCCATAAATAACACAGAGTTAATTCAAGTCTCTATTTGCTATAAGTTTAGATTCAGAATGAAGATATGAGTTAAACACTTTTTAAATGGTGTCTTGTGCATGTGCTCTTCAAAAAACTAGAAGCCATATTTAGCACAGTACCTCATGGTCACAGTTCCCCTTGGCTCACATGGAAGCTATTAATTGCCCAACACCTCTGAAAACCAGGTCTGAATTGTCTCCATCTGGGACCCAACAGATGAATAAATACATACAGTACCAAATGAGAAGTGACCATGAAAACCCTGGCCTTCCAAAGAGAAAATCACAGTAGTTTATCCTCATGCTTTGGCTACACATCTTAAAAACAAACTAAAGAAGCCTTAAAAACAAAATTGGGGTGGGCAGAGACCTTGCTGCTGGCTTTTTAGGTGGTGTTGAAACAGACCCAACAGAGCAGCACAAGAAATCTTCAAGAAGCCAAAGTGTTATTAATTACTATTATATTTACATGCTAATGCTGGTAATCTTAAGTAACTGTTTGTGAGAATGTTTCAGCCTGGCTGAATCCAGAAGTATTGTGTAGATGCAGTAACTGTCAGGAATATGAGCTGTGGAACAACAAAAGCCACCTGCATTGCTCATGAAGGTCTGGAACCAAAGTACCGGAAAGACGGGGTTACATGCCAAGAAAAGAAAAATCCATTCTGTATGTTCTACATATGGACCGAGGCATGAGGCCCATAAAGATGAAAAGCTGCCGCTAATTTTAGTGGGATGTTTCTATGACTAATGGGCCGTGTCAGTTATAAGTCCTCTGGACACACCACAGTGCCTGCTCAGAACTGAAGGAGAGTTGTTGATTCCCAGATGGATACCCTGGAAAACTGGCATTCCCACGAACCACTGTGTACCTTTAAAATGATGCTGTAGCAATGGTGATGAAAATAAAACACAATCAGATCCTGTGCTTTCATGGCTGGAGGCAGCAATCAGCAGATCGTCACATTGCCAGAGCTGACTTCATTTGCTCTTTGGCAAATCTGTGCAGCAAATCTTAAATCCAGGTATTATTATTTTCAGTCAAAATTCCAGCAACTGACATCTCTTGCTACTTTTCAAGTAGCCCCTAGTGACTTGCCAACAGTAAAGGACTTTGCCATATTTTCAGGAGCACAGCCACTAAAAATAGTCAAGCATGTGCCTACAAGATGGCTTAGTCTGTGCAGGGTTATAAAACACACACTGGACATGTGATTTGCTTTGCTGTCGTATTTTCTGAGTTGTGAGCAGCAAGCTGCCAAAATAGAATTCATTTAGTGATTTCTTCAGAGATGTAAGCTTAAAACTGGTTTTTCTGTTCTTAATTTATGTCATGGAGTCTCAACAGCAATTTAATTTGAAGCCTCAGAGTGGGGGAAAGCCAGCTACTGATGTCTGCAGGCTGGTTGAATGTGTGCTGGCAGAGGGCTGAAGTCAGAAGCTGTGCTGGTAACTGCTTCAAAGAAGTGGCTGCTCAATCCCCAGACAGTCTGAGCATTTTCCTTCAGCAGGTGACATAAGAACTGGAGCAGAAGTCATGCAGATGCTGTACCTGAGAGTTATGTGGCCAACTTGGTATAAATGAACAACAAAATACTGCAGTGATCAAAAAAGCCACAATAACATTTTCTCCTTCAGAGAAATAGTTCATTTCTTTTCATGTTTATACTTGAAAATGTGGAAAGGGGCTCAAACACTTTAAAATTTAGAAAATAAGCAGCAAAAGTTTAGTTTGAAAGAAGGTAACAGCTAAGAAATTATTTATGTCCTCCCTCCCTCCCTTCCTCCCTTCCTTCCTGTTATAATCATATGTGCTGTTGTTTTTTTTTAAACATACCAAATCATGGGCAGGAGAAAATGCCGTTGTCACAGATGTACTCACATACTTCTAAAAACTGAGATGTCTCTCTAAAGAGCGTTAAACCTTGTATCTGACTTTTCTCCAGTCTTTATCCACTGAAACAGAAGCAATTTGTACTCCTGTGTATAGAGTTTGGAAATGGTTGCTTCCAAATCCACAAAATTTATTGACAAGAGAGCACTGTGATAATATGGTTCCTGTGATTCCAGGAATAAATGCACCCTTTCTTATATATAATAATATTAGCAAGGCACATCAGAGTTTATTTTTAATGTTTGTAAAGTTTTATCATACAAATCAGTTTTGACAGGATCTTTTCACAAAAAATCTCTGCCACTTGAGCATTTTAATTCAAACATCACTGTGGAAATCCTAGGGACAAAGAGAAGTGAAACCTCAAAAAAAATCAAGAAACCCATATCCTATATGCTAAATTGAATTAATATATTAGGACTGGATTTTTCTGCTACTTGCAAAAGTTCCTGGTGAAGCCCCTGTCCCTGCTCCAGAGCAGCTCTGGCAGTGCCACCTGGTGCTGGCTGCACCGCGGTCACTGCCACTGGGGCAGAAATTGCCCTCAGAAGCAGCACTAGTGTCAGCTGAGGCAAATTCCTGTGTTACTCTGGAAGTCAAGAAAAATTACCAGTAAAAGATAGCTGGTGAACTAACTTACATTTTTGAGCATCTAAACGTTTTCTTGTTATGGTTATGTGTGCAGTGTGTATTAGTTTACTTTTTCTCAGTATTTTCATTCCAGTTCTTTTCTTCCACTTCACAAAACTTTCCAACAGGCCAGAAAATCCTCAAAATGGCTCTTCCACATTAAAATCATAACCCTTGTTCTTTCTGCAAGCATGTGAGCACACCACAGTGTATTACATCTGAATTTTTCATGGCTGTGGTTTTGGAAAAAAATTAAAACTAAGAAGTAAAAGGTTGATTTCAAACATCTACTAGTTCCAGTGCCTCCATGGCAGGGGGAATCCTATCAAGCCCCATAGACTTAGGGGTCCAGCTGGAGCAGCAGATCCCACACAAGTTCAGGTTCCACTGGGAATTTAAAATTCCCACAACCATGTTCTTTCCTTTTTTGCCTTAGCTGCAAAAGATCCCTCCTCAGCAAAGCCAGTCTTCTGCCTCATTTCCTTCCCTTCCAACATTTAGGAATTGCCTACTCCTGTGCCCTTAGGAGGCGGTTCTTACCATCTATCAGCACTGATGGACCCCAGTCCCTTCAAACGTGTTTTCCCAGGAGACCTTACCCACTAATTCCCTGCACAGTCTGAAGCCTGATCTCCTTGTGTCCAGGGCAGAAGTTTTGCTGGCACTCCTCCTCCTGTCAACAGATTTTGAACATAATCACTTCATAGTTGCTGTGGCCAAAACGACCATGAATCACCACTTCACTAATGAGACCTTCTCTGTTAACAAGCAACAAATCAAGGAGGGCATATTTTCTAGTCTCTTCCAACCAAAAGCATTCCATAATTCCATGGCCTTTAAAGAAAAAAAAACCAATCTCACTTGCTAGTTTGCATTTCCTAGTTGGGGTGGAAGGACTCTGTCCTAATTTTCTGTTTACTGAGTAGGTACCTAAATCTGAGGGAGCCATTCTGGACTCAATGGAGATTAAATAGGCGCAGTTCTGAAGGGAACAATCACATCTTAATATCTGCTTGTCAGCTGAGTCACCTGGTACCCTAGAATTACTTACTCCCACCCACTGGGCACAAAGGGAGTGCAGAGTGACCAGCCTTGTTGTAAACCTTCAGGCCACAGGTAGCTGCCTGGAGCTTGATGGATGCTGGTACCTCACACCACACCAAATTGTGACAAGTGGGGCACAGAGAACATGGAAACCTCTGCTTTAGTCTCTGCTTAAAAAACTTTGCTCTTGCTGCTATTTCCTACTCTGTGAAATACTTTTTGCCCGATGTATCATGGGGATGAAGTGCAGCCAATTCTTTACTTTGAGGACAGACACAGGGAAACCTAAGGAGCTATTGCTAAAGTCCCAGAGGTGGTCTGTGGTAGGCACATTCTTCTCATTCAGGATCTTTCATAGAGGAGCACAGAGGAAAGAAAGAGAAAACAATTTCTATTTCTGCTCCTTGTTTTTCCGATGTGGAATGTGTTTAGAAAATTGTTTACCTGGGGTGATTGCTTGCTCGGATTCTAGTGAGGATTGTTTGAGCCTGATGGCCAATCCAATCCACCTGTGTCTAGAATCTGCCGAGAAGGTCACGAGTTGTGACCTTCTGGTAGTTAGAAAAAGTAGGTATGTAGTTTTAGTATCTCCTTTAAATAGTATATTAATGTATTATAATATAGTTATGATAAAGAAATCATTCAGCCTTCTGAACTGGAATCAGACACCACCATTTCTTCCCACTGGGTTCACTTGTGATTACAATAGTGGCCCATAGTTATTGGTTTAATTTTCATTTGGAACCTTCACATATGCAAGCACATACAGGGCGCAGGTGGTTCACACAATGCCATTTTTAGCATGCTGTGAGAAGACAGGAATGATATGATGGCTATTACTTGCTTCTGCTTCTTATTTATTATTGTGCCTGATCCATGGGCTCTCTTCCTCCCACCACGCCCAATTTATGTGCATATAACATATTCACGGAAACCCAAAGTGTAGCATTTGCTGCCAGCCAGCCTACATTGAGTAAGTACAAAAAGGAGACTACATTACAGTGTGGGAAGTGTGGTATCACAAATGTGTACAAAAGTAAGGGCTCACCTCATAATTCATATGTGAGGGAACAAATATGACACAGCTAAGATTTTATTGTTAATTTTTTGCAAGCATATTCTAATTGTTAACAGGCAGGAGTGGTGGCTATGTGTGGTCCCTCTCCCATCTTCCACTTTTGGTGGTTGGAGGGTGTTGGTGAGGAATTTGAGCAGATCTTGATGTTCTTGAATCACCCCCATAAGGAGGCACAGAGATGGAGCTGTTAAACGAGCTAAACTTGCCAGCTCCCTTCCAGCTGCAACCACAGACCTGATGTCTCTCAAGACAGCACCCCTGCCTCCTCAGAGCCAACATATAATGTCTGATCAGAGCACAGCCCACTTCTCTGGAGTGCTATGACAAATCTCGTGGCTTATCAGCTACAAACCTGGTCCCACTGCCCACATTATCTTTGATGGAGAAGATTGAAATAGATGTTGCTGATTAAAAAAGCCTGCTTTGATTCTGTTTTAAGTGTCATGTATAGTGAGTTTTCCAATTACACGTCAGAATCATAATGTACCATAGGCATTGTAATTGTAGTTACAGATGTTTCTGACTTTCAGAAAATATTTCCTTATGTCTTGTAATATTGCATACTCAGTTTGAAAAACAAATCCTTTACTTTTTTTTTTTTTTCTGTGCATGGGGGGCAAAAATGTTCTTCAGTTTCAGCTTAAGACTTTTTTGTTTGTTTTGCATTGAGGTCAAAACCTTTCAAGATTTATTTTTTTTTTTAGTAGAAAAATATAGAATTAAAAAGGCAAGTCATCATAAGCCAGTACTAATGGCCAGGAAATTTAATGGTATTTTCTAGCCTGGAGATAAAGCTAAAAGCCAAAAAAGAGGTTTTCTCTTCAGTGGTTACCTCTGATTTTTAAAGAGCCCAATTAGCTCTAGCCTGACCAATAAGCACATGAATAGCTTTGAGAAAGCTGGTGAAGCTTTGGCTGTCACATTGAAATACACTTATGAACATATTTCTACCTCTTGTGGTTTTATGGTTTTCAGCAATAAGCCTCTTCAATTCTGTTATATTTTTGCAAATTATACAAAAAAAAGTGTGCAGAATACTTTTCTTTCTTAATGTCAAAAAGATATAATAATCAGAATGTAATCTGATGTGGTGTGGCAGTATGAAACCAGTCTTCCAGAAAATTGATTCCAGCAAGCAGTAGTCCTGGGAAGGGGTTCTAACCACCCCTTCATTCTCTAGCTGATGTCAAAGCCTTTTCAAGATTTAAATGGCGAAATTATCAAACACAGTACTTTTTTTCCTTTTCACTTCTTCCACTTCTTTATTTATTTTAAATGAAACTAATTGCATCACTGAAAAAAAAAAATAAGAAAAGCAAAAGTAAATAATATTTGGTGTCCCTGTTGTACATATTAGAAATTTTAACTGAAACTCAGAAAAACATTTCCCTTTTCAATTTTTGGTCATGAGAGCAGTGAATACATTACAGGTCCTGAACAGCAGCAGTCTGGCTGTAGGCCACATACCCACAGGACTTTTCTGAATGAAAAGAAAGAACAAAAAAATAGTTAAAAGAAGAGGTGAGTATTATCTGAAATGCAAATGCCAGTGCACAAGCTGACTTCACACCTGAATTATCCTGACAGACATCCTCTGTCTGTGAAATCCAGAAACAGGATGTGACAAATGCTTGGCATGCATTGAAGTGACTCAGAAACAACACTTTGGCCAGAGTTTCATGTTCCTACCATGAAAGATGGGCTATGGAGGTATCATTGTTGAGAATCAGGTATCTTCTTCCACCTTGATGGGAAAGCCTCCAGTTAAATCACATTTAGTACATGGTCTGTGGTTTTTTTTAGCTCTGAAGGAAGAGCTTGAGAGAGAACAACTGTCTCTTGAAAGGTTGCAGATGTATAGTCACCACAGATCTAACTGCTTTAAGCTGAGTTTCTTCCTTTACTAAAGAGAAAATAAGGGCAAAGGTGTGTGAAGGGAGAGTTTACACATTCTTCCTTGAGTTCATTGTGTTTATAAAAGAAAGGCAGAGCTTTGTGGACTGCGAGTCTTGGAGATTCTGAGAACATTTGTTTTATATGCTGATCCAAACGCTTGCAGTTATGGTATATCTATGCATTTCAATTCCATCAGCATTCATAAAGCAGCTAGACATCATCCACAGGACTGAAAAACATAGCTGAGTGGAACCAGGACTGTTCTTTGACATAGCTCAGGGATGTTTTGAAAGACTGAAGCACTATCATCTTCTTCACAGCTGAAATGCACAGGTGGTTCACTATATATATATATATATATATATATATATACACGTATGTATATGATGGGCAGACAGCTCAGTACATTTAGATGTGAATATTAAAATGTCTGTTTCAGTTAATGAAAGCTATTTCAACATCCACTTGAAGGTATTGCCATGAGAAATTATGTGAGGAAATCTGCACAAGCAACTTATATCTCATGTTTAAAACCATCTATAGAAGCCTTAATTATATTTGCAATATTTACCCTTCGTATCTGCTTACTGTGAGTATTAGACATTTAATTGACAAGGAAAACATTTGACAATGAGAAAATCAGAAATTTACACAGTTTAGTATGGCAGACCAGAATCTACATGCTTAATATTTTCTGTCTTATTTGCCCTGAGTTTTGGTTGAGCCACATTGACATGTAGTGAAAAAAAATGAGGCAATTGTAGTTAGACATGAAGGAAGACCCCCTTTAACAAATAACAGTACCAAAATATATGATAGAGAAGTTTTATTATTCTCTGAAAAACCACTTATTTAAAACTAATTTTATTTTTACTGTACTGAACCTGTGTGCAACAGAATCATAATGGCATGAATGACATCATCATTGCCTGAGTTTCCCTTTCTTCTTCTGTGGTCACTATCTGTGGAAAACTGCCTTGCTGCCAATTTGTGGACTTGTCTATGCTCCATAGCCACCAAACAGTGCTGAGGCTCAAAAGTTGCCAGATGCTAGCCACAGGCCAGTGACTTAGGTGGCAGTTGTTACCTGTGCCAGGGGTTTTCTTTGGTCTGCAGGCAGGGAGCAGAAGAAGGTGATAACCCAAGAGGAGGCAGAGCCCTTGCAAAGAGCGTCTACCCACCCTAAAGCGGGCCTGCAAACGGAGTTCAGCTCACCTGGCATCTCCACTGAGATCTGGATCTCTGCAAAGTGTCTGCAATGTTCAGTGGGGAGAACAGGGTGTGCTTCCCCTGCTCTTTTGGGTTCTGAGGGTCCTGTCCATCCTCCCCCACGGCCTGAGCGAGCTCGTGCGGGGCTCTCAGGGGCCGCGCCCGGTGTGGGGCAGGGCAGGAGCCCCTCGCCCACCCTTGGTGCGGGGCAGGGCCGGAGCCCTCCGGCCGCGCCTGCTGTGGGGCAGGGCCGGAGCCCCTCGGCCGCCCTTGGTGCGGGGCAGGGCCGGAGCCCGCGGCCGCCCTTGGTGTGGGGCAGGGCATGAGCCCCTCGGCCACCCTTGGTGTGGGGCAGGGCCGGAGCCCCCCGGGCGCCCCCGGTGCGGGGCAGGGCCGGAGCCCGCGGCCGCCCTGCTGCTGCTGCTGTCCCGCGGGGACGCGGCGCTGGAAGGAGCTCGGCGGGTAGGGAAAAGCTCGTCGGCCGAGCCAACAGAGGCAGTTTCCTTGCGCCGGTAGGCAGGAGGCGCCATCACACAGCTTGTGAGGGGGAAGCTTGTGAGCGAGCCGGCGAGCGGGGCCAGGGGTGCCCGTGGCTGCCAGGCTCCCGCGGAGGCCCGCGGCCCGGCCCAGGGCAGCGCCGCCGGCAGCTCACAGGCTCCGGTCAGCACCCCCCGTTCCCAGGAGCAGCTGCCTCCCGGCTCCCGGCCGCGGGGAGCAGCAGGAGGCTGCACCCGCAGCAGCGCAGCCTCGCCCGCCTCCGCCAGGTGCGCCCCGGCCGCGGCTCCCTCAGCCCCGGGCCCGCTCCGCCCGCCGGGAGCCAACGCCGCTGCAAAGGATTCGATCAGCAGCCTGCTGGTCATGAGAAACGCTTCTGAAAGCATCGCTTGTGCTTCCTAATGTGTGCTTTTAGTGTTCGAAGTCCTTTAGCGCGGGGGATAATTCTGTTATTAGCACAGGCACTGCCCCCGGCAAAACGCAACCGAACGCGGCACAGCTGAGCTGCGCTGGGATTCTGCAGCGCTCCAGGGCTCCACTGCTTGTCTTCCCCCTGGAAAACTTGTCTCTCTTTTCTGTTCTTTTCATTTCCCAGGTAAATGAATTAAATGGAAATTTGCCCTTCTCGAAATAACAACAGCAGCAGCAAAAAAAAAAAAAAAAAAAAAAGCTCTAACAAGTATAACAACGAAACACCACCACAACAAGAAAAACTAAACAAATACTCAAAATCTGTGATTTTTCATTAAAACGTCAAAACCTTTTGGTTAGAAAAATTTGCAAAGTATGCTTGACATGTTCTTTTTTTAAGAATTCATATAATATGTCCCAGGGAGGGGAAAGGAAGGACAGACAAAAAAAAAAAAAAAGAAAAGAAAAAGAAAAAAAATATGGGGGGTGGGAAAGATTGAATGGAGAGGGGAAAAAAAAAAGAGGAAAAAGGAAAAAAAAAGAAAAGAAACGGGTATTTCCTGCAAAATTTTGTTTAAAAAGAAAAGTAATGTTCAGCTGAAAATACTTCAACAGCAGCAATAAAAAAGTAACTTTAGCAAGTAGTTAAACCACACAAATAAATTTACTCACCTGCATGGCATGATTTCCTTGTCTGAGCACAGTTTATGTACTGCTCATGTGTCATGGATTTCTGGTAAAGAACTGATTTATTTCAGTGAGTAATCCTAACGCAAATTTGGTATAAGATCGGAATAGGTGTCTGGCTTCAGTGATTCCTGATTTACATCATTAGTCAGCGGAACTGAACTCTGACATTTATCCTTAAACATGCTTAGTATTAAATGAAACTGGCTTGTTTGACCTAATGTTATTTGCTGCTCCACGGAGATAATACCAAACTCTGTCCGAACATGTATATACATTAACCCTGATGATCCTAAAGGGAAGCTGAACTTGTGCATGTATCAGAGGGCAGAACTGACCCCTATACTTACAATAACTAGAAATTTCAATTATATGTCTGGCACATGACGGATTTTAGATTGATTTCTGAATAAAAGCAAGCGCTTTACTGGCTTTAGCACTCAGCCAAGCCAATTGGAAAGAATGTGTAAACTTTACCTTTTGCCTACTCCATCTGCCTGTGTCTTGAGAGTTGCCTTTGCATAAACGTTACTTGGGTATTTGTTATCTACTCTACAGGCACACTGTGATCTTTATTTTCCTTTCAACCCCAGCCACCATCGAGCCTAATAAGAACTGGCATTATGGTGAGTTTTTCTAAAGTAATGCTGGGGTTGAGGCTTATGTTCTGAGATGACAGTAAAACCCAGCCAAAGCTATGCTCTGAAGAAGCTCAGGAAGGCACAGCATGGATGAGAGGAGTTCGGGGGTGCAGGGCAAGTCACCCCTTCGGCTGCCTGGTAGCAAAACTCTTTGGTGTGAAGGAGTCGGGGACTTGCAGGGGGTATGTTTTGCTCAGTGAAGTTTCTCCCGGGCCGATGGCTCAGAGCTCCTGGAGGGTTTCGGAGGCTGCGGCTCTCCGCTGGCCCCCGGAGGGAGCTGCAGGCTGCCGCAAGCTCCGCTCGCCGGGCCAGGCACCGGGCACGGGATGGGGATGGGGACGGTGCGGGTAAATCACCGCTCTGGCTAAACAGCCCGCGGTGGGAAAACAGCAATCCAAAAGCCGACGAGGAATTCGAGGTCTTTTTCCACCTACAGCTGAGAGTGTGTTTGATAAGCAACACCTAAAACATGTTAGGAAGGAGACAGTTTGTTTGCTTGAGTGTGACTTTCTTGGCAGCAGGATTTCTCTCTAATTTATAACCATTATGTAAACTTCTGACTTCCAGATTCACACTGTGAAAATATTCAAGATGAACTAATCAGGATGGAAATCTGAAATTGTTTCTGCATGGTTTATATCCCCCATCTGGCAGCACAGAACAAACAGTACGACCCTGATGGTGTTTACATGAGTTACCTTGTTGAAGGAAATGATTGTACTTAGAAAATTGTCCTTGCTTAAGAAATGTAACAACTTGTTGGCCTAAACAGGGCTTTATAGCTTTATAGCTTTTAAATATATATATATATTTTTTTAATTGTATGTGTTTGAGGAGGGGGAAGTTATTAACTGTGAATCTGAGCTTTCACACCACATCTGTCTTTTAACTACAAGAAGAATTTTGGTTAAATGTTCAAAAGTTACAGTTGGTCCCTTTGATTAAACTATTGAGAGCAGTACTGGGGAGTATTCTCAGAAATCCTGATTATTATTTATATTACCTATTAAGACATTCTGTGTGACTCTTTCCCTCTCTAAAAAACTTGGCTGTCAGCAGTTTCAAGTGGCTGTGTAAATGCAGTGTGCTTGGTGAAAAAGCATAAACGTGCTCTGTGATTTTCATTTTGCTGCACCCTTAAGTGGAGTTTCACTATAGCAAAGTTTATTACGGCCAGTTTTCATGATGTTTGATTGGATTTGCAGTTCTGTCACTCACCAAGGTTTTCTTTTAGGAAGAGTTAGAGAAAACAGTATTCTATATATGTAGAAAGAATATATATAGTATAGCTTGACAAACACTAATAATGATAATAAGACAATTTGTGAGCTATGGAGTTTTCAGCAACTTTAGGAGAGAAATTTTGTTTCAGTCATTGCCTTGCAGTGCAGAATATTTTACATGTTTGTAGCAGAGTCTGAATCTGCATCCAGAAGTGTTTCAGAAAAAACATAAATGCATAACATTATACAGTGAGTATTCATAACCCTAAAAGGTAATTTTTTTCATTACAGAATGGTCATTTGAGTTAGAGTTGTTGCACAAAGTTATCATGGGGAAGACAACATGTCTTTTTTTTTAACCTAAAATAAATGAGGTCTTGTGTAGTGAACCGTTTAAATTTTTTGGCTCTAGTTTGTATTATTATGTAGTTTTCAGTTGGCCTTCTAGTGATCACTGTGAATTAATGGGATATGACTCTGTCACATGAGCTTTCCAAAAAAATGATGGAATTACATTAAATTTATTTCACTATGAATTCCATCTATGTTCTCCCAGAAAAATTCCTGGACACAAATAATTTAAAAAACAACAAAACTGGCTTGTCTTTCAGGCTGAAAATTATTTTCCAAACACTTAAATTCATAATTAAAAAGTGGGTTTTCTTTCATCCTAATATAAGGAGCCAAGAAAATGAATACTTTGCATTAAAATTTTGGCAGTTTTTATACTGTTATTTCTTAGTCCAAATCAAATTTATATGCTAAATGATTTACATTGAAATTGTTTTATGTTTCTTAGCTTGAAGGTTTAAGATGATTTGAAGGAAAACAACATATCCAATATCCCAAAGTGACTTTGTGTAAAGACCTGGTTACTAGATAAATTATATATTTAATTAGGAAATTTTTTTTACTTTTTTTTTTTTTTAATGAAAGAAGTGTTCTGTGTTGGAAGGAGCTGCTGCTATATAAGGCAGTAAAATAAGTGGATCCTATAGCAAAGCAAAAGTACCATTGACTCTTAAGGAAACAGGATTAAGGTAAAATTATATAAAGATAAAAGGGGAGATTTTAGGCATACGAAAGAAAAACTTTATTTCCTGAACTGATTGTAGTGCTAGAGAGATCTTAAGGGTGTTTGAACATGATAAATTTTAGGAACTGGGAGACGTGCAAGGACATTGTGAACATTTAAAAAAACCATATCCAGTTAATTTTAAAGATCGAATTACGTAATTACGTATTACTTAATAGAATGCAAGGAACTAAAAAGAAAAAAATATTTTTTTGGAAGTATTTTTCACCTTGTTCATAGGTTGAATGTGAAAAGTGTAGATTTTTCTTTTTAATCACTTTTTTTTTTTTTTTTTTTTTTACAGACAGCTGAACAGCAACTTATTTTGAAATTTCAAGGACTATTTTAAAGTGCATAGTTAGCAAATAGATTTTAGATTTGTTGACATGAATGCTCTTGTCATTACTTACAGGAAATATAAATTCTATCTAGAGAGAAAATCTGGAGAATGTTGAATAATATCTAAAATAATATGGCAGAATGTGTGTTAATTTCAAATCCTTTACATGATGAAAAAAAAAGAAAAAAGTGAAGGTAAACTGCTGTTTAACAGCTTCCCACTGTTATATAAACTTTCAAACAACCATGAAATGTAGGTCTCTGGACATCACTTAAAAGAACCACAAATAAACAGAGGGTCGTACCACACTTCTGTTCCCTAATGTGTAACTAAAAGGTTTAGCTAAGAACAGAAAGTGTCTAAAACTCCTTTTTGTTTATCTACTGCCTTGTGTACCATAAACAAAAATAAGCAAAGCCGGGCTGGAGAGGGGAGGGAGGATGCTGCCTGCCTGTGAATAAGGCACAGAGGAGGTAAAAAGCCTGTTAATGTCTCTGGAGGGTCATCTTACCTTTGTGCATGCAGCAGGCTGGGACATTTATGTAGCAAAGAATCACCTACTTAAAATATAAGGATGCTGCACTTAACACTCCTGTACCAGAACATCTCTGGGGACTTGTATATCTTTCATGGAAATTTTCTGAAGTGTAACTGTTTAGCAATTACTTGGGACTTAGAATAATGGCGTCCTTTTAATGGAGCAAAACACAAGCAGGGCTGTTGTATCTAATGTACCTCCAGCCTTCAAGGCTGCATCCACTTCTTGCTGTAATCAGGACCAGAAATTTGTAGTGGTTCTAAATCATACAAAATTCCTCTGAAATTGAGGGTGGCCCTGTAAAAGCTGGAATTTCCTCCTGTGAGGAAGTGTTGGTACCTCTGTTGTTACTGGTGGTGCATAATTGATCTGGGGAGAAGGGTCTGCTCCTGGGGAGAAACCCAGCTCTGGGTGATGGCACAAACCCACTACCAGAAAAAAATAATCATCTCTTACCTTCACTGGTGTAAACTAAGAGCTATGCAAATTATCCAGAAGTATACCTGGGCAGAAGGATTTCTTTTCTCCAGTGATAATACTTGCAATACTCTTAATCCTTTGACACAAAAACAGTTTAAATAAAACAATGCAAATGAAACCTGAAAAGGTAATTTTCTTTGAGTCTTGCTCCAAAACTATCCAATCTTTTCCATATCCCTCATTAAAAAAAAAAATCTCTCCTTTGAGGGTTTCATTTTTGCTTTTGTTTTAGCAAATAAGATATTTAGGCCAGCACAGTGATGAGCGACAGCATAAATACAATAGCCCACTGAATGTAGCATGTATAGGAGAAAAGTGGGGCCTCTAGTTCAGACAGAGTAATTAATATCTATTGGGGTATAGGCTTCCTTTAAGTATTCATTATGTGAAATCAGGTACTTACATGTGCAGCAATTAAGTTGATATATATGTGTGTATTATTTATTTATTTGTGTAATGTGTGTGTGATAAATTACCAGTATGTGGACATACTTTGAAACCTGTTCCTAATTGCAGTGCTGGTCATGTAACCTAAGAAGGAATGAAGACGTAGGCTGGAGCGATGATGGTTATATAACACCCAAACACGATCAAGATAGAGCACAAATGTCATTACAGCCCGGGGCTGCACACAAAATGTTGGGACCACTCATGAGTTTCATTCGAGTGGTAAAAAAATGTGTGCATGTGCATGTGTGTGTGTGTGTGTGTAGCATGGATGAATCAAAGGATCCATATGCTCCCTTTGTTCCCATTTACAGGAACATTTCATGGCAGGAGCTCACTGGTGGCATTTCCAGAGCAATGTGGTAGGTGGGAGACTCTGCAAAGGGTTACAAGCTGTAGAGCGAAGTCATCAGCCTGCAAGCGACCCAATAATAATGCAATCTGCAGAAGGAGTATGTACAGGAACAGAAAGGAAAAAATATATTCCCCATCTGGGCAGTTATTGAACATTTTTGACTGTGGAACACGCAAAGTGGGGTGGAGCAGAGATTTTCCTGGCTTGCCTTCCACATCAATCAGTTTGTTGGGAATTGTGCACAGCAAACATAGTTGTGCCACTCTGAAAAAGACAATGGATCAGAGAAACAGCAACAACATTTTTCCAAAATGACTGGTGGTTCTAGGGTCTCATTGGACATACTTTGAAGCTGTCACACTTTCAGGAAGCGTTGAAGCCCTATTCTCTGAAACTCAGGCCCTCTCAGTCAAATGAGGGCAAAACACATTGTGTTTGGGGAAGGCTTTGAGTGAGGGACATGAAAATCTTCATCTGAGATAATTGTGTTCAGGGGATTTCTGTCACTGCAGTAAACAACTGTGAGAATTCAAATCCACTGTTCTTATTATTGATGTGATTTTCAACCAAAACGGAGAAATAACACAGCATTGCAAAACAGCAAAAAAAAAATATAAATTATAGATACCCTCTGCAAATTAAAAGCATTTCAAAGAATGTACTGATCTCATACTTTTTCTGTAAGAACTAATAACATACAGGGCAAATTTTAGTTATAAAGATGATTTTCAAATAACATATACAGGTTATACAGTATAGGAGATCTGCCACTGAAATAACTTTTTCACTGTTGAATGGTATGTGAAAGGCTTAAGGCCCAAAATGGTACCATTCACTTCTCAGATGCCCTACAAAGGTTTTTGTGGGTTCTCAAGACAATAATGGAGTTTCTCTTTCTGAAATTCAAGCTATTTTTTCTGATCAAAAACTGAGAAAAAAAAAAAAAAAGCCAGATCTAACTAAATCAAAAGACCAAAAACCAGTGTAAAAATGTTAATGTATAATTTAGAAGACCGTATTAGCACTGAAGGTTCTTGAATTTTCAGTTGAAGTTTTTTTTTTTTTTTTTTTTTTTAAGGAAAAGTCAATTTTGTCAACATTTTTTAATTGCTAAAAAAGAAGTTAGGAAAAAAAGAAATTATTCTAAGTATCAAGGTTTCTTTTCAAAAAGAAAAGTCCCAGTTGTCTGCTTTTATTTTTTCTTCCTTTTTTTTAGAAACTGAAAGCAGTCAAACCCCAGTTTTATGATCAACAAAAAACTGAGAAAAAGGGAGAAATAGTTTATCTTTCAAAAATGTCATCAATGCATTTAATTATTACTGGAGCTAAAGTCTCTGAGTGCTTGAATATTTTTCTTTTCCTTTCTTTCCTTTTGCATACTTTTGTGTATGTGTGTGTGTATCTGCCTTCACAAGGCTGTAAATTGTGATTAATCTCCCAGTCTATCACCAGGATTGAATTACACTTTGTACTGTGCTGCAAGACTAATTAATTTAATAGTCTTATGTAAATGTAGTCTAGATGTGGTAGTTTTGAGCCTCCTCACACATTCTGAGACTCTGAACTGAATCTGAAACTTTTTAGGTTCATGTTCTGGACAAGCCCGAGAACGTGCCAGCTCTGGCTGCTGTGGGCTGTGCACATTCAGCTCTGCCAGACATTATTTGGGTTAGTTGAGCAGAAGTACAAGCACACATGTTCCTTCCTCACCCATCCTCTCAATCCCAAATAAATGCCCCATTACTAAGAGATCCTTTCTTGACTATATTGCTATAACTAACCTAAATGGACTTTCCAGCTTACTGTCTTCTCCTCACGGTGTAGGCACCTTCAGTTCTTTGCGCTTTGAGAATGGTTGGGCCAGAAGCAGAAACAGCTCCTCTGGTCTATTATATCACTGTAGTTGTTTTATGTGCCAAAATTTAAAGGAGCTTAAAATAGCACAATGTCTTGTGAAAGGTTCTTCCTCATCAACTCGGAGAAGTCACCAGAGAGGTAGAGGTAGGAATGTATTGAGCCCAGAGTATATTTTACTGTACTATTCCTATGCAAGCAATGAAAAGTCATAATATTGGAAGAGTAAAGTTCTTTACTCAGGGAAGGAATTAAAATCCTCTTTCCACACAAAAACGTGCACATGCACATCTGACCTTATTTTTTGTAACACAGATGTATATTTTCTCCATGTTCTGATATCCATTTCCAAAATGACAGAGCTGCTTTTTTACATATTCTGTTCTGTATTTTCTAGTATTGCTGTTGGCTTCCTGCCCATCATGGATGTCTATTTTCACTGCTGGTTTTGACTGTATGACTTTTTTTTTTTTTTAATTTCTTTTATTTTTTTAATTTCTTTTTTTTTTTTTTCCTTCTTCTTCTAATTTACATAGCATGAGTTTTTACCCAGCTAGAAATTGTGGCCTGGGTTTTTCCACAGCCCTGAAAATCCTGAAGCAAAGAGGACGTTCCTGAAGACAAAAGCAGAGCTTCCAGACCAGACCAATGGATTTCTTCACCTACTGTACATAGCTAGAAGGTCAAGAGAATTAGGTGGATTCTGAAGGTATCCTCAGCCAGTTTGGAAGGATTCCTAATTTCTCTGAAAGCTAAATTAGCTCCCTTGCACTGTCATGGTGAGACCACTGTCACCTAAAGCACTGGGATACACTGCCTGGGTTATCACAGCTGCATCAGTCAACAGCTTTACAATTTTGACATTTGGTAGAAACAGTTGTAAGATTTTAATGAGAGCAGACACTTACCACCCCCAAGTAGCCAAATTGGCTAAAAATATCCCTTGTTTTGATATCCCTAGGTTCCCTGAGGTTAGTGATATGTTTAATTTGCTGTCCATTTGAATACAGGAACTCCCTTGACAGATTCTTGACAGTGGAGAGTTTGTTAATGGTAAGGTTTGAATCAAGTAACATTCCCACTCAATCCCCTTCTTTAGCTGTCCTCAACAGTATATTGCTCATGTTTTGTTCATAAAATGAGGGGCAACAAAGATTCCAAGATCTGACAGGTTCTCTGTTGTTCTTTCTTTTTAAAATAGATCCATTCCCCCATAGCTTTTTCCTATTAATTTCTTCTGCTTAAGGCAAAAAAAAACCCAAGCAAACAACCCCCCTCAAAACAAAACGCCAACAAAACCCCACAAAAAAAAAAACTACGAATTGAATACTTTATAGCACTCATAAAGTTTTCTTTTTAAGGTTCTCTAATTTTCTTACACTCCTTCCTTCCTGATTATGGCTTCATGCCCTTTGCTTAGTGAGATCTTCAGAAGCCCATGATGAATGACAATGGTCTGACTGTGGGAATTATGGCAGGATACAGGCCTTCATTATTGTTCCGTGTTAGGAGCTGTACTGGCAGCAGCCACACTGCTGAAGATGTAATTGGTTCTGAGATCAGCAGCTTCTGGGAGGTGAATGTAGGTTGTTTGCATATCAACTTTTTTCTAGTAGATCATGTATTGAACATCTAGAGGAAGGGTTACACGGGAAAGAAAAAGTACTATTTTAATTTACATTAAACTTGCTTCCTTTGCATGAGCTGCATCTTACTTTCTTTATGGAAAGTATCTACCCCAAACATTCTTTTCTCATTCCAGAGCCACATTTTCTACTAATGGTCCAACTAATTAACCTTGTGAGTTAGTTAAAATCTCTCTGTTTACTTTAGCAAAATGAAAGCTTACTTTGTCAGTGGACTAAAGATCCAGGAAAGTGTCCTCAACACTGGTCTACAGGTACAATTTCTTTTGAGGAGGTTCAACAGCAGAGAAGCTGGGTGGAGACCAGCCCTCCCCAGGTGGAGATACACTTGCCTGAGAGGAAATGTGGACAACAGATAGAGCCCAGTCTTTTCAAGCTAAACAGTTCTATGATTCCATATAGGAGAGAAGAATTAGCACAGAGCAATGAAGATCTGAAGAGCAAAGGCCTGAACAGTCCCTGAACTGAAAGCAAAGCTCAGCACTCTGACAAATCCCATCATGTCTGTACCAGGCGCTTTCACAGCACTGCCCTATGCAGTGTGCATGCACTTCACAGGGGTTTCTGCACCCCATCCTCTGCCTAGCTTGTGTAAGCCCTAGAGAGAGGGTCTGCACATGGTTTGGGAATTCCTGAAGGTACCCCAAAAAATTGTGCAGCACTGAAGGATATTTTTATAGAAGCCATATGATGTCTACAGGTCAACTACTATTTTCAGTCAGGAATTTATGCACAAGGTTTTGGTATTTCCACTGTTACTCTTATCCCCCAGTCAACTACAAAACATTCTGGAATTTTAAGTGCTTTTAAAAAGTCACATCTTTTTAAGTTTTTATAATGGAGTTTTATGTGGGGGCAAAACTTCTTCTGGATATTTCTGCTACTCTTTCACAGATTTCCTTTCACTTTGTAGGGTTTCTGGGAAGAGACATCCAGAAATACATTGTTCCTGTGCTGAGGTGTCTTAGTCATACAGGCTAAGTTTATACTACAGAGCAAACAGTCCAAGTGCCTGTTCTCTAACCATAGGGCCAGCTGGCATTGTCATGACATTTACATATTACTAAGTTTTCTTTATTTCCAAAATGTGGACTATTTCAATCTGCCTGTTCTGAGTGGTCATTCTCCCATATTAACTTCTGCACCATGCCAGGAAATTGGGAAATGCTGGGGGATTTTAACAAAACCATGTCAGGGAGCATTCTTACAGGTTAACCATGTAAATGGCAGCATTGCAGTGCCCAGAATATTCCCTGGCATAGTCATAAAATAGAACTGTTGTGTCCATAACTGGCAATATGATGCCTTCTTGCTTTCAAGCCAGAATTTATTTTTGGCAGTTCAGTTTCTGTATATTAGAATTACATTTGAGATAAAGACTAAAACAAGAAGGCAAATTAAGAGACTGTTTATGCCTCTTCAGTATTCACATATTTTGGGTAAGAAATTAGAAGCTGCCCTTTCTATTACTTGAGGTTTGATTTATGTTCTGAAGTTATTTGATCTGCACTATTTCATTTTTCATTTGAAAATAGACCCAAAGACCCTGACCCTCTTAAAAAGAAAGAACATTAGCTTGTGGTATTGCAGTACAAAAAGTAAACAACCAGTTTTATGAGGAAAACGTCTTTGGGATGCATAACTTTTGCATACCAAAGACTGAATGTGGGATACAGTATGTGACAAAGACGCAAAATGAGGGACACACATAGACAGTAAATTTAAAATGTGGTGGGATCCAGTCCTGTAGTATAAATAAGTCTTGTTCTAACCTCAAAATGATGATTCTTTATTTCTGATATAAATGGTTTTCAACAAAAAATAGTGGTATAACCACATTTGTGTGGAAAGCAGGAATTTGAGTCTAAAACTAGATGCTGTAAAGGAATGTCTAAATATATGAGATCTATATATAGATATATATATTTATATATCATACCTATTTAGTTCTTGTTCATGAAAGTTTAGCAGTGGCAACTGATTCTTTCACTTATTATATCACATATTTTCATTGACTCCTCACTAATATAAACTGGATGTCAATCTGAAATCAACCTGTCAAAAAGGAAATGAGGGACATATGAGGCCATTCTGATTTCTACCAGTTGAGAGCTTGGACTTTCCTAATTCCTGTTTTTCTTTTTTTTTCCCCTCTTTTTTTCTGTCTTTATTTCCCCCCTCTTTCTCATTTTAATATAAGATAGCACTTTAAATTCCCAGTAGCAAAATGCAAATAAAAACTGGTAAACAAGTTATTTTATATAAAGGTTGTTTAATGGTGTTATTCAATGTTATGAATGCTACTGTACCTAGTTGCTTGGCTAAAGGAAGTCAATCAACTGGAAGACTTATTTATGTTCCTGAAACCTTGATGCAAATTGGAACTTGTAAGGAAGTGTTAATGCAGCCTCTGTTGTGAGATAAGAGTGAAAGTGTGGTTAGTCATGTAGCTAATAAGCAATTTCTTTTGCTGTTTTTACTAAGTTTATGGATTAAAATCCATTAGATGTGATAGTAATGACCTGCTTCTAATCCAGACAGATTTTATAGTTGTTAGCACCTCTGGCTTAAGTGAAACAGTTCTAGGATCAATCTGATGCAAATGAGAAGAAAATCAGGCTGCAAATGCTGCAGTTCTAATGAAACCCTTTTCCCTGATCCTGTCTCTGACCTCCCATACTTTATCTTCCAAGGATCAGCTTTGTGGTGTTAATTATGGGGTAAGTAAGCAGTTACTTCCTAGAGCAAATCAGCAAAAGTCCAGGTTTGCTCTAGAGGTCCCAAAGATCAGAGCTCTGTGTTTCTTCAGGTTTCAATTTACCAGGCTCAAAACACTTAAAAGCACAAGGAGGAGAGGCTGGGGAGTGATCGGTTTACAAGTGACCTGGGAGTTCACAGTCTCCATCCCGTGAAATTACAGCCCATATAATAGGTCTTGTGCAGACAAAACCGCAACAAATTAACTCTAGCATCTTTGCTGGGAGGAGAAAAACACCTCTGATTTATCAGCAATTCCCAGGTTGCCCTTCGCTGCAGCCCCAAACTCTTTCTTTCCAGGAGAAATGTTTTGGACATGACACACACTTTGCTATTCTGCTAAGAAGGTGAACAGCATTTGCCAGTGCACTTTGGTTTGGGTCAAAACTCAAACCCCAGCCCTTCAGGAAGTGACGAGCACCAAGGACTTGTCTTACATGTGTAGTTACACCAAACCTCATCACTCTCCATCTGTTACCACTCATCTGAGTTCCCACCAAGTTTTCATGGTCAGAAAATTATTCTGTGACCAGTATGAATTTAATGACATGTAGAAGTGTTTGAAAGACTTAGTGTAGGGTGAGCAGTGTGTTTTGTCATCACACATCATTCAGTGTGCTTGATGCCATCTTATAGGGGGGTCTGGGAATGTATACATGTCTACATGCTGTTAACCTACATGAAAACCAAAAGTGTAATGACTGAACATATCTAGAGGAAATTGACAGAGAAAAGTCAGAAGCATTGGTCTGTAACAAAAATAATGTGCTTAGAAATGAAAGTGTTAGCTGCAAGAGTGGCAACACTTTTGCTAAGACTTTCAGAAAACATTTTCTCAAGTCATGTTCTTTTTTGACTGCCCCACATTTATTTTTGCAGATTTCAAGCCTGAAAAATATTTTATGATTTTGCTGTTAAATCTGTCAGCTTTGCACAACCAGGCAGTTTTAATTCTGGGGTTGAAAATTTACTGCTAGTTCCAGCACTGAATCCCATTACTTCTTTTCAATAAACTTGTATTTGTAGCTAGGGTGTGCTGCAGCAATCCTGAAGTTAGACTGCAAGCCAAGATTCAAGGTGGTTAAATTCATCTCTCCAAGAAAAGTACATTCAGAGGTGTATATAATGTATAACAAGGAATTTAAACAAAGACCATGGAGATGAAAGTATGTTGCCATCTCTGAGATTTGCAGTTGTTTCTAGGCCCTCACCTACTTGTGCAATATCTTTGGCAGGGTTCCAAAAGATAACTTCTCTCCATATAAAAATACCATATAAATAACCTTAGGAATATATTTTGGTGAGGCTTTGCGCTGAAGATTAAATGTTGTCTGGTGCTTCTATGTGTTTGCAGAGAAAAAATAAAACTAATTCTATTTATAAAAACATTAAGGCCCAAAAGGACTCAGAAGAACCTAATTATTGCTGCATTTATCTGGAGGTACACCAGCCTGTAGAAGCAGCAAGGTGAGCAGTAGGCAGAGATGCACAAAGGAAAAATAAGTTGCCCTTTTAGGCAGGTGTTGAGAACGAGAAATATCTCAGAAATATTTACCACAACTGTGTAGATGCAGTGAATGTGCTTATCTCAATCAATTATTACAACTAGATGGTATTTTGCACTCCAGACATTTGAACAGAGTGTTTTGACAGTCAGTTATATAGGTTTTGTGACTTCTTAATATCTGTACATGTAGACACTAAGGAATATGCATTCTGTCAAAAGTCCCAAAGCCACTAGAGGAAAGGTTTAGGTCGTACTTTGGCATGTAAAACAGCCATCTGCTTCTGTAGAGACAGCCTTTGTCTGCCTGTAGGAGAAATTTAGATATGGGGTAGGGGACAGGCACTTTGCTAATTAAACCAGAACAGGATACCTCTGGCATGGTAGTCATGCTGTGCCTGAGCTAACTGGGCACAGGGCATGGATGGCAGAGTTCTCTTTTGGACAGAGAGGACAATCAAGGTTGCTTGGGAAGTAAGTCTAGTGGATGACACACCTGATATGTTGCAAATAAATGGAACAGTCAGAAGACTTTACAGATTATATTCTCACTCTGCAATACTTGCAACACAGGCTTAAATCTATGTCCTAGTGGATACTGTGTGAGACCTGGTAAGCAGATAATGGTTAAGAGTCCTCCTGCCAGTTGAGGCACAGCCCTGCAGGACTCCCTCCTGCTCCCTGGTGCCTTGAGAGGGCATTTCTGCAAACTCTGGCTTGCGTCCAGATGTTGGGAAAGAGTTAGAGATACTTCCTTAAATTGTCCTTGATCATTTTAGCCTGCAAAATAGACCTGAACATCATGTGCTAGCTCACCTTGGACCTTAGGAGCCCGAAGGACTTATCCCCGGCCATCGAGGGAATTGCAACCTTGTTTTAGGGCTGTAAATTTTTGCAATGTCTGTAAGTAAGAGTTCAGATCCAGAATGCTGACCTGAGCTTGACATGCAATATAAATGTATCCTATGATGGGTTTATAACATCCTGAAGTCTGTTGTGGTTGTGGATCCAGACTGCAGACTTTTAGCTGTATCCTAAGGTTTCATTTTTACCAGCAAATTAAACAGGGCACAGGCACAGACACTAAAACTCCATTATCTGTAATGTTAAATGGTGCCTTGCCTGATTCTGACTCAAGATAACTAGCACTCTCCCTGATGATTCCCAGGTGTGGTTCGAGGATAATGTATGGGATAAAGATATTTCCCATGCTGAGTCTGAGTGTGGCCACCTTATTTTGGAGGTAAAGACAGATTACCATATCATGCTAAGTTAGCTTCGGGGTCGCACTATCATTTCTTTTACTAGTACAGATTCTCTCAGAGGTTCTGAGAGGAACCCATTCTTACATGGCCTGGACCCCAAGCTGGCAGAGATGCTGTTGTGTTGCTTGGGAGAAGATAGAAAGCCTCTCCATGGGAAGGGTGCAAGGAGTGTTTCCACACATGCGTGTCGTAAGGCGGACTTTACACTGAAAATACAGAGCAGCAATATGATGAGGCTGTTTGCATGGGAAAGTCTAGTCAAGGCAAATTCTCTGAGGCATTACCAGAAGCTGATTGCAAGGGTAGGTGTGTATTAACTCTTATTTTCTAATTAGTTGCAGAGCACATGCTCTTGATGGTACACTTCTTCTGGTAAATCTTGAAAAGACTGAGCTGTGGTCTTTGCTTTAGCAACAAAATACACCAAGGTACATGAAGAGAAAAAGAGTGAATGAAAGTGAATCAGTACCCCATAATCCATTATAAAACATCATATTTCTGCTTAATGGGGCCTGCAGTTATTATCACAGTTCTGGATCCCCTAGCTGTCACTACTAGAAACTCATCTCTCTCATTAAAATAGAAAAGAACAAAAATTATCTCCTTCAGAGAAATTATTATAATCAAAATGACAGAGAATAAAGTCTTCTGTTACTGCTGCTGTTCCTTCTGTGGCACCTCTAATTCCATATACAAGTTTGACTCTAAACCAAGACAGAAAATCCAGAAAAATCTGAATATAGGCTTAGGTTGAGAGAAAGAATTTGGATGAACTGATACTTCAAAGACAAGCTCACTTTTTTTCAAAATACTTCCATGACTTCAATTTTCATAATTTTTAACAAACCACTCCTATAATTATTTACACAATCAGTTTGAAAATTTTTTGTCTGTTTTACAGTTCTTCTTGACCTGTCCTTGCTTACAGTGTAATCATGAGAATTCTTTGTCACAAATGTGCAGAAAAGAAAGTTAAAGCATCTTCTGTAAAATGTCCTTTCTTCAGTTTAGCAATATTACTTTTTCTTTACATTGTATGAACATTCTCATTTGGCTGTGGAAAAAAGTCTTCTATATCTGTATTTTGACATGCAAATATTTAAAATAAAAATGTTTCAAGGCAGCTGTCAGATATTTAATAATAATATTAGTTCAGGTTACACATATTTAGAGCACTGAAAACATTGGATATGAGAACCGAATTGAGAAAGAACATTTTAATTGTAAACTAGTGGTATAGAAATTTTAAACAATAGTAATGAGACCCAGGATATAGACATCTTGAATTCTGCAACCTCTATTAAGCAAAGTACAGCCAGACGCAACAGTTAAAAATATGTAACCACACAAGTTCCCCATTTGCCCTCTTTTATTTGCCCTGTGTTTTCAATTTGTAATGACAATTTTGTATCAGAACAATAAACCAAGAGGATCATCTTTCTTTTGCCAGCTGTGACCCAAATGACTGGATTTGACTGTCCCACGAATGGAAACTGACAAATGAGACTTCAAAAGACTTCCCATTGCCAAGTTTAACAAAATTCTGCTATCTTTTAACCAAATATTTATGTATTACATGACTGTGCTTTATTATATTTATGTATTACATGGCTGTGTCCTATTAAATTTAAGTTTCCTCTGATCAGTGATACTCTCTTTCAGTGTCATTTGTAATATTTGGTTTCAATTAATATACATGGGACTGAAAGAAATGCACAAAAGCTTGTTTATTTTCCAGCAGTTGATGGTAACTGATTAAATCATTGCACATGGCATGGTCTCCATCCCCTGTTTGCTGTACAAGGCAGCTGGCAAGCCGCACCTGTCAGCCTAGGAGAGAATCTCATAAAGCTGCCAGTAAAACAGTGTAGCTGAATACACATCTGCTAATAAATTCTTTTCATCATATCCTAATCAAACAGCATATGTAGTTTATGGCCTTGCTAATAAAGGGTTTGAAATATCTGCCTGTGAACTTGATTTTATCAATGTCAGCCAGCATGACCAGTTTTTATTTACTCCGCTGCTCAGTGGAAAAGTGTGTGGTAAAACAGCCGATGCACATGAAAAGGGGAATGAACATAGATTGTTATAATAAACAAGGGGTAAATCCAGCCTTTTATTAATCCTCTTTGTCCATTAATAGGACTGTTTCACTGCCTGCTTTGCCAGTCATTCTGTTCCTGACTCCAGCTGCCATGTGCAGATACTTCCCCAGTGGTTCATACAGGCAATATTCTAATAATGTCTACTGTAATACAAAAACTGTGAGTGACAACTTCAATTTAAAGGTGGCCATGTCCAGCTGCCTGTTTGGGTGATTGCAGCTTAAGTTATCAGACAAATAATGCTTTACCCTTTTTAGCTAGTATGTAGAACCAGGATGTTAACATGGTGTATTGGCTTATGGCTTGAAGATATTGGACAACATAATATCTTTTCACAGGACTGTCCATTGATTGTAATCAAGAGTGGCTGTGACAAAAATAATTATATTTAAAGTTGAAATGAGCATTTGTGAGACAGATTTTGCCACTCAGATTGGAACAAACCTCATCCAATGTGGCTCCTCTGACTGATTTTCCTACTGGAATAGTGCTTTTTTCCTCTATATAAGCCATTGCTGTTTTAATGTGTGAACTCAGTTTGCCACCCAACATTCTTCCTCCTTGGTGTCAGTGAGCATACAGCAAAAGTATATTTCACAGGGAAAATCTTTCTGTGGAGTTGCTAACCCCACTGCACTAACTTCTGGAGTTCCTCAGAAGCTGTACAAAAAGTAGTGACTGCTTTTCCTTACCAGTCCCAATGATCTCCTGCAAGCATCCAGCACAGTTTGTTCTTTGCTCTGGTTATTTATGCTATCCTACAGTTCAGCCAAATGTTTCACCGTCAGATTTTATCTTCCATACTGATCTGGCAAAGTGTCTCCCTTAACATAGCTCCATACATTTTTAGGGTTTCTGATGATATATAATATGTTGTGCAGCTAGCTATTGCATTTTTTTGTTGTTAACTACAGACACGCACTACTTTTAGTTTTACTCTTTATCTCTTGTACTACTATTCCATTGCTTTGTATAAGAGCAATGCTACTTTTATGTGTTTACATTGATGTTCCTCTTCAGTGTCTTCCTAATCCTTCTGAAAGGCCTCCTAAAATGTGTGGTGAGTTTTGGAGGCGGGAGTTGTATGTAAATGCACCTTGCTATTTTAGGAGCCCCACTGCTCCTTTGCACTGGAGTCCACGGACACCTGATGTCTTCTTTGTTACCTTTTCTTTGGCTCTACTGACCACTGAGTTGTGCAAGATGGTGATATCCAATTTGGGTTATTTTCTTTTCCTGGATATCCAACACTGTCCTTCTGGCCTGCACATCTTGCTCCTCTTGTGTGGATCTGTATCCATGTGAACTACAATAAGTGGAAATTCCTCAGTATTCTTCAGGATATCCTTTGCTTTTTTAGTCACACAAATCTTTAAAAACTTTTTAAATATGAAAGGCAATCACACAGATGATTCAAATCTGACTGTAATTTTTTAGTGTCACCTTCCCTTCTTTTTTTGTTTCTTTCTCTTTATGGTACATTGTCATCAGCAGGAAGTTTCACTCACCTTGCCTCATTGTTTCTGAGTCTCTGGACTATAGATAAACCATAGGACTGTTATCTTCTGTGTATCTAGCTCTAAAGAACCTAAAGAGGAAGGAAATAAACAAAAAAGTCAAGACATTGGTAATGCCACAACACATCCTCTCTGAACTAGAAAACACCACTTTCCTGACTTTGGAAAAAACTTTGTGTGGGAAAAAAATTGGAAAATACAAAGTTCATAAATGTTATTACTGCTTCAAAAGAAAATACACCCCCACCTCTCCTACTGCCATAGTATTACATCTTGAGTGTAGATATTTTTAATGCCATTTCCACATGAAAGATTTTGCAATATTCTTAGAAATAAATGTATTTAATATACAGTATCAATATCTAGTTATTCTTTGAAAAAAAAACTGGAGTGCTTTATATGTCAGAGCCATTAACCACCCCTTTGCATTTACGTTAAGACTGACAGAGGATGTCAGCGGAGAATTACTTAGTTTTCTGTAGTCTCAGCAAATTTTCCTAGAAAATCAGCCTTTGTCAACAAGAAAGAATAATTCAGACCCTCATAATAGTATCTCATAGCTCCTAAAAAATGTTTTTGTTTATTGATGATTATAACACTGGCAGTTTTTATTTTCACATTTCTTTGAGCAAGGAAAGCACTATTTCCTGAGGTGGTTTGCAGCACTCCAAAAGGACACATGCCTGAAGCACCTGATAGAAGAGAGCTTCCATGAATAGAAAGAAGATCAATTTTTGGTGCACAAGCAGCTGACTTAGGCAGAGACACATAGAAATAACCTTTTAAAGATGTAACTGGCCCATGCAATCTCTCTGCCCCATCAGGTTTCTCCTGATTCTGTTTTTTAAGCTCAAACAGATGTTTAACATATGATTTCCCAGTAGAAAAAGCAGCCACCTGACAGTTTAGAATTTAAGATTAAATCTGCACTTCCTGGGTCCAAGAAGGAAAATTTTATCACTCTGTGTCAGATGAGCATCCTGTTCAGGCAATTGTATATCCCATAATCACCTCTCAGGTTCAAAACAAGTTGTCCCCTCACATTTTAGTAGCTTAAATTAGAGATGCTTTGGACAGGCCTAGAGGATTACATTTGACTGGTGAGATAGAGTTTCCTAGAAAAGCTTGAACATAAACTGTGAAGCCTTTGACTTTAGTCTGAGCACAATCTCTAACCAGTTTGTGGCATGTAGAGCATGCTCATGGCTTAAACAAATCCACTGCAAAGACCTGGATATTCATGGAGAAGGTGACATTGGAGACACAGTTCTGGGAATGACTACTCACACCCCAGTAGGTGTCTATAGAGATGGGGAGATGCTTCACCAATCTTAATATGAGGCTTCTCTTAAAACTGGGAATGAAGCCTGTGAATTCAGGCAATGTAATGTTGGTGATTTCCAACCAGCAATCTAAGGATTTCCACACAGGTTATAAGCAGTCAGCAAAGAACTGAGGAAAATATTGTGTGGACTGTTTGGACAGAAGCCGAAGGAATAAATTTCAGCAATAATCTCTGAATGGGGAAAAGTTCTACTGGATAGCTATAGCTTATTTCTTTTATACATCCTTGTAGAGTCATAAAACAGATTGCAGATTCCTAGCTGATACAGGATAAATTCTCATTTTAGTACTATATTTTGGTGCAGAGACCATTTCTAGGCAGCACTACATTACAAAAACCTACTCAATGGGTATGGGATTGAAACAGACCTTTTTAATTATTTAGGCTGTCACATAAAACGGCCAGTGGCCACTATTTAGAATGCTTTTAAATTTCATGACCAGGAGCTGTACAATGCATTAATCTCAAAACTGGGAATATAATCCCTCCTGGGCCAGTATTTGGCTGTAATACTTTAAGCAGATATCTGTAATTTTGTAATCAAAGTCAAACAAATATGAACTCTGACCAGGGGTATTCTGAACTGGTTTCTATTTACAACTTCTGAAAAGAGATTTTTGCCATAACACTCATTTTATATTTCAGCTTGTGAAATAATCAGCAGATAAAAGGCAAAGATTTTCAAAGAAGGTGGTAAATATATTTAATGAGTAAATATTGTATTATTAAAAGAAATGTGTCATACTTAGTTTCTGCACACAATGCAAAACTGGCAGAACTGGACAGAGATCCCTTATTTAACTGTGGGGTTTCTGACATTTATAAGCACAGAATGTGGTTTTGTGTCTGTTAGATTTTTTAGACATATAGAACAAGCTACTCTTTGCAGTAGTGAAAAAAAAAAAAACCATGGAAAAAGAATCCATTTTTATCTGTAGAAATCTGGGATGAAAAATTATAATATTGTAGCAGGTGAGTCTGGGAAGAACAGAAGAAATGATCTTATCTCTCCATTTGACCCAAGAAAAGATCAAGTAGACCTAAACCATTCCTGGCATGTTTGTCTAACCTGTTCTTACAACCTGTCAACAAGAAAAACAGCACCAGTTGCCAGGCGAGCTATTCCAGGGCTTAACTCTTCTCACCGTCAGAAAGTTCTTTCCACTGTCTAACCTAATTGTCCCTTCCTGCAATTTAAACATACTGTTTTTCTTCCTCTTGTCAGGGGATCTGGAGAACAGACTATTCTGTTCCTCTTTGCAGCAACCTTTTAATTGCTTATTTCCTCAGCCCTCTTCCCCATGGCTGTCCCATGACATGGATTGGGTCATCTCCAGGATCCATTCTGGAGCTGAGAAATTAGGCATAATCTTGAAAAATCTGTGATTTATTTTTTAGGTAGTCTGAGGACTGATCCAGTGAATCAGTCAAGCATCCAACATCTATCCACAAAACCTGGTTTTTCAACTTATACTCACTCCATTGGATGTTGCACACTTTTTTCCTCCCACTACATCCTTCTGCCTACAATCTACACATTTGTTGTCACTGTGAAGAAAATAATAAATATGACAGATGGCAAAGCATGCACTCTTCACATCTAGGGCAAGCAGAAAAGATATGCCCTCTAAAAGAATACCAAAATTTCAGTCCTAAAGTTAGGCCACTTGGGGGCAGGAGGAGATCTAGCCCTTGTGGCAGGATAGCTCAGGCTACCCTGGGCTGAGGTGAGGAAGGACATAAGAGGAAAGAAAAGGACTGTGAGAATATTCCGAGCTGCTGACAGGGATGTGGCAGGGCAGCCACAGCTGTGAGCTTCCAGTGGGAAGAGTGTGATAGACAAACTCCTCAGATCATGTGAGGTCAGTGCATTGGTTTGTGCCAAATTCATGGGGCAAGTACTAAGCCAGGCTTTGCTCCAAGGGCTTCAGTGTGTGAACACAATCAATTCACATTACCAGGAGTGCACAAAAACATAAGGCAATTGTTAGAAATTAGGAATGGAATACAGGATTTTAAAATGAGAGTTTGGTGGGCTACTCTATAAATTCACAAAAAACTGGAATAGTTGTGCATGGTGCTGCAATCACTCAAATATAACAGCAGCACTGAAAAAAGTTTAGGCAAAGGCAGGGGTATGGATAAGCTTCTTTCTGAAGGCTGAAGAAATGGGGACTCCAGGTCTGGTAAAGCAGTGATGGGGGGGAGCAGTCATGGAAAAGTTGATCCAGCCTAGAGTGATGCTGAGGAGGCCATAAGGCTTGATTGTTTAGCAGGTGCTAGAAGGAAGGCATAAAACCAGGCAGGAAGCTCATTCACTTGAGGTGCAGTTAAGTGGTGGAGTTCCTTGACATAGGATGCTGTATATGGCAAAATTTAAGAGGAGAAATAGTCAAATTAAAGCAAGAGAAACCTGCTGAGCTTAGAAAACCCCTGAATTATGAGCAGTTGGAGGTAATGCAGTTTTACTAGCTGCTTACCTTGTTATTATGCTCTTGCCTTGGCAGTTGCCTTTTGTATTTGTGTTTGGGTCTAGGTGGGCTTTTTGTAAGATGCAGTACAGCCACTTCAAGGTAGGAACACTGTGGATGTGAGTCATTCTGGGCCAGTGACCTTTCCAGCAAGGAGATCAGATCAGAAAGGCTGTAGGGACACTGCCACAAAGTTGTTGCTCCAACATTTGTCTCTTCCTACCACCATTCAACCCTGCCATCCTGCTGTCCTCACTGTAACCACCTGTGTCTCCAGCAGCACACTCTGCTAACAGCTGGCATTGCTCTTTGTCCTTGCTCAGCAACAACTGTTTGTAGGTACCCTTATTCTTTTGACTGGCAAGTTTTTGTGGTCCCTCATCTTTTCCAGAGATATTAGTAGGATTTCTCACATCCTCCCAAGGGCAGAGTTCATGATTTCCATATTACTGTATTATTTCTTGTACACAAAGACTAAAACTGTGCTGTCAGGAAAATGGTTCAGGGTCTGATTTCTGGACCTGACGGCAGATGACACATGGATCACATCCATACACCTAACCCCTTTCTCTGTAACCCATGTTAGTCATATCCAAAGAACCTATTGGGATTTAGATTCTCACCTTGAACTGGGCTCAGCTGCCATCTGGGGAAATGGTAGCTGGCATAGACCAAAGGTGTGTTAACACTTAAAGCATATTGATAGTCCCATTCCAGAACTTAGGTTTTCTCTGGGGCACTACCATGACAGCATTTTTAACCTGGAACTGGATTTCAGAAAAGAAAAGTATTCTTAAGTCTGATCATGATTCAGAAGAGAGCGCCATATACTTATGAGAAATCTTCAGTGATGTCCCATTGTAGACAATTTAGTAGAAACAGTTGCTCCAGATGAAAATTTTCTCATCGGCCATGGATAGTTTACAGTTCATATCTGTTCTTGATAGGATCTTAGGTAATTTTTCATCTTGGACTGTAAGGTCATCCTCTAGCAAGACACTAATTTATGTAATGCTTTGTCCATTCTCTGCTTCATGTCCCTTTTAAAGGGAAAGAAAATATATGTGAAAAAATTTTATCTGCTCAATAAGACTGCAAGTATGGTTTTAGAGTTTGTCATAATATTTTTATACTTTCTTTGATCTATATAAACAAAACCAAATGGCAACACATAGAAATGTATTTTGAACTTTGAGCGATATTAAAGTGTGTACTAGCTCATTAATTAAATAGTTAACCAATAAATTTCCAAATTTTCATTAATTTTACAGTAGTACTCTGAGCAATCTTTAAAATGTGATCTAAAAAATACCAAATTTGTCCCAGTTGTTTCATAGCAAGGAAGTCAACAAATGAAGTGATTTTTAGGGAGAAAAGTTTATTTTTGTTTTCAGTATGTTAATATTTTAATTATTTTCGGTAAAGCTAAATGGATTCTCCAAGTTACATAGATATATATTTATAACATTAATCATTGCACATGGTTAAGGTATAATGTCCAAGCCGAATCTTACTCTTTTCAGACATTCCACAAATGCCTTTTCTAAGTGTTTCATCATTTACATGCCTTGTCTAATTTTCTCATTTAAGTTAATAGTCTATCTAGAAGTGTTATACGCTTTAAAGTGTGTATAAGTTAAATGTACTTTGGTATTAAAAGGTTTCTTAGCAAAAATAAAAACTTCAGTAATAACTATTTAATGAGAAAGGTTGGTCCAACCATCATACATGTTAGCTGTTCTTAAATCACTGCAGAAATGGGTTTGGAATGCAGCTTTTTGTTTCAAAATAAGTTGGTGAGCAACCAAATTATAATCAACATCAATAAAGCGTACAGGCTAGAACAGTAAAAAAACTGTTGAAACAAAACGGTTCATGTTAGTTGGAACAGGGAGATAGATTCCCATGTGGCTCATAAAGAAAAGGAAAAGAGTCCTAATGAACAGTACATTGAATCCAACCCTCTGGTCCTTCCTGAGGCAAATCTTCCCTTGACTTCAAGCCATGTTGTTTGTGTAAAATGTTGACCAGGACTGGTGTGGGAGATTTTGCTTATTTCTAAACACAAACTCCTTCAATCTTCACCAGCCCGTTAACTCTGTGTGTGTTCATGTGCCTGCTCCCAGTGACTGTGGCTTGCTGTCCAGGAAGAATTCTGAGTTATATTTCATTCTCAAGTTTTCTTTTTGGAAATATTTATTCTACCTTGTTTTAATGTGGAGTTCAAAGCAAACAGGAAAACATCCCAAAATTCAGAATCACATAAAGTTTTTATTTCACTCTGAATATCTTCTTGTGTCCTCTTGCTGAGGCTGATTACTGGGTGGCAATGAGATGTTGAGCCTTTAGCAAATGCAGACATTCAACTCCTTTTCTTTAATTCTCTTTTGAAAATCTATTTTTGAAATGTAGGGAAAGCATAATTTTTTATTGTTTGGCTTTAAATTACATCTCATGCTGAAAAAAATGGAATACAAAATCTAAATAAATGTATGTAAAAAGCTACATATTAATCACAGAAGAAATATCATAAACTTCTACCTTGCCTAATCCAAGCAGAAATCCATGCACTGCCTTTCATGTTGAACTAGATGCATTGCTCAGGAATTTTCAGAATGCCTTCTTGACACTCAGACACCAAACTTAGACTTCACCTGACTAAATGCATGCTTTTTCACTGGAAATCTCTAATCAGAGCTAGTTATTCAAACTCCCTTTATAGTCTCTTTTTGTTCCCTTTATAACTTTTCTTTTGTAGTATAGAGAAAGAGAAACCTCTCAGGATTAATCACATACTAATGTAGGCTTCTAAAATGGGTGAGATAAATCCAGCCCTCTAAGTGTCTTTTGAGTCTAAAGCAACCCTGCAGAGGCTACCTGAGGTTCAGATATCTACACTGCAGAGAACTAAAGTTAAATTACTTGTATCCTAAAGAAAATGCTTAAGTGCAGAAGAAATAATTGGACAATTTAATATGTTAAGTTGAGCAAAAATCTCTGACTAAAGAATAGCTTTTGTTTGGCCGAAGCACATCTTTCTGAATTGCAGCCAATATTACTATGAAGAGAAGGAGAATTCACTACTTTCCCTTTTAGATTCTTTTTCTGACTAATCTCCCTCACTGCTGAAAAATGTGCCTTATTTCCAAACTAAACTTGTCTGGTTTTAGCCTGTATCTACTGATTTTCTTTAGGCCTTTTTCTTTGGTTTAAAAGTCCTTTAAGTGTTCAGAGCTTTTTCTAATGAATGTATGTGCATAGATATTCAAGCCACCCTTAAATCGGCTATAATCTGAATAGATTGAGGATTTCCAGTGCCCCACTGTAAGGTATTTTCTCCATCCTGAAATGATTTTTAAGATCCTTTCTGCATCCTTTTCAATTTGTTAGTTTTTTTTTTCCACCCAAATATGGACACCAGATGTGTATGCAATATTCTAGTATCAATCTCATCAATATTACACACAGAGGCAAAATCATCACCCTGCTTGTAATTGCTACTCAGTTTACACAACAAAAGGTTCCTATATTTTCAGAATTACATTAGGAACTTCTGCTCTGTTGCTTATCTCTAAAGATTCATTTTAGAACTGCTGCAGAAGCTTGGCTGTAGTACCTTGTTAGTTGAAATTGCCTCACCTGGCTAAGTAAGCCAGCTAATTTTGTGTTCTTCAACTGGTTTTTACATCTGTCATTCACAACTGTCTTCTGCCACTATTCTAGGAATATTTTATGTTGCATGTCGTCAAACTTGAGCCAATCCTTGACAACTGAGACTAGAGGTAGAAGTGTACCCCATGGCTGGTTATTTTAGGGAAATCTCAGCCCATCCTAACCATATAAATTTATTGCTTTATCAGCTTTTTTTTTTTTTTTTTTTTTTTTTTTTTTTAACTGGGATTGATATCCAGTAACTTGCCTAATTCAAAATTTTTGTATATTGGCTCAGGATTAGTACCTTTTTTAGTCTTCTGGAATTTCACCAGTATTTCAACATTTATTCAAGAGCAAGTTTAGTGATTCAGCTGACTCCTCAGGAAAATAAGGGCTCTTGGATTCAAGCTACCCAGCCTACTGATTTAAAAATATTTAACAGACTTTGCCTAAATTCCTCCTTGCTACTTGAAGGACTGGAAAAATCTTGATCATCTTCATGTGAAATGATTAAATGAACCTGTTTTTCTACAAGGCAATATTTACCGAAACCTTATCCTTCTCTATGATTACTAACAGATTTAATATCCTTATCTCATGTCAGAATTATATCACTTCTAGAACTTTTTTATCTTTAATAAAACTTTTAAAGTTATTGCTGTTCTTCATATAGACGGGAATTTTCCCAGGCTTTTAGTTTCTCGTATTAATTATTTAATTTTGTTGATAGTTTCTCATTTTTATTGCTAAATAAATCTGCCTTTTTTTTTTTGTTTTCACGTTATACAGTACTTTTATATTCACAGTTTCCAGAAAATGATGTTAGGCTTATAACCAAAGTTTGTTCTTTCTTGATTGTGAAACTGTAGGGGTTTAGCCATTTAATAAACTCTTCTAAAAGAACGTCCAAGTTTCATTCAAAGTTCTCTGCTTACATTTCAGTTTCCAGGAATTTTGCTCATAACATTCCTCACCTTTTAGAAATTATGCCTTTTTAAATAAGAGAACATGCCATTAATTGGGAATTGTCTTTGTTTACATTCTTAGAAGAGTGTAGATCATGATTGCTTGTCTCTAGGCTGTTACCATCCTCTCTAGACCAAATGGTCTCTAGAGATTTTTTGGTCTAGAAGAGTAATTCACCTGTACTGAGCACCAAAAGGCTTTATTAAAGACGACAAAGAACAAAATTGTCATAGGCAACATCTTTAGATGAATAACCATGTATTAATTTTTTAAGACTCTTGGTTTTCAGCTGTTTGAAATGAACTTCCAATATTCTTGTTCCAAGTTGGAGATTACACATCACAAAATGAATTATTTTGCTGGGTTGTGTACAATACTTTGGAAACAATTACAATTATCGAGAGTTTTGTCACTTGTATTTTAATATACCCAATCCTGAATAGGTATCAATAGATACAAACCAAACTGTTTTATTAATTTAGCTGCTTAGATTTAGGCATACAGAATAACAACAATCCTTTGTGCCTGATAAAGTGATAAGCTCTCTTAAAAGCAACTAGAGCTGCAGTGAACTTTGGAAAACAAGCCCCCTAAAGCTTGTAAGTTTTATTGCCATTTTCCAGGTGGGCTCATATGGAAAAGGGAGGCCTTAAAATGATGGAAATAGCCAAAACACACTCAAGGGTAATTCAGAAATTTGAAAGCACAGCAGCCATTACAAATGTCATGCTATGGTGCAAGATGCAAGGCAGAGCGACAGTCTTGCATTTCACTGAAATATGAAATTTTAACTTTCACTGAGCACACCTTGGAGGAGACATGACAAACAAGGCAAGTGCAGAGACAGAGGTAGCAAGAGGGAGGAAAGCATATGATTATTCAAAATTCAGGCCAGATTGTGGATTTGCTATCAGTTATGAAAGAAAATAAATTTGTTAATAGAAGACATTTGTTTTATATAATGAATCTGTGACTTTTCTTTCCTCCCCTCCATCTGAGAGGGAAGATAGTGGGTATGAGATATTGCAAAGTGTTTTTTATAGCAGGATATTCAGACATCCTTCGGCAGCTGCAAGATGACTTGTTGGGCCTGAGTCATGTTTCCACCTCTTCTGTGTGTGAATTCCTATGGATAACCAGAATACAGCCAGTAATTAAATCCAAGCCTGCAAGAGAAGGTGTCCCACACAGGAACTGGAGTGTAAGTGTGTCCTACTATTCTGTGTGTGTGATGTCCAACAATAGTTCAGAAAACAAAATGAAGAGTATACAATCTTCTTTCAGTTGAACTGCTTGTGCAATCCTCATTATCATAATATCTAGCTGCTACCCTGTCCTGAATGTTAGGTACTTATTCCCTGCTAAAGATCCCAAAGTTATGGAGAAAGACCTGAGGCATGGATGGGATGAGTAAATGATTTCAGGTCTACATAAGAAATCTTCTTTTGAACAGAATTTGAGTCTCCTGAATCCTGATTTCCTATGTACAGGTGATAGCACACAGGTCCAGTTTTAGCAAACATGGCAAGCTGCCCTGCTCTTTTCCCATTTTGTGATTAAACATGCAGAATTAAACCCAATGATCCCTGGCTATGGCAGGTCCCATATGCAAACCATCCTAGAAGATTTCTGAAGGACCACACCTACTGTAGGGGCTTGGTAGTTCTGCAAACAACCTTGCTCCCTGCTCAGGAGAGGAACAAAATGCAAAGATGGTGGTTTAGATTAGTTTAATGTTGCCAAAGCATGAGGCACACAAGATACAGGCTCTGACATGGTGACTTCATCTCCATGTTCATATGTGTATAGATCTCCTAAAAGGAGACCCTTACAGAGCAAGACAAAGGAAGAATGAAACATTCAAAAAAAATTAAAAAAAAAATTGGAGAAGAAAAAAATGGAGAAGAATCAGTTTATAAAAGAAAATATTTAAGAACATTTTCTCCCTGAAAAGTTTCAGTTCTCATGTATTCTGTTTTATTATGAGATCTGGAAGAAACTGACTAGGAAGAGAAGATAAACTGCAAAATGTGTTGTAGAGCTTGGGACGGAGGGGCACAAAATGTCACTGCACTTTGATGTCTTTTTTATGGTTCCCTCTAAGAGATTTTTGTGTGTAAATAATGTAGCTGAGATCACCCAGAGTAAAGTAAACCTTTTCCATCAGATGCTCTGATTTCCTTCAAGAGCTGTTTGTGTATGCATGTGTGTGTGTTCCGATATAGCTGAGAATAGTCAGTGATTTCAAACACATTGAAACAGTACTTGAGATTATTTCTGAGCCCCCCAGAGTGTTTGATGCTTTGTAAAACAGAGGAAATCGTAACTGGTATTTCTAAAGAATTTTGTTTTATATTTAAATTATAGAAATGGAGAAACCCAGCTGCTTTAGGGACTGGAGTAAAGAGGTATAACTTTGTTGTCATCACAGAGTTATTCCCCATCTAAGTCAGATGAGAATCAGATACAAAGACGTCATGTTTAAAAGTAATGAGTTTTACTTTTGCTTCAGCATCTTACCCTGACTTGGTCAGCTCTAATGAAAGAGGGAAACCACAAATATGATATCCAGAAGAGATGCTATTGCTGTTCCACTGACCTGATTGGGCAGGGCTGTTTCAGCACACAGCCTCAGTTACATCAATTACCACAAAACTCAGAAGGTATTTGGCATCCCTCAATGAGTGGCAAAGAAACATTGTTTCTTTGTGACCACTTCAGTCCACAAGCTGTGCTCAAATGATCCAGCAAAAACTTTTCATTGACAGTTTTACATAGCCCTTTCCTGACCTCTGTGGAATATTTGACACCACAAAGGGTTTAGAAATGTGTTATCAAGTGGTAATTCTTAGGGAATTGTTATGTTCCCCCAGTACAACCTCTCTTTATTCTGGGAGTAAACTGCCATTTCCACTAATGTCAGTCAGAAATGTCGAGGGTAGACCTACATTTTGTATTTCATAGCTGACTTTCCTGAGCTTCCAAAGTAACGCAGTCTATGCTTGTTTGCAACAGACCTAAGCGCTTGCATGGATTAGTGTTGATTCGGTCTGTTGATCTGAGGTTAGACCACAATTCTTTCACAAAGGGAAATACTTTTTGTCGTCTTTAACCACCCACAAAGGGCACTTTTTTGAAGAAGGATTTTCAGGGTGGGTTGAGAACCTGTCATTCACCACTCTCCAACAGAACTGTCCCTGTTTGCCATCACTCCTTCTTCATTCAAGTTAGCACTGTCAGTTACATTAGTTGCTTCCTGAGCACCAATAAAGGAAAACAAATAAACAAATTGGAAGCATGTTAAGCAATCTCTCTCTTTTCCCTTCAGTACCACATAATAGAACAATTGTGTAAATAAAACTGTCATTTTTATAGACCTCAAGCCAGCATAGTTCTCAAGCACATCAGATTCTGTGGGATGTGGTTCCACATGGCCGTGGCTGCAGGCTGTCCTATTGCACGACCAACGCAATGTTCAGTTCCTTGACCAGAGTAGGTGACAGTGCCCAACAGCCTCAGCAGCTGCTCTGGGTAACAGACACCACGAGCTTCTACTCTCTGTCAGATGTGCTGGCTGCTGCTTGTATTTCCATGATTTCAAAGCCCTATTTTTGAGCAAAGTGTTATGCTGTAGAGTGGAACAGTATTTTTCACTTTCTGATAGATTTTAGAGTTCACACACATTTGGAGTAGGAAGGCAACCTCCTCATGCATCAATAAGACAAACTGTAACCACTGAGTATCAAGACTCAATATGTCATGATTTTGACCTTGGCTCAGAGGTCAAAATTTCTAAAGTGGCTGTTATAGGGCAGTTTCCATGGTAAATCACACATAGGAAAAGTTTGAACTTGGTGCATCAGCAGCATCAGCAGACATTCGTATGGAACAAGATTGGATAAATCTTCATCTTCACTAATGACTAACCAATCTAACACCAATGTCCTTGAAATATGGTGAAAGATATATTTATGGACTATTTTTGATTGCCCATGGCAGACCCTTTTGAAAATGTTTTTTTCTCAGACTCAAACAGTATTGTTTGAATAAGTTTTAAAATACAAGCTATGCTGACTTCATTATGGAAGCACTTATAGTCTGCAGCTGGATGCTTGTGGTGAAAAAACACTAACTGCTTTGGCACGTGCTAGGTGGATTGGGAGCTGTGAGATATATTATCGAATCAAACATTTGCATCTGGTCAACTGACATCCTACAGTGCTATAGCTGAGCTAATAAACAAGGTATTATCTTTATAAACTTGTCATTCACTACTATTAACCATAATGAATGAATTAATTGCCTCTGATTAGCCAATTTGTGATCAGCAGTGAAGGTAAAAATCAGAACATAAATGGTTATCGTGTCATTTCATGCTTAGTTTTGTATTATCATTTGGCAGAATGCAATGTACCAATTTAAAACAGCTGGTCCAAGTGAGCTAAACAAGTTTAATATCCGGGATATATCACCAAGGGGATTACTTATTAAATTATAGGAAGTGATATTAGATTTCAATAGTGGTTTATTATTCAAAATTGTTTTGCCTTACAACAAATTGTAGTTTTTGACCTCAGAGTTTGTATCTTTCATTTTAATATTCTAGTAGTTTATTAGAATCATAAATATTAAGATATAAAAGTTTATTATCCCAAAATTTCAACAGAGACTTGTTGGGAAATATTATTCCCAAATGCTTTTTTGATGACAGTAAAATGTACTGTAAGCTAAGTGAAAACTTTTATTTAACAGTTCAGCTACAATGCTGTTTCTCTGTTACATAAAGAAGACCACACCATTTCATTAGAAGCAAACTGCATTGTTCCATCTTTATGTAAGGTAACATTCGCTGCCATTTTTAAAATAGTAGGTCCAGATTCTTGCTTCCTACTAGGTTATCACCATCAATTTTGATGCAATTGCTCCTGATTTGCACTGGTTTGAGTGAGATCAATAACAAATTCCAATCTTGTTGAGTAACAAGGAGAAAATATGGTTTCTAGTTTCCTCACAAAATTTGCATAGTTTTTTGCTGAGTATGTCCTCTGAAAGATAGGAAGGTAAGGAAAAAATGCAGACCTAAATGAGTAGACTGACAAACTAAAAGTTTTATTTTGTCTAAAACTGAGTATAATCTTGTGGGCCTCATCATTCCTGCAGCCAGTCCCAGATTTTGGAGTGCACTCTTGAAAGGCAGCTGTACTGTACTCATTTACTTTGTGCTGAGTAGATTGCAGAACAATTTCTCAGTGAATCAGAGTGAAAAATATTCAGTACATTTGGCTTAAGTCTTGTCTGCTCTGTGACTTGTTAGTCTCCCTGCACAGGATTCATCTGACTGGCTGGAGATGTCTACAACATAAGGATTTTTTTTCTTTCTCAGGAATCCACCCTAAACTCCCCTTCCATAAATGAGACAAACAGGCATTTCTGGGATATGAGTCAGCTCACAGTCATTTAATGTAGGCCAGAGGAATTGTGTTCCAAAATTGCTGACTTATTTTCATGCGCGATGCAGGCAATCTATGGTGACTTGCTCACATGCAGTTATCTAAAATGTTGACATTAAAACTGTGTAAATTGTATCTCACTGCAAGACCATAATCTATCTATTGGGTGAAAAAAATGCAACTGCCTCCTTTCTGAGCTCTCAGATATGATTTCAAGACTGAAAGTGATTTAGGAGATTAGTGGAGAATTTAATCAAATATGATAGGCTTGGCCAAGTTAATCTCTTCCCAGAAGGTAGGACACTTCTCTGTATGGTGCTGCTCTACACTGTGCAGAGGCATGGACTGTTCAGCAATAGCAAACGACTCATGACACTGTGGGACACTGCTCAGTTGGCTCCCACTGGATATTAACTCGTCAGCAGTCCTTCTGCAAAATTCAGTCTACAGCACTTGGTGGCTGCAGATGCCATATTCCAGAGATGAAATTACATGACTACCCTCTAGACAGTAATGTTGGATTTTGATCTCCTCTGCACTGAATTTATGGGCAATATTAAGATGCTCGATTCTGGAGATAGTTCCAGTACATAACAGTACTGGATAAAATATATTGATTTGTAGTGCACACTTTGTCATATCATGTGATGAGTGATGCAGTTAGACACAAAGTTATATTTTCTTCCCCTCCTTCCTTTAACCTCTGTGGTGAGAAGATGCTAAGAAGCAGACATGTCTCCATACTGACTCTTTTGCAAGTAAAATTTCTCTTTGTTTGAGTAGGCATAGCAAAACTATCTGGCCTGTCCTATTTTGCTTTGACTACAAAACATTTCCACTGAGCACTGGTTTATGTGTTCTGAAACTTTGATTTTGATGTCTTTCTGGTAAGGGCAGACTGAAGGCTTGACTTGTCTTTTTAGCCAAGTACCACAGCAATAACTGATATTAATAAGGACAAGAAGTTGGGAGTGATTGTGCTTTTTATCTGTGAAGCTTCACAGAACAGAGCAAGTGGAACAACTTCTTTGCTTATATTTTTAAAAGGTCAGATTCCAGGCCTGTTATTCATGGTTTATACTACTGAATATAATCTTCTTCTGTATGAAATCTGAGCAATATTCACATATAACATTGCATGCTAGCTGGGGCCCAAACCCTCTTCTGTCCACAGCCTCTTGCACTTGAAATGATTTGTACTTTATGCTTGACTTGTCTGGAACTATCCAACTAATACTGGGATTTTGTTTCCATATGAAAAAAACACCTAACTATGTAAGAATTTAAAGGCCGGACATATTCTAGTACCCACCTTTAAGTTCCCAGACTGTCTTGGAACAGGTGAATGCTGTAGTTGTTCTCCAGGAAATCATCAGAAGGTAGTCCAGTGCACTACAGGAAGGAGAATTATGGAAACTATTACCTTAGGTGTGTGCAGTAACAGTGAAGAAGAAACAGTGCATTATGGCTAGAGAAGGGCAATCTGAATGCACTGATTCTAGTGTTGGTCTTCTATAGGTCTGTAATGAAAACATATCATCTCTGTGACTTTACCTAAGAATCAGAGGGGTTTTTAAAAATAAGACATTTCTGACTTTTCTTACTTGCTTTGGTAATATGTTTTAAGCATGATTTCCTTTCTTTCATTCTCTCAGTAACCCTCATAAAATATTCCTTTTTCTGCCTGTCCCTATCTTCCGATTCCTTAACCTGTGATTCATTGTCTGGGAGATCTGCTGGGAATATTGAGTCAGGTTTTCTTCTTCTTTAAGCCAGGATGACTTGCACTGCTACTGGATGTACTACTAGCCCATATGGCAAAAACACCTGCTCCAAATTCTGAAGTTCCATGAAACATCTCTTGCTTACACTTTGAACTGCTTTTCAACTAATCCCTTCCTTTAAAGAGGTAGGGAAGAAGACAACAGTGGTTCTTTGATGTTTTTAAACAGAACCACTGCTAGGGTTTTTTTCTGGCAATTGCAGAAGCAGGTTTGTTTGTAGTGGATCCATAGCTTTGAAATACTTTGAATGTGGCTTTGTAATAAATTTGAGCTCTGGATGGGCATTTCCATCCCAAAACTATTAAATGTAATTCATCTTTATTTTTACATTTTTCTTATTTTCATGATTTTCATACTGTTTTAATTATAAGCCCGATGTATATTGTTACTACAATATGAGTAAAGATGAGGATATTAGAAGAAATAGCAGAGCAGAACATACAATAAATGCAGAAAATTATTAGGATACGTTTTTCATTAGATAAATGGCAATTATACTTTTATGCATGAAAATGTATAAATGGCATTAAGGACTTCAAAAGATGATATTTCTGACAGCCAGAACTGCAAACTCAATCTGAAACATGGGAGACAAGCTTTGTTTCAGTTTACACCCTTACACCCTTCATAAGAACTAATAGAAATATTCCATAATCATAACATGATTGGCATCTTCAATGACACTTGAATCAGAGGGGAATCCATCCTGCTCCCCACACAGATTCATTGTCTTTCTGCTGCTGACAACAGATATGATCTGAAGATAGAGCTGAGGCTCGATATGTCACATATCAGATTCGCTTTGCTATCTTTCAGACAACTTTGAAAAGTGGGAGCTTCCAACTAAACTTAAGAAAGTAAATCACCAAGATTTTGGTCTAGCTGTTTGTTTCAGAATCCAAGTGTTCAGATCTGTATGTAAAGGACAGCAAAGATTTGAGTATAATTTTTCAATCTGCTCTCATTTTGAAGAGTTATTAAAATTGCAAAAATCATCCAGTTTTTCTTATGCGTTCTATTGGGAAATTTACATGGAATCTGACACCATGGATATGTAAATGACTGAAAAAAGCCCTAATGCTACACAGTCTAATAAGCAGAAGAAAACCATCTATCCAGGTAGTCCCAAAATATTGGGGAGTAGATGGCTTTCACAGGGAATTATATATCCGAAACATCACAGAAAAAAATATTGGTATGGAATCTGGCGGTTTTCTTCAAGTAAAGGACTTATCAAAACATTGGGTGGAGGGTTTGACAGATGGTGTATAATATCTTCATATAAAAAGTGAGAGTTACACTTGCTTTTCCTTGATACCTTCTGCAAACAGGAATCCAGGGCACATTCGATTCAGTCTGTGGGGAAAATGTCATTTTGACCACTCTCAGATTGTGAAGCAGGGCAAAAATCAGGAGCTCCTGTTGTATAAATAACCAGCTGAGATCTGAAACAGATTCACAGCCATCGAAGAGCAGCCACAGATGGAATCACATCTCACATGCTTACCAGTATAAGAAAGGGGAGCCTGGTAATTTTATGCAGGTTTTCCCATCCTCCCCACTACTCCCCATTACAACTTGGCTTGCAAGATGTAATGAACTTTTCTTTCTTGTCAAGTATGCAATTGCCTCCTTTGCAAAGGACATGAAATAAAGCATTGCTATGTTGTTTGAACTTAAAGCAGTAAAAAGATAGCAAACTTCACAATAACTAAGGTTGGTCATTCTGGCCTTGATTCAAGAGTGCACTTAAATATGTGTTCAGGATCATCCCCATTAAGCAGAGCACTTAAGCACATTCTTAATTTTTAACATATGTATAAGTGCTTTTCCGAGTAACGATAGATTTAAGCACATGCTTGTGTGTCATACTGGATTGAAGCTATAATCAGCACATATTAGTTCTTTCCAACAAATCAAAGCATCTGTTTCAAAAATAACAATGGATACTTCATAACAAACAGCTGCTTTCATCTACAGTGTTTAAACCCAAGGCATGACTTGATGTGCATAATAAGAGAAATACCTTCTAAGATGGACTCACATTTTCAGAAAGGTATTGGTCCTCTCTAACAATGAAAGATTAAAAAAAGGGTTGTTACATCTTTTGTATCTGTAGATGTTTTGGGGTTTTTTTGGTAATAAGAATAAGAATATATGGATCTAAGTGCAAGCTTAAGGAAAGAAAAGAAAAATATCCTAGTTTGGATTTCTGGTCACTTCACTGCTGTATTTAGAACAGCTAGAATTTAAGTTTGTTAAAACATTTCCAAAGCTATGGCTATTTTCATTTTTCCACAGGCAAAGGTTTACATATTTTTAGTGTCAATTCACTTTAATAAATAGGTACCCTTTAAAAAGTTGTACAATAGAGAAAATAATAGTTGTAATGCAAATCATCCAGGGATTAAGGACTAATAATATAACACCACTCATCCCGAAGTATTCCTAAACACTGGAACAACTTTATAAAAAGATATCAGTCTTGAGTCACTCACTCTTTCCCTTTTGGGGTAAACCACAGTAATAATTTATCAAGGCATAGCATTACATTTAAGAACAGAAGGAGAAGGATATTATAGTTGACTACAACAAAAGAGAGAATTTTACGTACTGTAGACAGAATAATTACCCAAATTGGAATCGGCCAGGGCAGAGGAAAAAAATGGAGGAGGTGAACAGAAGGTCAAAATGAAGAAATGGGTGACTTCTAGAGAGCCATTTGTCACCTTAAGGGGAGAGGAGGAGGGGAGAAAGAAGCAGAGAAGAATTATGATTCTCAGTGGAAATCAAAGCAAAAGTATGCATTCCTGCCTTCAACATTGTTGTTTGGTAATACAAGGTTGTGGGGAGCTTGACAGAGAGCCAGAAATAAGTTTCTTTTACCCAGAGAGACAAGACAGATATATCTGGGAAAGAGGCTTGGGAGCCCTGTAACATGCTGAACGTGAGCCAAATATTATTGGAAAGGACCTGGGAGAAAAGAGAAACTCCAGGCACAGCACTGGCTTTCTTTGTTGGAAAGATCAGATCTTTTTCTATGTGATTTGAGATGTTATTATACATATGAGCGTGCATGTGTGTGTGTGTTTGAAGTGGAGAGATATTTTGCTTTTACAGGAGCAGCACTTTACCAGCAGTGAGATCATCTGAGTCTTTGGCCATCTCCAAACTTAGGGGTCAGTATAAATTTCTCTGTAAGCAGTTCAGGACATGTATTTGTTTGGCTTCAAGGCCCACAATGGCATCATGATGTTTATTGAAGGCTGCTGCTGCTACTGAACTATCCACATCCATGTATGTTTTGAAATCTCTTGCATCCACCTTACAGGGCATTGCAGAGCAAAGACTGTTAGGTTGAAATATAAAGGTCAAACTATACCGTTAGAAGATTAAACAGAAGATTCTGTTTGGGCAGAAGAACCTGAGGTTCTGTCTACTAAGGTAGATTCAGCAATTAAAAGGTCTACAACAATTATTCTGTGGGTTGGTTGTTATTGTACAAAACAAAAAGGTAGAGATGGAAGATCTAAATGTTATGCATGCTACATATCTTGCAATTATGGTTATGTGGATCATATTTGAGTCCCTATTTACTGAAGATGAATAATTTATCATTCTAAGTAGAGTAGGAATTTGGAAATCTAATTTTGCAAATTCTTCCATTCTGAAATATGCTTTCATTTCAATCCATTTGAAAGCAGCCATAACAAAAATGGTTTGAGCCAGTGAAATGTTGTGTTTTGATAACAGAGAGATGTTTTGCTTCAACCTTTTCATTACATCAGATAGCATTTATTTAAAAATGAAAAATCATTTAAAATGAAACATTCCTTTCTGCTTGTTATCCAAATTCTTCTCAACCTTTTTTCCCTCTAAATATAAATGAACCAGCTCAATATGGCCAAATATGAATTAAGAGTTTAATGAAACTTCACATACTGACACAAAAATGGGACTTTGATATGAGAATAAAAGAACACCTCTTTTACTTAGCACGAGGAAACTTTGACAGAAGGAAAGTAAAGCCTCCTAGGAGTGTGAGATACTGTACAAGCCTGCAGGCAGGAGTACTGAAAAACCCTGAACTTAAATTCTCTACCATTAGAATTATCTTAGTTCCTTACCTGAGAAGGGACGTTTAAAAGCAAAAAATCCACAAGTTTTTTTTGACACTTTTAGTCTGAAGCATATGTAATATGCAAACATACAACAGATACTCTGGCTATTGTCACCTAGTTCTAATTCCCATTATAGGACTGTGCAACTCTGGCTTTTGTGGCTTCTTTTCTCCTTTACCTCTAATCTCTGTCATTTTACACAATAGTAATCCCATGTGAACCCTTTGACTTCTATGGCATTGTGTGTACTTATAATTTGAGTGATTATTCTTTCAGCTGTTTGGCTCCATTGATATGTTTCTGAATAAAGGGCTGCTCTTACACCTTCCAGCTTTGCTGAGGTTTCCCCTAACATCCAGCACAGCTTCATAAAGAACTATCCGTATTTATCTCAAGCTAAAAATGCAGAAAGAGTATCTTGCACTAAAGAAACTAAAGGGCCACAGGGTTGGATAGACAAGTTATAAAAATATTTTATATGATTTCAATGAAGATATCTCCTTAATCCTGTTATCTTCAAACTAAAGGTATATTTTTAAAGTTACAGTAACTCTGACTAGTGTGCAAATGTCCTGTAGACACATGTATTAAGAAGGTTGATGTGCTCAATCTGCATGATTGTTCTTCATGGCATGATATATCCCAAGAATTTGTGTGAGTTTCATTCCCTACCTGTCTCTGGAATTCTTTTCTCTCTGAAAAAAGGAATGTAAATAAGTCAGCCTCTGTGGAATAATTTTTTTTTCAGAGACTGAAAGGTATTTCTCTTGCCAAGTGATTTCCCTGCCACCCCTATTGTTTGTAGGAGATCCTATAAAAAAGAATGCTTTGCGCAAGGAGATCAAATGTCCAGTCCAAGCCTTCATTATCAGAATGACAGCTAAGAGCATGCATCCTATACAGTCATTCATACTTAGTTACTAACCTGGCTTTTGACAGGTTTATTTAAAAAATGCATCAGCTAGAACTTAATTTTTGTTGTGTTAACATTAACCTGGAGGTTTAGAATTCTGCCTGCATTACACGTACAGCAACGATGTGGTGACAGGGAGAAAGCCAGACTCATTGAATTTGTACCAAGACCTGCACAGCCTAGCTTTGCAGCTCCCTGAAGCTGCATTAACTCTAACACAAATTCACTGGGCTGTAGTTACATCTTTGCTATTTATGCCTGTACTAGTAACTCAGTAGTGCTAGGATTTGGTTTCTGGATTTGAAGCCAGCCTGCACAGCCTTGAGAATCCATTATGTAAAATTACCTTATCATTTAAAAACGGTGTGGTTATGCTACGACTGGTGTGAATGGTTAGATTCTCAAAATGTGCTGGGCACTTTTTTTTTGTTTTTTGAGTATGGTCACCCCAGGACAGGTATATAGACTGACAAAATACCCTTTGAGATTTACAGTTTCAACCAAGACAATGTAGTTCTTGCATCTTAATCTGGGTTCTACCAGCATTTGATTATCACTAGAGTCAATCTCAGAGTCCACCTGAGCTCTTATTGTTCAGTCTGTACTGACCCATGGGAAAAATTTCAACCTGGCAATTAACATTTCCAGGTCATCTAGACATCTTTCTGCATCATGAATTTAGTGATATAGTAGAGAAATTGCTACTGTTTCAGCACAGTTCTGTTTGTAATGTGTTATTTCCTGTATCTTTATGACAATTAATAGTCTCTGCATTAACACAAAATTGACATGTAAATCAAAAAAGTAAGGAAAGAGATATAGGTCTAACAAAGAGAGGAAACAGTACTGTAAGAAATATCCCATGTTTTAGCAAAATTTTATTGTAGAACAATTTTCAGACAATCAGTATTCACAAGATGGTGTTTGTCTAAATGCTGCTTCATGGCAATATTAATCATTAAAATAAGAAATGTCTTCAGTGGGTAGTTTGTTCTACAGAAATTTTCTGAATGACACACATATATTGGTTTGGACAAAAATATAATGCAGTGTTGGAGGGAGTAGTTGTTGACAGAAGAAAGCAGGAAATCATCTCCTTTTAAACCAGTGGCAGAGGTGGCAGAAGTTAACAGCAAGAAAGACTTCAACATAGTCCTGATAGAGTATAAAAGGGAAAAAAGGCAGAGATCCTGCCTTACTTATACCTACTGGTCTCTTTGCAGAGGTCTTTTCACATAATGATGGTTTCTTACCAATCAGCAAAGATTCCACACACAACACTTGTAAACTGTGTTCCATGGGATTAAGGTGTTCCATTGAATTAAGTGAAAGAATTCCTCAGAAGCTGGTGCACCGAGTTACTTTAGCTGGACTTCTGATATACCTTAGAACCTGGCCAAGCTCATCACAGGCACAGCACAGGACTAGGTCTTGCATGTGCCCCTGTGATGCTTTAGCCCATTGTTTTTTCAGCTTATCTTCTGAAACTAACAAAAAAATCCCATGTAAAAGATCCCACAGCTTCTATATGGGAAAAATTAGAGTTGACAAGTTTCTTTCTTCTTTCTCAAAAGCAATGAGCACCATCATTCAACAAATTCCTTTTGCACATTTTTCAGTGATGTGGCCTTACTTTTCCAGGTTTCTTTGTGCCTCTGGATCCTGCCTGTTTTACTCCATATGAGAGGTCAGACTTCCTAGATAAATACATGGGATTCCAGTCAGTCATAGCTAAGGCACCAGGCTTGTAGGAAGACACATTTTAAGTGAGAATTAGAACACCTGTAAATAATGAGAGAAACTAGTCAAGCCCTCCTTAGGGGTTCAAACAATCAACAGGAAGAGTAACTGGTATTTTCCTGAGGTGCTCAACAGACTTTCAGAAGAGGCTGAAAACTCCTGACTTACTAAGACAAACCCTGAAAGAGGCTGGGAAGTGGAATGCCCAGATATTTCCCCAGTGAATTCTTCAGCAGATGTACAGATGGGATTTTGACACAATCTGAACCACAAGACTTGGAAGCAGACTTGGCACTACAGTGTAAAAAATGAAACCTCCTCTTTTTATGTTTGCCTAACATTTCACTCTGATATGTGGATAATGAGTGTTATGAGTAAAAAATATTTTTACAAATTATTACTGCAACTCTGGATAAGATTTCTGTGCCTACACTTCTATGACATTGACATTGACATCAAAGAAGAGGGAAGAAAATTTTAAAAATTATGTGAATTATATGAGATAAAGATGTATAAAGACATTTTTAAGAACACCTGAAAGGTCTGATTCTGATCTAAAAGCTTGGTGTTTCATCACTTAGTTAATAATCCAGGTAAGAGTTTTAGTTATTTACCCCCTAAAATGTCATTCTTTGCAGACAGGACTTTAAGATATTTTAAATGAGTCATCTGTGCCTAAATCAGATATAGAGTTCATATGGCAAGTCTTGGATACTTTTATTACATTCTTAGTACTATACTATTTTACTATTAATATAATTAAAACTGTAAATAGAGATAAAATTTTTAAAGTTTCATGGTTTTTGAACTTTCATTGGTTGAAGCTTCTCAAAGTGTTCACAAACATAGGATCAAAAAATTTTAGAGCATTTGTTCTATACTAACAAGTAAATTAGGTACTTGCAAGTGAGAAGCGGCAAGTGAAATTCTTTATCTCTGTGAAACCTATATTGTTATCATTTCTTTTAAGTCTCATTACTTTACAAAATCCAAATAATTAAAAAAAAAAAAAAGGTGCATAACAAAGTTGTAGGAAAAAATCTTCCTACTTTGAAAAAATCAGGTCTTAAAATGAATTAAATTATAGAAATAACTTTGCATTTTCCCTGATGGGTAATAGCAACATGTTGTAATAGTCAATATATCAAGATTCTATGCATTGGTTCCAACAAATACAGGCTTGGAGATATCTAAGGTAGCTAGGTAAACAGCTAAGTTAGAGTAGAAAGGAAAATAAAATCATGCAAATCTGTTTGTTTCCGAAGGAATGGATTTTTTTTTTTTCTCCCCTGGATGGTTCATTCCAGAAGTGGAAATATTTGAGCTAAGTCATGCTAGCAATGATCATAACTATAGTGTCTTTTCTGCAATTTGTTATAAATTCTTTTTGGGAAAGGAAAAGTTTTGTGTATTTTTAAAAGTCAAAACATGGCTTTAAATATTCATATTTTCTGAAAGAAAGCATATTGCTTTTCTATTGAGTCATACTATGGGAATAGAACCCAGACCATGCTGCTGGGATTCCTACAAGAACTTTCAGTTGCTTGTGCATATTGTATAATCTGAGAATCAAGGGACTCAGCTGCAGTTAATTTTCATTTGCTGTTTGTATATAAATGCTTTTAGTACTTAAACTAAATTCAGATCAATTAAACTAATGTTGTTTGACATAATATTCCTTGTTCCAAAATCAATATCCCTTCATTTGACAGACTTATTCTTGAATTCAGGATGTTTATTATTCTTAAAGCTTACCTATAGACCTGGTTTTTGTCTTTGATGATGTAAACCAGTTCTTCCTTATGTACTATGAGCCAGAGTATAATGGGGTTCAAATTTCTCTGGTAAATATCTTTAATTGTAAGATCATGTCTGTTAACCTCTTGCCGTAGTGCTAACTTCCTATCCTTTCTTTTGTCTTTGCTATTATTTCTTTGAGGCCATATTCTCCCAAGGAAGATACTTTTTTTTTATCGTACTCCGCTACTGAAGACATCTTTTGTCTGAGATTCTGGTATTTGGTGATGGATGGCCTTCCTCCTGGTTTCAGAGGATGAAGTCTTCCAATTTCATTTCAATCAACAGATTCCATAGAAATTCATGGTCAAAAAAATCTTTCTCCAGACTGAGTTTGATATCATTTGTGACACTGCCTAGAGACGAAGTAGGAAGGAAGGGAAACTTGGGGAAGCACAAACTTTTTCAGTGTTCATTGTCTAACACTGAGGAAGGTGCAAAGGGCTGGTTTCCTCAGTTTCACAGTGATCCAGGGCTGAAGTGAGTCCTAGACCCAAGGCAGTACTTGCTCTCCACTCTTTGTTTCACAAACCCATTCACGGATAGGAAATCTCTTGTAGGGATATCTGTACCACTTGGGTTCTCTTGTCCTCCCATAAGTACAGCACAAGTCGCAGTTTCCCACTCAGTTGTGTATTTCTGCAGATAGTGATAGCCTTCAAGACCTTGCCTGAATGATGTCTGGCTAAGGAATGAGTGGAGTCCTTACGATTTGGCTCACCAGGAGAATTTTTCTTAAGCTTGAATTCAGAGAAGACAGAGCAGGGCTCATGCCCTTCAGATCCTCTTTACCCTCCCAGTGCAGTACTTATAAATCTTTTGATTTTGTTTTGTCTGGCCCTTGTCCAAAAACAGACCTGTTGAATGAAAGGCAGCTTTGGGATAATTTATCAATGTAACAGTGGGAATAGTGGGCTGAACAGTAGTTTTGTGCTGTTACCAAGTGAAACCACCATGAGCAGTTACCTAATTGAAATAATATGGCACATGTTCCCATAATTGCTCTCCTTTGATAACTTTACTTAGGTCATGTTTTCTTAGTTAATTATCATTAGAAAAATATCTAATGAAGGTAACAAGGACTAAGGGTTGCAAAAAAATGTGTATAGGCTGCAATGTGACATTTTCAGACACAAATATTTTCTTTACATTAATGGTAATAGAAATTATATAACTTGGCATCAACTGCAAATGTAATCAACAGCTATGGTTCCCAGGTATTTATTATGACTGAAGGTCAGAGTGGAAGAGGGGTTATTAATGACGCTTAAGGCAAACTGTCTCAGTTATGCTGCTGGAATCCTGACCTCGTCCTCTTCTGCAGCTCCCCAGACCTCCAGATGCAGATGAGAAATGGAATCCTACTGCTTCAGGTAGACCCTCCCAGACAGTCAATCCCTGAGGAAAAAAAATGAATGAAGTGAGTATTGTTCCATGTTTAGAACAAGAATGAAGATAGCATGGCTGCTGATAAATTATATCATACTTCTGGGAGACATGTGAGAGAACATTACTGTTCGGGGCAACACATTCAGAGCATTCACTCTGTTCTGTGGAGAGCAGGGTTTTTTTAGGTTTTCTGACAGGACATTTTCCCTATGAGGTTTTCTTGAGTAAAAATCTATAATTTAACCTATAAGGTCCTTAAAAGTATATTTTAACCTGAAAGATACACTGATGAACTTATTAGTATGTATTAGGCTGGTATCTCTCACCTTATCTCAGGTTTCTAATAATTAGAGGTCCAAGTCTGACCTGAAGACCTCAGACTCACTTTATAGTCCAAAGAAAAAATGGGCATTCCCAGATTGCAATCCATCTTATTTGAGCTAAGTACACAAGACAGGTCAGATGAATTGTGGCCTGGATTTGCTTCCACTGAGTATAACAGGAAGCCAGGGTAACTAGCAGAGGTTTCATGTTGAACTTTCGTATGTCTACATTAAGGTAGATGAATGGCACCCCGAAGTTATGCACACTAATAAATTAAGCAGTAGAAAAGAGTGTGCCCTGCCACTTTGTTGCCACTCAAACAAGTTTGGATGGTACCTGGTTGCTTTTAAACTAGGAGTGCTGCTGCTGTTCAAACCAGTCTGGGAGTGAGCTGGGGCAGAGGCTGCTATGAGCAGTTTGGGTGTGGATCTCGGTGCTGGGGCACAAGGATTCCATGCAGGGGATGCAGACCTTTCCACACTGGAGAGCTGCAGTGCTAGAGCACAGCTGTGAGCACATTTAATTTATAGTATGGACATGGGCTTAGTGCCTACAGCAATCAGCTCCTATCAGACCTATTTACCAGCTCCAGAAATTACACTTTCATACAGATTTCAGAGGAGCTAATCTCCAGAGAGATATAGGGATAGAAGTCCCTTCCTCTGGTTTCCAAGGGCCTCCAGAAGCCATGGAAGTCTCTTTTCATAGGAAATGCTAATCTTACTGATAGAAAATAACAAAAATGTGAGCAACTGTGAGACAACATCTAACTGAAACATTATGTTTTAGGACTATGATTCTGTTCCCACTGACTTCAAAGCTTCAGGATTGGACCTGAAATGTTTCTGAGGGCTTTTTTTTTTTTTTTTTCAGAAATGATAATGACCAGAAGTGGAGTTATTTTTATTCTTTATGAGAAACAATAAATAAGAGACCATACATACTTTTCACTGGAAATTTTGAAACAGTCACTTCAGGAAAAAAAAAAAAAAAAAAAAAAAAAAAAGAAGCCCTTTGCACCGAATTATTTTTTTTTCCACTATGCCCATGAACACTTTCAAAGAAGCCTGACTCAGGACAGCCGATATAAGATAAAGCCAAGCTACTAAAACATCTTTCCTCTCCTTACCTATTTGGGGCCTGTACTTGCTTTGTATATTTTGTTACTGGGAAAGAAAACATCTGTGTTCTTGAAATCCCTGTTTCTCTTTCTTGGTAGGTCAGTTCTCTTTGATGCATTGTGTTTGGTCCTGCTAGTATCAATGAGGGAGGCTGTTTTTTGATTAATAACATTTTGATTTTTTTTTTTCCTCTAAACTTTCTTATTGGCAGGGTGGTTTTCATTAACCAAGCCAGTAACCAGAATCAATTACACTAACTAAACAAAGCAGAGCATAAAACTGTGGAAAGATTAAGAAAATAAGAACTAAAGACCATCACACACAAAAATTCTTCAGCAGAAATAGCTAAAACAAACTCATGCCACCATCCTTTTTGCTTTATAAATTATGAGAAAAAACAATATACAGTTCTGTGTTGCTACTCTACTGGTATAATTCTAGAATAATTTAGATGGGGAAGGACCCCTAGAGGTTTCTAGTACAACCTAATAATAATGGCAGTGTCAGCTATTTGATCAGACCATATTTTATCCAGTCAGATCTTGACAGCTTCCAAGGACAGAGGTTTCACTACCTCTCTTGACAGTCTGGTCCACTACTTCACTGTGTCCATGAGGACTGAGCTTGTCTTGTTTCAGTTTATCTTTGCACTTCCTCTCCTGACCATGTACTACTTTGAAGAGCTTGGCTCTGCCATCTCTCCAAACCCTTGCTCAGGGTCAACCAGTCCCCTTAGTTTGGTGTTGTCTGCACACTGAATGAGGCTGCTCTACATCTCTACCAGGTCACCAGGGAAAACATTAGGCAGGACAGGCCCTGTGACAAAGCCCTGCCGTACTCCCCTGGTTACCAGACTTTAAGAGAGAGTATGACCATTTAAACTACTATCCTCCAGGCTCAGGCATTATATCAGCTTTTAACCACCTAATTATTCATCAGTACAAAGCAATGCATCCTAGCTGGAATGCTAAAACCCAGCTAAAATCCAGGGTCATCCAAAACTCTCTCCTCATCTACTTACTCTTCACAGAAGAAAACCAGGTTGTTGAGCATTAATTTTTTCAGTAAACCTGTGCAGATTTTACAAGTTACATCCTGTCCTTTACATGCCCATGGATTCCAAGAAGACTTGCTTCATGATTTTCCTAGGGACCAAAATGAGACTCAGCAATTTGTATTCTTGGATAACCCTTTTGCACTTAGCTTTAAAAATATGCACAGTATTTACTTTCCTATACTCTTTGGGGTCCTCTCCTTATCGCCATGACATTTCATAGATGATAGAGAGTGATCTTGTTCTGACATTGCCTGTCACCCTCAGACACAGCCTATATGGTCCCAAGGACCACAGGGACTGAGTTCTCTTACCAGAGTCCCTGACTTGATCCTCATCCACTGCCTATACCTCTTGTGCCTTCCTGTAGCCACAAAAGCCTGGGGCTCTCCTGGTGAAGACCGAGACAAGGAAGGCATTGATCCATCTCGGCCTTGTCCATGGCTGCTGTCTCTGAGCCACCGGCCCCATTTAGCAACGGTGCCATACTTGGTTTTCATTCAGCCTTTTACTATTAATGCTTCAACTTTAAGTGAGCTTTGACTCACCTGACACCATTGCTACACTCCTGGACAGCTTTGAAAATTTTCCTTTGTGGCACATCCATCCCTATTTCCATGCTGCCCATCCAGATGTCAGGTAGACTAATGTTTCCCATTAGAACTGGGGTTTGTGATCTAAAATCTTGTTTTCCTTAGAAATGATGGAATTTCCCAAAACAGGTCCTGATGGAAAGGTTTTGCCAAGAAATTTCATTACTGAAATGAAATGCTAACATGGATATTTAATTATGGTGCTAATAGCTATGAAAATTGCTTATTTATCGTAACATTTTTGATAGATCTAAAAACACATCAGGTACAGGAATTTTTCAAGATAATTATGAGTAATTTTTACTACAAAGAACTCAGGAATGTCTTATATTTTTTTGATGGCTCATTATTAAATATCAGCAGTTTTGGTTGGAACAAATGGTAGGGTTTTGTTTAGATTCATTACCAAAGACCAGACTGCAGTATTCACTATCAGAGAGACTAGCTTAAATGAAAAGGTCTTGTTTCACTTAGGTCAACATGATTCTTCAAAAAGTAGCATAAAACTCTGTATTGGTAAATTCTCAATACAGTTAAGAGCAAAGTTACTATTTCCCCTTCATTCACTAGAAGGGAAAAAAAAAAGACCTAAGGATGTGTTTCATAGAGCAATTTGGCTCAGCAACATGATGGTCCTTTTCTTCAGAAACCAACAGAAATGCTCCGAATTTAATTTGAATTTGAATCCTGTCATACTTTTCAAGAGATTATCAAGAATGTGAAAGCACTGCATCCCATCTGAGTCTAAAATTGTTATTGAAGGTCTATATAAAATTGGGAATTATTTAGAACAAACTGTTCAGAGTTCTAAACCCATGACCTTTCCCCGACTGCCAGAAACAGAAAATAATATGATGTTTTGAGATTCATTAAATATGATATCTTTTTTTCCTTTTGCAAATGTAAGAGGAACTCTCAGTACAGAAATATAGTTATAATCTCTCTTCAGTTTCGGGGTAGGATCATTGTAACTGGGATATGTTATATGCTTTTACTATTATCAAAGTAGGAAAAAGAAAAAAGAAACTTATAACAAAATTTATGAAATCTCTAAAGTGCCATTTAAATGTTGGCTACCTCACAGTGTTTTCCATGTTCTAAGCTTGCAGCATTGTCTAGTTATCTTCTTAGTTAGACAAATTCTTGTAGGCAGGCCTAAATGGATTTAAGTCCTAAAACCCACTTAATTGATGCTTATCCTATTTGGAGTTTTATAGCTCAAGTGTTGTCTGGCTTCTCTGGCACAAAAGGGTTTTTTTTTCTTTCCCTGTCCAAACAAATCCTTACTTATTCTTGAAGAGATGGAAGCACCACCTCTCATAGTAATTTGTGGCTAACAATAGGGAAACATTTTGGAAGACAAGAGACCTGAATCCAGAGATCTTATAAAAAATGAAAATGTCAAAACAGGAAAAGAAAAATTCCCTCCCTACATAGCATCTAACCCAGGTGGTACAGTAGGGGGAAAAGGTAAATATACATTCAAGGAATGTATATTCCTGCCCAAGAAAAAATAAGTGTGGAAAACATTCTTTGACAGCTAGAAGAAGCTTAGGCCCCAATAATCCTAAAAGTGTTTTGTGAGATAGAGTTTGTTAAATTGTCAGAGCTCAAGACATATTTGCATCTGTCCCTTCCACGTGACAGTCATGATTTCCTCTCCCAGTTCCTGCCCTAGGTGACCTCCTATACAGCAAGCTGGATTTTGACTGCTGTTCTTAAGAGTTTAACACTCCCATTTTGTCATTTAGAGAAGTCCTTGTACCCAGGGCAGGGTTCTGCTCTCTGAAAAGGGTCATGGGCTGTAACGGGGAGGTATTCTCAATGAATAATTTTAGCACTAAGAAGGATGGTAAAATAGAAGGTGTCATCAGAACAGCAAAGTTAGCAAGTGCTTTAGTAAAAAACTAAGCCTTTCTGTTTAACTCAAACTTTGTCAATCCCTCCTTTACCTTTTGTTAATCTAGTAATTCAAATAGCAGAAAGTTAGCTTGGAACAAACTCATTTAAATTTCTAGACATGGAGAGACCTGCCTGTTTATTTTCTTACATAATGTTTCATCTCATAATTGTTTGGCCAAGCTATCTTTGTCTACACACTGGAAAACTCCCTCTCCAGTCCTTTTCTTCTGCCCCTAAAAGGACAATTTTATTATGACAAGAACATTTTCTAACTCATCCACTCTGATATTGATATTCTGGGAAAAGTCAAATTTCTGGCCCAAAGGGAGACAAAACAAAATATTCCAAAACAGTTATTTGTGACCACTGCATCAACAAAAACCACTCTGGGTTATAATATATAGAAAAATCACTTCAGCACACTATGTCAGTCCATTTCTGTTCAGAAAACTAGTTAACTACATGCTTAAATTATGTCTTTTCTTGGGATTCTTTTCTAAAACAAAAGAAATGCTAAAATACTTTCCTAAGTATTTTATCTCAGGTGGGTTTTTAAAAATAGCTTCCAAATGCTATCCTAAACCACATCTCTTGTGTCCAAGAGAACACTTTTTCTATGAGGAACTGCATCCAAAGTCAACCCAGCTATATCTATTTAGAGAATATGTTTATACACATACAATTTTTCAAGTTGATAAGGGCCTTTCTTGTTTTCATGCATTCTAAATTTGCTTGTAAATGTACTAACATTGCACTCATGTGTACTAGAAAAATATCTGCTTTGTTTGCATATATTATTGTTAGTGTAAAACTGCTTAGTGTAAAACCAAGGTGAAGGACATACAAAAGAGTGACACCACAGTTTTAAATATGATGTCAAAATTGGTAATTGCATGAAATTTCCCTGCACTAAAGGGGCTGCCAGGTCAAATTAGGTTCCAGGTTTTCTTTTATTAAAGAAAGGCCTGTAAAAATCTTAAAAATGAAACATTATCATGATTATTTGTTCAACATTCCAATGGGAATTTTTTCCTTTTTTTTCTCCCCTTTTTTTTAAACGAGCATTGACCTACAGTACTCATAATGCAAACATCACACTGTTGAGGTGGTCACTGGTGGCCCATGAGAACCTGAATCTCTGAAATAAATTAAAAAAAGTTGTAAAGCTTAACACAACAAGACTGGTTTTGCTCTCAGAGTTAAGAAAAAGGGGTAAATAAACAATATAAAATATAAGGCAAGGATATTCTCACATATAAAAGCTAAATGGAAATAGGTTTATTAAAGCCTGTTTGGAGAAAGATGGATTTGTTCTCTTGTTTTTTAATGGCAAGTGATCTGTACTGAGGAATATTCAATCCAATAAAAAAATTGCAAACACTATGTTTGTGTTACAAAAAACTCTGCTTAAAAATAATATTTTTTACCTAGACAGCTAATCTAGACAAAATTGTCTCTGGTTATAATAGATTCCAAACTAAAAGACTGTCAGTGAATTAAAGATGCAAAATGTAAATTTCACACATTCAAACAGGTTGTGAAATCTTCATATGTGGAGGTTTGTAACTAATGTTTAATAATAAATGTTCTATTCATGAGGATTTTATGGAAATTTGTTCTCTTTAGATTGAGGGGGAAAGAAAATGATTTGGAGCTTCTATACATCTGCCTGAAAGCCTGAATGTTTTCAAAAAAGATTAGTCTTTGGCTCCTTCTTATTTCCATAGAAATTTGAACAATGAAGAAAATGTTGTAGTTAAAGCATTAAACCCATGAAGCTGGATAGGTTTAGGGATTTTTACCAATGTTGTATTTATGAGAAATAGGCCTTTCGTATTTTCTTAAAAATTTTCATAGAATATTTGAAAAGTATTTCTTTGGTAATGCTAATGCTAATAAATATAGTAGTCCTTTAGAGATGTAAATAGGAATATGTATAGATATCCTAGAGACAGCAATATATAGGGCATTTCAAATGGTGGTATCTTTGGTAATTAGATAGTTCATATCTCTGTTCTTGAACTGACTGCCATGATTTGGTTTTGGTCTTATCTGGGTTTGGTCTTCTGAATGACCTTAGATTTTATTGTCTCTATGGTGCTAATCATTATGTGAAATGAGTTGGATATTAAATTTGAATATTCAATTCCTTGTTTGCAGATAGAAATAAGGAAATTTTAATACATAAAACATACTACCACTCTAAATACCTACATACATAAATGTTTCATGTGAGCTATATGAAGTCAGATTCATAAAGATTCTCTTCAAAGAGTTTCTGATGAAGAGTCCCTCTCCAGCTTCCCTGTAGGCACCCTTCAGATACTGGAAGGCTGCTGTCAGGTGAGTATAGAAGCAGATTTAAAGATGCTTCAAAAATCAAAGGAGAAAAGAGCACAGTAAATCCTTTGTCCTGCTTTAATAAATTAGAGTAATCAAAAATAAATGTTTTAATAAAACCAGACATATTTTCATTTCAAGAAATAGAGGCACCTACAAGTTTGCATTACACCGGTAGCAAAGCAACTATGGTTACTCTGGTAGTATACCAGAATGAAAAATTACATCTGTACCTTAGAAGTCTGAAGAAAAATGCAGTTGTATCTTTTTTGCTTTTAATGAGAGACAAGGAAGGGGAAAATATCTTTTATTAACCTTTTAACAATGCTGTTTTTAAATTCTCAAAGGACTAGTTTGCCTATTTGGTCTTGCATCAGCTTAATTCTAAATTCCTGGTTTAAAAATTAAGAACAAAAACCTCCTTAAAGAGACTTGGAACTTATCCAGGGATTCAGAAGCTGTTTATTTCTCTTGAATGACATTAAAAGATGCTTTTATTTGTAGCCTACCTACTGGTTCAAATCAGTCCAAAACACTGGAGAAAAATGGGAGACAATGATTGCCAAGAAGACATTTGCATTCAGTAAAAAGGTCATTTATATTTTTGTCTCTACTCCCATGTGTAGGACAGAGCTTCTCTCTTCCAGGAGCAGTCTAGAATAGAGCAGCTCTTTGCTTTTGTGTTTCCATGTGTGCAGAGAAGCAGTGATTTACCCCATGTTAACCTCTCAGCTCTCTCATGTGTCTCTAATGGGTTACTCCCTGGCAGTCTGTCCTGTGGCACACATATTTTCCAGGTTACATGGCCAAGCCAAGCAAATTTGAATGCCTAAATTAAACTTAGCTGCTTAAAAGTCTTTCAAAACCAAATAATTTTGCAGTTCTTCTTGATGTAATGTCTATTCTCAATCACCTGTGATATGTAAAAAGGGAATTTAGGTAGATTGGCACAACATGCAGAGACTTTCCGTATCATGTACAGAGGATGAACCTGACATATTACCAGCATAAATGCAATTCTGTACGTCATATCCAGCAGCTGTGATGTACAAAATCTAGGCTTGCTTGAGTCTTGTTTCCAAGCAGCTTCATTAAAATTAAATTCCTCTTTGTCGTGCTGTTCATGGTAACTGTAGGCACTGTGAAGCAATGTAAATACGCTCTAACCCTCCCACCTTCCCCCTGTGTATGTGCAGGTCAGTCTAAAATCTGGGTTTGATTAAGTTAATCACAATCTAAGTCTTGAGCAGAAGGAAAAGAAACATCTTGACCTTTTACTTTTGGTACAAAGCAGACACGAATATTGTTTGAAAACCAAAAAGGATGCAGGGTTTTTATAAAACAACAATATTTACATGTAATTGTCTTGACTGTGTTAGAACCATTGAGTTCCCATGTTTATACTATGTATTTTTCCTCACTGTAAAACTGCAAGGGATTTTTCACATACACCACGTTGCTCAAACAACAGTTCAGACTTAATCCAGCCTTGTTTGCTATCTTTTACTCATTAAACACTTTCACTCTGTTTCTCTTCTACCTATTTTTCCAGTTATATGGTGTAAATTTCTGGAGGAGCTCAATGGGTTTTATAGAAGATCAGTAGCTTTAAGCTTTGAGTCAGTGTTTTAGTGGGACTGATTTTGCTATTTCAGCCTCTCAAAATAAAAGAATGCTAGTAAAGACAATCTGAAGTATGACAGGTGCTTATATAAAGCCTTGTGAAATCACTGAAGCACAACAGAAACTTTCTTGCAATGGTAGTGTATTTAAAGCAAGTTTTATATGTAGGGGTAAAACTTTTAAAACTTGCCGCTTTATAAATTCATTACTTCTAACAGAAACTTTTATGTTTGATAGACATTTGTTACTTTCAGTAGTGACGACCTCTCTCCAGTCAGTGAGTTCCTACTGCAGCCTTGTGTTGACTTGATTTTAGGGAGCCTTTGCATTTGTAGCAAAATCAGACCTTTAAAAGAAAAATCCTCTGCAAAAATCTTTGCTTTTATGTAAAAACAAGTAATGCATTTAATTTAGACCAATGTATCAACATTGCAGCAATCTCTGTTTAAAGAAAGACATAGACAAACTTCATTTTCCTGTAGATTGTAACAGCCATACCTCAAGAGAAAAATAAAAAGATTGCTGATATTTGCAGTGTTTTGCTTAATTTTTATTTGTTTGTTTAGGTTGGTTTGTTGGTGGGAATATGGCATATTTGCTGCAGCTCAGTGCCTTGTGGGTTTCAGTTATCTGAAGGGCTTGCATTCTCACAAAGCTTTCTGTACACAGCAATTTGTCATCAATTGAGGAGGATTAAAGAAGGATCAATTGAAAGACAGTCTGCTGCTTATATTTACTCTATCTACATCAAAACGTCTTCCTAGCTTAGTGAAATCACAGCCTAGCACATGAGCTATTTGTGGATCTGTAACAAGTTTACCTGATATTAAGAGCAGATTGAATACAAACTGCAGGTTGGAGCCTTTTTGTCTTCAATATTTGTCCTTTCCTTGTTGTCACAAATCACCCATTGATTTAGAGAGCACAAACATTTCTCAATGGTGAGAGTTAACCTCTTTTTCATGCTTGTTTACACACTCTGTTCAGTCCAAAAAGCCAGTTGCACTTTTCACCTTGGTCTACAAGTAGTCATGCAAACAAATGCCTCAAACCTGAGCAACACCCTTTTGTGTTCACCCTGTTTGCTTTCCTCGTGCTTCTGCTCCCTGTTCCTCGCTTGGTTATAGATTCATTTTAGAACTCAGACTCTGAGATCAAAGGCTCTGAAGGCACACTGAGGAAACAGTAGTGAGCAAAGGGCTGGGCTGACCTTTGCTCACATCCTTTCAAAACTCTGTTTTCTGATATTAAAATCTTGTGTGTGCATATATGTGCATGTGTGTTTACCTGCATACACATATAGTAAATATGCGTACCACAACATTCTTCAATGTATCTAAGTATGAGCCTGATTCCGGTGTTACCCACCTGTACTTCACAGTAAAAGAAAGCTGGAGAGGGAAAATACAGGTTTTAAGAGGGCCCAAAACCTTTATAAACTATTTTGTATATGCAATTGGCAAATCAAAAAAGACAAGATAATATTAATTATTGTCCGAGACAAATAAAGATGGTCCTTTTTGGCTTGACTTCTAAGTCAGCCCACATTATTGTGATTACAACTCCCTTAATTTCATTGGCATGGGGCTGAGGGCTTTAATATTTTATTTTTTGGAAGGAGTGCATAAGCCAATCTGGCACTAAGAGAGTTCACAGGTTCCAGGAGCAGAGAACAAACTATAGTTATTAATAAGTTGTTAATGTTGATAAAACACATGTGAATATTAGCTTTTGAAAATTTTGTATAGAAAGATTTTTTTCCCCAGGAACTAAGTTGGCAGACAAGATCTAGTCTACCTACAGATTTCATCATAAGAGAGAACAAAATTATACAAATGGTGCCACACCTTTTTCTTGTCTGGTATATAAACCTTCATAGCAGCATCCCAAGGAAGAGCATTACCAATACACAGCAATCCACCAGCTGTCCAGAAGTTAGGTGAGACAGTAGACACATGGGTCGGTCTCCTCAGAAAAAGGGCATTTATCAAACAGTCACCTTCAACTCTGAGCTTGACTCCACAAAACCAGACAATATGAGTAGACTTGAATGGGTCTCAAGCAAATATAGCTGGTGTGAGATGGAACTCAGCAGTGACATATTAGGAGGGCAGCTAAAAAGCAATTATGCTTGCACAACATACTCACTGTGAGGTGGTTCTACATCACCACAACAGATACTTGGAAGATCACCACAAGGTTTCCACAGCTTTTCAGTCTTTCTCAAAATTTGAAATCTAAAGATGCCAGTAAAAAATGCAGACAAATCCTGATGTGCTGAATATTTGATAGTGGTACGATGCATAGTTTCCTCTTAAATCAAACCTGTTCCCACCAGTTTAATTTCTACCTCTGTGATCTTTTTTCTCGCATAAGGAATCCATTGCATGTCCAGAAATGGCATGCCTTCCTGCTTTGGCCTTGGCAGCCTGGCATATCCAAGCACACACCAGACAAAGCTACTTACAGGAACTGGCAAGAGTCAGTGGCTTAGGTCACACGCACACCTTTCGTTGTATGGATGTTATCCTGAGCCCTGGCTTTGCCTTGCTGGCGAAATAACATGGGGACACTAAGAAATTAGAGTGAATTTTGTGCTGCCCCTGCCACTCAGCTTTTGAATAGATGTCAGGCACTGGAACATGCTCACAGCTGTGTTGCATTTCAGGCTGCTGCATGTCATGAGGCAGCAGGGTGTAGGTTTTTCTTGGTGGCTTCAAAGGGTGCCCCGAACTGCCTTGTGACACCTGGGGCTTGTTAGGGTTTTCCTCCGGGCATTCCAGATGGAGCCCTTCAATGGTACTCTGGCGTGCACTCTGAGGCCAAGAGCGGTGTGCCTACAACAGCAATTCACTTCAGGTCAGGAACAGGCTTCTGAAGTTAATCATCCAGTTAACCCCTCCAACTGCTTCTTGGATTGCATCATGGAGTGGTCTTGAATCACAGGAAATCAATACTTTTTGGGTCAACATAAACCAAAAGGTGTTTTTTGGCATTGGACCTAACCTGCAGCAAGTGATAATGGGCTGAAATTTACAGTATTAAACCAGAGCTAGTTGAAACTGAGCTCCTGAAGTGTGTATAAAGGAGTTATTGCATCCGTAACTCCATTGCGTCCTCAACTCTAACTTAAAAGATATGCTACCATCAAAACTTGCTAACATGAACATAGCTTGTGTAGAAGGTTGGGAATACAAACTTGAGAGTGCCACTGGAAACACTTTGTAATGGTCAATATTTCATAAAGAAATCATGATTTGAGCTTTCCCACATACAGAAAAAGGTTTCTTTATACCCTCATTAAAAATATCAATGCTGCAACTATCCCATGATGATTTTTGTGGTGATTGTTACTACAGAAGTGTAGTACTTCTGTAGGATCTCAGAGATCCCATTGTTCAGAGCAGTGCACAGGCATAGAATGACAACACTTAATCCTTTTAGCTTGTAGTCTGACTGTAAAACCTTTGTTGATCTATGCCTTGAAGCATGAGAGTTTGTTTTGTTTCCATACTTTATTTCTACCAGTGACATTTGTGCTGTGTTATTGCAGCATATTGTTCATCCTTTAGGAAAATGCACTTGATGTTATGGTTCATTCATAATGCCCCTGTTTGAGTGATGACTTGCTTGAGTGCTGACATGATAAAGCATGCTCTGTCAGTCTCAAGATCTTTATATTTTTGGTGGCATGTATAATTAAAAAAAAACCCAAGCAAAACAAAATGGAACTGAATGTGATACATTAATTAATTTCTTCTATTTTGCTGTACCAAAGTCTAAATAAAGGTGAAGAATAATCAATGCAAATAGACCTGAATGCATATAACACAATCTTCGTGCTGTGATCTCTTTTTGACATGATAAATAATTATGAAATATTAGTTCACACAAAGAAAATGTCTGTGTCACTCACAAGCTCCAAACCCACTGAGTTTTGCATGATTACTATCGCAGATCTTGGAATCCAGGCTAACTTTCACGATCCTTCAATTAGGCATAAGTGGGGAGCCTCATAAATTCTGAGCCCTTCTGAAATCTTGTTATGTTCCAATGATTGCTATCTGAGTCCCACCCAATAAGTGATGATAGAACCAGGCTTCAAGTTCCTCGCAGCTACTTAGGTCTCTTGATTTCTATTACAGATCTGTCTAGCTGACTTTGCCTTTTTACTCATTAATCTGGCTATAGCTTAGGAGATCTCTCTTCATGGTCATGTAAAAATTTAGTGAAGAGAAAGATCTGAGAGATACTAAAGTCTTCTACATGGAACAATCACGCAGGACCCAGGAGAATACTTGAAAATATACTGAGTGACTTTGAGCAAGTCCCTTGGCTGCATAACCTCCTTCACTTTTTTCTGTACTCTTTCTCTCATTCTCCCTCTTACTTTTTCCTTTCTATCCATTATCACTGTCCTTGCTGTCAGTGCTTAGAATTTGCTGTTGACTGATTTATAATTTCTTCACCACAGAAAGGTAGTGCAGACTAAAAATTATAGCTCTTCCGATGTTTTAACCCTCACTTTTTTTGCTCAATTAAAATCTCAGGTGTCTTAGCATTCAGATTTGTACCTTCCCCACAACAGAACCAAACACTTCCATTAACTTTTTTTTGGGGCCTGTTTTATGCTTCAGTCTTATTGATTATTTAAGAGTATTTGATTAGGTATAAAATATAATACTCCTACTGGTAGCTATGATCCACAAGTAATAAGGTAAAGTCTATAAGGAATAACATTTAATGGAGAAAAAAAAAGGCTCACATTAAGGGCATCTGCATGCATAGCTTATCAAGTTAGTATTACTCCACTTATCAGGTTTTTGGGTACATCTGATATTCCAGTACCTCTAAATACTTCTCTAATGTTAAATATAAATAAATGCTGATATCTTCTATGACAGGAGTTTTGTTTTCTTACTATTACAATAGAAAAGGGAGTCACTGAAGACACTCATAAGCAAAATGGATGCTTCCAGTTCTTTTGAATGTGAATGTTGTTCAGGAATGATGACAACTTGAAAATTATTATTTTTATGCTCATACTATTAGTCTCGCAAAAGCATATGTACTTTTTCCTTCTTGAAGTCATGACCAGAATTTTCTGGTGTGTTGTAGCTCTGTTTTCTTTGAGTTAGGGAACCCATATTCCTGTAACACAGCTGAAGATCCTTCCTTTAGAGTTTCAGAAACAGGAATATACTAATAAGTGTTTTGGGCTTTAAGAAAAAAGAAAAATACTTGAAAAGCAAAATAAGGTTACATGGTGTAGAGGGAAAGCTGTTGTTGAAAATAAGTTTATCTCAAAGAAAGTAGAATGGAACTGAATGAGTCCTTACTGTGGGTAACATTTTAAATTAGATTTAAGCCTTGAAAAAGCAAGAGAAGATTTGAATATATGCTCAAAGATACCATCTGTATTATTAAAAATATAATGAGGAGGAAGAAGAGAGACACAATAGAAATGTCTTTTATTATTATTATGGTTTACTTAGGTTATTCCATGGTAAATATTTTTCAATGACATTGTTGCAGTTTGCTTTGAGAACTTTTAGACATGCTTGACCTATAAGATGCACACTATAAAATTAATTTAATGTTTTACTACATTTGCCTTTGAACATGGTCCCTCTTCATTTTTTATGGTTAAGTGAAATGTGGAATGCTAAATTCCAGAGTTGGCAGCTGTATGCTCTAGTAGTTATTCATCTCTACACCACAGATTTTGTTTCAAAGGAATCATTCCTGAGCTGGATTGTATCCATTTTTCTGAGTGTTGTTCTACCCCCCAGACATGAGTAGACAATTTTATTCTTGATGATTTTTTAAGAGTACCAGAAACTGTAACTTTATAGATAGAAAATAATTTTGTGAATTTTCTAAACAAATTTTGTAAAGATATGTATAAAATCTTCCATTGTTTTCTGAATCTATGGATTTTCAGTATTTCTTCCTCAAAAAACCAAAACTTTTTAATGCTCATTCTATAAATTTTTCCTGAAATTTTACTTTTCATTGAAGATGAAAATAAGTTTTATTGACAGCAGAAAAAAAAAATCTAAATTTATTATAGATTATAAGAATATTCAAAATATTTTGTAGCAGTACAGATTGTAGTAGAGACAGAAGTTGCAGTAACCTGTGAGCAAAGTCTCCCCTCAAAATCTAAAAGAAAAAAATTTTTAAGAAAACTAGTTAATAAACATCAGGCTGAATCATGTATCTTTGATACTGTACAGTTAATAAGTAAAGTGTGGGTTCCTGTTAAACAGTTTTCCTGGAATGGAAAACACAGTTAAGTTTAATGACAGAAAGAAAAGCATTTAATAATGATCATCTAAACCTATAATTATTTTATTTTATTTCTACTTTTTATAATTGTTTTCTGTGGTACAAAAAAAAAAAATTTAATAGGTATTTAATTACTGACTGCAAAACTCACAGATTTTTATTCCAGTGGATCCAATATTTTCCCAGAGATTTTACCAAGATGTAATAAGCCTATCTATTTCACCTGGGGAGTAGAAAAGGAATAGATAAATAGAAGTCTGAATAATGGATGAGTAATGGATGTTGCTGTCAAAGATTACATCATGAAATATAATAGTTGTAAAAATTGTCTGGCATAATTCAAGTAAATAATGGAATGCAAGAGGCCAAACATGTTTAAAATAATTTTGAGGGAGATCATCACAAGACTTCAATCATTTAGGTCAGAATATGGCACAGCTAAATTTCTTTCCCAAGGTGGGGAGACGTAGGAAGCAAAAAATGGCCTGCCTATCAGTTCTTCTTTCTAAAATGGCACAGGATGAAGTGCAGTTTCAGTTTTGAACTTGAAAAAATAGTCTATCTTAGAGAGTCCTTTTACTCCCAGAAGCTTTTAAAGAAAGCCTGTTGACAAAACATTCTGCAGAGGGAAGTTTGTGCCAGACATGTTGCAAAGGCAAGTAGCTGCTGTCCTGTAGTAAATATTTTGATTTTTTGAGAGTTGTTTATATGTTTCTTATGTTACTGTTGGTTTAGCTGGTAAATACTCCAATTGCTGTTATCTTTTTTTTTTTTTTCCTTCTTCTTCTTGTTTTAATTCCTGCAGAAATGGTTCATTCTTATGTATTGTAAACCTTTCAGTCCTCAATGAAGAAATAATTCCTCTTCATCTGGGGGCTATTTATGTAAAAAAAGAACTATTTTAAAAAGTAACTTTTGCAGAATAGCTTCTGACATTCTTCATAGAGGTATATATTTTTTATAGGTGCTCTCATTTATGCTGGACTTTTGAAAAAGCAGCTCTCTTCCTGTCAAAGATAAAACTAAAGTCCTCTCTTGTTCCAACCCAAAGAAATGCCATCATTTCTCTTTCCTTCTCCTGCCCATGAACTAGTAACAAATTTTTCAAAATGAAGAAAAGTGATTGCCATTTTAGAACCGGTGTTTATCCTTCTGTCTTTTCTTTGTGAAGCACCACTGTTTATCTTAGCTGTATCATGTTTTCAGGGAAGAACAACAGCTAGACATTTCAGAGATTGGTATCGTGCTGATAAATTGCCACAGACTGAAGAAAAGCTGCAGTAGAGCCATCATTTCTCTTTCACTCTGCGAGAAGCCTGCACAGAAATCACTCTGGCACTAGGACAAAATTCAAGGCTAACACTAAGAAAACATAACATTTCCACCTCATTCAAGAGCATTCTCTTGGCCTCTGCTCTGCTGTCATTTGCTCACAGCATAACACCAATTTTCATGAACTTTAAGTAAGAGCTGAGTGCAACAGCTTTAAAAGTACCGGTGTTGGTATTCAGCCATCACTACCTGCTTATGTGTCAGCTTATATAAAACTGGAGGAAGAAGTTGACAGCTAATGTATGTCACTTTGATTGGTCTGTAGTAGAAACAGTTAAACTTTTGAAAGGGACAAAATGCTTTTTTACTCCTAATAGTCTGTTCCTGCCAAACTGAATATATTTTGGCTGCTTCGTGTTCTTCTGTTACAGCAAACCTGAGGAAGTGTTCTTCTACGCCAGTATTGCAAATTGCATTTTTTCGCATTTGCTTTACCTTGTTACATCAGTAGATCATTAACTACTTAACATTGTATACATTATTACATTATTTTTCTAGGTTCAAAATTATGTCTGTTTCTTTACTAAACAGAGTGGCTCAATCAGAGATTGAAACAAAAATGGCCAGTCTCAATTGCCACATCATCTTTGAAAATAACATTGCATCTTTCACTTTTTCAGCCTTTTACCTCTTTTTTCTGTTTGGCTTTGGTAAATTGTTCTGAGCTGAGCTATCTCCTAGTATACCAATGCAGAGAATTTAGCATAGGGTGATCTTAAAGCTCAGTTATAATTCAGTGAATTCTATGAATGAGAAAAAATAAGCACCAATATTATTGGACTACTCAGAAAATCTGAAGAGCTGCTGTTGTTTTGAAGTTTTACCTGCAACAAGAGGTTTGTTGCACATCTGAGGAAGCACCCATAAAGTTCTAAGCATAATCACAAAATCCTTTATAAAATCTTATCTATATCGTTATCATGTTTATAAATCTTGCTTGTTCTCTCAGAGTTTTACAAGTTCTTTTTATAATGTGAAATCACTTAGTTTATTCACAATAATCTAAATATTCTTCACCCCTTAAGTCCCCACACTAGTCCAGGAACAGTAACACTGATTAAAAGAAAATGAGGAAATGCCCTGGGAGAAATACCCTTTGGTGACCTTGTAGCAAGTGTGTATATGAAATTACATCGGAATTGTGTGTTTGACATAAATTGTACGAGCTATGTATGCCTTTATCCCAAAAGACATCCATAAGCCGAGGAGCCTACATGTGCCACTGCAATGAAAGTCTGGCTTTTGCTGTAATTACATAGCCATATAAATGTCACAATGGATGTCTGGATGGGAGTGAGCTGAGTAGGAAGGATGAAGTCCATGTGGGAGGGAGTCTGGAAACCCAGTCTTCATTTTCAGTACTGTTTCTACTGTGACATCTCATATCACCTTTCTGATGCTCTTATTTCTTCATTAGCTGCTGATTGCTTTGCCCTTCTTGATGGCAAACTCTGTGTGATGACATCCACTCATTTGTTTAGGATCACTATGGGAATCAAGGAACTAACTATAAAATAGATGGAAAAAAAAAAAGGACACATAGTCACAGCAATACCTCAGGCAACAGAAACTCCTTTCCTGCAGTTGGTTTGCTTCTTATATCCGCTGAAGGGAGAAGCCAAAGCTCCAGGGCACAAGTGTATAAATATTGTGCAGGAAATTGTGTCATCATTCCATCCCCCACAATAACAATGTGTTAGTCTGGGGCCAGCTCTTTGCCAGGCGTTTGTCTGGGGTTTTCCAGTAGCAGCAGCTAGGCCTAAGGCTTGTTCTTTGGCAGGGTGTCCTGACGCTCTTTGGCACTACCCTGTTGCTGGTTTGGTTGGCTTCTGTGCAATAGAAATAAGCTTAGAGTTAGCCAACTGCTGAGGATCTGGCTTGTCTTCATTTCTTTCTGACATTTCCTCTGGTTTGAACAGAAAATGCAACACTAAATTGAGGTTGGACTTCTAACACGGGCATTGCATTGCAAGGGTTCATTGCCTGTGGGTAGCTTGAAGGCGCTGCTCTGTTTTGAAGGGTAGAAAGTTGGAGAAGGAGGGATGAGGTCAACAAGTGACATTGTTTCAGGTCTAGAGAAAGGGATGGGTGTTATTCAGGGAGGTCAAATGATCAGATCTGAGCCCACACAAAGGCTAAGACTTTCAGTTTTGTTTCAGACATATCATTACAAGAGGTGACGTTTTTCTTTACCTGTCAGGGGCACTTAGTATTGTATCCATTAATCCTGGTTATGGAGTCGGGTATATTGCTGTCCTCAGTCCTTTTCCTAATCTTCTTCTATGTGATGAGACTTTATAAAGCAGATCCAAGGCATAGCATGGGCAATTGTGAGGTTCAAATGACTACTGGGGATTTACAGAGCTTCTGCTCCTAATTAGCTTCAGGGAAAAGCTTTATTTGTTCATTGCCCATGTTCAATCCCTACCACTCTGTTTGGTCATGGACATGGCATTCTACGGATAATTCTATTTTAACCCTTATTCATATGGAAAAAGACATTCAGGCACAGAATCAGAATGCTGTCTTTACCTAAGGTAGCAGGGGTAGTCTATAAAGCTGCTAGGAATTCCCAGCTGAATACAGCTACACTGAAGAGAGAGAGAGAGAGAGAGAGAGAGAGAGAGAGAGGATATTTGCTTTGGTTTGTGTTTTTTTTTTTTTTTATTCTTCTCCTTTTTGATTATCCATAACAGCAAGAAAATCTTCTGAAACATGTTTTAAAGCAGACAGACAAAACCAATACTTATTACATAACAGCAGCAACATTACATTTGTAAAATACATCTAACAAAACTGGATCTATTACTGTTTAAAAATGTCCAGGTCAAAGAAGTTGACCTAACCTTTTTGAATTCTGCTGAAAGTGTTTGTAGTTCAAAAGACACCAAGGCAGATTTTTCAGCCATTGGTTTTCTGTGGTTATGGATATCTGTATTTTTTTTTAATATGTGTCTGGCACTTAGTGATAGATACACATACACTAATTCATACATGCACAAGCATGTTAGAATTAGACAAAATGTACCAGAGGACTTTCTTTTCAGGAAAAGTCAAAAGGCTTTTATAAAAATCATTCTATTTCAATACAAGGAGTTTTATTCCTTTGTGTATGTGAGGGATAAATGCAAAACAGTAATTCTCTTGATAATTTTTTTTCTTCTTTAGCATGGAAAAGTTACCAAAGAGATCTCATTTAAAATCACATAATTCAATCTGCTCATGATTGCAGGAGACTGGTGTCAGGATAATTTTCTTGAGTTGATAACCTTTTCACCTTTAAATTATTTTTTCACTTCAGGCTGTCATGTCTTCCAGAAGTGAATGCATTTAACCTACTAATGCAAGATCAGTTTTAAACTCCTTGACCAAAAAAAAAAAAAAAAAGAAAAAAAAAAGAAAAAAAAGAATAAACCCTCCACACTTTGCTGTATTCTGCATGCAATTTTCCAGTAAGAGAAATGTTTATAGGCCACAGAACAAAAACTTAAGGCTGTTTCAGAAATGATAATCATTTGAAAAGGAGTATGCATTTCTCTTGCTGTTCAAAACTGAATCCCTCTTCAGGTGCTTGGCTGACAGTTACAAACCTTATTGGTTGTTTTAAGAGCCAAAGGAAGGTGAGCTCTCCTCATCAAAATCCCCACAGCACTTCAGTGTGAATTTGACAACACCATATACTTGGTTCAGGTAAATCAGTTCTTAAACCAGCTCTCTTAGGAGTCAGTATTGGATATGGATGTTTTGAAGGCTTTGCATTTGGGCAAAATTCTTTGAAATCCAATAGTAGAAGCTAGAATTTGCTTTAGACCAAAAATTTGTTCACAGATGTAGTTCATGTAATATGACTGCTGAAACTGAACTGCATAATGTGGTGATTTAGGACCAGACTGCTCAATATTCACTTTCTTTGTAATGCTTTCAGCTTTCAGAAGTGTGTCTTCTGCTGCTTATAGCATATTGCTGTGGAATATACAAGTACATACCCTAGTTAATAGTTGTGTTTTCTTCGCTTTACTTTTGCCAAAGAAACTAGTGCACACTACAGCCAGTGTGAATTCTTGGAACACAGTTTTTGTATTTATGTGCCTGTGAGATAAGATTAACTGGTATTTAATCTGGTTTCATGTTTTAAATCAGGAAATAATATATATGGGAAAGATATTAAGTCTGATTTTGCAGTTGCTGGCACCCAGCCATTCAGCAGACACACAGAATCCACCTGGATGCATCACTGCAACATAGGAGTATCACTCACATCTCTTACCCTAGGAAAGGATATCTCAATGAACTCATATCTAAATGAGTTTAATGTTGGAGATAAAAAATAGCCATATAGATACACCTATCCAGTAACACTAGATGAAACCCTTTGTGTTTTACAGCAGAGCTTCTGAACCTCAATATATTCATTCTAACCACTTCTTAATTACAAATATAAAAGCTCTGAAATATTCTCCCCTTTGAAGGCAGATGCATACCCTTATCAGAGTCAAATGCAGAAATACAGTAAACAGCATTTTCTTTTTTTCAGTAAAAGAAAAAATAAAGCAACAAAAAAAATCTCAGTGGAAGCATTTGGTGAGAGTTAAGCTCCTGCAATCAACAGACAAATCCTCTCTGATTTTATCTGAAAGGTCAACATCAGATGCACACCCTTCTCTTCAAGAAACTAAATTCTTTCAAGCTTCATTAAGCAGTGTAAAAGAAAAATGGTCCTTGGAAAGTAATGAAATATTTTCAGAAAAACCTTAATTGGAAAAAAGAAAAAAAAGTCAAAGTACAGTTCCAGCAAATAAACTTTTACATTGGTTTTTAATTTAATAAGAAACTTAGAGTTAGATGCCTGCTTTTGCAGATGTGTGGATCTGTCATCTACGCTCTTCACTGAATACTGTTTCTCCCAGGAAATTGTGACATGAATATGTCATGGAAACAGAGAACCCTGGAGTCTAGGTTAAATTTAGACTTAAGGAGCATCATCTAATGAAGATCACTGCATGAGCAGCTTTAATAAACTTAACTGCTCATATTTTACTGAAGTAGTCACTGATAATAATATTAGCAGATAGATTCAGACAAAACTAGTATTTTTCCTCCAAGTTTTTTGAAGAATGATGCCTGTCCAAACTGCAACTTTCTCTTAATTCAGGACAATAGGGGGAAAAGCTTTTAGCTGGTGAAACCCACTCTGTATTTTGTAGTCCCTTTATTGAGAACTGCTGACAATTCACCCAGAGCTTAGTTATGCTCAAACATCTCTTCTTCCTTGTATCCAGGTGTTTCTACAAGGTTCAACGGCATATTTGGACTTCTACCTTATTTTTTTCCCTTGTAGAAGGTAGAAGTAAGGCTGCTACAATGTGTGAATTTTCTTCTAAGCAGTTTTCAGAAAAAAATGGGCTGTTGAAAGGGAAGTAAATGAAGAAATGGTGTCAGATGAAGAGCAGTGCTAGGGAAAAATGTCCTGATTTGAAGTGGAAGTGTGGACAACACAGCTGGAAATGAAAGTGGAAGGAGTGCAGACTGGTACTGTAGAGTGAGAATATAAGGAAATGAAGTGATGTGAGATTTTTGGCAGTGACAAAGTTGTGAAGGGCTGTGAAGCTGAGTTCCTAGAGCCAACTTCTTCATGAATGGCTTTTAATTTCAGGTATCTGAGCTGAAAGAAAAGAAAACAACCCACCAAAATCCCAATTTGGAAGGAGGCCCAGTTATTCAGAAGGCTTTGAGGTCAACCCCTCTTTAAGTTTGGAGATGGTTGTGTAATAACTGAAAAACCTCAAATTATTTTGCTCCCTCAGTATATATGGATGAATAGAACCTCTTGAAGCAATTTCACTGTTTATGAATTGGCATTGAAAGGTCTGGAAATTTTAGGTCACTAAAAAATATTATCACCTAAGACCTGGAATTTATTGTCTTCAAAATACACTCTTTTGCCAGAGAAAAAAGAAGATTTCATAAGCTTAAAAATGTAATATTTCCTTTCTGGTGAACATGAGAGCACCAGATAATGATAAGACAGTGAGAGTCTTATCATTAAGTAAGAGTTAGAATAGCTACCATCCCACATTCTCAAAATAGAGCCAGATGGTTTGGGGACTTAGTGAAAAAGCTCAGTCTTCAATCAAGCAAAGAAGCTTGCATCTTTATTGTACCATTTGTTTAGTACACTGACATGAGATGCCTAACATCCTTAAATACCAGTATTTAGGCAGCTGCTTAATTAAATTCTCAAGGCTGCATTTTGATGGGGGTAATTCATTTTAATGAACAACAAAACACGAGCCCTTTCTTGCCCTCCTTCTCTCTTAAGAGATAATACTCTGTTATCAGTTGCTTCTGGCTCACCACAAATAACAGTGACAGCCTGAAACGAGTCACTGATCTCCACAACCCTCCTATCCCCTACAAATTGGTCTCAAAATCTGTTGAGAAGTAACTTAGGTGTTTTATAATAGCTTCAAAAGAAAAAAAGCAAAAAACATTTTTGGGTCCTTTGTATCACACTTAAATGTCAAAATCTGTTCAGGAGCCTTCTTTAGCAGTGGGAAGAGTTTTGTGGAACAGATTTTATCTGTTTTTTGGTTTGTTTGGGTTTTTTTTTTTTTTTAACATAATGGAACAACAGTATTACTTTACAAAAGACTATTTCTTCTGAAAAATCTTGAATAATTTAACTAACAGTTTTGGTTTCTTCTACCTATTAAAATCCATTTTGCTTCCTTTTTATATCTAAATGCCACTTTTGTTTTTCAAGGGTTTCACAATTAAAATTGTCAATGAGAGAAAATCCATGTGCTGTGTGCAGTTTTAGCTGGACATCGGAAATACAACAGCAAGGAAATGCTTTGGCTCAAACCTGAACTCCAATTCAGCTCAGAAAATACTATTTTCCTGAGATGTTCTTGTGCTCCTTATTGGGATATCCCTTTTTTCCTCTAAATGCTTATATACTCCTGTTCATATATAATCTAAAATAAGCACCAATATGCCTGTGTTTGCTTTCCAGCCTGGCAGTTCTGGAGATGCCATTCTATACTATTTTCAGTGGACAAAGAAATGATAGTGGAGAGGAAACTGATAAAACTTAGCAGTATATCCACTATTCATTACATACATATGTACATCTGGTTAATATCCACATTTAGCAAATGTAAGAGGCACTCTCAATTCAAATATGGCTCTAGAATTAATAAAGTAGTTTAACAAACTTCAGGGGAGCTTTCATAAGAAATAAATATGCTCTTTTTTTTTATTATTTGAACTACTTAGAGAGAGGACTGTCTTTCATTTAAATTTCACACAACGTGAATCACATTGTCAAATAATTGAAAGGATTATGATTTGTTGGTGAGAGGAAATTATTAATCATGATTTAAAGCATTTAAAGTCTGATTAATATTTTCTAATTGAAGGCGCTCTACCCTGTAATATAGTCAAGATAATTCTTCATTTCCCATTGTGCTCCATCCTGTGGTCACATCCCAGACAAAATTAGCTCCTACTGACTGCAGTGGCTTATCCAAGGAGTAACTAATCTTATCTGAATTTCACAAATACCTCAAATGGTAGCTTGTGACTTTGATTAGTAGGAGAGGAGGCCTAATCAGATTCCTTTTCTTAAAACAGTGGTTAATTCAGATCCTTCACTTTGAGAGATCAAAGCTGTTTCTTCTCTCTATCTGCAGGGAAACTCATTAGGAGGAGGTTGTCAGGGTTGCAATCATGCAACAGTTTTACTTCTGGGTTATAGCACTTTTCCTTTCTTATCAGTCTGTGAGGTCCAAAGTGAGAAGAACAAAGTAAGTATTGCTGACATAAAGTAGTTTTAATATTCTCAGAAATCACTATGTTTTACTTGGTATTTTATTAATTTCCTCATTCTGAAAGCATTTTGCAAATATATCTCAACTATGCAACCAGTTTAGAGGAGGTTTTACTTGGCTTCTAACATTTTTAAATCAGCAGCTATGTAAACAAGTTACTTTCAAATTAAATCTTCATCAGTTTGATTGCATCATATAGCCACTTCCATGAACTGATCTTAAGCATGATGTATCATTTACTAATGTCCTCATCATTGTTTCCATGTATAATTTAAAATAGAAAAGCATATTAAAATATGTTTCTTTTGTAGACTTCAAAGACAGGCTCTTAAGCTGTATGTCATGCAGCTAGAAGCCCTTCAAATTTAACTCTGCTCTTGTCATTGTAAAGTTTAGTAATTTCAAAAACATTTCATTTAATTTAAAATGCTTAATCCTGATTCCAGTGTCATTTTCTGTCTCCCACAGTCTTAAATTCTTAAGGTATTTGATTATGTAGTTTTGGTCAGGGAATCACATTTAATGATAATACATTAATGATGATACCTGGTGTCTACTAGTTAATTAATGACTAAACAGGATACTTTACAAGTCAAGCAATATGTATGACCTTAAGCCTGCAAATGCATCCTTAGTTTTTGTACTGAGAGCCCCAGTAATTACAGATGCCACACTCATCAGAATAGTCAAAATGTAAGAGGAAGACTTAAGTTACAAATAGACCAAACCATGGTAGTATGAAATGCAAACATACGTTTTAGATTCTTCTAGTGAGCAATTATTGGAAAGTAACCACTTTTCTCTAACTAGGAATGACTTTTGAAAATTTTCCCTGATTCCAAAATATCAAAACTTTATAATGTGCCATAGCTCTAAGAAGTGCATTTAAAAAAATGCTAGGATCTGCCTACATTGAGAAATTGATTGTGAAATGGTGGGACTGGAACAGTCACTGAATGAATTGCTCATGAAGCAGAAAGCTGATGATCACATTTGATAAGCAAGCCAAACAGAGAGCAATGTAATCTGAAAACAGTTATAGAGCTTTCAAGAGCTGAGCCTGTGAAGCAGTGCCTCCACCACCCTGCTGTGTTTCTGGCCTGCCTGTGTTTGTAATGTGGTGCCTTGTACACCATTGTCATTACAGGTTTCTCCACATTCAGGCATTGCACTGCGTTTCCCACCTTGCTTTATGCAAGTTCTGCTGTTCCCTCCTTCATTGCTTTCAGGAGTTGTTCAATGCAAAACACCATCTCATCTCTACTGCCTGCCTCTGGAGGAGTCCTCCTGCCATTTCATCCTCTGCCACTTCCCCATCAAATTCCTACTTCCAGAGCTCTGCTATTGCCAACCAACAGTAGCTCTTTCTCACCATCATTTCATCTCCCTGCCAGAGAGCGAGTTAGTGGGTCACAGATCTTCACTCTGTGTCACAGTTAGCTTTTAAGGGTGACAGGTCTCACTGGCAGCCTCTATTTTCATGTAATGATCTGTTTACTCCACAGTCAGCTCTCTGGAATTAAGCTGCATTTTCTGAGTCCTCTGGTTCCTTCCACCATATTAGAAAACTTACAAGTCTTTGGTATCTGATTTAAATAAAATAAATAAGAATTAATTTTAAAATATTCTATGGATTGGGGTTTTCCTTAACTGAACAAAGAATAGGGGAGAGGGTTCTCCTTCAGCAAACTGTGTTGAAGAGGAACTTACCAGGTCATGGTTTCTGTAAGCATTTGCTACATGTAATTTACTTGGTCAGAATGATGGAAGAAATTTTACTGAGGCTCATTCCAAAATCACACTTTCCCAGGGCATAGAAAGAATAGTGATTTTGTGCATTTGAAAATACATTTACACACAAATACATTTGAAGAGGGACTATTTCCTGAAAATCATCTCTGTTTAAAGATGCATATGCTAGAATCAAGAATTATCTTGACGTACAAATGGCACAAGGAATGAATAGTGCTGCTTTAGCAAATTCCAGATGGTGATTTGTCGTACTGGTCTGTGATATTTTCAAAGCTAAATTTCTCTGAAGTGCCCAGCCCTGAACACGTGTCCATATTCCTGCACAAAGCAATAGCGAGTGCTTGGCCAACTGGACTGTGTGATTGGCAGAACATTCAGACATTTCATTTTGGAAAAGAAATGACACTTCATGGAATGAAACTTCCAGCAGATTATTCCACTGCCACTGAAGGGAAAAGATTTGCTAATTTTTCCTTTATATAAAAGTAGAACACAATACTATTTAAACATGGACATGTATGTATAGACTTCTGATTTCTGAAATACTATCCTACAAGATTACAAGAAAAAACCTAATTGAACACTTTCTGCAGATCTTCTTCAGCTTGTTCCAATGAAAATGTGAGTGTACTTACAATAATTATTTTTACATCAACAGTTGCTGGTTTATGCTGTAAAAATTCCTATTGTTCTCCCACCTGTATTTTAAAAGTCGTTTTACAAAATCTACTGTTTTTAGGGAAACAGTCTTCATTTTACATGAGGCATCTCTGAAGTACTGTGTTTAATCCACTTAAGTGGCCACCAATGAGTCTGAATGAAACCATGAGACAAAGAAAAAGTAGGCTTCTCTACTTGTGCCAAGAACAGGAAGTGTAATAATGTTCCAAAAAAAACCCCTCTGTTATTAGATCAAGATGTGAAAATGAAGCAGCAATTGACTCCTCTTCCCTACCTTTTACCAAATGTTGTAAAAATTGATAGAACTGAAGAGAGAGCATACAGGATTTCTTTATCAAAAGAAAGAAACCAGGAATAAGTAAGCTATCCAGAGCTAGTGGGCTTTTAGGGCCTTCTCTCATAGGTGTGAGATGACTTGTCTTACCTGGTGAATACCCCTAAAAAGCTGCTCAGCTAAAGGAACCAGATCCTGTTTTAGACCCTGGGACAGAGAGCAAAATGGATTAGGATTTCTCCAAGAAGACCAGTAGGCCTAAATTTTTTTTGTATAATCAAGATACTAGCTCCGATCCTAACCAAAATCCTGCCATTTCCCTGGAAACTTTTAAGAGCTGACAAGGTAATTTTTATTACATGACAGCCTGGTACATTTTAGTTGAAATTCTATAATATTTTACAATTAAGATCATAGGAAGTAAAAAAACAACCAATACAATTTGTATCCTGGGACAAATGAAATATTAGTTATCCTAGTCGTCAGTCTACAGAAGGAGAGAAGAGAAATAGTGCAGGTGTTTCCATCTCATCTGGCAATACTGTGAAACAACCAGAGACCTCCATCTCAGATATCAGACATTGTTTTTTCTCTGGCAAGTCTCTCCTGAGTATTTCTTAAGCCACGGTCATGGAGGAAGGTATGAGCTGGTTTAGGGGGAGCTCTTGGACAAGCACCAACATATCTCTCTTTTCAGTTTATATTTGGGGCAAAGATGGAGTGCTTTTTGACTAAAGCAAACAGATATATCTGTTCAGCTGATTAATAAAGAAGTTAAAATATACTACATCAGAGGGCTAACTTATCATAATCCAACCATTTTAAATATAAGCTCAGGCTGATCATTTCTAGATTCACTTTTAATTTCCCTGAAGTCTTCACAGGATGTCTTGGCAATTGCCTTGAGATCCATTTTATTTTTTTTTTTTAATGGCATAGATATTCAGAATAATAAGATGAGATGTTCTTTCTATTTCCCCATTATCGCAATTATCTTCCTGAAATGAGCAAACACAGATAATGAAGAGACCTGAACACAGCTTCTTTGATCTGTTTTGAGTTCTTTACCACTGACCCATCACAACCCACTCTGGCTTTATTGGATGCATACCATCTGTAAAACTCCTTCCATAAACAACTTCTGGAATGGAAAAGATATTTTTATGATTCTCTACATGTCTCCATTCCAGATCTTTTTGCCCTCAGCATCACCTTCAGAACTGGTTTGGTCTCTTCTACTGACACTGCTTTGTTCTCTTCAGATTTTCCCTCGTGTGCATGCACAGTAAATTGTGTTTATGAGCCCAGTGAGGTGTTCCAAGGAAGCTTGACTTGACACATTAACACATCTTGCTGTAATTTGAAGGCACTCAGTGCCACTGTCAGTGGCAAAGGAGAGTGGCTCATCACTCAGCGTGACACAGTGTTCTTCTTGTATGTGAAGTGGGAAACACTTGATTCCTTGCAAACAGACTGTCTGTCCATGAAAATCTCCTTACTCACCTCCAGAATGATGAAGTTTTTTGAATTGTGATGAAGATGTGGAAAGAAGGGAAAATGTGACTTTGTCTTTATGTTATTTCAACTATATCTCATTTTATATTTCTTTTTATTGCACTGAAATACTTGACTCATTTACCTCCCAACGATACAGCTGGTATGAATATTGTTTATAACTTGTTTGCAACATTAAAAGTCTGAAAATATCCATTAGAGATATCATATGACTAAAAGCTGAATTAAAGGATGACAGGAATCTGGCAGTAAAAGAATGTATAATATTGGTTTAATTTTGAAGTGTATAGAATTTCCTTATTGTTCCAAATATTCACTCACTTTAACTAGCACTTATATTGTTTTAAGCAGCATAACGAATGTGTAACATTCCACATGCATTCATATTAGAATGAGAAATTATGATCCAGATAAATGCATACATATTCTTATTTTTTCTTTCCAATTTAAAACTGATCCATGTTCAATTAAAAAAAAAAGATAAAAAAGCAAAAAATACAATGTACTTGAACATTTTTCATGAATTATTTTACAACTGAAATTTTGTAAGACAGATCACTTAATGAAAGATTGTGGTATAATAATATTTAAGTTTTATGGAGATGAGAAAGATGGGGAAACAGATGCAAAGAAAATAAGTGACTTGCCAACATCCCTTTGCAAACTAAAGGCAAAGCTATAAGTAGAGTCCAATGGGTTTTAGCTTGCAGTCCAATATTCTCTTTATTAAACCATACTGCTCTTAATAAAAATAAATAATAAAATCACTAAAGGTCTGTACCATTGTTTTTTTTAGTTGGTTTCAATGGCGTTATGCAAATCCTTTAGTGAGTGACTTCTGTTAGTGGACGATGGTGAAACACTGAGAGATGTAACAGAATGGACATTGGAGGGCAAAAAATGTTCAATTTCTTTGATCTGTGGATGGAGAATGAATTCTATTTCACAGCTAACAGCACATAGGCTATAGAATTCATAGAATTCATAGAATATAGAATTCATTCTATAGAATTAATTCTATTTCACAGCTAACAGCACATAGGCATAACAATATCTGCTGCTTTTCTGGAAGATATATTAATGACTCTGCCAATGGTGGATGGATGAGGCATAGTGGATGGAAGAAAAATGAGTGTCGGGATGCACAGTTGCATGCTATCACTGTTTTAGGATTGAAGAAATGTCCTTAGATGAGATAAAAACTTTTGTATATTGTGTCACAATGAGAGCAACAATGATGGGAAAGGTCAGGAAGGAGCAGTTCAGGACCAAATTTTTTTCTAGTTTGGAGAAAAAGAGGCTTGAGGACAACCCTTTTTCTGTCTACAGCTTCCTGAAAAGGGGAAGTGGAAAGGGAGATGCTGAGCTTCTCTTTGGAATCCAGAGATGGAACAAGTGGGAATGGTTCAAAGCTGCATCTAGGAAGTTTCATCCTGAATATTATGAATGAGAGAGTGCTCAAACTCTGGAACAGGCTTCTTAGACAGGACATCAATATCTCAAACCCATTCATGTTTAAGGGACAAGTGGACACTATCTTTCTATTCTATTCTATTCTATTCTATTCTATTCTATTCTACTCACGCTGTTCTATCTCCCATTACTTCTGTAAAGATATTTTTTTCAGTGAAGAAATAAGAGGGTGGAGGGTGTTGTTGGTAAGGAGTTGTTCTGCTCTCAAGAGACAACTGGCTGTGCATGGCCACAGAGTGGACATGTCACATGCTTATGTCCACAGTAGCTCAGAACAGGGTACCCTCAGGTAGGGCTTTCTGGTCACAACCCATGCTGTTGGCTTTTCTCTAGGAGCTCCCTTGGAAAGGAGACAAAGGCATACATGGATCTCAGGAAACAGAAAACAGGATTGTGATTAGGGTGGGAAAAATATTGGACAGGGAAACAAGATACTTCTGCCTACAGATGTGTTTGCACTCCAAGCCCACTGTGGTAAAAGCTTTTAATTTGTTACACCAAGGGAAGATGTTTTTATTGTTACTGCAATGTGAGTTGAGCCCAGTGCTCAACCCCACTCTCACTGTTCTGATCATAACTAATTCATTTATATTCACTGGTATTGGACTGATATTTTGGAAAAAATAATTCTTCTGTCATAGACATGCAGCAAGCTACAACTGAAAAACAAAAAGAGACTATGTATAATCTATGCTGATTTTGCAGAAGTTTAGTGTCATGTGCTCCCTCAACAATCCCTGACAGAGGCGAACGACCTTATCAACAATCTTCATAGATCTTTCCCTAAAGACTCTCTTAAACTTTGAAACAACCTCAGGAACAGAGCAGGGGTTGGTGTGCTGTCTGTATGTGCGAAAGGTGAGAGAAGAATTTAAGTATTTATCGGGGCCAAGTATCTGAACTCGTTACCTGCTTTATCCACCACAGATGGAGAGGACAAAATCATTTCTCACTCCTTTCATGGGTCCATAATCTATTGTTGTTGAAAACACATGAAGAATTTTGTATTATGATGTAATTTATGTAACTTGTCCAAAACAATATTAGATTTATTCCATTTGCTATATGAAAGATATCATTAGAATGTAGCCCATTTGGCAAAACTTGTTTCATAGTTCCAGGCAAGGATTCAATCACCTGTTGCTAAGATACTTTAAAAATATTGTCTGTTTTTAAATGTTCCTTTTTAATTGAATAAACTGTTAGTTTGAAATATTGCTGCTGAGGTTAAAAAGGTTTAGAAAATCATATAATTTTTTACTGGAAAGCAAGTTTTAAAAAGGCTTAAATGCAACATCTGCAGTTTTTATTTATTCTATTCTTTAAGTAGACATTAAAAGTTGTATTGAAATAATGACTGCTTGAAGTTTTGGGTACTGAATTAAAAGAACATTATCACAGATACAATTAAAATTTTGATTACCAATGCATTTGATCTGCACTATCCATGTCAGCTGTGTAGCAATTATTTCCAGGAAATATAACTATTTCTAGGGGTTCTGAAAAAGCACAGGAGTGCTATGCTTACACCAGTGCACCTTATCCTTATCTTCATGTAATGAGACTGAAAGCATAAAAGCATATCATTCCTCTCACTGCACATTTGAAATTGTATAACATAGTAATCAAGGACCCTTTTTTACATAATTAATAATATACCCCACTTTCATCAGAGGGATATTGTCAGGAACTAGAATTACACTGACCTCATATTTAATTGCTAAAGTATGTATCTGCTGTGAAATTCAGACAACACAGAACAGGAGAGTCCACCTACTGACTGGATTAATTTTTTATCTCATTACAACCAAAAGGAGTGTTCTGATTGTTTAATAAAATTACACTTAGTTTGGTAACATTTCTTAGTCCAGACACTCACAGGTAAACATGGAATAAGACTTTAGAGCCTAAAAGGAATTAAGAATCTGTCCTTTAAATTAATCTTTTGTAGTCTGTAAAGTGGAGGGAATGTTTTATACCACCGCTGTGACTGCTCTGCTGGAAGACTGAGTGATACCAAACATTTAAGTATGTAATTTTTATATTTAATGGAAGAATTTTGCCACAGAACACTTTTGATGGAAGCAGAAGACAATAAATCCATATTTTTGGATAAGAGGAAGGAGGGCGAATTGTATCTCTTATGCTTGACAGATCTGAGACAAAACAAAATAAAATTGCATAAATCAAGATTAGAAGTTGCTATCAAGGTTTGATTTATCCCTCTTTATGAGAAAGATCTGGTATAAAACTTGGGTCTAAATCTATGCTAAGCTCTCTCTCAAATCTGTTGCTTTAGAAACAGTTTCAAACAAATAAGATTAGATGCAATGCTTTTGATTTTTTCTTTAATCTGGTATTTAAAGTAAGTTCAGAAAAGAAAAAAAAACCAAAACATTTTAAGTGCTGTTTTGTTGTTTGTTTTTTTCCCCCCCAGAAATCTTCCCCTTTGTCTTTTTATTAGCCCTATGAATAATGGGCACATTTAGCTTGGAAGAAACTGCTGGTAGGTCATGAAGTCCATTTCCCTGCATCCCAGCAGGATTGATGGCTTTGCTCCTGAGCCATCCCCAAAGAGATGGGTGGCCCAGTCTTGAATACTGAAGTGATGGTGATTCCATGACCCCTGTTGGCAGTGTGCACCACTTCCCTCAGTTTATGTTGTTTTCCCTAACATTTAACTTAGGTTTCCTCAACTGGATTTCAATTCCATCACATTGTGTTCTCTCTTTGAGAATGAAAGTGAGCAACTGGCCATCTGCTCTGATTAAAGATCTCTGCACACAATACTTCATTATGAACTTATAAATTCAGGTCAGGCTTGATGAAAGTTTGTGTAGGTCTGTGGGACTTACAGACATTGATAATGCTGATGTGAATAATTTTACTATAAAAATTTTCAAAGAGCTATTTCATTCCCTGAAAACTTACAGCTTACAAATAATTGAATTAATGAAAGGGTGTTTTAAGAATTGTAATTTGTTACAAAAGCTAAATTCTCAAAATTTGTGAATACGCAAAAAAATATGTTGTGCAGAAAATTATATCAAAATAATACAAAGACTTCCCTAGTAAAAGACAGATGAATATATATGGTTAAAAATCCTACCAGCCTCCTCTGCAGACCTCATCTGGACAAAATGATTTACAGAGTGAGGCTTGCCCAAACAACACATGTCTGAAGTGTTCAGAGAAAGAGGTTATTGAGGTTAAATCTTGATGTCTTTATCTGAGCTGCTTGCTGCACTTCCTTTACAATGAATGAAGAACATAGTCTCTTCTGCACTGTGATTCATGTCATCTTCCCATGGCTTTCTAACATGGCTCACATGAATGATGCCTCAAATGTTCTCAGTTTCCTTCTTTTGCTGTTAAGCAGTCTGGAGCATTCATCTTACCTGGTGTAGCTACATCTATAGACAGCCCCAGCTGGATGAGACGGACACCTTGCTTTACACTTTAGTACACTTTAGCAAGTACCTACAAGTGTTTTACTTTTTAGTTTAAAGCCTGATACACAATCTGCTGAATTCTTTGTAATTTCATTTGTATTTCATTGTGCATAAACTTTTCAGACTTCAGCCACAAAGTTGTCATAAAAACCTCATTAAGAAACGTGTTATATTTTAAATTGAAATCTCTCTTTTTCTTTCCTTAAATGAAGACGGTACATTGGCTCTTATCAGCTGAGGAGATGAGATCTCTCAAACAGCCAGGAAGTTGTTTCAAAGCACTATCCCTAATCCATGAAGCAGTTCAGTTTCTCTTGATTACAGGGGATGAAGAGGCTTTAAACATATTAGTTAAGTTTATTCAGAGGGCCTGGCTCTGACAAATTTGTGGAATGGCGGCTGCACAGGCTTTAGATGGATATAAATGTGTTCTCCACCTGCACACATGCACAGCAACATTGTCCAAATCTGAGGCATTGATTGAAACTATAAATAGTGCTGCTGGCAAAACTGCAAACAGTAACTTCTGGACTAAACTTCAGCCTTTGCACAGTAAATTCCGTCGCATCAGTGAATAGTACAGTTTGTTGGGTTTAAGGTATGTCATTGAGTCCTCTGCTTCTTATAACATTGTCAGACTAACTTCTGTTTAATCTCATGCTGTAACAAGCTAACAGAGTTTAAATAAAAAAATCCCAGTATTAAAACCAAAAGTGAGTATCTTTCAATCCCCAAAGGCCCAGCTATTGCCAACAGTTAACCACTGATGTGTGAGAGTGACCTGTAGGTCAAAAAAGATGCCTTTTGTGAGCACGCTTGGTTTGTGCACGAGACAGAGCTGTGACTACAAACTTCTTTGCCTCTAGCAGATGAGGGGGTGCAACACTGATAAAGCATAAAGATTAAAATACAGGTGAAAGGAAGGAAACAAACTTTTGCTATACAGTTTTGCCGCGTGCCTAAAATCAGCTCTGTAGGACTTGCCTGCATTACTGGTTATAAGAAAATCACAGAACCTTGTCCTTGCAAGATAGGTCCCTGAGTTTTAGCTACAGCTTAAATTTTCATCCCAAATATGACTTTTCAATTAGAAAAACATGACTAAGTCTCAAGTTTTCCAACCAGCTGTCCCAAAATTTCTAATCTTACATCAGTTGTGTGACTACAGGCAATTTCTCAACTCATTTATTTTCATTTATGATTATTTGCACGGCTGTATATCTAGAAGCCAGAGCCCTTTGTGCCAGGGCTATAAAAGAGAACAGAGAGTAATTCCCACTGGAAAAAATTCAGAGTCTACATCTAGGGAGCTGGGATGGACAATGAGTGACAAGCAGTGGCCTGTCTGTATTCATCATACAAGAAAAATGTCTTAAAGAGGGGACAAACCCCGTAATAATTTGATGGCTATAGGGATCTTCTAAAGGTGAGACATGGGACATGAAAGAACAAAGGTGCTAAGAAAGCTGCCAAGGGCACGAAAAGTGCAGAATATCTGGGAGCTGCCTTGCCAGTGAAGGTTTCACCCATGGCTGTCCTGTGATGTGAAGGAGAGGAGGGCTGCAGGAGGACAGCATTGTGGGTAGGAGGATGGCCCATGGAAATAGCCCTTTGTGAGGGCTGCATTTGTCAAGGCCATGAAAGAAGATCACAGCAGTACTCAGCAAACAATGATGTACTGAGAGCTTCCTTGAGGAGGAGTCATGGGGGCTGGGGGGAGAGGTTGTGCTTTAGAAACATTGTGGTGAAGGAAAATATTTCAGATAGAGCCTGGATAGCAATACCCACAGGGAAATGGCTCAGCGTTTGCCCGTAAATTCTGAACCCAAATGACAGGACTGATGGCAGTGTGGTGACACTCTTATTCTTTGAATTGTCAGTATTTTTATATCTTTTGGGAGGGCACTGCACTTTCTGCAACACTTAGCAGGATGTGGCCCTTCCTACATAATGGCAAAGATCTAATAGAAAATAAGAGTATATAAATATGTCTCTCAGCTCTGTTAAAATTAATTTTATGGATCTAGGTGTTGAAAAGCTAAATTTGAAGACTTAATTAAGAAAATAACAAACAAGGAAAAGAACAAAATATATCCCTGACACCTGCATACACCATGTATTAATTTTCCTTGGCAAAATTTAGAAATACAGATCTTCACATTTAAGCTAACACAATTGTTAAGCTGGCCACCAGATTTCATGTGATTAATATTTATCATTGCCACGTCCATAGTGCTCCAGGATTTAATTCAAAATGTGAATCTTTCCTAAAGCACAGCACTTAACTTCTAATCTTGTTTGTTTGTTTTGATTAAACAAAGATGTTCTGCTTTTTTTGTAGAAGTGATGTCACCTAATTGACTACATGTTGGTTTAGCCTCTAAAGCCATAAAATGTGATTCTATTCTTCGTAGCTTTTAAGCTTGATTAAAGCAAGCTCCTCAAGTTGTTCTCTAATAGCAGGCTCCCCAGAAATGAAGAGAGATTCTCAAGTGGTTTAATGTTTAGAAAATGAAGAAACATCTCCGCCCCCTCATGTAACCACAGGAAACAAAGTATTAAAGTTGAGGAGGGGGAAGGAATGGAGGAAAAGAAAAGTCAGTTCTCTGTATTTCCCCCAAAATGTGAACCACAAAGGTTTGTTTTCCTTTCATGTGAAAAGATTTTTAGCATTTCATTTCCTTAGATTTCTGTATGGTACGAGCAAAACTCTTAAATCACTAGTTAGCGGTTTCAATCTAAATCTCATCATCTAATTATTTTTACAACGCATTCTTGGAAGGGTAGGAATAGTTCTGCCAGGAGATGTTTCACAATAATTAGAAGCCCCAATGGGTCTCTTAAGAATGTTTAAAGGGTTCCATATGCAGGCTGCTATGGGGAACCATGCTGTACACAGCTCTTCGTTTGAAGAAATAAGTCTTGACAGCCCTTGTTGTATTTTATTATAGCAAACAAAATCCATGCCAACCAATCAGGTTCCTGTATGTCTTGCCATTCTTTACTAGGAAAAATAACAGTGGAGATCGGTTAGCTACAAAGACACCGTCATATCATTGCAAATATGGGCTGCTTGAAAGGCACTTCTCACAAAGACTGTTCTTTGTAGCATAGCAACTGCATTAAAAGGTGAATTTTGGAAAAACAAACCACAAAACAACAACAACAAAAAAAACCCCAAACCAACCAAAAAAGTGCTTTCAAACCAGTGTTCCAGTGTTTAAAGTTGTTTGCTTTCCCTTTTACGCAATAAGCATGCAGAATTGGCTTTTGAAGTTAAAACATGTATACTGGAATATGCCTTGCTAACACATATAAGTGGCCAATTTGAGAAGCTCAATTCTCCTCCTATTGTCTCTGTCAGTCAATGAATACCTGCTGTACACCTTTTAGCTGAGTACATCCTGCTTGTCTTTTTGCTTATAGTAAGAGATGCCTAAAGAAAGTGGCTGAGATGAGGAGAGTGATACCATATACTCACGAATTTCTTTGTCCATGCTACATCCATGTTTAGTAATGGATAGTTACAAGGAAGGCAGAAAGTGAGAGCCCTCTTGCAGCATAGGGCTGATAAGACAGTGTTCCTGAGGAACACAGAAGCAAAAACAGGCATTGGAAGCAGAGAAGAAAATAGAAAACTGTCTATTTGAACAGCTGCTGTTACTACCAGGGCCTGCGAGAGAGCTTTCCAAGACCATCCTCTTCCCTATGGGTCTCACATTCTGCTCTGTCTACCCAACTAGGGGAACTTTGGGGGAACTTTGCTGAAGCTCAGTTTTGGTCCCTGAGGGTAGCAGGCATTTTTCTGTATAACTAGCAATGTATGTTTTCAGAAATGTGATTTGCCTGCATATGTGACATATTTGTGGCCATATTAGGCATGCTCATATGCATGCACGCAAATGTATGTGCCTACACTTTCAAAGCTAGTCCATAATGACTTTGCCTTTGGATACAGACACGTCTCCCGTGTCAGCTGTAAAGTCATTGGCTTCATCTCTGCTTTTATTTTTAACTTTGGCAAGGACTCTCTTTGAGACATCATAGTATGTACAGATATCTGCACATAATTTTATACTGAGCACTTTATGTGGGGTTGCCCAGTATCTAAATATCACAAGTGCATTACTTCACTAATGTGCTTCATTAAGGAGGCTAATTTTAGATACGTATTTTTTTTTAATAAAGAATTATTTTATTTTGAAAATGTGTTTTGCAATTTTATAGCCATAATTTTAAAATTAATTGAGTTGAACTATTTTGATGATTTCAGACAAAACTTCAGATTTGCATGAGTTCTTTAGTTCATTTTTTCTTTAGCATTTTTAAAAATAGTGGCTTGTATATGTAGTCTCTTTGTAGTGTGGGAAGAATATCTTTACTCATCATTCAATTAAAGTCATTATTACTATTCCCCTATCAAATATAGGACAGATAAATATGAATATAAAATAAAGATAAACAAAGATAATAAAGATAAATAAAGATAATAAAATAAAGACAAATATGAGACAGGTTCAGCCCTCTACAAGTATAAGGTATCATACAGTAGGTAGAGTAGTTCTAATTTCTCAATGTGCTTGTTTCATAAGTGAAAACTTTAGTGTTTCCCAAAAACTGTTTTTTTTCTACCTCTGTGTCTTGTCTTTCTGTGTTTTTCATAACCTAATAAGTAGGCTTACTCCGAAATAAAAAATTGCCAACTCTCATGGGTTGAAACTCCTGTGGTAATGCCCATGTCACTTCAGTGTTTGTAGGAGAAATCTAGAGCAAACAACCCTTGAAGGTTGATAGCTCATAAAGGTATCTCCAATTAGACTTGAAGAGTATTACTCTAACTGTACGAATCAATACCATTAAAACTGCTTGTTGCAAGCTGCAAAATATTCCCTAGCTTGCCACAAAACTCCAAGGTATCAGGAGCAAAAAATGCTACCAAGCATCTCCAAGACTCATAAAACCAAAGGCCATTGTCAAGGGCAACAGCATGGAATTTCAAAGATGAATATGCTCAAGTAGCCCTGAAGAATGAACTGTGTCCTGTGCCAGCAGACTGCAGGCAATCCTCACCTAACTCAGAGAGTGAGACCTGGAGAAAGTTCTTCACTCCTGACTCCAAGCCTGGCACTGCAAAGCCGAGCTGTACTAGCCCAACATGTTAGAGATTTTGCCATTCCTCCAGGCACACCAGCACACGCTTCCCAATGCTGCAGATTCATTTCTGGTCTCCAAAGGAAAACATTCTCCCACTTAGCAAAGTCAAGCTATGACACAAGGAGTTTAAAACAAAAATATTCCTTCCTAGCCCCAGCTGGTATCAGAAGCCAAGTCAAAGCACAGGTTTAACGCAGAAGAAATGCAGCATGAAAACAAGCCTTAGCAAATGGTGACCACGATACTTTTAGGGTGTTCCTTAGGGATATTAAAAAAAAATGTATATAAAATTGATTCCTATTGCATTGTTTTTATTTCTGTTATAATGTCACTTTAGTTAGTCATGGAATCTTTTATTTATCCAAGGTCTCAAGGCTCATCTTGAAACAATTTAGGTTCCTCATGTCTACCTACCTTCAATAGGAGACTGTCCTTAAAAATTACAATGTGGATAACTAGAAAACATCAAATTTCTACTCAAAATTTTTTCATAAGCATTTTACACTCATTCATCATCATATCCTATACCAATAATATGTTTGACATGAAATAACTATTTTTTTGTCTTTCATATTTATGATCCAGGTGTCTTTATTACAAAATGTTTTATAACTTAGTGGTCTCTATGAGGCAAAGCAAACTAAATTTTTTTAAAATTCTGTTTTCATCTGGTAAATGCTTCATTATATTAATCACCTGTCAAATGTTACCTAAACTTACTACCATTTAAATTATTTTTACAAGACTTACTGGAATCATATTCTTTAAGGTTACCTTATCATTCTCTAGTGATATTGTTTCCATTCCCTGCAACTCTTTTTATTAGTCTTTCCTCTTACCTGGAAAGAAATTTCAGATAAAACTTTATTACATTCAAATTCTTAACCTTTTCATTGTGGTAACTTTTGCTGAATCGATCCCTTTGTGTCTTAAAATCAAAAAAATTACTTTGATTTTGTATAGAATTCTAAAATCAGTTTATATAGATCATGCTCTCTTAATCCACAAATAGTTTCTATATTCACATCTTCCATTAAAACCTTGTTTCTTATTTTCTTTTAGGTTCCTTATCTCAGGAATTTCTTGAAAGAGAAGAGGACAAATCATCCCAGGCTTAAAGTGCCCCAGCTGGGGTTGGTGCAATCTCAATTAATTTTATTGCCTTTTATTATTAGTGCCTGTAATAATTTTTTACCTTGCCAAATGAATATGATTTTCCTCCCCTAACCCCACTTGATTATTAATAATATTAATATTACTACTAATTGTTTCATGCTATATTTATACTTTGCCTATTGCAGGTACTCCTTAGACAGCATCTGTAGTTTGGGGAAGTTAAACCATAAAAGTAATCTTGAAGGAAAACATCCTAAAATTCCCTGAGGACTGACATTCTCAAGCTATTTGTTGACCATTATTATTTTGCCACTCATTCATTCTTCCTGTCTGTGGAATTTAAGGTACTTTGTCTTTTCACTGTCTCCCATAAGATACCATAGTAATTTGTCATCTGTGTCATCTTAAAAATCATCAAGACACTTATTCCAGAATAAGTAACTAGATCATCTGTGTCATCTTAAAAATCATCAAGACACTTATTCCAGAATAAGTAACTAGATCTCAGCTCAAAACAATCTTCTGGAAATTCAGAAATATTTCAGACTCTGGATGGATTTTGTGTTCTTTTTCAGTCTTCACTCTAGCAAACTTATCAGGTACTGCATCCCAAGTATGTAAAACCATTTTCTATCATCAGTGATTCAACCTCTTGTCATGACTTTTCCATTCTCCCATGAGTCAGAAAAGACTTTATAAGATGCAAAATTTATTGGGACACTTTACCATAATCTCCCACAAATCCCTATGCTCAATCAACTTCACAAAGAAATGATCAATGGTCTGTGTTAAAATCATAATTTTGAAGCTGAAACATGAAACAACCAACTATAATTACTTAAAGTGTACCTCTGAAAATAAAATACATCTCTTGAACTGCAGTAATGTAGGATAATTCAAGCTGGAAATAACTGGAATTCTGAATCCCTACTCAAACAGAGCTAGAGTCCAAATTAGGTCAGGTTGCTCAAAGTACAGGACTTCTCAAATTTTGACTGTCTCCAAGGATGGAGATTTCACAGCAACTTTATGTAATCTGTTCCTACGTTTAATTGGCATAGTTATGGAATTTTTCCTTTTGTATCAACCCAGAATCTCAATTTTTGCAACTTAGTGTCCACTGTTTGCGTTTCTTTCAATGTCTGCCTGCCAAAAATATCCAGATCTGTCTCCTCTACATCTGCCTGATATTTGGAGAACAAATAGGTTTCTTTTTAGCCTTCTCTTCTCTAAGTTAAGCAAACCCATCTCTCCCAGCCTTTCCTCATGTGTCATTTGCTGTGGACCCCTCCACATGTTGGACGGTCTCCTCTAAGGTTTCTCATGTATACTGATTTCTTTTTTTGTTCTGGGGACTCAAACTGGACACACTGTTCCAGCTGTAGCCTCATGAATGCTGAATTAAAGAAAATAATAATTTTGTTTGATCTACTGGTCATGGTGTAGACCAGTATGGGGTTAGCCTTTATTGTTGGAAGGGTGCAAAGTTCAGTCCTCTGCAGCTGAGGAAGTGATTTTCCTGTAACAGAGCAGGAGTTTTACAACATTCTGAGCACTGCAGTGATGCTTTGCACCTGGGAGGTCTCTCAAGGAGGTGTCATACTGAGATCCTGGGAAGCTGTAATTTGTGGGGAGAATTCTATTTCCAAGGGCTACAGATAATATGTTGATTTGTTTGGTGTCTATTTACAAAACTAGAGACATGAGGCAGAAGTAAAATTCAGACTAAACAGAATGTTTCAAAATGTACAGTGTTGCTCTTGAGAATTTTTATTATTACTATTAATGATCCCAAGATACTTCAAAATTAATCATGGCTCTGAATTGAAATATCAAATACTTTATTTTGGAAAACATTAAAATAAAAAGTCAATTTTTATTGTTGTGGGGTTCTTTCTCTACAGAAAGAGTTGACAAATTTGATGCCAGAATGTGAAATATTCAGGTGTTCCTTTTCTGAGTGAAAAAAAACCTCAAAGTTGAGAACCCCCAGTCATTCCACATCTTTATTCTAGATGTTGATATGCTCAGTAGAAAATAACACTTTTAGAAAGTCAGTTTTCCATTTAAATTCTTCAAAGCAGATGGATAAGCAAATAGGAGGAAAGATTACTTTTATTTATCTAGAAAAAAAAAACCAAAAAACAACCCATGTTTAATGGTGGTGTATGATTTGAAGTCTTCACCAAGCCCAGTTTGGATCAAAGTTGATAATTCTGTTATTGGTATAAAAAAGTGATCAATAATAAATTATTTTAATCTTAGCATATCTTCTAGGATGTGTGCAATACTAACAGCAGTGCCAGCAGCCGTGTTGAAATGGTCTTCAGAAGCCAAGCACGAGATATTTCTACTTACACTTGGGCAGATGGAGTTCTGTCTGCTGTCTGTGTGACTGGGGCGTGGCAGTGACAATGAAGCACCTGGGCTTATACAGCCCTCCAAATCAGCCCTGCCTTTGTGCCTGACTGCACTTGGATGGGATGTAGCTTTTTGGCAGAGCTCTGTTCTGCCTTTGAGGGAAATATCAAAAAACCCATCACCTCATTACTCTTGAAATCAGTCCCGAAATTGTAATTGCTTTCTTCTACCCAGCTTGGTTCATACTGGGCTCTTAAAGACCAGTTTAGAGTTCTGTGATTGCTTACCTGGAAAGATACAGCCTCTTCATGCACTGCCTTCAAGGTCTGATTTAATCCTTCACAAAGTGCTGCTGCACTGGTTTATAGTTCACATTCACATATAAAAGACCCTCATAAATAAAAGGCCGTGGGTAATAGTAATACTTCAGTTTGATTGAATTGCTAGTTTGATTGAATATGGATCACAAGAAACAAGGTTTTATTTTAATTCTGTCATAAAGGATTTTGTCACCCAAGAATAAATTTCCTGATTTTTATATGGAAATCTCTCATTGCAGTATTCAGCAGCTGTCCTCAACTCTTCCATGGAAAAATTAATCAGATTTTAAATTGCGGAAAAGAACAATATATTTAAAGGTAAAAAGAATATATGATAATCTGATGAAATAGTGAATGCATGTAAAAGTAGGGACTGCAAGATCCATATCCATTACTTTTGTCTGGGAGCTAATGTAAGAAGTATATGGGATGATGGATGAATTGACCCAGAGTAGTTTTCTGTTATCTGTCACATTTTATAAAACCACAGTAGCTTCACTGCAATAAAGAATTCTTATTGATTTAATCATAAGTATCTACATCATAATTAACTTCATAAATATCTACAACCTTGACATCAAATGGAATCCTGTTTTCAGTGGTGTATAATCTTTCCAGTAAAGATATTGAAAGAAACTTGCTGCTTGTTGTGAATTAAATATCAGAGTTTGGCTCTAGTTGAAACAATAAAAGAAGGAGTACACTCCAGACTCCTGTAGCTGGAGGTAGACTGAGTGACCAAAAAACCCTAAAACAGTGATAGTAGTTCTAAGTAACTATAATTTAACTTTTGATTACATAAATAGGAATTTGTGGCCTGAAACTACAAAAACCAATGACTGCTATATTCCTGCACACATTGGGGCTGATCTTTTCAGCTCTCAGTAAAGGCAAAAGCACAGTTTGATGAAGGCTACCTGTATTTGTTTAACACAATACAGACCTCCATGATTAGTAAAATGCCACTTGAAAAAGCTTTTATAACCAAGTTCTTGGCTTCTGGCCTAAAACTATTGTGTAACTATTTGCAGATTAGAAGAGGAGGCTGAAGACAAATGGTGTCTTGAAAGTCAAAACGTGACCTTTCCCAAACAACACAATGCTAAAATGCTAAGTGGGAGATAGTCCTGCAGTGTGACTTAAAAGAAAACCACAACTTGTGTTTGGTTTTCAGCATCCACAAACTATTATTCTGTAATAAAAGAGGGAAAAGTTTTCTCCAGGCAACCCTTCCAGTGGTTGCAATCTGAAAATAACTTCCAACCACTAAATGATGTTTAATTTTTTTTCTTTCCTTTTTTCCTCCCTTTCTATTTCATGCATATCCATGTTTGCACAGCAGAGCAAATGCACTTCTAAGGATGTGTCACTCTGAATTCAAAGCAGACTGCCCTGAAGAACAGAAATATGCCATGAGTTGCACTTAAATTCCCAAGCAAGTGATCTCCAAAACATAGAATTATGGAATCATAAAATATACTGAGCTGGAAGCATTGGGATCATTGAGTCAAACTCCTAGCCCTGCACAGGATACCCCAAGAGTCACATCGTGTGTCTCAGAGCATTCCAAACTCTTCTTTGAACTCACACAGGTTTGGTGCTGTTACCACTTCCCTGAGGAGCCTGTTCAAGGGTTCAACCACCCTTTTGGGGTAAAAATTTTTGCTAATATTTAACATAAACTGAGGAGAGTGAAGAGATCAATGCCCGCCCCTCCGCTTTCCCTCATGGGGATGTTAAAAGCTGCAGTGAGTTTTCCCCTCAGTCTCCTCTTCTCCAGGCTGAACAGACAAGTGACCTCAGCCACTCCTCACAGGCTTCCCCTCAAAGCTCTTCACCATCTTTTTTTGCCTCCTTGGATGCTCTACAATCACTTATTATCTTTTTCGTACTGTGAAATTGCATATTATCTTTTTCAAAACTGCCCCAGCACTGGAGGTGAGGCCGCCCCAGTGCAGAGCAGAGCAGGACAATCCCTCCATTGCCCGGCTGGCGATGCTGTCCCTGATGTCCGCAGGACAGGGATGGCCCTTCTGGCTGCCAGGGCACTGCTGGCTGATGTTCAGCTTTGTATCAACCAGGACCCCCAAGTCCCTTTCCATGGCACTGCTCTCCAGCCTCTCATTGCCCAGTCTGTGCACACAGCCAGGGTTACCCCATGCCAGGTACAGAATCCAGCACTTCCCCTTGTGAAACTCCATAGGATTGGTGATTGTCCATCTCTCTGATTTGCAGAGGTTTCTCTGCATGGAATCTCTGCTCTCCAAGGAGTCAACAGCAGTTTCTGTCAGACCAGAAGTGAGTCAGAGTTTTCCCGTGATTTTTTGCTACTTCATGTGCTACCATGACCAATTCATTTATAAATCTCTGTGCCCCAGCACCTTAAAATATGATGAAGCAAGGATGGTGAAAGATGGTTCACTGGTTAAACATTGAGTTAGGTCTCATTTTCACTTCCCCGCACTTTTAAATCTTACAATACTTAAACTACTGGGGCAGCATGAAGAAAGGTGAAATTGGTACAATATAAAATATTTTTAAAAGGACATTTCAATTTCAATGTTTGTATTTTTATTTTATGAAAACAATTCTATTTTTTTACCTTTTCTTTTCCTTTTGATTCTAATGTTTAGCAAGACTTGGCTGTTTTGTGCGTTTGTTACCTAGACTTCTCTTCAGATATTTTATTGAAAAGGAGAACAAATTTGTGGATTTAAGAACAAATTTGTGGATTTATTTTAGATGTACTAATTTGCGCTGGAAATGCAAAATCATCCTTGAATAAAGATGGATTGATATTTTTTTTTCTATTGGTGACAAAGCAATCCTGCTGAATCAAAGGTACTAAGGGCATGCTATTATCTACCTTGAAATTTCATGCAATATAAGCACTTATATTTCACAAGCTATAGACTTGATTTTTAGCAGGGTTTTACTTATATATCCAATTTTGTTTTGAAGGTGTCATGAGCTGAAAAAAGCTCTGCTTTCCTTATATAGAAGTATTTCATTTTGCCCTTCTTCTTTCCACACTGTCACCTTGTGTCTGTGTCCCCTGTCCCATCCCCCTTTCCTGTTTCTTTGGTTTTTGATTTTATAAATTTATTTAAAGAATTTTATTAGATTATTAGACCATTGAAAATTTGTTTTAAACTGTCTGTCCACTCGAAATCCTATTGTCCACTCCAAATCCTCTGCAACAGTAACATTTCCCACCAGCCAAGAAGAGCACAGAAAAAAAAAAATCAATAATACCTGGTTAGGGTTCAGACAAATTAATTGTATTTCTGTAATAGTTACAATAACCACTGTAGTTGGAAGATTTGGGAATAGTTCTAGCAGTGGAAGTTCTGACATATCTTATCCTGGTAACACAACCCCTATAAGTGGAATTCCATCCTAGAAGGTCACTTTTTTTTTTTTTTTTTTTTTTTAATGCAGAAGCTGAAATCTTAGCAGAAGTGTATTTCTCATTACATCCTTGTGTTTCTTAGCCACTGGTCTTGCTCATGTGTGTTAAAATCTTTTCTGTTGACCCTTGGTGAAGTTGTTTCCATAGCTGTAACTTGAACTTCATCTGAAGTACAACTGCAAGTAATATAGTTCATTTTATGCTGCACATTGAAGGTGTAGAACAGACTAAAATGTTTTGGATTGTTAGCATTATCCCAGCTAAGATCAAACTTAATTTGCAAATAATTCCAAAATAGAGTTCCAAGTTCCTCAATAGTCCTCAACAGGAATACTTCAAAGGGTTAAAATTATTTATTTTATGAATCTAGTTCTTTGCAAACTGCATTGGTTGTAATGCACAGAAGATCCTTACAGGAGCAAAAAAGAATATTACCAACACCTGTTTCAGGTGGAATGTTCCTTTTTTATGTCACCTGCCAAAATGGCCTTCTAAAACTGTCATTCAATTGCATTTTAATGGAAATCACATGGCTTGGAGCAATCTGTGAATATGCCAGCTGAAATGTGCGTATTCCCTCCTCTCGTCTTTGTTTTCTTTCTCATGTACTGTCTTTTGGGCCACAGCCCCGTAATGAGCTGCATGTGCAGGGAGCAGTGCCTATGAAGGAGCCACTGGCAGCTGCAGAGATCCGTGGGCGGGGGGGGGCTCCATCCAGCAGAGAAACCCTCAAGCTGGAGATGTTGGACACTAAACCAATGGCAGCAGAGAGCATCTTCATTTGTGTCCTGTACAACAGCGGGCATGTTATGGGATGCTTTGTCTCTCATTATACAACCAAATTATATATAGAAACCACATGGGCACAGTGGGGTTCCAAACAAACTTCTTTACTAAATTTAGAGAGCGTAGGAGAGCAAGTTACTTATACGTGGTGTTGCTCAGGCAGGATCCTAAAACGTTGAATGCAGCAGCATAGAAAAGTGCTAACAGACTACTTAGAGAAATCTAACTCTGCCCATGACTCACTCCCATAGATCATTGTTTAAAAAGAAAAAAAAAAAAAGACAGAAATTTTCAGAAAATAAAAATGGGAATTGCTCCTGACTAAATATAATCAAAAGAAATTGTCATGAAATGGGTAAGTGAAAATTATTATAGTCTGAAATCACATAGTTTTTCAATAATGCCAAACCACCAGCTTTAAATAGAACCTGATTTTCATTAATAATTGCTTTCCAGTTTTTATGCTTTTTCAGCAGACCTTATGGATCATCTGTAACAATAATATGAGACATGCCACAAAAGGTCCATTTTTAGATGAGATTCCAGAATTTTTCTTGGTTTTATGAGCACTGGATCCACACTCCAGTGGGACCTGCCAAAATTCCAACCACTCATTAACTCAAGCCATCAACAAATTTAAATAAAGTGCTATTTGTAAAGCTATTTATATATATATATACACATATTTATATACATATACACACATATATATATGTATATAAATATAATATAAATATATAATATTTATATATATTTATATGTATGTATATATATATATATATATATATATACCCTTACATAAGCACATATGCGTATGCATATGCATATATACATTTTTCTGTGATGATGTATGCATATGTCTGTAGAAGTATGCATATATATATATAAATATAAATATATATATGATCCTGGAATAACATTACACAGAAATCATTGTAATCCTCTGACAGAGGTGAAAGTCTCTTTGAAGCCCCAGGAATGAAAGACAAAGTGTATGTTGAGCATTTAACTTTCTAAGAAAGTCAAGATTCTCACTACCACAATTACAACCTCTGTTTCTAACTGTATGGCAGATTTGAGACATTCAGACACATGATACAATCTAACTAAGAGAACTCCTTTGAGTTATATTTTGGAGTCCTGATTAATTTCTTCCTAGACTTATGGCCAATTTGAGACAACTTGGAGGCTGTTGACTTTAGGAAATAATAAGCCTCCCTATCCCCTGAACAATAGATCCACTGAATTTTAAGCCAACATCTTTGGAAAGCCAAAAGTTATGGATAAAACCCAGGCAGTGTAAGTGAGATGTATTCCCTCCATGTATCTGAATCAGTCATTCCAAAAGTGTTGAAGTCATCTGAATTTGTTCTAAATAAAGAAAACAGGTAAGGGGGAAAGCATGAAGGAATTCCAAATGTCTGAAGTCAGGCTATGAACAACTCCTCTTTTACAATTTCAGACACCTCCTTTCATCCATTTGCTTTATAAAAAATCTAAGCACTGACTTGGGACAAAAAGCTGCAGGAGACACCTAGTATTCATCTCTAAATTGGTTAACAAACTTATATTGAATTCTTCCACAAGTTTCAATACCTGAGATCTGCTCCCTACACAGTACAAGCAGAAATACATAATTCACATGCTTGAATTTTCTACATATCACAAGAAACCCAGAGAAGTGGTTTATGTTCATTTTTACTTCTGTTTCTGACATGCAATAGCATAGGATGACAATATGAAGCTGTTGGCAACTTAAATTAGATTTTGCTATTCTTTTTTATGTTTTGTTTTGTTTTGTTCTGTTTTGGTTGGTTTTGGTTTTATTTTCATTATAGATGTATTAGGCAAATACTTAATTTGAGGCTTTAATGTATACTTGCATTCAGGCTGAATTTACATTGCCTGAGGAAAAGTAGACTTTCTTTACTTTCTATTTTTTGTATACTTGACTTCAAGCTTTACCTTATCTTTTGCAACTTTTCTTTGGTTAGATTTATTCTATTGTATCCAGTCATAGTCTCCCCCATACAAGACAGACACAGACATACTGGAGAGAGTCCAACTAACATGATTAAGGGACTGGAGCATGTTTATATGGGGAAAGGCTGAGACATGTGACTTTTCAGCTTATAGAACAGAAGGGCTGGGGTGGGGGGATTTTACTTATATGTAAATACCAGAACAAATGGTGTAAAGAAGAGCGAGAGAAAGATGCTCTTTTCAGTGGCACAAATTAAAATAAAGAAGGTTCTTCCTGAGCATCAGAAAATACTTTTTCCCTGTGTGAGTGACCAAACTCTGACATAGGTTGTCCAAAGAGGTTGCATCTCCCTTCCTAGAGTATTCAAAAGCTGTGTGCATATGCTTGGTCAGAGGAAATGGACTAGATGACCTCTACCATTCTTTGATTCTTTAATTCTCTGATTCCATAATTCTGTGATTCTGTGTCTAAGGGCAGGCATAGTTTTTATATTTTTTTAAATATAGGGAAAACATCTTGAGGCTGTTCTGGCTGTCAATATGCTAAGTTGTAGCTCACAACACTGTATACCTCGTTTTCTTTTTACGCTGGATATCTTGATTTTTCAGATATATAGTGAAAACAACATGGATTGAAGATGGCACAAGTCCCATATATGGTCCACACGCTTCTCACTTAAAAGTAGCAAAAAAAAATTTAATCATTTGTATTCCAGAACAGATCTTCTTGATCAGCCTACAGTTTAGCTAAGTACCCTAGTCACCTATACTTACTGTAAGAAGCTGGAAAGAGCATTAATAATGTTGCAGACATTCCCTGTTTCTTGTGAGAATGTCCTGTCTGTGAGACTGTGGCTGGTTCATGAGAGTAACCATCAGGGTAAGCAGCAGGAACAAGGCAAACCTGGAGTACTTAATCTGCTTCTCTTACGAGTCTGGTTATACTGGTACCCATAAATTAGAGTATAGGGAGCCATTCTCTGGCCTAGAGTCCAACTGGAATGATCTGACCACATCCACTCTGTGATCTTCCCAGAACAGAATGGACAGGTGGTAAATTCTGAACTGTATTTGGGAACTATGTAAAATGCTAACTGGGCCCAAGATAAAACTGTTTTAGCATCAGTTTAGCTGACCAAACTTCAGTGGTCACAGCCAATACCAAAATCCACCTTAAATTGCTAAAATAAACATACCCTTTAACATACCATATACAGAATTCAAAAATCCATGGCCATGGGAAACAGACACCACATATCCTCCAGCCCACAGGGTGGACATTACCAGAGCTCCTACTGGAAATCTCACAGTTAGGGAGCCAAGAAAGGAGAAGACCCTGGATCCAAGTTTTATCTAAAATCAAGTTATCCATGTCACATTAAGCATTTAGAGTTTCTAACGTATTTTGGACCTTGGATTAAAGGACTGGTGCCACATGTAAATATTTCTTCAGAAAGGGAGACCTCAGACAAATGGGGTTCCCAGCCTTCCCAACCAGCTAGGTTTAGCTTCCTTGTTCTATTTTGACCATTGTTCATGCATATCTCAAAAGCTGCTCTTTGGAGAAAATAAACACTCTTATTAGGTTCTGGAGCCTCAGTAACTATTCTGGATTTTTGGGTTAGGTAACAGTGATCTTGACCTATACATTCTTTCCCTGATTATCCTTATTACTGAAGTGTTACCTTCATGTTCTCCTAGTTATGTTTTAGATTCCAGCATTTTTAAAGCAGAAATCTGACACCAAATCCTGCTTTGTATTCCATTAGTAAAAATCTGGAGCATTTCTACTGATGGATTTTAAAGCTCTTTTGTGGGATGTATTCTGAGCACTGTGTTCATTCCCTCAGGGCAGTGTATTTGCAAGCATGATAGAGCCTCTTTACATCCACCCTAACATCAACAGAATCAAACAGACTCTGTTAAACATTTGTATTTTGACAAACAGGCAGATTTCCATAAAATCTTTTTTCCTTGGAATTTTTATGACCAACTTACCCATCATCTTTTTCACTCACGCATGAAAAATGTCAAAAAGCTATATAAATATTTAGTATGATTTATGATTGTTTTGTGGGCTTGAGAAAGGCTGTGAAACAGCTAAGAAGAGCAAAAGAAATCACAGGCCAGAGAGAATGTGGCAAGGCATCAATTGCTGTTCCTTATTAATCCCTAAAGAACATCCCAGTAAAATGAAATAAATTAGTTAAGCCTGTTCACCAGGCCTTACCATTGTCCCCAAAAGGAACAGCTCCTGCTGTTTAAGGATCAACTGAAATGCAGATCATCACATTACTGAAATTGGAAAGATATGATTAACCTCTGCAGTTTCCAATGCTCTTTTATTTCTGTAGAGACAAATACTAATTCCATGTAAATGGTATGAAAATCTGAAGGAAGGGCTTCTCTTATAGAATTTCCATTTTACTTTTGCAGCAGAAAGGATTTGGAATTCTTTGAACAAGGTTCAGAAAAGCATCTAAAATTTCTGATGTTCCTCCCTAAATTACATGAGATGCTGGGGACACATTAAAGGATTTAAAAGGGTAGAAAATGTACTATATCACTTTTTGAGTCCATAAGTGATTTTCTATTCTTGCCAAGTGTACTCTTGAGACTCAAGGGCACAAACAGACAGCCAAAGAGCATTTCTTATGGATTTTTCTACATTAAAATTTCATCTAGTTCTGCTGTCCTTGCCTATGCTTTTTTTTTCCATCACAAAAAAACTTATGCTGTAGACATCACTTCTTAAGAAAAGAGAGATAAAATGTTTAAGCAACAAGATGGGAGTTTATTTTTGATAATCCCTCTTGTTCATTTTATTATGAATTCAATGGATGTTAAAAGATTGGCAGACAGCCTACAAGTATAACACTAGTACAGTGAAGCTGGTAAAATTTATTCTCAGAAGTTCAAAAAAATAATAGTGACACAAGGCATTTAAACAACAAGCTACATGCTATAAGGTAGATAGCATGCTATAGAAAATGTTGAATTTGTTATTTATTTGCTCATTCAACAGTATATAGAGTAAATTTTAAAATTTGTATGGAGGAAAGTAGGTATTCCTTTATTTCTATTATTTTTTTTCAATTTAATTTCAAAGATAAGTTTGAGAAACTTTCAGAACAAAACTAATTAGTTTTTGAGGTTCTTTTTAAGCAGTGTCTGCTGGTTTCAGAGAATCCTTCAGGTTTGTTTGAAGGGGTTTTGCAAAAACATGTAAAAATTAATGGCAAATGTTTAAATTTTTAACTGTTTTTAGAAATTTACAAAATAAAAGAAGCTTTTGTCTTATCTATATTCTCAGGAATGTTCATGGAACATATTGTCCAAAGCAGAACATTATTTTCAAAACATATTATAAAATCCTGTTAATACTGGTGATGTTCATAACGCAATCTGCTGTACAATACAAACCAGAAGGTTGGAGAGAGCAACAGTGTGAAATGTCTGCTGGTGGAGATAGGCACAGACCTAAGACCAGTTCTATTTTGCCAGTCATCTGTAGCAGAGGAGCTCATGGGCCTGCTTTAATGCTTTCTTCTACCTGTTTGTCCAGGACTAGATATAAAACTAAAACATTAATGGGCAGGTGATGAAATGTGTAGTCATGTTTGTAAGCAGAAACTCAACATTGACACAGTTAATTGCTGTTAACTACTAGAATCAACAGGCATTGTTACCTGGCATAGCTTCTAGTTTCACACAAGCTACTGAATTCATACCAAATATTAGTTTCTGTCAGGGTAGTTCTTTAATTGATTTAAAATCATGGCCATGAAGTAAGAGTCCTCAGTCTTAATACTTATCTTCTGAGTTAGAATCCTGCAAAATTCCAGTTCAAGGGTTATTTTAAGTTTATTTATTTTTAAAACCCTTCATATAATTTAAATAGCTCAAGAAATGCTAGACCTAAAGAAAAACAGATCCTGCCATTTTATGGCTTTTTTTTTTTTTTTTTTTTTTTTAAGGGAAGTTGAGAGAAGCTGTGCATGGTCAGCATTTCAAAGGGCAGCCCTGTACTGCACTGAGTTACTGCAGTGATCCTGGCCAGCAGAATCCAGTAAGTCACTGCATGGGAGCTGCACCTTCTGCTTCCTCTGTACTCTTCAGTGGGCTGTTTCTTGAGTTATGGCACCAAGCCTCCCCTCTTCTTCTCATTTTACCTAAATCACAATTTTAAGAAGGTTCTTCTCCCCATGGTAGGGGCGGGCTGCCTCCTGTGACAACTTACATGAGTTTTTTCAAAGAGCAGAAGGTAAAGGTAAAGGCCTTTTTGTCTCACCCACAGAAAGGCAAACTGATGGAAATTTTGAAATCAGTGTTTGACTCTCTGTTCATGGACTGCAGGAAAACAGATATTTTTTATTACCATTGAATACACAGTAGTTTACTGATTTTTTTTATATCTGAGCTCATATTATTCATGCAACAAATAGGAACTGGAAGGGATTTACAAGAAAACATATGACTTCTGACCCTTTGGTTCTACTTTTAGTCATGTTACCGTGACCAAAATATATGTCAAATGCATAAATAATCTAGAGACCACACTTGCTGTATTTCTGGTACAGCAGCACAGCTTCAAATGGAGCAGTAAGCAGGTTTTTATTTTATAACACACTATTAAGTGCTGAATAGAGAACGCTGTAGGTCGAGTTCCCTTCAGGCTGTGGAGATTTTGAACTCAGGTTTTAATACCTCACAGGTAAATCTGCTGCTAAGCTGACCACTTTGCAAAAGCCAGCGAACACCACTTTCCTCTCCTGAAAGAGGAAAGATTCTAGCTTGTCAGAGGCCTGGTCCTACTGCAACATATGAGCTGGGCTTTAGTCATGTTTATAGGATTAAGACCCTTAGGGAAATTTGGCACCATTCAGCTGAGTTCCTGGATCCCATTAAAGCCTGGGTAGATCTGGGCATGCACACAGTGCAGAGCTGCAGGTGCCTAGAAAGCATCCAGGTCCAAATGTGGTGCGCCTGATGAGTTCAGATGTTTCCAGAGTTACTCAGATGTTGGGCTGGGATTGAAATGGGAGGAGAAAAGAAAATGATTTGTAGTTTACATTTTATATATCTAAAGAATACACAAAATTCTATCTCAATTGTTATTTTTCTCCATTTTTTTCCTTTTCATTAGGCCATTAAGACTTTTAAATGCAAGTGCAAATATTGAGTAGAAAAAAGCACCCAAATTCTACTTAAATGTATGAAAAATGTTTTGATTTATGGTGATGTAAATAATAGTAGTTGAATAGCATGAAAAAAGAGTTATTCCACTCTACACTTTCCAATAAATAAATTACCACACACGCACACCTCCCAGAAAGTTTGGAAATAAGCTGAGTAGATACCAAGTTTGGGGGCTAAAATTATTTGCTTGAGAAAAAAAATGAATCAATGAACATCAGTGGATAATGAGAACCAGATTTCCCCAAGTTAATTTCTGGGTATATCATGGCTTTGGCTACAGTCTGTATAAAATATTCATGATGCAAAAATTCTATCACCCATGAAAAAATACATTTTGTGAAAAAAAGAAAAAGTAAAATACTGTACTATGCATGGGGCCAATATTTTCTGCTACAAAGTTGTCAATCTAGAATATTTCACTTACTTTTATATATATGCATTCATATATCTGTGCCTAAATATATTTATCTATGCACACAATCATGAACAACTCTGTTACTACTGCAATACCCTACATTTTCCCAGAATCCAGTAAATCAATGTGTTGCAATTATAGAAAGTATTTACTTTGCTATCTGCCCAGAATCCCAAATTAAGCCAAAATCTATAGGAAATCTTTTTACCTCGAGTGAATTAGTCCTGTTCTTCTGTAGTAAACAAGGTACAGCCTGAGAGCTGTGTGGCAACTTGGAGGGAAGCTAACTAAACCTGCTCTGATTGCTCCCTTGCATTTTATTATAGATAGGCATATAATAAAAAGGTAAGAGCCTGCTGCCCACAGTCTTTGGAGCTAGATGTGCTGTGGAAAGTAAGAAGTGCTGGACACTTATTTCAAATTCTTTGCCAATCTTTGAAAAAATGGGAAATTATGAATTTTTATGTCCTTAAATGTTAGTGGTGGAAATATGGCTGCAAACAGCTGAGGGTATGCTCACATCAGTCAGTGCAGGCAGACCCAGGCTAATTGCCTGTGTGCTGAAATGGTTCCAGGCTGGATTACTCAGGACTGCTCCAGCACACCCTTGTGTGCCTCTCCTGCTCTGTCTGAATTATCTCTTGGCCCTGCAGCACAGCCAGAGGATGTTTGCCGCTGTGCAATGTAACAGTGCAATATGCAATTAATTTAATTATGGACCAAAAGCATATGCCATGTACTCTTCTGAATACTGACCCTCCTTTGTGTTTCTTTAGTAATGTTATTATTATCAGACCAGTGCCTTGGAATATTACTGTTGTTCCAGCTTGTGGTCCTGTTGTAGATGAGAACTCAAGGGTTTCCTCTGCTTGTACCAAAGGCAGGTCCTACCATCACTTTCATATTCTCTTCTACTTAGGCTCTGAGCTTGTTCTCACAAACTTGAAAGCAAAACTCCTGTGTTGAACTTCCCACCTACAGAGCACACAATCTCCATAAAAAAGACATGACAAGTTACAACACAGGAGACTGAGGCATGCAGACTGAGACTTGACTCATTCTAAGTTACACAGCTAGGCTAAGAAGAGAAGAAATTCTTCCAGAGGCAAATGCTTTACCCTTTGGGTGCTGCTGCCTCTTCAATATTTGTATATATTCTGCAATTAATGGATCATTCAATGACTGCAAAGGTGGGAAAAAAAGATTTTGTATAACTCTCCATGGAGTTCATAATTTAAGCAAACAGTTTAAACTCTTTCAGTATAATAATTCTCATAAATAATTAATGATTGCCTTCCCAAAGACAATATTTTTCAGTAATTTCTATCAAAATTGTTAGATATAGTGAGAGAAAAAATGTATTAGGTCATAGTCTATGTGACCTAAAGCTACATAAAACTGGGTAACATTCAGTTATGTTTAATGTCAATTTTTTGTTTGTTTTAGTCATATTTCCATGGGGGGAAAATGTTTTCTAATGCATTCCCAGGTCTTTCTGTGATGCTGAAACCTAATTTACCCACACGTCTTCAGGCAGGGAAATTACTTGCTTAATGAACAATCAAACTGAAACCAGTGTGATTCCACATGAACAAGAAAAAGAATCAAATCCTCAGGATAGTTTCCTGAACTGGAAAATGTACCTAGTACTCCAGGGAGAATTTTCTGACTTGAAAGACAAAAAGTTCTGAGAACTTTGGCAATCTGTAAATATTTTCATTTTCATTACAAGCGGATCACTTTGCTCCATTGATTCTTCTTAAGAATCAGTCTCCTGTACAGATGCATATTTTAAAGCACAAATGGAATTCTGAGGTGGAAAGTGTCCTATATGTATAAGATATACAGTCAAAGCTCCAAACCACAAATGTCAGATCTTGAACCAGATATGCATCTTTAATTCCCTAAATCATTGTTAGTGGGGGATGGATTGGACAGTACTGGGTCAGGAGCTCTGTCTTGGCTCAGCATGCAAATAAATTCAAGCCATAAAGTTTGGATCCAAATTTCCCCTGAAGTTAATTGGGGTTTGGATCAAATGTTCCATCTCTAATTATGACTCATATTAATAACATTGGGGAGTGTGATTTTTTTCCAAAGTGCTCAGAATTGCTCTTGTTATGGTCCCATTGAATACTAAGTGAAAATTCTTATTTTTAACGTAGGGAAAAAAAATCTGCATTAAACCCTTATGAAAATATCCTCTTCCTGCCTTCCCCACTTGTTTCCCTGCACCACCTCTCCCTCTGCCCAAGTCAATGTGTTGAGATCATTCTCTGTAAAAATTTCAAAGCAGTGAAAATACAATCTGTTAAAAATTCCAGTTCTGTGTTTTTGATAAAAGGGCAAGCCGAGAAGTGGAAGTTTCAGTGATGACAAGGAGGCAATATTTGCATCAATACTTTTGGAATACAAATCCATCTAATGTGGATGAGTTCTATTTATATAATACTATAGGTTAGATCAGATGCATGGTCAGGTTATAGCCTAATACTGGGTTAGCTCAGATGCAAGTATGCAAAATTTTCTCCAGTAAAGCTCTTGACATTTCAATGGATTCAGTGAAAACATTTTCCTTCAAATTTTCTTAGGGCTGAAAACTGAGAGGAGGAGTTACTAATAGGAGTTTTTAACTAGAAAGGGATCTAGAGATAAATTGATTTTTTGTTTTTATTGCTGAGAACTGGAATCATTAGACAAAGTTTTTTGCATTCTTCAGCTTTTCAGTGGAAAATCTGAAGTAGGGGGAGGTGTATATGTTCTCATTTCTGTTATGTTTTGGGGAGATAATTTTGATTTTTCTGTGGGAAATATCCAATATTTCCAATCAGCTCGAGTTACAGTGCTGATAGGAATCTTTATAGACTTTGAACCCATTAGAAATTCTTTCAGATCTTGTTGAGTTCATGTCAGTTTCTGCACACCATCAAAAAAAAAAAAAAATCAGGATAGTTTAACCTGCTGGTTGGGATTTTGGAAATACTGGTCAAGGCCTCATCTAAGTGCTACAGACACAATGGCAATGAATTTAAAGACAAGTACCTATTTGCTCCATCTGTTCCCAGGAGAACTCAGCAATGAGCTCAAGCTATTGTGGTGGAGGGAAGGAACCAGCAGAACATATCAGAAACTGGAGTGTCTACAGTCTCCCTATGGTATTTCCCTGCAGCACAGCATGCAGACATGACTATATGTTTATTTACCTGTCTATGTGTATGTGCACGTGTGCAGCAGTGCAGGGGTAGTTGATAAAAGTAGAAGTTAAGAAAGTGGTGTGGTATTGCAAAAGCAGAGCATGGTGTCTGTGCCCTCCATCTCTACTCACCTAAACACTTTTCTAGCAAACTCACAGCAGGGCGGTGAAGGAGGCATACATGTGTTTTAATACAAACCACTTAGGCTCTTTATTCTCTGGCTTATCATGGGGAAAGCTGCGCATGAGCTGAGGTGAGCTGTTCAAACTGAAATTTATGATGACATTTAAAATCAGCAAAGCTTGCTGTAGCCCTGAAGGTTGAAGCATACATGCACACTTCATATAATATGATCTCAAGCACCCACCAAATTGGAGGTTAAAAGCATTGTATACACTGCTACCAGTTACCACATCAACATTTCAGATATGTGCATGTGATTTAAGTGCAGATGACCTGGAGCTTGCTGATGCCATAACTTAAAAAGCAATTGGGCTCTGTGCTGGCTTGAATAACAATGCAGGCATTATAACAATCTCACTTGAGCAGCCATTAAGACATCTCCAGCACACTGTTGTACTACTAAAACATAATTCCCAGTAGACAATAATCCTAGACCCCTTGATTGTGAATCATGAGCAGTAAATGGCTGATGGGCAGGTTAACAATGGGCTCTGTGGGCTGTCTGACATTGTACAGGTGCGCATCATCACAGTAAAGTAATTAACAGGTACTTAAAGGAATGTACATTTAAGCTCAAAAAACCTGTTAAGAGACTTCCTAAGTGGACTGCTTTTTATTGTAAACCCCACTTATATTTTATGACCAGGTAAAAGGACTGCAGAACACAAATCCAATCTAAAAGTAGATCTACAATCAATGGCTCTCTTATCAGCGCTAGGCTGCTCCATCAACAGTACTGTTTTATAACTTTGTGACATGTTCCTGACTCAGGATTTAAAGCAATTCAACAATGCAGGCTGACCCCTATAAAGAAAGTAAAAAAGAAAATAAGAAGTGATTTCACAATTTTACCCAAGACAAGGCTGAAAAAATATTAAGAAATGCAAATTATTAGGAAAGATAATGTGGATAAAGGAATACGTATTTATACATGTGTGTATTTATACTTACACACATACACAAGCCATGAACTCCACCCAATACAAATGTGAACACTTTTTTTGGATAGTATTTGACTTATTTGGGCTGCGAACAAATGCCCAATATGGAAGGAGAGGCAGTGAACTTGGGTTTGCAGCAGGGACTGCAATTTTATGTGCTGAAATAATGAGTAGTAATGGGAGCAGCTAGAGCTCCCTTAGCATTTCCTATTCTATTTCTTCTCTCTCTCTGTTCTAGTAAATCCAAGTCTGGCATATATAGCAGATAAAGCATTTTAAATGTACAATTTTATCCAAGGCTATTTACAAGAGTAACAAGATCATCTGGTTAATAAGTGCTTGATTCAGTCCTCTGCCTGCAAAAGTCTGACTTAACCTTATAATCATCACAGTGTCATCTCCAGGGGTTGGTACCCTGCCTGCCTGGGTTGGCCAGTCCAGGTTTGCCAGCACTTTTCTAATGGTGGATTTGGAGTTGGTGGGAAAGTTAGAGGATTGAACTGATAGCAAACCAAGGAACAAGTCTATTTATTGAAAACATATTTCTCCACAAAACAGCATTTGCATAAGCGTTGTCAAATATCAGGAAACAAAACCAACCACTGGGATCTTATCACCCTGTGTCTGGTCACAGGTCTTTCCATTTTTGAGAATAAAGATGGGGTTGGTTTTCTCTGACAGAGTGCAGGTCCCTGGGGTTTGGAGAACCTGTAGCTCCTGTGTCTGTGCTGGTAAACATGACAGAGAGGTCCTGCCTTACCCCTTGTACTGAGGCCAATTTCTTTTGATTCAATACGGGGGCAGTGCACTGATGTGCTGGCAAAGGCATAGGTCTGCCTGCTAAAAGGCATGGATTAGCCTTTCTCTTGCTCTCTTCTCATAAATTAGAAGGTTTTTATGGTCTTTGCTATGAAATTTCTAACAACTCCATTCTGTAAAGCATACCTACCCTGTTTCTCTTGTATCTTATGCCCAAGAAGAACATTTAGACTCTTCCCTGGCCAGGATGCAGCAACAGCTTTGCTGTGGAGATTCTGCCTGCCACAACAGCACAATGCTTCTGCTTTCATTTTGGCACAGTAAAAATACTCCCATGGAAAGTGCTTCAAACTCTGGACTTCTTCTTTTGCTGCTGTAGGAGTCAAACCCTGAGGAAATCTGGCTCATTTTTTTGGACATTTTTTTGCATTAATACATTTACTTCAAAACAGTATTAGCGGGAGCATATGTTTGTTTTATAAAATCTTAATATCATCCAAAGGAAAATGTTTTGGAACCATTACACAGATACATGTCACAAGTGTACTTTCCAAGCTCTCCATGCACATTTCATGCTAAGCCTATGCATTCTATACTAGATGTTATTTTTGCTATCCATCTTAGAACTATCTACTTTTTCCCTTATTGAGATTTTGATTTCATTTAATCTCCTATAGTTCAGGAAATTTTTAACTGAAGCCAGAGTAGTTCCTCTGTGTAAAACCAATGCAGATAAAAAATTCTAAACACTACTTCACTATGTTAAGGTCTGAAAGGCATTACTTCAAACTATTAAAATGTATTTCTATTTTTATTCAAAGTAGATATGGTAATATATAGTAAAAGTACAAATCTGCACCTGGAGTGGGTTACATGTCAGATGTGTGTATCATCCTCTAGAAGTGCCTAATTGACCAAAATATAAGCTTAATAGATATAAACTTAATAGAAGATTAAAATTAGTTGATACTAATCAACTGTGTTGCACATCTAAATTATCACATCTAAAATCATGTGATAGTAATTTCACTTCTCATGTAAAAAGCTTCACAGAGCAGATTAATATGAAGCTGCTCTTTATCAGATAAGAATATGACTAAAAAGGGGTACTTTTCCCCTTTTTTTCAATACAAATATTCAAATTAAAAGTTTTACTGATGATTAAGGTTAACAAGCACACTGAAATGCTGTATATATTTTACCGAAAAATAGTTTTAATATCCCTTGTATTATTTTTCCATTATAAGAACAATAAAATTATTTCCAAATATTCAGCATACTTAGCTAGTCCATACTGAGCCTCAAAGTTTGAAAAGTGCAGACTTTAGACCCTTAACTTCTTGCTAATCAGACAATTGACACAATTTTCAATGTTCTTTGGACATAAAAAGAAAAGAAAGTCTAAGGAAGATACTAGTTACCACTAGCATATTCAGAAGCAAAAAGACTTAAAAAAGATGAAATCTGATCAAAATAAATAAATACTTGCAAGCTTTCGGGTTATCACTTTCAGACAAAAATGTCTCTAATGTTAATAAGGGACGTAGGCCAAAGGCTTTAGAAGCTGCTATTCTTAAAAAAAAAAAAAAGATTTATTTGATTTTTTTCCAACTTGAATGTCATGAACCAGACATACATAATTATATTATTTGTCTTATGCAAGCGAACAAGAATAAATTAAAACTGGACATGTTGCAACAGGGCTGTTGACATTATATACAAAGTCTGCTTATTGTCATAAGATACTCTTAACCTTTAAGCCAAAATCTTTCAAAACTATTAGTGTTAAATCTAGCAGCTGTTGTCAAATTTTTCCCTTTCTCTGCTTTATGCATTGTGCTTTATTTGAAATGTTTGTTATATTTGTGTATATAACTTTCTGCAAGCTGTCCCTTGAAAGCTCAAGGGATTAAATAAGTAGGTTGAGCTGGTTGAAAGGAACCAAAGTTAACAAATTAAAAGAAAACTTTCTAAAATGAATGCGTAAACCATTAAAATATTTAGCTGTATTTGCATTGGATAGTTTCCTCTATATAAAACAATATGGATTGTTTAAATAAATGGGGTTAAAGGAAACTTATTTCTACTGTAAAGTTTATTAAAGCTTTAGGAATGATGACCTCCATCCCTCAAACGCTTACATGTTTAACTTGAGGCATGGAATAATCTCATCCTGGCAGCACTAGACAGGCCACACTGCTTCATCTTCCAGCACGACAAAGACATAGAGGGCATCCAAAGACTGGAAAAGGAGGTGCTGGGCTGCTCTGTGCTTCTGTCTAGCCATTGCCTGAATGTGTAAGCCGCAGTCTAGAAACGGTTTCCTGGCTATCTGTGAGCAGAGAGTGAGTTTCTGTGGATGTTATGACAAAAATAGGCCCAAGTAGGAAAGACCTCAGAGTTCACATAAAAAGTAGAAGAACAAGCTTTTGGGTTATATCAGTGTGTGGTTTTTAGAGTTAGTCTGCAGTGAGATGAGGACATATGCCATGTGTCTTGTAGCACAGGGTGTGTGCCATGCCGTCTTTCAGCGTGCTGTGAGGAGGACTTGGAAGATTATCTAACACAGACAATGCACAAGGACCACAAGTTTCTACAGCTGGTGGCTGTGCCTGAAGAACAAGGCCTGATTATGACCTGAGGCACAGGGATGATCTGGTGCCCTTATGCCTTTCCCTGGGCTCGGGTTCTCTCTTTGATTCAGGGCTGTGTGCATTGGCCACGCAGCGATGGCTCAGACAGGGTGGGCAGGTGATATGGAGTCAATGATTTCTGACTGAACTTCACACAGATTTCCATCACCAGAGGAAGGGACCACTTAGGGCAAGATGAAGCAGAAAGCAAGGAGCTGTGAGAAGAATTCAAGGAGATAAAAACCATTAAGTATGCTAAAGGGAACAAAAAATAAGTGATCCCTGAGAGAATAGAATTGTGTGCATGAAAGAAAGATCTTTCTGTTTGGAAATCTGAGTTAAAAGATTCCCAGAAAGGGGAAGAAAAAATTACTTTAAATCAAATCCCATTTTCTTGTTTAATAGAGTGCTACATTTTATTTGCAAATAGGCAGGGCTGCATCTATCTCAATCTGTTTTAAGAATTAAAATATGTTCCAAGGTGCCAATCTTTGCCTTGCCAAATTCAAGTTTCAGATTCAAAAGGGCAGAACTTTCCAATAATTTCACAGAGTTACTCAGAACTCAAAACCAGAGAGAACTTGTTACCTATTGTTTTTCCATGTCACTTGATACTTCCAGCCAAATTGAGTAATGCTCTCTCTGAAATTTGTTTCTTATAGGTAGAATTATAACTTGAAGTCCAAATGGTCTTTCAAATCTATATTAGAGGTTGAAGTACATATATCACAACAGTCTTCATTTTTGTATGTGCAGGTTTTTAAAATACATTTCCAGAGTTGAGTCAAAGCCTTTTCTTCTAGGGGAAAAAGAAAAAAATAATGAGAAGAATGTATGAAAGGTTGTGCTTTTCTATGCAAGTCTTACAAATATTGTCACTAGATCTAATCAGCCTAACATGCTGAGTACATGACATTTAATATAGGATTGTTTTACATCTCTTTCTGTTCATTATTCTTGTGCTATCTAGCCTATTATTTCTCATATAACTGTTAAAGAATTAAGACCTCTTACCTGGCATCCACAGCCAAAAACAAAGAATGTTGACTTAAGTCATTATTCAGTCAGGTTTTTCAGTTTTCCTTGCAGTCTTAACCACTGACATATAATTACCAGGAAAGCCAAGCAGATTATTGTTCAGTATATACAGAAACCTGAATTCAGATTTAAAAATGCCTGATAGTGTAAAAACATTACAGTTCTGAAAAATCTACATTACGAGTAAAATGCTGAAGCTGAAAGTTTAGCAGCACTTCAGTGCTATTTAGCTATAATTATTGGGAAATTATATGGAAAACAAAAGACCAATATTAATATAGGCTGCATCTCACAGGTTGGCACTAAGCACACAGGATGGACTCCTTTAGATCTCTGAAAGCAAAACACAAGGACCAGGTTGTTTCTTTAAACTCTACTTGTAATCAAAGGCAAAAATTATACACACCTAGAAGACATTTTACTTAAAATGTTCTCCTCAGCTGTCTCTCTCTTTTCATCAGGACAGAGAGAAAAAATGCTTAACTTCATTTGCCTTCTATGTGTTTTACCCTCATTGCTCTTCTAACTGGACAAGCTTGTGCACCAGAGCTAATGGAGCAGAGCTAGTGCAGCTCACCAGAGATGATACAAGTGATCTAACACAGTTTGCCATCCAGAGGTATATCCTGCCTCTCACTATATTGCTGCTGCAGGCATTTCAGTGGTGCAGTGACACCACTGGTGATAATAAGTCTGTCTGTACTTTTCTATCCATCACCACACTAGCAAAAAACCCTTGTCACATAGAGGATGTGGCAGGAGGAACTGCCCTCACCAGTAAGCAAAAGAAATAGTTAATCTAAAAGGGTGCTGAAAGTGATACACAGAGCAGAGGAAGCAAAAAATATGATAAACTAGACACAAGATTTTATAAATGTTTTATTTTTTCCTGGGAATTGATTAAATGTGAAATAGGCATGAAGGATCACACAGAGAGGGCTGGGAGGGTGGGTTTTGAAAGCCAAGTGAGACCAGAACAGAGAATCTGCCAGAAATGCTCCATCAGCATGGAGGTGAGAATACTCACTGCACAAAATGTGCAGAGCACCCCAGCAGCGCTGAGCCCTGCACAGTGCTCACTGTTGCTGTTCAAGCTGCCTGGAGAATGGCACCTGCAGGCTTCAGGCACAAGCTGCCTCTCCTGCCTGTCTCTGCTCCCAGTGACCCACCACTAGAACAGTCTCTGGGCACAAAAAAAACAGGGTGTCTGCAGTTCAGAAACCATCTCTCAGGGGAAAAGAATTAAAATGTATCCTGGAAGTTTTCAATAGCTGACCCATCAGCTGGGCTGAGTTCTTATGCACCAAAGATCCCCACATGGCCCATAATAGTCTCCTTCCCGTACCAGAGGAAACTAGTGGCTTGTATTTTATTGTAATGATTTCTCTAGCTTTTGGATGGCCTCCTCTTTAGAGAATATGATATACTCAGAGCGCCTTCTGCTTGCTGGAAGAGACTGGGGAGGAGGAGGTTGGGGAGCTCAACAGTAGAATTTTGTAACATTTATTTGTTGGGATCATTTACTAAGGATTTACTAGAATAATCCCATGGAAAGATTCACTGTTCTTTCTTATAACATAGACTGGAAGCTTAAATTTGTTTGTAAAAGCCTAAAGCGACCTTAGTCTGATGGAAGATACATTATTTAACAGACTCACTGGTAAAAATAAGAAGCTGTTTAGCAGCAATGAGCACTATCATTTTGTATTAACTGAAATTCAAGCTCAGCTTGTCTGGACATAGGCAAGATGCCTGCTCTCTGGTGTTCATGAGGCAAGTTGGGAGGAAGAAAATGCAGATCTGAATAGGAGATATAAGGAAATTGTTTACCTGGGTCAAAAAACAAAAGAAGATATATTACAGAAAACATATGGTTGCTATTTAATTTATGCTTTATCATTTTTCATTCTGACGTTAACATGGTTATGAGTGGGGTGAGAGCACTGTACATTGTACAACATAATGTAAAATGAGGGCTACCACTCCTTGCCAGAGGAAACGTGATTCAGAAACAATTTGGGGGCAATTGCAAGGTGATGTGGCACAGAGAACCAGAAGCTATTGAAATTTTAAACATCATTTCTGGACAATATAAGACTTGCTCTAAAATGACTTGTAAAAACATGAAAATGTTACTTTCCTGACCCCAGAGAATTGGAAAGCTTTAAAAATCAGTTCAAACAATGCCTCTTAAAGGGCACCACACTTTTTCATTGCCAGCTACCATTATTTTTAACAGTTTGTTAAGCATACTGCAATGAAGAAAGATTAATGGCCAATATATAACCCAAAAATGCAGAGGGCCACATTGAGATCTGTTACATGTAGGACATCAGTGGTGAGGCATAAATGGGGTATTTAAATAGAAAATCAGCCTCAAAACATTCAAAAAATGGAAAATATGTGATTGGAATGGAAATTTAACGTTTGGGGAGTACAGAGTAAAGGACATGAATTAGAAGGTTAAAGCATAAACAATACTCTATTAAGGAGAATGAAAAAGTATTAATGATAAAACACTTGATAAAATGAAATACGTTAGAGATTGAAGAAATAATATGATTAGACAAATATTAATTAGAGGATGAAGAGATGAAAAAAATGTCTTCACAAAAATATACTTACAAGTATATTACTTTTGCATTTAATCAGCAAAGGAATCAACAACACCTGTAAGTAAACTCTTAATGATATTTTCTAGAAACATACCTAATTTAAAAAATTGGCAGAAAAGTAGTTTAAGTAACAGAATTGATCTCACAGAGTTGCTGCCATCTAAAATTTCATTGTCTATTTTAAGATTTCTGAAATTCTTTCCTGAAAATGAGGAATTATAGACATTTCCACAGAAAGGAAATTAATTTATTTTTGAAGGATGAAAAGTATCCTGGAAGATGAATACCTGAAAAATTCCTGCAAAAAGTCAAAAAAAAAAAAAAAAACCAAATAAAAAAACCCAAACAAAATCTCAGTAGGCATTTCAGGATATCTTTTTTGAAGAGTATTTTTCATTACTGAGGTCTGTAACATATTTCCATTATGAATTCTCACAAAATAAGAAGATTTGAAGAACTGGAACTTCAAGAAATAGAAAGCAAACACTGTTTGCATTCACATTGAGGTCCCGAAAGTATTAAAGTGTAAATAAGTGTCCTAATCATATTTCAGTAATGAAACAAATCTTTGTTTAAGGCTGTTGACAGCTCTAATTTTCTTTAATACAAACACAAATTTTAAAAGGTAAAAATATTCTGGTTTTTATTTGTGATATGAAAAGTATTAGAAGTTATCAAAAAAATATTTAAAATTACCTGAATGACAAATTATATGTGTGCATATGTATACACATATATGTAATTTGTATAAGTAGAAAGCAACCTGATACACAAAGTTGCACAACAGTTCCAGCAGAAAATATATTATATTTTCTCCTGCTTTCTGGTCTCCAGAACAACATTCACTTTTGCTTTCAGAAGTTCTGTTCATTATGGAAATTCTGCAAGTGGAGCTGAAGAGACGTGACCCTGTTCTCTTGAAGGGACATTTATGAGCTGCTTTCCTGATGGTCACCCTCACCATGAGCAGTTAGATCCTGGTGGGAACACCTTTGCACATCCTGGTGGGAACAAAGTTGGTGCAGAAAATACAAAATTAACTACTTTTTTTCTCCTTGCAAACCAAACTGGCCATGTGAGACCCTGTTTGACTCAGATTTATAGCTTGAGAGAAACAGTTTAAACTACAGAAAACCCTGAAATTCTGCTCTCCTTGATTTCAATGTCTTTGAATATAGGTATCATTACTGTAACTATTTTTATTTTCATATGCACAGTATAACTTTATCCACGATTAAAAAGGTCTTAAAAGTTTGTACAGATGTTGATGAAATTATTTCAGTAAACCTAATGGCAGAAAAACTACAGTAATGCTTTATTAAACCTGATATAGTCATGAGGCTTAGCATTATGGAATATCTATAAATAATGTCTGAAGAGTTGATACTTAAATAATAACCTTTTAGTAAAGACTAAATCATTTATTAGAAGTCATTATATACTGGCCAGATCAATAACACCTACTAATGTGCCTGTAACCATCCATAACAAATACTACTAAAGTATATAATACATTTCTAATATCTAGTATTCAATTACCAACCTCTGTGCAAACCATTTATTTGAAACCTTAATATAACATTTTATTACTCTATTAGTGATTTACTTTGTCATGCTTACGTGATTAATTTACTACATAAATCTTGCATCTGATCCTACTGCCTATGTTATAGAGGAATCCTCTGAGAAGCCATAAAAGAGAAGTTAAAAAGAGAGGCAATTGTTGGGTTGGGTCTCTTATTTTCTTACTTGAAATGTTTAATGTGTAATTTCTATCTTTGTCAGCAGGCTGACATTTTAAAGAGATTTTGTAGGAAACTATCCTGAAAGTTATGAATTGCCCTTCAGAAACAGAAGAATGAAAGCAGCGTTGGCTCTTCATGGTCCCTGCACACTGGAGAAGCTGGAGTCCTGGTTTTGTGTCACTGCCAGTGCAAACTGCCATCAAGTCAGTAATAAGCAACTGACTGGTGGGTATTTCTGAGAAGAAAATGACCTTTTCAGATTTGAGGAGACTTGGAAGTCTGAAAAGTTCCAAATCAAATGAAACTGATTTTTAGAAAGTAAGGAAAACAGTTTGACAAGTTCAAATACATTGGCATATCCTTAATGTATTTGCCAAAGATCTCATCTGGGGCTCAGCAAAGGGCTGCATAAGTCAGAAATTTTATTTATGACACTGAAGTCAAAATGTCCTTCTAGATGCATTTTCAGCACTCATCCTGCTTCACATCTTTGGCTCTTCCTTTTGGTGCCTCTGCTGAGGTTTATTGGTGCAACGAATCAGTACATGCTGACAATATATTTCAAAATTGGATCACCTATTTCATGGTTCCTTTTGACTCTTTTCTGTAGTACAAATGCAGGTTACAAAGTTATCTAGGATATGAAATACTCTTATTCAGCTTTCCTTTGAGCTCTTTTGGAGCAAATCCATAACATCTTGCATGAGCAGAAGCAGGGGCTGCAACCTCCATTTCTTTATGCAGCCCTGTAACCTCAGAGTATTGAATTGTTCTAGTCTTTTCTCTGTGACCCACAGACTGATTAAAATCTTTGCATAGCAGACTCTTCTGTCACTCCAGAAGAGTCTGTAGCCCCTTGGTTGAGGAACCTCTGCAGGAGATGAAGAAAAATGCAGTTTGAGTTCTGCTAGAACTCAGGAAAACATCTGATTTTGGCTCAAATCCAAATATTCTAAATAATTCCCCCTGTGGCTAGGGAGAAGCTGGCTAGAGAAATGAAAGAAAAGGAAAGCTGTAATTTATAATTTTGAAATTAGGAGTGCAAAAGAGTAGTTGCAAAAAAATTTTATGATTGGAAAATCCTGTTGTTTGGAACTGTGGAAAATGTTGTCCACTATCTTATTTGATTTCTGCAAGTGATTAAATATCATCCAGAGAAGATGGCAACCGTACATACAGTAGCAAACCATACTGATATGATACATTATATATTTTTTAGAAACTGAAAAAAATGAAGCAAAACAAAGCTTGTTTTCAATGTTGTGTAACTCTGATTTACCAAATTTTCAGTTTCCACATATCTTTCTTCCTGAAGACCAATAAAAGCCCAACTGATTTAAACTAGGTTATTAAACATTTGTATTTTTTTGGATTTGAATACATTAACATAATAGAATAATGGATTGTAAGTAGTTCATCAGTAAATAATCCACAATTATGGAGTTTGCAGACTGATTGAAAATAAATGGCAGCATATTGTATAATTAAGCCATAATCAAATGTCTTTCTATATACAAATGATAAAGTGTCCCCTTGGGCCATGGCCATGTGCTGAGGGTTTTATTTAGTTCAATAGCAAAAGCCTTTCTATGCCAAGTTTACACAAAAGAAAAGTTAGTGAATTGCTAGGAATAAAGTTGACTGATCTCTCCATACAGTGTAATAATTAGAGCCAGCATTACTCTGTGACTCTGTGCACATTTTGGATACAGATTTTTGCAACAGCTAGAAAGATTAACCCTCACTGCTACTCAGCAGTAGCTTTCCATAGCCAGTAACATTTCAATTTAATTATGCTTCATATTCTATTATTAATGCAATTCAACTTCACTTTCAAGCAAATAAAGTTGAATTTCTTACATTTTAAGGTGATCTCAAAAATTATGGGTTTGAATGTGGGTCCTGAGTTCTGAAGTGATGGGTTTGGACATGCAAGAAGATATAGGAGTTCGTTGTTTCTGTTTACAAGGCTAGAAACTGGTCAGGAATATTTTAAAGCAAGAATAATTGCTTTTCCAGTGTAGCCTTCCACTTAGAAAATCATGTGGTGGAAGGAAAGAGTTGATTACCTTTCTTCTGAAAGTTGTTTAATATTTAAGAGTGAGAATACTTAACAGAACACTTAAGAAGGTCAGAAAATCTTGAAACTGGGAGAAAGTATAACAGCAAGAAGAACATCCATCAGAAAATATCCCCTTTCAAATGAAGTCTAAATGCAAGCAGATGAATGTCACTGAAAGGATTGTCATCTGCAGCCTCTCAGTCAGTGCTGCTAAAAACTCTGCTATACCTATGTTTAATCTGAAGGGGCATAAACAGGGATAAACTTGTTTTTGTTGGTGCAGGCAGCACTACTGCCTCATATTGGATTTGTGTAATACCCTTTTCTTACCATTTTCCATGCTGTGTGCCCAGGTACCAGTAACACCCCTCAGAAATCGATGCTGCCTTCTAGCAGTTGGAATTCTAAACAGCCCATAGGTCTTGAAAAATTAGTCCTGGGACTAATGCAGCTGCAGGTGTTTTTTCAGGATTTGACTCACCATGTAAATTGTAACCTTTGAGTTTTTCTCTGGAATCAAGAACTCATACAGTGTTGGACAGAGTTTGATAAAGCCTTGAGCAGCACTGGGAGTCACAGTCCCTGCGGGACTGTCAGCTTAGTGCCAAAAGCCAGTATCTCCAGGAAAAAAACTCTCAAGGAAAACTCCTAAGCTTAGGCTGTACTCAGAGCAGTGTCACACAGCACTGCTTTCCAGTCCCTTCTCAGCTTTGAGCCCCTTTTAGCAATCACATCACAGTTCTGGAGTCTGACTTAGGGAGGGAGAGAAGATGAACTCGTTCACTGTGAGAGACTCTGTGAAATGAAAGCACGGTTTCTTCTGTCCTTTGATTCAGCACTTTTCTTTTTTTACACTACACAGCTCCCACACTGTATAATGCGTGACACTGAACCCCATGTTCTATACCAACTCCTTGAAGTTTATTTATTTTCTCATTTCTTAATAGCTTGAAACCCATTTCTGGGATTTCAGACGGACCAGAAGGTGCACCTTTTGCGTCCTTACAGTTTTCATGTTTTCATGCTCCTTATGAGGCAACTGATTTCACTGAAACAGTTAATTTACCAGAGTGAACCAGGCCTGTAACTATATATTTCTTACAAATGGTTATAAAAAATTAAACACAGTGGATGCTTCTGTTGAAGTCAAAGCTTTGAAATAGGTAGCAACACATCTTATGTGCTGCATTACTTGTTCAGCATTGTTCACAGCCACATGAATAATTTACTTGGCGGGAAGCCAGGTAAGAGCCAGAAAATTAGAGCTACTCTGAGGTAAGTGAATATGTGGATCTTTTTTTTTCTGCAGTTAATGTGATCTCACTTGTCCCCTAATAAAAGTTCATGAGAGGCTGGAATATAAATATTACAGAGCAGCTGCTGTGAGTTTAATCCACGTTCCATTAATGAAGACATTTTGCTTCTAGTGTTGGATCAGAATCTGACATATTGTTTTCTTTCATTCCTTGCTCTACACCTGCAAGGTTTTTGGTTAAAAATATGTGATATGCTTTAGATAAACCATTTTCCAAAACTATTTTTGGAATAGTGAAATAAGTATAGCTGTGGAAAAACAAACTACTTGATTATGCTCTGACTGTAGACTGAAGGGAGAAGATTTTGCAGGCCGAGTATAAATATACTACCAGGCCTAAAAGAAACAAAGCATAACACACAGTACTATATGAGAGACAGGAAGGCACACAGTCCAACAACTTAGTCAAGACCTTCTTTCACCTCCTTTAAATCTTGCAAATACATATCATTCCAACTGAAGTATTTATTTCCCAAGATGCTGAGCAAGATTTGGTCTTACTTGAATCAGGTCTTGTACCAGCTATATCCTTCTCTTACAAGAAATCTGAAAAATAAAAGAACCCTCCCAATCCTTTTAATACTGGGAGAGGGAATTCAAAACGGGGGAAACAAGTTATCACGGTTTAATTTGCAGAATAAGCCAAAAAGGAAAAAAAAAAAAGGGGGAAAAAAAGTCCCTGATAAATGACAAATAGTCCCATTATGTTATTATTCTGTTACCTAAGAAACTATCTTCAAAACAGAAGCCCTCATAAATACTCTGGAGATGCATCAGACACTTTTCCCTGCTGTATGACATTGTGTATATGGTTTGGCAGGAGTTCATCGTGTAGAAGATAAACTAGCACATAGTGCCAGGATTCTATTACTCTTGACCCTGACCTTTGGCTGCATGCTGTTTCCAGTTGCACTCCATCTTTAAAAAAAAGACAGCGGCCATTTTTTTACCCTTTCTTTTTTAACTTCTGTTTTTAAACTTCTTTACCATGCTCTACCCTTTGTCTGATACATATTTGAAAAACAAGTTTTCTGATCTCTTTTTTCTCTCTCTTTTTTAACTTCTGTTTTTCATTCCTTAAACCAGCAGTAATGCTCCTGCCAAAGCTGGCTTTCCCATTCAGACTTCTCTCTTTTTTTCCTCTTCAAACAGTAACTACCTCAATAATATAGTAGAGTATAATGTATTCTAGCCATAGAGAAAATACATTATTGGAAATGGTTTGTTTTTCTATGCTATATTTACTATTCCATGAATCCAAGATATCAATTTATTGTTATTAACTAAACATGTTAAGTCTTGGGAAAGGAGATGCTATTTTCATTTATACAGAATGAGCATTCAGAGATGTCAATTTTATAGAGAGAATCGTGGAACTACAATAGGGCAGGTGAAATTTTTAATTATGTCCTCTTCTTACAAAATTATTACCTCTATCAAAAGTCCCAACACACTACATAAGCTTGTGATAATTTGCAAAGCATTTGGATACAGAGCTACAATGTAAGTACTTGGTAAACTACATAGAGTAGATTAGGCCACAGGAAAGCAGAGGGATAATCTTGAAAGTTTATAAGGCTGCTTTCTGTGCTCCTAGTTCAGGCAAAATTCCCAGTGAAGTCACTGGGAATTCTGTTTGTATTAAGAAGGACAAAATTAGGTCTCTGTTTTCCCAGTAGGGATCAGGCTAACTGCCATGGATGAAAATGTTTTCAAATAGAAAGCAAAATAAACTTTTTTTTTTTTTAACTACCTCTGGCTGTCTGGAGGGGACTTTTAAAAAATTAAATCCTGGTATATCCAATGGCTTTTCATTTTGTGAATGTTGCAGTAATCAGAGTATATCCTTTTTTTATACAACTTTTAATAACAAAACAGAAAAAGAAATTACAAAAAAACCTCCCAGACATGGATTTTTTTAGAGGATAAGTGAGAGAGAATCAATGAAAATTCACATAAATGCTATACTTGCAAGAACAGGAAAATTTAGAAACTATATGTATTGTAACTTGACAAAAGTCTCTGGTGCATTAAAGTCAACAAAGATGTGTTGCAATACAGCTTTCCTAAATGTTTAGCTTACTTTAGAAAAAGAAAATGTTAACACTGTAATTATAAACTGTTAATACTGGTTTGTATTTGGGGGCCAGGACTGAAAATGATATAAACAAACTGTTGTTACAGAAATTTCTTCTTTAACTCTTTCTTTCTACCTATATTTACCAGAAAGTGTGATATGATAAAAAGGAAGATGTTGAACACCTGAAGGGAATCTCTGAACCCTGAGATTTACCTCAAGTCCCTGTTTATATACTTGATGGTGGTTTGCATTGCAATCAAAATTAAATTTTGATTTTATTAGAAAGTTAAGTTTTCATAATCTGTGTTAACAGTGAATTTCCATTGAAAACTAGGAAGTCATAATCAGATAAATGTCCCGATTTTATGTACTATTGTCCAAAAATGACTTAGCTGAAATACTTATGTTTAAACTTCACAGTTATAAAGTTTAGTCCATAGGAAGATTTTTAGGAATTCCAAAAATTATAGTAGATAACAAAAAATATGAAAAGCATGACTTTAGAGTAACCTGCTCCCCTCAGACTGTTACACCAAGGCTATCTGAACAGAGGGTAACAAGAAAAGCAATATCTAGGCATATTTGTTGGCCTGGAAGCCAGCTGACATGGCCTGGCCACAATCACACTAATAAACTCCTTTACATTACAGAACAGGGTGGCTGCATCCAAACCTCCCCCCAGGAATTGTCCTTTGGCATGTGCTAGTTCCCAGACAGATAGTGCGATTTGACATGAGCCAAAAGGGCACCAGGGAATAGATTAACAATTTAACCATCCAGATAACAGTTCTGGGCTGCTGCCCTGGTCGTGTCCACATCACTAATACAATTATAGTCAAAGATTCTGGGTCCAAGATATTTTACATACCTATTTCCAAAATGGAAAACCTCAGAATCACTATATTGTGTGGGCGTATAACAGATAATAGAGGAAATAGCACTCCAGTATTTGATTACACAGAGACACCCCAAAAAATTTCACTTCCAAGTAACATAGAATTTTGTGAAGAATTTTCTCTCCCAGATGCTCTGTTTTCTCTTCCTCCCCATGAAGTCTTGATAAAATCTGGTACCCAAGCCAAAAAGACAAGGAATTTTAACCAAGGCTTTAAGCAGACATCCTAAAGTGTATCCAGTTCACATGGAGCTAAACTGAAGGAATATCTAGTTTGAGGTCTTCAGGATTGTGGGGATTACCTAGATTACTATCAGTGTTTGAAGTAACACTGTGACTGGACAATAAAGTGAAAAGAAAAGATGAAAAATCCTGTAAGTTTTCATCTGAAAGAAGACATATCTACCTATTCACAAAAATTAATACATTGTCATGTAGAAGGAAGTATGCAAAATCTCTTTTTGTTTTCTTTGTTGTTCAAAACAATTTTTTTCCTCCTGCTGCTGCTGTCAGTTGATTTTCTTATTTAGGTTTCAAGGCTAGTTAAGTAAATTTTAGTCTATGCTGTTCTAAAAGGCTTTACTGCTATTTTCTACCTTTTCCCCAATTATGTGGTCATGTCCTCTTCCTTGTTCTTGGCAGTACACAGTTGCTTGGCTTAGAGAGCTCATCCAAAAGTCTGTGTAGTCCCACGAGTAACTGCACATGCAGAAAAGCTAGAATGACCATTTCTGAAAAATTGACAGAACTGGATATGCATAACCCAAAAAAAAAAAAAAAAAGGGTTAGAGAAGAAAACATACTAACTGTATTCAGACCTAATACAGGCTTCTGAAGCGAAGAGGAATCTGCTCTCTTTGCCAGAAGGGGATAGAACAAAAAGTAATGGGCTTACATTGCTGCAAAGGTGATTAAAGTTAAACACTAGGAAAATCATTCCAGCAGTACAGATAGTGAAGGACTGGAACACACTGCTTAAGGAGAGTGTGGAATTACCATCATTACAAGTCTCTAAAACAGCTGTTTTTCCAACAGCTGTCCTCAATGTCCTTAGCAGAGCCAGTTCTGCCTTGGAGCAATGCAAAGTACCACATAACCTCTCAAAATCCTGTTTCAGTCCCATTTTCTGTGACTGCATGATTGACTTCAACAAGTTGTTAATCCATGCCCTGTCACATTACATGATAAGTAGAAGTTAAGAAAAGAGTCACCATCCAAAAGAAATATTAGCTTGTTTTCAATGCAACCTAAGCCTGATTTGACTGATTTCATCACACAGGGCCTAAGCGGGAGAAGAGAGACTGAGTCATAGGATGCAGGAGTGAATTGTGCCTGTGACAGGAACAGTTCTCTTCCTGACAACTACAGATTGTTGTGCTTCATTTTCCTTCTTCCTAATGAGTATAATTCTTTCACAGGACTAATGACTGTGATTCTCCAGATGGAAAACTTTGCAGAAGTATTATGACATTACTGTTCTCTGTTATTTGCAGATTTCTGTCCCAAAGTAGTCAGTGAAGATGGTATCTAAACCCAAATACTTCAGTTAGGCATATAGTGTCTTCCTCTAGATACTTTCTAAAGAACTGTTTCTGCTGGCAAATCAGGGAACTTACACTTTCAGGACCAATTTTTCCCTAATCTTCAATAACAGTAGTAAATTAAATAAGCCAGAGGCCACTCTCTGGCCTCTAAGTCAAGAGTCAAGGCCAGGAATCCTCCACACTGTTAAATTACTTGACCCTTCAAAATGCCCTTTGTAAGAGTTCCTGCTAAATCCTGAGTTGTAGTAGAAATTCTTCTGAAATGTGTTGATTGATCTTGTTGAAAAATCAAACCAGAGAATTAATGGTGTAGCTGCTGAAGTTTCAGTGGCTGGGAGCATTTACTGGTTTTATTTAAGCTACTAGTGTGGAGGGCACATAATGGCTAAAAACAATTGGGAAAAGCTACATAGAAAAAGTTAGATTGAATTCCACCGAGAAGTTTGCCGAGTATATAGAGAATCAGAGAACATTTTAATACAGAATTATAGAATCACAGAATGATTTAGGTTAGAAGGGATCTTAAAGATTGGATCTAGTTCCAATCCCCTGTCATGGGTAGGGACACCTTCCCCTAGATCAGGTTACTCAGAGCCCCATCAAACCTGACCTTGAACACTTCCATGGATTGTTCCTGTGCAACTTGTTCCAGTGCCTCACCACCCTTCTAGTAAAGAGCTTCTTTGTAATATTTAATCTAAATCTGCTGTCTGTCAGCTCAGGGCCATTCTTCCTTGTCCTATCACTTCATACACTAGAAAAAAGTCCATCATCAGCTCTCCTGTAGCCCCTTTAAGGATCTGGAAGGAGAAATAAGGTCTCTCAGGAGCCTTTTCCGTCCCAACTTTCAGTCTGTCTTCACAGGAGGCATTCTTCGACCCTGTGATCAGCTTAGTGACCTCCTATGGACTGATTCCAATGGGTCCTTGTCTTTCTTGTGTTGGGGCCTCCAGAGCCAGGCACAGTAATTCAGATGGAATTCAGATATGAAAAATACCTTTTCCCTCACTTCTGTTCCTATGGCTTCATGTGTTTGGACAATATTCACTGTTTTGGTAAGCTGAAGATCTTTATAGCTTTCAAGAAGAGACTCATAAGCCTGCTGCTGAAGAAGTGCACACCTCAGTGATAAGGGGTTTTGCAGGCGGCAGTTGAGTACATAGGGAGGAAGGCTCTAAGAAGACTGATAAATTCCTGCAGATGCAGCTGTAAAGATAATCTTGGTCCAGTCATAAAAATCCTGTTAAAGTTTCACAAGCACCTGAAATTTTCCTTTTCTCAGATAGATTATATGTGCCATGATGAATTCTGGGAGCATAACCCCCAAGTTTATCTGAGAAATGTACTTCCAAAACCTTCTTCAGTACATCAGCAGGGAATGCAAATAAAAGAATTCACATAAAACCAGGCAGATGTTCAGGAGATACCTACTCCTCAGGTAAACACTGCAGAGACTTACACTCATTAGGGGATGAGTCAAAAGAGAAGTATCTAGGAAACTGATACAGCAAGACTAATTAAATATAAAACTATTCCAAGAACTCAATTTAATATTTAGGGGTATTATTTAGTAAGTTTAAGAAACTAGAAAAGCATTTACTTATCAAATATATTTTTGGCAGAGAAACAAGTTGAAGGCTATCTAAAGGGTTCAGTTAGGGTGGAAAGAGAGTTTAAGGACAATAGGAAAAAAACCAAAGCAAATTGGACTATTTGTATTTGGCTACAGAAGGAGCTAAGGCAACATGATATAAAGACATCAAGAGGTACCAGGTTGAGAACTCGGTGTTATGATTGTGTAGGCAGTGTTCCCAGGACAGTTGTGAAGGAGAGAAGGTCCCAGGAGAGCAGTCACAGGGAAGTGCCCATTTATAGAGACAGTTTTGTTTTAGGGAGTACTGTATGGTAGAAATGATTGATACGCATTTTATTTATTTACAAGTGCCATGGTTACCCAGACAATTTTTGGACTCTTTGTTCTGGGCACTAAGAGTAGATGAGGCTGCCCACACCCCAAGAAGTAAACAGACCATTCAAATGGGGTAGGAGGTTTAGATTCAGCTGCAAAAGTGATCTCAGCATGACAGGAGGCTGAGATAAAACCACAGAGGTTCATCAACCTGAGCTTACTTTAGCCTCAGGACAGAGCAATGTCTCAAACTCAAATATACATTTTCTTAGCCACAAGAACATGAGATGTTGGAAGCATTTTGGTCTTTAAAACAAGAATATGGCCACTACACATGGCTGGAAATCCATTACTGATGCTTGGAGGTAGGTACTACCCCTTGCAAGGCTGTGCTGCGAAGACCCCAAAAAGAATCAAACAGAAACTTCCAAAGAAGGTTTGTCCTGCGTATCTACCAGTCAGCAGACCTATGAAATATCTCCCCAGAGGATGACACAGATTCAAAACTTCACATGGGCTCAAGGGGTGACTGGCAAGAACACAGAAAAAAAAAATAGGCCGAGGATTAGGGACTCAATAAATCATGCCAAATGCAGGAAATCCACTAAAAATAGTTGTAATATTAGAGAGTATTTGGGGTTGTTTTTGCATCTCTTTAGGTGCTCCCTTGTCCAGTGTTACAGATGATATAACTGCTCTTATGATGTTGTGTGCTGGAGCAGCAGCTGAGGAACATCCTTATTCATACATGGATTATGTCCAAGGTGCACGTCTTGGTCTTGTGTAACAGGGACCACATGGCTCCACATGAAGCAAGAGCATAGCATGCCAGTCTCCTTCTTTCCCATTTCTTTCACCCCTCCTCCTCAGCAATACTGTGGAAGCAGCTGTTTATGTTAGTCCTCCTTGGGCCAAAGAATGAATGATGTCTGCATTAGTTTGAAGGAATCCCTCTTTGAAGGAATTCCTCTTTGAACTGCTTTTTGAGTTCCTACATAAAGGTCATTCATCCTTGCACAGAAAGCAGAAGAACCAAAGTTTATGGATGTGTATCTGAGTATTAACATTAAAGCAGAGATTGATATTTACTACTTGTTTTGAGTGTCAAGAAATAGAGCCGGAGCACTGAAAACTAGTCTCATAGGTTTTGGTTAAATGGAAATATAAAGGAATTGTATTGAATTAATTCATCATGTGCACTGCATTTTACTACTACTTCCTAAAATTTTCAAGTTTATTCCTACACTAAGAAAGAATAAAACAGTATACTGCCATGAAAAAACAAAAAACAAAAACACTTTTGCTGAAGGAATAGTGATAAGAAGATCATTTGGTAGAAGCAAACATAGAACTGCCAATTTGGACAAACACCAGCTGTTCTGGTAAGGCTTCAGCCAGGCACCCAGGGGTACTCTTCCCTCTATGGTCCAAGAAGCATTTTTTTTCAAATAATCTAAAATACAACAAGTTTTGCATATTTTTCATGAGCATATATAAATTCGTATAGAGGTATATGTTTATGTTTATATTTATATTCCAGCACACACACACAGATACACAGACACATACATATTTTTACATCTATCTAGGAATAACTACTGTGTATATTACACCTACTGAGGTATGTGTTTAGTAGGCAGAAATTATTCATTTTTATAATACACTATAATCCAGAATGTGAGGAGGTAAAAATATAGTTTAGAGTTAGCTGAGATTTGAAAGAAATGTGGATTAGACAAAGGGCTACAGACAAAGCCAAGTGCACCAGAAACTACCAATTTTTCAGATTTCCATCAAGCTTAGAAAAGATTCTGTATCATCAACATTTTCCATTTCTTCTGGTTATTTTGCTTTTCTTCACAACATGACTGGCCATCTTCAGAATATCACTAGCCTATTAGGCAGAACTGCTCTTGTTTATAAGAATAAAGTTTTAGGTACCTGTTATGGAGACAATTCAGAGCATTATTAAATTTTTAAATCTAGCAAGCCATGTTAAGTCTCAAGTTTGATCTTATCTTGGCTTCCCTTTGTCTGTGTGTGCATTTATGTTTCTTCTTATATGTATTTGTTCTATCCATATGCCTTTTTTTTAAAATTTGTTCATTCTAGATGTTTGGATAACATGACATATCCTTGAAAGATATAATCAAATTGCATAGAAATGTCTTTTATAAAGATTTTGCTATTAATGGAAATCCAGAAAAAATATATATATTCTTACAATCTTCTAAATGCAGTCAGCAAACAGGTTCAATAGAACTCATGTTCTGCTTCCAATTCAATTTGAATCCAGCTATAATCAGTAGATCACAAAGGTTTTATATACGTATGTGTGTGTGGGCATGTATAAAATGAACAAGTCAGTTTAAACACAGAACATATTTTTAAAATTAAGTCTTAATTTCCAGCTCCATATTTACTAAAATAAATAAAGTCTACAGTACGAATATATAAGTACAGCCTGAAATCATGGAAATAAGTTTGACTTAAATGAAAGCTCAAGTTCACATATTTTCCAGTCTATACCTGGAAAATATCACCTTTTATTGCAACTTATCTATGAGGGCTGTTTTATAAGAATTAATGCAAATAATGAGAGGTAAAGTAAGATTAAATCACCAAGATTTCCCTCCACATGAAAATGTTCAGAATTTTCAGACCCATGTACTATTATTGTCCATGAGCCTGGAAACAAACCCTGATATAAACACAGAATCCAAACCACAGAACATGACTTGTTTAAAAAGTTAAATTCTGTGAAGTAAGGCAGGAAACGAGATTTATCCTTCTGGGATTTTTTTGGCATGAGCAAGGAACTAGGCATGCTCAGTGCATGTCATATCCTTCATCTATCACTGCTCTCTGAAGTAAATCAATTTTTTTTTTTTTTAACTCAAACCAAGAGAAGGCAACACAGCCACCATCTGAAATGTGTAGAAATCCTTCTGTTTGACATGGCATTAAACAGAAGAAGGCAAATTACAGTGTGTTGCCTTAAGGATTATTGTTGCACATTTTGTGCCTTCTGGCTGTGGCAGTATTTGTTCCTCTGAGTGAAATTAGCTGGGCCCAAGCCATTTTGCAACACTGTAAAAATAAATTGCTGCACTTGATAAGTGAATGTTAAACTTGTCACTCCAAGCTAACTGCAAATTGTTTTTAGTGTCTTCAGGATGAATTGGCAATCTGTTTGGAGCTATGCAGAAGGTCAGCTTTGTCCCTTTGAAGCAGAGTTTAGAGTGCAGCTCAGGAACCAGAGCAAACACTCCTGCTCATGAGAAGGAATATTTCCAACACAGTCCAAACCTTGCAGATTAGACAACATCAAGTAAAAAATCTGGGATCACACTAACACTTCTATTACATCATGTTACACTTGTAGGACAATACCATTTCAACATCAAGATGACCTGAAGTGCTTGCTTAGGAGATTGGAGAGGAGGGAAGTCCTACAATAAGAAGAAATATGAGGAAAAGGATCTCTGATTGGCCAGTTTTCTTGCATAGTTAGAAGTTCTTGCTCCTGCAACCATCCTTGGTGCCAGCCTCTCAGGACTTCTTGACCTGAATTGAATGCTGTATCTTCCTTCAAACACCTGCAGGATGGTATCAAGATGGAAATGATGGTTTAAAACCATCACCTTTATTTGAGCAAAATTTTGGAATTAGGTCCATTATATACACAGCCTATTTGGCATGCACTACAGATGGGATTCAGTGCCCTGTTTCTCATGCAGACTTGTAAATCTGGGAGCCCATCAGTCAGTCAGACAGTCAGTCAGGCAGGCAAACTGACTTTTTCTGTTGGAAAGTCCCACTTCATAAAGTCAGCCTGTTTCTTGGGAAATCTGGCATTTTGCTAGTGATTTATTTTTATGGGGAAAAACTGAAACAATGTATTCCTTATTGCCCGCCTCAGGATGCCTGCACAGGGACAGTGAAGCTGACCTGCAAGCCCAGGCAGGCTACTGGGAGGAAAGTTCAGGGCTGGAGGAGTCAGCTGCAGTATTCCCCATGTCGTGCCTCCATCTGGATACTTCTGCAGGACCTGGCTTGGGCCAGAAATGGAGAAAATGGTTCCTTACGTGTGTATGGAAGACTCTGGTCAGATCCTCAACTACACCTGGCAATCTTTCCCCAGGTCTGGCAAGTAGGGGAAAAAAGTTCTACTCCACTTCTATTTTTAAGGGAAGTTTCCTGGAAACATTGTGAGGAAGAAAAAAAAAATACATTAAATACTTCTGTCTATTTATTATTAAGGAATCAATATAATAATGTCAAATGGTAGATTTGAGAATGATTCAAGAAAAGAGAGGAAAAGAAGGTGGTTGGGATCTTTCTCTTCAGCTCCAGTTTTACAGATGGGTTCCTCTTTTCTGAGTGGTTTTGTTTACTAGTGGGAGCAGTGAGACGTTTTTACCTTCTGTAGAAAGCACAGAGAAATTGAAAGATTTCCAGCACATAGTTATTACAAGGCAATGCAGCCTTACTAGTGGTCTCAAGTGGCCTGAGGGGTTGAGACAGTAGTTTAGAAACTCAGCCTCTGTCATCCCTGGTCCCTCTCTTCCAAGACTGCAGCTACAGATGCATGCTCCAGCAGAGGCTTTTGTGATAATGGACACTTCCTCTGGGACCTGGATTAAGCCCAAGATTAAGTCACTATGGCAACAAGTTTTACGGAGTCAGTTGCCAGTAAATATTATGGTAATTGGTTACTGAAATCTAGGGTAAGTCATTATTCATGGTCTCAGTATCAAATGTAATGAAGAAACATATTTAATGAAACCAAGTTTCTTCAGATAGTTGACAGCATTTTAAAATACATTTTAAATAAGAACAACAGAGATCTATGATATAGTGAAAATGAGCAATATGATTTAAAGCTATAATGGCACTCCAAGATTTTTTGGGGGTTAAAAGTGGAAACCTTTCCACTTTTAAAGGACAAGAGATATCCTGGAGGTTTAAAATAGTTTTTTCTAAGAAGACAGAGATAATAATAAGATAAATCAATTATGTAAATTTGATGTGTTTGTCCACTGAAACACTATTAAATATTACCTTACTCTCTGCCTACCAGTTTTGCCTAGAACTCACACACAAAAGGCTCAGAAAGAAAATCTGCAACTCCTAATAAATCAGTTTAATAAATATTTTCACCCTTTTCACCACTCCTTATCTTTAAATTTTTCCTTCTTCTTCTTCTTCCTCCTTTCCTCTCTGGAAACACAACATTTCTCACTTTAAAATTACTACTATTGCAAGTGCCAAGAAACTGGTACATGATCAGCTGCAGCTTCTAAAGAATAGCTTTCAATTATGGTGAAAATGAAGAAACTTTTAAAATTTTTCTGGTATTACTGGAATTGCTATTCTCACTAATTTTCCAATTAACTTTCAATCAAGTATGTAATTTCATTTATCTCAGAAATTATTTCTGAAATATTTTGCTGAGGTAGGAATCGCATTTTGGTATTATTTGCAAGGGAAACACATTATTGCACTTCATACTAATATAAGCTTAATAATGGAAAGGGGCTTTTGCTTCACTGCTGAGATGGTAGAGAACTGAAACTAGTATTGCCAAACAAACATATCAGGGTAGTCTGAGGAAACCCCACAGAAACTATGAAATATAGAAAACTAAACTGTAAGGAAATAAACTAACACATTCTGAGTTATTTTACTTTGTCTCTTAACTTTTGAGACATCACGGTGCACGCAGGTTAAAAAATCACAACTTTCCTTGCTGTAATAATGATAAAATCATAGATTTCTCTGTGTTGGAAGGAACTTTAGAGATCATCTGGTTCCAACCCCTCTGCAGAGGCCACCTACTAGTCCAGGTTGCTCCAGACCCCATGCAACCCAGCCTTGAATATTTCCAAGGATGGGACATCTACTACCTCTCTGGGAAACCTGTTTTATCAGCCAGTGTTTTATCAGCCTCATTGTAAAAAGCTTCTTCCATATATCTCATCTAAATTGACCCTCCTTAGCTTTACAAATATTATGCCTTACCCTGTTGCTACAGTCATGCCAAGGAAGTCTGTCCCCGTCTTTCTTATAGTCCCCTTTTTAGGTACTGGAATGTGATATAATCTTCCTGGAGCATTCTCTTCTCCAGTCTGGACAGCCCCAACTCTTTCAGCTTCATATGAGCTTCATGGTCCATCCTCTGATCATCTTTGTGGGTTCCTCTGGACTCATCTCAACAGGGCCAGAGGATCTTAGGTACCCCAGAGCTGGATGCAGTGCTGTAGGTGGGGTACAAGAAGAGTGGAGTAAAGGGGAAGAATCCCCTCCCTTCACCTGGCCAGGTTTCTTTTGATGCAGGATGGCTTTCTGGGCTGCAAATGCACATTGCCAGGTCATGTTGAGCTCCACGTCCACCAGCACTCCCAAATCTTTCTCCTCAGGGTTACTCTCAATCCATTCTCTGCCCAGACTGTACTTGTGCTTGGGATTGCCCCAGCTCAGCGGCTGGATCTCACACTGGCCTTGTTGAGCTTCATGAGGTTCACACAGGCGTACCACTCAAGCCTGCCAAGGCTCCTCTGGATAGCATTCCTTCCCTCCAGCGAGTTGACTCCACCACACATCCTGGTGTTGCCAGCAAACTGGCTGAGGACTCCACTGTCATGTTGATGTTAAAGATGTTAAGCAGGCCCAATCCCAATATAAACCCCTGAGAATCATAATTTGCCACTAGCTTCCACTTAGACATTGAGATGTTGACCATCCAGGCAATTCCTTTTCCCCAAGTGTTCCATCTGTCAAATCCATGTCTCCAGTTTAAAGAAAAGGATGTCATGCAGGACAGTGTCAAATGCTTTTCATAAGCCCAGGTGGATGATATCAATTACTTTTTCTTTATTCACCAGCACTGTAACCCTGTCATAGAAAGCCACCCAATTTTTCAGGCATGATTTACTCTTAGTGAAGCCATGTTGGCTCTCACCAATCACCTCCTTATTTCTCATGTGTTTTAGCATAATTTCCAGAAGGATCTATCAGCCATTGAGGTGAGACTGACTGGCCTGTAGTTTCACAAGTCTTCCTTTTTCTTTATGAAAAGACAGGGTATGTTTCCCCTTTTCTAGCTAGTGGGAATTTCATCAAAATGCCACAGTTTGATGTTTCAGTTTTCTGTTTTCAAACAGGATTGATAGTGACTTAATCCCTGCATCTGCCAGTTCATTCAGGACCCATGGATGCATCTGATCAGGTCCCATGGATTTTTGCACCTTTTTGTTCCTTAGATGGTCTTGAACATGTGTTACAGAATTTCTGAGAGAGAGAGGGCATGATTTGTGTCTGGAGTGAGAACTGAGCTACCCCTCACACTAGGCCCCTGATAAGCGGCCTTGATGGGGCCTAGAAGCCTTTGATGCAGTAAGAATTCAGTTGTGGTGCAGTTAGAAATTATGTTAAAGTAACTACAAAGTAATGAGCTATCCGAGTGTGAATTAGAGTAGAGCTGTAGTGTGAAAAGCGTGACCACCTTAAGGCAAAGGTAAACAATGTTAGCGTGCCAATCAGAGTGCCTTTGTGAACTGTAAACTATATGGAAGTGTATATAAACTGCCATCTTCTCATGAATAAGGGGAGAACGTTGCATTAATCATATTGGTTGGATGTATGTTCTGTCCTGTCCAGCTTTCCCATTATCTGAGGCCCCTGGCTTTAAACATGGTCATCTTCTATGGTGGGAGAATAGGGATTCTATTCTTCATTGTCACAGAATCAATCTATCTTGGTTGAATCCTGAAAAGAAAAGAATTTTTTGTTCCACTGTGGAAAGTCCTTTAGCCCAGCTGGACAAACAAAATGCCCCTCCTTGCTCATCAACAACAGCTTTTCTGTTTTGGTGGGTTCAGGAATTAGATTTCATTTTCTAATACAGAAGTTGAGGGGTAGAAATAACTTTGAGGTGTTTTCACATGGACAGCTCTTCTCACTTTATATTGAAATGTCTCCTGCAGTGCTTACACAGATATGTCAAAGATGGAAATGAAAAACTGGGTTCTTCTGTACCATGTAAAAGGGGTTGGTGCTGATTATGGCCTTGTCTTCAGAGTCAAGCTGCAAAAAAATCCTATCAAGTGAAGAACTGATTAACCTGCCTCATGGGAAACTTTCTTCTTCTAGTAGCTGAGCTTACTTTAATCTCTGTAGTATGAATATAGATGACAGTGGGTGTACATGCTGTGAAAAAACTTATGTCTGAACAGAAACAGAGCTACAGGTCAGAAAACATAAAAGAAAGTCAAAACTCAGAAACAACCTTGTCTTTTTCTTTTTTTTTTAATTTTGATTATTCTGTGACTGAAAAAAACATACTTTATCCTTTTTTTATTTATGAGTTCTACTTAATAAAAGAAATTGTCTGTATAAAGGAAGTTTTTTTCCATTCTGGGTTAAAACTGTTGGTCACTGAATGTACATTGCCATATATTATTTTAAAAGAACTTTTTTGAAAACATCAATGTACTGATGTAATCACAATTCAAGTCATATTTGGGGTGGATATTTTAGTAGGATTTATAATCTGGTCTTGTTTCCATCAACAGAGATTGATTTTGACTAGCATACAATTGTTTTTTACTTTAGTGATTGTTGAATTAATGAGTACCTTCAATCTAAATGTCTCTTCCCTTTTTTTATTTTCCTTTTGACTTATAACACTAAAACTTGGAGTCACATACTGGCTTAGTCATAAAAATCAGGCTATCTGTGGTGAACTTTGATAGTGCATTGAACGCTGCTTTCTATTTCTGTGTGTCAAGACCTACTCTTGTTGAAAGACTGTAGCATGAAAATGTGGCCTGAAGAGATCTTTCTCAAACACAGCATCTCTTGCTAGGCTTATATAGAGCTGGAAAGAACAGAATTTTAGAGAATGCAGAAGTCCAAGCTGAAGTATTGCCAGTGCAGGATACTCCTTAATCCCTTGTCCAGTTACCCGGAGAACAGGCTCTAAAGACAAAAATCTTGGACAGCACCTGCACTGCATTTTGTGGCAGCATGACATACTATAGCAAAAATGTGAGCTTAACCTGTTTCTTGTCTTGGCAGAACTGCAGCAACTCTGTGGTTATTCCTAAACCAGTACATGAGCCGGGAGCAGAGCCAGCAGAGACAAAGGTGTGGAACAGGGAGCTCAGGCAGGGCTGCAGTAGCACAAGGCTTCAGGGAAAAGCCATCATCCTGCAACCAGGATGGACCTTTCTCCTGCCTGCAGCCCCACACCACGGATGTGATGAAGGAAGGAGCTGCTGGGGATGGAGCTGTGGTTACAACTTCTACCACAGCTCAATTATTGCATGATACTGGTTAAGTAGCAGCAACTTGATCGTGTGTCTAGGCTGTAATTGGTGTGGCTTTGTCTACTGTGGTGCTATCTGATCTGGTAAGGGAGATGACAAATATATGGATTTATTTAATTTCTTCATTTACATTTACGATAATTTAAAAAGACGCCTTTCCAAGGCATTCGGCCTCCCCCCCAGCATTGTTAATAATTCTATAAAATAAAAGCACCATTAAAGTAATCATTTCCACATGCACTGAGTCAGCCAGCTGCCTTCTGAAATGCCTTCCCATTCCTTTATCATTGTGGGAAGCCTACAATCATGCCTCTCCAAAATCTTTATCAGAAAAATGTCTGGACAGAGTGATGCTACATAGCAAGGCTGTAAAATATCTTAGTGGAAGGCACAAATCTTTTTCAGAGCACAGCCAGATAGCATGAATTTATGTCATTTTCAACCTGCAATCTAGAGCTGTCTTTGAGCTGGGTGCCAAAAAACAAGCTACAATTAGTACTGTTGTCTCTCTTTTTCACTTAATGGTTGTTTCTACCAGGAATTTTACTCCAGGAAGCAGTGGATCAGTTTCTCTAAGTTCCCTCACCCCACTACCAATGGCCAGTTTTCACTGAGGACTGCTCAGCTCACCACTGGCAGGATATAACAAAATTCTTTGCTACAGATCACAGAGGGAGAACGCCTTGATTCTACCAGGTTGTTGTTGCAGTGTCTCCAGTACCACTGATGTTCTTGCAAACATCTGAGCCTTGTCTTGTGCAAATGTTGTTCAAATTATACCAGATAATGTAATAGAGATTGTAACTTTAAACTGAGCAGTTGTCAGTTTCTGTCTCTGTGTATAGTCTTGTAGAAGTGCAATCCCTGAAATGATACTGTTCTGGGTTACCAGAAGGTTGGTAGAACCCATTCTAACAGAAAGTATTGCATATTAATCATGAATTTAAAGCTGAAATAGAAATTCTAGTTATCTAGAAACATTTCTAAATGGAAAACCTGACTATAAACAATAATGTTGAGATAAAAAGATTAAAATTGGCAAATAATTTGGGCTGATTATTTCTGAGCATCAGAAAAGATAGTGGATAGTCTCTCAGGAGCCATAGTGGGAGTAAAATACCCCATAATTTTTAGATGACAAGCTTAGAAAATGTGCAATAGGAGGGACCTGACTATGATCCCACAAACCAGACCTTACTGCAGCCTTATTACAGAGACAAAATTCTAAAATATGAAGTTGAGTTAAAATATAAATATATGTGTGAAATGCATCTATGTTAGCACTTAAATTATTGCTTATAATATATTGTGTGATGGTTCTGAATGCAGTAACCTCTTGTACCTATGATGAGATTTGCATTCCCTGGAGAGTTTCCAACTGAAGCTCCTCAGAGTACCCTTGTCTTGGCAGATCCCCTTGAGCTCAGGAGTGCTCTTCTGGGGTTCCTCCATCCAGCTGCAAGTCACTTTCTGAATAGCAACAAAAGTTGTGCAGATTGAACATGTTTACTGAATGAAGATGTACAATTGCAGTAATTGATTAATTGATTAATTAAAAAGGTACACAAATGATTTAATAATTTCCCTAAGAGACTGTTGAAGTAAAGTGGATCATGCTTTGGGTCAGAGAGGAGGAGCAGGTTTTTTACAGAGGTTTCTTCCCATCTCAGTTACTCTACTCCAAATTTGTGAGCATTGAAATATCTTTCAATAAGCCATAATCTCACTCAAGTTGCATCAGTCCTGCCATGTTTGGGGACTAGCAGAGTAGCAAGACAGAGAAATGTTGTGCCAAAAGAAAAAAACAAATTGTAATTTACTAAATAGGAAATCATCTTTCCTCCTGAAAACCACAGTGCTAAAAAAAGGAAATGTTTCTTTTTCTAATAGCTTTGTGATTATGATATATAGAGGTAATAAAATCCCAATATGCAGAGAAAAATCTTTCTTTTTCAGAAAGCAGAAAATTGTTGTAACCCAAAGTAATTCAAGAAACACAAGCATTTCCTTCAATTTTTCTCCTCAGCAGGGAACAGAGTTCCTAGGGAGGGGTAATGAAGCTCAGCTGAGCTTTGGAGAAGGTCTATAGTAAACTGTCCCTACATTACACATTTCTCTAGCTCTTGTACTACTGGACTGAAGAATAAACAATTCTGCCATGTAGACATCAAGCCTGAAGAGACAAGCATGAAAAAGAGTCACTTTTAAGTGATTCTCTTCTCTGTGTTTCCTCAAATTTGATTCTCACCTTTGCCAAGAGAGAATAAAATTTAAATTTTCTAATTTAAAGACAGACATATGCTGAGGGACAGAAGGGAATTAAGTTCATATGTATTAATATTTTTCTATTTCATGCAAGAAAAACATTTAACAATGAAAAGGAAAAATAATATTTCTTCCACCTCTCTAATTTTTCTTTGGTTCTAGTTACTTCATAGTTCAGCTTGGAAATGGCTTTCCCCCACTATCTCCTTCCTGGAAGCAGGGTCCTATAGGATTGATCCCTTTATATTTCCATGTTTGGATTACTTTCGCTAACTATCAAATACTAATTTGTCTCAGATTGAAGTTTCCTGAACTGCACTCAGAGATGCATAATATGCATCACAAAATTTTCTCACAGCAACAACACTCTTATGAGACATTCACTTCCATTTTTAGTTTACCTTTATGACTGTTTCTGAGTTACACACACAGATCTGGAAGTAACTGAATCACCTATCCCCTCAATCTGCTCATTCATTTCCCAATAACACTTCACTTTAAATTCCCCTGGTGGTAAAAATGATGTATTCAACAGGACTCTTGACAAAAAGGGTTGGTTTTGTCACAGAATTATGGGATGTTCTCTTTTTTTCCTTTCTCCTTTTCCATCCAGGGGGGATCCTTAGTGCCTAATCCCATACTAATTTTGCACACAGATGGTCACACAAGTGCCAAGTGCATTGTTGAATGTTACATTGTGCAGTCAGTTTACTGTCAACACTTGAGATGCCACATTTGGCACTGATAGTGTCTTAAGGGAGTCAATATGTTGTTGCTAAGATTTTATGCCCTAAATATTTTGGAGTTTATTTGAGGTACTCTGCCGTTTCCTTATTCTTCTCTATGCGTTCAAACTAGGGGCTACTCAGTTAAAGGGCAAGAGGCATTCATTAAGAGAAAACTCTGGATGATGTGGAAAAAATGTTCATAGGAGGATTTAAGAGCTGGAAGGGCTTGACCAGAGATACAATGGAATCTCCAGCTCTGGAGACTTCAAAAGCATATTAGAATAAGACTTAGAAATGTGGTCTGAGAAGTTAGCATGTTTTTTGAGCAGGAAGTTGGATTCTTGGCCTCTAGATCTACCTTCCACACTAATTTTTTCTATGATTCTATGGTAGAGCTTCTTTATGCTATTTTGCTGTTGCAAGCATGTTTTTTTGGGAAGAGGACAGAGTTCTTGAGTTTTCTTTTTGTCATGTCAGAGCCTGGGTTTACAAACCTTCCAGGCATACTGCAATGATCGTTTCTTCTCACAGACTTTTAATGCCTCAACAATTAGACAGAAGTGCTGTGGTTTGAAGAAGGATTTAGATTAAGGCTTATGACATTGTCAGGTAGCACTTCTAAGAGAGGATATTCAAAAGTACTCAGTATTGGCCTAAATAGTTCCACTGACATCATTGGGTATTTAACCATGGATATAAATGGCAGCAGTGTTAGGGCAAAACCTTGTGCTTCAGAAAATCCTGTATTTTGGGATACTCTGTGGTTTGGAAACCCCATAATTAGAAATGTAATGAATCATACTATCATAATGAACATTGTGGATTTCCTAGCTAAGCATGTTAAATTTTAGGAAGTGCCTCTAACTTCCAATTGCCATTAAAAAAAAACAAACAAAAAACAAACAAACAAACAAAAAAACCAAAAACCAACCAAAAACAAACAAACAAAAAAACCCCCAAAACTTATCCAAAGTTCTCTTTCCAAAAACCACATCAAAAGAAAATTAAAGGGATTCCAAAAAGTTTTAGATCTACAAAAAAAAAAAGGACCTACAAAAAGAATTTTATCCTATTGATAAAAATACAGACTAAATTGAATAATTTTTCAAAATGACAGCTGTTTTACTAATGAATCACTAAAATATTTTTCATTCAGTCAAACAATATTTTAGAAATTGTGGTACATAGAAAGGATATCCCTTGCTGTGCAGAGAAACATAATATGTGCTCCATGGAGCAGGAAACTTTAATGATATATGCAGTTTTGTTATTAAAAGTGAGTTATATATTTTGCTGTACAGTGGAAAATTGTGACCCAGTATAACATATCTTCACATTGTTTATAACTTGAGGAAAATCAACATTCTAGGTTCTCAGTTCGCACAGTAGGAATTACATTTATTTTGGCCAAATGTAATTTATATAACTGCAAGGAACAATAAAACATGAACTTTATAGTGTTTTCTTACCTAAAAATAATATAGAGCTTGTAAAAGTGAAGAGATTATTATTGTAAAGGAAAAGACAGTAACTTAAAAGCTGAAACTCATTTTACAGCTATGTAAAACTTACCCCAGCTCAAATATTCAGGCACCTGTATCCTCATTTTCATTTAAGCACAGTTATCTCTGAAAGTAAATGTTGTTTTTGCAGTAGCAGCAATCACTGCTGAAGGAGAAAGCTTAGTATCCCAATGTATCTTTTATTATTTGTCAATAAGATGGGTTTTCCTGGACTTCTAAGGGACTCTGAAGAGATTTGTATCCTCCAGGCTCCTTTCCTTTACTTTCCCATCCCATCCCATCCCATCCCATCCCATCCCATCCCATCCCATCCCATCCCATCCCATCCCATCCCATCCCATCCCATCCCATCCCATCCCATCCCATCCCATCCCATCCCATCCCATCCCATCCCATCCCATCCCATCCCATCCTTTTTAATGGTTTTGTCTATACTGACACATTAGTATTATCATCAAAGCAGAAGTAATGTCAGTGAGGTGGATCTTGGACGTCTCTGCTTTGCAGTGGTTATAGCAGCCCAAGGAAATGAACTCTTTTCTGTGTGACTCTTGCAGGATTTACAGTCTGGACCCGGAATTATTCCAATAAATGGTGGGATGCAGTCAACTTGTTGTGGAGGCAAAAATAATTTAAATATTATGGGCAGGATTCATGAGTTGGTCCCTGGGACAAGGACTGAACTTTGACACTTATTATTTGTCTTGTTAGTATTATGCAATGATTAGGCTAAAATAGATTTGGTGTACCCAAATGCACTCCAGTGACATGGATAGTAAGAGAAACAAAATTTAATGAGTGATTAATTATTTTTCTTATCCTTTCTGTGACGGCAGAATATACATGGGGAGAAGCACTACTTCAGTTTTACTGACACGGAAGATGAGTTCCAGAGATAAAGAAAGGAATCATCTAAAATTTTATGAAGGATTGTGTCAGAGCTAAGAACAATCGCCTTAGTCTCTTATTTTCCAGTTTTGCTTTTTTCCAGAGTTAATTTAATTTTTTTTTCTGCTGAAAGGGGATACTATACCTTAATTAAAGAGAATGCACTAATGAAAACACAAAATAGAACAATAAAAAGCATAGGCAATGCCAAAAATGACAGCATAAGCTGTAACCTTGCAACTAAGGTATGTATGACCACAACTAAGTCATAAAAATGCTGTCCATGAGTTTTCCAAATCATCGTCATGAAGCCTTTTAATGCCATTTTTAAAGCTGGAGATGGTTGATTTGCACCTCTCTGAAGAGACCTCAAATGGGACTTGAGTGGTCCAAAGATCTACAATTTCCTGCTGGGCCTCTCCTCCATTCCAACACTCCCTGTGCTCATCTGATCTGTTGCTCATACACAACTGGTCCACATGCAGCAGCTGCCTGCCCAGAGTGGCTATTTTATTTCTAAACGGATGAAGTTAGTGATCCAAAGACTCCAATCTTACTTAAAACTCTAGAGCAAAGAATGCACTAATCATGAAAAATAAAGCACGGAACATTGTGCTTTGCAGTAGTACCAGAATATCTAAATTAAAAAAAAAAAAAATTAGAAACTGCATTCCTGCTATAATACTCACAAATATGGATATTTTGCACACTTAGCTTTAGACACTTGCAGGAGGTATTTAAATTAGATATCAACAGAAATATACAAAGAAATGCAAAGGCTAAATCAAATCACTTGAAACTGAACATTCTTCTACACAAGTCCATCTCTTTTAGACACAAAGCAATCCTTGGTTCTTATTTAAATGGGAGAGATGCATACCTGAAGTGGGGTGAATCTAGAATTTGCACCTTAATTAAAACTACAAATGTAGGACCTCTGAAATGTTTTGGTTTTGTTTTGTCCTTTCTGATTTTTACAAAAAAACCAAAAGGGTTTCCCTTAAATTCTAGTCCTCCAGTTATTTTTTATTTTTCTCAGTTAATTCCTCCCTGACAATTGCTATTGATTTTCAGTTGATAGGTAGTAACTATGAAGCAGGATAGCTGGAAAATATGTTTGAGTCCTTAAAAATGGAAGCCAGTCTACACATTTTAAAAGCTATGTAATTTCAATAATTTTTAGTTTTTTAAAAAAATGCTTTTTTGGTTGAATACCAGCTTTTATAGGAAATTAGTGCAACAAGAATACTAGGGGAAATGCATCTAATGCACAGCCCCCTTTTCTTCTCTCGCCATTTCAGACCATTTGGGCTGTCTAAACCTCCCTCCTGGTAGTTATCTTCATGTTATTAATGACAGGGTGTAGTGCTGTCTCATCTGGAAGATTTCAGACAAGTGCAATTAAAGAGCAAGGGCAATATCAGACACCTGCAAACTCCAGTTACAAAAGACATGACTTCTCACTTGAAACAGTATTTGTTTTTGAAAAAATACTTTTACAATTTTGTGTATCCTCTTTAAAACAAAACAAGCACAAAACAACACACACATGTGCACATACAAACCCAGAACACCCACACAGAAAACCACCACCTCCCTTCCCCCCACAATTCTTACGAAGCAAAGGATGCTTTAGGAAAGAACCACTCAATTTTGTATAGAAAATTTTAGAAAGTTTTTTAACAGTAACTTTTTCTCATTCTCAAGTAGAATAGCTGTGACATCCGCTTTCCTTCCTTTCTTTCTGGACACAGTTGGATATGCACAGTAATTTTATAACATCTAGAGTGCATCATTATTCCAAAAACATGGATTGTCAGTAAGAGCCTGAATACCTTGACCAGGAACACTGAGCAGTCTTTTGGATAAAAGAAGTTTAAAATAGATTGCCCATTTTATTGTGGTTTTATCATTCTTGTGGCTCATTTTTGTTAATTGTCACTAATGTCTGGAAAACCCATGAAAAGTTACTGAACTGCAAAGTAGCAATAAAGTGGATGAATGCAATAAAAATGAGGTAATGGATCACAAAATGTACTTTGTGTGTTTTTTTGGACAACTGTAGTTTAGTTTAATTTTTTAACGATGCTCTATTGTATCCAGTAAATGCTTCTAAGATCTAGTTTGTGAGTAATAATAAAACTTTGGTAGCACAAGTTCTCAAGGCATTCTTTCCTAAGGGAGGAGACAGATGGACCGCGGTTTTTGTCACGACTTTTTTGTTTCATTTTGTGCAGGGGAAAAAACACAGAACTTTTACAGGAAAATGTAAAAACAAAGGTATGATTTTCACTTACAGTGAGGTCCATTTACATTATTCCAGCACTGTAAAGGGTTCTTATAAACTAAATGCAAAGACACCTGAATGTAACTGATTATCAAACCCAGTGTAACTACTATGAGTTGCCTATGAAGGAACCCAAAATGCTGGTAAATTGGAAATGAAAAACACACACACAAAAAAATGGAATTGCCTTTGGTGTCATAGGCAGGATGGGGAACCAGCTAGTACATGGCATGTAAAATAACAGGGACTGAAAATTCTCATCAGCTCTGGTGATAAGTTCTGTTTTGAGGTCGATTCCTACTGTCTTTAATTCCTGAGGCAAGACAACTGCTGTTAAGGAGTGCAGGGCTGGCTCCCTTTTGAAGAGCACTATGAAATCTTTAATGTTCATAGAGTGCACCACTGGCCCCAGAAGAAAAGGTCTGAAAGAGGGGCCTGAAAACTCAGCAGCTTCTCTGAGGTCATCCTGTTCAAGGTGTGGGATTTCCTGTCAGTGCTATGGCCAGGCAATGAGCCTCCACATCCATCAGAGAAATCCTGAGAAGAAAGAATTTCATGGATCTGAGAGTATCCATAGGGGGCTCAGTCTTTTAATCAAAACTGTTTTTCTTTCAGTATTTTCCTGTTTTTTCCTGACAACTGGGGTGTTATGTAAGGGCAGTAAACATGCAAGAATGCAAAGCTATGTTTCCCATATGAATGTAATAAAAACATTGAAATATCTTACTAAAATCTGGTGATATCCTTTGAATGTTGTATGGGAAATATACAACCCTGGAAAAAATGTGATTAAAATGTACTTCCTGTTGGGTTCTGATAAGATAGCACACAATTTAGTGTTCATCCCATTGTGGTGTACAGAGTTTTATTACTTAGTTTACTATGCCATGCCTATTTATACACAGTGCCTATAATTGTACACACACAGAGATCTAAACACAAATATGTATGTGCATTTGTATATATATATATGCATTAATTAGGAGCATGCACTTTGGAATTATGGAGAACTCTAAGAGGTCAGTCCTGTGTTTCCTTCCCCAAGCCCAGGTGCAAGCACACAGCTTTGTGGACAGAAGTTATCTTCCTGACATAGTCTGTGTAAAACATAATTAAATGCAACCACAGTGAAGAACTGAGAGGAATGTGAGAGGAATGCAAGACTGTGTTCTTTTAGTTTATCACATTTATCATATTATGGAAGCAGATTTTGAAAAATTTTGAGTTTTACGATCAAAACTAAGAAGGTATTTTTTTTAATAAAAGAGGTGTAATCACAATACTGGTATTTTGGAATGGGGAATATTAACTCTCTAAGAGATGCAAATTTTGTACTAAATTGGGCTTTTTCTCTGGCAATAAAGAGAAAAGAAAGTTCCTGTTTTCTGGTTCATGATATTTGCACTAGACAAGGCCTACTTTTTTTCTTTCTTTTTTTTAATTGATAATGGCCTTATGGCAGGACAGGATATGAAAGATGCGAGAAGCAGAAATCTGCAATCCTAGCACCATATTAAAAAAAAAAAAAATCCATGAAGCTGTACAAAGTGAATAATTTCCAGTGATGTATCCACTTGCAGGTTATGGCAGATTTTCTAAACTAAAAGATTACTGAGAGAGAAAATGATTACCTCTAAACCTTACCCTCCTGGTAGTAGGAAACCACAGTTACATCCTATTATATTGTCCAGGCTGGGAACCATTTTATCATAGAAGCTCTTAAAACTTTATTTGCAACTGACATGAAAGTACTCTGCTCATTTTTAAACTATGTGAAGTGCCTAATGTCCAGACAGAGGGCCCAGATCATGATTGCTGTCCATTAAATTATTTCCTTTTGCTCAAATCACCAAAAACTCTGGTATGCACCAAGCAGAAAATGTGACCCTCAGAAAGTGAAGCCAAATGGAAAACAGTGTCCTGTACTCAGGAAAACTTGGAAAATGGGGAATGGATATCTCATGAAAACATACAGAAACCTTAGAAACATATTACAATACCTCAATTCTTTAACAGATGAAAAAGTCATTTAACTGGGTCACACGATATGGAAACATGCTATGGTGAAAGTTGGGCTCAAGTTTATGCTACCCTTATGCTAAGGGTAGCATAAAACCATTAGTCATGTTCAAGAGAAGAGCAACACCACAATTTAAATGATTTTATATTAAAATTATCATGGTCTGTTTATTATCTCTGAGAGTGGAATTACCCCCTGTGAGTGGGATTAGACATTTATGAGACTGAATAATAAAAGCTATTGCACCATCTCGTATTAGTCTCTTTTTTTTTATCTTTACTGACATATTTTTGCAACATGCTTGAAGTAGTAAACTGCTCTTTTAAATGCTCCATTTGATTTCATATAGGTCCAGTAAACTCCCACACAAAGTTTTTACATTTTAAAAGAGAAGTAGCCATCTTCTGATTGATATAAACCTGTGGTACTCTTATCTGTTTCTAGTATGACACATCTAACCATGTTGCTGATGCAGGGATTAAATCTGGGGGCTTACTGACAGAAACAAGACAGAAAGAATATAATGGTTGACCCACAGGCAGTAACATTTGCACAGTTTGTTTGGTAGGAAGTGTATTAAAAATCCTGATGGACCAAGGAGGAAGCAGAGGGCATGTTTCAAATGCCCTCCCTGAGTCTGATGGATTTAGCAAATATCCACTAGAAAGCTGATTTTGAAGAATTAAACTTAGTCTGAGTATGGAATGATAGCTGGCAGGAAGAGCAGTGCAAAGAAAAGACAAGGATATGAGACCACAATTGAATCCTGTGGGACTAACAATGGAGGAAAGCTTCCACTCTCAGCAGAACACCCCGGGCAAAATCTTTATTTCTTGGGACACTCTGTCACTTCCCCCAACTCCCTGTGTTTCAGTGCCGTGGAGGGAGAGCTACACTGACACTGAGCTTCTGTGGGTACATCTGCAGTGCCTCTCCAGGGCTGATTTCAGCCCTTGCTCCAGACCAGACTTGCCCACCAAAAAGCTGTTAACATTCAAGCCTGCACTATGAACACCAGATGTCCTGGACACAGACTTCAGCTGGATTCTCAAGCACACAGAGCCTCTGCTGGTGGCTCCTCAGCCCCTCTGGTCAGCTCACCCTTGTTTAAACAGCTTGAACATTTCAGTTCAGGCTGAAGTTGAGGAAACAGCCAAAGGAGTGGACAGATAATGTACAGATCATCTGGCTCAGACAACTCAGACCCATTTTCAAGACTACTCCTCACCTTTCAGTATCTCAAATTGGCTTTTATCTCTCAGGTGCAAAATTACTTCTATTATCCTACAGAAGTAAGGAGGAAGATCATCAATGTGTTTGAAGTTATATACAAGGATCTAATCCGTTATTAAATAGCATAATGTTACTTTTTATTCTTGTTTTCTTAAACCCACTGCTGCTTTTTTGGTATATGAGGCAAGTAAATATAACAGAAAATATGTTGTTTAAAGGCAGTAGTTTGGGAGAAATTCATTTTAGGATAGCCCAGCTATCCTAAAGTAGGAAGCCAGTTCCTCTAAATTAGTCACAGAACCCAAAGGGAGCACAGCAGGAGCCTTGCTGTCTCAGTGGTCTGTAAGAAGCCTGAAATGGATGCCTGCAGCCAGGCAGTGTGAATCACCTCCTCTTCAGTCTCTGCCTCCTTCCTCTCTGTCATTCTTTCTCAGATCTGTCCTTTTAGTGCAGGGAAGCTTCTCAAAGTGCTTTTATTTTTCTTTTTTCTTTTTGTAGTTTAGTTCTCCTTGTACTTTGAGATGAACACTGTCTCCTCTCAAGAGAAAGGGAGGGGGTCTAGTTCATAAGTGATCAGCATGCAGCGTTCTCCTGCGAAACGTGATGTTTTGTTTAAGTATCACTGCTGGACCTAGCACAGCTTGCAAACAGCTCCTGCTGTCTACGTAGCTCAGATTTCATTGTTGTCTTCAGGGTTGCTCTTTGTGCTGAACCTAGTGGAAGTATTAGGACTGCAGGGGAAAACAACCATGCACACTAAATATCATCAGATACACAGCAGTGGGACTTCTCAGGTAGGAAAAATAGGTAAAATTTAATCTGTATTCAACAGATGAAGCATCTATCTTGAGATGTGTCTATGTGACTATCATTGTACCTTGGGATAGGTATAGTTGACTTGATTATCTGCAACTAGCTGGGGATTTTTTTCTCCAGTCTGTAGATTAATCTTGTTATGCAGGCAAAGCCTGAAACTGGCTTACTGGCACCTGCAAAACAGATACTGTTTGAACCTTGATCTTCTTATCCAACAAACAGCTTTGTTTAAGAAGCAGAGTCATCAACCATGAATTTTAATACATGTGTGTGTGTGTGTGTGTTTGTGTGTGTGTGTGTGTGTGTGCATGTGTGTGTGTGCATATTTTTAACTTCATAAAGATTAGGGACATCTCAAGCAAAATAGGCATTTCATGAGTATTTTACATGGGGGTAGCAAAAATAGAGGAGCAAGGTTAAGAGACATCTAAGTGGCTTCACATGAATCAAGAAAGCAGAAGCATTTGGTTACTTTCTTGGTTTTCTCAGGCCTAGTTGGTCTGAATAAATGTCAAAAGTTAGGCAACATAAGATGCTCTGGTGACCCAAAAATAGTTGCTAATGTATTATAGTATTGGCATGGATGACTTTGTAAAGTTGAATTTTAGATAAATGTTATTTGTATTGCAAATAAAAATGTCAACAAAAACAAGAGACAAGTATGTGAATATATACAGAGACTCACTCTAGAGAATTTATGAGAACAGATAAACTATGTAAAAAGGGGAGAAAACACACTGTAGATTAAGTGTCTTGCCAGAAACTTCAAGGGAAAGCATCTGTAGGGGGAAAATTTCGGCAGAACTGGGAACTGACCCCACATCCCTTGAGTTTTAGCCTAGCGCATTCACTGCAGTGTTGTGTACACAGGGGTAAAGGCCATGTACAGCTCTGGCTTTTGGCAGTTAAAATATGTGCAAAATCCTGGCCCAGCTAAAGTCAAGAAGGATTTTACCCCTGACAGCAGTGAGGTTAGAGGCTCTCTGACCCAGAGGAGTCTGAGATGTCAAGGAGGTGTTGAAGCTTGCTGTTGATGGCCACCATTGTCTCCTGGCAGGCAGTTCACATGCCCTTAAAGGCTACCAGTCTCCTAAGGTATCATACTGGATTAAAGACTCAGTGGCTTTGATCCTTCAATTCTTCTGGCCTTCATCGAGGACATAAAAAACCATAAATGTTTTATAAGAAGCACATTTCAATTACAAAGAAAGAGTGCATTAGGCTCTTCAAAGAAAGTAGAAACATGAATTACATTTGTTCTTAAGGTTCACTACATAAAATTCTTTTTTTGGTCATGCAGTGACCTCAACATTTAGCTAGGCTGTTATTGATGACATTTCAGCTCTTTGGTCTTTTGGACATCTGAACTCCTGGCTCTTGTCCCCATTAGAAGACTCAAAGTAAGGATGCTGAAAAGGGTGGAAATGAATCTGTGGGTGAAGGATGTTCTCTCATCTTCTATTTCTTGAGCACTTCATACAAAGGGTCATCCGGACAAAAAGTTACTATAGGCTAATATACAATCTCATAATTAAATGGTTTTACGCCCCACTTCATTTTCTGTGTCAATGCCAAGATGTGTCTATATTTTACCCTCTCCTTTAAAGCATGGATTGGCTTTAAGACCTCCCTTTAACACTATGAAATCCCTAATCACTAAACTCAGAGTCATGCTTGTGTTTTGTCATCCTCACAGAACTATCTTAGAGTATCAGCAATACTTTAAATTAGGGACGGTGAAGAATAATGGATGAGCAACTTCTGGAATTCCGCAAAAGAACCATTTCTCAAAAGAAGCCTGGTTAGGAACTTTAAAATTTGTTTAGAGGAAACATCTCATGTCAACACAGCACATGAATCACTTTTTAAGTTTATTCAGAGCTACTAAACTTTTATCTGATGAAGTCACTGGCTCACAGTATGTACAAAGCATGCTGGTGGCTTTCAAAACTGTGGTCAATTGGCAAGCTGATCTGATCCCTGCAGGACAGCCTCATTCTCACATCAAAGCAAGAATTATTTTTTTTTTAGAACTTTCCCAACACTTCTACAGGAATTTTTCTGGCCTAAACATAGGCAAGACTTGCCCCTTAAATAAATATGTGCATTAAATACTGAACTAGAAGGTAGTTACTGATAAAGTTTGAACTAGCCGACCCATATTTGCAGGCTTACATGATCATTTGCCTGAGGTCACATATGACAATTTGACCATGACTATACAACCAGCTTCAGAATTTTATACACTGATGTTCCTTGTTGGTTTCAGTCTTATCTCACTTTCTGCATTGGAAGATCCAAATTATGCTTTTTAATTGTACCACAGGTACCTTTTAGAAGATTACTGTCAGATTGCTTATTAATGAATTACTTTTATAATATGTGAGCCATGCTAACTATTGCTGGTGACAAGGCACTGCAAGAATAACTCATATATGAATTCTCTGGCAGATATTACAAAATATTAAAAGATCAGCTTATTAGTACATACATACTTAGAGTAATTCTTCTAAATTTGGACACACACAGATAAAAGGCATTAGAGAAACATAAGGGGAAAACAATATTTTGGTTCTACTACTGCTCAATAGAGAAAATTGAGCTGGACTTGAAAGAAGTGCTTCTCATGTTAAAAGAACTGTGCTAGGAATTGTTGAGCTCTAGTTTTTATTTACCTGAATTTGGAAGTCACTGATTTAATTTTGAAATATTTTGATTGAAAATAGTAGTATGAAAACAGCAGCACCTACACACACAAAAATTCTTTCTGTGTTTACAGGTCTCTAATTCTTACCATGCATTGAGATGACATCTGTATTTAGACAGCCAGATAAATACTGACAGCTGTTTTTCCCAGTGTTTTTTGTGGACTGATAGAGAACAAGATAGTGAAATTCTAGACAATGGTGCAATAAACAAAAAACAGAATCTTCAGATCTTACAAATCTTAAATTTGTAAATTATCAATCCTAAATGAATCCTAAATATTAGGGAGGTAGTAAAAATCAAAAGAAAATGTCAAGGCTTTAAATCTGAATTACAAAAAGACTATCTGGTTATATAGTAGAAGGAAAAAGCTGTAAATACAGGAACCAATAAAGAAAAGCATAGAAGCCAAGAAGCCAAACAAATTCCCTCACTTCACAAAAAAAGGCCAAACATATCTGTTAGAAAACACAAGCAATCAGATTCTTACTGCTCTGAAAGATTATAGCATTCTTAATTTCCTAAAGTCATGTTGATGTAATGGTTCAATGCTTACTTGAGGATAGTAATGTCACTTTTTGAATTGTTAGACCTAGTTTGGAAATGCATTAATTTTCTTATATAGATGCTATGTTCATGCCAATCTGAATCAGCTCTGTTTAACTGTGGAGCTCAAAATGGTGTTGTTCCATGAAATCAAAGTTTCCTTCCCTATCCCTCAGGAAGGCAGCTTCACTAGCAGTGAGAAACAACAACAACAACAACAACAACAACAACAACAACAACAACAACAATCACCACACGAAAAATTAATTCAGGGGAGGCAAAACTGAACATATATTTAATCTTAACGCTTCCCTGGAACTTACAATATTGTAAAATAGGAAAGCTTAACATTTATTGTTACGAATGCCCAAGTGGATCAAATTGGAAACAATCACTGGATATTGAACTCCAAGTAAGTATAGCTTGACTGCCAAATCTAATGACCCTACACAAACTCACAGTTAAGATCATAAAGTTTTATTTTATCCTGTATTTTGGCCACAAACAGTCTTCATTAGCAAAGGCATAGAAATAAAAATGTGGCTGTAAAACCTTGGAATGAAACATGAAATTTAAGTATAAAAACAAAGATAAATGTAGTAAATACTGCTGTAAATGATGCCAGTTTTCCTGATTACCTAATCCTATGTAGTATATTATTAATTAGTAGCCAAACAATTAGAGATGAGAGCTGTGCCAGAAGAAAAGCATAGAGTTAGCAGAGAAATATAAATCTCCTGTTGCATATCAGGCAGAAAACGGGTAAATATGTGCAGCTTCAAAGGCATGTCAGCTGCATGCCTATTCAGGGAACAAGAGGCCCATAAAACAGCATTTCCATAGTTTTACAGAGACACAATCCAGGTCAACCACCTCGCAGTTACTGATCTCAGGTTCCAGAGAGAGCAGTTACAGACGGGGCTAACCTGTGCTGGGCTCTGGGTTCAGTCTGTGCTTGAGTGCTCCCCTGACTTTCCTCTGAGGAAAGGATGGATGGTTCCCTACCTTCGACATATTTCATCATAGGTATGCAAGTTCTACACCTGACTGGAAGAAATTTCCCATTTGAAATATTATTTGTGTGCAGAGGAGTTGTGGAAGTCCCATTCCTAGCAGTGTTCAAGACTTGGTTGGATAAGGCTCTGAATGACTTGCGCTAATGGAAAGTGTCCCTGCCCAGGGCAGAGGGGTTGAAACTGGGTGATTTTTGGATCCCTTCCAACCCAAGCCATCCAGTGATTCTCTGATTCGATAGTTGTTATGGAGATGATTAGACCAGAGCCCTGAAGGGTCTTGACAAAACCTGCAGGGTTTTGTTCTGTCATTCTAAACTGTGGTGCTACAAATAGAAGTGTGAGAGGAAGCCTGGACTCCCTCCTGTTCCCATACCACAGGACCGATGAGTCGGGCTCAGGTCACCTTTAGACATCAGTGGTTCAGATTTGAATCTCTGGACTCATCATCCAGCTCCCTTCATAGCCAGCAGAGAGAAGTGGCCACCACTGGCAGTGTGTGCTCCTCTGAATGCCAGGTTGGGATGAGATGAATTCCTCTGTTTTTCCTTTTCCTGTCCCTCCAACCCAATCTTCATTAAACAACCAAACCTCTCTCCCCCTTCCCCCACTTCTGCCAGCAGAACAAGGAATAGGAATATTATGAAAGGAATATTATGAATAAACTTTTATGTGAATTTTTGGTGTTACCCAGCTTTAATAACGCAATATGCAGGGGTGTGAGAACCTGAAACATATTGATGCAATCCTTTTTGATGAAATCTATGTGAGAAATATTACATAATTTTAAAAAGACGTAAAGTACTTCCAAGCAAAATATTTTAAAAATTCTCATTTTAATAAAACTTGTTGGGTAACAAAAAAAAAAAAAAAAAAAAAAAAAAAAAAAGGAAAAATATTGCCATTCTTGTAAATCCTCTTTTTAATGCAATTTCAGTACATTACACTTCATCAAAACAAAAAGTGAGGAAAACACAATTACAGTATTTGGGAAATTACTTATTTGGGAAATTCTTGGAAAGAAAAACAGTTGCAATATATCTTCCAATATCTCCCAATCACTTTAACTTATGCAGTTTTGAGGAAATTAATTTATGCCTAAATATTTACCATAAATTATTCATAGACATGATCATCCATATTCTCCCTCTCTGTGTATATTACAGCCCTTCTCTGCCCTTTCTGGGATCAGAACAAGATGTGTGAATATTGTCTTACACTATCACTTTTTTCTACTTCAATCTCAGATCATTTGCCAATTTTTTTTCACTGTTCAATTCATTTTATCATCTACTAAGGTAAAAGTGGGTATTGGCATAATTCACTTCAAGATCATCTTCAAAGCATCTTGTCTAGAGCATGATGTGGCATAAGTAAAGTTAAGATTGTTACAATAGGTGATAATCAGTACCTGCAGCAAAACTATTTTAACTAATTCAGATATTTTAACCAACTACACTTTAATTAATTATTTCTTTCTAAAATAAATGCAATTATATTAAGTTTTTGACAGGATTATTTGTTGTTTTTTTATTTGCATAGATACTAAATAAAAGTTCTAATGAATATGTTAATTATTATGACAGAAAATCTCAGTTCATATCAGATTTGTACCAATTTATGCTAGTACTCATCTTTATTTATTACAAAGATAGTTTAGGAAAGCTAAAAGGCTGATGCAGAAGTGTCAAGTGGTTACCATTAGAGTGAATTGAGCCAGTGTCAGTCTGACAATCCTCAGAATTACTATTTTCATGAAGACATTGCTGTGATGGATTTTTTCCACTGAGAAAAAAAATAAAAAAAAAAAAGAAGTTATAAATCTATTTTCTAGATATTTTTTGTAGTTTGAATTATCTACCATTCTCAAAGGAAGCACAAAAACAACAATAAACAATTAATAAAAGTGAAGAAGAGGAATGAAAATGCACTCTTGGTAGTTTCTTTTTTTTCCCTTGGAACCAGATTTTGCTTTCATATCCTCATTTTTCCCTTATTCAGTTGGCAAAATTACAAACCTCTGATATCTACTCTTTTTAGTCTGAAAATATGAAGAATTTTTAAATCTTAATACCTTAGGAAATTAATCCCTTTGTGCACTTTGTTAAAATAAAATGAAGCAAACAGAGATGGTGGATTTTTTTTTTTTTGGTACTATTTTAAGTATTCTTTCCTTTCTCTAATTATTCTACTGAAAGAAAAAAAGATAGGAAGATGGAGAGCTATGAAAATACATAGATGAGCAGGCTGGCAAGAAGTAACATAGGAAAGCAGAAAGCCATGAGTGTAAGTTTGATTTTTTTTAAACTAAGGAATTTTGAAATTTCAACATTTCAGTCTTTTCTAAAGATAAAAATCTTTCTAAACATCTCAATTTCTAACACCTACACAGAATTTGCTTATCTTTTTTTTTTTTCTGAGGGCAAGCATCTGGCCTAAATTTAACTCTTTCTCGCTCACTATAGAAGCTTCTGTACATACATAAATGTGTGTGGATGTAAAACCAACTGTAGAGCACTAGTGGATTTACAGTCCTTTTATAATTAAGTCCATGCTCTTGCATGTTAAGAAATCACCCTATTAAGTGTTGCCATACAAGCAGTAGGTGGGCTTAGAGTTTATATTTTCTTCCTTATTTAAATGTATATATTAATGTTTGAAAATTCCCATTCGGTGTACGTAGTGCATTGAGACCAAAGCCAAGAGCATAAAATCACTGCCAACAAAAACTGAATATGTAAAACAGGTTCTGTTAATTCTGCATCAAAGTTTTCTATTGCTTTGTAAAAGAAATCCACAACAATAGCAGGAAATTGTAACAAATATGTGGTGGGGGATGGGGTCGCCTGTAAATCTAATCTCATTCCTGTTTAAATTAATATATATTGTAGTAGTTTAGGGGCACTTGTGCATGATTAGTCATATGTTTCAGAGCAGAGCAGCCTTACTCCCAAGACCAGAAGGGAAAAATGAGGCCCACCTGAGGGGGAGTAAGAGGGGCAGTTTGTCCCAGCTGCCTCCTTGGGCAGAAGAAGGAGGGATCACTGGGCAGCAGGGGCATTTCCCAGATGACACCAGATTTTGCCATATATAGGCTAAATTCAATGAGTCCCAAAAAACCATTAGGTTTGTTGTGAAAATATGTGAAGTCTGAAGCTGTTTAGACCTTGACTGTCCCATGGCTGAGTTTCATGGTGCAAACGTCCATATCCAAGACTTCCAGGCATGCATTGATCCCTGATGAACGGTCCTGCAATACTCTTGCCATTCATGGCCCATATGTGAACCCTTGTAGAGTAGTTCCAGGACATCCCATTAATAAAATGAATGTTACACTTCCAGAAATTTTGAACAAATCAAGCAGTTTTTCAAAACACACCCACACATTATTTGTAGGTTAGACTCAAAAAAGGTACACAAAATGTGCTGGGACAGGAATAGACTAGAGCTAAGGGAGGATTTGATATTTAAAGTCAGTAAAAATGGAGAAGTGAAACTTTGAGGAAGTGTTGGCCTGCCCATAGTTCATATTGGTGCTGGGTGGTACAGCCTGACTTTTCCATGATGCCAAAGCCAAGTAAGCTATCACTCGATCTCGTGAAGTGAGCATTACCCTTAAAACTTTTGACAGGAGTAAAATACCCTTGAAATACACTTCTCTCGTGTTTCCACTTGTTGGATGGGAAACTCATGTTGACACTCCCTCTCTTTCTACTCACAGAATTACGGGTTATTTATACACTAATAAACTAAATGCTGACAGGCATCACTCCCAGGAACTGGCACATAAACATCTGTACAGTTACACTGTGAAGTGCCCTTGGCATGTTTAATGAATTTGCCAACTCGTGCTCTCTCAATGTCCAAACATGGTTCAGAAGTTAGAATGATCCAGGAACCATTCCCAGTAGGGAATGAGCACATGAACACTGCTGGCTCATGCCCAACCTGCTGTCCATCAAGATCTCCAAGTCTTTTTTCTGCGAAGTTGCTTTCTCTCCAATTGGCCCTCAGCCTGCGCTGTTGCATGGTGTGAACTCATCCCAAATGTAGGATTTTCCATTTGCCTATTTTGAAATTCTTGAGGGTCTAGTCAGAGCATTCTCTGTTCAAGTCCTTCTGACTGGCAGCTCTACTCCTTCCAATTTAATATAGATTGTAAATTACCTAAAGATGTACCCCATCACAGTGATCAGCTCAATAATTAAAGCATTAAAAATTTCTGTGCCAAATATAAATCACTGTGGGATGCCACTAGTAACCACCACCAGCTGTAATTCTTTCCACTAATCACAAACCCCTGAGCAGTGGTACAACCAATCTTTCACTTACATGATCATCCATTTACACAGTCCATCTTTCACTGGTTTGGTTGTTGTGATGCTCTGGAAGTCTGTGTCAGAGTAACTCCTGGATTCAATCTAAACAACATCCATTTTTCTGTCTTTGTCCACAAAGCCACTGAAGGCAATTTGGTCAGTCAAATATAATTTCACTTTGATAAATTCCAACTACTGCTGATCTTCTGTGCTGTTTGAAAACAAATATCACCAGATAGCATTGTCCCAGATCTAAAGAGAGGAACAGAAGTGAAGGAGAATGATAGAGCCACATATCCAAGCAACAGATAGAGGAGAGGACTAGGCCGGGAAGAGCACAGAGCACAGAAAAGTAGTATCAAGAGAAGTATGAGTGATATACCCACAAGCAGAATCATAGAACTGGGTTGGGAAAGATCACTGAGTCCAACTGTAAACCTGAATCTCCATATCCACCTCTAAACCATGTCATTAAGCATCACATCTACATGTCTTTTAAATATCTTCAGGACTGGTGAGTCTACTACTTCCCTGGACAGGCTGTTCCAAAACTTGAAAGTCCTTTCAGTGAAGAAATTTTTCTTAATATCCAAACTACAACTCTGGTTCAAGTTGAGTACATTTCCTCTTGTCCTATCATTTGGGAGAAGATGCTGACCCCACCCCACTACACCCCCCTTTCAGGGAGTTGTAGAGACCACTAAGATCTAATCCGAGGCCATCAGACCATCATGGTATCATCTCTGACTTTCATTGTAGACTGTGAAGCTGAGACAGAAATCCTGGTCACTGATTCAGACACTGGTGATTGTAGTGCCAGGTCTTGCATGGAAAATTCTGTGAATACAAAAAATTCCAGTAACTAATTCCATTGGCTTTTGGTATGGTTTCATGTAGTATTAGATCAAGAGTATTCTTGAGAGAAAAGCAAAAGAGAGCTATTGACAAAGGTGACAAAGGGAAAAAGTACAGGAAGAAGAGGAGATTTTTAAGAAATTCAGAAAACAAAAATTCGTTCTGCACCTTTATGCAGCCAACTGAGAGAAGAAAGATAATCTAATGGCACACTAAAAAGGGCTTCATCTTTCCAAAAAGAAGATGCTTTTTGTAACATGACCTTTGAGTGACCCATAATATCCCAGTCTGTGGTCTCTATAATAAAATAAAAAGATAGGGAATTCTACATAAAGCTGTGACATATCCCTGCTGGCTCAGAGACACTACATTGTGCTGATTATGTTGATGCTTCCTTCGCATTGCTGTACTTGGCGCACGATCACAATGAGAGGCTGAAGCACTATTTTTTACTGGCATAGAGCCACAGCACTCGTAAGGAATAGGACAGAGAAGTTCTCTGAGATATCTGTACTCTTTTTACAGAAGAAAAGAATAGAACAATGCCTAAGAGTTGCAAATTCCCCACTTGCAGCCCAAGGGAATCAATCTCATTAAGACTGCAAGGTCAGTAGGGCAAGTATTCTGCTTTAAGCAACAGAAAGCATCACCAGCAAAATGAGCAAAACTAGCATGTGATAGGTGATTGTCTTCCCTCAGCAGCACATCCCAGCTCCTTCTAGCCTTTGCCTGCAGGGCAAGGAGATTTTGTCCCCCATTTGTGTATGCAACACTGTTTTGAGCTCTGATGCAAACAAGGTTTTAGAGTCCTATTCTGTAACTGCGCCCTTTTGGACTGGCAGTTTGTGTTATTTTCTCCTTTGCTTCATGCTGCACAGCACCATACTGCACCATGCTGCTCTGGGACTGCAGTTGTTGGGGTTGAGAGATTTGGGCTTATAAACTCCCCATCAGAGGTTTTGCTTGATGTTGGTCTCAAGACTGCAAGGCCTGAAGTGGGGTAGCTCAAAGTGAACTTTTGCAAGCTCTGCAGAGGTTGAGAGCTGCTGCTCCACAGCTGGGATTTCCTATGAAGTCCTTCCTCAGATTGAAACATGAAGTTTTGTTTGTTTGGATTTTTTTTTAAGAAGCAGAGCTAAACTTTCTTCAAAGGACATGTGTATCATTCACTGGGTACTCTCAGTGCAACTACCAGTATGTTATAAAGGGAAAGGATTATGTGTTCAGAGTCCTGTGACACTCAGTGTGTCACCAAGAGATTCTTTGCAGCCTGATGTCCTTATATATTTGGTCTATGTTTTACTTTTTTTTTTTCTTTTTTTTTGCAGTGCATAAAAGTTTCTGCCATTAAAATCCACCAATAAAAATAATTATGTATATTATTATCCTACTTGCTGCTTTGTCCTAGCTGTAGTTCAACTAAAATTAGTTTAAAAGAACTAAGATTTTGCACAGGAACTGTAGTGAAACTTGAAGGGCACATAGTGACAGGATACGTGGGAATGGATTTTAAACTGACCGTACGTTTAAAGTGGATATTGAGGAGAAATTCTTTACTCTGAGGGTGGTGAAGCACTGGAAGGGAAGCACTTCTCTGCCCAGAGAAGTTGTGGATGTTCCATCCCTGGAAGTGTTCCAGCCCAAGCTGGATGAGTCTTTGAGGAACCTGGTCTCGTGGAAGCTGTCCCTGCCCACAGCAGAGGGACTGGAACTAATTAGGTCCCTTCCAACCTAAACCTTTCCGTGATTCTGTGGAAACTGATAGAATATTCAACACAATAAATCTGGTATGTCGAAAGTGTGGTAATCAGTAACTTGTTCATTCAAAACACTTTTTCCACCTTTGTTACAGTCAAATTGAGTTCACAAGGACAAGACTTCAATGTTTGCCTAGTCTGTACAGGGGCACAGTACAAGCCAGTCATGACTTATATCCATCATGTCTTTGAGCAGCAGCAGTGTTATAAATAAACATAATTTATAAGGAGAAAATATAAGCAAGAATATTGTCTCAATGTCAATAGTTACTGTGTACAAAAAAACATGCAACGGTGAATATCAGCTAATCAGGATGTGTTTGTTTGATGGTCTGAAGCTTAGAGAAGTTTTACATCAACATGAAGAATGCATACCTGAGCAGTGTAAACATCTGGGAGATTGCATTAAAGTAATTGGCTCCCTGGATGGTGCTGCTCTTATTCAGGAAAGGTGGAGATAACACCAAACTCACAGCAGGAATATTTAACTTTCCACCTCCCTGTAGTTCTTGCATGTCTTTGAAATAAAATTTATCTGTATTGTAAGCTCTGAATACTGTCGTAAAATACTTTTATGTATCACGTAGAATCAGTTGCCTTTCCAGAAGTAATATCAATCGCTAACTTCTTTCTTTAAATTTCCTTTGCATGAGTGAGAAAGGGTTCATTTGCTATTTCCAATTACATGTCTGTCTGTTATTGGTGATAAATGCTCAAAATATGCTATTTTGGTCCAATATTTTGAATAATTAAGTACCTGAATTACTAATGAATGCTGACATCTTCCAGAGGTTTTGTTGATTAAAAATTTTCTAATTTCTCTGTACAGCAATGTTCTATCTTTGGATACTTACTTTTGTAGTTTCTATTGACTTTGGTTAGAACTATTCTGGAGTTGAATAGGGGCTGGATTGGGCTGTTGCTTGCAGCTTTCAACTTAGGAAAAAATCTGGTTTATAAATTCAGGCAGAAAGGAGAGAAACTACCAACTTGACAAAAAGCTTTGTGTAGAGGATGTGTTTGTTAGCAAAATGAAAGCAAGACATCATCCCATCTCTGCACATGGTTTGGCAGTTTATGAAACAAGCCAAAGGAAGCTGCGTGTGGCCTGAGCCATGCTAGAGACAGCCCCATGAGCAGGCAGTCACAGGCGGCTTCAGCACAAGGAGTCAAATGGTTATTCCTAGGACTAGGCCTTTTTAAATAAACAAAAACCAAATGAAAATGTCCCAGTTATTAACATTGGAAGAGTTGGCTACTGTGCACATACAGTATATTTCCATTACATTTTAAAATCAATTCATAAAGCTGCAGGCCAACATTCCAGAGAAGTACTGCAGGCCATGAATGACGTCCTGATTGTGAAATGAGATGGAAAATGCACTCCTAAATGCACAGTGGACACATTTTGCTAAATGCTAACAACTGGGACATTTTAATTTGTTTTTGCTTATTACAAAAATAAACAAAGTAAACAAAAGGCATGAGTGGAAAGCAAGGGACTTATTAAAAAGAGCCTTTCACTTAAGTCCTTCTGGCATAGCCATCTTCTGTACAATGTAATTTCTAGAGGGTATTCTCTCAGCTGGTTCCATTTAGTTTTGACTACCAGATGTGAGCATGGGTCTATTCCTTGGCTTAAAGAGGCAGCAATGTAGGCAATTAGAGCACTCTCAAATCTTTAAAGCATCATTGTCTTTTTCATTGTAAGAAACCCTTTTTTTTTTTTTTTTTTTGGGAACATGCTGCCCAGTAAAGAGCTGGGTTCATGGCTGAACTTGTCATCTCTTATAGGTGTGAGAAGGCATTTCCCTTCATAAATACTCAGCTCAGACTGCCACCTTATAGGCAGTAACCTGCAGAGTTTAAAACTCCAAAAGCTCTTTGGGAACAGGACAGACTGGGGGCTGGAGAGGAGAGGAAATCTATAAAGTATTGTTTGTCCTCTAGGGAATGCCAGAAGGAAGAGCAGATTCTTCCCATCATTTATAATTGCACATGGAAATCTGACCATGGATTGAATAGGCCTGAATATTTCAGATGTTTAAAGTACAAAGGTATTCATTTGCAAAGAAATCTAGGTCTCTTGTGCAGCTGTATGGAACACAGGAATTTAGAATTAAGAAGGATTTTCAGATTTCACAATTTGTCCTCATTCACATTTGGAAAGAAACCTAACTATTTCAAAGGACTCCATGAAAGACAATGAAATGGCTTGAGGTCAGTCAAAGCATTGTATTACAGTTTTGAGTTTTGTATTATATAATATACTATATATTAAAAACAAATCAAGAAAAGAGTCACTCTAAAATCAAAACAGCTTGTTCTGGAAAGCTGTAGTGGGAGGCTCTGGCTGTGTCCACATGAGCAAATTGTGCAGCCCAGGAGTGGGTCTGCAGTGAGAAGCTGTTGGTGTTGAGGACCTGACATCTGTACTAGACACGCTTTCAGGGGTTTTGATTCACACTAGCTCCAGTCTGTTCCCATGGTTTAAACATTTGAAACTGTTTGGAGTACATTAGCTGTGCTTCTGGAGCACATCTTCCAGTTGAATTTAATCTGAAAGGAATCCAGTTTGCTCGCTCAGAGACCACTCCGTGATGTGAACCGGAGTGTGGTAAGCGGGAACAAACGGGGGATTAATTTCAAAAGTGCACTCGAGAGCTGAATGAACATGCTGAAACAGACTCTCCCTTTTTCTATCTTTTTAAGGCCAAATTTCAGACAAGAGGACATTTTTTCCACCAGTTTTTCAACTCTAGCAGAAATACTCTTTCTGACAGAGCCGTTGGGAGTTCTTTTTGCCAGCTTTATTTAATGGTTCACCCTTTAGTGGGAAATCAAACAAGAAGCAGGCACACATTTCAGTGCCCTATCCTACCCCACCCCAACTGTATCGAGGGCAGGAAGGCTTCTTCAGGCCTTGAATCACTCTACAGCAATGTCACCAGATCCTGCCGTATCTGGCAAATTCCCAGGGCAAACATATGGGAAGCATGTGTCATGATTTGGGGCAGGGGTTATTATTTTCTTAATCACTGCCACAACTGTGCTCTATGTTTTTTCTTTTCCCTGAAATGCCACTGGATTCAGTTTGAGCACAAGTGTTACTCCTCCTTGCCCCTCTGCTTTCATACAAAGGCTTTGCTTCACTCAAGAGACATAGAATGAAGATTAACTCGGTGAGAGATTACACCATGTAGGACTAAATCATTTTGCACTATCTGCTTCTCATTTGTCTTTTTCCTTTAAAATAAAATAACAAAACCCCCTATCCATTTCCCAGTAGCATTTTAGAGTTTCTATATCAGCTAGTTACCAACTCACTTTCCTTGTTTCTCCTGATACTTTTCTTTTTCAGGTACAAGAAACTAACATATGGCTGATATCAGAGTGGCAAGAAGGGAATTTCCCTACATTAAGAAGTTTATTTAACTGGATTTTGGTTTCAGGTCCATTCTTTTACATTTCCAACTAAAATAATTGCCTTTGGTGCAAGTGGCAGCTGGATTATGACTAATTTTTTATTATACAAATAAAGATTTTTCTGGAGTACTTTGGGTGCAAAACAGTAAAAGAATCCTAATAGAAATTTCAGAAGCACATTCTTGCTTGGTTTTTAGCAGTTTAAATTTGATTCAGTGTTTAGCTAATTAGCAGATCTTAGCTACTGAAATCACCACCAGATTTTTGATTGATTTTAAGTTCTTATGTCCAGTCAAGCAAAAAGAAATTATTGCATTAGAATACAAAAAGCGGATTTTGATGTCAACTCCAAATCACGATACAGATTATGGCAGAAATACCCTGATTATATGGAAACCTGCCTATGTACATTTATATAGTCCTTTGTTTCCTCTTTTCCATTTCTGACTGTCTTTTGCAGTGGATTCAGTCTCTATTTTGCACTGCTGGTACAAGGTATTTTCTGAGTACTTGAATTGTTTCCCTATATTCCTGCAAATATTCAAACACAGAGAAAAGGCAAAGTTCTAGGTAGAACTTGGGTCAAAAGTTCTTGAAAACCAGAACAGCTAGAGTGCCCAAATATCTGCACAAGGAGTGTATCTGGAACTGGTACACTCATCATTCTGGAAGGTTAGAGGAAAATATTACTGGGAGCATAAGCATGGTGTTCAGCTGCAGAGCAGTTCAGCCAAGAATACAGCAATTATTATTAAATATTATTGTGTCTTTTAGTCTTTATTTTTTTCCTAAATGACCTTACTGTTTAAATAAGGGCATTCACTGAGTTAAGGTTTTGACCTGAGATAATCCTTTTGGCTGTGGATATTAAGATAGAAATAACCATAGCAACCATAGAGAATTTCATAAAACATTTGTTTGCTTCTGTTTAGCTAGAAAAGTCCAAATAAAAAATGTCATATATATCTGGTGTGTGTTATACATTGTGCCATAAATGTCATTTGTTAGTTGTTTCTCTTTTTGTGGTTTGGGAGGAAATTCCAAATGTAGCTGAGGGAATCTGGCTTTAAACACACAGAGAGCCCTCATTGAAATGCATTCTGGGAGGACTGCAAGATGTTTTGTGCAAGCAAAATTTGCCTGCACATGATAAGAGATATTTTAGGAAAGCAAAGTAGAATCCGAGTAACTGAGAAAACATAGACAAGTTTCTTAAAGGGGTGTCTTATCATGATCCAGAAAAAGATGTTGTTTCATCAATGTATTCACGACTGGAAAAACTCCTGGTATCTCAGAAAGACAGAGATAATAAAACCTTTTTCTATAGGATAAATTTCTGTGCAATCTTTGTCCCCAACAAGGCTTTGTCTAAAGGAATATTCCTCAGAGGACTTCCCAAGGGACTTATGGATGGTATCATGTTCCAAACACTATTTAAGGCTACATTTTATCTTGTTTGATTTGTGACATGAAACATAAAATAAACATATCAGCACAGAATAATCCTAGTTTGAGACTGGTTTAATTTACCCCATACTCAAAAGGAATGTAACTGTCCAGACTGGAATTATCTTCCAGCGGTACAAGGCTGTGTTAATGACCATAGCTGGTAAAAATCTGATTTTGTATCTCATCTAGAAAACAGCACTTACAGTAGCACACTATGGAATTGTAGTGCACTGTTTGGTCAGTGGAAGAAGAGAGATCCCCTCAGTGAGTAACCCTGAGGTTTCAAAAATGCTGCTTTTACAATCTTTCCTGTAAATTTGAGCATTTGGTCAGTCCAACAGGATTTGTTCAGAGGGAAAGATATGCAAAATTGTAGTGAACTAGAGGCCTGACTAAGGCATTCTTCCCTCACCTCCTCATGCATTATGTTTCAGTCAGAGTCTGGGGAGACACCAAATTCAGTTGTTTTCAAAATGGAGCTTGGTAAGGTTAACAGAGCTGTAAACAGGGTGGCTCACGGCAGTCTGCTGAGCCAGAAGGTTGCTTCTGTCTTACATTCTGTGCTTGTCCTGTGAGAAGATGAAGCACTTTTGTGACTGAGATGGGATCAGGATGTAGCTTCATTCACCTGATAAGGCTTCAGGAAGAGAGAGAGAGGTTGGCTCTATGAGACATTTAGGCAGGGTGATACAGGGAAGTTCTCTTGACAAGACAGGACACAAGGACATCTTTGAGTCATTTCATATCTGGAATTGTCTCTAAACTGCAGGATAAAATGTGACCTTTGATTTGAAGCTAAAGAAATTTAAATTCTTGAAGTTTTTTTAATTTGATTCAGTACATACAGAATCCAGTAAAATCCAGCTATCAGTGAAGCTGGCTTCCTGATGTTTTCACTGCTTGCTATATTTGCACATTATTCTTTAAAAGGAGAGACAGTGGGCCAGGTACTGGTAACTCTGTGCAAAATACAGTCAAAAAAGAAGCAGGAGTTAATCTCATTCTGGAGATATGCCAAGCACTGCTTAAATCAGGAGCTGAGTCAAAGGAACTGAAGACATTTTGACATCTTGATCCAAGTAGGAAGAAGCCATCAAAGGCAGCTTGAGGCAAAATTCACTGGCTGCACACGTTGGAGTACTATCAAAGAAATCTTTGAGGTAACCCAGCCAGCATCGTGAAGAGAAAGCCTCAAGCCTCTCTGCACTTCAAGGCTCACCATAACTCATGCTTATTTTCAGAATGGCTGGTTCCTCACATTATGCATGGCTCAACCATTTCTGCTGTATCTCCTATTGTTGCAGAGTTGTATGGCAGCTCAGTGACCTTTCCAAAAGGGCAAATATCTGGTATTACATGCTGCAATGTAGCATGGGATATCAGTCCAGGCTGATCACAGGAGCAGTTGGGAAAAATAAGAATAGTCTTGAATATATTCTGGGCCTCAAGTTTCAACAAACACAACCCCTTTCTAATAATGATTCAACAATTTGTGCTTACCAGGGAGCAAAATTTTCTTCTTTTTTTTTCTTTTGTGGGGGTCATTGCCTATACTTAGGTGTCAACAGATCAACAGTAGTAATACGAATCTCAAAGGTTCAAAAAAAAAAAAAAACCCAAACAAATAAAAACTGTCACATGATCAAAAAGTAATGAGTTAGGACCTTTATAAAATTAAAACAAAGCACTGCCAGGAGCTTTAAGAGTGCTAAAAGGATGACAAATAATACATACCAATTCAGAATAAAGACACAAATTGCAATGTATTTGGACAAGAGTGAAGTATTCACACACAGATTCCAGAATATTTTCCAAGAGGGATGAACATATAGTGCTTTTGCAGATATTCACAGTATTTTATCATCACCCAAAGTATTTACATCATAAAGAACAAAAGCTATCTCTCAGCTTATATTGGAAAGCCAAGCCCAAGTAAAAAGCTTGGGGTTTAGGCTGAAAAGAGAAGCTAAGAGATCTCAGGAACTCTGAGCCTTCCTTCAGTGCTATTATATAGGTTTTTTTTAGTCTGTGTTATTAAAATAATAAAACTGCTATAATTTTGCCAAAGTAGCATATACTGAGGACATTTATTTTAAATATTGATCAAACAAAACCAATTGATAGAAAAAATTTAATGTTATTAATTACATAATTTAAATGTTGTTAATAGAAGGTTCACTTCCTTTTAAGTAAATATTGTCTTAAAGGGTACATTTTTCTGCGTCTTTGGAAGTGAAGACCAGCAGATCAATTAACAGCTATAACCTGTTAACTTCTCTGAACTGACTCTTATTGGATCCTAAGTCCACATAAAAATATCAGTTGATTTTGTGACATTTGATTTTGATGATCAAATGTCACTGATTTTAAAGATATATCACTCTAATATATTCCTTGCAAATTTGTTTGCTCAAGTGGTCAGAAATAATAGATGATCACTTATGAATCCCAGCATCACTATGGCTGTAAATAGTCAGATCATGCAGGTAATTTTCTTAGGAAAGAATGAATTGTGATTTCTTCTGTGCCATAAGGTAACTTGTCTCCAGTACCAAGTACCACATCTTAAGAAATACAACATTTGAAAAATCTATTGTCAGACTCAAATAAATAAACATGTTCTTATATAGCTCATATTTCTGTTTTACTGTTCTTTAGAAAGGACTGAACGCCTTGAATGCTCCATAAAGGACTGTGTTTTGCTTCAAGGGGTGACATTCACTGTACCTTAACTTCATCCATCTAAGTTATTACTGTAAATTCTCCTGGGGATGTACCCTACTTTTGCTTGTGACCAGACACTGAATTTATGCTCATAAATTTTGGTTACTGAACTCAGGTTAGATTCCTAAAGTAAACAACATAGTACATATTTAAGCTGTTATTTTAATCTTTGAGTTAGTAACACCAAAAACCAAACACCTCTATCAGGCACTGCCTAAGACCAGGTTGGCCTCAATATGTCTGTTTATCTATAACTATGAACATCCCCAAACTCATGGAGTCTCAACAGATAGCTGAAGAGCTTTCCTTGTAGAGAACAGGGACTTCTTCTCTTATCTATTTTCCACAGCCTGCTGTAGATGAACAAGCATCTCAGCTGTCCTTGGACTGGATTCTCAGTTAATTTTAGTTTTAACCTGCAGATATGAGCACCTATGACAGGTTTCTTAGACTGAAGACAGGTTCAGTGATTCACACCACAGGACATTAGTTAAGTGCATTTAATGCCAATTTTTAATGGGTGGAGGGAGTAAGGTGGTGTAAGATTTAGATTTTTTTTAAGGGAATCATGTATCACTGTTATCTTTATGCATATATTTGCCATCTAGTTTAATATAAAACTCCAGTCTGAGTGCTATGAATACCACATAATGCATAAAGACAGAAGTAGATCTCACTTGAGAAAATTGTCTGCTCAGATGGAAGACACACAGGGGACAAAACTCTCCACCTTGTTATTCATTGTGCTGATATAATTTAAAAAATCTTTAAGACATTGGTCACACACACAGAATCACACAGAATATTCTTCAGGATTATTGCTTTATGATCTTAGATTTCAACTAACTAATTTATGTTTGAGATGTTTGAAGGTATTTTCAAACAAAACATATATTTCTTCTATTTTTCTCCCTGTCAAAGCTGACATGAAAGAATCACATACGAATTTGTGGAAAATGTACTGTTACAGCATCTGAGTGAGGTTTTCAGCTTGGTGGACAAATTTTTTCCAATTTATTTCGTTGATTGGGTATTATTTCATTTTCACTGGTAGACGAAAGATGAATACCTAAGAACACCAAAGCTGTTCTAAACTAATAAATGTGAATATTAGTTGAAAAGTCAAGATTGTCTGCTCCATCTACATCAAGGTTAAAATGATACTTTTTGTCATCATCAAGTCTTTGTCTAGAAGTGTTCCTTTGGGAAAGGGTCCCACCAGTAGAATGAGCACTCCTGTGTAACAAAAGAAATTACATTGAAATCTGGAGCTATTTCATGCCAAGGAAAAGAAAACATTGGTTAGCAGAGGAAGGGGGACTCAAAAACACAGCTGCAAGGAAGAAAACTTGAAAAGTTGCTTTGCTTTGGCAGAGGATTTGTGTATAACTCAATCTTTGCTCTTGAAAGCAAGTTTATTTCCTTCCTATTGTTCTTTTTTAAAGTTACACAGGTTTCCTTCTACATTCTTAATATGTCAAAAGAAAATTGCAAATCCTATAACATGAAACTTGAAACTTTTTCAAACTTAAGGCTTCAGACTGTGAGAATCTAAGTATCATTGACCCATTCAGTCTTTTAAAAATTCAAATTATGTAATATTTATTACATCATTCCTCCCACTGCAGAGTTTTATGTCACACTGAACTTAAAGAAGATTAAGGAATTAAAGTATTAGAGAAGAAACATGGCATAAGAGGAAAATCCTGCACATACACACCTGGATTCCTTTTTCAAGTATAACATCTTTACTAGACATAAGTGACAATGACAGACAGGATAACAGCCAGATTTGAATGGATTGGGACAAATTAATACTAATAAAATGCATCACAGGTTATAAACAAGGTAAGATTTATAAATTACCTTTTCTTAGACCAATTGATATATCTGTAAAACCACAAAAACCCTTAGGCACACAGGTTCTATATTAGACTGAAGATGTAAAGCCGAGTTTAGGCATGAATAAGCATTTCAATGCCCCATACTCTGGTTTCTAGTTATTCTAGATTATTCTAGAATAATAATATTCAAGATTCTTGTTATTCTTGTAATGAAATGAAAAATATCAGGCTTTCCTGAGACTATACTAGGTTAGCAGATCCCAGACCAGAGTCTGAAACCTTACATTGATTTGCGAAATGAAAAAATTAGGGTTCTTGACTTGTAGCAGAAGAGGTTTAGGAAGTATTGGTTTAGAAAATCATGCCAATTGAAGATGCAAGAAATGATCTGGCATTATAACTAATGGGTCCAACTAGCCTACCCTTTCACCAATATTAGCTTTTTATCACCCAAACGAGGTCACGCAATTCACATACACCTCAGCTTTCCTTCTTTCATCTACGTTCAGTACAGGGGATAATGCACCTCCCTTACCCCAAAATATTGGGAAATATGAAGATCAAAAATTTCTATTAAAAATAGATTTATTTTGGATGACATTAAGACTTGGAAAGATTTGGCATCTATGGCACCTGATGGGCTTGCTGTCTATTCTGTTTGTGCTGTTTCTCCTTCATCACAAGCTTTTACAATATTGAGTCTTTTAAATTTAATTAGGACCTTATTTGATTCTCTTTCTGGATCTGGATTTGGCTCTGCTAATCATGGTCTGAATCTTTTTCTGTTCTCCATACCCAGTAAAAATATTATTAGATGGCTCTTTGTTGTGGTATTTTGCAATCTAAAATGTATGCTTCTCATTTGAAAATATTATACACATCAGCACAGTATTTCAGAGAGTATCATAGCTGGGCTGAGGAAATTAATAATTCTCATGTGAAGTGCATTCTTTAAATATGTATTTTAATTCTGCATTTATTCAGAAGTAATTCTAGGGATTTCTTCTCACTATTATTAAAAAAATAGACATTTCCTCCCTGATGTTTCCTTTGTCTTGGGACTTCGTAAACAAGACGTTACTGACCATGAGTACATGGGAAAATCATGTTCCAGTAGTTACCTCTGTAGGGATAAGCTGTAGGGGGATACTGGCTTGAGCATTGGAAAACCATAAAGTGAGTGCAGAAACAAGAGTTTAAGTATGAGGACAGAAGTTATGCAGGTCCAACCAGTGGGCCTGACTCATACTGTTAAATCTAATAGCTCTCTTATCAAATATAGTGTTAAGGTTTCTTTTCACATTTTTATGTACATATTGTCATATTCTATTTTACTGAGCTTTGGCACATTAATCTTAGAAAACTGCATTTAACTTGGGTTGTAGATCAATTTCTTAATTTGAATATGGAACATGCTGCTCCCTGATGCTCATCCTAGGAGCCACAATAGTCAGATGAATCCCAGCAAAGACTTAGGGATAGAGTTAGTTAGAAAATGTTGTTTTCCATGAGAACATTTAATGAAAAGCACACCTTGTGTATTTTGGTTGCAATTTTAAATACTTCAGCTTTAAAATGTTAAATCACTGCCATACGTTCCTCTTTTCACATATAGGTTGGGTTCCCCTTCTAGATGTCAAATACTGTTGTATTCAATAGGACCATTCACATGACTGTGGGATTTTGCAGCACATGGCATTTTGAGGAGCCACACAGAATGTGGAAGCTTTTGAAAAACATACTATAGTACCCCAGTATTGGAAACTCTTATCATTAGAAAAATGTCTGGTTTGCAAAATATAAATTAAAAAAAAAGCAGCAGGGAAAATCTAGATTCTTCATTCAGATACATTTGAAAGAAATACTTGTATACAGTCCCTGATTCATTTTTATTTCCAATCTACTTGGTTAATGGATTCTCATTTTACTATGTATATTTTGATCATAAATGTAATTTGTTTGTTACATGGTAACTATCAGATGATAGTATTATGTCTACAAAAATGCAGAAACCACCAATGCCAACACTGTTTCCAAGTCCTTTCTTTAAAGAAGTTCCATTTATCAACTAGAAGCACCAGAATCCTGAACCAAACTTTATGGATCTACAAATGCAGGTATCTCCCCTAACTTAAACAAAAATATACATTCCAGAAGAGATGATCCATGCCCCAGAAATACAAAAAAATAAGCAATTTATGGTTTAGAAAAAGAAACTATTGTCATCACCTTTACACAAACCATATTTCTGTGCCTAAGAAGAAGAGAAATTTGCATTGTTAACTCTATATAAGTCTATCCTACAACTTTGTCTGATGGGGATCAATCAGTAGCAGCACTGAACTCACCTTTTGCAAAATTCTTGTTAATAGTCCACCACTGGAATCAAACATGGGGTTACAATAAGTCTTCACATTTTTAAGGGATCCTTAAAGAATGCCTATGAAACAGTAACAGAGTTTTGATTTTTCTAATTGCCATTCAAGTTTTCTCTATAACTGGAGAGCTCTGTTTGCCACTCTTATGTTAACGCTACTGAGCCATGAACTCTTTGAGAACCCAGGGAATTCAGTCATGTCATACCTGGGGTTCTATCTTTGATTCTTGGCATCACCCCAAGCAATGCAGGACTTTAGGCACGCTAATGTAGTATTTGCATATGAGCCAAAAGACTTTTTTTTTTTTCCTCTGGCCTGTCTTTATTTACCTTATAGCTTAGGCATTCCTAAAATGCATTTGTGTTGACGAGCTAGCACAAAGGACATTATTAGTGCTTTTTGAGCAATGAAAACAAGTAAGCTAAGCAAAACACACTTTTGAATTTTTCTAGCTTTACATTGTAGGTTCACAGCTCCTTCCACATTGTTCTGTCAGCGTATTTTACTAGCCTATATCATTTTTATAGATCATGAACAGTAGAGGCCTAAATTTTGACCCCTGTCAGGCCCCAGTAAATCTAGTTTTCCACAATCTAACATAGCTTCTCTGTTTTCTGTTTTTCCATCAGCACTTCATGCACTCCCATGTACTTCCCTAGATCCTGGCAACTTTTAGCTTAAACAGAGACCAGTAGTATGGAACTTTGTCAAAATGTTCTGAAGATCCAAATAAATTATGCTGTGTTTTATCAGCTTTGTCTGCAGCCTCCTGAAGCATCAAGTTAGCCAAGACCTTTTCTTTCTAAATCATTCTTGTTATCTCTGTTAGTTTAGCACTATGTATTTACTTTTATAACGTGTCCTTTACTATAGTCTGTATTAAATACCACAGTGATGGGACTGCAGTTCCTTGAGAATGCCCTTTTCAACTTTGTGCAGAGCTGTAGTGTATTATCCATTCATTTCATATGTGGTATGTTAACTGAATAAAACAAGCTTTCCCATACTCTACTGCAAGGCAACCCCAAGTGCTTTATGAATCCTAGTGCCTTTTCTCCCTCAGTTTTCTATTTAATGTTCCACAGTTCCACAAAGATTTCCACTTTTGCTCCATAAAGTTTGTACAGATTCATCTTTGCAGATTTATACTGAATATTGTGAAGCCAATAAAGTTTTTACAGCAGAAGTTTTTGAAATGTGCTCAGCAATGTATAAAACCTTTGAAACATAGTTAAAATATTGTAGACTATTGTTCTGTTGTGAGAGGACCTCTATGCTGTGAGTTAAATGAGTTTTCATTATAACATGGATTACCAAATTTTGTAATGATTTTTGATTTGCTCTTATTTATAAAGGGAGTTCTTACTGGGATAAAAATTATTTTTATAATGTTTAAAACTGGCTACTTTCTGAATCTCAGGGACTTAATATGAAGCCAAGTTTTGAAGAATATTGGAACAATTCAGTTTTCCAAATGTATATAGGTGGAAAATTTCTGTTCTTAAAAATCCCTTCACAGAGCTCATTTTAAAAATACTTATGGATTTTTCATATTTCAACTTTGAAACTGTAAGGTTCTTTAGGCTTTCTTTTTACTTCAAAGCTAAGGTAAAGAATTACTAACATTTACATCTCTGGTTTTTTGAACCATTGGAACTACCTTCAGATTCAGTAGATTTCCAGTTATTATAAACCAGCTGCACACATGATGGTCAGAAAAATTTAGGGTTTTTTTAAATTACTATTATCAATGATATTGCTGTGTCAAGTCAAAATGAGCCTAAAACTACATTCCTGTTAGCTCTCAGAAGCCAGCAGATGGTTCTTTACTAAATGAAGGACATTGGGTTTGCTTAGAAGGCTCAAATCAGTTGCAAGATGTAAGTTTCCAGCATCATTTGAGAAGATTCAGGATGTTCTCCAGAAAATATCCCCCAGGAAAGGATATAAATCACTTGTAGTTTTTGGGCCGTACCTACTAGACCTTTGCAGATGTCTTAGGCAATTTGTTGTGCCAAAAATGGCATGAGATATTTGAATCCACAACAAAGTTTTGAAGATTCCTTTCTTTAGATACACTTAGAGATGTTTTTTCTGGATTACCTACCTGAAATGGTTATCTATCTATCTATCTATCTATCTATCTATCTATCTATCTATCTATCTATCTAATCTATCATCTATCTGTTGTTTATGGTCAACTGAGAAATACGCTCTTCTAGTGCACAACCCATCTTAACTTACTGTAGGAATCATTGAGGAGAAATCAGTCACATCCAGGAATCTTCTTTTATCTGCCTTACTTGTCTCTTGGATTCTGCGTAGATCCCATGGTACAGGTTTTGCTGGCCTGTATGTGTTGTATGCCCCAGTTCCCAAAAAATAACAAAATCCATCACCAATGCAGTACATGAGACAGAAAGGGGACCAAAGCCCCATTGCTCCCGTGAGCTGATGGGTGCCTCACTTCAGTGTAAAAGAACACAACATGCAGAATTGGGAAACAACATGTTTATGTCCACGTGTTCCTCATCCAAGGTACTAAACTCCACTGAGGACATTCATGCACACAGGACTACATGAAAAATCCATGGGGAAGTACCATTGTACTAACCCCCTTTTGTTTAAAAAATTATTTTCCATAACAAAGCTATTAGGAGGGCAGGTCTCTTAGTTATACTTCCATTTCTAAACAGACAAGGGATTTCAGCTCAGGGTTAGACTAATTCTTGAGATATATTTCCTCCTGGAACTAGAACTGCAATATTACAGTCTACAAAGAAAATTTTACAGAGCTATATAAACAAAGGACCATCTAGTGCTATTTACTTTATGTGTATTCAAAGAAGCAGCAGCTGTAACACTTAAAAGCAAAATATAATTGATCTAAATCACTAACCAATTCTCCCTCATCTTTCCTGTAGTACTGTACTTTATGGCATTGGTCAGCATGACTCAGTAATTTAAGAAAAAATTTTGAGCTTACTGGCTGAACTACTTTTTGCTAGCTTGCTATGACGTTTAAACTGCTATTTAAATTTTAATATGCAAGCCTCCATCCAAAACCAAATCAAAACAAAACAAAACAAAATTAAATAACCCAAACACAATTTAAAAAACCCAACCAAAACCAAAACCAACAAAAAAAAAGAAAGAAAAAAAAAGAAAACCCAAACCAAAGAAAAACAAAAGCAAAAAAATCAAACAACAACAAAAAAGCTTCACAAAAAAACCACAAACTGAAAGAAAGGGTGGAGGAAAGGTGCACAAGACAAGACTGGGAAAAAAAGGAAAAAACTGACTCTGTTCAATAATCCCACATGGTCATTAGCCGTAACATTTTATTTTGTCTTTTTTTGTGTGAGAAAGTGTAATAAGCCTGCATTGATCAACGGACCTTATTCTTTGGGGAAACATGAGTCACAGATGCATAGTTTGGAGACACTCTTAAAAATATTATCTCGCAAGTGTTGTGTGAAGCTTTACAGACTTCTTCCTGCAAATCTTCTATGTCACTGTTAGAACCATGTCCAAAGTATTTACATCTAAACAACTTATGGCATCTGTCAATAAAAAATCTGTCTGCTCCAAAACATTTCTAAGTGCAACTTTTAAACTGCATAAACAGGAGTGAACTAGTAGCAGTCTAAAGTTGTCATCATTGACAGTTATGATTTATCTTAACTCTCCCTAGCCATTTGGCTAAAGTTTTAAGTAAACACTTTCAGTCTTCCTCATGTTCTCTTTACTGCCACCTCCCACTAATAAGAGATGTTGCCAAGAAAAGCAGCCAGACAGTTCATTTACCTCCCAAACTTGCCTGAAAGTAGCTCGCCTGGTTTAGACAAGGGTCGAAACTACTACTGCACATTTTCAACAGATGGAACAATGCTTCACAAATTATTTACATTGAAGTTATTTGCTTTCAGGATGTGTGTTTAACGAATGGTTAGTTGAATGAAATATTGCAGCTCAGATAGAAATGCAAGCAATTCAAGCAAGCCATTTATGGTGATAGATGTAGCTGTGATCCTTAATTTTCTACAAAGCATTGTAGCATTTTGTACTCATTCTTCAATAGCTCCTTGAATCTGACAAATGTATGGTTTCTATTTTCACCCTCTTCCTCCTCTGCTACCCCCTCCCCTGCAGGCATGTTTCCATTAATCAGCTGTGTTGCAGTAATACCTTACACTGATAAGACATTCTCTCATTAACAGATCTTCAGAGATCTTCACAGATATGATGAAAAACTCATAATTATCATCATTTAAAAAATGAAGACATGAAGGCATTACAAAGCTTAATCTGTTAATTGAAGCCAGACAACAAAATACAGACATGAAAGCTGAAAACCCAGCTCCTCCTTCTCTGTTCAGTCTCACATACTGTGCTATTTTTCTTAAGAAATATTTGAAGTAACGTCACTGCTGGTAGCTCCAATCACCATAGTTCTGAAACTTTAACCAGGAGAAAGAATTGCATAGGAACTTCATTTCTAGTGGTTGCTGAAGGAGAAAATCCATATGGAGTTTCCCCTGTCACAATCTGCTTGAATTGGACAGCATATCACTGCTATATAACATCCCCTTTCTTCAAAACATTTATGAAAATAACAGTTACCAAATGTGCTTAGGTAATTTTTAGGCAGACTGGTGTGTTGTAAGAAAATCAGAGAGTAACTTCAAACAAAAGGAGCACTCCATCTTGAAATATTTTCATCTCCATATCAATCCAAAGTGAAAGTCTCCCATTTCATTTAGGTTTCTGATAAATGTGCCTTCAATATTCTGTTTGTCAGTAGTCTAATAAATAATTTCTTTAATACTTCAGTCTACTAATCAGATTAGAAAAAGTTTCTTCTTACCTACTGAAAGCAAAAATAATGTTCCTGACACCAGTAGAATTCTGTTTGGACCTGAAGAGAGGGGAACACCATATAGAATCCCAAATAAAGGTTTAATATTCTGAAGAATGAGCAAATATCAAGAAAGGATTTACCTCCATTTGTGGGTTTCCTTGTTACTTTCTGTTCTTCCAAGAGGAACATGAGATAACACTCACCGGAAGGATTTTCTGCCTTTTCGTTGGAACTTTATGGTTCTTTCACACTTGTAGGGAGCACAAGGTAAAAACTAAGATTTACCAGCCTTTCCTTGGGCTGTGGACATCAAAATGGACTTGTCTGAAATGTCCATTTTATCTGAACCAGTGTCTTATAATTTTATGCTTCATGTCTTTGAAATTACCCCAAATGATTTTATATTTAAGACAAGTTTAAAACAGAAAAAAAAAAAAAGTGGGGTTTTTCACCAAAGAAAAAGGTTAAGTTCTTTATGATAGATGTGTAAGTTTCTACAAAAGCATAAAAATGAAAAGCCTCATCCCATAATTTAAAAATAACTTTAGCTTCTCCACTATCTGAGGTTCTCTTGCACCCTGTATTCTTCCTTTCCTAAGGACAGTGTCACTGCTTCCTTCTTCATCTTTTCTTTCACCAGAATATTCTTTCAAAACCTTTTGTTTAGTAGGAATTTAGTTCCACTGCAAAGGCATACTGTATGTGTTACTTTCCTATTCCTTCAGCTTGGACTGAGGTTTTCATCTTTCTTGGCAGTTTGTTCTGAAATTATATTTATTCAAAGTAATATCCTTAGCTAGCACATTGTTGCTTTAGTGACCAATCTGTAGTATGTAACAATTTACAGGTAGTCATTAATTTTATAAATCATATCTGAGAAGGTTTTGCAGGACACCTGTTTTATCAAGCCTATAGGACCAATTCACATAATCCCACTTTAGGCAAAAAAGTGCTAATCTCTTTAGGCTGCCTGTATAAGAAATGGGAGAGTTAGACCCCTCTATAGAGCAATTTGGTGTACATAGCTCAGTGGCATGTAAATCCATAAAGCTTCTTAGTGGAGCTCAATGCATCCCAGCAGTGATGAAGGCTGTACTGGGCTGTACCAACAGAAGCATAGTCAAGAGTGTGAGGGAAGTGATTATTCTCTTATTTGACACTCATTTCAGACCACATCTGCAGTACTGCATCTAGTTTTGTAGCCCTCCCAGCTTAAAAGACATCAAAAACTGTGGCAGTCGTGGCTGGAGTGCATGACTTAGGAGAAAAGCTAAGGGAACTGAGGCTGCTCCTCCTGGAGAAGCAATTCCTTTGAGGACCTATCCATACCTACAGGAAGACCAGGCACATCACTGAAGTGTGTGGTAGGAGGATGAACAACAATGGTCATAAACTGAAACATGGTCAATTTTGACCAACTATGAAAAAAAAGCATTTTCAGCCTAAGGATGGTCCAGCACTGGAACAATTTACCCACAGAGGCTGTGCAGCATCCACTCTTGTGGGTTTTCTAGTTATAGCTGGGAAAAGTCCTGAGAAACCTGACATCATATCTAACCCTGCTTAGAACAGGACATTTAAGTGGGAACTCAGGAGGTTCTTTCCAATGTGGATAATTTTAACCCTCTACAAAATTAAATAGGAAAGAAATCTCTTGTTTCAATCCATAAAAATGGGATCAAACACAGTCTTAAAGCCTGTAAGTCTTTTGTCTTCCATCAGTGTAAGTCAAGACATAACTGAAGTGCATGGCTACAAAGTGGAACAAAAATGCTCTAAGTGAAATAGCTCCAGGCCCCTGGGTTTTATGTCTGTGAGAACTATTTCAGACTGGTGAAATCCTAAAGTGAACATCTCCCTTGTGTGCTCCCTGCCCCATCAGAGGACATGATACGTGTTTCCTAACATATGGGCTGTGGCATTTTTAGTCTGTTTCCTGTGTAACATCAGGATCAGAAATAAGTAATATGCAAACATTAATGCAGCAGTATACATGGCATGGAGAATTAAGCATTGCTAACCACTAAAATAATGGAAAAAATGAAGCAGAGAGGGACCAAAAGAATAAAAATCAACACAAAATAATTCAAACACACACTCATTCAAGTCAGGATCTGTGCCCAAGAACACCCTGAATGCTAAAACGTGAATGTGAAAGATGGAAATGAAAACACAATTAAAACTTTAATTTAAACTTGACTGAGCTGCTTCTGGCTGACGTCAAGGTTTGCATGATCATAAGAGATATTGTAGACACCCTAGTGAGTAGTTCAAGCATATCTTAAGAGAAAAAGAATACTCAGAAACAGTACAAAAATACTAGAAGGCCTAGAAATTGAGGAAGAAAGGCAGGAAATTTTGTTTGGGTGCCTATCCAAAGGAAGGACAGCTTGATAACTGCCAGCTAATATTTTAAATTAGAAGGAAATGCTTCAGTTGTCTAACAGCAGAAGCTGTAGTGGTTAGAAGCCCAAGGACAAAGGATGTAGGAAACACAAGGACAAGAATGGAGGAATTTGACTCACATGTGAAAAAATTTCCATGAGTGCAATTTAGTATTAAATAGCAGCATCCTTCCATCATTTCAGAGGCCATTTCTTTAGAGGGAGCTGAATGCAAGTTGAATAATGCGAAAAGTGTTTGGTTGAGAGGTTGGAATGTTGTTCCCAGCAATGAAAAAATGGCCACCAGTAAACAATATCCCTTCTTTCTGAACAGCTCATTTTTCAAAATTGGGAGTTCTGTGTATATTGGAACATATATATATATAATGTTGATATAGCACAGTGTGTCATATGTAACACAATACCATACAGAGCATGCTGAATAAAATTAAATTGAAAGTATAATTTTATATTATTCAATATTTAATATATTACAACTATTCTAAAAGTTTGTAAACTCTTATCAAAAATTTCTGTGTATGGTATTCAGAGAATTCAGAAGTTGTATTCTGTATTTGATAGAGTGGAAAAAATATGTAAAAGGACTGTGATTGTGATACATTTTGTCACAAAGTGAGTATTTACCCATTACAAAAGGCATCTTCTTTCTTACAGAAAACTGGAAGATCTCACAGTTATTATTTACCTTTTGAAATTATAACTGCATCCACCTCTGCAAGCCCTACCTTGGGTTTGGCAGAAAGGCACCATGTTTTGGAGAAACAAGGCAGATAATTCAGTTGTGGGTCTCCTTGCAGACAGTTCAGTTCTCCTTCAATTTATTTAGCTGCTTTTGCCAAGGAGACTGCCCTGAATGCAGACACACTACGTGGGATCAGTGCCACACCTGAATTATGCCAGTGAAGACCAGCTAAACCAAACCATGCAAACACCATGCAGGAGCATCTTAGTAATTTTGGAAAGGAATAGAAGTCAGCTCTGCACTGGGTACCTGCATTGAAACCCTACCAAACAGAAATAGAACTATGTATTAAGAAAAATCAGGTGGAAGAGGGGTTTGATATGATTCAAGTTGTCACATGAAATCGAAGTTTATCAGTAATTCATGATAAGAAATTTTAAAAAATACTGTTTCTATGGAATTAAGCAATTTACTGAGAATTGATTAAAGCAATGTACTTGCACATACATAATATCTAAAAACTTCTGTCCTTTTATTGCATTTTTATAACTGCTATGTAACCTTGAAAACAAATTACAAACATCTGATAGTTTTGGGGGGATAATGTCTTTATCTGGTTGCCTGTGGTCTTTGCTGTTGGAAAATTTGACCGCAAATCACAAATTTCAACTAGCACATGCTGATGTGCAATTGCTAGATCATGTAGACCACTTCTCTCTCTTTGTATTTTTTCTTGCATTTTGCAAGATGACACATGCTTGGATGAAAGCAAGTCAATAGTTAATTTGCCCATTTGTTTTGTGCGTGCGGACAATGAAAACCACTGAAAGAGTGCAGAATCTCAATTTGGATCAGAATACTGTAGTTCAAGCCCAGTTTTTATATTTTATCTTTGACTCGTAATATCATTATTAACAACATGTTTTTGCAGTTTATTGTGTCACTGCTATTATTTATATAGTATCATAAATGCACACCAAGGTTTAAAGCAATGATCCATAAACTGTAAGTGAATGAAAATGGGGCAGAAATCAATCCTGACACCTAAACTCCTCTGAGCTTTGGAGAAATGCTGTTGAAAATGCAATGTTAATGGGAGAACTTGCATTTTGGAGAGGCTGGATCAAACCCACATGCTTGAACTTTTGTAAAGTTTGGTACCAGACCTCAACTTTTCTAGTTCTCAGACCAGTTAACTCTGCAGTGCATGGTTACCAAAGGTGGTGTCACATACCCTCCTCTACTTTTCAGCCATGTGCATTATTCAGAGGTGAAGCATTAATCTTCTGGTAAGTTCCTTTATTATGGTCTTCTCAGGAAAAGTACTGAAATCACTGTCTGATGACAAAAAGTGCTGAAATAAACATGTATTTAATCATTAATGACTAAGCATAAATATCATCTTGGCTGCTTCTAGAGACCTCAGTGTGGTGTGGGATAAAAGTGATATCCCTTGATTTATTCCTGTGATTACTCTAAATCTTGCTGCTCTGAGGCAAGCTGGGCAGCTACAACACCCACATGCAAGTTCTGGAATTAAATTTTCTAGCACTTAGAAAATTAGTACTTAAAAAAAGAGCTGATGCTCTTGCTTGGCTGGTTCTAATAAAGTCATTACTGGGTCAGGTCTAGAGCAACTTGTGGAACTGTTTAATGCCCAGTTTGTTGGGCATTTTTTATTTTAACTGACCATTATATTTTTAGATAATTTGCCTGTTTATAAAATGCAAAGAGGATGAAGAACAATTAAATGCAAAATGAATTGAATGCTCAAAATTCTGTATGGTTTTGAGTGAAAAGAGGCACAAATAGTTTTAATCTTTTTTCTTACAATGCAATTTTAAGTGAAGACATTTTATACTCTGTAGATGAATAGTTTTCTTATTGAAATGATCCTGTAGCTTTTTAAAGCAAGTGTTCTACAGAAATAGATCAATTTTATGTAAAAATTGCTTGAAGTAAAAAAATATGAAAAATCAGATATTTAAAATATCATATAGAGATGTCAAAGTGTCTGAAATCAATTTGTCTTTAAACAACATTCACCTGAATTAGTGAAGTGTGTTAAAAGAGCTATAATTTTGGTTATTCATTGTCACATTCTTGTGTTTTCTTTGTCTACCTGTCTAAACTGTATTTCTGACAATGCACATGTTTTGACATTTTTGTGCCATTTCTATAAGTTATTCTCCCCTGGGGAAAAAAAAAAAAAAAAAAAAAAAAGTTTTGGCCTTAAATTGTCCTTTAGTTAAGGTGCAACACACAGTTCTATGGATAAGCAGGGATTCACCTTCCTGTAAGAGAATTCTTACCCTTCGCAATATAAGATCTATTACTACTTATTAATTCCATTACAGTTATGTTTTAAACCCTAAAGAACATTAGAGCATAATCTTGGTACACATTAATATCCACAATACTGGTATCTTACCGGAAGCAGGTTTTAAGGATAGAAAAAAACCCACTAGCCTGATTGAAAATGTAGTTGAGAATTTCTTCCCAAGCATAAGGGGAAGTGGGAGAGGCTGCTGAGGCATCTGTGATGATGATAAGAACTAGTACCATTAGTGAAGTGATGGTGAAAGTTGACTGAACAATCCGACATTAGATTTGATAGGGGCTATACCAAGGATAAGCCAAGGCCAAGTGTTTGTGAAGAGAGTGGGAAATAGTTCAGACTGGAGCAATGCAGGATTTCTAGTTAAATTTAGGTTTGTTATGAATTCAGTGGAAACTGTAAATCCTACCATATATGTGTAGTACACATACAAGGAAGAGTGAAGTTGTCAGAGAAGAATAAGGTGCCACATTTATATCCAAAATCTTACGGACAGGATATTCTGGTCTGGTCACAAAATACCTTTTCTCAGTTCCCTCAACCTGGAAATTTTAGTAGTTTTATCATACCATCTAATACATTACCAAAATGATAAATTCCTCCTGGTGATAAGACAGTTCTAACTCACCAAGGACAATAATATATGTCCCAAAGAACAGATCAACTTTTCCTGGGTACATGGATAATTGCTGGGCCAAAAAGTCACTTTCACTCTCTTGTACTCTCTCTTAATGGTCATTTAAATGCATGTAATGATCTAACTCCATCCTGAGTGTTTTCAGCCTCAGTGAAGTATACTCACTAGGGAAGATACCCAGCTGCTTGCTGGTGACTTCGGTTCAAATCCACCCACTCTCAACTTCAGCACACAATGTCTTCCTCCCACCCTGTGCCCTGCAGTTGTGAGGCATTTTTCTGGAAGAAGTAAGAGATGGCTTTTGATACCCTGAGACAAATTAGAGAATTGAGGCAGCTCCAGATGTCTTGGCTGTGTTCTGCAAAACTCTGCTACTGGATAGGAGAGAATTAGTGCAACCTTTTCCTATTCAGTTTGATCAATTTGGCCCTCACTTTCTATTTTCTGTTGGAAATTTAAAAAGTTAATTATGGCCTAAAAGAAACCCACTGCACTAAACTTTAAACTTTATTTTATTTTCTCAATATACCAAGATATGTAAAAAAGCCGTCACATTTGCTTCTCTCTGTAACACCTGTTATACATTTTCACGTAGTATTCCTATATGTACAAAAAGATAAGTCTAATGAGGTTTAATTTTCATTTTAGCATCCAAAAATTAAATAGATACATATATATAATTGTTCTTTTGTTATTTGGTTTTTTTTGTTTTTTTCTTTAATATAAAAGTCACCAATATATGCACTTGTTTGCAACTTTTTAAAAGACCTAAAACATTTACCATGGAAGGTTGTAGGAAAATGGCTGAATGCCATTCCCAAGTGATATGAAGTCATACAAGTTTATTGCCTCTGATTTCAGCTACTATTATGTTACGCTTTCAAAGTGTTCTGAGATGGATATGACAAAACTAAAGAAAACCTTCTGTAAGGTTTTCTTCCTTTTATGGAATTCTATTTTGTTCTGAAAAGTTTGTGGCAGAGAAACAATTAAACCAGCTATTCTAATTTTGCTATATAACTAAATTTTATCTTGATTTTTTTTATGTTTAACTAATTGCTTTTTCCAGAAGACACAATCTGAAGATGCTCTGAGCTAAAGCATCCACTGATCCTGTGGATCTACAAAAAGCTGATTGGTGATTTATTTAATCTAAATTTCTTTTGCAATGCTTTGTACAAGCAGTACAATTCCGCTGTTTAGCACCTTTCTTCTATATAAAACTTACAAATCTTGGCCTTTCTATTAATTTATTGTAAGTTTTTGCAATTCATCTGTAAGTGATTCTAAAATCATATAGCAGTTTTCTTTAGCCTAGTAATCAACAGAGCTCAGGATCAACTGCCCGTGAAAGAAAGTTACTACAAGTTGGAATAATGGATCTATTAGAGGATGGACTACAATGCTGGTAACAAGAATGAATGAGCTTGAACAGGATTTTGAGTAACATCAAGACACAACTGAATTTTGAGCTAGTAAATACTGTTTGGTCTCTATCTAATGCTCAGAATTAATTTGTCCAGTCATGTCTGACAACGCCCTGTATATTCCTGAACTTATGTGTCCAAGCTCTGTTGTTGTGCTTGGCTATGGCAACAACTGCACTCAACATTTTTATCAGGAACACAGGGGACAGTTGTTTGGTCTTTTTCTGTCTCTTTCTGTGCATAACATTTTTGGGGGTTTTTTTGTTTGGGATTTTTTTAAAAAACTCTTCCCACTGTGCCATTTCACAAAACTTATTTTCTGTGGTGACCCCTGGGACTCCTGGCCTTTCTCAGTGCCGCACTGTGGCTTCATGGTGACACAAAACAGGCTGCTCTGCTGGAACAGACTGTGCAACCAGCTGCCACATTTCCTTCAGATAGTCTGGGTGTCATGTCTTGATGAAGCAGTCTTGATATCACATCCCCTTCTTTGGGAACTGTGCAGACCAAAGTGCCACTCATAGAGACTGGGACAGTGGCTTGAATAACTGATAGGGAAATTCCCCCGTGGGTAGCATTCCTGTTCAACCAGCAGCTTCCAAGTCGCATCAGGATTTTTATTTAGATTTTCCATACCCTGATGTTGCTGTCTTTAAGCTTTCAAGCCACTTTAACACAGATGCAGTTGAATAACATCTAATCATACAACAAGGATCAGAGAAAGCGGAACATTAAATCAGACACATAATAAAATTTTTCATTAACAGAAAAAGAAAACACTGTGAACAATATTTGTGATCTTGTTTGAGAACAAAATTGTTAGATTTTCATATTTCATATTTATAAAATGTCATTTAAATTCCAGGGAATGCTTACATAATTTCCTTTTTGAACGGCTTTAATTTAATATAGGCATAATTTTAAACTAGTATATTGGGCAATCAAACATCTTAGAAGCTTCTTTCTGGCAAAAGCAATTCAACAAAATCAAGATAAACTCATGAAAAGTTTGGTTGTTGAGAATTTTTATTTTAATAAAGTGCCCAAAAGAAAAACAAATACTTCTATCTACTAAAAAGGTATGTTCTGTTTTTTTTCTCTAGAGCAAACAAAACAGTTTATTATCACAGATTCTGATTATTTCTAAAAGAAGTAGAAACATACATTTTCATACACTTTCCTATCTAAGTGGGAAGCTTTTGATATGAAAGATAAAATATGCAAAGCTGTCTAGAACTTTAAGAGGGAAAATACTATGAAATTTGACAGAAGTTTTTCTCTACAGGTCCGATCAAAATTTGAATATTAAAGGAATACTGCTAAAAAAACCATGAATATAGATAAAGATAAGTTACTTCTTGAAAATCATCTGACTATTTAATTGCAATAACAAAATGCAGATTTTCATCTCGTAAAGTTTCCATCTGGAACACTGTTAAAATGCAGCAAACCCAATTAGTTATTAAGAAAGCAATGCAATCAAGACCGAAAACAATAGGTGGCAATATCTCCCAGCGAGCTTGATGTGTGAAGTTCAGTGCCATGTGCAATCTGCTGCCACATCCACTATCAATACTTTCCCTCTGAGTCACACGTGAGCGCTGAGAACAGCGAGAGTGTCCACGGAACTCGATGTACGTCCAGCAGGACAGCGTCTGTCCAGCCTGCGGAAGAACAGGCGTCACCAGGCTCTGCTCAGAGCCACCCGAGCCTCATTCAGGCAAGGGCAACAGGTGAGCATTCAGGATCTGTGGAAAGCAAGAATTCCGTGGGTTTTTGTTCTAAATAAGTGCTGTTCTACTTTTATGCCACCCTGTTTAGCTGCAGAACAACTACTCAGTCTCTAGCTTGTTCACTTCAATTAAAGTGTAAATGAAAGACTCCTCTACAGCGAGCTAATTTATTCAAGAGTAGATTTTAAGCTTCTTTATTTCTGTCCTTCATATCTTTTCAGCTGATTGACTCATATGGGAATGGATAGAGCAAAGCAATTCATTCAGTGCTAGTAGCAGCACAGAGGTTGCTGGAAATCAGCAGATCCAGATTTTATTCCTGATTTTGTCACTGAGCTGATCTTTTTTGAAGCCTCCAATGCATTTTTTGGTCTATTTAGAATGTGATTCCTCTGGATTAGGGTTTTGGGGGTCGTTCTCTTTACTACATGCCTGCAAAGGGCCTCTTGCAAAGGGTCTTGGTTTTGGCAGCAGTGTTTATCAACTCCTGGAGGGTAGCTCAGGGAAACTTTGTGGCCTCTGTGGTCCTGGAAGGAAGGATCCTTGTTCAAACAGCAGGGAAATATGGGAAGCCAAATATCATCCTTTGTCTTCCCTTCTTGTTCACTAACTTTGACTACATTTGAAGAAGTAACCATGCAAATGACACTAATTAAAAAAAAAAAAAATCAGATAGGCCTCTCTGGAATTTTCATCCTAATTCAAAAACAGAATAACAGTTTGTGGTATAGAGAGTAGCACTTTTTAGTTTTTTATCTGGGGAGAGAAGTGACATGTACTAAGGTAAGGAAAGAATATAGGGACATAATTGACCCTATATATGTATTGGCAGCTTTGAAAAAGGCACATAAGCCACCTTCAGATATAACACGATTTTCCAGCAAGATCTACTCCTTTGTGCCTAACTAACTGGCTGGTTAAAAAAAAATAGACAAAAACCAACCGATGAAACAAAACTTCATAACAAGCTGCTGTTAAAAATGCTGCTTTTTTTGTAAGCCACAGATTTTGAGCTGACTAATTCTCCAAGAAACTTTGCAGTGTATGATAAGAGTTAAACCATCTTCCTAAGAATCACCATCCCCCTGTCTTGTGCAGCTGTTTGTATGGAGATCTCTACCATAGAATGGCCACATATGGAGAAAGATATATACCTTGTTTTCAAACCTTAAACTAATGAACTGGTCTCCCATTTGGTGTCTAAATTTTGGTCTTCCATTTATCAATTTTACTTTTCTCTCTCACTTTAAAATTTAGTCTAGTTCAAGCCAGGTTGAAAGATATGATTTCCAAAATATTCACCAAGTCCACTTGGTGGATAGTAGTTTTTTTTTCCAGAAAACTAAACCAAATACCAGCACTCAGTGCTTGCAAAAATCCATTAAATTATCTACCTTAAATGAAATTATTTAGGCTATCAAATGACTGCAGTAAAGGAAAGAACTCCTCATAATATGTTTTATTTAATCATTGAATCAGACCATTTTATAGTGACACTAGACTTTCAGTTCAAGTGTGAAAATCACAAACTGCTTTTAATATCATCTCTGTTGATATTCATCTGATGCTACTACTTGACTACAGGTTTTATTCTGAAAAATGTTGACGTGGTTTGATAAAGGTGTTGCTAAACCAAGAGAAGTCTTGAAATTAGGTAAAATGAAAGTCTTGAAATATGGTAAAATGAACTTAAAATAAGCATGTGCTTCTTACTTTAAAGTTTTATAGTAGATAATACGTCCACATGGAAAAATAACTCCTCTTTCTTAGAGAGAAAAGAATGAGTTAAACAATACACATTAAAAGAATTGAAAGTATTAGCAGTTTGGATGCCTGTATTGCACAGAAGAGAGGATTAGAAAATGGTGATAGTGCCAGGATACTTCAAGGCTATGTCTTTTTCCTACTTCATTGTCCTAGAGAGCAATCTTGATAAATACATTAAGGGGTCATTCTCCAAGTTTTTACAGCACCATTCTAACATTAAAAGACACTACAAGTTACATAGCAGAAGCAAGTGCAGAGCTTGTGTAAGCTGAAGCTGGCAGATCCCTGGCAGCTGTAACCCAGTTAGTATGAACCCAGTGGAGATTCTCAAAAAGCACCTGCACTTCTAACCCTTGTCACAGCAATGATTTCATTCCAATTGTTACCCTTGCTCCTACATTGGAGTAATCATCCCAGCGTCTCGCCTCTAATTGTAACCAGACCTCCCTCTGATTACCCAGGGGTATCTCAATAGTGGCTTCATTAATGAAAACAGGCTGCTCTCTGTCCCTGGGACAAGTGCAAGAGAAATATTGATTTGGTCTCCAGTTGGAGGTCTGGTCAAGCTTGGACAAAAACTGCAATCTGTTTTGGCATTTGTTGCATGAGAGGGGGAGAAAGATCCCCTGAAGTAAGCAGTGTGATGAAAAAAGATTTTTTTTAAAATTTTAATATATATAATTCATATATATTATTTATATTATCAGCTACTTCATATTTTTAATCAGTGACTTATTTTGGTAAGATGAAATGTGTTAATGAGTTGTTCACATCTCTTTGGAATCAAGCTTCGATTGAGTGATCAAATCTCTTAAACTTCTTTGAAAAAAACCCAACTCTTTAAGTTTCTTGGGAAAGTTGCTGTTCAAATTGAACAAGAAAAGGAAATGGGCCTGGGGGAGATTCATAGGGTGGAGACATAATAAAGGAAATGAAAAACGGAATGCTTTTCTTTCTGTAGCTTCACAAACATTTGTTAGATATTTAATTAACTTCATATTTGGTTCTGCAGGCTGGATCCCACATTAGTAGCTTCAGTTGCTAAATATGCAAAATTCGAACAGTTATTACTGTTTTAATTAGCAAAATTGTTAGCCATGTTCTCTTGGTGTTGGTTTAGGGAGGCCCCATGAAGTGGCACACAAACGTCCAGTATCTTGCCAGTTTTGTTTTCTATTTTGGCTGATTAATTCAGACACAGAAAGAAGATTAACTTCCTTGATTTTAATGAATTATTATTATAATGTTGAGTACTGATACCATCCTCAGTCAAGTGCAGACTGTGAGCACTTTTTTGTGCTTGTTACTCTGGTTTTTTAATAAAACTTTTCTTCTTTTTCCACAACACTCTTCTTACCTCAGGGGACAGAGCACATCCCCGACCAACAGTGTGTGCTGGCAGCCACCCAGCTGGTCCACAGGGAAAAAGGGTCACCTACTTCTGAATCTCTAAGAGATAGTTTGTGGGTTTTGTTGCCTTTTTTAGCTCTATCTCTATGATTTATGAAATCATCATGTCAACCTTCTACAATATAGGAATTTGTTACAGATTAACACTCAACTATCAGATCCAAATGGGGGAAAGGCGAACAGTTGATGCTGCCTAACTTGGAGAAATATCTGAAGAACTGTGCCTGTAGAGAGGATTAGAAGACTGCAATGCTTGCCAATAAAACCATAGCCTTTGATTTAATAAAAATAAGGCCTTGTTCTCATTTACTGCATGCTACAACTTACTCATCGGTACCTCTCCTCTACTTTGGGCTCTGTTTCTGAAGCTGAAGGAACAGGTTTCTTGTCTTTCCTTCAATTTATGTATATTCACCCTAACCAAAATGTCTTTGTGCCACATGATTCACTGATTTGTTCAGTTGAGTTTCAAGTAACAAGACTGTTTTGTAGAAAACCAAGCCCATACTTCAGTCAAAGGTGATTATTTTCTCTTTATTAAATATAAATGCTAAATTTTCTCCAAATACCAGCATGTAGTTTACTTTTCAATACAAGTACAGTAATTTGTAAGCAGACTGTTCACAGTACAGCCTGTAGTGGCTGTGACAATTTTAAGGCTCTTGATATTATTGAAAAATTCACTTTAATGTATTATTTCTCACAAAAAGATTCACAAAGGTTATCTTGTTTTAACTATAGCAGTCAAAACAATAAGCAGATATAGGGTTAAAAAACATGAGCTTGTATAAAATTTATGGCTTTCTAGTTTTATGTTGCAGAAGCTGTTTTCCTGAGAGGACTTGGACGAACCTTAAGACCACGTTATGAAAGATTGGGAGAGACATGGAAATTGTTAAGCTGGCATTTCACTACTTTGACTCCCTAAGTATATAAATTATGCTGTGACTTGCATATGATTTTTATAGTTTTTTAATCATATTTAAAACTGTAAATATAAATTTTAAAGCATTTTAATGCAAACAAATATAAGTCTGTATAGAATAAACTCACATTTCTACCTTTTCTTTTTTCATCTTTGCTTCACTCTAAATATTTCTAAATACACTACACTAAATATTTCAGCCCTAAATATTTCATTACACTAAATATTTCTGCCCTCACCATAAAATAACTTAAAATATTTGGACACTCATAATGTGAAGGAATATTTAGTATTTTTAAGAAAAACTCTGTACTGGATTTTTATCTCCTTTTTATTTACCAATTCCTCAATCTGTATTATACATTTGTGCATAACACCTAAATGAAATGCATTGACCATCTATCAGGGTTCTTTTAGAAAAAAACGCCATATCTAGTGTTCCTTGTCCACCTAAAATTCTTTTGTCAGTAGAAATACTGGGAATACAGAAATGGATCCCAGGAGGGATATATAGTAGCTATGAATATTATGTTAGCTGACCACAGAGCAGAGCTGTTGCTGGCACAAAACAGAGACAGCTCATTAGAGAAAAGAGTATTGTAGTAGTGGAAGAAGTTATGCTTCAAATTGCTTTCCAAATGTGGCAGTTAGAAATGAGATGGACTACAACACCTAAAAAGGATGGATGATCACTAGGTTAAATTATGGGATTTTAATTCTAGGAGAGATCTTTGCCAGTGAGATTTGTGCTAATGGACACACTACAGGCTCTGCTTTGCCTTTGGTTGCTTTTCTAGATTGAAGTTATTCCACATGGGGGTACAGAAATTTTCTTCACTCTAAAGCCCTTAAATGGATTGTAAGATAGAGCTTCATATGTTCTCCTATCTTCAAAAGAAAAAACTGGACAAAGGCCTATAATTATTTACCTGGCATGTGGGTTACTTGTGAAAATATTTGTGTAGTAACATTTTACAGGGACGTTTAAAACTGTGTTTGCTCTGTTGAACAGAATAAAAAAATTTACAGCATTTTTCTGTTTTCAGAAACAACAGTTCTTTCGTATTTCCCAGGCCTCAGTACAGAACATAACGTGGCTTACTCAGTCACACAAAATTTCACAACACAGATCCAGGAGCACAAGGGAGGTCAATGTTTCAATATAAAAAGTCTACACAGTTCCTGGATGAAACATGAGTTTTCCCATCCATCAGACACAAAAGGATAAATTATGTCTTCTTATGACAATGTGAGCTCTCTGTGAAATTTACATGATCACATAATGTGCTATAAACTACTTGGCATATCATATAAAATTATTTGATTTCTCATTGTATCCTCTTTCATTGTAGCTTTCAATATAAAAATTCAGTCACCTAAGTGTTGGACTTATTCCAAGTTCAAATTAAGTTTCTTAAACTCTTGGTATGCTCTCTCATTAAGGAGAGCATAATCCCCTTTGCTATAGCAGGCAACTGTAGATAATAACTAGAAATACTGCATTTCTAAAACCTACTTTTTTATGGTTCTAGTGTGCTTTGCAAACCTTTGGTCATTTATGAGCTCTTTTAACTGCATTTTCCTCATACCTTTTAAACTTCATGCTTTATGTAGTACACAGTAGATCAGCTTTGTGTAACCCACCAGAAATATTTGAACTGGGTCATAAGAGGCTCAGTCTAAATTGTTTAGCTTTTCCTTATCTGGTAAGCCTGTCTTTTCTCTAGCTCTAAGTCTAGAGTCCTTTCTTTTGATGGTCACTTTGTTAGATTTCAAAGTTTAAGTTATTTTTCCTTCCTTTTACCTTTTATGTTTGCAGTGTTGAGATTAGTACCAAGGGAGCGCAATATCAGACATAGGGTCCATCTCTTCAAGCATTTGTCTCCCACAGTGTCCATAAAAAGATACATGAAAAAATAATACAAGGTTTGGGTTTATCCAGTCTTGCTAAAACAATGACATGTGGGCTAAATAAATTTTGTACTTGGATAACTGTAGTAGATTGAACAAATGGGATTCAATAACCTAACTATAAACATCTCCAGTCTAGACATGCACATCTGAGCTTATCACTTTAGGCCCCTTCAAGTCAGTGGGGAGAAATAGACCCTGCTAAAGTGCAACTCAGTTTATCCTAAAGTCAATGTCTGAAATGCCTAAGATGAATTGTACTAAACCATCTATTTTGCTCCATTGAATCTGAAGGGAGCTTGGGGGAGATACAGAGAGAAAGCTTTTACATTTGGTCAAGCAAATTTCCCTTGAGGTTTCAAACATTATTTTCTATTATGCCATCTGAATCTTTTTACTGAAACTGCATTTTTAAAGACTTAAATTTAAGCCATTCTGTTATGGAAACTAGATAAAACTTGGAGCTTTCAGAATTAAAATGAAATAGTTCTAGGTTAGCATCCTATGTTATTGGAACATCCTGAGATGGCAGGACTGTGGGAGTGTGTTAATCTCCTTTTTCCATACATTTATGATACCCTTACAAGAACTTTTGCTGTCTATGAGTACCCTGAATTGACAGATTTCCTCACAACCCAGCATCTTGTTGTCCTACCTTCTCTCCAAGTAACCTGAACCCCCAGGGTGGTCAGACTGCTTCAAGCCTTGCCTTCTTTGAGCTGGTCCCAGCTGTGAAAGCATGGTAGTTAAAATACAAGCCTGAATCTACATATCAGTCCTTTCTTTACCCATCTCAAGCCAATATCTGTAGATAGTCAATCACATATGTGTGGCATTCAAAATTTCATTGCAAGTAATAGATCTTTTCCAAATAGTTTGCTTTGTATAAAACAGTTTAGACTGTGAAAATTGACATTTGAAAAAAATATCAGATGACATGGCTGTTTGACAAGCAGGTTGTATGAGTGAGCTGGCATAGTGACATGTGTGCCATGCTACAGCAAGCAACAAAAGTTGAGTGGGTCCCAAAAATGTATATAAAAACCCCTCCCCATATATTTTTATAACAAATTAATTCTTTGCTACTGCTGACTTTGTGCCATCACAGTCTAAAGGTCCAAGTCTCAGAGGGGTTGGGCATCTCATGTCCATGGGAGCTCAGCATCACAGAGAGTCTGAGCCCAGATACAGAGTCCAAAACGGTCAGGTTGACTGAAATCCCTCTAAGGGAGACAGAATAAACAAATCTGTCCTGTTGTAGCTCCAGTGATGTCAAGGCTTGGCTGGCTAAATCCATACCTCACTAGGCTGCAAACCAAGCTCAAGGCTAGGGAGTTTGTGATGCTGCCAGCAAGCAATGCCCAACAGCCAGATACAACAGTTCTGTAGAAATTTGCAATCAAATATGACGGGGGGGAAAGGGCTTATTGGATAAGTTAATCCATTTAAAAGAGAGAGGGTAACTACTTTCTCTTCCCTCTAGAATTGTATTTAGAATATTTTACATTGGAATTGTTGTAATGTTTAGGAATTTAACATTTTTACCTTGGTAGACCACATTTGTATTCTCAGTGGAATAAGTGGCAAATGCAACAAGGACTTCTGAAATATGAGATGGTCTTTTCCAACCTAAAATGATTCTTTGATTCTGTATGTTCAGGCTGCTGGTGGCTGCAAGTGAGCAATGGAAAATCTATGCAAACTCTTTCCAGCATAATGTTCTGAATGCACAAACCTGCAGAAACACTTAAATGTGAGTGCATAAAATTACATAGAACTGCATCATTTAAAATATGTTTTCATTATTGCATTTTTATTCTATAATTTGAGTCACCAAATTGTATTAATAGAGAAAAGATTTAATTCAATGCTTCTACAAAGTGAGTCAATGAAAATAGGGTTTTAGTTTTATAAACAGGAGCTAGAAATTTCTCTCATAGCTATATACTTGCACAGACATTCATGTAGTGCAGTAGAAACAATATTTTTCTTAAAATTAAATTTTTCAGGCAAAAATAAGATTTTAAGTTTGTGAGAACTTTAGCAATATAACTGCTTTAATTTATCATCATATAAAACCCATCATGTGTATATAGAAATATTTTAGCAAAGAAGACATTGAAGTGTAGCTTATATTCTGGTGGAAATAACTATGTGAAACACTAGATATAAGGGGCAAATGATCAGGTGTGCATGAACTATCTGCTAAAAAAGTTAAAAAGTACAAATAATATTCTTGGCAACCTTTTAAAAAAGGGTGTCATTGCCAAATTATCTGTGAGATATTAACCCAAAGAAGCTGAGTTCTATGAGCCGTGTGAGGTTCTTCTTCAGGTTCATTGGTGGGATTTCCCAAAAGTTTTGATGAAAATTGTTGTAAGGTCCCACAACAGTATTTATTTTTTCCTGAATATTTCTGCCTCATTGCCTGTGCTGAACAATTGTTGATAGTGGATTTACTCTTATTTAATAATGTCTACCAAGAGATGGAGAAAGTTCCTCACTGTGTAGGACTCACTGGTATCCTATACCAGTGAGTATAGGATACTCACTGGTATAGGACACCAGAAAGAAAATATTGTGCACGGCCATGAGGTCAATAGAAAGGATAGTAGGAAACACATCAGCTATCAGGTATTTCTGAAAACAGCTAAAAATAGTGTTCTACCCTTTGGGAAAATTAGTCAGTGAATGATAGTTTTGATGAGGTGGCAAAATTCAGCTTACTGACTTCATTTTCATGATAATGTTCTTCTGGAACTGGGCAATACTGGATGTCTTACCTCAGTTCATTCAGCTGAAATACCTTCTTCCCTTGAGAAGAGCTGTTGCTGTGCTTTTTTAGCTCAGACTCACAAGTGCTGTGAGGGATTGTTTGGAGTTTTAACATTCAGGGTCCACATGTGAGGAAAAAACAGTTCCCTCCAAACAAACACATGGTTCCCTAGAGATCATTCCTTGGATCCAGATTACTAACAGTGGGAGGAAGGCCAATAGAAAGGCACAAAATATAATGGAATGACTAAAACAATGTGGCATGGTTTTTAGGATGAATTTCCATAACCAGTATTCATGGATGTTGACTGTTTGTTGCACAAGATGTGTATAAGATGTTAATTATTTTATTTATAATTGTTGAAAATATTCATTTAAGTTTCAAAATAAATGTGTTTATGTCTTTTTGGTTTGTTTCTGACTTCCATAGTCAGAACTAATTTATTCATGTGCTCTCCTACTATATGTTCTCTCTCCTGTTTACTCCAAGTGTAGACTTTCAAAGTTCTGTACCAAGAACAGGAGCAGTTGTGAGCAGAAGAAAAACAAACTTCACACTGGAATGAAATATGCATGTAATATATATTTGAATACTTGACTTATAAGTTTGAGCAGCTAGGAATTGGAACCCTAATTGACCTTATTAATTAATTCCATATTAGATTTCTATAAAATGGTTTTATTTCATCAACCCAAAATTTCTCATTCAATAAGTCTCTGAGCTATTATTTGGGTATACACAGTAAAAGAATAAGCTCTTTTAAGTGTTTCACAGAATCACAGAATATTCTTAGTTGGTGTCTTCATATCAATATAAATACCCCAAACCAAATTATGGCCCAAAAATGGCAGTATACTGAAAGATCTCTAGTGAGGGAATAAGTGCTTTGGTGTTGCATCAGATCAGAAAAGTCATTGAGGAAAGCCAAACATTTGGTTGGTCAGCTTGGTGGGCTCTTATTCAGCTGGGTCAGCAACCTGGAGACAAGGACAACTACAAACACTGACTCTTCCACCTCCATTCAAGGGCAGAAAGAGGGATAGAAAAGAAGAAATCTGTAATGCTCTTGGCTAGCAGGTTTGGGATTTGACTGTGAATCTATAAGTTCATCCAAGGAGATGATTTTTTTTTCCAAAATTCAATGACTTTTGGTGTAGCAGGACCTGGGCTTCCAGAGCCTGGTTACTTGTTCCTGGATCTGAGTCTGAACAAAAACTTAGTTTTAATAATAGAGAATCTGAGTTGAGCTTTACTGCCCAAGTCAGATTTCAAACAGGAGGAATTTCTCGTTTAAACATGGAAACATCCTGGTAATGCCACAGCAGAGGGGCATTGTACAATAATATGGACTGGTCAGAAGTCCACAAGAGCTTCGTGCTACCCCATTGGCCCAGAAACAAGTCAGGGACTGGAGGGTCAGCAGAAACTTAGGAACCTACATGACCTTTGAAACACTTTGTGAAAACTGGGCATTCAAAAATCATTCAAATTGGAGTTTATGCATTGAACAGCAGTGGGGAGATGAGCACCTGCCCACTGGGAACAACACTGAGATTGACGTCAGAGATTCATTTATGCCACTTGAGAGATTTTAGACAGCATTAATCTGAGATAAACCTCCACTTTATCCCTAAATCCAAACTGTACCCATGCTTAGTAAGGGACTCAGAAGTGGACTTGAGTCTCTGCTGCTTGGCTGCAGTAGAAATGCTCCAGTAGAAAGACTTAATGGCTATGACCAAAGCTGGACAAGAATCAGAACAAAGTAGACTGGTAAAAGCTAAGGATTTCATTACCAGTTCCTTGAACCATCCAACTTCGTTTGGACCAGGTTTTCTGCCAGTTTTGTCCATGGTGACATTGTTTTGCCTCAAAGTTCAAGTTATTATGTAAGCACCTCTTTAAATGCACACAGAATTGCATAAGAAATATAAACCTTTTGAGGTAAAGCTCAAATTTTCTCTTACCTTTCTTAAAGTTATAAAAAAAAAAATCAACTTAGACTTTTTCTATGCCAACAGAAAGACAAGAATTTTCCACCGTGCCGCTTAATTGGCAATATAATAGTTTAGAATGTGCTTTTAAGAGGTTTGGAAACACTAGCTGGTCTTATCCCATCCAAATGGCATTAGTGCTTTGTTAACACTCACTCATACTGCACTTGACATGCAAAGAAAATTCTTGCTGCTATATCATAAAGCTAATTTCTAAAATGTCTCAAAAATATTAAATGGTTGCTTAGATGAAGACTTAAATGAAGCCTTTGACATAACTAAATAATCTGAAATAAAATATAAAATATTATTCTATAAAATATTACTTTTTATTTTTCTAGTAGAGGTTTAATTTTTTTCTGGTCTGGCTTCATCAAGGTGTAGTTGAGCACATTCTGGCTGAAACTGATGTTCCCCAAGTTCATGAGATGAATTTGCAGGCTCTAAGTATGCAGGCGTGAAATTTGGCACCTTCCAAGCTGCACATTTGTACTTACAAATTCACTCAAGATTTGTAGTCATTACTTACAGATGATGTCACCAGCCATTGCACCTATTCCCTACCTCATTTTCCCAAGGTAGGATTTAAATTTTTTTGAGGAATGAGGAACTGGCAATGAATACTGATAATGAGCAACAAATATCAGGGACAGTTTCAAATTATTTTTAATACCAGAACACAATTCCTTTGTGGATAGTATTCTGCAAAATGTTAATGCATCAGCAACTTTGTTACCACATAAATGCATTTACCACAAAATTAGAAGGTTTTTCTCATACCTAAAATATAAAAATTGCTAATGCGACAAGAAGGTGACCGGCTCAGAGAAGCTACCCTCCAGAGAATGGACATAAAATCAAATCCTGCCTTAATCAGGTAGAATTACTTTTAAGATTAGTAGAAAATTTTATATAAGTTAGTCAGGTAGGTCTTATTCCATTTTCACTATACATAAGTATAATGTAGCCATTAATTTATGATAATGGGCTAAATTCTGCTCTGTAGTGTTTCGGTAAATCTGGAGTCATCGTATAGCTTTTCAGTAGGCTTTTTTTCTGGATGGTCACCAGTGGAAATAAAAGTAGAAGAATCTGGCTCTTTTTGCATAAGGTTGCTATTTATTCAAAATATGCTTCTACAGGCTGTTCACATTCTTTCTGCAAATATTTTAGTTGTGACGCAGGGATATGGATTCAATGTGAAATGAATCACAAAAATATCAGAATTCTCATGAACAATACCTACAGTAAAGATGAAATCTGTATTGAACAGTGATTTAAAACAGTGCAGAGACATTTTCTGATGCCCATGAAGGGCAGTCATGAGTTATTACTTACTCCTGTTTTGTCATAATAGCTTGCTTTACCGAAAGCCTCTATTTTCCCAAAAGCCTGTATATTGAATACATACCATTTGTTTATAGTTCCTTCATTGGCCTTGAATTGGATTAGACCTTTGCTGTGAGCTGGAAGCAATGCTGAAGCAGTTCTTGATAAATTCTTTGGTGTAAATAATGTATTAAATGTATTTATTTTTTGTTCTAATTATTGATGTTCCAATGAAAGACTTTTAAAAAATATGTGTGTTTTTCATCTGTGAAATAACTGTCAGTGTTTAGCTTTTAAGATTTTAATACTGAAAACCTAAATGAGGAGTTAATGGGGGAAAGTTTTTATAGAGCTATTTTGATTTTGCAAACATACTGAAAGATTATGACTTACTGACTTAATCTAATACTATGCTTCATTAACAGCAGAATAGCACTTTAAAGTCACTATGTTCCTAGGACTGACCCCTGGTGATGTTCAGCCTCTCCATTGACTACAGAAGGGGATTAAAATTATTCCATTTGTACCATAGTAAGTATTTAAATTTTCTGGAATGAACTACAACCCAAGTGGCTGAACCCAAATTTTATTTATACTGGAAATATCTATCCTTATAGATAGTGATATTTATAGATGTACAAAACTACCACTTTAGAAAGTGTCATCATCTTTTTAAATTACATCTAGATATTTCTGTAATTTATTATGTCAGCTCATCAAAATAAAGCATTATGGTTTGTCACATTAGATGTTTTCTGGTCAGGAAACTGAGAGTCATACAGTGTGCTTTAGGTCTCCAAAGCATGCAGGATTTTCTGAATATAAATTCTCACTCTTTACCCAATGGGGTTTTTTTGTTTAATTTTGTTTTGTTTCAGTGAGGGGATTTGTTTTGTTTTGTTTTGTTTTATATTTCCAGTTAAAATTCAAGACATTAATCCAAAATTTTTCTGGGAATATTTTTTTTCATCTATTTTATAAATAAATAAATAGGATATTTGGGTTTCTCCCACATTACAGATTAAAACCTAACATAATAAGCATGACATACCAACACTAACTATGAATTCCAAGGTCTGCGAAGTATGAAACCTCTTACTGTGTTTGAATCACCAGTTCTCTTTGAGTAAACCTGGTTAATTAAAATGTTAATTAAAATATCAGAGTGATGGCCCAGATACTCTGTTTTTGTGAGCCATTTGAGACTCAGCCATTTAAACACTCTCAGGAAAGGGACCTCGTTTTACAACAGCTTTTACTGTTGCCTCTAATGATTCTTCTTGTTAAAATTCTGCAAAATAATTACTCAGAACCTCACATTATTCTTCCTTCCCCTTTCCCTTCCCCTACCCCTTCCCTTTTCTTTCTTTATTTTCTTTCTTTATTTTCTTCCTTTTTTTCTTTCTGCTTGCTTTTTGAAACTGGACTTTAATGCAGAAACCATCCGTTATATTTTGTCAACATTCAGCTTGGGCACAGCCTTTTGCAACTGTTTCGGTTCAGAATCAGAAACACACAACACTCAGCTCAGTGTTCAGCCTTTCTATCTGGTCCTCATATTACATCTTTTTTTTTCTTTTTTTTTTTTTTTTCTGAGTACATCTGGTAAAGTAGTTTTCTAAATTTGTCGCTATTAGAGCAATGCAAGCTATTTATGAGAAGATCTCCAAAACACATGGAACTCACCTGCTTCCATGTTTCATTATAGAGATGAAATTCAGCCCAGTTCCATCAAGCACTGTACAAATCTTTCAAATACACCCAGCTGAGGTATAGTTCTGTGTTTCAGTTATCCAAAGCCCAGAGTGCATGTGAAGTCAAAGGAACCTCTTGAGTTTTTGCTTTTAAATTGAGTTTTGTTCTCTACTGGCTCAGCTTATTCAGGCTCCAAATTAGAAATAAAACTTTTCCTTCTCCTTGAACTTTCACCCAGCTCTTCTCTCTCTGCCAAAAACATGATCAACAGGAATAGCTCTGAAGACCTCACCTCAGGCAAAGCTTCCATTTCTATATTCCTCAAGGGAAGCTTGATCTGGCTAAGATGACAGATAATGGTAGGGGCAGCCTCAAGTATTTTTAACACCAGAACGCTACTCCTGTTTTGTCAGTAGCCTGCTGTGAAATGCATCAGCAATTTTGAGATGATGCTTCCCAACAGAAAGTCCATATTTGTCTGCAGTTATTATTTGCTGTTTGTTTAGCACGGACTGCTCAGAACAGTACAAAGCATAAGGATGTGTAAACTCTAACCAATAAGTCAGAGTATGAACTAACATAACAATATTTTTATTGATATTTTAATGTGTTGAGGTTGATTTGGCTGGAAACAGGCTTAGCAAACCCAATTCTTGTGTGTCCTAAAGCACCACACTAAAAAATAGACACTTTATATACCACTCAGTCCAAGGCAGAATCTTATTCCTCTTCATATTCCAATGCCTTTCTAAAGAGCATGATGTCATGTAACTAATAGCTGTCATATGCAGTTTATCTCTCTGCAGGGTGAGGAGATACTCCATGCATATTATTGCATTTGGGGAACAGTTTTGGGGAGGAGGAGTGGCAGAGATGAGTGATGAATGTGCTGGATGTAGCTAGCAGAAAAGTGGGTTGGATGAACGGCATGTGATAGGCAGGACAACACGAGCAGTTGCGGGGGTTTTCAACATTTCTTTTCCTGTGAGAATTAATTCCAGAAACTTGGACCAACCTCTTGAAAGGAATGTTTTCTCCTCTGCTCAGACAAGTGTTACCTTCTGGGTAGAAAGCCTGCAGAGGGGATTTTCCATCCCAGGTTCCCACCCTGGTTCCAGAGAGATTCTTTGAAAGCCTGTCCACACTGCCAGCTGCAGACAGATTTGCTCCTCCTGTGTTAACCCCAGAACCAGAAGGGTGGTTCTGGATAAGCTGCCAAATCAGGCCTGGAAAGAGAATAGTCACGTTCACACACAAAGGGCAGGGTGTATTATCTTGGGCATGGTGCCAAGAACATGCAGCTATACTGCTTCCAGATGCAAACTGGTGAGTCCATGAGGTGCTACTCTGCACTTGCATGGACTCACTAATTTGGAACTCTGGACTGTGGTCTGTTTTGCCCTTAGCTATCCTGAACCTGGGCCATCAATCATCTTACAGGAAAGGGGAAAGACCTTCAACTCACTTTTTTCCTTCTTAGAGGAAACAGTGGAGGAAGAAGATGTTTTGGGATAGTTATAAAGCTTGTGTTGATGGGTTATGCTACTGCATTTAGTTGCAGATTCTTAGGGCAGATGGCTTAGGCCTGGGTATATTACATTACTGAATTCCAGATGGGAGGTGAGAAAATCTTGTATAAACTCAAACCAAGGTCTTCATCTAACTGGAGAGATTGAATCTACTTCTCAGAAACCAGAAGAGGAAAAGAAAAAGAAAGTGCTGCATTGAACATTGGAAGTTTTGAGGATATTGGCTAAGAATTGAATGGATAGAATAGAATAGAATAGAATAGAATAGAATAGAATAGAATAGAATAGAATAGAATAGAATAGAATAGAATAGAATAGAATAGAATAGAATAGAATGGAATGGAATGGAATGGAATGGAATGGAATGGAATGGAATGGAATGGAATGGAATGGAATGGAATGGAATAGAATAGAATAGAATAGAATAGAATAGACTAGAATAGACTAGAATAGAATAGAATAGAATAGAATAGAATAGAATAGAATAGAAAATTCAATTGGAAGGGACCTACAACAGTCGCCTAGTTCAACTGCCTTGCCTCATAGAAGCATAGAATCAGTTAAGTTCAAAAGGACCCTGGAGACAATTTACTCACCCATAAACCTAACACTGCCAAGATCCCCACTAAGATGTGCCTAAGAGACACACCTACACATCTTTTAAATATCTCCACAGATGATGACCCAATCACTTCTCCAGTGAGAAGCAGCCTGTTCAGTGTTTGACCATTGTAAATCTCCCCTGATGCAACTTGAAGCAGTTTTGTCTCATTTATTCCTTCTGAGATGAAGTTCTAAGGCCAGAGCAGCTGGGATGTACACAGGTAACAGCCCTGGATTGTGAGGAAGGAAAGGGGAGGAAGGCAAAGCACTGACAAATATCAGCTTCATTATGTGGAAGAATTACAGAAATTCTACCAAACTTTGCCTAAAATTATTTTCAGGTCAGACTAATTTCCCCATACCTATTAAAGGAGAAAAACTCTTACCCAAGAACAAGGAATGAATAACCAGTCCTGGGTCTCACTGGGTCTCATACTGAGGAAGGCTTAGAGGACTCAAAGCAAACCACTCCCTGTGAGCAGAGTAGTTTCTTTACCCTGTCCCTTCATCTTGACATGGGGATTTCAAGTTAATGAAAACCAGTGGCATTTAACTCAAAATCACACTGTGCTCTTAATATCGGGAAGAACCCTAGATGCCAAGGAGTAACTAAGATATGGTTTTATAGAAACAATTAGCTTCTCATCCAAGAATGAGGCTCTCAAAAGAAACTGATGACAGACAAAACAACAGTCAAGAATTGTTTCCTTCTAGAAATCTTCCAAGCTAAATAACCGAAACCAAATCTGAATCTTAAAATCTAACCACCTTTTAGAAACCAGCTTGAAAAAGGATACAACTACTCAGGAAACCACATTGCCATCCTTCAGGCAAAAATGGGATATTGAAAACTTTTCTTTGGAGAATTAGGGTGAAAAGCACAACTGAAAACAATATTCAGAATGTCCCACCCAATCTGTAGAAAGATTTTATTGTTCTGATAATCTCTAAAAAGTTTATTTTAATTATGACCTAATAGTAGCTGAAATTATGAAACAAAAGGCTTGTGAAACTGAAAAAGCTGATATTTTTCCATTTTGAAATATTTAAATGCAATAGTTTCAAAAGTACTTTAAAAAATATGATTCTTGTCCAAGTGTTAAAAAATTATATCAAGTGAACTTTCTCCATAGAAAGTTTCAAGATGCACATGGTAAACACAGCACATAAAAATAGCTGTGAAATCCTGGATCAGGTGCAAAGGTAGGGGTAGCTAGAGATGCACAGATTATGGTCACCATCATTGGCAATAGGCATCATTTTAGCAACCTCCCACTAATCTGGTTTTGTCATTACAAATCCCAGAATTTTCTCCTAAGGTCAATAAAATAACAGCCATAAGCTTCAGTCCCCAATGACTGGCAACTCAGAAGCTAAAGCTAAGATTTCAGGACATAAACATTTTCAGCTTTGTGATGAAAATCCTCAGTTACCCTTAAAGTGGATTGGAGATTAGAGGAAGGGGAAGCAGATGTGTTACTAAGGACTCACTCAGGAGAGGAAAGGGAAATCTCCTCTGCTCACAACATCCACCTGCTTATTATCCACTAAGGGAAAAACTCCTCCTGCTTTAATCTGCCATAACTATTAAACTGAAGGGGAGTTAAGAGAATTTAGCTGCACAGAAGACTGAGATGTTAAAAAGTAACATTCATTACACTCATTTTACCAACCCTAAAGGCAATAACAATTTTCCACTATGTGTGTTTTGGTTTTTATATCTGGTGAAAGGCAACCCAGAGTACTGGGGCAAGGGGGAAGAAGTTGGAAAATCATTCATTCTGGGTTAAGGTGAATGGAAGAAAGGAAATTGGAGATGTAGTTTGTGTAAGTGACCAACAGACAGTAATCAGAGCTATAGCAAAAACAACAATTAAAACCTGAGAGAAACTGGTACATAATAGTTTATTTTCTTTTGAAAAGCACTATTACTTAAAGCTATTGATATTATGAGCTTATATGGTTCAGAAAAAGACTCTAAATAAATATTTTAATAAATGTTTTAAAAAATAACTTTATTATGTCTGGAAAAAGCAAATACACTTTTACTTGAACACAAATTTAGTGAAATCGAAAAAGGAGGTAATTCTTGGACAAAATTTTGTCTCTTGTCCTTCTATATGGTCACATACCCACTTTTCAGGTTCACTTTATTCAGTTTTCATCTTTTTTCCCCTCTTCTTTTAAATATATAACACAATTCAAAAGACTTAGCAATGTTTATGAGGCTTTTCATCAAGTCTGACACACAATGGATTTTGGAAACAATTTTTCTGGTAAGAATTAATCTCTACTAGATATTGAATAGCTGATTGATAGAAAAAAATAAGAAAAATACTCCAAAAGCAATTAAGTTTTACTATTTTAAAAATTTTTGGAAAAAATATTAGCCTTTTGAGGATTTTAAATAATAATGAAACCTAGTGTAATTGCCTCAGTATTAACTGTACTACTGACTTTTTTCATATTTTCCAAGGAGAAATGAAAAATTTGAAGGTAAGGGATCTTTGATTCTTTGTTTCTCTCTGACACTCAGGAGAAAGAGAGAGAAAACCAAATGAAAAAATAAAAAATCAAAATAACAGAAAAAGGCCAAGATAGAGATTTCCAAAATACTGTCCAGGAGAAATTCTACTAATTACTTTGATTTGCTGAAATATCCTGCACAGTGATACAGCCCTAATTTTGGGGTTTAGACTATAATTAAGAGTAAAGCAGCACCTTGGGAACACTAAATTAGTCAGTGGAGGAGATGATTGGTAGTGAGGTGTCACAGTGCAGCCTGCAAGCACAACTCACAGCATGGGAGTGTGAGGAGCAGCTCACCTCATGCCCACGGTGCTTGGGAGAGCTGTGCTGGGTCAGCGGGGGCGATGCCCTTCCTCCCCACACCCCGGAGAGAGGGCTTGGTGTCCAACTGTGCCAAGTGTGAGAACCTTCTCAGGGACTAGAGCCAGAGCAGGATATATTGTCTTCTGTTATAATTGTGTTCTGAATTCTGTTTTGAATTATAAAGGGAAAAAGCTTGCAGAGACCAGAGCTGCTTCTTGAGAAAACCAAAACGGAAACTTCATTTTTTTTCATAAGCGTTCGTGTTTTCATCAGCGCTACAAAACCGCTGTTTTCCACACATCTACTGCACATTGTACAAGTGCATTATAAAAAATTTTCCCATTATGGATTTCATTGTAAGCAAACTACACAAACACAGCTTAATACCTAGAATTTGTCATATTTCTGAAAGATATAAAGGTTGCTTAGGTTGAAAGTGTGACAACACTCATATCCTGAACTGAGTTTGTTCTGAAGAGGCAAAAATGCCATGATTTTCAATTTATTACTATTCAGCTGGATTCTTCTTCACATAAATTTCCACCTGAAATAAGAAAAAATCTTTTGCCTGGGCCCCACTTGTGATTTGACCTGGCGTAGTTGAAAAACTCTGCACATATTTTTTTTTTATTCATCTCTAATTGATGTATCTCTAATTGGACTGTGCAAGAGACAGAGACTAAGCTCATCATCATGACCTTTGCTATTTTAGACTCATAGAGGAAGAGTTGTGATAACAGCTCTGATACCTCTTATATTAAAAAATACTAAAAATTAGAGTTGTATTTACGTTTTGAAAATTGAAGCTTCAAATTTTTGGATGAGATTTTGGAGAGAAAATGGTCTTATTTTTTTTTAAATAAAAGACATTGTGACAAATATTGCCTGATAGTGTGTCCCTCAGAGTGTTATTTCAAATAGTTTATCTCATTAAGTGTTCCATTGTAGCTTCTAACATCACTCAGAAATGTAGCATGTAATAAATACTATTTTTAGATAACACATTGCAGTTTAATGTCATTCTTTGCATATAATACATTCTGTACAGTCTGATATCAACTTTAATTACTACTGGGCACTATGGAACACTGGTAAAACTAACATTCAGAATATCTTTGGTATTTACCTCATAATTTGGCAATCTGATCACCTGATGATGGGAAGCTAAGCCTACCAAATTCTTTCTTATGGTACACTGAGAACTGGCACAATGAAAGAGAAAGATATTTTCAAATGTTAAACCAAATTTGGAATGGTGCACAGAAGTGAAGTATTAATTTACAACATTAAAGCTTTTGTTGGATTTTAATGTGGAATAAAAGCATAAGACACTGAAAATTAACACAATAATTCATCAAAATGACATTGTATTTCCATAATTGGACGTCCTATACTTCACAACACTTTTCTAATGATTATGAAATACCAAGGCAAAAGACAAAGAAGTAACAAAAACATAATTACTTTACTATATTCACCATCTTATTCATTAGTCAGTAGCTTTGGTAAAGCACTCTTAAAAAAGAGAAATACAGCGAGGTCAAATTCAAATTACTGCTAAAGAAATTCCAGGAATAACCAGCAATATGAGGTAGCTGGTTATGAAGAGTGGAGTGGGTTGAATGGAGTGGGTGTGGGGTTCATTTGTGGGGTCAAAACTGAAAAATAAAAACAGAGGGAGGAATATAGACCAAAAAAGTAAACCAGCATGGTGTCTTCCAAATATTAACTAATGATGTAGTTTTCCATGTGCTTTTTTTTTTGCAAAAGATGCTAGCTGCATGGAACACTGGATCACAGAAATGTCTGCTAAACATAGTACAAAGAATTCTGTGTACCTTGCTTGAAATTCTGAAGTTGTAGATGCCAGCAGCTGTTTATATTTCAAATACCCACCTTATGGTAAACCTAGACTGTCTTCCAGCCCTGGAAAGATTAGGATAATTCGGTGACAGGTAATATTTATAAATGTGCAGTATGTTAAATCTTACCTTGAAATTTGTTCTTTGGAGCTTAACTGTATGCAGATGTTTGGACACAATCTTTCAAGTAATTTAAGGTATATGAGGGGCTGAAAGAGGTGCAATACTGTTCCAGGAATTCAAAGGTGTCATGGAAGTTTACTACTTTTGTGGATCTGAAAAAAGATATTGTACTTTTAATCTATTACTGAATAAAGGTTATGCAGTTACTCTACAGCAAACAAGAGATAAAAATTGGATCCATCTTTCAGCTTATTTTATAGCTCCATCATTTCAGTATTCTTTAACCAGCTTGGCCAGTAAAGGACAACAACTAACCTGCGTTGAAACATCAAAAGGAAAAGAAATTTTTCTGAGTACTGAAGGATACTGTTGCTTGCTATAGTTGCTCTGTTGGACCACCATTGATAATCAGACACTCAAAATTTTGTTAGTCTTGAGCAGAGATATTACACACATCTGAAAAAACAAGCACCATCAAAATGCAGACAGCTCAGTTCCAGTCCGCTTGTAATTCTCTAGTGTTTGTAAAGGCCAGCTGAACAAGATGCTTGGGTGTTTCTTGAGCTGTTGCTAACCTGTCAAAGGTGACTAAATGGCCAGGGAATAGGTATGGATAACTACTACCTCATTTCCATCCGCCAGTGTTGCCCTTGAATACTGATTCATTCTGCTCATAATTGTTAAATTTTTTTAACTTAGGATGTTCCAAATTGTGCTGGGGTCAAGCTGGGAAAACAAAAGTATTAGTCTGTGAAGAGCCCATCCTTTGTTTTGTTCCTTCCATTCCACAGCTGAGACAAACCTGAAATTCGAAAGCAACAGCGAATAAAAGCTACAACACATGGTGAGTTATAAGTAGGAGATGATTTGGCTGACTCTACAGGCTGAAAGAGCCACCCACCCTAGGACTGTGATTTACTCCCATAAAAGTCAGTGGGAAAAATTCAACTTGAGTGGAGTTGGATCAAGGCTCTATATCTGTTTCCAACCTTTTTGCTAATATTTTAAGGACATAATATTCCAGAGCTTGAAAATCTCCAACTATGTATGCTGCATATACATAACATGTATTACTTTCCTTAGCAAAATGTATATGTCTTTAACAGGCTGATGAGTGCAGATTCCCAGTTAAACATGCATATGCCAAAGAAATATCTTGCCCACAGTTTTTAACTTAATTGTGTCTTCAGCAACCAGAAGGTGAGGCCAACTGTCCACTCTGACATTCACAGTGTTGTGGTCTGCAATTGACATGTCCTGAAAGCAGTAAAATTATACGGGGTTCAGTGACATGTTTTAATCCACTGATCCCTGCCTGGAGTGGATTTGACTGACCTTTTCAGGAAGAAGAATGCTCTTTTTGCCTTATAGAATTAGCAAATTATAAATCTTTCAAGATTGGATAAGGCTGAGATTAGGGGACAAAAGGCCATATGTTGTAATGTGTCTTTTTCCTCACTTAGTAGCTATTTTTGAGTATTCATTACAATGTTTTATTCAGGATGTTGCCTTTTAAAGTTGTGTCATCACTTGCATTGAAAAAAAAGTTTCCAGCAATATAATGTGGTTGAAATTTGTGTCCACAAAATCTATCTTTGAAAAGAATTTTTTTTTAATTGTAGCAGACAATTTTTCATTCTAAATTAAATTTGCAGTAAGCAATGTCTTCATTATTTTTTTCTTGGCTATATTAGTCCATTTTCATAAAAACATAAAAATGACAGTCAAGCTTGTACAAAAATGAGCCTGAACCAAATCCCAAGAGAAAAGTATAAGCAGGAAGTTTGCAATCATGCCATCATCTGCTTCTGAATCTTTCAGCTAGATAGAATCTTTATTTTGAAAGACTATTGAAAGCTTTAGGTGAAATTGGGATGAAAGTGTTACATCCATGTTGTGATCCCCCTTTTTCTGTGTGGGTAAGACCTCCATGGGTGCCAAAATATGATCTGCACAGCGCTTGGCAAGAAGCCACGCAGCAAACGGGGAGCAGCTCAGCTGGAGTGGCCCATGGTAGGTCTAAGAGTGAAGATCACTGAACTCAATTTCAGATTGCAGTGTGGGCAGGGGCTGTGGTAATTGCTACTATGAAACATCTGCTACTTCCTGATACTGATGAAACACCTATTTTCTCTACAGTTTTAAGTGCAAGCTGTCCATAAAACATTGAGAATACAGCATCTCATCCTATAGGATATGACTTTTCTGTTGAGACTACCCTCTTTCTTAGCTTCAAAGCAGGTATGGGAAGGGAATTGGAAGACTTAACAAATCTTGTCCTTTTCTTTTATAGTGTTTGAGCTTTTTGCCTTTTATGCTTCATCTCCTTACATTGCTTGGAAACAAAAAAAAATGAGAGCAGCTCATCCTGTCTGCTGCTCTGCTGCAGGAATCAAGAAAAGTTTAACTGAAATGACACAAGGAATAGATTTCATCCTTTATGTTTGTGACATTTTTTTCATCCCTCACCCTGTTCTCTATATATTGCTGCTCTGGAACTATGAACTGGCAGGAGTCAAGATGTCTATTTATTTGAGGGGGTGGGGCTTGATATTTATGGGAGCTTTTTGCATCCTCCCAAAGCTCCCAGGTTTTCTGGCTGTCCAAAATAATAAGAAATTTTATGAGACAATTCTGGGCAGGTAATTGCTACAATGATTCCCCATAAGATGACTCCCTTAACATTTTTCAATGCACTACTGTGGAGATTCTCCAACACAAAAAGAATTTCAGGGTGTCCTTTAGAGTCACAAGATCTTCCTTCTGTGGTGTGCTTTCCCAATAAAGCTTCTGGACCTCTCTAAGAAGGCAGTCTCTTTCTTCAAATCATATACAAACAATCTTTTGCTGAACAAAAAATAAATTGGAAATAACAGCCCATACTTTTTTCCTTTTAATAAGAAAAGTACTATCAAATTGCTCTTTGACAAAACAGTTGTGTCTTATACTAACTTCCTCAAGGAAACAATGGCCTGCAGAGATTCAAAGGGTCGATTGCTATTCCCTAGTTAGAGGTACGTGATATGCAGTCTCTTGGATATACCTTACGAGGTTTTCCCATCTCTGGAGTATGTAGCTGATCCTCTCAGGATAAACTCTGGTGCCACAATATCTTACAGATTGGGTAGTTGAACGATCATCAAACTATTGAGTTTAACTCAGCCTTTGCATTCTACCTTTCTCAAAACCAACTTAATTTCAGGTCAAATCTCTCATGTCTCTTTCTGACCTCAACAACACCAAATCTTTGGCCTTTCCTTCATTTTTAGGGAATATGGTTTCACAAGGGAAAAGTTGCAATTGTCAGGAGAGAAATTATTATCAGGGCCACAGCCAGGGTTTGTGGGCAAGAAGAGATTGTGCCTAAAGCACACACACCACAGACCATGTAGCTCTAATGCTTCCTTTTGCTGCCACATCTCCTACCACTATTTCAATATTCAGTAATATATGCACAGGGTCTCCAGGCTTCTATCCTTATAATCACTCTACATATTAGCTCTGGACAAACCGTGGCTTCAAAGCAAGTCAGTCATAGACTTTGTAAAGGAACTTAGAGTCACTTGCTAGTGAAGTTTCTCAGTATTTAAAGAGGGCATATAAGAAAGAAGGAGAGTGACATTTTACTCTCTTACTCAGAGAGTGGTGATGCCCTGGAAAAGATTTCACAAAGTTGTTGCTTTCATCCCTGAATCTGAATGCCTCATCCCTGGAAGTGTTCAAGACCAGGCTGAACAAGGCCCTGGGCAACCTGCTCTACTGTAAGGTGTCCCTGCCTATGGCAGGAGGTTGGAACTAGATGATCTTTCCAACCCATTCCATGATTCTTTGATAGGAAACACAAGAGAATTACAAATTTGCAGAAGAAATAACACCACGTCAACTTTCTGCCATATCCGAAACTCCTTATTTTGACATCCTTCTTTTATCTTACCAACCTTGTTTTTATTATATTTGACTGATGATCATGACTATTTTTAAATACTAGACTATAACTCTTTTTCCTGCCATTTTATCATTCTGTTAGAGTTCTACTTCATTAGAAAAAGCCCTTACTACTATAGGGATCATCAATTTTTGATGTCTCTTTCACTTCAGATATCAAACTCAGTTTTCACAGAACGGTTTATTTTCTGTTAATATAGCACTATTTATGTTAATTTAGTACACTCAGAATGACATAATCAGGGTGATAGTGTTTCTTCATTTATGAAGTCAAGGCTGAAGATGCAGCATAAAAGAGAACAGTACATTTACTTTTTCTGTGTGTGCTATGGCTCAGCTTGTACTATGGGCAAAAGATAAAACAGCAAAGAATTGCAGCAGTGTGCTTCAGACTTCAGCTGGGTGTATTCCTACAGGTGAGTAGGGAGTGCATTGGCTTTTCCAAAGGTAAAAAAAACATAACAAAAATTTTCTAATGGTTTAACTCTTCCAAATGTTTAGTAAAAGCCTGCATTGCTTTGGAGCATTACCACTTACTTGGCTAAGAAGTCATCCCCTGAAAGCTGAACAAGGATACCCTTGTCAAACCACTGGAATTACTCACTTTGGAGTTGAGTAATGTTACATAGTATTCTTTTGGAGTCATCCATTTTTTTATTTTAAAAAATAAAAGTACACAAAAAATCTAACTTTTTTCTGTTCCTCATTAGAATCACTGACAGAGGATTGATGGTCTTGGTTGACAGCAATCTGTGTGAGGCCAGTATTCACACCTGGAGGAAGGAAGAACCACAGATAGCAACTGTTTTTGCCATATAAAGCATGCTACACCCTGTAAGAGGCCGTCTGAAGACCCTCACTCATTTGCCTGCCGATTGCCACGAGAAGGAACTCCCTTCCCCCACTGCAGTTCCGGCTTGGAGAAGGCAACAGTGCAGGTGCAGCCGCTGCACCGTTACGTTCTGTTCCGAATGAGGCCCGGCAAGAACTTGGCAAGAAGTTGGCAAGGACTTGGCGAAGACCCAGCGTGGACCCAGCACAGAGCGGCCCTCTGCAATTCCTGCTTCACTCTCCACCTTTAAGCTGAATGAACTGTTGGGGTGACTCTGGTGGTCTCTCACTAAAGACCCCTCATCTGCCTCGTTACCACCGTGATAGACAGAGATCAAGAACCCTCTCCCCAAGGACTGAGACTGAGACCCCTACCACAGGGAGTGGTGGTGGGGGGAAATGACATGACCTGTTCTTCTCCAGTAACTTCAATGGACTTATTCATTATTGTGTTTGTTCAGCCTGGATGATTTTCTGTAGATACACCTGTTCCCCCCATAGCAATTTCAATAGACTCTCATTGTTCTGTATGTTCCCCCCTTTCCTTCTGTGGACTATAACTGGACCCCTGGGTTAGGTAGGATTTCGGAGACTCTCCCCAACAACAAGACGGATCCCCATCGTCCGGACCACTGAGGACCTCGCCTGTGTTGGTAGCTATTCCCATCCCCCCTTTCTCTCTCTCTCTCTATCCTTTTATATTTCTTTTCTGACCCCCACTATCGCATTTATTGTTTTTGGCCCTTAATAAAGGTGCATCTGTTGTGATTAAACTGATAGTCCCCTGCTGTTTGTCTTTTGCACTTTGGGATCGGCTAACGAACCATCACGACACCCCGCTATAAGCGGATCGTGACACACCCATAGTCATTAACAGAGAGAGTGGGAGGGAAGACAGATATTATAAAGCATATCCCTCACTATGATACTGTCAAGGCTTCTTCTGTACTGATTTTTACTGCTTTTTACTCTTTGGGATATCGATCAGGTTAAATCAATAGTAATCCTATGACAAAATACAGATTCATGCTTGATTTTTTTTACTTGAGGGTATAATTGACTTTGTTTAAATGTGTGAGTTTTCATAGATCGCCACACACAAACCAGTTAAGTACATAAATGTCCCACTTCTTTTCTTTTTCCTTTCATATTTTTGATTGTAGTCTATTAAAGAGTTATAGACAGATCTCTGATAGAACCATAGCAACTGCTTTAGGTATTACATTATTTTTGTGGTAAGAGGGGTAGGACTTCCTGCTCTAAACTTTCTACTTTGGTGTCTACAGTGTGAATTTTTCACTAAACCCCCTTTGAGAACTGTTGGTGAAATGTGTGGGGAGAAACAGAAACTATGAGAAGGCTGTTCAGCTGGCTAGTTCTGGGTATCTTACTTAACCTGGGATATATTGAAGTCCAGAAGTGCCCTTTTTCTTTCCACTGAATAAAGTGAGAGCTTGTAAGGACCAGTTTAGATGTAAACATCTATATTTGGCCAGATGGAATCCATCTGGCTCTCATTATTTCTATGTATTGTCCAGAAGGCATCTAATTTCAGATGTTAAGCAACTAACAATAGTAACAAATTCTTTACAGAGAATATACCAGCAACAGGCTCTTTTGGACACCGTGATGTGTGCTGACATTGGTCACAAGCCTCTACACACGAAAAATATTTAAGCCTGTATGAGTTCCTGGAAAGTCAAATGAGATTTTCTTCTTTAAATGTTCATTGATATATGAAAACTCTGTAAGAAATCAAAATTGTTCTTTTTTTTTTTTTCTTTTCACTTACATATTAGCATTTGTCACATTTTTAATGGTTAAAAAACCAGTAACAAACTGCTCTGGCAATAAACCCTGTGTCATGTGTTATTTAGAAGCAAAGAGCAGATGATCATATTGGCACACAAGCTCCAAAACTAGCCTGTGCAAACTGAGCAAGGAGAACTCCCCTTGGGACAGGATGATTTTTTAGCAAGAGCAGGGATGCAATCCCAGCCCCAGCTCCATGCATTCACTGAGCAGCCAGCACTGCACCTGTACTCTCAAACCTCATAAACTGCCTCAGTCTGTCTTGACTCACTTGCCTGATATGTGAATGATTTTAAAACCTTTCTGAGACAATTTAAGTCTCTCAGCATCAAGAGAGCTACTCCTTATTGGACTGAGCCATAATGCAACTTCTCTGTCAAAATTACTCTAACAATGAGGTTTTGTGCTGGATGTCTTTGAGAGGTATTTATTACTTGAGGCCATACAGTCTTTTACAGGCCAACATACGCTCTCATTGTTTTATATGAAGAAAAAAAGTTACGCAAGGCTGGGTTGGAAGCTCCTTGGAAGCAAATAGAGAACTATTGTGTAATAACAGATGTTATTGTATAGCATTTTTCAAAATTTACTCTAGACCAGAAAATAAGGACCCACTTTGAATGGGGGGCATTGCATTGACATGCCTACAAGTCAAGGCTGTTCTTTCTTCAAGGGCTTTTTAATAAAAAGAAAAATTGTATCAAATATCTAACATGGGCAACTCTGATAACATCACTACTGGTAATCTAAAATGTCAGTCACTGAATGACATAAAGGGGGTAACATATAGCTGCTAATAATTTCTGAAAGTTTTAGACTAAATTAAAATTACTAAAATTCTGTTGGCTAGAATTGACGCGGGAGTGCTGCACACGGATAGCTGTGGATAAGGTTCCCAGAACACAGATAGGATGTTACACATGCGGTGAAATGGCACATACTCTGACAGTAGATGCAGAATATTTGAAAGGAGGTAATATGTGTTTGGAGGTTTTTTTAGGTAAAAAGCCCTAATTTTTCCTCCCACTACTGAACACGACCCAGATTGGTTTTCTGTTAAACTGGCTTTACCACAGCCTACAAAGAAAATCATGAGCACTACTGCTCAGCCTGCACTGAGGCAGAGGATTAACCTGTCTTCTGAGAACCTCACAGTGTCCTTGGAGCACATGGCAATGTAGAGAGGGATGTTTAAATAAACTGAGACACAGTTTCAGCCTTTGTACATTTATTAGTAACCCACACATCGTTCCCTTGCACTGTTTCTATCTGCATGAACTCAAATATTAGGACATTTTTCAAAGCATCCAGAAAGACCCCAGTGTGAGCTTAAATTTGATATGTCTAAAGCAGAAATCCCCACAAAAATGCCTAGTCTTATTTTTAGTTTCTACAGAAAGCAGCTTGGCACTATCTACTTACTGTGAAACAGCAGTCATAGCTGAGCTGGAATTTTTTCTTTTGCCCATATTGAATATTTTAAAGCTTGTAGCTTCTGGTAGCACACCAACAACTTTAAATGTATTCATTTGCCCTGCTTCTCAGCTTACAATTAATCTTTTGCTGTCATGAATTCATTTACAGATATTTCAGATAACTCTACCTTGCATTTAATTCTGTTCTGTAAGTTTTTTTTCCATAACCAATATATATCAGGCAGAATCAAAACAAGTTGGATGTCAATACAAACTAGGACCTTCTAGTTTCTGTTCCTTTCCCTTCTGTAGTTTTGATATAAATCTATCCTCTTTTACTTACAAAACTTTCTAAATAGTATTCCAAACATTTTGTTGGTTATTTCAAACCAAAATTTCCCTCTTTTAAAACTTCAATTTATTGTCTTTCATGTCTTGCTCCTCTTTTAGTTCTTCATCTTTCCCTGACCGCAAAACATCACTTTTCACATTCATCTTCATGACACTCAGCTGAGGGCTTGGAAGCCAGTGACCTGTGTGGTTAGCCACAGTGGCCCCTGTTCCACATCAGCTGATGTGGGACCAAAACCGGCAACAGTGCTTTAACCCCCAAAAAGCACTTTTTCTGTCCTAAATGATCCTCACCTACACCATCTGCCAGTCCAATTTTACTAAAATCAACTTTAGATTTTATTCTTGCTATTTTTGTGTGGAACAAGCATCCAGACATATCAGGACAGATCAGGATCCTCTTCAAAGAGCTTCTCTTCCATAACACCCTCAAACAACATGATAATGGTTGGCCTAAAATTCAAAAGTATTCTTTTCATACCATCACTAACAAACTCAGGTGTTCCTGTGTTTCAGGCTCTTCAGGTATGGGCCTATATTTCACTTTGTGTTTGTACAGCACTTAACACAACCTTACTGACTGCCAGCTGTGGGTAGCAGTTCAAGCAGAGCTCGAAACACAGGAAGCAGAGTTTGAACAAGATGATCCAAGGAAAAAGAATATCATGTTACTTCTCCAGTTACATATGCTCTGTGGGACAGTTTCTCATTTCAGCCACCGCAGTGTAAATCTGGACTAATTCCACTGGAAAGCGGCTCTTCTGCACCAGAACATGGTGTATTGTATCTACTGTTTGCTGTTAAACACGGGGGATGACTTTTCCATTTATACATCATTTCTTTCAAGCTTTAACATTATTTCAGGCTTTGCATGCTAGGCTTGTTATGATTCATATGGCACCAAAATAAATCTCTTCCTCCTGCCTCTGCCTTTTCTTATTCAACAGAGGGGAAGATGTGCTAATTAAGTCTCTTCTTTATTGAAGACAGATGCACGTTTTCAGCAGTTTACTGGAAGTGTCATTTCTAAAAAAATATGTGAAACTACAAAAAAAAAAAAAAAGTCATCACTTCAAATATGCCTGCAGGAAGAAGGGATGCTTCTTATCTGCTATGCAGAAGTACTTCAGTAGTACTAACAGGCAATTGCTACCCTAGGCAGATCCTGTCCCCATGAGGCCCATCTCAGTTTTACTTACATCTATCCTATGTCTAGGTACACACCTCCAAATCTGTCAAATGTTGTCCAAATGTTGTCCAATCTGTCAAATCTGTCCAAATGTTGACAAGAGCCTGTGGCTGGCAGAAACAGCTGCTGGTTGCCCATTGGAGCATGAAGCACTTTGCAGGTTTGGCATTCAGAGCAGGTGTAGCAGAAATGAGGAGGGTGGATGTGCATGACAACAAGAAGTGTCAGCTGGCAGGGACCTGGGCAGAAATGACAAGGGAGTGGGCTGGCAGAATGGAGAGATATCTGATGGGGAGCCAGGAATGGTAGATGTGCTGTTTTGGAGCAGGAAAGGTCACTGGGGTCTTGGGATGAAAAGGAGAAAGTGGCAGAAGTTCGGGGCTGGTAAGAAGGTTTGCTTTAGAGGCAGAGGCACAGAAAAACGTGCCCTCTTCTCAGTTCTCGTTCCACAAGCTTTGTCTTTGCTAGTAGAAAACTGCCAACTGACATTATTAAAGTAATTTCATTAGAAAGCAACAGTGCTCAGTCTGACTGCAAGTGGAGCTGGGAACCTACAGAGCACTGCATGTGAAGCTCTTAGATTCTTCAGGTTGTCCTGAGACTCTGAGAAGTCAGGTGATAAAAGAATTATATTGATTTGAAACCATAAAGTTCTCCAACCTGTTCTTGTTTTATAAAATAAATAAGTCAACCTTGATAAAAAAATGAATAATAATCAGGAATAAGGGATAACATCAGTGATTTTTTTTTTGAGATTAATTTATTTCCGGACAGATAAGTGTCTTTAAAATGTCAAAGATCAACTTAGACAACAGAACTAGAATGCTTTTTTCCCCCAAGAATTTTAAGTATTCTGTCCAGTGGCCATGAAAGAAAGAGAAGAATGTAGAAAGGCACTTTGGTAATTCTATTTATTTATTTATTTTTGGTAACATCCATTGGGCAAGCCAATTAAAAAAATAACAAACAACTACTGTAATTCTTCTAAAAACAGAAGAGTAAACAAATTTTCATAGAAAAATAAGAAAATAATAATAGTTTCAATGTCTAATTAGAAATTGTATCTCTTTTGATGATATAACTGGAGAGATTATTTTAGAGTCAGAGAACGCAGTGGGACTGCCAGTGAGCTACTACAAAGGGATTTCTGAAAACTTCAGGGGTGTATTGGCACAAGGACAGGTTTGTGAATGTGTCTTGAATTTCTCGGTGCTGGTTATCTTCTCTGATCTGTGCAACTTTCAGCGTACAAACCACACTGTGCAAGCATTTTAAATGTCCTGTGTAACTATAAAAGTTAAAGTTTAAACTGAGTCTTTTCCAAAAAGCATGTGGAGACTTAACAATCAGACAAAGTATTGGCTATGGCCAAATGTTAAAAAGAAGCTCCTAAGATCTATAAATAAGCAAAACCTGACAGATTAGCTGAGAGGAGCAAATGTATGTCTCTGCTGACTCAAATATTCACTCCTGCTACTAAATAGTGCTTTTATAAAGAAGCAATAAACTATATCCACTAACCGTCAATGTCTCTATTCTCAACTCTGTGTTATGAAGATCTCTATCTAGGAATAAACTTCCTCTAAGATAAAACAAGACTGTGAGCTTTAAAGACAATAGATAGATTGTCCCTGTAGCTGAAGAGACTAATCCTTAAGCATTTTAAAGAATACAGTGTATTCTTCAAATTGTGCCTAACACAATTACACTTTGTTAAAAATTGGCTCTTGGAAATATGGGGGGATGGAGGAATTGGTACAGTTATACTTTTTTTTTTGTTTTCTTTCAAAAGACCAAGTGGCTACATTTTGTCTCTGATTATCCTTTATTGTCTTCCCAAAGCTGTATGTAAGCATATTGAGGGATTTTTTTTTCCATATGGCTTTAGGAAGTGTAGTATGCTAATACATTTTCATTAAATTAGTGACTCTGATACAGATAGCTGGTATTAGATGATTGCAGTCTACACAAATGAATGTAGACAATATAAATCTAAGCTATACATCAAGAATATAAAAAGGGAGAGAAAAAAAATCATGTTACAATAACTGCTTTTGCCAGTAATGCAGCTGGCAATACAGCTGTGACTTTGCAGAAAATTACTTTTATCTCCAGTCTTTTTATGTAGAGCAACAATTAAGTAAAATAGAACCATATGATATTATGGATGAGAAGGGGTTCTTTGAAATACTTTTACTCAAAAAAAAGAAAAAAAGAAACATTATGAAAATGTGTCTTAATATGCACTGGTTCCACTAGATCAATGTCAAAAAGTGAAGGGGATCATACAGCAGTTTGAGACTGATAAAATGTAATTGGCTCTGCTCTGGCTGTGTCATGTGTAGAACTTATTCTGTTGTATAGCTCGAGCTACTTGTATACTGTGACATTTCTAAATGCTTCCAGCTCCAGCTCTGTCACACGCATGGTGCTTCCTGCCTGGGAGCTACCCTCCCTGCAGCACACAGGTCGCATCCATCTGCTCCAGGACACAAAGTCAGCATGGCCTGCAGCTCTGATGATGCCGAGCTGCTTGTGGAAAGCAAACACTTGTCCTGGACACAGTGTCCTGCAGCTTTTGGAGGGCAGGGTGCCTTCAGCCTCTCTGTGCTGCTCTCTGGAATCTGGAAGGTACATGTGCTCTAGGATAGGTGTTGATGGCCTCTGCCAGACAAAAGCTTTCAGCTCTTCCAATATGTGAGCACCACAGGTGGTACCCTCTGTGTTGCCTAAATACAGCTTTTCCTGCCTGACACTTTTGTGTGCATCTGTACTAGAGAAAGGTACAGAACAGAGGGGGACATGGCAGAGACACACCTCTGACATCAGAAGGATGGCCTGGTGTCGCCCTGTTCTTTTAAAAGTTTTAAACTTCTTTTAAAAGTTTTCTATGCCTTCTGATGTTTACATATTTCTACTGAAGTTTCTCACACACTGTACATGTAAATAATGACTGTTTTACATTCTTCTTTGTGAGAGGAGAGGATTGATGGACTGTTGGTTCGACCAGTGTGGTTGGAGAGATGGAAATTTCATCTTCCAATCCACTGTCACTTTTGGAAGTCTATATATTGAGAGGTCAGAAATAAAAGTTTCTTCCTTTTGCTCTTTTGATCTTAGTGTAAGTGCATGAGTTATCTTGTGTCATAGTGTGACAGCCTGGGGGGCTGCAACTTCTGTGAGGCTGCGCTGGAGCTCGCTGGGGTAGAGTTAATTTTCTTCACAGCAGATGGTATGGGGCTATGTTTTGGAATTGTGCTGGAAACAGTGCTGATAACTCAGGGGTGTTTTCATTATTGCTGAGAAGGCCTCACACAGAGTTAAGGCCTCTTCTGCTCCCCAGCCCACCAGCAACAGGTGGCCAAGGATCTGGGAGGGGACACGGCCAGGACAGATGACCCCAGCTGACCCATGGGATCTGCCAACCATTCCAAGTTGACCATATAGAGCTGAGAAAGCAGAAGGAAGTGGGAGATGTTCCAAGTGATGGCATTTGTCTTCCCAAGTCACTGTTGCTTATGATGGAGCTCTGCTTTCCTGGGGATGGCTGAACACCTGCCTGCCCAGTGTTGAATGAATTCTTTGTTTCCCTTTGCTTGTGTGTGTAGCTTTTGCTTTCCCTATTAAACTGTCTCAACCCACAAGATTTCTCCCTCCTAACTTTTAGAATGTCTCCCCTATTCCACCGTCAGGGAGTGAGTGAGTGGCTGTGTGGGGCTGGGATTAAACCACTGCAGAGGCACATCTAAGCCATGGTGAAGTAAACATCTCCAGCATCTCCAGTAGCCAAATTCAGTGGTGAATATGAAGGGTGCCCCACTCTTGTAAACTCTTACAAAAAGTGTTTTGCCATCTATTAGGCAGAAAGCAGCTGAAAACAAGGGCTATCAGTGTGAAGGAATTTTCTAAATTTTGTAATTTCTGCCCTTCTAAGTTGTAATTCACATATGAGCAAACATCTCAAAAAAAGAGAAATGTCTCCTCCATTTTTATCCAGGGAAAGGCTGCCTCTGTATTGGCAATTTGCAATGCAACATATATCAATCAATTTATCATTAGAGAGCATTGATGTTAGGAAGTTTTGAGGGCTCGTTCCTGTGTACAAGTGAGTCTGATGAAGGTCCTGTACAGACATCAGCTTTTCAGCAGCAAGTGTACCTTGTGTCACAGCAAAAGTGTTTGAGCCATTTCTGTCCTCCAAAATGTTGTAACACAGCTCAGTGGGAAGCGCAAGTGGAATAACTCTGTGCTGTGAAGCTGCTACAAAGCTGCCTGGCAGGCTACAAGTGTTTGCTCACATAACAGGTCTGTCAGATTCGAGCATATCATGTGGGTCTGAGACAATCATCGAAGGGCTTTGGTTCTTGTCAACTTGTGACTTACACAGCTCTGTTTCCATATGTTTTGCATTATTTGAGAGAAAGCTGGATCCATTTTACTTCAGATGAATTCTAAAAGAGATAAACATGTATAAATCTGAGAAAGAAAAATAATTTGGTATTTTGTCTTGCAAGACTGGCCTCCTGAGATGGGTGGAAAGAAACCTTCCTCAACAGGAGCAGTGGGCTAGAGATTATATCCTAAAAGTCACAGCGGGATGTAAAGTTGTGGTGATGCAACATCACCTTCTTGGTCCAGTCTGGGATTAGGGTTTTGTCTCATTTTGAGTTATGAGTAAACTCCTGGGGCAGCTTTTATTTTCTGTGTCTCAGCTTTGTCAAGACTCACCTAAGCTTTCAGCATATGGAAATATTCTGTTTTTCCCCCCAACCAAAGCTTCATGACAAATCAGGAAATGTGTAGGCCTCTCCAGAGCACAGAAAGTCAGCTTTCTGTAAAATATCCACTCTGATTTTAAATGAATGTGAAAAAACGTGTTTTCAGTGTTCTGTGAGGAAAATCTAAGCCCCAAAGTGCGTCAGAATTTAAAATTGCACTGGGATTTTTGTGGGGTTTTTCTCTTCCAGAAGGGCTCTATAGCCAAGGAAACCAATAACATTTTGCTGGACTAAGTTTGTTTGTTTTGAACTGGGCTGACTCAAACGGTAAACTTCACAACTTTGTTTTTTCTTAATTGTATTGCTCATGTTTTGCCAAATGTTCTTGCTGATAATCAAAGCAGCGATCTCTCCTTGGAATCTGCCAGGGCCATTTTCCGCTGCAAATCTGTAGATGCTCAACCAAAGTATATATTTGAGTATAAAAGAGCAAATCTGGAGCTGAAATCCTCATCTATCAAGAGCAGGTGCCACATATCTCAAACATTCTGCTCTACACCCCAGCCCTGCATGGCTGGGGCCCACAATGAGGCGATGACTGCAGATGAGGCCAATGACAGCTGCCCTTACAGGGTGGAAATGCAGGCAGTGACCATCTTATTTTCAAAAAGACAGTTGAAACCCTTTGAGCTGCAATTAATTTTTTGGTTTTTTTGTTTTTCATCTGGTGGAAAGTGAAAAGGCTGGGGAGAGGTCTTGTTAGTTTGCTTTTAGTTTTGTAATGTATATTGTTTCAGTATAGCTTCCTTAAGCTGTAAAAATGGGATTATTAGCTGGGATCTCTTAGCTATAGAAGGAAAGTTGCAAGAGGACAAAAATAGAGTTTAGTTCCAAGAAACATTCTAAGATTTCATATTATTTCACCCTGAATTTAGTGCTAAAATTTTAAACATTGAAATTGTTCTCCAAGGGAGAGGCTCCAACTTGCTGTGAGTCGCTAATTGATTGCTGTAATGTTCTGATATTCTGACACACTTTTTTGAAAAGTAAATTGATATCTCTGAAACTCATTGCTTCAGTTTGTTTTATTGAACAAAGAGGTAGAGCTGGTATTCCATATCACATCAGCTGTAACATTCCCAGAACCCTATTGATCCATTCAAGCTTCTTTGCTCAAAAAAAAATCTGGTTTTAACATGTGGATCAGACTTTTAGGCCACAGTTTGTTTCCTGCAATGTATTATCAGATTTATCAAAGGGAGACCATAAACATTTAATTTAAATATGAATGTTTTGTGTCAAGCCAACAAACTAGTAATGCCAAAACTCAAGAAAGTCTGAGTTGGACAGACCTGAAGCAAAATTCTGAGCTTTGGCCTTCCCAATGAAAAACATTTTTTTTCCCCTCTAACATTGAAATTTACTTATGGAAAAGTGAACAGTGGTTCAGTGAATAATGGTTCTTGAGCTCTCATGTGTATGAACTGTATAAGACTGTTACATTCCCCTGAAAATTTGGGGGAAATAATATATATACATATATGTGTGTGTGTGTGTGTGTGTGTGTGTATAGATCAGGTCTTGTTATACTTTTTCTAATTATATAATGTTAAATCACATCAGAGACAAAAAAGCCATGTGTGTCCTTATAAGAATACAAGGGAAGAGAAACAAAACTTTCTCATTATTTTGAAATTAGAAACTCCACCAAAAATTTTTTTGGATAATTTATCATGCTGACATTACCATTTCTGCAATGTTTTATTTTTGTAAAAGACTTTTAAAACCAGTTTTTATCTCCCTCTTGGTAGCAAAAGACACTCTGAAACTAGTGAATGTATGTTAGAAAATGTTTACTTGAACTTTCTAAAACAAACTGTTCATCTTGGGTGTAACAGAAATGCTCTCTTTTATATTACTGTTCCCACGTCACTCCACAGCAACTGGCCAACCAAAACACCTACTTAAAACGATGAACTATACCATTGCAAGCTCCTTGGCTACTCTGCCATTGAGTTTCAGTCAATAAATTTGCATTTCGCTTATAATTTGTTCAATATGCCTTACTAATTTGGCAATATTTATTTTGGCACATAAAATAGAAGGCAGCTGCTTTAAATGTCCTGCTAAGTTCTTTGTTTTGTTTTGAGAGGTTTCTTTTTTTCTTTCTTTTTTTTTTTTCCTTACCCTTTTTCTTTCGTAAAAGGATCTAAGATATGAAAAAGCTCCAGTGTCGTGGACAGGGCTGAGTTTCCTGTTTATGAGTCACCATAAATATGAAAGGTGCCGGTTGACATTTCTCAGCTGAGGGATTCGACACAAGTCTGTGTTGAGAGCAAATCCCCAAGCAGGGTGGTCTTGTGTTGACTTGTCGACCTTGTACATTGTTGAACAGAATCACTTTTAAAGAACAGTAGTTAAAGTCAGCTCCTCTAGCAGCTCTTCTTACTGTTACTCTATTTAGAAAAGTGTGTTATTGTATCTTTGCTGTATAGAAGTGATTGTTGAATCATGGCTTTTGAAGAGAGAGCAATTAGCAGCATATACTTGGATTTATTCTTGCAAAGACCTTAATTTCCCTCATTTCCTAGTGTTTTTATGTTCTGTCTCAAAACTCAAGTAGCCAAAACATTGTGTAACTGTTGCTAGTGGGCAACCAAGGTAAACACAAGTAAAAGTTTTTGTGTATTTTGTGGGCACACCTGTCTGATGTGTCTCTCAGCCACACCAGTGCTTTCATTACAGGGATTTCTTAAGCCTACTAATTGCAGGTGCAGAAGGGGAATGTAGATATGGTTAATGTCTGCTGAAAACACTGAGCTAGATAGAGGAGGTGTTGTAAAGGGCATACATGGAGGTTTGTGCTAGGATGTGACTGAGTCATAAATCAAGTGTAATTAAAGGAATGTGCACTGGTAAGAATGTCACTCAAACTGCCTGCTCTCCACACTGTGCAAGATACTAATTGCTGTGAGTGCAAGTGAGTTTTCCATCTGAGCTCCAGCATTTTGGAGTTTATCTTTAAATAACCCTGGGGCCATTTCCTTTGTAGCAGCATGATGTTGTAATATATCAGTAATTAAATCAGCAGCAGGTATAAAACATAACAAGAATATATAAGGGAGGACACACTGTGGGATACCTCCAGCAAGCTCTGAGGAACACTTCCTTAACATACATGTGCAAGGGAATGTTTCATGTCAGTGGCCACAGCAGTAAGAAAAGGATACTAACAGGACTTTAGTATTCCTTGCTTTTATTCCACAAAAAAAAAAATAAAAAAAAAAAAAAAGCGCATAAGTGCATGTACTTTAGGTCCATAACATTTTGAAGGTGAGCAGGGATCCAATAAAAATGTAGATCAGAGGCTAGAAAATTAAGAAGGTGGAATAGGGAGGAAGAGATTGAACTAAGTGTCTGTGTAAAAGAAGATGACACAGAAGACAAAGTGACAGGAGTGTTAGCCAAGCTAGCTTGGGATAAACATCAGCAACATCTAGCAGTAGTCATAGTTAACTTTTTCGGTTTCAGAAAACAAAATTTATTTTCTTCTATAAAATCTGATGAAAGATACTTTAAATAAATTATATATTTATTAAATTTCAGCTAAATAGTCAAAACAAAATTTAAAATCTAGACTGTCAATATTCAAATTAATATTTAAAATTAAAATATTATTAATATATGTATTGTGATATATAGTATTTTATAATTATGAGTCTATTGATATTTTATACTTAGATTAACATTTAAAATATAAATATTACTGTCTGTCTGTAAAGGTGCAAGTTTCTGCATTTAACTATTAGCAGCTTTGGAATATCTCCTTTTTATTTTGCTTTTCTCCTTTTTCTTCCTAGGCTTTGTCAGCTAGCATAGGCAGGTGATAATCCAAAGAACCAAAGCTTTATTTGTCATTTAGCCAACATATGGCTGAATAAGGCAAGCACCAACAATCTTGCTCCTGATATTATCTTTCTTACTTGTCCATTAGAAAAACATGGCAATTTTACATCTCTGAGTAATAAATAGAAGAAAAAATTATCTAAAACCACTTTAAATGTTCATTTGACATGGATTAAAACCATGGAAATATCACAACACTACCTTGCTGCTGTTTTAATTCCATTGTACTGGGTGATACACAAACTGTGATCCAAACATTCTTCATCTACCACCATGTAACACAGAACAATATTCTTGACAGTAAAATGATCTTTCTGGATAAATGTTCATAGAGTTGGGACACATGAATTTAGTGTTTTCTGGAGTGGGAGAGACGAGAGAAAGTTCCTCACTTCCCTCCTATTTATTTTTCCTGGTGTTCCCTACCAAGTAAATTCTCCTGTTCACTGTTACTTTTTTTTTTTTATATTCTACTCTTATTTAGGGTAGAATTAACTTTAAAATACTAAGTCCAGAATTCAACAACATCTAAGATTCTTTCCTCCCCTCATGGGATTGAAAACAAGTACTCAGTGAAATGATGCCAGGGTTAAATAGCTTGACTGCCAACATCTGCCCATGTCAAGACAAAACATCCCAGGATGCTTTCATATTTTGAAAGAGGTAATCTGTTTTTCTTTCCCAGCTCTGGCCCAAGTCTTTCTTTGATTTATAAAGCCTGAGTAAGTGTGTAATAGTTTTACACATACTACTGCAATATATTCACAGCACAGGAGAAAACATGTTATTCAAACCAACGAAAAACTTCCAAAAGGGCATAGTTGGCCTCACTCCATTTTGAGGGTCTAAAATGCTATTCACATTCTTATTCTCCACCATGAGATGCAGTACACATAATATAATACATAAGATTAAAAAGCTGAAATGCAATTTATGTGGAAGGTTTATGTAGGCACATTAAGAGGAAAAAGAATTCCCATCCTATTTATTCTGTCTTTCATACATTTTCTGACTATGTTCCTGTAGGTAAATGTAAGGGAAATTTTAAAGGGAAATCATAATTAAATATTGCTGGCTCATAACCTGAATGTAATAGTTTCAAACTGTAATCTAAAGATAACACATTTTGCTGACCAGTCATTTTAGTCCTTATTAATGAAACACAATATTAAATAATTCCAGGTAAGAGAAGAGTCAAATTCCAGTCAAATCTAAAATATCCTGTCAATAAAACTAATTCCATATAATTTATTTTCATTCCATGTTTTATTGGTCAACTTGTGGCTCCTGTGAAATAAAAACAAAACTCCCACAACAGTGAAATATTTCCTGGCTTTAAGAGATTAGTTCAAGTTTTCTGCAATTCTTACCAGCTACTGAATTGTGAAGAAATACAATGTAAATCAGATCCTGCAAATATTTCAGGGAAATCATTTGGAGTAGTTTCTGATAGCACAACCCTAAAGAAACAGAAAATACATTTCTTTTGATGGTCTGACAATGACAACATGTAGCTCTGGATCCCTGCATGCTCTATTGATCTGACCCATAAAAGGCCCATGGTTCCATCTCTTGTTTGTATTCTTCATTTTATTATCATTCTCTCTCTAAGGTCAGCGGTGCTGGTCTCCCAGAGACCATTAGCATGCTTTTGCTTATTTAATTCACTAACTGCTGAAGTGCATGCTGCTTTTAGTGGCACTCATACAACTCCGAGCACTGAACGGTTTGGTTTCATGTACTTGAACTCAAGTGACACAAATACTTCAGTGGTGAATCAATACTGGGAAAGGATGGTCAGTAAGGTAGGGAGTGTTTATAGAAGATGTTTCATCACTACTAGTAAAACATGTCTTATTGTTAGTTCAGGAGGTGCTGGTATTTAGCTCTTTGAAGGAGGCTTCTGACAAGCCAACAACTCTCAGCCTGCTAGTAAAACAAAATTTTTAAAATTGCACAAGCTTAGAAATGCAGCTTTTTGCAAAATGTCTTCTGATTAACTATTTAGGAATTCTGATTTCCATAAAAAGAGACAACTTTTGCTCCCTCCCCATGAGCAACAATAACTATATGGAAATGTTGAACATCACTATATGGAAATGTTGAACATAAAGTACATTTTTTAGATTTCATTTGACCTGATTAATAAAAGAATACTTACTATTTCCCTACAAAAGCCACTTTGTAATATTTTTACAAATGTTCCAGAAGCACCTGGAAGTTGATGGTTCCCTCACAGGACAATCCTAGCTGGAACAGGAACAGCATTCCTGTTATCTGCTCCAAAACCAGGCTTCTACTGCTACATTCATAACGAAACACCAGTAGCTGTTAAGGCAGTTCTGATTCAGAAACAGCATTTGAGGCAATTTGTTCAGCTCTACAATAGCCATTTCCCTGACTTATAAGGATACTAATATAAATTATTTCATACCAAAGACAGCTATCTGTTTTTTGCAGGACTTCTTCAACTTAAAATGGCCTTTTCTACTTATTGAGAGAACATAGACTAAAAAAGGGAAGCACTACTATAAAATATTTTTGTACTTTAACATTATTCCTGAACTGAATAAATTAGACTGAGGCAAATTAAAAGCTATTTTTGATTTCCTGTTAACACCACGAGGAACTGAAGCCCTTGAAGCACACTTGTGGCTAATCTTGGGTAATATAACTGGCAGAGGGACCAAAAGAAGATTACAGTTATAAAAACACAAGGAGGCCTTTGCCAAGAAATGCAAACAAAAAGGAAATATTTTAAGAAAATAAACAAAGCTACTGAGTAAAACATACACAGGGAGGAAAAAGGGAACAAAAGAACATTTGAGTCTTGATGTCTTAACATTTTGTGGCAACATATGCGATAGTCCAGCCAGAGTGTGTGAAAGAACGTTACAGCTGTGTAAGCTATGAGATATCCACACACGCCTTGAGATCAGCAAGCCTTCAGGAAAGCCCACCTAGTCTGCCAGCTTTGCAGGTCTTCTCTGATTCTACTAAAAATAATAAGTTCCATCCAGTCCCATCCATGTGATTGCAAAAGCTGCACAGCAAGTCAAGGGGCTGTTTGCAAAGGCAGCTTTAAATAGAAACCCCTACTCTTTTTTCAAGGTGCAATAGTTTATAGAAATTTCCTGAGGCTATGAAATATATATTTTAAAAGAAGACAATCTTCTTCTGTTCCACCTAGACTATGTTATTCTACTGTTATTGTGGCTATCTGCTACAGAGCAGCAAGTGGCTGTTGGAGGCAGAAGGTTATCACAAATATTTGGTCAATTGCACAGCAGTCTATGGCAGGTGAATGGTGTTATATAGAGCATTAAGGGAAGGATGAAATCAACAGATTTCACGGCCCCCCACAAAATTAAATACACTAGAGAATCCTCACTTGCCAAATTCTCCATTCATCTCCATGGTCTTCCAGTCAACATCTGTAACATCAGAAGCTGCTCTAGAGCCCATTCACAGGTTGAACACACTGCCTGGGCACTGCTTTGTGCTGTGGCTTCTATTTAGAGCAAGCCTTTTGCTCCCTACTCCCAGGCTCACTCCCCCTCGAGCTCTGTGGACACGACAGCCTCCAGCTCACAGCCTCAGCCTTGGCTGGTGTAGGTTGGACCTCATCTGCCCAAGGGACTAAACAGCAGCCACATCACTGTGGGGCAGCTCAAAGTTTGCACTTTCTGTCCAGAAACACATGAAAAAAACACCTGGCTTTAAAGAGAAATTAATCCAATTGAAGGTCCAGGGTCAGTACCTTAATCTTTCATTTCTCCAGGCTATAAAGCATAGGACATCCAGCCAGGGTGGAAAAATGAATGAAAACAGACTGGAATTATAGACAAAATATTTCTATAGCTGCTGTTTGTTTTAAAAATATGTGTATAAGGAATAACACAGAAGCTTTGTTTTACTGTTTTATGAGAAGGTTTGAATTCTGTTTTTGATCATTTTTGCAACAATTTATTAAAAGATTCCAATGCATTGTATACTATTTCAGCTGGACTTTTTTTTTTTTTTTTTTAATAAAATAACTCATATATGTTCTTTTAGTTCTTACTTGCTTGGGACTTTAGAATTCTGAAAAATTATCTGATCTAACTATCCAGGACAGGGTATCTTAGAGCTCCTAAGGTCCTCCAAAGGAGGAGGGTCCTCCAAAGCTATCAAAAGCAGAGGTCCTCCAAAGCTATCAAAAAAATCTACTGAGGAAGTGCATTATCAAAACCTTTGTAGCATGGCCAAAGAAAAGGAGACAGATATTCATAGCCTATCTTTATTCTTGCACTCTTTCTAAACAATAAATGAAGATTTGTGACATAACAGTAGAAGAAAATTGGTGTCTGGAGAGACACTGACCATATCAGAATAGATCAGCACTAGTGGGGTTGTTTATGTGAAAATATCCTTAATATTGCTGCAATCAACCCCGGCCTATAGATAGAAGAACTGAAAATTACAAAAAATCTGGGACTAGAAAGAGCTATTTCTCTGTCATATATTTTCCATATGACAGTCAGAGACATATTTAGCTATGTCAATTTAGTTGCATTTTTTCCACAAAAACATTCATTTTAGACTAAATTTGTAATAATTTTACTATTATGCAGTTGGAGCATGTAATATTTCCTCCCTGCCAGAGAATGGAAGACTAAGGCCGGATTTTCTGTTTTACTAAAGACTTCCCACTGAGGAATTGTTTGCTTGTTTGTTTTTTCCTGTAAATGGAAGTAAGAATCACCCTCTGCCTCACAAGGAGGATAAAAATTACTAAAACACTAAACTTAGATGACAATGAGAGATTTAAAAATTTGTATTTCAGTTTAATTACTTATCATTTATCATTAATTTGAATGTATGATATTTTTATACTTGTGCAAGAGTAAAATTCAGCTGCCTAAGTGCAAACAAGTAGAATTTCGTATCTGCAAGGCTTTTTAAGTACCCAGCATATGTGACCTAGCCAAGGCTAGCAGATACCTTGTGGAGCTGATGGAGTATTTGAATGGCAGCCTTAGAGGTTGTCACAGGGCATTTCAAGTGGTGTGGGATGCAATCCCACCCTCCATAAGCGATAAGAGACCCTCAAGACCCTGACTCATCTTCAAACTCGTACGTGGTGGCACCTCAGCCTCAAACTGGATCTTGCCCTGGGTAATTTTGTGAGGCCTCTGAAAACTACTCCTGTTACTGACAACAGGGTCCTTGTGCTTAAGCATATGAAGGCCTGGAGTTTTGAAACTTTAACCTACAGGAGAAAAGATTATCAAGTCTATCCACATACATATGTACAAAATTTATCCAAACTGACCTTGCCCTGAAGTTGGAGCTGTCATAGATAAGTAGGCAGAATGTTGAAAAAGAGGTTGAATTAATGTGAGAGGTGTTAATTCACAAGTTCATATGTTTTACAGCCAAGAGGAATGCTTATCAACATCTACCATAGTGATTTTAGATTATTTGTTGCTGTTGATATTTGCAGCTACAGCAAACATACAGAAGGCAGTAGGATTATTTCAAATTTTATTATCAGCCAAGGATAATTATTTCAGGTGTGGCCCTACTTAAGACTTGCTGATATAGTTTCATTTAGCATTGTGCATAACATAGACTCAAAAATTTAGTTCTTTTCCAGTTAACAATTTCTATTTTAGGCACATGATATTTTTTGAACAGGCTATTCTGAACTTATCAAATTTCAGAAAGGTTAGACAACTTATCATACTTTTATTTAAATTGTATCAAATCAGCGTAATGATTTCCATTGTCAAAAATGTCTGTTAACTTTCTACTGTGAACTTGAGTTCATTATAAAAAATATTTTATAAGTTGTTCCTTATTCAAAATCAGATTCTTTGGAAATACTTCACAGTCATAGCCTTCGCTCCAATTTATTTGTTTCAGCTTCTTCAGTGTCATTAAAAAGCATGCTTTCCAATTTTTGAATGCTTTTAATCCTATTTTTATAGACTTTTTCCAGCTGACAACTTCTTAAGATCCTGGCAATAGGAACTAGATTAATTTGGTTTTTACTCCCATAAAAGTTTTACAGATCACACCTGGTCTTAAGCTGCAATTCCAGAAGAGAATGTTTCCTTTTGATCTGAGGCTACATTTGCTATTCCTGCATGGACACCTCAGATATACCAAGTTTTCATGGCTCAAAAGACACTAGGTTTCTATTTCCAGGGAATGGACCCAAGCTCAAGAAATATTGAGAGTATTGCAAGTATTGCCTGCCAAATTAGCATAATGTGCCACACCTGTATTATGTGTGTCACAGGTGTGAAAACAGCCTTTGTTTCCAGGCTACAGCTCAGGAAGGGCTTGACCTGTAATGACCAGTAAGTACCTCCTGAAATAGACTCACATTTTCTACAGCTGGGATTCTCCTTCTGTTGTCTCCATAGCTCAGCTTCAGTAGGAAAATGATCTTTGATCAAAGTCTTAGCTCTGGAAGATTAAAGATCTATTACTTTGGTTTACTTACTTTTCTGCTAATATTCTTGGCACTCAAAGCTTTAATTGTCAACAAATACAGGGGGTTTTCTTTCATATTTCTGTCTTGCTTCATTTCAAGACCACTATTTCTTGCACTAAGTGGACAAAGAGAACAAATTATTGCCCAATTATTTGAAGCAAAATTGTACATATTTGAACACTGTTATCATGTCTCCCCTTCATCTTCTCTTCTCTAGACTAAACAAACCCTCTTCTTTCAATCTCTCCTCTGAGGTCACATTTTCTAGACCTCAGATCTCTGTGCTGAACACTGCCTAATGCCTAAATGTTCTTCGTGATGTGTGGGTTCCTAAAACCCAGAAAAGCTTCAGAAAAGGATTAACAGTGTGGAGTAAAGGGATTACAAGTCTCACACTGAACTTATCTTCTGTGTACTTAATATATGAATCTTGCTTTTTTTTTTCAAGAGAATATGACATCATGTTCCCAGCATCTCCTACAGGAGATGGCCAAAACCAGACTGTAAAAGTATTTTTAAGAAGGAATAAAATGCCAGCTGAGAATTTTTATTAGTATTTGGCGCTAATATAGAGTTGAATCACATACAAGACCATGAGCATTTCTCTTAGTATTGGAGTTATATTTTCATGACATTCTGGTTTTCTATCAAGTGAAAGTCATCCTCAAGGGAAAAAAACTAAAAAGCATTAGGGTTCAGTAATACTTAAAAAAGTATTTTATATCACAGCTAAAATTAATCTAAGTAAAATGTCTTAAATATAAAATAAAACAATATTTTTTGTTTTTATTTTCCCTGGAAGTAGTTTAACAACAAAATTTCCCCATGCTAGATATAAGTATATTTTCATTTTTTGTATTAAGTGTCAATAGGATTTTTGCTTTGCCATAGTACTAAAGCTTGGCATGTAGAAAAAAAAAGGAATGTGTTATTTTTATGTATTATTTATTTTTAAAACACTTGGACTCTGAAATTATTAAGCTGTTTGCAATTTCTTTCATCTTGAATGACATTAAGAAACAAATTTATTACTTAAATCTCAATCTTTTTCCTAAAAAAATAAGGAAATTAAGGAAATTTGCACATGGAGAAAGGGAAATTCCATATGGAACAAAAGGTGACTCATTCACCTACTCCATGTATGTTCACTTGACCGTTGTGCAGAACTGTAATGCAACATTTCTACTGCATGTTTGTTGCAAACATTTCTTTCTGACATGTATACAGTATTATTCAGTGCTCCTATTTAACTACAGATTACTTTAACCTTAATCTAAGCACATAGAAGGAATACAAAAGAATTTGATTGAATACATCTTTCCACAACTATTTTAATGTGAAATGGCAAGCTTAGCCAGCAGCCCTTATCCTTGTCCTTCAGACACTGATACATATGGCTAACTAGGTCCATATGAGTGGTCCCACTAACTTCAGACAGGACTTTCAGATGCTCTGAAATCACTTAACTCAATCCTGCCTGTCACTGGGAAGCATTATGGATCTGACAGGGAGGACTGAGGAATGAACCTGCCATGCACTGAACATGTCCTGGTCGGGCAGGAAGGGTGGGTAAGTTGTGTTTCTTGAGCTGAGTCTCAGACTCTCAGTCAGGGGTCACTGTTCTGGTTTTAGAAATTCCAGAACTCAGCAGTCTGTATTAAAGCACAGCCTGTATTAAAGCCTGTAATGAAGATAACTAACATGGATAATGTAAACTTGTGCTTTGCTTTACTTTTTAGTCACTTAACACAAACTGTACCATTATGAAGTAAAGATTCCTTGTGTCTTAAAATCACAGGATTTACAAAACCTGTTGCTTTCTCTGAATTTAGAAATGAAATTACAGAAAGGGTGTTGCAACTAGTCCCAGTTCAACAGCAGATAGACCTGAACAAAGGCCTCTCTTGACATATTAAAGAGACGATTTCAAAAGCAAATAAGATACTGTTTCTAGAGCAGAAAAGACACTGGACCTTTGAGGTTCTATCCACTTATAGATAATTATAAAGCAATTATTAATTGTAAGTATGAATGGATTACAAAACACCATTTCTCTAAGTAAATTTAAACAGTACCCTTGATCTCTAAGAGTACGTCTTTTTTTCTGTTAACTAATAACACATTGAAGCCAAACTTTTCACTGCCATCTGTTCAAATGGAAACATGTGGTAGTAGAGCTCTAATAGTGTGCCCTTGGTAAAGATATACCTTGGAGATTTCTTTTGGAAAACTTCATCGTTAGCAAACAATTTGCGGGCAGTTAATTTGCTCCCTTGCTGGGCTTTGCATTCCCACGTGTGAAATGTGCTATTCTGATGGTAATGTTAAATTAAACGAATGTACACAAGACCATATTTACATAATATGGATCGTATTTACTCTGTGGGAAACTTGACTGTCCTGCAAAATATCATTATTGAACAGAACTGAGAGCATTACAATTTATTTTTGTTGTTCTTGAGCTCTTCCTGTAGAAGAACAGATTGTAGAACGAAACGTCCTCTTCTTGCACCAGTCCAAGCCTTATTCCTTTGTAGAAATGAAAAACACCTTCAATATATGCAAATGCACATGGAGCCACACACACTCATCTTGCAGTAAAAACTCTCAGGGGGCTATACAGACTGAAAAAGCATAATTTATTCACACCATAAAGACACTTCCTTTGTTGTTGTGGTCTTTTTCTTTTTGTTGACAATAACAAAACAAACTATTTTGAGAACATCTTCAAAAAGTAATGCCAGATTTTGACACTTACTGTGAACACTGTGTTTCCTCAATCAGCAAAGTTTTTCTGTGAGTATGGTCATCACAATTTTGCTAACTAAAAAATTGATAGAGCAATAAATATATTATGTGATCAACAAAAACCTATTAATGTTAACAACACAGAGGTTATTGACCATGTTTACTAAAAGAAAATGAAGATTTAACAATAAACAAGCATTCTGCACACACAACTTTGTTTTAACAGAAAGGAAAAGAAAATGTTATTCAAGCCCTGAGATTTATAAATTAATTCAACAGATCACCTGGTCATTACCAAACTAGTAGTTCGAGAAATTGCATTTAAAACTGATTTTAAACTTCTGTGGGTTAAAGTCCACAAGCGGAGCCACAACTATGGTTACAGTTCTCAAGTAATTTCTTTCTAGATCTACTTTTGTATATGGGGCAATGCAGCCCTCTCTTTTATGTCAAATGTTCAGGCCCAACCCTGCACCTTACCAAAACACCACCTACCTACATGCACCCCTGGTTGGAGACCATTGCTAGCAGGGGAAACTGGGGGAGGGAGTATAAAAAGAGCACCTGCAGGAATATTTCTTTTGCTCCATCTTAATTCAATTTTCCAACAATCAATAGTTTAAAGGCTTCTAGAGAGGACAGTCTGTAGCTGCATTTCCAAATCTAATTTTTCCATGACTTTTTAAACCCCTCTATACTCTTTATTTATCTGTAATATTTATATGCAACATTAAGTTCCATGTTACAAGGAAAGTCTTTCTTTGGCAGCCTTTTTTGCAAGTTCCTTATATGAAAGCGGGTCATATTCTTATTTGCTGTCACTGTAGCTTTCTAATAGAAAACTCCCATGCATTATGTTTTCAGAAGAACATTAACAGTTTTTTATAATATTGCAATTCTCTATGGTAGCAGGATTTCTACCACACAGGGGTTCATGTCAGTCTTGAGTGACATGACCTAGAGAAAATTGTCCCTGCTCATGTCCCTTGACCTTCAAGGTCTCCTCCAGACCCATTCATTCTGTGATTTTATGGCTACCTTGCCATTTCCTTGCAGGCTGATTCCTGCCCTTGCAGTGTTTGCCCGTGCAGCTGTGCTTCCTTCCAGTTTGGCAGCTTTACTCTCACCCATCTTTGTGGAAATGTTTCTTGTTTTCTGTAAATTAGGACGTGAAGAAGTAAAGCACCATTGGGGTGTAGCCTTGCATCTTAAAGATAGTGCAGCATTCACTGAAATTAAAATATTGCTGGGAACATGCAAAGAATGTGGTTTGGGGAATTTACATGAGAATATGCAGAGAATCTTTTTATGAATTCAAGTTTTCTTCATAGAAATATTCCAATAAATACATAAAATATATACTCTTACAAGGAATTTAACTGAGAACTGACTTTACTGAATACCATTTCTGCAACTTTTGCACATAAGGTTATCTAGTTTTGATCTTAAGTGATATCCTTGACATTTACAAACAGAACTTTCCAGCAAAAGTAACAGTTGAAAAAGCCACATATTTCTCAAAGCCGAGCTGACCTAACACAGTGTTAGACTGAAGTTACATTTACATGACACACTGTTTTGTTTGTTTTCAGTGGGGTTACCATCTTATAACAACATTTGGAAATGATAAAAGGAGAAAGTGAGGACCCCCTGTCTGTTTATACTAACACTGTATATTCATAAACAGGAACGAATCAGTGAGTACAAATCCCCTTAATTGTTTTATGGTTTTATTTATTTTTACTGCATTTTATGTATCCCAATGAGAAGCACTAGGTTATTAATCATGTAGCAAGCCATATTATGTATTAACGGAAACGCCTTCCAGTTTGTTTGGCTGCCAAAGAGATTATTCTAAATCATCTGCAAAATAACTCCACTCCTACTATTTATTATAAATTGGCTAATATCACCAGTGTATTAAGTATTTATGGTATTTTCTAAAGTCATTTGTCATCATAGAGAATACATAACAAAAACTGAAGATCTGAAATATTTCTAAGATCTCAAAATCCCGCAATTCTGGCACTATTCTTAGGAAAATTTCTTAGCTAAAACCTAAATCAGTTTCTGGGGTTTTCAAAACTTATATTTGTACTATAGCATTTTTCAGGAGAATGTGGAAAGGGGATCATAATGTACATGAGAGACTCTATGCTGTCTTTGTCAGGAACATTCAGTTAAGTGAAAAATCTTCACAGGCTGGGAACAAAGTTGAGTCTGAGATAGAATGAGCATCCTGTGTGCATGTGATGCAGATGGACTGGTGATAATTATACATGTATTACAGTGGATTTAGGTAGACATGAGAATAGCACATTGAGCTCAGTATTCTGACATTGACCATATAGGAACTCACACTGATTTATTTGAGGCAATTAAATATATGATTTAATAAATCATGAACTGGTTCATATATGAATAATATCTGTTCAGCATTACAGGCTGAACTGTATTACCTGGCAGAATACAGCATTCTGCCTTAGCAGGCTGGTTTGCTATTAATCTATCGACCCAGAGCATCAGGCTTTGAGGTGCACAGCAATAACTGTTTTAACAGTGAACAGGAAAACCATATAAGAGTTTTGATATAAAGAAGGAACAATACTGAAACCAGACAAAAACTCAGGGTTGTTTCTAGAAAATGTGAATGTAATCCCCCAGAATATTAAAACTATTAGGATAAATTACCTTTCCTGTAAAAAAACAACTGTTGGATGTTTAACAAGATAACTGGACTTCATTTCTGTGCAATGCTGTCCAGCTTTCACCAGGTGTTGAAATTGTTATTTCAAAAAAAAGATGCTTTTTTACTTCTTGTGCACTACCATTGTGACAAATTGAAATAAAGCAATCACCACAAATTGATTTGTTTTGGGAAAAAAAGTATTCTATATTTGGGTGTAGAGTAGAAAGTCACATTTTTATGGCTCTGACTCATTACAATGTTTGATCATTCAAACACAGTAAAGTATCATTTACTGTATGACAGAGCCAATTCTTGCTTCAGAGGTATGGAATAAATTAATTTTTATTTGCCTGGGTAATCAAGGCACCTGTGATGTCCTCATCACAGTAACACTGGCAGTAGTGTTTGCTACCATTGTACGGTTCTTTTCCTAAATTTATTTTACTACAATAAAAGAATCCTTCTTTTGTCATCAAATCATGCATTTCAAGTATATCTTCAAATTTTTAGATTTTGGTAGCATCAGTGATCAATTAAAGTGAACACTCATAGAAATTTAATTTTAAATATTGTGGATTAATCTCTGAGTAGAAATATTTAGGGAATTAAAACAGATTAGATGATTCCAATCAATTACATCTTAGAAAATGTGAATTTCCATAGCAGAGCTTCATGACAAATAATTTAAGTAGATAAAAGTCTGTTTACTGATATCTCTGAAGCAAAAAATAAAGAAACTGAAATAATTTGAAAACTTCAATTCTGATCTATTTACTTCGCTTAAAAACAAACCATAGAGAACCTAGCACCATCTCTGACATGTTGCTTCACTTGTAAGGGAAAGACTTTTATTAATTACCATGCACAATCTTCAGTTCTATAAATACCTTTCTTTAATTTTGTGCACAAAGAATGTCACAATCGGTTTGTCTACATAGTTAATATTTCGTAACTTTGACTATGTCAAAAAAGTATATTTTCTTGCTCAGTTGGCTGGTTAAATAATATAGCCCTAGTCACAATGTAAATTAGAAGTCCTGACAAAAAGAAAAATATAGAATTTATGTTCTGAAATCCATTCCTTCAGGAGTTCTTCCTAGGAAGGCCCTGCATGCATGTCTGGGATTCTGCACAGGGTCAGTATAAAATACTGTTTCCACCACTGCTAACACCCACTTGGTTGCAATTTCAATGGCTGAGAGAAGAAGCTCTTCAAATACCAATAAAAACATCACCAAGCAACTTCTTTCTTACATAACTGAATGACTTCATCTTATTTTACTAATATATGTTCATTTATGTTTGTTCTTGGTCCTTTGCACTCTATTGCACCAATATTCTTGGCACTGGAGATACAGCCTCAGGAAATGGTGGCACATGGTGCAGAGATCCTCAAGGAATCAGCTGGAGGGGGTGAGAGTTTCCCTGGCAGGGCTATGGCTGAGGGATGGGAAGCAGAGCACGTTCCTTTGGGCACAGGACAGTGTCACCTGGGCAGCATCACCTGCACCCTGCTGACAGGCAGAGCTGAGGTGTGCTCATCCCACCAGGGGTGCCACCACTCCTGGCTTGGCACAGCCCTGACCCAAAGGCTAGATGATCTAGAAGAGTTATTAGATGTCACAGTGCCAGAGTTAAATAAAATTGTCTTTATTTTAGCATATTTGAGCCAGCATCACAGATGTTCTAAATCTATTTAAAGAAATTGGTGCTGTGATTCTGATCTTTTGGTTTCCTAATAGTTAAATTCCACTGGAGCTGCTTCTGATTTGCAAGGGTGCATTAACAAAAGGGGTCAAGCTAAAGCTGTGCTTCCCAATCTCTCTCACACATCTTTGTACCTTTAAAAATAGTTGTATTTCATAAAAAGAAATTCCACTTGATGTTGGAGGGAATAAAAAGTTTCCAAAACACATTATTTCCCAGACTTATTTTGTTTCTGTCAAATGTAGAACAATGCTCAGAACTGAACTGGAATAGCAAATGTCTTTTATTTGAAAAGAATGCTTACATTGTTATATGCAGTGTTGAGTCTGCATAATAGGAAATCATGAATTTTGCATTCCAATCAGTAAAACACTCCAGCATTTGCTTAAAATTAAACTTAAACATGTGGCTAAGCGCTTTTCTGTCTTCTAACACTAATAAAGATGCAATCTGAGTAGGTAACCAGCAAGACCTGTAGGATTTTAAAGTTTTTATTCTGTAGGTTTAAGTTGGTGTATAGCAGCAGAAGATTTCAGATGCCTGGTAAGAGCTTGTTTAGAAACCTTTGATACTTTTAATGGCCTACAGAGCAGTAGAATTTTATCCATTTAATTCATTTCCTCAGTTTTCTATCATGAATTTCTTGTGTGAGCTTTATATAGCCACCGAGGGTCAATTACCAAAGGTATCTAGTAAGATTTATAAAAACTTCCTTGGCAAGCTGAACATCCTTAAACATATTTTTAGTATTTTTTGTGCACCTTAAAGATCTAGCTCGACATATTTAGCCCATTTCCTAGGCTAAAATTATTATGACACTTGTAAATATAACCTAAGTAACACTATCCCATTGATAATTTTGACCAAGTATCACTAACATCATTAATATCTACATAATTTTCATGAGGTGGGGCATAATATTTTTAAAAATACAGAAATAGATATGGCATAACTATCTTAAATAATAGTTAGAATAATTGTCACAGTAATATCTTTGTGATAGCACAGTGATATTCAGAGTCCAGTATTTAGAATTATTGAACATTTTAGCCTGAAAGGGATTTGAGGAGGCCAGTGGCACCTCGTGCAAGGGATAGCATCACCATAAGAATAGGTTCCAAGGTATTTTGGGGACCTGTTTGCTCTTGCTTCACTGTGGGCTATGTATTTGGGAATCATAGAATATTATAATGGTTTGGGTTGGTTGGGACTTATAGATTATGTTGTGCCAACCCCTCTGCCATGGGCAGGAATGCCACTCACTAGACCAGGCTGCTCAAAGCCCCGCTCAGCCTGGCCTTGGACACTTCCAGGGCTGGGACATCTGCAGCTTCTCTGGGCAATTTGTTGCAGTGCCTCATGACCCTCACAGTAAAGAATTTCCTCCTAATATCTAATCCAAACCTGCCCTCTTTCAGTTTAAAATCTTTACCCCTTGTCCTGTCACAATCTGCCCTTGGATAAAATTCTCTCCCTCATTTCACAAGTCCCTTTTCAGTACTGGAAGGTGCAGTGAGGACTCCTTGGAGCCTCCTCCAGGCTGAACAGCCCCAGGGCAGGGCAGAGGGCAGGATCCCTCTCAGCCTGCTGCCCTCGCTGCGGGGGAGGCAGCCCAGGAGGAGGGATTGCTATGGTAGATCTGGATCACTGCTGTTTCACTGCTTCCTGCTTATGCACCTTTTTCTCTTTTGTGAGCTAGCCCTCAGTTCCCTCATCACTCTTCCTGGAATATTCCACAGTGTTGAGCAGCACAGAAAATGCTGCCTCCCTTTTGAAGCATGTGAACCTCAAATAGTATTCATATTATTTTCCTTGATCTAACACATCGCAAACTCACTTACAATCCTCTCTCCATGATTTTGGCTCCCTTTGATTATTAGATCTGTAATTTTTCACGTGATGCCTTTGTATATTTTCCAGGATGAATTTCATTTTGTCATTCTTCCTGTTCATCATTCTAATATTTCTACTCATCTGTTCCAAAATTTACCAGTCAGTGTGAAGCTTGGATCTATATCCAGGTTCCTTTTTTCTATCTCTCTTTCATCACCTTTGCAACTCCACCTTCTTATTCATCATAGGGGACTTTCATTAATAAGTTACTTACTTCTTCTAGATTGTTAGAGAAAATGTTAAATAAAACCATACTGAATACAGATGCTTAAAGTCCCTCACCAGGAAAAGACCTTCCCACACATCTATACTTTAATATTTTGTCTCCTGCTTTTATTTATAGTTTTTCAGCTACTTTTCATTCCACAAGATAGTGCTCATGCCCTAGAAATTTTAAATTAATTCAGCATTTTCTATCAACTAGTTTCCACCTCTTGGGCCAAACTCTTCCTCAGTTATTCATTCCCACACTTATTGATGTTAGTGGGATTACATACAAGCAATATATGAAAGAATCTGGTCTTTTCTCTCAATTACAGATTTTGAGTTTTGTTTTACAATAATCTGTAATTTGAAAATCAGTATATATGTTTTCTGCATTTTCTCTGAGCACGTTGCAAATTTTCATCCAAGTAGATAGAATAAACCGATTGTGCCAAAATATTAAAAAAATATTTTCTTAATCTCTGAAGTGTGGGTTTAATTTATGGTAAAAGCATGATGATAATTGAACTCCCTTTTTACATACAGGAATAATTATATATATACATTTATTAGAAACAAAAAATTCTTCTCTTTCTAGAATCTAATCATTTCTATGCCAGTAAAATTTTTTGAAGCTGAATTATCTTTTGGAAGAGTGATGCCTATATTCAAATAATATTTGGAACTTTCTGAAGTAGTGGAATGAAACTGGGTTTTTTCTCCCAACTTGTGTGTTGGAACAACTTGATTGTCATTATATGGATCTGACATACTACAGAAGATGCATCTTGAGATATTTTAAGTGACAATATGAGAGAAAGGGATTCTGAGTCAGAAACCATAAAATTTACCGTAAGATCAGACAACACAACGCCTTTTTAATTAGCATCCTATCTTGATACTTAAATAGTATCCACAATTAGTATTAATAAAACTTGTCTAAAACCAGATCTAGCTGGAATAGCTGAGGAGCCTGTTGGTAAAGTTCCTAGGTCACTGATTAAATCCAGTACAGATCAGTAATGATTGTAAATTATGTTTGGAACCAAACATGGAACATTTTGGTTTATTCAGCTTAGTATCCAGTACAAAGGTGACAATATAATTTAAAAAGACATATTTAAAGTTGTTGTTACCCTTGGGAATATCTCAACAGAATACAAAGCTCTCAAGAGATTTTTTTGTCATCACAACAGAGAAGTCACAAGTTGCAAGATGAAAAATATTAGCAAATAATCTTGCCCAGCTGGACTCCTCTCTTTCTCTGCTATGTTCATCAACACATATCAGTTTAGTGAGGTAAAAAGAATCATCACCCGTGGGTCTTCAAAGGCAGCAATCACTTCTCCTTAACCACATAGGGAAATTAGTCTCTTATTTCATACAAATGTCTTCATTTGGAACCTTAAATTTGAGTGCAAATCATGTGCCTAAATTAGGGAAATTGAGTCAAATCGAGTCCAAAAGAATTTTTAGATGTGTCTATTCAGATGAACAACCCCAGTCCACTTAATTAAATGTTTAGGTTCTGTGTTGAAAGTTTCTTTCTGTGAGGAAAGGCAAGCAGACCAGTGTGCTTTCATGAATTTAGCATTCACCCATTCAACATGGAAAAAAATGTGATTTTGTTGACCACAGCCTGAAAAGTTGTATTTTATGATAGAAACCCTTTCAACAATTGACATAACAAAAACAGACAGAGAAAAGCTTTCCTTTTTCCTGGATGTCCTGGCCACAGAGATCCCCTTGTGTGAAAGGTAGGTAAGCATCACCTCTGGCTCCACCTCAACCTCACTCTTCAGTTTTCAGAGGTGCTCACACATCTGTTGGGATGGCATCTAAATGTCAATGGAACTGAAATACAGGCTTGTTTTATATCTTACCAGACTGGAACATTTGCAGGATGACCAGGAAATTAGGATGGCACAAATTAATCCCTCATCACTTTTTTAAGGGGGAAAAAAAAAAAAAAAGTGTGTTTGAAAAAGGACAGTAAAACAGGAAAGAAGAAAAAGAAGCAAAAAAAAAAGAAAAAAAAAGAAACAGAAAAAGAAAAAGAAAAAAGAAAAAGAAAAAGAAAAAGAAAAAGAAAAAGAAAAAGAAAAAGAAAAAGAAAAAGAAAAAGAAAAAGAAAAAGAAAAAGAAAAAGAAAAAGAAAAAGAAAAAGAAAAAGAAAAAGAAAAAAGAAAAAGAAAAAAGAGAGGAAAATAGCTCCTGGAGCAGGTATAAGATAAATATACCAAAGCCAAAGACATGAAACAGACACTGCTCAGGTATACAGCAGGATACCTGTTTAATGTCCACTTTGTACCTATTGCTTGTACAAATAGAAAGCAGTGGCTTCAGACACAGCCTTCACTTTACCTGCTCCGATATTGAACAGACCTACTTTGCTACAGGAGACAAGAAGCAGTGGAAGTACAGGTGCTGAGAAATAATAGCCACAGGAAAAACCTGGACACACAAAATCAAACCAGTGAAACTTGGCTCTCACATCTTGGAAAAAATCAACCCAGCCCTTTATGTTCTACATCAGATGCAGGAATCCATTTATACGCACACAGACACACAGGACCATATATATATATATAGATACGTGTGGAAGTATGTAGAGGAAAGGATAGAAAAAGGAATGCAGGTTACAGCTTATGTCATTTTACTAATCTAGTTGGATTTCAGTGCCAGTTTGATTGTTTATTACCCCTTTCTTTTCTTCGCTGACATCTTTTTGATACCAATATTCCAACAATATGTTACCTTTATAAATGATAGCTTGAAATGAAATTTCAAAAACTGCCTATATTATATCAGTTAATTGTCCGGTGACTGTGGAGAAATGAAACCAGAACTATGTATTTCAAGTAATGCCCAACACATGGCAAACATCAAGTGAGGAATGCAAGGCCTATGCTAGTGAAGAATGCAATAAATATAGTCCAGATCATAAACACTGCTATAATAAGACAATTGAGGAAGAAGACTTGGAAAGATATAATTGATTTCTGTACCTTTTCTTGTGCAGGTTGTGCAGGAAATGGACAAGCTCAAAACCATCACCTCCATGTCTAGTTTGACATAAGCTTTTTGAACTCAGTATTCTTGACTTTGAAAAAGGGAGAAATATTCCCTCCACAGCCTGAGTTAATCTGAAGAACTCTGGCTTGTGTTATGCAGGAAATAAGAGCTAGATGTTTACAGTGCTACCTCTGCTCTTGAAAATCTGTTAACTTTGAAATGACCTGTGCTTCACATCATTTAAACATGGTAATACACATCTTATTTGCTTCTGCCATCCACCTTATTCACTAAGACCGTTTCAGAGAATTAAATGGGAATATCATAGTGCCCATTTGAAGTTTTATATTTCTCAACCCAAGGCTAATTATTTAATAGTGATATCAAAGACAATTGACATTGTGTCAAAATAAAAATTATATAACTAGGCCTCGGATTGTAAGACCTTCACTGTAAAATTGTCTCATTCTTTTTTTCATTATATCGTCAGTTTTTTGCATACCAGTAAGAAAATGTGAATAAAACAGATTTAAATACTTTTTCATTGGCCCTCTTTCACTTAATGGGGAATATTATGCCAAAGCAAATCTTCTTCGTACAGTTTTGCTGATCAGCATTAGAATGTGTGGCTTAAAATTAGTTGAACGTATGCTGCGTTACTATGCTTCACATTCCAGCTTTGCTTGGTATAGATTGTGATTGCTTTAATACATACCAAAAGAAAGCTTTATACTGAAAGCGGTGTTTGACCTATCAGTCTGGTAAAAAAGTTTGTTTTATCAACCTGGCAATATGAACAATTCAGAGGTTCAGCTCCAATAATCCCATATATTTTTACAGGATAAAAAATAATAATTGTGGTCTCCACTAATCATTCCATAGTATAGTAGCTGCTGACAAGCACTGAGCCCTTCCATGAAGGTCCTTGCATCTTTAACCCTGTCCACAAAAATTGCTTGTTTATTAGTCTGAGATTTCTAAGTGTAAAATTAGGATATTGGATAACTGGACCTTACTTCACCTTTCCACCTCCTGACTGATTCTCTGTATGTGCAATACGACAGTATTGTAAACTGTCTGTAATAAAAATTTACACAGAATATATACACAGAGTGAGGGTTAATTTTAATCTTTCTAAAATGCTTTGAGATTCCCAGATGAAGAGCAGTCACAATACCTGGAAAGCATCAAGCGTTTTCTATTAAAAATAAGCAGAGAAATAGACAAGATGTACTGCACACAGAGAGTATTGCCATACATATTTCTGGTTTTACATGTGAAACCTTTTCCTTCCAAGGACAAATGTCCAGTATAGGTAACATCAAGGAGGTTCCACTGACCTGGTGTGCCAGAGTTGAGGTATACAAAGTCCATCATTCACTGTGAGATCTGGCACTCACAGAAAGATAAAAATAGCTTTGCTTTCAATGCTTTCAAGGTCAATGTTTTTATATTTTCTCTAGTTAAATATTGGAACTCTGGATGCTGAGAATTTTAAACTTTCTGTGCTGAAAGGCACAGACCCGCAAGAGAGCACTGCATTCAACCTGAGGCTGTAGAGAAGGCTTCCAAAATTGATTGATAGCCCTGAGATCACAGATGTGTATTTGGTTAGAAGTGTGCAATATCACAGGGTGGAAAACTTAGAGTTTGGGGTTTTAGAATATAATAAAAAATATGAAGCAAGATGGAGATTTTAGGGCAGAGGCAGGTTGTTAGTCTTTACCTTCTTCTTCCATCTTCTTCATGGGTTTGGGTGATATTTTGTAATTAGACAGAAAAGTCCACAGTGCAGACTTCGAGGAATTTGTTATTGGGTTAAAAGTGAAAATAACTTAAGTGTCATTTCTTAATTGGATAATTTAGCCTTAAAAGACCTTGTTACAAGAGATAGGTAGCCATTCTGTAACATTGATAAGAAATAATAAACACCTGAGTCCAAACAATAACTGTTGTCTCAAGTGCCTTCAATCCTGACCTCTACAGAGGTAGAAAAAGAGTCGAAAACTGGCAAATAGTGGTGCCCATGTGAGGAAGCAAACATACACATCCAGTATGACATCTTCTGGTTCCCTTCAGTTCAGATGGTACTCTTTTGCAAATGCGTCCCATTTTTGATCCAGGAAGAAGTGTTTTGAGCTTGCAGTATTTCAAGCTTTACCTAAGCTTGAAATCTTAGGTCCTAAGCTTTTCCACTGACATCAAAGCAAAGATTGTCTGATTTCTAAGCTGCCAGTTCAGCCCTGACCTGCCTAAGGGAAACATAGACAGACAGCAGAAACTTGTGTTCCCAAGCCTAAAAGTTTTCACTAAAGCTCCAAGAAATAAAGTGTTTCAGCAAGGGTTTGTGTCACCTCACATCAATGGAGGCTGGACCTTCAAGAGGAGACCCAAATCATCTCTTGGCCTTAGGCTGTGGTGGAGATGGGTAGAAATACCTGTCTCTTACTTTCAATGAACAAATGATTGAACAGAATAAGGTTAGATTTCAACAAGAAATTCAGACACCTTAATTTAACTCTCCCTATAGTCATGTATTCCATGGGCTAGGGGCATAAGCACCCTGAGTGGTCAGTGAGGATGCAACCAACAAAATCAAAGATGCCCAGAGAGATTCAGCTTCCTACAGGCTAGGGAAAGACTCATCTGCCTAAACACAAGCTTTTGGCACCTTCTGAAACACTGTAGGATACCTGACAGACCTGATACCACATTATGTGACACCTCCCCTCCCTAGACTAGCATTTCGGAGGTAGCAAGTAAGGTGTCCACAAAAGCATCATGCTTTGGTATTTAAATGTCTGAGTACACAGCTGAGGCAGATGAAATCGATCTCAACTTCTATTTCTCCATGTTGGAAGAAAAACTTTAGAAGATGCTCCCAAGAATTCTTAATTGCGTTAAATGTATAAGACATTTTACATGACAGTGAAAATAGGCCCCATGCAACTCTTGTGGCTGCTGCGCCTTCTGGTTCAGATGTTTTTGAGTTTCACTTTGCCAAATAAGTGCTGACTATTATTCCATTGAATACTTAAGGAGTGAGATTCAGCAGGCCATTTCTGTTACGAACAATGACTGACTCAGCAAGGGGAAGTTTGAGCTGGATTTGCGCAAAAAAATAAAGAAAGAGGCATGGGCTGTCAGAAAGCAGACTTTCTAGAAAGCCATTCCAGTTGTCTTAAATCTTTGACAGATAGATTGCAGAAATATATTTCCTGTTCCAATTATTTAAAATTGTTATTTGCGTGTAATCATTCCAAAGTTTGGTGTCAAAAAAAATTGTGAAGACAAAAATATCATCCTACTCAGCAGCATGGCTAAATAATTTCTGGACGTACATACATAAGGTGTAATTAAGATTTTTCAGAATGACAATCCACACTGAAAAGAAACTGAATACATGATGTTTAGTTTCTCTGAAATGTCATATTCAATGTTTTTTTCCCATCATTTACTGACACATGTGGATCATATGAGTTTATAGTCACCCTGTCAAAAAGTTGTCCTATAGTCTCTTTAGCCATAAGCATATTTAATCTTGGTTTCAAAACCTGCTGAGGTCCTGATCTCCATTGTGTTAACTTTTTTCCACATTCTGGTTATCACTGGTATCAAAATGCAGTGTAAATGCAGTCTGACTTGAATACATTAGCACACTGTCTGACTACTGTGGAACCAGACTGAAATCTGGTCAGAAAATAATAAATGGTAGAGCAAAGTCTCTCAAAGCTGCAATTTTAGCACATGCAAAAAACCACACAACCTCAGCACCAGTGCTTGCTTTCAGAGAGATACGGAAACCTTGTACTCCAGTTCTTGCAGTCAGTAAGCTGTTTAGGAAAGGCCCAAAGTTCATCTGCTCAGTCAAATTTTCTCAGTCCTTTGGTCTGTCCATATTCCCTAGTGACCTCATGAACTCCAGCCATCAGAATACACTGCACCTCACTGAAGCTGCCACTTATACATACTTCTAGATTTTGGATTTGCAGCACACATCTACTCTCACAGCATGAGTGACAAAATCATTTGATTGTTGGACAAATTTTGATAGGTAGGCTAAGTTTCACTAAAAGAGCTGAGAAATAAGTTGCTATGAAACTCAGACAGATGTTCTCTGATGGGATGTTGGTAACTCTGCAGACTGAATTTTACTGAGGGACAAAATGTTTATTTAAGACAAATTCAACTCCTACAGGTCTCTCTGGGAAAAAGCTACTTTCCTCCTTGCTTTCATTCCAAAGATGTTGCTTTCAGATGAAGAGGTTTTAATGCAAGTTGAAACTTGCATTGAAAAAAAAAAACCAAAGAAAAACATTTAATCTCCAGGTGAGGGAATATATCCTAATTAGTTATGTCTTCTCTGATGTCTGGCTACCAGCTGACAGACCTGACAGCTGATCTCTCTGAACCAATCCAAATTGGAAAAAGATTTGGTTTAGGGTCACTTTTTGAGTGGGCAAAGGTTGGGGCTGGTTGTTATTTGAACTGAATGAGTTCCTTCATCTCTGGTTACCCATATGTCAATACAATAGATTCACTTAATGTAACATGCCATGGGCTAGAATCGTTCTGTTTTGCTTCCACCTGCACATTTTCCTGGGCTGCTGCCAGGACATGGAGACAATATGTCCTGGGACAGCAGGAAGTTCTGGACACTTCTGGAAGAGCTCCAGAAGGGGTACTGAGTACAGTCACTTTGGTTGTAAAGCCTTCGAGCTTTGTGTGCTTCAGGTAGAGGTCAGGTCAGAAGCTCATTTAAGTGCCTGTGAACATCACAGTCTATGTAAAGATTGGGGATTTCTGTATTTCAGACCCTCTCATTATTTACTTTTTAGGATGTACCAGAAAGACTCACAATAGAGAGCTATATAAAATGCAACCAAATCAGTAGAAATTCTTCTATAATTTCAAAATAAACTGGTTTAAATTTTCATCACCAAGGTCCAGGACAAAAATAACCCCAAAACACTAAAAAACTGCACAATCAGCAATCATTATTTAATGAAAACAATCCATTTTCTTATCTTACCATAATCTCTAAAAATTCTGACACTAAAAATTCAACCTTGTATCTTCATTATTAGTCTTGCATAGTAACTTTGAAAAAATAAAGCTGCTCAATTCATAAATGAGAAGAAATAATATCTGAGAGTCAACCTAAGTAAATCATTAGAGAAAATTCTGCACTGGATATAGAGCTCATAAGTCCCCAAATCTACACCTAAAAGCACAGAAGTAATGGTAAGAGTCAGAACTGATAAACCCCTTTAAGTTAGCTTTGTATTGCCAATATAGAGCAGGACTTCATTTTGAAGATATGCATCATCATCTCAATCCTATTAACAAGAACACAGGTCATTTCTCTAAATAATAGACATTTTCCACTGCTTTTTCTTTCGGCTTCAAGGACTGAGGTGTGGGAATATTTGTGTTATAGATGATAGAGCAAAACAGGAAACATATATTAAGTAAATAAATTAAACAGTGTCTAGTATTGGCCCTTCTGTGAGCAGTCCCTGGGTGCTGTTTGGAAGTAGGCATGGGAGGCATGGACCAGGGATTCCCCAGAGTCAGTGTGGTTGTTGTCCTCTGATACCTCTTTGTGCCACTGACCCCAAAGCCAGAGAACAACCTTTACACAGAACTTGTATAGATACAGCCAGGGAGTCCTGGGAAGTGCCCCCAAGAGCTGTAAGTGCTCTGCAGTCCTATTAGGAATAGAAGGCAGATGAAATTAATATCAAAGTATTCATATCACATGAAAAGAGCAGAATTTTCTCCAGCAAAGCATTTCCATTTTTACATTGACTGACTCATCCTCCTGAGGTCATAAAACAGACAAAGCATAAACAGGAAGTACAAGGCTGTATATTATATATGGTATATTTAAAGCCTAGAAAGGATCCTTCATTTAAGATTTTTCCCTTTTCACAGATGGATGACTGGGTGGTATTGTTTTGCTACCTTCCCTCAGCTCTTCACATCTGTCCTCTGACATACTTTGCAAAACTTCCCTCCCCTGACTCAGCTCCCTTGCTGTATCCCACAGAACGTGTAGGATGTGTATAAACTTGGCCATTAATTGTAAAACCTTGTCCACACACTTTAATAGAATTATGACCCATTACACTGCTGGTTACTTACTCTTCAATACATAAGCTTATTATCTTCTTCCTTCTTGTGTTGTTGAAGAAGGTAACAGGGGTCACCAATATAAATTCCAAGCATGTAGACTCTGGATTTTCATCTGGCAAACATTACAAACTTCTCCCTTCATGATTATTTTCTATCTTTTTTTATGGTTTTAGAGCACTGCTCACTAGTTCCACTGATTATAAATTACAGGATAGGGAGAGATCTGATGAAAATATTCACCTTTAAGCAGCCCAGAATTTTATGTCTGTGAGAAAGCACATATTTTTCATTGCTAACAGATGCAGCCCAAACCACAGCCAAACAACTGCTCAAAGGACAGACATACACCTATATTACACACATTGCATGTACATGTGAACACATATCCTGTATTTTCACAATTATTCAGCATTCACTTTATCATCACAAAAAACCAATTGATAAACAGTCCAGAAGACACAACACTTCTCTTTGTAGCTGTCGGGAATGTCCAAGTGACAAAGAGAAATATCCATGAGATCAAAATTGGTCAAAATAATGAATGACAGTTGCAGAATTCTTTTTCCTTGTGCCAGAACTCCTAAATGCACTGCTATTAGCATACCAGTACTCCCCAAGATCCACTTCAGCTGCTGGAGATAGTATTGAAAAGACCATCATCTTCTGTTTTTAACTGGAAACTAATATTCAAGTTCTATATTTGGATGCCTCTTCACAGATAAATGCTTCAATTTCCACATATGAAAAATGGGGAATAATGATATTGACCTTGGTAGAGCACTTTGAAATGCAAGGCAAAAAAAAAAAAAAAAGTTTTGAGAAAAGCTGGCATTATTTTTTTTTCTCTTACCATCTGTGGAGGTTAAAAAAAGAATGAAAATTGATATAACAGAAACAAAGACAATGTATTTTGATTATCTGCATGGAGGATGATATTTGCATGAAACCTTCACCAGTTTTCAACAACAAAGACAACAAAAACTAAAAACCAAGAATTTATACTGCACACCGCTAGCATGTTTTGGGTCTGACTTAATAGAGGGATTGTAGACCAGTTAACATTCTATTTTTTATCTGGTAGTTTTATCCAGCTGTTGCAGACATGTAGCTAGAATTTGGCTTCTGGAGTCCTCCTCCATGCATGTCAAGATTTGAGACCTGGTTTTCCTGTTTTAAATTGGGCAGCCATCCTGGAAACCATAATAAAATGCAGCACTGCTGAAAGACTTTCTCATGGAAAGTTGAACAAAATGCTATAGAAATTGCTGTATGCAGAGATGTGGTAAAAGCTTTCAGTGTCTCCTAAAAGTCCCTGAATGTTGTCTTTTTTCTACCTTTCTGCGTTCCTTTCAGTTCTATGCTTTTTTTTTATAAGCTCACTTTTATCTCACAGTTTGCATTGAAAAGCAGCCACTTTGTCCAAGTCAGTTGTGCAGATCCTCTTTATCATAAAAAATCAGTGATGGGCACACCTAGAGGACTATGTGGATCTGGGTCATATATATCTTTGGATGGGTTAAATCTTTTTCTTTCCACTGGCTAATGAAGATGCCCAAAATGCAGGCTCAAAGCTAGATGTCCCCGTATTTGATGGCTTGGTGAGACTTAGGTGAGAAAAATCCCACTCCTGGTTGCACATAATAATGTGGAAATCTTCACAGAAAACACAGAGAAGCAAGGTCCTGTCCACCAACCTGGAAGCTCAAATCAAAGTGATGGACATACCAGAGAAGTGAGGGTATCCCAGCAAAAGCAAAAGTTATGGAAATAGCAGTACACAATTACTCATTTTAGGAATCCATCTGGTTAGGTGTGTTGTTTCATTTAAATGATGTGTAAATGCATTTACTTAATGGCCCTCATTTATACATTTATACATGTCATGTGAGCACTGCTGCACACACGGTTTTAATTTGAAAACCTAAGGCACAAGTAGCAGACCTCACCTTTGCTGGATGCCGTCGGGTGTCAAAATCGAAAAGTTCAGCTTGTGCCCCTTCCAAGGTAATATAATACACACGCATCTGTGCACCCCGAGGTCTGCACACAGCTGCACAATGTTTTATGAGATGTTGCAGTGGCTTCTGCTAGACTTCCTGACGTAAAACTACAAACAATCAAACCCTCCTTCCCCCACATCCCATTCTCTCAATCAAATGCCTGAGAAAGGAGACTTTTTAAACCAGCTATGTCCTTTAAACACTTTTGCTCTCAGAGCAGAAGTTACCTCAGTATTTACAGGAGAGCAGGATCTTGGGTATTTCAGCTTTAAGCAGAAGGAAGCCAAACTTCTTAGCTTTGGTTCAAAACAAAAGTTTCTCTCAATAAAGTCTAAATCAACCTTGGAAGGCAGAAATAAGTATGCTCCACTGAGCAGAAAAGCATGAGCTGACATTTAGAAACTGCTCACCGCTCTCCCAGCCACCCAAGAGAGAAATGATTCTGCATTAACAGAAGAAAAATGCAACCCTGAAAATTGATATCGGTGTATTTACAACAGGATATCTGCAACACAGTACAATGTCCTGCCACTCTCCTTTTTTTTTTATATTCTAACTTTTTCACTCAGCTTGTATAATTCTTTAACCAGTTCCAGGTCAATAAAATAGAATAGCTTTTTTCTTTTTCTCAGTTTGAGAAACCAAAATATTTCCTAATTGATGCCAGTTTTGGAGGATGAATTATTTCAGTTTTTAACTCAAAGATTGAGTTAAATTTGATATTTTCAGAATGAATTAATTTAGAACCATGTAACTTTGCAATTTAACAAAAGACTGGAAATCTCTCTAGCTAAGTAAACATAAAGTGACTTCAAACTCCTTATTTTTTTTAAACTATCAAAAAATGAAAAAAAAAAATCAGGAAATATCTCAGCCACCTCAGATACCAGAAATCGGACCCCAAATAAAAAGTAGTATATACCTTGAGTGCAAAGATATTTTAACATTTATTTTCCTCTTTCCAGAAAATGAATATGAAATCGTTGCAATATTTTCAAACTAAAGAGCAGGATGCATTAGAAATGGAACTAGTCACCATCAGGACTCCTCTGAGCCACCCTTCATGAACATGTCCGCATTAGTTTCAAAAATAATGTTTAATACAATGTTTATTGTACTTGTTATTGTATAGGAAACCAATAAAGGACTCCTGTTATCAGATCACAGTTTAAGTGGTTAGACATCAGATGCACAGAATTATCAGTCTTTCAGCCATTTCACAGTGCCATGGACTCTTAGTGTTAGACTGGGATTCAAGAAAACCTTGGACAGATAAAGTTACATGGGAACTGAATGTATAATTACACCAGTCTCCCCTGAAAATTCAAGCCTTGGTGCTCTTATATAGACATTTGTATTTTCACTCAGCAGTATCCTGAACAATAAACTTCCAGGTGGAAGTCTTTTGATGGTGGCCCTTCTCCTGGGAAGTGACAGGGAAAAGAGAAAGTTCTGTAAATGACATACCCCCCTAATACACTTCAGTTAGCAGAGCTCCTGCATAAAACTTGAAGCACAAAGTCATGGTGGTGTCCTGCTCTACAAATGTTCAGCAGCCTGACTCTAAGGGATATACGATCACTCTTTTCAAGTGTTACCCTGGAAACAATTTGCCTCTTGGCAGACGTTGCATACTCATACAGGAAACTAAATTTAAATCCTTAGGCATAACATCTTGGTCATGCCTGCCCTTTTGTTTGAACTCCTTTAATAAAACTCTTGCCCTCACACTTGGCTGTACTAAATCCAAATATGATCTTTGCTTCCTCCTCATTATTAGTTCACAGGGAACACTCTAGTAGTTATATGCGGGGTTATCCATTACCTAAAAAGAAAATGTGCCAACTTGGAGCTCTGTTCACTGACTTACATGATGTTTACGCAAGGATTTTCATGCAACTGGCTTATAATGGCCATGTAATTTGCCTCCTCTGAACAGCTCTACAGAACAGGTCTTCATCATCAACTCAGACTTTTCAGTGTACAACAGGTGAGTCTGTTCATAGGTGAATTGGGAATAAACAACGGATCAAGGTGGAACATTTTAAAAAAGAGAGCTAGGCACGCAGAGCTGGTGCAATCAATCAAAAATATGATTCTTGAACGGGTAGTTTCAGAGAGGGGTGACGACAAATGAATGGAAATGTTATGTACACAACTTATACTCATACCTGGCTGAAGGCATATAGTGCAACTGGAAATTTTGGAAAGAAATATCTGCCCACCTGGCCAGCAAAAGCAGCACTTTCTGAACAGAAGAGAGACCAAAGCAGCTCTACACCTTTGCTCACTAACATGGGCACACACAAGCAGGACAGGGGAGAGGAAAGCATCTTGTCATTCTACAGGACACACGGGATTGAACTGACACTGCCTGTTCTAACAACCTCCCTTCTCAAACCCTTGCAGAGGGACAGTGGTGGTACTCAGCTCAGGACCCCACGTTGTTCTTTAGTGATGGCAAACTGCCAAAATTTGTGTCTGAATGAGCACACTCAACATCTCAGAGCCCTACTGGAATAGCTGAGACCTCCCACATTACTAAGGGGGTTTAGAGATTTTTTCCTTTCTTCTTGTCATTTTCTTTTTTTCTTTTTTTAAATTGATGTTGAAGCAGTCCCAGTAGACTTGGAAGTACATGCAAAGGGAGACTAAATTGGATCCAAGTCTCAAAAGGATGAAATAAGATTTTAACAATACCTCTCAGACTTAACTCCACTGATGAGGTAGGTGCTGGCTGGGGACTGTGAGGAATTATGGAGAGTGCTGCCTCCTGGGGTTTTTTTGGTTTTGTTTTTGATTCATTAAATAGCCTGTAAGGAAGAGAGTGACTGAGACATGAGCAATGTTTATGTTGGGAGTGAGTGGATGAGTTTTAGCAGTGGGGGAAAAAATAATTTTCAAAATTTACTTTTCACCACTGTGCAACACCTTGAAAATATTTTGGCAAAAAAGCCAGGGGTTGCACAGTTCCAGGATTCTATCAGAGCCTCAGTTTCTTTGGCTGGTAGAATAGAAAATGCTACCAGCATGTTGGAGGAAATAAGAACAGTTCTAGTCACACTGTTCAACGCAGCAACCAGGAAAAAGAAAGTGTCTCTTCCCTGTGCCTCATCTAAAGTACCATTAAGCATGAATTAAGGATAGTTAAGTTTCTTTCTTTCTTTCTTTCTTTCTTTTCTCTTTCTTTCTTTCTTTCTTTCTTTCTTTCTTTCTTTCTTTCTTTCTCTCTTTCTCTCTTTCTCTCTTTCTCTCTTTCTCTCTTTCTCTCTTTCTCTCTTTCTTTCTTTCTTTCTTTCTTTCTTTCTTTTTTCTTTTCACAAATTCATCACAAATTAGGGCTGTGTTGTGCTGGGTGCTTTTCAGATACATGCCAGGAAACTGTTGCTGTATGTCAGTATTTAATGCAAGTAAATGGGACATAAAAAGGATGAAAGAAAAAAGTTCCACAGTCATTTCACATGTCATGATCTGGAAAATGATGTCTTGCAGAAGTTCTCACAAAAAGGTTGTGATAATAAGGAACTGCATGCAGAGCTCTCAAGTCTCATTCTAAAGCTACAAATGTAAGCATTTTATTCTCAAAGGTAGGCTCTAACTTCCTCATATATGTACTCGACAGATGGCAAAGGAATTATTTTTGCTGAATGACACAGGTAAAAATAAAAGTCAAAGCTGGCCAAAAGCATAGTCACAGGACCAGAGTCACCAATATGTTCCAGTGGTTTTGTGTTACCCCAGTGATACAAGACAGCTATAAAACTAGATTAAGTAATTTAAGGCTGCTGTGTGTCACCAGAAAAGTACAGAGCAGCTGCAACATATATGGGAAGCCTATACTGCAGTGTTTTACCATTCCTACCTTCTCACTTTTCTGACTTTCTCATCAAAGATTAGTACCAATTCCAGATGCTGTGAAAATATATGGAAAATAAATACTGGAAGAAAGAAAAACCAAGCATTTAACAGCAGTAATCCAAACAGGTCATAATTTCTCTTTCTTAAGTTAGTATGCAAGCAAATTTTCACTAATGTGGTTTTTAAACTCGTTACAACCAGATTTCTTTGTAGGAAGAGACAGGAATATTGAGTTGGCTTTTATTAGCACCACACCATACTCCTCAACTCTAAAACCAAGAGCTTTTGAGAAGCAATACATGAGGTCTAGAGTAGGCTGAGAGCTTGTTAACTTAACTTATTGAAACCATTTCCAAAGATTTCACATCTGTCATCTCTCATGGGTATCAGACTCAGGCAATTTCATTGTGCACAATCATCACCATTTGAAAATCATATAGATCTGTAAAACACACTTGGAAAAAGTTTCTTGCTCTCTAGGTATAGTCTAAATTTCATACAGTGGAATGGATTTAAATTTTTCTTAAATGCAAAATTCAAAAAATTACAAATAAAGTGAGAAAGGATATGCAATCTTTTAAAAAAATTTCCCCTCTCCAGACAAATAAAAATTTTCAAATATCAATTTCAAAAACATGGAGAAAAATATTAATAGTCTGTATCTGAGGTTGCTTTCCCATACCAATTAATGTAATACTGTATTAAGACTTCAGACTGAAATCTAAAAGAGTTGCAAAAGGGCAGAAAAAAATTCCTTAGAAAAACTTAAATGCGTTAGAATTTCCTAACAGTGAGAATGATTAAATATTGGAATGACTTACTCATTCTGGCCTATCTGTAAGAAAAGACAGGAGATGGCTCACAGCCTGTGTGCAAAGAGGGAAGAAGATCTGGCTGAACATTGTGGAATGTGTCTTCCTGGCGTGGGAATCTCGGAATCTGGAGTCCTCTGTTCATCCCTTACCTTTTGTGCCATGAACATTGCTGCAATGTTTGCTACTCCATAATAAGATAATGAGGCAGAACATACCTCCAGGGAATTTGAGGATTATAATAAATGAGGGGAAGTCAGTGAAAAGCTGAGTTGCTGAGATTCAGTCAGAGGAAGCCGGGTAAACTTGAGTACAGGGCCAACAGAAAACTCCTGAAGTACAAAAAAGAGAAGTGCAAAGTCCTGCACCTGAGACAGGAAAGTGCAGGCTTTAGCACAGGCTGGGAACTGTCTCAGTTGTAGGCCTGGTGGGAAGGTGAGCCCCAGATTGAACCTGAGCCCACGCAGCATATTATTGTGAATAACACAGGTTTGGCTGGATGAGGAGGAGAGCAGTTCAGGGTTTTAGGGACTCACTGCCAGCTTCCATTTACCCCCAGTTCTGAACTGTTGTGAGTTCTTCAGTACCTGTTTGAAATTAGACAATGGGATTGGGATTTAAATATTGTATGGAACAATTTTTAGGGAAATAGTTCTGTTTTGGAACAAACCTGAGATCCAGATGAAACAGTTTTTGCTTGTCTCCTCTGTCCCTAAATTCAATGACATCTAAAATAACCAGCTCTGTGAAGTCAGTTCATTTCGCTGATGGTTTTGGCAGAGTTCCTCTCCCACTCTGCCAGAAAACATGGCAGAGTAAAATGCCTGCTGGACTGTCACAGCTTTAGGCCTTATGACTCTGAGGGACAAACACCAAGGCAATCAGCATGCTGGGGAAACTGCACACTTCACAAACTCTGCAGAATTACATGACCTTGCAAAAGGGAGAAGTCATGAGGTCAGAGGAGAAAAAAAAAAAGGCACAGAAGGAAAGAGCAAGGAGCTACAGAGCAATTAATCCCCTCGTTTAGCCTGTACTGGACTAACACTGCCTCTATTTCATCTGAGCAGATGCTATCTGAGCCGATAATCTGAATTCAGCAGTACAAACAGAGAAATTCAATGATGGTAGCAAAATAACCTCTCCCTACCAGGAATGTGCTAAGGGATTTTGCAAACAACCAGACTCCACCTAGCTTTGCACTCACCTATCCTTGCTTTATGTTGTCTCAGTTTGTCTTGCCTTACTTTATCTTATCAAAACGTCACTGTCTAAACTAGCTGAGAATAGCCCAATCTTAATTTTTCCACCAGATTTTCCAGCCTGTATTAAATTTACCACTCATGGATGAATAATTTGTTATCCTTCTGCAACAAATTAATTGCAGGCTGTTACAGAATGAGTGATGTGGGTACAAATTTTGTACGTGTCTGCTATATAAAATTCAGTATAGCTTTTGCTGTTGGGATAATCCTGTGCCAATATACTTGGCAAAAAGTACAGCATGTGTGCACACAACAAGAGAAACTTTCAGGTCAGTATTTACAGCTGTCTATTTATATGATTTTCAAAAAAACTTGAGAAGTTATAGAAAGGATTGTCCTAAAGTATTCCAGCTAGCCTGTGTACTTTATAAACTGCCTTGGGTTCAACATATGGTGCTTTTTTCTGAAGTATATGTAAATAACTGCTTCTGATTGCTTTCAGAACTGCACCCAGCTCATCATTGTAATCCTACCTTAAAATATACATCAGTTATTAAAAAATGAACAAAAAATCCACAGGCATGTGGATGTCATGTTCTGCTAACCTGGCTTTGCCATCTACACATATGGTGCATGGAGGAGTGGAACAGCTCTGGTATAATTAAGATTTAATCCTGCAAATAGCTTCATATGCTTAACAGTCACTGTTTGAGGGATGGCTCTGCTGAGGTCTGTACTATGTCTGCAATTCATACCACTTGCTGAAGCTGATTTATCTGGAAACTATATCATTAGGTACTGCTAAGAGTGCAACTATCCCAGTACAGAACATAGTATGGATAAATTCAATTAATCTTTACCCAGTCTTCTTGTGAGTTTTGCATTTTGGATCCCTTCCTACAATTCTAGCTATATTTCTGGTAGGTGTCCAGGCTAGTTTATTTAGAAAAGGCTTGTGTCTACATGTATAATTTGTAAACATAGTACAGAAAAATCCCCAGGCAGTGAGAAGTATTTTGCACAATTAGTCTTTTGCAATAGTACCCATGAAAATATGTTTACACATGGATATGGATCTCTTCTGGGGAAAAAGATTCCAGAAACGGGTATAGCTGCAGGACTGAAGAACATAAATCCCTGCACTGAAGGGAGCTCTATTCAGAAACTGTGGTTAGTCTCAGCTTAGCATTACACTGTGTGTAGTGAATCTGCAGCCTCAGTTGAAATCAGCAGGAGCTGCATGTGTGCAAGGGAAGAAATTGGCCCATTAGGACCTAATATGGCACATCAAAGGAAGATAGAGCTGGCATCTTTCAGAGGATTTTCTGATATTCACATGCAACTGTTCACTGTGGGTGGCACTGAACTGGGTATGAATGGATTGGAGCATAGACAGGAGCCAGAGCAACTGCAGCTAAGAGGAGGTCTTCAGACCACCCCCAGGATGCTGTAAGACCACCAGTTTCCTTCAGAACAGTGAAGGAGGCAGGGGGAAATGGAGACTACAGGCATTACAGTTTCTTGCAACAGAAAGCAATTTACTGTTACCAATGGGGACTGCAGCTGGGAACTGTGGTTTTTTGTTGGTTTGGTTTTTTTGGTTTTTCTTTTGGTACTTGAAACTAGGTCCTGAGATCTTATTGAGAAAAAAAATCAGTAAACTTGGCAAGTGATAAAAACACACAGCTTGGGCAGGATGGGCTCTCCAATTCTAGTCTACTCAATTTAGCATTTTTTGTCCAGCCATTTGAAGATTGTATCTTGTTGCTATGATGAAATGCACACAGAGCAGTCCGATGTTATAGCTTATTCTTGTTTCATAAAGCACAGGTGTATGAACACATGCAAGCTAGGCTCTTTGTTTAGAGACTGGTTGCTCTTGCCATGGTCACAACTCATAGATAAAAGCCACATATCTGAATCCAATATGCTGTGTTTAAAACCTTTAGATGCACTGCCTTCTACATTCTAAGGCTGTGCTCTGGTTTCTCCTTTCCTTATGTGTGTGGGCCATCCCATGCCCCTCATTACTCCTCAGATTCAGCAGCAGCATGTGCACTTTGGTGATTTATAATTCTGGACTCCTTGGGGAAGAGTGTGTTTCACTGGCAGTAAAAGGACTTGTTGTGCAGGTGGAAACTTGTTTAAACAAATCTGATGTTGTGATATAATGGAGGTTGGTAGTTTAACATAGGCTCTGAGTGTCAAGAAAACCAATGTTATTTTATGCAGAAGAAACCTGCCTGAGCTCTTCATTTCAGAGATTTTCATCAGCTCAAAGGAAAAAGAAAGTACTATTGGGCAAATCTGAAACTACAATAAAATGTTAATGTATATAAGACTGCAGGTGACAGGCCTGAGCAAAAAAATCCATGTTCTTGTTGTCAGCATGGTTAAAAAATGTATTTTCACACCCCACTGAAGTCCTTGTCTTAAAATCCTGCTTTCTGTAAACAAATTTCAGATTTAAAAATGTCTTCCAAATGCAGACATTCTGCAAAATATGGAGACCATAAATGGGAGGAAAAGAAAAGCACTGGTAAATAAATCTCAGATGTTGCTGTCTGTTTGTTCCTCTTTGAGTACTATACTCCTGTGATAACAGCACCCCTGATAATTTATTCTCTACAGCCTATAGATGTGATATTCCATTCTGAAAGTTGAATGGAAAGGTTCAGAGGGCAAGTTGTGTTCAGATAACTGCCCAGAATTCTGAATGTTTATTATGAAATTATCTGAACCTATCAAATCTCCAGTTTGAATTGGCAATCTCCTGAAAACCAGCATTTCATGTGAGATTTCTGGCACTTACCTTTCAGGTTCTGGCCAGAAGCATCATTTTTGTGGTGTTACAGTTTCAGACCTTGATGACAATTACTATTGTCATAATAAAAGCGCTCTTTCTACTTGCTCTAGAGCTTCAAAAATATTTGGTTGCAGTTTGGTTCTGAAAGTGAGAAAAGTTTGAGGAGAATGTTTTAATTTCCTTTTCCTTTTTTTTTTTTCCCGATTATTTTTGTCTCTTTTGAATCAGTTCTTCTCTATCTTAGATTAAATGTCCCAGCAGTGAAACAACTTTAATTTTGTTAAATCTGAAAATTCTTGTTTGTCTTCAAAACATCAGACCTATAGAACAACTGTTACAGTAGTTTATTTCTTTGTCATCAGCTCTGTCTGTTGAAAATTAAAACACTTTCCTCATCTTGATGTGTGGCATATCTGACTGTGAAAGGCCTCACCATCTGGTTTAGGGTCTGTAGAACTTAGCATGGAATGTGAGCACCATTGTAAGAAACACTCAATGTTTGTTTTATTTCATTTCAGACACAAACTAACTTTACAGAATCTCAACACATAGCATTTTGTTTATTTATTTATTTAATATAAACTGCTTTAGATTAAAAAAAAAAATTCACATCCTATCTTTTTAGGCTCCAGGAATAATCTGACTAGGGAACTAATTTTTTTTACTGTACCTGACAAAACTCTGTGCTGTATGGCAAGGCTGAGGTTTCTCTCATCTAACTTTAGCTGTTCAAAACAGAAACTTAGCTGAAGCTAATCATGTGCGTTCCCTCTGCTGACTAATGACAGATCTCACTCAGCCCTAAGCTTGTCAAAGGTCTGACAATCTGAATCCTACAGTTTGGTCCATTTGGGTGGAGGAAAGACGTGTTTGAATTGTGCTGCCACAAAGTTTCCTCTGCTCTCATTAGTAGATTCCAGCCTTTGGATCTCAGGACAGTTTAGCCTTTAATGTTTAACCTTTGCAGTCCAAAAAAAAATCTGTAGCAATAAAGTAATTTCACTGATACCAGCTCAGTTACTCGACAGTATTGTATTTACTGGTACAGAAAGATGATTAATAGTGTGGACCTGCTTTCTCACTCCAACAGGAGACTGACAAAGTAACTCCTGGATTATTAATGGTTGATTACATCTCAGAGTTGCTATTTGAGACAAGAGAACCTTCTGGATCTTTCTAATTGCATGAAGCCATACTTTATTTTAAAAAGGCCATTTCAATGCTATCAAATTAAAGAGCAGAGATATGCTCCTCAGTTCATAGGTGCCATATGCTCTTCAAGCTTATATGTCATCATGCAAAAACCTGTGTTTACTTCAGGGTTTGTTTCTAGAATGTGCTTATTTGCTCAGGTTTATCACAGTTAGCATCTGTGCCTGCACCAACACACTCAGAAAAGAAGAAATTTGTGTTTCAGTTGAAATATATTTCCTATAGAGTCTGCAGATTTCCCCACTAGTTAAACTGTGACAGGTAAAATTTTTCACCCTGCTTAAAAATCTTCACTGCCAGTCCCATGACTTTAATTTAATATTTCAGAGTGAGTTCTGACAGTGTTCTGTTAACTTTCACAACTCAGCCACAAACCTGGACGCTGACTATTCTGGCTTATGAAACCAACTGTGAAACTTAAATCTTTAAACAATTATTGAAGCCTTGAGGTTATAGTGATTCCACATCAGTTAAACTAATTCTTCTAAGACATATCATCAGACTTGGCTGCTAGTAAGAATTTCTGCAGTATTGTACAATTTTTCATATACAGAACAGAAGAGTTATTCATTCTTTATCTCTGACTGCAAGTTTGCTTGCAGTCTTCTGCAAAGTTATGTACCATTAGTATAACAACTGAGGGTTATTTGGCACTCTTAAAAAACCCAATAACTCCTTTCTGTCTCTGGTACACCATTGCCCTCAAGTTAAATCCTCTTCCTTAAAGCACAATTCAAATTTGAAAGAACTGACTCCCAAAAGAAGTTTCATAAATAGTTCAAAGATTAGGACTCATTTGTAAAATGAAGCTAATATAAGCAGGGCATAAACAATATATTTAGAGTCAGTTTGAGTGTTGCTTTCAGCATAACACCTCATCATCTGCTGATTGTGTAGGATAAGAAAGGGCAAATAATCCAGACATCACATGTTGGCATCTCTTTATTCAGCATATTGACAGTAATGATGACTGTCTACAAAATCAGTGGGAGATTAAAGAACTCTTCCCTACTTTTAGTGCTTAGAATGCAATCATGCAAATATAAAACCATTTGCAAAACATTCCAAAATATTAATATCCCTGGGAGCAGACTATATGGCAGAAAGAATCTAGTAAGAAATATAGCACATTTTTTGATGTCTCATCACCCTACTGGGACACACTCTTTAAAAAAATAGAAAACCCAGCAACCCTGGGCCTGTTTCTTCCTGAAATTCATTAGAAATCAGAAGATTTCAAAAGTCTTCAGATTTCATAATATTGAGGCAACTGATGCTTTCCTCAAAATAATTTTTGGAAAAATTATATTCTGGGCCCAAACCATTGCCCTGTCATTCCATTCCTGGTCTCTTAAACACACAGTTTATGGAATACAGAGTGTAAAAAGCTATTACTTTCAGCTGTGTGATATGCTGAAAATAATTTTCCCACATTCTGTTTTTTTTCTTTTTTTTACAAAGAGTTCTGTCAACATCCTAGCAGCCTCATAATGCATTGTCTGGGGCCAAAAATTAAAAGTCCATTTATCTAGTAGTTGCAGACACGTCTGTGAGTTGAGTGATATAGTAGCTGGTCAATATTCTGTCAGCTCTTATTCAGGAGAATATCAATAGGAGCCTTCTTGAAGCTGTAGTGGTTAAAAACATAAGAACTTTGGGTTCTGGCGATCCAGAGATTATTTCCTAAGTAAAACCTCAATATGGGATTGATAATTTGTTTGAAGATTGTTTAATTCTAAGGCATTGTTTTAATTTTTTACACATGTAAAATTTGGCAGGAAGTGGTGAACGTGCTTTGTTTGACATCTGCTGACCTCATTTAATAATTGTTATTAATTCTTCTATTGCAACTTCATTAGGTTCATATTCCTTCCCATGTGGATGCCCTCTGGTGGTGAATTAACAGCTCACCTTGTGATGATCATCTCTGATCACAAAAACATTAATTCTTTTTTGTCTTAGTCATACAAATAAGATTTAATTTATGTAAAGACTCCAATGAGAGATTAGACAATTTCTGAAACAAGGATGCTTAATTTCAACCTGAGGGTGAAGGAAGCGTGTTTGCTGTAAGTAGAATATTAATGAATAATTATTCAGATGCTTTATCAAATTGAACGTAAAATTCAAACATTTTTGGGAATATACAAAATGTAAGACTGGTTTGGCTTCAGTTGAGATTAGAAATCTTGAAAACAGTCTTGTCCCTTGTTAATCTGCTATTTCTGTTTTGAAACCAAAACCAGGAAATCCAAGGGAGAAAAAAAAAAAGATAAAAACCTTCATAAAAATGGAAAATCAGAAACACAAAAAAGTTTGAAATTAAAGGAAATGTCAGTTCTAATTTTATTCAAATCAAGTTTGTTTCTAATCTCCAGTGTATTTCTCCATCTAAAAGAATAAAAGAATAAAAGAATAAAAGAAAGAATAAAAGAATAAAAGAATTCTGCTCCTAAGATATGTATTTTCCTCTTCATGTGATCTGATTGCCCACAGACTTATCAGACACTGATTTATATTTCCAAACATTTAAAACTATTCAAAACACAGTATGCATTTAAAATGAAATCTAAGTTAAGAAACTAAGAGGTCAGATATTAGGAGTGTGATTTGGTCAAAACATTCTAAACAGAGAGGAGCTAAAATAAAATTAGGATAAACACATTCCTTTCTCTCCTGGGGACAAAAACATGTGCTAATTTGTCAACTATCCATGGGCTTGGAGCCGATTTTTTTTTTTTTTTTTGGAGAGAGGAGAGGAGAGGAGAGGAGAGGAGAGGAGAGGAGAGGAGAGGAGAGGAGAGGAGAGGAGAGGAGAGGAGAGGAGAGGAGAGGAGAGGAGAGGAGAGGAGAGGAGAGGAGAGGAGAGGAGAGGAGAGGAGAGGAGAGGAGAGGAGAGGAGAGGAGAGGAGAGGAGAGGAGAGGAGAGGAGAGGAGAGGAGAGGAGAGGAGAGGAGAGGAGAGGAGAGGAGAGGAGAGGAGAGGAGAGGAGAGGAGAGGAGAGGAGAGGAGAGGAGAGGAGAGGAGAGGAGAGGAGAGGAGAGGAGAGGAGAGGAGAGGAGAGGAGAGGAGAGGAGAGGAGAGGAGAGGAGAGGAGAGGAGAGGAGAGGAGAGGAGAGGAGAGGAGAGGAGAGGAGAGGAGAGGAGAGGAGAGGAGAGGAGAGGAGAGGAGAGGAGAGGAGAGGAGAGGAGAGGAGAGGAGAGGAGAGGAGAGGAGAGGAGAGGAGAGGAGAGGAGAGGAGAGGAGAGGAGAGGAGAGGAGAGGAGAGGAGAGGAGAGGAGAGGAGAGGAGAGGAGAGGAGAGGAGAGGAGAGGAGAGGAGAGGAGAGGAGAGGAGAGGAGAGGAGAGGAGAGGAGAGGAGAGGAGAGGAGAGGAGAGGAGAGGAGAGGAGAGGAGAGGAGAGGAGAGGAGAGGAGAGGAGAGGAGAGGAGAGGAGAGGAGAGGAGAGGAGAGGAGAGGAGAGGAGAGGAGAGGAGAGGAGAGGAGAGGAGAGGAGAGGAGAGGAGAGGAGAGGAGAGGAGAGGAGAGGAGAGGAGAGGAGAGGAGAGGAGAGGAGAGGAGAGGAGAGGAGAGGAGAGGAGAGGAGAGGAGAGGAGAGGAGAGGAGAGGAGAGGAGAGGAGAGGAGAGGAGAGGAGAGGAGAGGAGAGGAGAGGAGAGGAGAGGAGAGGAGAGGAGAGGAGAGGAGAGGAGAGGAAACCCCATGCAGTACTGAGCAATGAATAGTGGGAAAAGTGAAGTCTGAAACACCTTCCAAACAAACCTCATAAGAGAACCAGTGTTATTGAAACCAGCCAAACCCTTCACTTGTGACAAAATTTGCATAATCGAGGTGAATAAATGAGCCTTACTATACAGAATTCTGCAGAAATGAAAAGCAGAACACTCTTGGCATCTCACATTCCCTTTTGTTCTCATATGTTGTCTCATGGTAATGGGATAAGTGAATTTTGAAGATTTGTCTCTGTCTGACGGAAGTATCCTTCTCATAACTGAAGAAAAGGATAGCAATTCAGCTTACCTCTTAGCTTCAGTAGCTCATGATTATTGGGCTGATGGTTCCTGTCCAAATCCTTATTTGTCAGCTGTCAGGAGGGCTGTCATGCTATTTTTTCAGTTTCAGGATAGACATTACAACATTTCCTAACTGATGTAATGGAAATTTTACCCTTTGATGGTATGAACACATTGCATAGTTAAATATCTGCCAGTCAAATCTGAATCCTACCACAGTGTTAGGCTTTTTTTGACTTTTTGCATTCAATAATGGTGGTTTCCAATGCAGGTCTTCACTGGATTTCATGAATAAATTTTTTATTTCTCTTGTACTTCTCATTTTGTAGCAATAAATGCTTGACGTCATAGGAAGCAAGGATTATATGGGATTTTGAAATAAAGAAAGGTAGTTACATGATTACAGCCTTCTTGGTGAGAAGGCTACGTGAGGAAAACTTTGGGACTTGCTTTAAATCTCTCATTCTTGTCTGTGACAGCATCTTTGCCCCACATCTAGTATGAACTAGTGTCTGTTGATGGACTGCAGTTTAATGTTCTTTTTGTAGATTAAAAGTGATTAAAAATTAAAATCAAAGACTAATCCAGCTCTGAATCTGACTAGATCTCACTGGAGGAGTCATACCATTAATCCAAGACTCTCATGCTCTGTCTGATGCCAGGTAGGTGGCAGCTGTATTCTGTGCCAGCTGGAAATTTTACCATACTCAGTTTCAGATGAAGCCTTCAATGAAATTGCAACATACAGAAAAATCACCCATGCTCTGGCTTGAGTGAACTGTGACAATGTAGATGGCCATGGTTTTGAGTTTGGTAGGAAGCACTTTCTCAATAATTTTTGCTAGTTTGAGTTAATATTCACCTTCAGCTTTTTAAAATTTTCTTCCTATTTTCCTGCATTCTCACCCTTTTTGTTAATATGCTTCTTTTCATCACTATTCATTTCATCTTGGCAGTGGAAAAAAAAAAAAGTGTAAATGAGGGAAATTTATTTTTCTTATGTGAAGAAAGAGAAAACAACTGGAAGCATTTAATCAAAATATAAAGATCATGTAAGGAATTTAGAAGGAAATTTTTTTTTTCCCCTGCAAATTTTTTCAATATTTTCCAGCAAATCTACACAGGGTCTGTTTTAGCATTTTATATATTAAACATATATATGTATATTCTAAACATAATTCATAAAATTAATTATGATTCATAGAAAAATAAAATGCAGTGTGTTTTATATCTCTTTCCCTTTAAATGTGTTGGTGTTCTGGTGCACTGAGGGAATCTGGTCTCAGGCTTTTTTGTTCCACCATAAAAGTGATTCTTCTGAAGTTCTGAACCAAAGAAACAATCTGGAAATACCTATACATGTCTTCACATATTTTAGCCCAGACTTGTAGTCAACTCAAAACAAAAAAATCTTGAAATTCTTTTTAAAAGTCATATTAGAGAAACAATTCCAGTATCAAGATGATAGCCTGGAATTACAGACTTCATTTGGGATCTTTATTCTTTTGGAGTTCCTGTTTCTTGTGTTATTCTAATTACTGATTTCTCTTACATTTTCATCGAACTAATAGTAGGTTTATAGAATAGTAAACTCACCTCTCTGGTGTTCCAGGTGAGGAACAGACAGGTGAGCACATTTTCCTGCACCAATTAATGTGTTAGACTCTGTGTAGCTGTGCTGACCCGTGCCTCTCCCTTCAGGTCCACCTCTGGTTGGAACTCACAATTGTTACAGTTAATGGTGCTTTGAATTCCAAATTAAAGAGGTATTTCTGACAGAATCAATCGCCCCATATGACTCCTCCAAAAAAAATACACTTTGGAAGAACTTGCAGCATAGTTTACAACAATACCATTTAAACAAATCATTTTTGTGTTTATAAGATGGTGGAATTTGAGAACAAAAATCCTAAATTATCCATCTTGCTATCCTAGAAAAACGTCAGGTTTTGTGTCTCGCACATCATCAAATCAGTGGCATTAGCTGTCTAGAGTTCTAGAAGTTTTACAAGCCAGGATACATGTTATGATTTTTTGTGCAAAGATATAGGAAATTTAAACACAAGAAAACTTTTTAGAATCACTGGAGAATCAGTATCATCAATATTTTTCAGTGTCATGTCTCCTGCTTTTCAGAGCCCTTTCTTATGGATTAACAGCAGAAACCAAACAATATTTTGTTTATTTATATCAGAACTCCTTGCAGCTTGAGAATACAGAGTGACTTTAAAACATACATAAACTGGAAGTGAATCATTTAGTGCATCTTGTACAAGGAACATGGTAATACCTTCATTTAAACTAAATAAATAAATAAATAAATAAGACAGAGGGAAAATTAAATGCTGCTGCTTAAAAGAAACAAACGAAAAAGAAGCCTTAGTTCCCTTGAATATTCCTAGATCCAAAAAGTTGCTGATGTTAACAGTGGCTTTCCAAAAAGGAGGCATTTATATGAATATGTGTCTATTTGAGTGTGGATATCTCACAGTGTCTCTGTCTTAGCTCTTATGGAAAACTTCACAACACCACCTGACTATGTGTTGGGCTCTGCCTTGTTTAATGCTCTGACATATTCTGATGTGGAAGATGGTTGTCCTCACTCACAGAAGGAGAAAAGCATAGCACAGTGAAATTAAGAGCACTTAGATAATTTGAGATAAATAGGTGTCCTCTTAGTTTCAGTGAACCTGGTCTTGTCATTTTCAGTGGAGGGTTCTTCATTCTGCTCTTCAAGAAGATGGGTAATGAAAAAGTAAGCAAAATCCTTTTCTTCCAGGCCCCCAAAACACTATGCTCTGAATCTGTACAGGTGGTTTTGAGGATATAGAGCTGCAGCCTTACTTGCTAGTCCTTATTCACCCAGAATGTGCTGGCTTGCTTTATACTAAGATGAACATTCCCATGGAACATTGGTAAGGCCTGGAAGTTGACTGCCACGACTGTGAAAAATGCTAGACTGGTAGCTGGCAACCTTTTCATTCAGACCAACCAATACTCCCCCTGTCAAAGAATCTTTAGAATGGTGCAGCCCCTCAGGCCAGAGGCTTCACTGGATGGAGGGTCTGGAGGGACTGATATGATCTGGAGTTTAATACTGTGCACATTGTCAGACTGGGCAAGCTGACCTTAACATAGAGAATAGACTCGGGGACAGGGATTTACAAGGAAAGGTGGGCTACTGATTCCAGTCCAGTAAGACATCTTTTGGCCTGTAACATAGGATTGATTGCACACAGCCAGCCGAGCACACGGGTAGAAGCAAATATTAGTGTACTCTCTGGTGGGTTTTCCCAGCATTTCTGATTTCTGGCTCTCTTATGCTTCTGTCCTTGCTAGTGGTACCTCTTTCAGTTGCCAGACATCCATTCCCTTGATTCTTACCATAAGTACATTTGGTCATGGGGTTCCCTGAATAAATCATTGGTTTCTCCATGGATTTGGCTGAAACAGAGAAAAGATTTCTATCATCATTCACTTTTGAAGACAGGGAGTTGACAACCCTGAGAACAGGTTTCCCAAAGTAAATATGGAATCACAAGTCATGTGAAGCTCCCACATGACATGAAGCCTGTGAAACCTTTGACCATGCTATCTTTGACAAGACACTGACAGGAATGCTTGTTGTGTCTATGTGACATCACAAATATTCTCCTCCTTGTCTTGGTATCAAATATCTTTAAAGCATGTAAAGCAGTCTCTATTAGAGTTGTTAGACAATGTATTAAAGAACAGTAGTACCAGGGTTATTCCAGGAGCCCATGGAGGAACCATTTTAAAATTATTTTGTTGTCCAGAATTTTATGTAGACTTCAGGAGCTGACTAAGCTTCATAAGTAACTAACAGCCCATAATCAATGGAGAGGGACCTGGCTGAGATGGATGGGGTTGTGTAGCCTGGAGAAGAGAAAGTTCTAAGGAACTCATTATTGTGGCCTTTCAAGATATAAAGGGGCTTGTAAAAAAAGACAGAGAGACATTTTACCAAGGGATATAACAACAGATCAAAGGACCGTGGTTTTAAACTGAAAGATGGTACTTTTAGACTGGGCATAAAGAATAAATATTTTTACAACAAGGATGGTGAGGCAGTAGAACAAGTGGTCCAGAAGTTTTAAATGCCTTGTCACTGAAAATGGAAGGAATTTAATGGAAATGGCCTCAAATTGCACTCAGGAAAGTTTAGATTACAGATTAGGATTTTTTTCTTTTTTCACAGAAAGGATTGTAAATCTTTAGAACAGACTTCCCAGGCAAATGGTGGAGTCATCATTCTTGGAAGTGTTCAAAAATTATGTGGATATGGCAATTGAGGGCATGGTATAATGGTGAACAAGGCAGTGGTGCTAGTTTGACAGTAGGACTTGATGATCTTAAAAGACTTCTCTGACCTTAATGATTCCATTACTTATTGGATATGTTCAAGGTAAGGTTGGAAGGGCCTCTGAGCAACTTGATCTAGTGTAAATGTCTCTGCCCATGTGAGGAGGTAGAATAAGTGATTTTTAAAGATGTCTTTCCTCTGAAACTATTCTGCAATTCTGTGAGTGTAAGCACCACTAGGAAACCCATTCAGCCCATCCACAGACATGACTTGCCTGGAAGCACACTTCTTTCTTTACTGGCTACAAATGTAGCCCACAGTGGTTTTGCACTTCGGTGTTTGGAAAAAGAATTGCTGTTCAGAGGGGAATCTAAATTTTTGCCCTCCACTGTCAGCATTGCCTGAAATTCATTTATAAATTACAATTAGCAGAGAGTTTCTTTGCATTTATAAAAGAAAGTGAAATAAAATGAAAGAATTTTTGTTGTGGAATTAAGTTTAATTAACTAGCATATTTACTAGAAATAAACAAGCAAGTAGATAAATTCACAAAACATATATTCGATAAACAGTTTCTCTGTATTTTAAAGATGCTGTGGTTTATACCAAGAACATATATGTTGCTCTGATGCTGAGAGGATGATCATTTCAATCATTTTTCTGTGGTTTTACTTCGCTGCAAGACTCTGCCTGCATAAAGCTGGACAGTGCACATATGCATGGAACAATTTGCTGCTTCACTCAAATGCAGATTGTTCAAGGAAAGAACAAAGCAACTTTATTACAGCTTGAAACAGCATCACACAACTGGAGTTAACCTGTTAAAAGAGCAGTGACTGTTAGAAAGGAATATTGGTTATATTTAAATATCTGGAATATTTAAATATTTGAATATTTAAAGTATTTCAAAATTCATTCATTCATCCAGTTTAGAACTGGTTATAAAAATCAGAAGCAAATATCATAATAATAATTTTTCATATTTGTGGGTTTTTTTAACACTAAAAACATAAAAAAAATTGTAAAAATCGGTCACTCTTTACATAACAGTTTTTGGAATAAATAAACAGACTTAGTTTTTTGATTGGATTTTTAAGACACATTTAGTATAAATAAAAAAATAATCACCCTCACAATAGAATTATGGTAGGGTTATTCAGCAACCATCTTCTGAGTGTACCAGAATGTTATTTCTGAGTAAGTCCTGTACTTGTTTTTCAGTTGATGCAGTGACCTTACATATGTAAGACTTCATATTAAATTCTGGACATTGGCTGCATCCAATGTCCAACATCCAACTGTGCAGCACAAATACAGAATAACAATGGTTTGCTTCACAGTGCCCATCTGGGCTCTAGCAGGACATGCCTTTACCAGCAATGGAGTTCATGGCAGCTGCAGGTTCCAGTCCCACACTACACAGCCATGCAGAGCTACATCCTAAAAAATCAGTCATCCACATCACAAGTGGATATATCTCAGTGTCTCTGAGGATGGCTTCAAGTTCAAGTTCCTGTGCCAAGAACTACTTCAATTGCTTCAGGTATGAAATTGAGTGTCCATCATAAGACACCAACTGAAATGGCAAATTTGCACCTAAGAAGGACCCATTCAGTTCAGGAAAGCATTCATATAAATCCACCCATTGCATACTAGATTTAAAGAACTTGTTATCCTGGAATAAGGTAATGGCACAGATTTTATCTAGTCAAATTCCAAATGAGAGGTCATACCTACAGTACATGGCACCAGTTTTCAGAGAGAAAAAATTAGGCATCATTGTAACTTATGGCTGGAATGGTGCCATGAACCACTGCAGGCTTGTTCCCACGCATTGGTAATTACAAGTTTTCTGGACTTTCAATAGTTTTATTAGTTAAAAATCTACAAGAACTTGGCTTCTATTTTACTTTGAAAGATTTTTCTGATATCTAGTTCAAATTTCCTCTTTTCCAAATTGTCAATTTATTCTTATCCTTCTTGTGAAAGGCATTGAAAAAATATCTCATTATCTTTCTCATCCTAGGTCTTTTTACATCTCTTCTTGTGCTACCACTTCATGTCCCATTCCACTCAACTGAAATCTTCCTTTTAAAAATATCATTTCTTTTTGAATTTTCAGAAAAGTCATGTTTTCTTAATCTCTTGGATTTTTGCTCATCTTTGTACTCTTTCCAATATGTCTATATGCTTCTTTTAACGTGGCAGTTAAACACGGCAGAGTATTCCATCTGAGGGCTCCCTGGTACTGAGTAGGATGGAATAGTAATCTGCTTTCTCTCAGAGGCAACACCTCTATTATTAAAATCCCAAATGAGAGTTGTCTTTTTTGCAGTAGTTTCAAGGAGCAATGGATAAATTTTGTGCTCCCCTATCGCTCCTGGAGACTTTTTCACACTGGTGCTTTCTGTTTATGTGGTGCAGTTGGGTTTTTTTCTTTCTTAAGTGTTTCTTTCTTCCAGAATTTTTAGAGTGCACCTTAATGATAAGGAGAAGAAGCTGGTTTATACAGAGAAATCTTTCAAACTGAGGTTTATTAAAGACAATTTATATGCTGGAATTCATAGAGAAAAATGTTTGATGAACTTCCGCAAGTTTTGTAGTTATCTTTCAAAATGGGTCTCATTAAATGTGGAATAGCTCAATAATAATAAAGCCGAAAAGTATGAATTTTTTGCATGTAATTTGCACTGTACCTGTCTGTTTATGCATCTGTCATCTAATTTTGGGGTGTTAAGCTATTTTGTGATGAGTCAGCTTTGGCTCACAGCTCAGCACCCATCCAGCTGCTCGCTTACGTGTCACTGTCACCACCACACCTCACTGGGACAGAATGGGGAGGAAATTGGATGAGAAAGCACGTGGGTTGAGAAAAAGATAGGGAGATTTCTTCCCAATAACCATCACAGGAAATACTAAAAGCTGAGGTGGTGGGGGAGGAAAGAATAATTTATTGTCAGTTGAAATAGACTTTGGTAGTGAGGATCAAAAAGGCAAATACTAAACCCAACACCTTTCCTCCTCCTCTACCAGACTTCACTCCAACAATCCAACCTCATTTGCACCCTCCCCAGTGGCACAGGAAGGATGGAAGACAGGGGTGGTGATCAATGCATAACAGTTCTCTCCGCCACTCCTTTTCCCTCATAACTTTTTCTCCATTCCATCATGAGTCCTTCACAATCACTGCAGCCCTTCAGGATGAACCTGCTCTGCGGAGCAGGGATTACTCGTGGCCTGAAGAGAGCTACCGCTCTGGAGCTTGGAGCCTGCTTCTTGGACTGTGGAACACCCACTCTTCTTTCTCACCTGATTCTGTTCCCTTCCCCCTATCTCCCTCTTGCATTATTTACCCTCTCTTGAATGTGCTTCCTCAGCAGCACCACTGATTCTCCAGAGGCACCACCAGCTCCCCAGGTGGGCCGAGCTCTGGCACACTGAATCTGCTGCAGACGTGGCTGGAAGTGGCCGTGACAGGCACTGGCCAGTCCCTGGCCTCTCCCTACAGCCCGCCCACCATCAAGACCCTGCCACATAAACCCAACACGTCTCTGAATGTCCCTATGACCCTCACCCTCCCCTGTCTGGGGACATGTGGTTTTGATGTTATCCAATCCTTCCTACGGCAGCATCTCAACAACTGTGCAAAGTTTCTCATAAAGCTCTGCCAAAATCAAGGGAAGAGAGTAAGGAAAGCTTGAGGAAAGTTAAAGTAAAATAAAGTCTGATTTCAGAAAAGGCAGCAAGAATCAATAGGTACAAACCCAATTCGGTTTAGATTATTTTAAAAATCAGCTACAACAAGCATAACAATGCAGTGACATAATGGCCATTTCAAATCAGAGCAGAAGAGAGCTGTATTTACTGCAGTAGGAGTTTATGGCCAGAATATCATCCACATTATCAGTCTCAGCAACATGTTACACAAATAATTTGTGTTGAAATTGTGAGAGTATCATTTGCAATAAAGTGGTCTAATCCACATTAGTAAGCATTTCTCTGGCCTTTTTATTTATTTCTGTTATAAAAACAAAGCATGTTTACAGATGTTATTGTGCTGATTTATAGTATCTTTAGAGAAAGAACCTTTTCAGGCTACAAAAATTATGTCACTTTCATTTATATTAAAATATAACTTTTCTGTGGTCATTAAGCGAATTATATTACTTGAGGTAAAGCATATTCAAGGATCTACACATAAATAAAACCAGATACATTACAAGCACTATTGTGATATTTATCACTGATGGAGCTTATGATTGCAGAACTATATAAAAATCTTTAGGGGTTACCTTAGCTTAATGGTGTTCTTCCCTTTCACTCACCATCCATTTCTTATTGCAAACATCTGCTTGGAAATAAAAAGGGTTTTATATTTCCCTGGGACATACTTGGCTCTACTAGAACATTGCTCATTTTATTTAAGAAATACTTAAGTTTAATCAAGTTTTTAATTCCAGAAATATTACAGCCACTCATCTTGAATGACTTGCAACTCTAATCTATATATTTTAAAATGTCCTTAATGAAAAAGAATAACGTAATAGCTATTGTTGGATTATATAGCAGAAAATTAACTTCTTTGCTTTCTCTCTTGATTAGTGCTCTGGCATTTATTCAGGGGCTTGGCCTTGCTCATTTTAGCCTTGGTGTAATAATAATAACAAATGAACTCTATTACTCTTACTGTTTGCTTACTTCTGTTCTAATGTTAGGTACTCTCCAGTTCATCTTGTAAATTACAGCTAATATAAGGGAGAAATATCTATATATGAATAAAAGAAAACAAGTTCCTTATAAACTTTACAAGAAACATTCTTTTTGAAATAAATCTAATGGTTTTGAGGAGAAGAAAATTATGTGTTTTGCACTCACACTGATGAATGCAAAATTATATACCGTATTTCACTTACTAATATGAACTAGTAAAATTCATGGCATGCTGTTTTACAGGCAGTAAAATACTTTTTCCAGATGTGGCTTCATAATTCTCCAAAGACTATCATAGTTATCATAAGATTTATGGGGGATAATTTATTAATCACATTTTTTTTAACTCTGGAAATCAGTTTAGTAAGATGAAAGGGGGCTTTAAAATTAGTCATTTTAACCAAATGTGGATGGCATTATGATATCAAGTTACTCCTTTTGTTCAAATTATTTTTAATGACTTTATTTGTTTTATAGCCTCCACAAGTCAGTACCAACTTGGTGGTAATGATATATCCGGCAAAACTCTAACATTTTGAAAACCAGCAAGAAAACTTTTTCTAACACACTAAATTAACTTAACTGTGCTATACTATTGTTACAGCTTATTTAGGGATATGTAAGCTACTTAAATTTATTTTTATAAGATTTGAAGGAGACAAAGCTTATAAAAACTATGCCTCATGACTCTAGTCCAGCTTCTTTAATGAAACTTTGTAGGTGGATCATATGCATAAAACACTGCAAAGGATGAATGCTGATTTAAATTCAGTATTTTACAACCAAGTTTATACTGCTGAAGCAGTTTTATTAAGTCTGTAGTGAATGTTCAATACATGCTAGATCTGATCCTGGAAGATATTTCATGCACAGTTGGCCTGATCCTCTATGCAACATGGCTAGGTTAAATAATTTTCTTAAACCTTGAACCTCTGGGCCATACCCGGAGCTCCAGGTTAATTTATTTCAGCACCAAGTCCATGACAGATCAATTCCTTCATCAATCCCTCCAGCTGAACCATGTGAATGGTGGCAAATGCAGATAGCCTGTGTGTGAGATTTGGGAATGACATCCCAGACCGCAAGGGCTCAAACAGGCATCTGGTACCCACTGATTTGCGTTAGCCTCCTGCTAAGCTCCCAGTGGTTGAACCAAGACAGTTCTGTTCCCCAAAAGGCTCACAACTTCCACTCCTGTCCAGATGTCTTAAGATATTTTAGTGCTTTTTAAATTCCACCACAAGCCTAGGTTTACAAGAATGAGTTGAGCTTTAGCTCTCCATTTGCAGGAGATACTCAGGATCTCAGATACTCCCATGCTCGTATCTGAAATTCTAGTTTCTAAGATCCATACTTCCTGACATCTAAAAGCACCTTAAATTCAATCCTGACATGTGGGTCACCAAGCCAAGAAGGAGACATGAGGTCAGTTTTATGCCAAATTGGCATTTGTCTTATTGAGTGCAACAGAAATAAAAAATAAAAGTTTGAAATAGATTAGGGTTACTGGCTGAAGTGTGAGAGAATACTGAAGAAGGAATTGGAGGAGATGGTAAAGGGTCACATCAGGTCTTGTTATGGAAAGTTATCCAGTACTTGGTATACAGATTTATAAACTGATATTCTTAAGCAGAAATAATGGTAACTGTTTTCCATCACATATGACACAACCCAAGCTTTATCTTTGTCATATGATCACTATGACACTTATCAATGCCTTCACCACTACACAACAGACTTCATGCAAAAAAAGTGAAAATTAAGCATTTCCCTCTTCTCAAAGATTTTCACACAGGCTTTAGAATTTCAAATATTTCACCTTCTGTTAAGCACCGCCTAACTAGCACTGTTAAGCAACCCCTTAGCCCTACTTCTCATAGAATGGTTCTTTTGATTTTAAGATCTGAGGATTAAATAATTCTACACCTTGTGTATTGCGTATTGTAAGATGATGTCTGCAGTAAAGTCAGCCTTAATAACCTTCTGGTGCAGAACTTCTGATTTCCAAATACGTGTATGAATGAGTTAAGGAAGACGATGTGGCATTCATCTGGAGCTGAGCCTACAAAATATGTGAAGCAACTTTCCACCCCAGTGCTGTTGATATTCTTGCTCAGCTGAATAGCATTAATTTTAAAATCTTGTCTGAGTAACATGAGTTAGTTTTGTATGTGATATTGCAGAGGCAAGCTATCAAGATTAATATTTCTGATATAAAGCTTGATATAGGTTATACATCCTGCACAAACACAAGTAGATACATGTATCTGTATGCACTTGTATGCACAGATTTTGTGGTAACTAATCTAAACCTAAGAAAATTCAACTGTGTAGCTGATTTCTGTACCCAAATTTGAAGTAGAGACTGCAAGCTATTGTTATGCTATAGGTCTAAAAATAATGAAGGTGTCTTGCCTAACTGTAGACTACATTATAGAAGTTTACATCCAAAGTAGTCAATCATGTCTGTCTTTGTGTTCAACAGAGAAAAATAAACATTTTCTGGGAGTAATCCATCTGGACCGTTTCCGATGTGTTTTAGAATGCAGATGAATTGTTCTGTGCAAAAGCCTGTTTCTTTTTACTGATTACCTAGGGCCTGGAAAACCAGTTCAAACTTAGATGTCTACTTTGTAGATGTCTAAATTTAGGCAAATTAATCCCATACTCTGTGTTAAAATAATTTCCTACTGATTTGGAGTATTCCAGATGTTCACAATTTTACCATATCATGGTTTTATTCAGGCTTACAAAAGCAAATAATCTGCGTTAGGGGAACCCACCTTTTTAAATGAAGTGACTTTTGTTCATGCTGCAGTTCTTTTTATTCTTATCCTTGCCAAAATAATTTCCTTTAAGAGAGCGAAGAAGTATAAATCATTTTTACAATTTTGGAAATTGGTTTATAGTATTTTAAAACATTTTTATGATTTTGGAAAATTCTGACCATTTTTTTTCTCCCATTGCTAGAAAGACTGGTGCAATATCTGAAAAAATAAGACATCAACATGCTTATTTAATCTTTCATATGGTTTTATTTTTCATTTCCAACTGATTCAGAAAAAGCTGGAAGGCAGTTCACAGTCTCTAACAGCAAGTTCACACAAAGCTTTATATGCTCAGTGAAACCTTCCTCACTGTTGGTACAAAGAATATTGGAAAGATAACTTCTTGGAGTCATCTACAAAAAATAAGATTTTTTTATGTTTCTGACACTTAGCTAAACTTTTCCTTGACAAATAGTTGAGTAATGAAATTTACTGGTAGAAGAGAGATTGTATTACAAAAATATGTGTTTATCTTAAGAATGGGAGTATTTCACAGATGATTCAAACCATGATTGGTCTCTAATAATTCAGGCCCCACAACTCTTTAGAACATTAAATATCACAACTTTACTCCTTATATATGGTTTCTATTTTATAGCTTCTTTTTATGTTGCCCTGAGGACGAGAAGAACTCTTTTCAAGTGAATTCTGGCATATTCCTATATTATATAACTCATTGAGGGAAGATAAACTACCAAAGATCACCAAACAACAATAAAAACAAAAAATAAATTTAAAAAAAATCAGTAAACAGGCAGTCCTGTGCCATTCTCTAAGAAACCATAAAAGCCTCACAGATCATTGTGTGTTGTTGAGGAAAGATGGTAAATGAAATCCTGACTTTGGCACTGCTGTTCAACAGGTTGGCCTTCACTGGTCTGAAGAGCCCCCAGGTGCTTCACATAGAGTTTGTTTTCAGAGAAGGTCTCGAAGACTAATTTCACTGAACCTCAACACCTAAAAGCAAAAGTCTGCTCTTTATCACAGAACTTTGTCCCTTCATGAAATAACAGAAAAAATGGGCATTTCCAGAGTACGAACTCATCCACAGGTGATTAATGCTCTGAAAGCGCCTTTTTTTCTCCCTGTGTAATCAGGAGAATATTCCTAGTTAAACTTAGGAAATGTTATGAATTTCACTGTCATTGATGTTTAAGCAAAATGGCTCAGGCTTATTAGATATCTTTGGTGTTTCTCTTGCAAAGTTTCACCCATATTTTTATTTACTTATTCTCTGTCAATCATATTCATAATTTATTGGAACTGAATTGGTAGGACTTCATTTTGCATTCAGAATTACAACTAACGTCCCCTTTATAAGACATGACTATTATCTTGCTTTACATACAAGGGCAAGCATGATAATAGCTATAAGAAAAGTTTTGTGCATAACACTAATCAGGTATTTAAGTTATTTGTCAGATGACTGCCAAAAAGTAAATTGCCAAGAAGAACAGAGCTTGATGTAAAAAAGTTACACTATTAACAACTGAGGGACAATCATAAAGTCTAGATCTCCCAGATGTGTATTATAACATATATAATAAAATCTGCACTGAACTTTAAACTATTCTCCTTGTTAACTGAAATGTGTAAATTATAAACTGGTTGGCTATTAAAGAAAACATCCATGGATAAGACATCTTTTCTAACAAAAGAATGATTGTAGCCCATTTCAAATTATTTTGGAGCCATCCCAGGTTGAAGAGAGCCATTCACAGTTCCCAGGATAACATGACCGAGGAAGGCAGGCATTCTTTTAAGAACCATGTTGGAACATGATCAAGCAAATCCTGCATTATCTCAAAAATGCCTGACAAGGGTACCTGAGAAAATCTTCCAGAGTATTTGATTATAAAAACCCAGCGTACCTACTCCCTTAACTGATCAACAGCTATATTTTTCACATTGCAGCTGTGTCCAAAACCCACACAGAAATATTACAAGATATCATTAAATAGAATAAATATGTCCTTGACCAGTGTCTCACTTAAGAAGCTTATCAGCAGAACACAAGAGGACATCATGATAATTCCTTGCCTCCGAGATAATCTTCCTTTTCTGTAGGACCCTGCCAAGGTCTTACAACATTTTAACATTCCTAATCTCTATTCCAGGCAGGATCTGTACTTTAATTTTCTCCTTTCATTCAAGGGCATAACAAAAACTACCATTAAAACATATCATACCAAACAGAATAAAAAAACAGGCATAGCCTAAAGTGCCTTGTTCCATGACATCCTTTATACAAATGAGAACCCTATGAACTCCAAGATGGGTACAGCAGGTTAATTGCAGAAAGGTTTTGTAGACCAGAGTGTCCCTCTGGTTTTCATCCTTGTTTATTAGTACAGCACACAATAAATTAATGTTGCTTTTTTACTGTCAACAGCTTGCTATCCTCAGCTTGAATGTGCCTATCTTTCAGCACTGTCTGAAAAGATGACCAGTTCAAACTAGATATATACTCTGTAGGTAGCTTACTTCAGATGCAGTAAATCACTTCCATTTATTTCAGAAAAGATATTGGTCAGGAGCCATACAGAGTTTCAGTGGGACTAATGAGACCTCTTGGCTCCCACTCCCTTCTGCCAGCCCTCGCTCCTCTCTCTGTTAGGGGATCCTGCTCACCTCCTCTTCCTTGGTCTTGTTCCCATGCCAGGATCTGCTCTGGTTCAGGAAAAGCAAAGTGTAAGATGCAAAGCTTTCAGCACAGCATCATCTGCCTCAAGTAAAAGTAGCTGCTAGAAAACTCCAGAGCTCAAGACTGTGATTCTACCGCTGTCCCAGGGCTTTCAGGTATTCTCCATGCCATCCAGATGACTCTTTAAAGGGAGAGGCAGAGAGTTTGGAGAAGAAGGACTCACCCCATCACACAAGAAGGAGACACGGTGGCCATTTATCTCTTCCCTCTGACTGTTATAGTGCCAGCAGAACAGCACTGGAGCTTCATCTTCCCTATTCCATGGTGACACCAAACCCCTCTGGCTCTCTGGCACTTGCTGGCTGGGAGGATCTGCACCACTTCCAGCTCAGAAATGCATTTGTGATGTGCAGGAAGCCTCCAGGAAGGTGGGCAGCCCATTTGCAAATTTATATTTCATCTCTGTTTTCCTAACTCATAGTATACCTTTTTAGGTTTTCATGTTCTATGAAATGAACTTTCAGATTATTGCATTTATCTCCAGTTTCACACAGTTACTTCATTCCGATGGCATCTTTTCCTTCTCCCTGAATGGAAAAAAAGGTAGCAACACCATTTAAATTCTCTCGCCTTTATTGCCTTTTCTATATGCTTTTGGGAAGGGGAAGAATCACTGAATTTGTTAGATAAAACCAGCAAATCTAAACTAACCCTTTGTTGATAAATATGCCTGCCTCATGGCTTCAGACAGACAAATCAAGCTATGCATTGAGGGTTGTTTACAGTCTGAAAAGTCACAGACAGGTACATGAAGTGATACTACATTTCATTTGTAATATTCAGATGGCAATTCAAAGGATTACTCAACAAATTATATACTCTGATTTCTTGAAACTGACAGATGAGTAGAAGCTATGTTGTATTTATTGCTTTTGATTTTACTGCTTGTAAAACTGATATGAAAGACTTAAACAGTAGGAGATGACCATCTTTACTTAATTTCTACATTTTATTCAACCAAAGGGAACATTTTTTCCCTTTTCTGGGAGTAGAATGCACAGTGTCTTTTGCAATAACTTTGCACACATGTTCATCATGGCTCATAATGGCGGGTGGTTTCTCATCTTTATACCATCTTTTAATCATAAATTTTCTATGAATCACGGAATGTTTTCACTTGAAAGATTCATGGGATCAACATCTGTTGTATAGAATGATACAGCTGAAGAAGACCTAATGCAGGCAGTTTAATGTTACTTAAAGATCAGAGATTGCAGAGAAAGTCTTTATACATGCTCTGAAACCATTCATGTGTCTTCCACGGATTCTTTCCAATCTTTCTATCTATCCCATCTCACACCATCCAGGCAAACTTTCCTTTTGCTTCTCTTGTACTATTTAAATGAGAACAAGAAAAAATGTTTGCTACAAGAAAGGAATGAGTCACTGTTTTATACAACCAACAACAAAACCATTTTGCAGAAAAATGCTTTGTTATGGCATATATACTATCTAAATTTATGAACTTGATATTAGTTATGGGCCAATAGACTCTTGTTAGGTCTAAGGTTCAATCTGTTCATTTTCAGGTATATATACAAGCATTTTATTGTATTTTAAAAAGTGAAGTCGGATAAATTGTGGGAGAAAAAAAAGAAAGGTTGTGGGTTTTCTTTAGTTTTGAGATTCTAGAAACAAAGGAGCAGAAATCATATATTACTTATTTAAGGTAATATAGGAAACCTATACCAGAAGCAGGATTTCTTTTTTTTCAATCTAGGAACCCTACCAGAAATTTATGTCTTGTCTCTTGTCTCTAAAATCAGCCCATCATCACATTGTAGTTTTTCTGTTGAATCTTATCTGATAGTTTTGCCAATTCTTAGACTGTGGCTTGGGAGATGTCCAGGTTCTGATGTACAGTGTACATGTTTGTTTCTTTGTGTGTGGTGTTGGGTTTTTTTAATAAGAGATTCAAGAACAAATAAAGGCATAGAGTGACAGTTAAAGAAATAATTTTCCGCATCACATCTTCCAATTATGTGTAATCTCTTTTGCATGTCATGTTTCTTGCATCTGCAGATAGTCAGAATGGGTTTCAGCAATAGCATGTGTGCATCCAGAAAACTTCTAACTGTTTGGAGCACTATATAACCTATATTTTTTGTAGTCTACCATTTTTAAATGGCAAAAGATTTCAAAAAGTCATCAAATATTTACTATGTCAGACAAAAAGGATAAGGTACACATACAGGTAACTATCACCTGCAGGTATAGAAAAGATTTAATAACTGATATAATTATATAAACATTTCAACTAGACACTTCTAAAAGCTTTTCTTATCCCATAGGATGATGCCAGACTACTGATATTGCAGGGTACTTACGAATTTGGTAAAAGACCATGTCCACTTTAGACTCATTATGTAATACTGAGTTCAGGTGTTTAAAAACTTGCAGGAAAAGCAAGAGGGCAGCTCTTCCCTGGATCTAGCTGCTTCTCATTACCAGTAACCCAGGAATTTGACTCAGGTGGTATCCACCCTGCCTCCACAGTCTAGTGATCTTTGGCAAGGGCAAGTCCCACTGAGACATGAAAAAGTCTGGATCCAAGGAAAGACAGCTTAGCGCATCTGAAGTTAATAGTAGGCAGCAAAGAGAATACTGAAAGAGAAAAGGTATGATTGAAAAAATATGGCCGAAGGGTAGGATGTGAATGAAAGAGACTGGCAAAGTGGGGAGAACAAGGAAGAGTTGTGCACAGACTAGAAGGGAAAAAAGGGGAACTCTTTCATTATGTCAAAAATTTGGAGCTTACCAGAAAAAAGCAAAGGGATCTCTTGATTGTGTTTTTGTACAGTGGGTATAAAGCCTATGTGAGTCAAAAGGGCTGAAATCAGCTGGATTAAAATACTGCTGAATTAATTCTAATGGCTTTTTGTTGTCAAGCAAGCTATCTGTCCCCTCTATTTCTGTGTTTGTCAGGCTGTCTTGGCCGACCTGAAGCAGCTCAGAGACACTCCCAGTGAATTCGTGCACCCTTGGATCTGGTCCCACAGGGGAACCATTTCACCAGCCTCTGAAACCCAACCTTTCTTGCATGAAACACAGCTATTGTTTAACAGTTTTGAGCAACAAGTTGAGGGCAGGAAATGAAGAATAATGTCGCCACTTGAAACAGCTAATTATACTTGTGTTGATCTAGTGTTAAACTTTCCTGTTATCATTGGCCATACAGTCTTGTTTATCTTTGTGCTGAGGTTTTCTAGTGGCTTCATCTTGTCTTGGGCTGCAGTCTGCGTTATGCAGAAATCTGAGAGAGACGTTTTCAACACCAGCTGTGCCCTGCATTTCTTTAAGCCCTGCTTGCCATCATAGGTGTACTTTTAGCACCAGATTGCTTTTGATAAGCATGGAACAACACACAAGTAAGAATGCTAAGAAATTTAAATATTACTTTGGATAAATATTATCAGCTAGCATTAAGATCTCTCCAAACAGAGGGAAACTGGAGGCAATAATTTCAGTAGTAATGTCCTGTTTTATTAAAGAATCTTCATAAGCACAGCACTTTATATTTTCTTTTATCCTTCAAAAGTCCAACACTCCAATTTTTTCATCTTAAAGTAAAGAATTGATTTGTGAAATTAAATCTGAACAGGATGTCTGTGTTGTAAAATTAATTCATGTAATCAGCACTAACACCTCTGTGGCTAGGTTAGCTTAGCCACTGATAAAAGAAAATTATAGCCTCATTATTGAGCTCTTCTTAGGGCTGCACTTATTCACAGTAAAAATCCGACGCATTTTTCCTGAAAGTGATTAAGGTACTCATGATTTCACAACAAGCTGAGGCTCTAGCTTCTTCTCTGGTATCTACCCACAATTATCTTCTTGTCTACAGAAAAGCTTTATCCAGTTGAGGGATCTGTCCTCATTTCACAATGAGGCTGAAATGCAAACTTGAGCTCCAGTTCCTTCATCAGGTGGCCCACACTGCACACACCACCAGAACCCTGGGGTTGAGTATTTGTTAAATGCAGAAGTTAGATGTAATATCCAAATCCACTCCATAATGAAGGTTTAGCAGATGTACATATGTGGCTTTAGGGTTCCAGCTATGATCAGCCATGTATCCAGTGTACCCTCAGGTGCAGACTGGCACAGAAACTCAGAAGAGCTCCTATAAACAGCAGTTTATACGATGCCAGTTCAGGCATCAGGTTTCCAGAGTTGTCCAAGAAATGTGTTTGGGTGAAAAACAGAACTATTCATTCAGGCTGACATTTGAAACCTTCATAATTTGGGATTAAGAGAATGCTTCATATTGTTTTACTTCTGTGAAGCTGGATTTTCATGACAACTTTGTATTTTATTGTTCACATAGTGCCTTTCTTTGATAAAAGGAACATTTTTGAATGACAGTACGTATATTCCCCTTCCCAGACTTTTAAGAGTAGCTGCATACATCTGTGTCCAAAATGTAGAAGAAACTTAGTGTCTTCTTATTCCATTCCACAGTGCAGAAGGAAAATTATGTGTATTTTTGCAGAACCCATATTGCCGCTTGTATCATTGTCTGACTGGCATTGCACTGGTTTCTGGCTCTCTACAGTATCTACCTTTATATAAGCATGCTAAACAGAGGCAGGTCACGACCTTTAATTACTAGAACACCTATTGGTACTGTTTTAATCCAAATACTTTTCCAGATAATGTCTGGACACAGATTTCAGGTCTTAGCTGACTCAAAAACCAACAGCCTGTTCAGAGGCAATCAGGTGGTTTTGTAAATTTGAAGAGTTCAGCTGGCTGATCATGAGGTCACTCATGTCAACTGGTCACAGAGCCGGAGCAGAGCCATGGTCCATTTTATTTACTGGTACAAATGCAGCCTCAGAGTACTGTGCTGTGGCTACAACAACATCGTGTTAATAACTACTCAGTGTTTTCTCAATTCAGTTTCTATGTGAGGAACAGCTATTCTACTTTTTGGTTTCTACAGCAACCCCAGCTGATTTCATCCTTTGCATTAGCACAGTGGATAACATTTTTTAAAAGTTTGATTTGCTCTCTCTAAATAGGCATGTCACCAATTTGGATAGCTTCCATTTTGTTGATGTAAGTAGTCAGGGAAACAAATTAAAAACAAAAGGAAGAGAATTTTATGCAGTATGAATACATAACAAATACATAACAAATAATACAAGTATGTCTCTCAGCCAATAGGAAGAAACAGAGACTGGCCAAAGGTTATGGCTTACAGGCATAAATTTATCCTTTGTGATGAAATGTAACTAGATCCTACCAGTCTCAACTTTAAAGTCTTCCTGAACCTGTAAGGTTACAGGTCTGAACACATCTCCACCCCTACTTGACACATCTCTTGATCTTCTGCATTTTTTTAAATGTAAAATATAAGAAAGAAACTAAACCAAACTATGACACGATAGATATTTCAAACTTCTTAAAGAAACTCCACAGATATATATTCCATAGCACAGTTAATGATGCTTCAAAAATGAAGGGTACAATACTCAATACTTCAAGAAGACAATCCTTTCACACATTTCTTCCTGAAAAGTATGTATACAGTTAAACAATAGCCATGGCATGTACCTTAGGAAAGAGGCCTGTATTTCTTCTTCCAGTTGCTGAAAAAATTTCTTTTTAAAACTTTATAATTTACAATCACCCTTTCTGAGTACAATGTGAAAAAAATCAAAGATATAGAATTTGACAATGAACATTATGCTATATTTCTAGGATTTTCTACTGAAAATTTCTATTCAGTACATAAAATTTCTATTTCAGTACTAATATTCATGTGAAAGGAGAGCTAACAAACTTCTTTGGTAAGGGTGATGAATGCCTATTTTCTTGAGTTAAACTCTTTGTAATTCCCATCAGTCAGCACACAGAGCAGGTGAATGAGCTCTGCTACACAGTCTTCTTCCAGAGGATACTCCCTGAAATTGGTGAAACTACAGACAGACAAACACCTGTATTTAAATGGAATAAAAATATCAAGAGCTGCTAAAGACACTGGAGAATTTTCTTACACAGCTGTGCGGCAAAATCTGAACCTTGCCTAATATAGCTGTGTCAACAGTTGCTTCAGTAATTTAAATTTTTTACAGGATAGTGTAAATTTTTCTGGAGGACAAAGTGGTGTTTCAGTGCAACAATATATAATGAATCCTTCCTGATAATGAGAGCTGGAATGAGATTTTGATAAGTTAATGCAATGGTCTGAAAGTTCAAGTCTTAGGCAGGCTTAAAACTTATGCACAATCTGCTTTTAGTCAGTGGAGAAAGAAGTGCAGGTACCCCTAAAATGAAACTCCAAAGCCAGGTGTGACATAAATAATTTTGTCTCCACTGACAATAAAGGGAGTGGAGGCAACTGGCTTTATCTGAAGTCTATAACTTTCAGACTCAATAACATAGTAGCATGTATTTAATCCAGTCAAAGGTCCAGAAACTTATTTTCCTGCATTCAGGATAGACTGAGTGAATTCATAGAAAGTGTACAAACAGTGCAAACGTCTGCAAACTTGTCCCTTTACTTACTTTTAGTCACTGCTGTTGGGATGCTTTTAGTACACAATCATTCCTCCACCTGCAGGGAACTCTGGGTTTCAGAGATTTTCTCAGAAATGTTCAAAGTTGTTTTTCAGGGGATAATCCGATTTTGAGTTGTAAAGCTGGAAAAGGTTAGACAAAAACACCACCATCTTCCTGGGGGATGGGATGGTTAGATATAGAACTGGTAATTTTTATTATTCCCACAGCCATTCCAGCAATATTCATTTTCCTGTTAGAACAGCCTGCTGTCAGTCTGTATGGTCAGAATCATCATGCAGCACAGCAGTTCTGTGCCATGGGAATGTAATGCTCAAGAGTGTGTTTTCACCACAGACTTTTTTTTTTAATTTTCATGTTCTTTAAAAAAAAAAAAAAAAAAGTCAAATAAAGTCATAAAAGCTGATGGGGAAGCAGTTCTAAAGCTCCAAAGTCAAATATCTGAATCTGAAATCTGGAAAAATTCAAGTGAAGCATTCCCCATACCACATAAAATGGACCCTCCATGCTAGAAACTGAGTGGTGCAATGCACAAAAAAGATCTAAACAGAGGCACAGCCACCTCTGTGAAGGGAATGGTGATGCAGCATTCCCTGAGCTTCACCACAGCCAAACCTTTCATCCTAAAGAACTTTCAAAGCAGTAGATTGTGCATGTGCTCTTCTCTGTGCAATATGAGCTCTGTTCTACATGCAGTCAACCCCCTCTGGTCCATGTCCTCTCTGACCGAGACCAAGCCCAGGGAGGTCTCTGTGCCTGTAAAAGACAAAGCTGTAACAGAAGTTGTTTGACAACTTTAATTGCAGTGGGGGTGGCCTGTGACTTGTGTCTGGAAGTCAGTGCAGAGCTTTCAACAGTTTCCATGAGGCTTCTCTTTGCTCCATGGCCATTAAACACCTGATCCCAAATGAAATAATATTCATTGCATAGGACAAAGCTTTTAAGATTCTGGTAAAATTTCCAAGTCTCATTCCCAAAAATTAGGGATATTTTTATTAAATTCCCTAAGGAAAGCTCTTTTCTGTAGGCAGTGTGGTGCACTTAAAATTTTCCACACCTTAGAATAAGTATAAAGTCTTAAGAATATATTCTCCTCTCTCATGATTCTTATTTTCTAATAAATTCATAGAGAGAATATAAATAATGCAAATCTAACTTATTCTTGAAATTAATGAGAGGTGAGACAAAGCCAAAATTACTGAAATCCTCACCTGAGACATCTCCATGGTCTGAAAATAATACTGCAGAAACCCCAGCAAGTGTGTCATGAACTTTATTCACAGAGGTTTTTTTAATTAACCAGGAGTCTGCTGCACTGCTTTGGTCAGTCCTACCCTCAGTGAGCTAGGAGTGCTTCCAGAGGAAACAGACAGCCAAAAAGCAGAGTGCTCAGTCACCTCAGTACCTTTATTTCCTGACAGATAAGAAAGGCAATACTTCCTGAAGTATCCTCACTGGACTTACATCGTTTCTGTCCTCCCAGGAGCCCTAGCAGCAGAGAGCTTTCTCTCATGGCTCTGGTTTTCCCAGCACAAGATAAAACAAAGAATTTTTTTTATTCCTAAATCCCTCTGCTGTTAAAATTAATGTATAAACCATGTGTAAAAAATGATTTTCAAAAGAGTACCCATTTTCAAGTTAATTTTTGAGGACAATATATCAATTGCACATCAAGACTTAATGAATCTAAAGATTTCATGCAAATGTTTTTCTGAGTACTGTCCAGACCTAAGCTGTTTTCATCAATATAGAAATATTTATGTTTTAAGTCCCTGGCCATTACAAAAGCCTTTCTAATTCATGATCAACATATTTAAAATAACATAATTTTGTTCTGAAAACCCTTGATCTGTGATTCTCTTATATTGCCTATACCTTAGCAGAATTTTGAGGGTCTGTGTGTTTATCAAGGACATTTTGATCAGACACTTAAGATTTTAGGGATTCCTGATATGCATGATATAAGAACTTTTTCTAAGGTTATGCAAGTTACTTTTGGAATAGGATCAAAACATAGCCCAAAGCTCCCTACCTCCTTACTTACAGAGCTCCTGTTATTGTATTTAGGTTTGGATAAACTTTCCTCTGGAAGGTGATTGCTCACAGCAGTTAATTTTAAACTTGCAGGCTTAGATCTGGCTCTGTGTGTGTGAACAGGCTGTCATCATGCATTCCAGGTTACTCTTAGAAATGAATGTGTCTTTCCTCAACATTTCTCACTGCTGGGGCATCAGACATTCCTTCTGCTCTGCATTAATCCAATTACTAAACACCTGCAGACATGCAATAACAGTTTTTGTGCCAAGTCCCTTAGAAATGGTTTTACAGGAGAATGTAATCTGCTGTCCTGCTATCAGGAGTCACATTACACACCTGCCAAGTCCTGAGCTGAAAAATAACAATCAGCGTTCTAATTCAACGCAAGAATGTTTCGGGGCACATTAAAGAGACAAAATGACATTCTTCTTAATTTTACTGCCATGGAGTCCATTAAACATTTTGAACTTGCAGTTAATTTTATTAAAACCCAATTCCAGTACTAAAATATTTACAGTACAGCATGATAAAACCGAACTTCTTATGGCAACTTAGTCAAGTTCCAAAAGATCCATTAAAGAGAGAACTGTTTCAAGCACATATATAGTGTCATTCCAATTCTGTTCTTAGGGATTTATCTGATAATCACCAAAATGCACTTCAAAGTGGAATTTTAAACTATGAAATAATTTGTTTTTCTTGTGCTTTTTTTAAACTTTTCCCCAAAGATGTGTGCTGTTTGTGTCTCTGTTTTTAAAGTGATTGTGTTCTTCAGAGCTAAAACAAAACCTGGTTTAAAAAGGGAAGACTTTTCAAGGCACAAGATTTTCCTGGATGCCAAAGAATAATATAGTAGAATGGAACAGAGATTTGGAGCATACTGACTGCACCACAAGTTTATGTACAGCCTTGGGTAGGTAATTTTTGTGGCACAGCTTAATATGTAAAATGCACATTGATGAATCAGAGGAATGTCAGTATGAATAGTAAAAAAAATTAAGGCATTCCTAGAAAGACTCTCTGTGAGTCCTAAGTTCCTTACACAAAGTGTGCCCTTTACTAAGCCGAACAGCTCATCTTTGTGTTTGTAAATACACCCAAACATCATCTTATTTCATCATGGCCCATTAGTCTAAATTACAAGTATAGGAATTAATACAGTTCATTATTAAAAGAAATGCTACAATACCAAGCACACGTTTGAATTCTGTAGAATAATCTGTAACTTTGTTACCCCTGTTTACCTTGGCAAGGAACACTCAGTGATAGAATGCACTCTGTTAAGGAAGAGAAATTGGATTTGACCAGAGTCACCTGCAGTTTGTAGCACTGCAGTCACTGCTGAGGGCTGTACATGATGTCCTGAGGGGTCTTTTGCACAGCTGTAGACAAGACAGCAAGAGAGCTCTGGCCAACAAAGAGCATTCCGAGGCTACGGCCCCGTGTACGAACCCCTTCCAGCTAACTTCACATTCCCCCAGCCCATATGTAACCTTCAGCCCCCCACTTGAAGCAGGCAGTCTGACAGTAATAATAGTAGTCACAAGAAAAGGTAACCTCTGTCATGCTAATAATTTTTGAAAACTTAAATGCCCATGATGTGATTTTAATTAAAATGCACACTGCCTGGCTCGTCTGTTTCCAGGAGAAGGTTTCTCCTGCAGGAAGATGGTGACCTGTTGTACCTATTTGCCTCCCACACTCTGGGGTCAGTCCCATCATTACACAGCCTGATTTGTAGAGAGCACATATAGTGGTACATAAACATGGGGATGAATCTGTTTTGCTTTAAGTTTGGTTTTGCCCAGTAACCTTTGCATGAACAGCATTTTGGAATGATCAAAATAAAGACTTTTTTTTTTTTTTTTTTTTTTTACTTTGAAAGCTCTTGTTGGTGTTACATTTTTTCACTGTATCTGGTATAGTTTCTAGTAAGAGAAAGTTATTTGGACTGGTCTAAATAACAGATCCACTATTATAGTTTGCTTGTAACTAACACATAGGGATAGTGAGGTATTTACAAGCAGGACAAACCTCTTCCATGAGTGTGCGCCATGCAGAGAAGCATGTACAGAGTTTTACCTCTATAATTGTCTATATCTGCCTCCACCCATCACAGTGTATCTGGTTCAAGTATTTGATATTTCTTCATTAAGATCATCACAGGATATATAGCATTTTGAAGATTTTGTTTTTTGAAGATTTGTTTTTTGTTTCGTTTTATAGAAGTGAGTCCAGATTTTCACGTCCTTTTGGGGGAGTTGGATGGGGCATCACTAACACCTATGTTTATTCATGAGCAAAGCTGAGAGAAGAACTGAAGTTTTTAAAATCAATCTTAAATACATTGGAACAGGACTGCAGAAGCTGGAAAACACATACCATTTTTTTCTCCACCTACAAAAAACTTGTATTTTTCTTTCCATAAAAATGTACAGCAAACTCTTTCCCAAGACAGAGCAGGTAAAATTCTCATAAATTATTATGTTCATGATCTGATGGCAATTCTAAGATGCTCAGAGGGAAAGGTTAATATCACAATTTACTATACAAGGATCTTCTTCTCCAAAGAACTTCTTTGCCTCAGCCTCTGCAAACCCTCTCTGCTGTCCCACTCTAGGGACTGCTATTCCCTATCCTGTGGCACTGCAACATCACCAGCTACTTTGCACGCACAGAATCTCTATTTGCAGAGAAACTGCAAAATATCACTCTGCGTGTTCCAACTAGTATGCATTTAAAATAGTCTAAATATTGCATTTGCATGACTAATTCCTATGTTAGGGACTCTCAGGGATCCGCATAACTTTCCTTATTTAGATCCTGTTTTCCCAGAGGCAAGCTTAATGCCCAGTCCCCTTTATACAGAACTCAATGAGAGCCTTGATACTTACTCCAGCAGGAGGAAGGCCCATATAACTGGGAGTCCTAAGCAGCCTAGAAATGACACAAATTTTTGGACAGAGGAAGGCCCCAAAGGCTCCATATGTTGCACTCATGCTGGGATGACTTATCTGAGGGGAAGGTCAGCCCATTGTGCAAAGGGTCAGGGAGTGAATAACACATTTGCTGCATGCCTGGAAGAGGAAGCTTGAAGCTGGGAAGCAGGTCAGGCTTTTTAATTCCCATCAGGCCCAGCATCCTTCAGGAGTCATTCCAGCTCAGAGTCTGTACAGCTTCAGCATATGTTTTCAGATTTGTCTCTTTTTATCCAAAAGCAAAAAAAATCTCTAGGCTTTGGAGGATTAAAATGCAGACCTTGATTACAGATCAAAACAGGAGTCCTCTATACTGATGCTGTGCTTGAAAAGGCAATGACAGATGTGAGCTGAAGAAAGAATTTTATCCTCCTCCATCTATTTTCTACACTATGTGAAATGATCATTCACAAAAGGTGTTTCAAAGACCTTCATTCCCAGACATTTTTTTTTTTTTTAATGTGTGAATCAACAGATGTAAAGGAGGACATGAACTTCATACCAGAGGACTCCTTTCCTCTAGGAAACTATTCCCTTTCTATGATGGTCAGTCAAAACCTTCCCCCTGGATACACAGTAACTTCCACAGCTGTGCAGTTCAAATGGCACAAAAGCTTCTCTGACAGAAACTTAGATGCTATAATTACGCATTGGAGAGAAAACTTACAGGAAAAACAATCCATTTTCTGTCAGTCTTAAGTTGGTTTTTTGCTTGTGTATAATTTGACTTTTTAAAAATTGTCTATTGGTTCTAAAATCAAGGTCAAAATTAGTATAAGATGTACTTTTCATATTTCTGTAAACAAAAGTCAGTAGTTTAACATTTCACACAGAAATAGGAAATAAGTACTTTGACTACCTGCATGTTTTTTGCTTTGATTAGACTTGAGCTCAGGCAGGATGAAGAATATTTAAAGCTTCTGACTGAATTTACTAAAATGAGACTAAATCACACAGGACAAAGATCACCAGATAATCTGACTGTAAGGGACAAGTATTGCCAAATAAAAAGAGTATTTATTTGAAGCAATGTCTAGATGCCAGAGTTATCATCTCATGGAAGGAAAATGTGTTATATGCTGTGAACTGATCAGCTAGAGCACCTGAAAGCTGTCTTGAAAAGAACTACAACTACAACTACAACAAATTATCAAAATCCATGCAAAGAACTATGAGGTGCTTGCAATCCCCTAAATTTATCCTCTTGCCTTGAACCCCTCCACTTATCACAGCACACTCATGTATCACATCTAAACTATTAGGGAGCCAGTTGCTGCCAATCATCTTCAGCCCTTCAGTCTAGCATGATCCTGTCCTCTTCTTTTGCACTCTTCATGCCATAGGCTTATGAATGCTAAAAGGATTAATCCCCAGTTTAATTCTGAACACTGAAAAAAATTAAGAATGCTTTGAAGATAATAGACTTAAAATCAAGAACATGGAGTGTATAAAATACACAAAAACAGATGCTCTGACACACTCTTGAATTAATTTATAAAAAAAAAAAAATCCTAGGGTCATGTATCAATATTTTAATGTTTTATCATCTAGATTTCACCTTTGTTGTAAGCCCACTGTACGTGTTAATATCTTACTCTTCACTTGCTCAACGTGAACTTTTTCACTGTATTTGGCTGAGGTAAAAATTGCTGAAAGGTGTAAAGCTACTTTAACACCTTGGAAACCTGCATCATATTGTTCAAATTATTACTGAAAGAATCAGCTTCATATGATACACAGATATGACAGTCACATCCCTCACTCAGTGAACTGGAGAAACAATTGAAAACCTGCAAGGATAAAGCTGTCTTTAACACCAGCATTGAAAGAAAGTTTCAGCAGTACCCATGGTTCAATATACTACACCATCTACTCAAGGATTAAGCCAAACAGCAACACTTTAGAAAATGCTGGAATGCTTTAGAAGATTTCAGAAGCATTACCCAGAGTTCAAGAACTGGAGCAGATTAGAAAAATACAATTTGCATCACATTTTTGAAAGTATTCATAAAGCTTCACTTGATCATCACAAGCTTGATCTCTTTAGACATGTCCTCTACAGGGAAAGAAGCAAGGTGTGTTTCCCTGGGAAGCCTTTGGGAGTGACCCAATCAGACTGAGAGACCTTTGTGAATAAACCATTTCAATGCAAAATAGCACCCTGTTTGGATTACCTATCCCCATTCTCAGGCCAGCCCTAACCATAAATCTGAATGCAATGCAGGGCGCAGGCCACAAGCAGTACCTCCCTCCCGGCTGGAGCCCAGTGGCTCCGTGTGAGCAGCTGCTTTAAGTGCTTTGCTGGAGCAGAGCCATGCTGCTCTGCACCTCCCCGGATGCTGCCCCAGATGGGCACGTGCATATCTGTGTACAGGATCTCCTCTGAGGTCATCAAGGAGTAAAAATCAGACAGTACATCCACCACTGCCCTTTGAGCTGGGATCCAGTCAAATTTTACAAGGTAAACAGGATCAAAAGGGGCCATGCAAGAAGCAGAGACCAACAGAGATCCCCTGAGGCTGGAGGGAGTGATTTTAATAATGTGAGAGGTGGCACTTTTTCTCAGTGCACTAATACTAAACACAAATCAGACTCCCCAACCAACTGTGACTAGAAAAGAATGCACAAACTCTTAGGAAACAGGAAAGAAAGCAGAGAAATATGTTCATTTTCAAGTTCTGGCAGGAGACTGTTATAGTCCTGTCATAGTTAACTGCTATAGAGAGCCAAAACAGTAAATATTTGCTATGAAAGGTTAAAAGTGAGTGGATACTATCCATTTTCTCAAACAGAAGAAAAAGAGCATGCTTTCAAATTTCTCTTTAACTTTTCCCCAAATTATGTTTCTAAACAACTGGTGAGGCCTTAAATTGAATATTGTGTGCATTTTTGGGTGCTACAATGTAAGAAAGACATTGAACTATTAGAGACTGTCCAAGGAGGACAACAAAGATGGTGAAGGGCTCTGAGGGGAAGTCGTGTGAGGAGTGGCTGAGGTCACTTGGTCTGTTCAGCCTGGAGGAGACTGAGGCCAACCTCACTGCAGGTACAGCTCCTTGTGAGGGGAAGAGGAGGGGCAGGCACTGATCTCTGCTTTGTCATGAGCAGGGACAGGATTTGAGGGAATGATCTCGGATGAGAGGAGCTTTAGGTTGGATATCAGAAAAAGGTTTTTCACTCAGAAAGTGGTTGGGCACTGGCACAGGCTCCCCAGGGCAGTGATCACAGCACCAAGACTGAGAGACCTCAAAAAGTGTTTGGATAACAATGTCAGGCCCATGGTGTGATGCTTGGGATGGTGCTGTGCAGGGCCAGGAGTTGGAATCAATTATCCTGATGGTTCCCCTTCCAACTCAGCATATTCTGTGATTCTGTGAACAACAAATCTTTAAAAATTACATTTTTAATTTAAAATTAAATATGAAAAATATCCTCAAGTACTCATATATCACAAGGAAGTTCATCTCAACTCTGGTGATTCTCAAATAGTTTCAGATATATAAACAGTTTTCTCACCTTTTGGTCCCCAATAATATGCATAGAATATAATTCTGTTGTATTTCAGGGGGGATCAATTGCAGATGATGTTTGGGGGGTTTGTTTTGGTTTTATTTTTGGGTCTTTTTTCTTTTTTATTTTAATTCTGAAATGGAAATATTTCAATGCACACAAGTAGAAGTCTCATATATGGCTATCAGGCTGCACACTGCTTGGGAACGCTACCAACTAAAAAACACCAATGCCTAGCACATTTGCAATACAATACAGTCCAATGACAAAGTTGTGCAGAATTTATTCAGCCACACAGGAGCCAATATTTTCAGCCATTTATATTTAATTGTTAGGTAAGTTGACCAGCAAGACAGGCAGGTTCAAGCAGGTAGGTCCAAGGCTCAGACCCCAAGGTTTATTGCTCCTGCTGACCCATTGGGAGTTTTTGCTGAAGCAGAAGTTTTCCTGCCCCAGGCCCTTACCATCAGCAGCATGCTGAACACCCAAGTAAGTCATGCTCCCTTGGGTGACTTTATTGTAGCCTTCCAGCACCCAAAGGGGGCCTACAATAAGTTTGGACAGGAATTGTTTACAAGGGCATGCAGTGATACAACACAGGAGAATGGTTTCAAACTCAGACGAGGTTTAGATCAGATTTTAGGATCAGATTCTTTCCAGGGATGGTGGCGAGGCTCTGGCACAGGCTGCCCAGAGAAGCTGTGGATGCCCTTTCCCTGACAGTGTTCAAGGACAGGCTTGAGCCCCCTGGTCTAGTGGAAGGTTCCTGCCCATATCATTGGGATCGGAACTAGATGATCTCTCATGTCCCTTCCAACGCAAATTTTCTATGATTCTACTATTCTCTGAAACCTCCACTCAAGCCCACCTTCCCAGGAAATAGTGTCCAGGAAACAGAAAAGCCCTTCAGGGGAAATTGCAGCAAGAAGGAACCTTTGATGTTTGTCCTGACATCTTTCCAAACAACAGCCTCCGACCCTCAGAACAAGCGAGAGCTGAGAGCTGCGCGGTGCTCAGTGCCCGGCTCGGCCCGGCTCGGCTCGGTTCGGCCTGGCCCAGCTCGGCCCGGCCCGGCCCAGCTCGGCTCGGCCCGGTCCGGCCCGGCTCGGCTCGGCACCGCTTGGCACGGCTCGGCTCGGCTCGGCCCCGCTCGGCTCGGCTCGGCACCGCTTGGCACGGCTCGGCTCGGCTCGGCCCCGCTCGGCTCGGCTCGGCCCGGCTCGGCTCGGCTCGGCCCGGCCCGGCCCGGCTGGGCTCGCAGCATCTTCCAGCGCCACCTGGTGATCCCCAGCACCTCCTCCCTGTCTCCAGGCACGCATGAACAATTCCAGGCTGCTCCCGAGTATCGCCCGAAATACAGCGAGCTCTGTTTCTGTAGCGGACCTAAACAGCACAAGTCGGCTGGCTGCTGGATCTGCCTCTGCTATGGGCTTTTTGTACCTTTTCTTGCTAAGTTTTCCTGGGGGGAAATAGAGTTTTACCTCTAAGCCAACAAAATGAATAGTTAGTGGAAATTAATTGCTTTCATAGAGAAGAGCCTGATAAATTAATAGCAGCTTACCTTTCCTCCTGATGCAGAAAAAGAACTTCAAATTGCTGCCCAGTTTACTTTCTAACATGGAAACAAGTTTGAAACCAGATTTACAGTCAGCTGCCAGGAGACAGATGAGAAGACCAAACAATCTGTTACCCTGGGAGTAAATCATGCACCCACTGCCCAGCAAAAGCATTCAGGCACTGATTTCAGAAGGAGCTGATTGTACTCAGTCACTGCTTATCTGATCACCTGATGGGTGCCACATTGTACAGGGGATGGAAGGGGGTACAGATATCCCTGTCACCCCACAGGAAAATAAAGCGAGGTCTAAATCTGCAGAAAAATAGTGTCATGAGGGGAATGAGGATTATATTATAATAGAAGTTAGAATTGTATTTCATAAAGTCATCATAAATTCATGGATTGAAAAAAGGCTGCTCAATGTACCCCGATATGGCCCCAACATGAACTCTAAGGAGAGGGCAGGGTCTTCACATTTTTACCTTTTTCTCTCTCTATTAATAAAGAACGTGTGTAGAATATAAATCTGGAAGGAAAACAATCACCAAAAAACACAATTGCAAAAGTGGTTTCTTGAAAGCACTTATGCACCTGGTATACACATAATAAAGTTTAAGATCAGTGAAGTGATTGCATTTTAAAACAATGGCTCTCTACAGATGTATTATAAGATGTCTCAGATACATAAAAATATATGGGTTCAGGAGTCTAAGTCTTGCTACTTAATACAAAATCAAGAAATATTATGGAAAAGACACTAATCTCTTTTAATTAATACAAGAAGCTATAACAGTAATCATATTTATTCATGAGATTCTACTATAGAAACAAGCACTAAACACAAAACCAGTCACTGGATTATTTGTTCCATTGAGTAAATGAATCCAGCCAGATCTTCAAACATTTCAGTGCTCTGCCTGTGGATAAGTAAAATGAAGTCAAGTCACTCTGACAAAATATGTGACGAGAGTTTCAAAGTATGGGTCTTTGATGAATGTGTAAGCTCAACCAGTTCACCTTAAATAAGTCCTGAAATTCTGTCTCAGTGCCCTGGATGTAGTAAACTAGAGTCCCTGGGTTAAATTCTTACTTCTCCTGTGGATATGTGTCACACAGACAGAACTTCTCAACAAGCACACAAATGCATCCATTCTTACCACAGACTGTGCTGGAGAATTGGGCACTTCCATTAGGAGGCCTGGCTGTCTCCAAGTGGAAGCTGACAGTTCAAAAATACCACAGCAGAATGCTCCCAAAGAGGTAAAATGCTGTTTTATGGCACAGGCAGTGGTTTGCTTTCTGTTTCCTCTTTATGAAAGGTGCAACTGCACACCACCTTGCAAACATTTCCTAACTCTTTTGAAAGGCCTCTTGGGACCTTGAGGAAGAATGGAATGAAACTCATATTGTGCTCCTGTAAAATTTGTACAGTTGGCCTGTGAAAAATCAAAGACTCTGACTGATTTCCAGTCTAATATCTGACGCTGGTGCTTCTCCAGCCTTGGCTTTTAGCTATATTCTAGAGCATGTGGGAGTACTTCTGGCTACCCTATTCAATAAAATGCAAAGAAAATTAGATTCTTTCCCCTTGTCCATTTTAGCAAGAGTCCATCATAAAATATATATAACATTTGCAAACATATTTTTATTCCTAGTATTTATTCCAATGGTTTCTCAGCTTTTTTTACTGATCTTATGATTCTTCTTCCTAAGGTAGTTTTTATTTCATTCTCTTTAAAATCACAGTTATGTCCTCTCCTAGGCTTCTTCTCACAATTGAAATGGTTGAGTTTGTGGAGTGTTAATCATGGAAAAATTCGCTGAGATATTTGAGGGGCTTGGAGGACCACTACTGCCCTTCCTACTCTTGGAATTTCTGATTGCAACTTATAGTTTGTGTGGGCATCCTGCATTACCCCCTTCACATGAGTAAAGTCCAGTAAATGTCTGCTAAATACAGCATAGCAAAGGGTGGAACATTCTAGTTTCCACTAGGAAAACAATTTTACCAATGCTGAGTATGTCAGTCCCAGTAGTACACTTCCATCAATGTGTTATGCCTTCCTTTTTTTATCGCCTCCCACAAGACAACCTCTCCAATTACATACTTTCTCATTTTAATTATTCTTTCACACACTCCACTTTTTTCAGTGAATTATTGCATACCAGGAAAAAAAAAATGCTTTCTTATTTTTAGACTTTAATAAGAAGTGTGTTTCAAGTACTTAAGAGAGATTATTTCATGATAGTCAAGGAAGCATTTTTTCTGACAGGTTTGTGTTTCATGGTTGACTCACAGTTTTAGATGAAAGATACAAATGTTATAGCATTAATTCGCTCATGAGGGTCCTTAGACATGGGGGAGATGCTGTGAATATTCCAAAGTGAGGGAAAATAAATTATTAGATATCACATAGTCCTTAGAGGAGTGTATTATGCATCCTCTAGTGACTAAGTATGAGCACAGGTCACATGAAGTTTTTCTCTGGTTTCTAGTGAAAATGGAGTTTGTGTCATTTCTTTTCCTTCAGCAGCAATGATAACACCTCCTACCTTTACCTAGGTGTCTGTTTTCACAGTGCATATGAAATTTTCATCTCTGAAAAATTTATCAAATGTGGCTGAAACCACTCATTAAAATCAAGAGGAAGTTCTAGTTCTGAGCACACCAACTACAGTTTCTGAGGAGAAGTGAGGCAGAATTTATACTGTTCTGTCCTTGCTCACTGTCCTGGGAAGAGTCAAGCACTGTGTCCTGACAGCAGACATCTCTGGCATTGCATGATGAATAAAATTTGCAAAGCATCTCTGGGAGATTTTCAGCTAAGAAGGGAGGTGTCTTCTACTTTTAGATGGCTGTTTTAGGAAGACGTTGAATACACTGAATTCTGCCATTAATCCCCTAAGAAAATCAGGTTAAAAGTAGTACTGAAAGGCTTATGCTCCATGCATAAGTAGCTTTTATTGGCTGAGTGAAAAACGAATAAGATGTGAAAGATGTTTTTAAAAGAGAAATTGCAAACACAAAGACTGATTTGATATTGGCTAGTGCCACATCTACACTAGAGAAGATCAGCATGGCCCAGAGGATGAAAATTAACAGGCTGCTCCATCGAGCTAAACATCTAGAACCAGATTTCCCTCCTCATGTTAAAAAGTCCATTTCATGAGGGAATATAGACAGAAGAGGCCAAACAGAAAACTTACAATATAAGCAAAGCATTTTGGCATAAGACTTTAAGAATGCAGAAAGATTATGATTTTGTGACTTGCAGATTTCTGTTGTACATTTGTGTTTAGGTAATCTCTTTCCAGATGTACATCTTTTGTTTAAAATGGCTTATGGCTAATTCTTTTTGATTCACAGAAGGATTTGATTGAAAAGAGTGAATAAAGCTGGAGAAACCTTACAAATGCAATGGCTGGGATCTTTCTTTTCAGTTGCCAGGGCAGAGGTTTCCATTGTTTGTTTGTACAATAATTTATCTGGAACAGCAGAGGGTGTTTTCAATGAATGAACCACCTGTGTAACAATATAGGAAACAGAAAAAAGATAGCTTTCAGCATTAGTTATTTTTATATGTGAAAAAAAAAAAATCTATAGTTTATCTGTTAAATAACTGGATGACTTTCTTAGGATCACTTGGAAACACTATATAGAGAAATGCTACACCACTTCATTTCCATGTGCACACATTGTACCAGTGGGATTTCTCAATTAGATGTTCTGTGATAAAATGTTACATTCAGTCTTCAGGCAATCATGCCAAAAACTTCTGTGACCAACTACTCTTGTTCTTGCACTTTACTTGACCATTACTGAAGTACAGCAAAAGCACATTAAAAGTGCCTTAGACTTACAACTGCCCCCTTCTTTCCTGTCATTTCCTTTCCTAACTTCTTTCTCCATTCAGCCCTTTTGTTTCTAATAAGAAATAATCTGAATCTTTTCATGATTACTTTAGTTGTGTGAGTAATAGACCTCTATGTATAATGGCAAAGGAGCGAATAGTAATATTAGAAATATTAGAATTATTCATATTAGAATTAAAGTGGAACATTTTCAGGAATCTGGTAAAAAAAACTGGCTGGAAAACTTTTAGTTATTTAATTTAATTTTTTTTATTTCACTTTTGACTGTCCCTCAAAAATGGTAACATATTTGTTTGTTTTCCAAAAATTATACATAAAAAGTTAGAACCTCCATATTTAAACCCCACGGAAATATGACTAAATTGAGCTGTGCAATCCCTTTCATACCTGAAAATGTGTGCAAGATATCACCCTAATTTTGAAAATAGCTTTTGTCAGCCAGCATTTCATGTATTTACTCCTATGTTTCCAAACCTCAGTTGCTTACTTGTAGCTTATTTATTTCTTAATGTACTTATCTACAGAGGCATATGTTGTTTTAATTCTCCTAAAACATAGTTTTATGAGAACACTCAAACACTCAAAACAGAGAGCTTTTTTGAGTTTAGTATTTCTAGAAGCTTATACTGAACTTTTAAAACTCTGGAAAGAAAATCTTCCCATTGTAACTTTACACTTTTTTCTTCAAAATTCTATCATGTATAAAGAACATGGTATTCGTGTGCCAGGTGAAAATTTTTAGATTCTTTTCTTACTTTCCCTCCCTTTTTAGCATGTGAATGAGGATAGTTAAGGGTGAAAGTAGCTGTAGCATTCCAAAGGAGTAGTCAGGGCAATGCAGGCATTTCCAGTGAGGCACACAGGTAGAAGGCTCCAGTTATTGTCCCTACTGCCATGCATTCATCTGGTGGCCAACACTTGCACAAGGAAATGAAGGGAGAAAAAAAAGCTGTGGTGTGTGCACCAGTGTGTGGGTACGTTCTTCTGAGTGCCAAGTACGTCAGAGTGGGAAACAGCAAGGGAGTGGAACATAAAGCCCATCTCACATACACTGGGAGGGCTGCATTTGACTTCACTGCAGTTACTTCTGATTTACTCAAGTGTCAGCTGGAGAAGGACCACAACCCATGCTTTAAAATGTTTTTATATGCTCCTCTGAGTAAAAAACTTGGAGGACTTTGTGAAAACAAGCTACTGTTGCTGATTTGCCAGGTAGGCAACCTCTCTGAGCTCTGGTTGAGAGCTGATCCAAATAAAATGTTTCTCACAGCTATGACTCTGTTGCACTAATTCAACTAGAATAAACAATTACATCAGAAAAATGTGTTTACTTTGGTTCTGGGCCACAGAGACTGGGCCCAAATATGATGTAGAACATATGTCTGTTATTGCTTATAAGGACAAATAATTTTACAGGTGGACTTCAAAATTCCTTCCTTTTGCTAAGTATACTCCTCCTGGCAAAGTACCTGGAATGTCTGTTTATTATTTATGGAATTATACATCAACTTTCTTATTTAAATAGACAGTGTAAACAGTAACTCTGAGATTAGAAACAAACAGAAAATTTTATTTCTCTCTTTGTTTACAGGTACATGACTATGGTCCTTTCATTAAAGCTACACCTGTTTACACCAACAAGGACTGACATCTTCAGTTGCTCAGTAATCTTGTACTGGGGTAACTCAGAAATAAAATAATCAAAGCCAGCAAAATTTTGCTCATGTAAAATTAACATAGAGAAGATTACAGTTTTGTACTTTTTACAGAACTCATCAAAAAGTTGATCCAGACAGCCAAAAGCAAAGGGAAAGACTATTTAGCCAGACTGTTGGTTCATGTCATACAATATCATTTCAGTCTAGAATTTTCATCTCTACTACCAAGGAGGTTAAACCAAAACATTACACCATTTTTACTTGCCTAATTTTAGCCATAGTGTTCCAGTATAAAGGTAAAGGAGGCATAAATTGGAGTTTAGTTTAAAAATGCCTGGTCTAAACTATCTGAATAAAGGTCCTTTTTTTATTGGTAAACTTTCTGTTGTTAACAGAGTTGAGTATAATCAGTATGGGAGAAACTTTACAGAGTAAATATAGGGGATACCTCTGAATAAGGTGTGATATGTCCTTAGCCATTGTAACACAGCAGGTTTTATACACATGAAACAACAAACCACTTTTTTTAATTTGCAACTTAGAAATTAAATTAAAAATTACAGTGAATAAAACTGAGTCTAAAATTCTGCCCACGTTTGTCCCAGGTGTGAAGCTTGTTTTAACCTAAAGTTCTGGGTTTAATCTATTGAAAGAATACAATGAAAAGTGTACAAATTTAAGATGCATCAAAATTGCATTTGTCTTGAAGTTTGGAAATATCCCCATCACAGAGAACAAATACAAATCTTTAGCTAGTACCAGTGCAACCAGCCCATACAAAATTAAGCAATAAATACCCATTGGCATGGGTGAGAGATTATTGCCAAGCCAAATTGGATGAAATTAGGATACTTCTGAACTTTTATTTTTGAATAAAAGTTTTTAAACTCAAGCCATAATCTTTCCTGAAGCCCCAGAACTGGGAGAACATAAACCTAATTTCTGGGATATTACAAGAGCCACTGTTAATAGATTTCTTTCTAGCCAACCGGATCTGTCATAAGAATGCTCCCATGAGATGCCAACCCCTCAGAAAACACCAAAGGCATTGAAATTACCCACATAAGCCTTTGGACTGCTTTTGAGGTTCACCTACATTGGGAGATCCCTTCCATTTCCTTCACTAGCCTTGTGTAGGGTCTCATTGAAGTGACTAACAGTGACTACCTGACAAACTAGTGATGAGTAGTGAGCACCTTGTGAGGGTAGATGGAACAAGTTAAAGTCCCCTAGGGGAATTTTGTAATACTTATCCATCTGTCCTGAACAAAACAGGTCAAAACACTGTGCCTTATTCCCCAAGCAGCTGCATTCCCATGCAGCAGACTTTTACATTCCTTCCAGAAACCACCGTGCAGCTTTTCAGTGCTTGCTGAAACTGATGCAACAGTCATGGGGGCTTTACTGATCTGATTTCTAACTAATATAATAGGAATATGTGTTCACCATAGATTTTTAAGTTGTCATTTCTGGATGTCAAATTTTGATATGGCTAGAACTCCTTTTTCCTGAGAAAGAGCTATATGTCCAAGGAGAATATAAAAGTCTCCTTTGCTGTGAAAATCAGCTCTCCACAGTCTCCAGGTATGGAGTAAAAGCAACCCTAACAAGAAGGGTTTAGGGCACCTCAGAGTATGTTGTTCTTCCTGGCAGAAAGTGAACTGAGATCCTCCTGTGCAAAGCAGCAGAAAAATCCAATGTTTTCATAATTGATATGCACCCTAAACTGCTCCTTTCTGTGTTGTATGAGCTGCAAAATGGATGAAAAGTTACTGGAAATGTCTTCATTCTGCACATTAAGGAAAAACTTATAATAAATTATGTTTGTGTGCTTTTATTAACCCTTGAACTTCTGCTGAGCAATGCATGTGTTTGAACAAGAGTTGAAAAGCTATTAAAATATTTGCTTAAATACTTTACTACAGACTAAGAATTGAGCTCCAAAGCCTCTGGGATTTGAAGACTCACAAGAAAGTTAACTGAAGGAAGTCTGGGAGAGGTCAGCATGCTCAAGCACACTCCTACACAATCTTCCACCTCCCTTATCAGCTTTAATAAACTTGACTCCTACTTTCTGATCTTGAAATTCAAAGGACCCATGCAAAGATTTCCCAACTATGTAGGCTGTGTTCACGGCAATCTCATCTTTGCTCTATAAATGTAGAGTCAGTTAAATGTCTAAACTTTGGCCATATTTTCTATTGCTTTATTCCAATTTTACACTTCCACAGTTGGCTGATTTCTGTAGCATTAGGCTACACAAGAAGCAAGCCACCTGCAGATTTTATTAAAAATGACATGAGCTGCAATACTACAATATTACCTCTGATTTCCTTTACTCAAATGAAATACTTTTCTTCCTGTGAGACATATCTTTTCTTGTTTTTGCATTTCATACACTTTAGCCAGATTTATCTCATGCCAAACAGTAAGACAGTTCTCACAGCACTGCCTGTAACCCAGTTCACCTAATTCTCCCTTTGCCTATGCCCTTAAGTCTTTAATCACTAGCAATCAAATATCAGAGTCACACCTGCTTTTTCTTACTGGCTCAAGAAATGTTTTAATCTTTTGTCCTGATAGAAATCTCCAGCAAGAAGGTCAGAGTCCTGTGAACAGGGTTACAATGCTCCTGGAAAGGGTGGGAGATGTCATTCCAGAATCTCACAGGTTAAAGAACACAACTCTCCCTCTGCCAGGGAGAGTTGGTCACAGTGGGAGATTTTGCCTGGGGTTTTGAAAGAAAGATGCCATAGCAACATTTTGTCGAGATTCTGCTCTTGTTGGAGCATGTTGGTGCTCCCTGGGAGGCCTCCAGCATTGTAATTCCCTGTGGATTTGAGAGACATCTTTCTTTCAGAGCTCACTTGAGTCCAAGCACAACATAGGTGACAAGCTGCTCATTAATGTCAAAACTGGGCTAGTTCTCTATGTGGAAGCTGCCCAAACACAAACAGTGGGATTCATCTCACCCAAATATAGACCTCAGCAATGTAGAAAACCATGCAGCCAGTACACTTTGCCAGATTTTTTATTGTTAGTGAATTCTTAGCACATCTAGTTCAGGTATTTACTTCAGGATGAGATGACTGCCACCTCAGAAGAATTTGTTTCTCTTTACAGGTGGAAAAGGGAGTGTTGGCAGTAAGCTCAGAGAGAGATCCCTGCAGTGCAGATGACTGAACATGGGCACAAGATCTCTACTTCCACACCCAAAGAGTGTTCATGTCAACAATACTGCACCTGGGGGCTACATTCTGGCCACTTTTGGATCCTATTTGTGAGTTGGACTTCGGTGTTTAATCTTTATGGAGCATAAAAGTTACTTACACTAAAGTCAGAGAGTCTTAAGCACCTTTTAAAATATTAGCTTTCTTTTGTTATAGTAGGAGCAGAGTCACCAGGTGGTCATGTTAAATATAATCTTACACATTCCTTTTCTTAGTCTACAAGGAATACATGCACTTTCAAGTTATGTTGTACTGTTAGTTTTTGGTGTTCAGGTTTATGGGGGAGCTTTTGTAAACAACCAGGGAGTTCAACCTATCTTATGCTCTCTGATTAGATTTAGTTCTTGGTGAAAATTATTTCCTGAGAACCTGAAAGTGGCTTTTGGGTTAAGACTTCTAAATAAGGTTTAGCCTGCATGTAGTCTATGACCACCTATGTTCAGTGACTTGTGCACAGTACAAATACATGACTCTAAGATATTCTGTATCACTGATTTCTCCCTTGATAGAAAGCTGTGTTGCAAGCCTTCCAAATCCGTCAAAACCAGGCAACAGTGTTGTATTTCAGGGTCTATCCTTACTTTCCCAAATGTGCACAACTGCCATTAATTTTCATTGAAATCATTTGAACTCAAATGCAAAATAGATGTTACTTGGGGATGCAGTCAGTTAATATATGAGAATCTTGTGAGCCTTAGAATCATTCTGGCTTGTGAGTAGGTTATTTGTTTGTTTATTTTATTCCTTATTTATAAGAGAGATGACAGCCCACCCAGTGGAATTTTCCCATCAAAAATAGTATGAAACAGAATAATGGAATGCAAGATTGATTAGATGGTGTGCTTGTTGGCAATGGGTGCGTGTACTTCTTAATCTTAATGGATCATAAAAAAAGAATCCTTTCATATTTGCCATAATGCATGTGCTAAGTTGTGGGTTCCTAGCCAGTGCAAAGAAATATTCTATGATTTCCAGAGATACAAAGTAAGAATTTCATACAGCACATAAGTGGGGCCTCTGTTTAAATGCATAAAGATAATTTCTTAATTGTGGCAGTGATATTCATTAAAAAGCTTTCCAATAGTACATGCAGTTCCCACACTGGTCTCTCTCCCACTGTCTGACAGACAGACAGCTTGGTTACACATGCTCAGAAAGGAGGGTGGGGGCCCAGATTCTTGGCTGTCTTGAAGTGGCCACATCCTGCCATCTGCTGAATCCTTCTGCTATTGGCAAATCCAGGGAAGAATATTTCTGAGGTATCTTAAAATATTCCACACCTCTGCAGAAATGTTTCATATAAGGACAAGTATACAAATGCTTTCAAAGAGAGAGAAACCAGCTTAAAATTCTAAGAAATTGAATAATTTTTTTAAAAAATCCCTAGATATAAAGAAAATATCACAGAATCACTGAATATTCTGAGTTGGAAGGGACCCAAAAAGATCATCAAATCTAACTCTTTGCCCTACACAGGACAGCAACAGCAACCACACCACCTGCCTGAGAGCACTGACCTAACCCTCCTTGAGCTCAGTCAGGCTTGGTTCTGTGACCACCTTCCTGGGAAGCTGTTCCAGTGCCCAGCCACCTCTGGGTGAAAAACTTTTCCTGATATCCAACCTAAACCTGCCCTGGCACAGCTTCAGGCCATTCCCTCAGGTCCTGTCACTGTCACAGAGCAGAGATCAATGTCTGTCCCTCTCTTCCCCTCACAAGGAGCTGTACCTGCAGTGAGGTTGGCCTCAGGCTCCTCCAGGCTGAACAGACCAAGTGACCTCAGCCACTCCTCACACGGCTTCCCCTCAGAGCCCTTCACCATCTTTGCTGCTCTTCCTTGGACACTCTGCAATAGTTTAATGTCCTTTTTACATTGTGGCACCCAAAACTGCCCCAGCACTGGAGGTGAGGCTGCTCCAGTGCAGAGCAGAGCAGGACAATCCCTCCCTTGCCCAGCTGGCGATGCTGTCCCTGATGTCCCCAGGACAGGGATGGCCCTCCTGGCTGCCAGGGCACTGCTGGCTCATGTTCAGCTTTGTATCAACCAGGACCCCCAGGTCCTTTGCCCAGCACTCTTCTCCAGCTTCTCTTTCCCCAGTCCTCTAATTTGTCGAGGTCTCTCTGCAGGATCTCTCAGCAACTCTAAATTCTGTATGATCTGAAAAATTTCTTATTAATCTTTATAGATGTACCAGGAGGCTAGTGTCTAAACTTTTCCATATTTAGTTGATCACAGGAGTACACAAGATTTAATCCTTGGGGTCTTTATAAAATTTGTAAGTCAAGAAACAGTCAGAGTTCATACAGTAAAAAAAGTCAGGTACCTTCTCCTTGGATCACATTTTAATGTTGCAATCACAGCAACCGTATAATATTTAATGTGCATATATTTATGTGTAAAATTAAGTGAAAAATTCATAATATTTCTTCATTTTCTTACTCCCTTACTCTATCTCCATTAAAAAAAATAAACTTTGGATTTCTTCCAATGATTTCTTTGTTGTCTAAGCATTCACACTGTGGGTTTCTCACTTCTTCATCTCGTGTAACCAAGATTCTCTCCTTTTCCTTAGTTGTTGTTTAATGTGAAAAGTGTCATGCTCCTTAGAAAAAAATCTCAGTTATCTGGAAGCACCCTGGAAAGGAACAGAAGAAGGTAAAAGAATAACAATACTCCCTTTGACAGATAAACATATTGCTTTTGCAAACCAGAAGGTCTTAGATTTTAGTCATTGGGTTGGTGTCCCACACCTCAAGAACTTCTATGAAACAGGAATATAGTCTGTCTAAATGAGCCTGATGAAAAATCCGTAGTCCTAACATCTGGAATATGGTTCTTGTGCCATTTTGTCTTGGAAAAATTTATTTGCAGGATGGCCCTCCATTATTTCAGAAGCTAGTATTTTCTAAATTCAGTGTTAGTTTTAGCTACATAACATTTAAGCATTTCTTTTTGATTGAGCAAAATCCCCTCTGAAATAAATGACAGCTTTACTTCAATAGGTATGTTCAGGCCAGGCCCCTAATTAATCAGCACTGACATTTACAAGAATCACTGCTCTCTGCTATGCCAAAGGGCTTGGGTTCAACTCCCAGGAGCAAGGGATTTGGACCTATTTCATCATAAGGACTTCTTACGACTACTTTTCTCTGTCATGTAGCCCATTCTTTAATGGAAAAACACTATAGAGCAATGAGTGTGTTTACAAAATAACAGAAAAATGTAACCCTCTGAAAATAAAATTCTCTCTATAGATTGCAAATGTCCACAAAACTATTTTCCTTTTTTTTTTTTTTTTTTTTTCTTTTTAACTACATGTGGCTCTTCTGGACTGGTATTACAACTCCTACTGTAAAGTCTGTTTGAAACATGCCCATTTAAACTGGGGTCCATCCTGCAATGTTTTGCTGCATTGCGATTTTTTTTCACTGCATACTAAGGTGGCCTCTAGAAAAGTAAAAACATATGCAGATTCCTTAATATTGTCTAAAGGGAAGCTAGAAACTGCATCATGAAAAATTGATCATGTGAAAATGATATCTGATCTGCTGTAAACTGCAAACTATGCAGAGTATCTCTTGGAATAGTTCAAAGTCCAAAGTCCAAAGCTATACCAGCAACTCTGCTAACCATGTCATAGTAAATAGTAAAAATAGTGATTATCATCACAAATGGATAATGCCATGTAGGAGATCTGCTCCCCAATTCTAGTTTTGCAAAGAAAACAACCTTGTCTACAAAGAAGGAAATGGTTCATGACATTAGCTTTCTTTTCTACAACTGCGCTGGGAGGGTCACAGGCTGCCTCCATGACCTGGACTATCGAAGAACTGGAGATCCCCAAAGGGACAATCTCTCTGCAGATTTGGAGGTTTGAGCCTGGATTTTCTTCAGTCTTGACTTTCACATACCTCTGTGATTCCATCAGCTGCCAAAACTTCATTCCCATCAGGAGGGTTAGTAAAAACTGAAGGCTGTCTAGGCTGCCAAATTCTGGGACAAATTGTTCCCTGCAGAGTACTTTTGGAAAGGACAGAAACATAGGACTGATAATTATATTATGAAATAATAAGAATAGTTTCTTGGGTTTTTTGGGCCAACAGCGGGAGAAGAAATTATAGTGATAAAATCTATGAAATCGGAATTGCACCTTCTTCAAAAATCATCTGTAAAAGGCCAGGTATCCAGAAAAGTCTGTGTGAAAGATTAAAAGCCTCAGGATTTAAGAAACATCTTTCTTTTGCACTCATATCCCAGCACATGGTACAAAATCCAGTGATACTGCAGATGCACCGTTGTTTGCAGCTGCCGATATGCTGTCAGCCAGACAATTTATCCTGTAGGGTCTTGTAGGCTGAGAGAATTGTGCTGCAGCTGCAAAGTTCATTCCTGTTCATCTGGATGGATTTTTAACAATGGTCTCTGCTCTCCCCACTGCCCAAACAAAACTATCTATAAATGGAAAACTCCCTTCCTCTCCCTCCAAGGCCCTGAGGTAGCAGAATGAATGCAGCACGCATGGTGCTAAGTGTCTCAGAGCTAAAACATGCTTAATACATGCAAATACCAACATTAGCCATTATGAACAGGCATGATTTATGTGCCTGTCAGCAAGACATCAATCATGGCTACAGAGAGTCAGCAGCAGTATCAACAACAGTAGCAGGAGTGGAGGGTCAGAGCCAAGATGGGATGGTCCTTCCCAGCAACCCGGGGGGAAGAGAAAGATGGATGAAGTAGTAAGAATCCCCAAACAGTGTCTTTTAGGGAAAGGGATGCTAAATTTTAAACCATCTCTTGAGCCCAGTCAATGTCCAAGATTATTTCTTTGTTAGATCTGTAAGAAAGAGAGAACCAGCACGGACATTTGGAAATGCCATCGGAGGAGGGATTCTGGACATATCAAAAAGAAGTCAGGATTTTGAAACTGTGACCTCAAAGGTATTTAAAGGGATCTTTTCAGAAGATGTATTTACCTGATCTGCTTTCTTTCTGATTTGCTTTCTTGTGCAGATGGCAAGCGTATTTAACTGTGAAACTTTTCCTTACCACAAATTAGAGCCAAGAAAGAAAATGCATTAGAGCTATCTTTGTACAGATGATAGTATAACTCAGAGAACTGTCTCTGAGGCCATCCTGTGATAACTAACTTTGGCTTCTGAGTAATTTAGAAAATACCAGTTCATGCTAAGGATACAGTTGGGAACTTGTTGCATTTTGGATTTTGCTTTTTTGCTTTTTGTAGTTGGCAGGAGAAAGCTGAGCTAGAGGAGATGTTGGCTGAGATGATAGAAAAAAACAATGATGTTTTATTTATGTATCTCAGGCTGTACTTGCAGTTGGCTGGAGGCACTAGATAAAGGTACTTAGATTTACTAATAAACTGATAGGCAAAGAAATTGACATCCCTGAAAAAAATTTGTCAAGGACAAATAAAAACAATTCCGTCTCCATGTGTTAAGAATAACTGATTTGGCATATTTGTTTCCAGCTGGGACATACAGCTGAAGTGTTAAAAAATGTCTCGAAATTCCCTAAAAATGGATTACCTGTCAAATTTACAGGCTCAGACAAATGCATGTAGCATCTCATCCCCAAACTGGGTGGACTGTACATCAAGTGATGGATAATACTTTTGAAAGCAAAGGCAAAATTACTCCTGACAAGAATGAAATCAAAAATAACTCAATTTTTTTTCTCTGTCTTGCATGGCACAAGGAATTTTGCTAAAATATATCTTTTTTGCATGTCCTTAGACCAGCACTTGAGAGATATTGAGGATTCTGAAGAAATTTCTTATCAAAGAAGCACTAGAAACATCATAAATATATTGCAAACTGTTCAAAGAAATATAAAAAATACGGTATGGAGAAAAGCCAAAGCACATATTCATTACAAAGGAAGGAAAGATAATTCAATTGAGGCTACATTTTCTGGAAGCACATATATCCAAATTGTGTTTTAAATAGGTGACATCTTAAGAAATGTGAGTAAGTGCAAATAGCAGTTTAAAGCAGAGGGGGAAATTCTGATCAAGTCACACAGTACAAAAGACCTAATAACATATGCTGTTGTGTGATGACAAATATTTTAAGAATTTTTTGCTTATTTTATTAATAAATATTGTAAACTGTTACTGACTTTTTCGATTCTGCTCTAACCTTGTCAGCTGTGGAGCATTCCAAGATATTGGTTGACAGAAATCAACAAATGTAACAGTTTAAGTATCCACTTTGTATATACTTTTCTGCAGTCCTTCAAGAGCCAAATTCATCCATGTGAATGCAAAACAAAGTTGACAATTTCTGTTTCTCCATTCCACTGCTGAACTTCTCTTGACTGATGAAGCGCGTGTGTGGATGATTAGTAATGGAAATATTCAGGATTTTTAAGGCTGCAGGGAATTTTTACTCTGCATTACCTTTTGGTAACTTCTGTTCGGGTTAGTCTCTCTCATAGCCACACAGTTCTGATGGAAAGATTGATATTAATGGAGAATTTATTATATTTATTTGCAATTTTTTTAATGTTTTAAAGTTATAGCTCATTTATAGCTTGATTTGGCTACAGGAGTTTTTGAGGCACAATTCTCTAAAAACAGAATTAGGAGTGAAATTATTGCTTAAATGGTGTGGCGAGACACAGCATGTTATCAACTCCAGATATGGAGGATAGCTTTTATACTCTTTGTAATATCTCAGCACACTGCTTTACCTAACAGGAGGTTAACTCAAGCTAAAAATATGATTGCTAATTTATTGACTTATTTATTTATTTTTTCCAAATTTAATTAATATTTATTCTTACTTTTTTTTTCTCAAATCTTGCACAAATTGTTCCTGTAATTAAATGGTTTCTGATCACAAACTAGTCATAACTGATAAGTAATTTCTTTTGCTTTTAATATGACAGCTGCTTTTTGTTTCAGACTTTCTGGATATATTAGTGTTATTAATCAGCTCAACAGAATTCAGTAAGTTTTATTAAAATAAAATGCCCATTTTTGCAAGCAATCCCCTCAGAAATTTTGACCAGTGAATTAATTCTTACCCTAAATTAAGTCAGTTATATGGATCAGGAATAAAAAAATTGTATAAAGGAATTTCATTCAGCTCCTTGGACAGCATGAAAATTGGAAGCTTGGTAGGGGTGGAGTTTTTTATATGTGCATAGCAAGATTTTTTGTTAGGTTTGATGCTTGAAAGAGAAAGAAAGAACAACAATGTACAAGATTTAAACATTCAGTGAGTACCCACAGTTTTCCTTGACTTCATATCTGAAACAAGTCAAAGAAGCACCCAAGGATGCAAGCCACAATTGTACTAGGCTGCAAGTTCCCAAGATTTTTGCAGCTGAATCTGTTATAAATCTATCCATTGCCTTACTTCTCCTCCTCCTGTCTGCTTTTTGCTCTTTCATAAACTACTTTCCTCTGGAGTATATTTGCATGTCACTGGAAAGGCCTGTCTCATAGTTTAGAAGCTAGTTTTTAGGTTGCAGTTATCCTAAGCACATCAATTACATCTTAAGAGTGACAAAAACTTGCCATTTTTATACAGTATTGCCAATATCATGTTGTGGTATTTCTAAATAGAGCAGCTAAATTGGTGCAATTGGTTGAGCTTTATTATCCAAAGGTAGAAATCCTATAGCAAACCCACTGGTATTAACATGTCTTTCTCTTTGGTGATGAAAGATCTTGTGAAGATCTAAGGTGCCAGAAGACACAGAGATGAATCTGTCACGTGAAACAGAAATACATGCAACTTCTAGGGAAAAAAAAAAAAAGTACTTTTGTATACAATGGATAACCCCCCTGTAACTTGCTTTGCATAAAGGCAACTGCTGAAGGCACCTGGAAAATACAATGACTCTTAAAAGGCTTTGCCTATATTCTGTCTTCATTACAGTGAAAGGCATTGTTCAGAATTTTTCATGTTAAACTACCCTGAAAATTTCCCTCACACATATTTTGAATGCTGAAGACCTTTAACAAGAAGTTTTTCTTTTTGTTGAGCATGTATGAACATTAGCACTTGTCTATATTTAAAGAGATTTCTTGGTATAGATCAACTGATGTAAATATACTAGAAAGCCTTTTGCAGTAAAGAGGTTTTTTAACATCTTAACTAATTTTTTTCTTGTTAGATTAAGATCCAAAAGAAAAACAAAGAGTTTGTTAGTATAACTGCTGCTGGAGAGGAAACAAACAAATGCATACCTATATGTATAACTGTATCTGACTGTTGTCACTTTTTGCATTAACAATACTAATTAAAAGTATAAGAACGACTAATAAGGGAAGATTTCTGTTCCGAGAGACATCAGTATAAAATCTGAGCATGTAGTACTGATATCTGTAGCTAAGTCATGTTTTCAGAGATACTGTAGCTCTGGCAAGAGGTATCTTTATGAGGGAATTAGAGTAATAAGCCATTCCATTTGCACAGTGTTGTGGAAGAGGTAAAATGGAGTTGGAAAATGCTCTTTACCATTATTTTTCCTTAAAATTTTTTTGGTGTCTTAAATTATAGACTCAGTATGACTGCAAAGGATTTGGGCATTGACATTGCTATATTTTGAGAATTAAAAATATCATAGGTAGAAGGGGGTTGGGTGTTTCTGAGTGTGTGGGGGGGAAGGTGGCTTTGAAAATGTCTTTTTATTCCAGAATATGTTCATAATCCTGGTCTGTTTATACATCTTGTGTAGTCAGGTAAGTTAAAAGTATCTGTGAAACACTCAGATATAACATAAATTGTAAATATATATCAAAATATCTTCAGAATAGCAATCTCATGAGCACTTGCAATAGACCACCTAGAAATATTTCCAGAAAAACAGAATCTAATCTGTGCCAGAACCAGCTGTAGGTGTGGACAGATCTTGGAAGTTTCAGGTAAAATCTGTACCAGGAAACTGAACAGTGCCAAGACCCCTGGGCTGGCCAAGTGGCACAGTTTGCCCACATCTATGAAATTAAGGTTTTTTAGCTTAAATTGTAACTCCACCCAAACTGCCTCCTGGCAATGATCCTCCAGCAATTTTGACTCCTGCACATTATCTAGGAATGCTTGGGAAGGGGTTAGCGGGAGAGGGTCAAAGCCATTCCAGGGTCTGTGCTAACAATTTTACAGTGCAGAGTTTCAGTGTCTGGGAATGTTTCCAGGTAATCTTTAACTTGCCATTATAGAAGCAGTTTCAGAGCTCCAGAAGTTGAGCTTCTCAGCCAGATGTTATCTGGCTACACCTCCTGCCATATTTCCTTTTCTATTATGATTTGTTCTGTACTGTTGGGATGGGAGGGGAAGGAAGGGGAAAGGACAAGGGAGGGGAATAAGTTTTTTCTTCAAATTTATTCACTTTGACATCATTGACACTGTGGACATCATAATTGAAGGAATTCTGCCATTTTCCAACTGTTCATATTAGTAATTGCACAGGAAAGGTAAGAGAATTATAGGACAAAAGACTGTCTTTCTTCAAGGTGGCAAGTATTCCTAAGGCTTTAGTATCACATAAATGAAAACCAGATATTTGCACATATATTTTTTGTTAACAATCTAACAATATTTTATATGAATAGCTAAAATTAATAATAACAGCATCTTTTATGTCAAATATACTCATTTGTGTAAAGCTGCAACAAGTGTTCCTTTCTTGCTTTAGATTGTGGCAGAAATTTCATCTTCCTTATTGTTCACAGGAAATCTAGGAATTCCAGTCCATACACCAAGAAGGTTTAGTGTTCTGCTGCTGGTGATGATGTGTTTCCCTTAGAAATGTTAGGAATATATTTTTCTTCAGTTTTGTATCTTCCTTTGGCTTTGCCTTTGTAGGAAATTAAAGCAGAACACAATCCTAATGTTAGCTATTTAAAAATTAACATTGAATAACATTATCTAATTCTGAATGACTCCTAATGGACTTCTGAGAAGAAAAGAGTGCAAAGTGACCTATCCAAGCCAATCTCTACAAAAGAACTGCAGTATGATGGGAATAAATTACTTGTGTATTTCTGAGGACTCCTAGCTTTTTAAGTGGGATGGATGTGCCCAAACCAGATAGTGGAACTAGTGCCTGATATTTTCAAACCCAAAGAGTATGCCCAGTGATCATTTAGGGAAAATATTAAATCATCCAGGCAAATACATCAGGCACCGCACTAGCAATCAAATATGAGTCATGAATAAATTTGTGTCCTGAAAACACTATGTGTAATGGTTTAATTCAGTAATGAGGTGTGGCCATTAAGAGTGATATGGTTTAGAATTTTCATAACAGAAGAGTTGCAGGGAAGAAAAGGAGCATAGTTCAAAGATGTAAATAAGGTGACAGCACGGGAAGCACAAGGAGTATTGTGATAAAACATACCTGCCTTCAACCCAGAAAGTAATTACAGTAGACTCATTTAATTGGAAGATTAATGTTACATCTTGGATTTCTAGTTGGGAATGACTTATACACAATGCTTTAAAAGTCTTCAAACTCTAGATACCTGTTACCCTCACCTTTCTTTTCTTCTCAGTAAAAATATCAAAATTTTTGTGAAACAACAACTGAACTGCTGCAATTTAAATTTTTTACAGCAAATTAAAATTAAAGGTAGTTTACCTTGTAATGCTAGATTCTAAAGTGCAGAATTTACTTAATAAACAATTCTTTTTCTCATACAACAGGGCAGGACAGAGCATTCAATATATTAGCTTTATGTGATTTTCCACTATCCAACTTATGGGTGAAAAGCCTTAATAGGTGGTAATAGTAGTCATACCAATAGCTCACCAGTTGTTAAGTGGTGACTGACTGGACATATGCTCCACTGCTACTCTAGTGTAAATGATGTGACCTCAGACTGTGTTTTTGAGAACATAGAACTCGTTACTCTAATATCATAGTCATTCTGTACCTCTCATTTATGTTGCCAAAATTTCAACTGGAAGTTGTATCTATGAGAGTTGTAAATGGTGAGATAAAGCAATCGAGTCAGAAAAATGGTTTGCAGCCAGTCAGAGGGATGGACAGGAGAGGTTGAAAAGTCAGACACAGACATGAGTAATCCAGGACCAACATTTCCAAGAGATGCGTATTTCAGTATTAATCTTAGAAAACCATAAAGAAAAAAAAAAAAACAGATCTTTGCCATGAATCTGAAGTGTTACCCAGTATTTCTGGAATAGTAACACAACTTGAATTATTCCTATTCATTTTCTGAAATAAATCTTCTAGTGCTGATCTATGAAAATACCTAAAAGCAGAAAAAAATCTTGACATCCCTGATCAGGCTCTCCACAGACAATGCTGGTAGCTTTTTTTGGACTGGAAAGCCCACTCTTTAGTGGAGCTAAAAGCCATAGGCTTTAATGATGGGAGACCTCCTTCTGCATGGAGCCATCTGCCCGAGGCACACTGAGCCTTAGGACTGTTTACCATAGATGGATCTACAATGCTTTACACAGTGAGATGCTGGCACAGTGTTCACAGTATGCTATGAACACTAGGAAGCCATAGCAATATTGGTCAGTCCTTCATAACTTCATTTCCCAAATGTTCATAATTAAACAATTTTTATTTAAGTAATCAGCATGAAATCCTTAGCTTTGTTTTTGCAACCGGTATTGTGTTTATGGAGCCAAATATTGAAAACTTTGATACTGAATACCTTGTATGTGTTAATTTTGGCAACCTTTAAAGATTCTGTAGATGCCTTGCTATGTTACCACCACCCACTCTTCAACCCCCCTGGCCATCAGTCCCTCCAAACCACAGAGACATGTTTCTCTTTTAATACTTTCTTGCAGTATTTCTCATGAAAATCACAGGGAATCGTGTGTGATTTCAGCAGAGTGAAACTTGATCTCAAAGTGTCTGTAGGACCAGAAGTTTTTAAAGAAAACATTTCTTAAATCTTGTGTTCACTGCTGCTTCAGCAGGCCAATTAGACTTGATGGGAATTCTAGAAAGCTGTCGCCAGGCATTGCAGCAGGAATAGCAAACAAGGCCCAAAGCAAATAAACGAATGGGTAAAGTGTGGCCATCCTCAGAACCTCCTTGCTGATGACCTTCTCGTCTTTGCAAAGGGGTGCTGAAGGTACTGGATGAAGGGACTCCAGGTTAATTAGATTTGACATTAGTTAACAGCAGCAATTACTAGAGAGTAATTAATCAGGGAAAGTCTCCAAACAGAAGGAGAATAAATAAACGGGCGGTAACATTCTGATCCATTTACCCCCCTAGATAAAGATGTGCCCCAGGTGTCAGGCTGAGGTGGGACTAATCTGTCTTGCTCAGTTTCTCCCTGGAACTTGGGTGACTCTTCACACATCCATCTTCCTTCACATGGAGACAAACAAGCATTCACTAAGCCATTAATAGCACCATTCCTATAAAAACTCAGGATAGTAAAACATTAAAATTCCTCTGTCCTTCCCGCATTTTTTTCTTTAATCCCCCCTGCTGCACTTCTTAAAGAACTCTTCAACAAAGTTCTGAGAATGCAAATGAAACGACTTTCTACTTTAATCAACTAGTATAATTTCAATACCCTAGTAGTAATCGTTTCTACATCCACAGCCAGCAGTTTTTCACTGCAGCCAATACCAAAGAGTTCCAGCTACTTAACCTGTAAAGAGCCAAGTTCCCTGGTTTGCATTCTCATCCAGGCCAATGGGGGTAGATCACATGGAATATCCTAAAAACTACAGCGAGCACCACCAGCTTACTTAGGAATCAGCCATGGCCTTACTCCAAGCACAGGCACTGGTGTTGCCCCAGAGGCAGCTCCCAGGACTGAGCTGTGATGCAGCTCCTGCTCCTCTGCACTGCTCCACAGCAGTCCTGTACCTGGCACAGGTTATTTCCACTCCCATGTGCCAGCTCAGTTCTGCTGGCTGGGGCAGCGTGGGAATCAGATGCAAAGCTCAGAGCAGTCCCACTTACATGGAGCAGGACTAACACCACAGAAGGGGCTTTCCCTGGCACAACCAGCTGAAAGATATCAATACTCCATGCAAGAGATGATTTCTGAGCCCTTTCTGCCTTAATTATGAACTGAATTCCAGCCTGTCTTAGTTTATATGGACAATTTTTCTCCCAGCATACTTTTGAATGTAGAAGGACTGAAGAGGGATCAACAATGCTCATACAATATTAAGGGCATAATATTTAGAGTCTTATTGCATTTGGTTACTTTATTCAGTAAGACAGACATTCTACAGGCAGACTATTGTTAAAGTTATTGGGATTTCTCTATGAAGTCTTCATCTTCACCATAAGTAAAAAATCTCTGAAATATTGATGCAGAACCAAAATGCTGATATAATATTCTAATGTTATGGACTATACAAATTTGATGTAATTCTGTACAGTGCATATTTTTTTAAACATAGCTAGGTTTAAATAACCTAACCTAATAAACTGTCTTAAATAACTACATAAAATCATAATTAAATAAATACCACTTGATTGTTTAGCTTTTACATAGCTGACAACATGTTTGTGGGGAAGGAGTAAGAAAAATTTTAATTATAAAAGTATGGTTATTTTCAAATAGTTTACTGAAAGAAGGTAAGTTTATAAAACTCTGCAGAAGTCACTAAAGCCACTATGGAAAAGAAAAAAGGGAAGCAAGGAAGAAAGAACTTGGATAAAAATAAACATAATAGACCAAGTTATGAAAAAGAAGAGTAATACATCTAAATAACTGCACTGTGATTAGCAATTTGTTATTGAACACATTTTCTACCACCACACTTAAAAAAAGGCAAATAAAATAAGCAATGCAGATTTTTGGAAGATGAGAACACATCCCACAGAAGATCTGTGGGTGAAAATCTGGCTCCTCTGAAGCCAAAAGCAAAATTCCTATTGACTGTAGCTGGAGTTTTCTTTATGCATGTAAACTCCTACTGACCTGCGGTGCCTTTATTCCCTTTTGCCTTTCAGATTTTTTTTCTTTCATGCTGTATGTTGAATTGTAACTTAGACAACATGTAATAAAACAGTGTGCAACACATGAAGATGCAGCAGTTGACCAGCATTCTCTGAGTTTAAGCAAACTTCTGCCAACAACTGCAACTGGGCAACCACAAAGTTTGCTCATGTTTAGAACAAGTATAGAATTTGATCTGTTTGCTGGCACATCTTTATAACCTGGCAGAAGTAAAGAAAGGGTGTGCTAATCTGAAGATGGGGCAAGGTATTTGAAGCATTTAATTTGTCCTGGGATGCTGCTTAAATTATTTTGGCACTGCTGTTCAGTACATCAGTGAAAGGAAATGGACAGCTCAAGGGGTTTGAGTTCGATGGAGGTAGATGGTTCAAGTTACCAAGGTGATTATACCTTCCCTGGACTTTCTCTGTGACCATAGGTGCATCACTTGACCTTTTTGTGCCTCAATTACTCATTTGTAGATGCTAATAGCATTCTCTGCCTAAAGGGGAAGTCGGGTTAATGTAAATGCAACAAAATGTGTGACATTTTCAGAAAAGAAAGAAACAAAAAAAATAAGTACAATACATTATAGTTTATTGTTGGTGCAAGAGTCCCACTCATATTGGTGGAGACGTGCAAGAGTGTGATGCAGGGACAGCTGCACTGGTTTGCAAAGCACATCACTGCATTTAGGCAGAGCTGCATCAAGAGAAAAAGGTTTCAAGCAGGTTCAAAGAGGCCTGGTCACAGCAAGGCATGAATGTGACTGTCCTCTTTATGGATTCCTGTCAGTGTGTCTGCAGGGTGCTGATACACACAAAGATTTTACTGACTTCCATTTCCAGGAGCACAGGCATATCTGCCTCACTCCACTGCAAATGTTGACATGTCCTTAGGAGGATTTTAAGGAATGAGTGATCAGAGACCCTAGGTGCAAAGCACTGTGAAACAGAGGGCTTGGAGGATTTTGGGGTGTATCTGTAAATACTGCAAGATGATTTTTTCCTACTTTACTGTAATTGCATAGTAACATTTTAAGTGCATTGTAACAAAAGAAAAATCAATGTTCCTTTTCCTACCGCAGTGTGAATTGACACAAGGCACAAATACAAAGCTTGGTTTGTTGTTATTTAAACTCCTTTAATCCTAGTAACTGGTGCTTGTGGAGAAGGGAGGCATACTTGGAGAGAAGCCATACTTTTTCAAATTGATTAAAAACACCTTTTGAACAATAAATAACTTTAGCTGGCTGACCTCTAAAGCAAATGATACTACAAAATTCTGAAGTATACAATAAGATTCCTTTTCCCAGCACTTTTGAATGTTGGCTTGTCAAGTATTCCTTTTGACAAGCTTCCGCCTAAAAGTTCCGTTGTCAAACAAGAATGCTTCCAGTAGACATTGCAGGTTAAAAATATTCAAGAGAAAATAACATATTTTTGCTCAGTGTGGGTAATTTAAGTGCTGTTTGATCACATATAGATAACACTGGAGAAATTGCTGGCATTGTTTCATGGCATCTGATAGAATAAGTCAATAAATTTTACTACAAGTTGGCAGCAGGAAGAGCTGCTGCAGGTCAGGTCTGAGGTGAGCACAACTTTTATAAGTATTGAAGGAGACAGTGAAATTAAGTCAGATTGCAGGAGCTGGAGAAAGCAAAGAGCATAAAGCCAAGGATGTGGACCTAGGTTTTTTCTTTCTTTTTGTTTTTGGTTTGGGTTTTTGGTTGGTTGGTTGTTTGGTTTTGTTTGTTTTTGTTTGGAAGTTGCTTGTTTGTTTGTTTGTTTTCCTCTGCAGAACTGACTGGCTTATAAATTGGTACCATAGACATTCAATCCACAACATCTGTCAGTCATTTTAAAAAAATATACAATAGGTCAGAAAAGCTCAAAAAAGTACACAGGGTAGCATGAAAGAGACATAAATGAGCAAGGAAAAAGGCATCTGGTATGAAGATACATTAGTTTACTTTTTGAAAGGATCTCACTCTGCAGGGATCTCACTTGCTTGTAAAGCTTGGCTGCCTAAATGAAGAGTCTACAAATGAAAAATATTGTTATTTTCACAAATGTCACCAGGCTGCAAGTGCTTGCCTACTGTTAACCCAGCTGTCTACCCAGCTCTTATTGCTTCTTTTTTTTTTTTTTCCAGTTAAACACAAACCAATACAAAAAAGATCTCCTCAGAAAATAAGATTTTGTTATTTCCCCTTAGTCCTAATGTATCAAATTTCTAACTGTTTTCCTCAAGGTCTGAGAGGACAGGATAACTCAGCTCTTCTCCAGCAAAAAGCTTGCTGAAACCTTTGTATTTCTCCACAGATCCTGGTACTCTTTCAGCAAACAATTTTTATCACCATATCTGCTGCAATTTAAGGTGAAGGAAAGAAGGTCTATTTATGCTTTTTATGAATTTAAAATTACATATGAAAGCATCAATCTCAAGCTCTAAGTGTTGAGTTCAGAATAACCTCCTCTCTCTCAGCTATAGCTTAAAACTGGAGCTGCAAATTTCCTCCATGGGTTACCAGGTTCCATTGCAGTTTACAAAGAAAACACAAACACCAATAAAGCAGAGAATTTTCTTCAAAACTGTGTATTCAAGCTCCCAAGAGTCCTTTACAAGATGTGGCAGAGAATCTAAATTTAAAACGCAAAGCACATGAATTCTAACCTAAGCATTCAAGTGCTGCGAAAGGCCCATTGCTTCTTGTAAGAAATGCTGTTTCACAGATATTGGAAAGTTTATTTTGCCCTTTAAAAGGATGTAACACTTATTAAAAGTCAGCTAGGAAGTCAAATCTGGTATCAGCTTCTGCCTGTGGTGCATGAAACATTAATGAATCAAGTCCAGAAATCTTACTGGCTAATCCATTATTGTACATAAGTTGCATCTTCATGTCCTGCAGTGAAAGGGGTCATTTGCAGAGAAAACGTAACTAAAAAGAAGGCATATCTGTAATAGTGGCAAGCTGTCTGAATTGATCTTCTTTTCATGATCCCAGAGAATGAGTAAGTTCAACCAAATGTGATGCATCTTAGAGTGCAACACTACAGAAACTGGGGCATCTTTTATTTACCCCCATTATTTAGACATTGGAACATTTCAATATTTGAAATAAACACAGGCTTCTTTTAAGTCATGCAACTTCTGTTATAGGTCACTGGAGCATTTAAGATAGACACTCTGAAATCTGTTTAATTGCATTAACAATTAATTAATTTTATTGTATTAATTTTATTCATTTTTCGGCAGAACAGAATTATCATCTACAAAGAGATAAAATTTTGTACCATCATAGTAATTTTTTATGAACAGGTGAACATTTCAGAAAGTTTAAAAGCCACCACTGCAATTCATAATTTTATCTAGCATTACACAGGCTTCACATCCGTCCTCTTAATAAAATGCAAAAGATCAGGATCCTAGAGGTTCAGGTGTGCAGTTATTACACTGGGAATGTCCACCACACAAGAACAGTCTTCTGAAATTTCCTTACAACTAAATTAGATTTTGCATTGTGAAAAGAAAGGAAAAAAAAAAAAAGGTAAGGTCTTACTAATTTTGTTTTTCATACAGTGCTCAAAAAATGAAAGTAAGAATTATTTCTACTTTTTCAATATTATTATACTGAGTGAATTCTCAGTTCTCTTTAAAGATGTACATTCCAATCCACAACATTTAAATTCTTGACTTTTTTTTTTAATTTGTTGGTTAGGTTTTTTTGGTCAACACAGCAAATTTCAGTAAAAAAATATTTTTTGTCTTAATTTTTTTCCAAATTAAAATATTTCAGACCTTTATTTCTAGAATGTTTGTGTTTATATAGAAATTCTGTTCCTCTTAAAAAGTGACATCTACTTTTGTCCGAACAGTTGCAAGCTAGTCAAGGTTCTGATATTCCGGTCAATTAAAAACTGAACTTCAGTATGAAGGGACATTTTTATGAAAATATCATATAAATCCCTACTATTTCAGCCAGCTTAAATATGCTTCTTCTTAAGCTAGAATCTGTTTCATAGTATATGTGAGGTTATTACTCCTTCAGCCACGACTCAGGTTTCAGCATCAGAATAAAACAAGTTTAGTACATCATTTGTAGAGAAAATCCCTTTTCTTTATTCTGAAGTGTTAACTGGAGTTAGCTCTAATTTGAACATGAAAAAAATAGTCATTGTAATAGCTCTAAACAGAGGGTATTCGCATCCATCTCCACTTCTGCTGTCATCTACAAGGCCTGATAAATAGAAGTAAATAAATTATTTATTAAGACAAGTTAATTCAGTGGTTTTGTCCACCTTCCATTCTCAAACAGTGACTCAGCCACTTAGAAAAAAGGAGAATGGGGCTTTTTTTATAGTTAGTTTTAATGACTGGAGGTTGTTTGTGTAACCCTTGAGAAACTGGCACTTCCAGGGTGATCAATGTGCTGTCCGGTGACCCCGTGGTGCAGCATTAGCCCAAGGTCAGTGGGGAGCAGGAGAGCTGCCAAGAGCTCAGCCGCTCTCCCTGGATGTGGGAAGCACCCAGAGGCAGCCCTGCTCCCCAGGAACAAAGACAGTGTGGTTTCCAGCTTTGCCTCTCTGTTAGTTTATTACCAACAGAAGGGAAAGAGGGATGCCTAAGTCTTTGGGGGCTTCACTCCTGCCTGCTCAAAGGGTTTTCTAGGTGGCACAGTAATGTTTTAGATGACAAACATGGCAGTCCTTTTCTAGCTGATATATAAGCTCAAACTGTACCATTTTAGTACAACAAAACTGACCTTTCTAGGTTAGACACTGTCCAACCTATATAAAAATACTTATTCGGAACAATTTATTATCAGTATAAGGAATTTTCCATTGTAAAACTATCATTTTAGAAATGTATAGATTTGTCTTTTCAAGTATGCCACAAAAAAAAAAAAAAAAAAACTGCCTGAAAAGCTCAAATTCTCTAACTTCACCATTTCTCAGTATTGTAACTGAAGATAAAAAAGGAGGGGAGGGGAGGGGAGGGGAGGGGAGGGGAGGGGAGGGGAGGGGAGGGGAGGGGAGGGGAGGGGAGGGGAGGGGAGGGGAGGGGAGGGGAGGGGAAGGGGAGGGAAGGGAAGGGAAGGGAAGGGAAGGGAAGGGAAGGGAAGGGAAGGGAAGGGAAGGGAAGGGAAGGGAAGGGAAGGGAAGGGAAGGGAAGGGAAGGGAAGGGAAGGGAAGGGAAGGGAAGGGAAGGGAAGGGAAGGGAAGGGAAGGGAAGGGAAGGGAAGGGAAGGGAAGGGAAGGGAAGGGAAGGGAAGGGAAGGGAAGGGAAGGGAAGGGAAGGGAAGGGAAGGGAAGGGAAGGGAAGGGAAGGGAAGGGAAGGGAAGGGAAGGGAAGGGAAGGGAAGGGAAGGGAAGGGAAGGGAAGGGAAGGGAAGGGAAGGGAAGGGAAGGGAAGGGAAGGGAAGGGAAGGGAAGGGAAGGGAAGGGAAGGGAAGGGAAGGGAAGGGAAGGGAAGGGAAGGGAAGGGAAGGGAAGGGAAGGGAAGGGAAGGGAAGGGAAGGGAAGGGAAGGGAAGGGAAGGGAAGGGAAGGGAAGGGAAGGGAAGGGAAGGGAAGGGAAGGGAAGGGAAGGGAAGGGAAGGGAAGGGAAGGGAAGGGAAGGGAAGGGAAGGGAAGGGAAGGGAAGGGAAGGGGAGAAATTTTCTAGGCAAGTATGCCTTCCAAAGAATAATTTTAACAAGACTTTATAGTTAAAAACAAATTTTAAAATAAGGAACATTAAAAATATTTTTGGAAAATAAAATATTAATAGGTTTGATTTTAGCAAAATTGTTCTGTATATTTCCTTTAAAACTATTTCATTACAACTTTTCCAACTGTAGAATTTCTTTGTGAATCAGCAATTTTCCAGAGTAAAGATATTCTGTGGAAACATTTCCAAAATGCTCTGGATGTAAATATTGTCACTTTTATGGTACCTGTACAAAATAGCAAGCAGTAAGTAAGAGTATATGTATAAACATAAATAATATACAATTTAGTTGTTCCTTTAACCAGGATTTTGAGAGAAAATTAGTCTTTTGGGGTTTTGTTTTGGTTTGTTTTGGTTTGGTTTGTTTTTTTTTTTTTAATAGAGAATATGTGCAGAATTCATGTACATTGTATTCTGTTATCTACTAACATTTTTACATACATATTTTTTTAATAAAAATTATTTCTATATTTCTGAGACCCCCATTCTGCTACTTGTTTATAAAAGTGTTATCAAACTCTTGGTTCACATTTCCTATGTTATGAGGTTGAGACTCCTCTGTTCACACAAACATACACGTGCACAATGGTGAGTTCAGCAGTGAACCTCTGACAACAAATATAAAATGAGAACTTAAAGCGCACCGAGATTTACTTAGGCAAAGTTTTATGTGAGAGCTAGTAGGAATCATAACAATGTTGGTCAAAAAAAAAAAAAAACAAACCAGGTCACAAGAAAAATAAATGTCTTAAAATGTATTTACATGCCTGATTTTTTAAGTAGTATTTTAACCCGAGGAAAAGTAGCAATGCATCAAAATTTTTTCCACAAATTGTTCATCCAATTGCAAAGAGCACCACCACATTTCTTTCCAAAGGCCCTTCCATGCCCTGCACAGAGCAGTGAGGAAATGTAATTCTCTGCCAAACTGGAAGTACCTGGCCAAATCCCTCCGGCATCTCCAGTCCCATAAGATTTCTGCTGTCTCTATTTTCTCCATTTTGTAAATCCTTTAAACACAAAAAATAGAAATGTGGAAACAAGCCTAAATGTGTGAGGGGAACAGGGGTGGAAAGGGGGGTTCAACAGGTTTTTGAGCCATGCACATGTTAGCACATGGTTCACATTACAGGCCAGTGTGTTCAGAGCAGACCACCACACCACACAGGTGTGAGTCTGGGAGCCATTGAAGTTGGAACACTGAGAATTTTCCCAGTGTATCACAATTACAGAAACATCTGTGCTAAACAACTTTGTGCCAGTTTGCTGTGAAAATTTGTTGTTCAGCAGCCCCCAACATTTCTAATATCTTACTTGCTGTGGGGTGGTCTCTTGTGACATGTAGTGATCACTGGTTTCAGAGCTATGAAATGGGTTCTTTTTCACACCTTCCTTTTATGTGTGTGCTTACCTATTCAGAAGATTTTCTGTTTTCATATATCGCATGATGTGTACTTAAAGATAAGTAAAAATTAGATTTAAAAAAAATATACGAGGGAAAGGTCTTGTGGTGGATCAAACATATTAAACAGCTGAAAATATTAATTCCAGGATTAGAAGCAAAAATATAGTTCAAAACTGATCTAGTATTGCCTAAGGAAGTGGATGTGGGAATGAAGGTAAAAATTATCCACTTTTTAAAGATAATATTCCGTATTTTATAAAAGGTCAGAAAGTGACCTCTGTGCCAGCTAGGGTACTTTTAGGTACACAATAAATAGCACTAACAGGACTGCAACGATTTCCACCTGGAATGTGGCAGAAATGAGAAAAAAATGTCTCGAAGACTCGGTATTCACAGAAGCTGCTCCGAATTGTGTGACGCTTCCTTACTAGTCACCTGTCCCCTCCCACTTGTGTTAAGTAGCATGGCCAGATCTTGATGTTATTGTAATTGAAAAAGGATCATTTAATAAACTGCTGAATTCAACCAACAGTTGATTGTTGCTGATATTAGAGAATCTGCTCTGGGATTTGTCTCACTGATTTTAGCAGTTTAAGGATTAGGTGCCTGCAGCAATATATGAATATCTCTCCAAATCTCAAGGAATCAGAAAGGTACTTTCAGAGACAGTCTATCCTGTATCACAACCATTTTCTGAAAGCTGGGCTGCATCACCATCCAAAAAGACTTGTATCTATTTTCTCCACTGCCTACACAATGGACTTTAGTAACCAATTTAAATCAAATGCTTAATATTTGAATGGTTAAAGTAAAGTGTTAAGGATTCCACTGTCAATAATGTTGTTGGGTTAGAATTTATAGCATGACAAATTTCTGTGAGGCATTTTTCAGCTTCTCCTCCAATGTGCTGGTCCTTAGCTGACAAGTGGCTAGCAAAGCCCACGATCTACTTTTGGGATTAACCCTGATCTTTCCATCTACAGACAACCAGTACAATTCTTCTCAATGATAGATGGATGAAGACAGGAACAGCATTTTTAAAAATCTTTATTTGTAAAAATAAATATATCTGGGGCAAAATCAAACTATTTGGCTTGCTCGCTTAACATTCCTCTCTAAAAAGGAACCTGATTATTTGCGCTATATTTACAATTACATATTTGGTCAAATTGAATCCAAATGTCAACAAATTACTGAATATAGAGTAAAGAAGAAAAAGGTAGCAGAAGTGAAAAGTTCTACTAGTGGTGATCATTGACCATTCAATCAAGACTTAAGTTTCTTTTCTTAGTTTAGAGTATCCATGCAGTAATTTAACTCTGAAAGATCAAAAATGGACCTACTGAGATGAATCCATACATTCTTTTCAGAGAAGTGTTTTAGTGAGTTGGAGTTGTGTCAGACTTGTTTGCCGTTGAAGTTTTAGGAAGGCAAAATGTCTGTTTAACCAAAATTTTCAAACCGTTTCTCACTCACTGCACAGTTAGTTCCCTTAGTAACAGCTCATAGCTACATACAAGAAATATACTCCATGCAAACAGAGCCGAGTTGCCAAAAATTCCCATTCTGCTCAAAATGTAGCCAATGTTTACCAAACCACTTCGTCCCAAAAGAGGCCATTTCCATAGCAAGTTATGTGACAGATTTTCTGTGCATGAAAATGACCACAAGTCCCGTTTTTGCTATCAACATTTCCCCATTTGTAACAACAAAGTATTTGGCTCTTCATCTTCCTCCTCAAGCTATCTTAATGAAAGCTGTTCTTAAAAGACAGACTTTTTGAGTTATTCCTTTTATGAGGAAAATAATGGGTTTTTTTGTGGGATTGTTTTGAATTTTGAATTTTGTAATTTTGTTTTTCTCAAGAATTGCTGGAACATTTTTTACATAGATTTTCACCAAAAAAAAATCACTTACAGACAAAAAATATGAATACAAATGTTGGAAATGGATAATGATCAATTAAGAAAACTATGAGTGAATTAAAGAATGGATAGAATGGAAGAGTTATGCAATTTTAATGATATTTGCCATTGCTCTTACAGCTATCAGCATCCCTAAGTAAAAGTAAATTATGAATCTTTTTAACATTAATTTGTATTATTGCTTCACATTATTACTCTTTGGCTCAATGATATAAATAAAAAATACAGAAGAATCAATTTGTGTCTGAAATATTGGTTATTTCAAAGCAGCATGTTACTAATCCAAGAATATTGAGCCAATAAAGAAATTAATTTCATATTTAGCATCATTAGATTCACAATATCCATTTTGGCTAGTAAACTCTCTGGAAATTTTCTAAAGGATTGTTAGGATACAATGTACAAAAGGGAACATAGCAGCATATTGAATAAATGATGGTAGGAAGATGCACAAAAGGATAAATGAAACCTAAATGTGCTTGAAGGCTAACTTTTCATCCTTTTGTATCTTACATTCTAATTGATAGGATTTACTTGAAGGTAAGAAACATCATGAAATGCATATCCACATATTCCCTGCCCATAGCAGCAGAATTGAAACTAGATGGTCTTTAAGGTCCTTAAGACCCAAAACATTCTCTGCTTCTATGATTATGTGAAATGTAAACTCTAGATAAAAGTTAAGAAAAGAAAAATTGTTTTAAAAAATATGTAGGGAAAAAAACCCATAATTATCAAGGAGAGCAAAAAGAACAGGGGATTTTATCCTTTCCCTATGTAAGAGTATGGTTGGGTTTATTTCTATAGTTTCAAGAACAACAAAAAGTAAAACTTATATAGAGTGCTGTAAGGTGTTCCCTCACCTCACCCAGTGTAAACACAGGGTCAGTGAAATTACTGTAGGGTAAAATCAGAATTGCAGGCAGATAGAAAGACTCCAAAGCTGCAGAAAGAATCACTCACGCAACCTTCAGTGTAGAATCAGAGCTTAAAGCAATGTTAATCTAAGTTATTGGTGGGGAGGAAAATCAAAAGAAAAAAAAGAGAAAATAAACTAATAAAAAAAGAGAAGGAAAAATGAGGGGAAAAAAAAAAAAAAAGAAAGGAAAAAGAAAAAAGAAAAAAGAAAGAGAAGCCAAAAAAGGGAAAGGGAAAAAAAGAGGCAGATATTGTGATTGCATCTCCTCCAGTAAATACTGGAGGCCAGTCTGCGGCAGGGGGCCAAAAGGACGTGGCATGACTCACACTCTCACCACATCAGCATTGCTGCAGCCAGATCGCTCAGGCAGCTCCCCAGACCTTGCCAGGCACTATGCAGGAGCTGCTTGCTGGCCAGGGCTGAAACCATGCCCAAAACCGTGCCCAGAATTGTGCTCACAATTTAACAGTCTGCCCTGGCCATGTTTCACTCACCAGTACTGACACTGCCACAGGGAACTCATTTGAGGAGTGTTGGAGAAAGGCTTGTGCAGAGAAGACCAATGCTGTGTCTGTATGGGGAGCTTTGCCTGTGAGATTTTGTTATTCAGCTGAAAGGCCAACTTCCAGGGCAAAGCTGAACGCATTTCAATAGAAGATCAAGTCTCACAAAGGGTTGCCCAAGTTCTTACAGTCTAATAAAGAGTCAGCAAATTTATGTTGTAGTAAAAACAATTGGGAGTAAAATTCCTTTAAAAAATACTCCATTCATCTGACTACAAAGTGAGTTGCAATAAATACAGTATTGAGAAACAGAGCAGCTTAGCAGGGTTTTAAGTAGTCTCTGCATTCTCGCTGCTGCTCCCACACATGCACACACACACAGGCTGCCACCCTCTCCTCTCGTGCTGCTAAAAGCAAACAGTGGATATGACGGACAAACATTGCAAGCACAGATGTGTCCATTATAACCAGCGTGAGCCATGCTCAAGAGGAGTGCTGTCACTTCTGAAAATCCAAGTGTGTCCGGCTGCGAAAAAGCAGTGGGGTGTGAGAACAAAAGAAAGAGATGTTGTGATTAAGACAGGGCTAATGGTTCATTAACAATATCCAAGGCCTGGCTCTACAGCTTAGAAGTTAAGGATATATTTCAAAATTACCTTTTTCCTTTTTTTCCTTCTTGTTGTTGCTGTTCACTTCTTTTCTCTGCCTTTTGAAAAGGATTTGTAGCTTCCTTCCTTGCCCTTTTGTCTGACAGCTCCTAAAATATGAAGCAAATGAAAACATAGATGCAGTGAAAACAATATTTTTTTTCTTTCTGATCTCTTTTCAACTCTCTCTATGATGTGTGAATCTAAGGCCAGGATGGGGGAGAGAGGCTGCATTCCTTGGTTCAGTGATGTTCCTACCCCAGCTGTTGGGGGTCCCACTTGGCAATCTGCGGGTGTGTGTCTGTGCTGATAAATGAAGAAGTCCAGTGAGTGGTCTTCGGTGCAGTAGGGCTGCTGTCAGATGTCCAGGGACAGATCACAAATTAGCATGTGCCAAAAACCTTAGGTCAGCTAGATTTTGGAACAGGTTACCAAGACAAATCGTGCAATATCCATGGATGGAGGTTTTCAATCCTATCACAGAATCATAGGATGGTTTGTCTTGAAAGGGACCTTACAGACCATCTCATTCCAACCTCCTGAATAGGTAGGGAGACTTTGACTGGACCAGGTTTCTCAGAACCCCATCCAACCTGGCCTTGAGAACTTCCAGGGATGGGGCATTCATAATACCTATGGGTAACCTGTCCACGTGCCTCATTACCCTCACAGAAAAGAGCTTTTCCTAAAATATAAACTAAACCTGTCCTCTGTGAGGTGGAGAGCTGAGGTGGCTTTCTTGTGAAAGTTCTTGTTTCAATCCATAAATAGAAGAAGTAATTCAATTAACTACATATAAATCACTAAAGTTTGGTGAGGAGTATTACCCTCTTGTATTCTGTCCTTTTTTTTGCCTACTGAGATTCAAACTTTCCAGTGATCATGTCCTGGGATGCTCCTGGAGGCCAGGGGACACCCAGAGGATACCTTGTGCAGAGGGTTGTTATAAGATACATGGTAATGCTTGTATGACCAAATAAAACGAGAAGAAGGTGCTAGCTAAAGCAGTGAACAGCAATTGCCTGTACTCCTTAGCTGTTAACACCCTCTCTATCAGGGCTGTAGCTCCTGCCAGATGCCACTCGCAGACACAAACCTTGGCAACATTTGGGGACTACCTTTTTTGGGCAAAGACAGAAATCCAAACTGCGTGATTCCAAGCTGTGCTGTCCTGCAGATTGGAGACAATTTGTAATTAACAGGCAGTCCTGCTGCCCTAGCCATGGCCAGTGGATAGTCCTGAGCAAAACTGGTAGGAGTGTAATCCTTTCATGATCACCACGCTTCAGTTTATAAAACCTGTTTTATTTTCCTAATAACTAAATGACCTTCCTGTGTTAGCTTCATGACTGGAGATTAATACACTCTGGGATCAGTGCCCAGTCACTTCTGCCAACACAGGAGCCATTCCAGAAGACATGTTCCTCTGACTCCCTGGTTAGATTTCAGTATATTGCAATTTTCCATTTGTAGATTATAATTTTTTCCAGCCCATGGTGTTCTGCTAACGTGCTAGATCTATTGGAAAGTAGAATCAGCAGCACTTTCCCATGCTAATTTATCTGCCACTGTGGCAGTATCTAAATGTCCACTTGAAATCTCCTTGGCTAAATAAATCTTCCCCTATTATAATGAACTGTGCAGTAATTTGTTCTTTACATCATCCTGCTTTAGATGTTTAGCAGTAAGGCTGGTTATTAGAGAAAAAAAGCTGTCATGAAACTGTACAGTACATATTCAGCATCAAAAAACTGATCACAAATGTGAACAATGCATCATTATGAATCTGATCCTGCCAATCCTTCATATATTTTCAACTTCAAGTTCCTGTGGGAATGCCTAGAAGTTTATTTTAAGACACAAATTAATAACAGATACAGGCAGCAAATATACAGGCACTTCCCAGGCATGACTGGAGGCCACCACCACCCTCTCAGCTGAGCAAATCCCTTTCAACTGTGGAGATGACACTGCTCAGTTTAAAGCAAGAAAACCATGAAGTGGAACAATGGGTTAGAACCTCTCTAGTCTTGCCTGAATATGAGGTAGAGGCCTTCTTAATATACATCCCTACCCCTCTTCTACTCCAGATGCCCTTTTACCAAATATATGGGCATCCATATTAGTGGATAGACAATTTTGGGATGATAATGGCATGGAAATCCTTCAAAATTAGTATCTTAATCAACAGCTCAGAAACCATTCACTGAAATCACAGTAATGATGCTAATTTTAACTAAATTATTCATACAAGAGATCATGACATGTGGACCTTTAAATTTTTTGCCAATGTTAGCATGCAGTTCTTTTATATAAGTGCCTCACTGAGAAAGTATTGCCCTGCCAGAGTAAAGAGCTGTGGCTGACATTGCCCTGGCTTAGAAACAAAACTGGCTGTGACTCTCTGGGCTGCTGGCACTGATGCACCATTCATGCCTGCAAGAACTGCTCTGTTCAGAGCAGCACTAGCACAGGTGTGCAGCAGGACAAAGCAAGGTGCACGGGACAGGGACAGCAGCACTGGCCTGCACACCAGGAGGATGTCAGGATCCTGGGGTGGTTTGTCAGGATGGGCGCATAGAGCAAAACAAAGGAATATATGTGGGGTAGAAGCTTAAATGGGCTTGACAGAAAGATCAGCCAGGTGAGGGACATGGGATTGGATCCTTTGGGGACCATAAAAAGGATATGGAGGTCAGAAGTCAGGAGACCAGGAGCTGCTTCTCAAGGAGACCAGTCCTCAAACAAAGTCCATTTTAAAAATACCTGATTTATTTCAGACACTTCCTCCCATCACTGGTAAGCAAACCAGTGCACCAATCCTGGGGATGCTCAGCTATACAAATCAAGGACAGACCTTGCTGCCAGAAAGGAGACTGACATGAAAGGCATTAAACTTGTGGATACAGTTTGGGCACTACTGTGATATGCACAATAAATAACATGAATAAAAACAGACCTACCTTTTAGCAGCCATATCCCATCTATATTTGTACATCCACAGCCATAAACATTATAAATATAGGTGAAATCACCCAATGTATATTGAATGCAGATATTCCAGGATGCCATAAAACACACAGAAAAATGTGATTTGATTACATAAGCAGCTTTTTTAATGAATAAGGTCTATAGATTTTATAGTATTCCTCTCTCAAATCTTGTAAAATACATGGAAGTCTTAATTATAGCTGAAGATATCTGAACTATGTTGGCCTTTGATTTTATAATACAATATGCAATTCCTGCTGACATAATAAACCAATAAATTCAGTATTTGTTATAAATTAGCTTAAATTTATAAGACTATCAAAATACCTCCTGGCTCCTGTTAATATTTAGGAAACATTTCAGAAATGTTTCAGGTTCTTGGCTGGTAGAATTGCCCTACTTTCTGCTGAGCTTCTGTTGATCCAAAATCTTGAAGTAGTCAACAGTTATATGTACTATAGGAGTAGCACACATGCAAGTGTTGTGTATGTAGATGAGAGAGTTATGGAAGGAATGGAAGGAAAGCAGAAGTAGTAGTTTCTGTGTAAGTACTTCTTCCAGTAAGAGGTTTGAATCCAAGAGGCCCATCCTGAGCCAGTTATAAATCACACTTTGCTTCAGAAGGTATGAAATAGATGGGCTGCATTTCAATAGTACCCTCAGATGCCTGCAGGTCCTGGCCACGGACGTTGAGTTTTCTAGTGTGCAGCCAGCTGGTGAAATTCATGCAGAACTAGTCACGTGCTTGGCTTTGCAGCCTCATGTTGGGACTTCAGCTCTTGGTTTTTGGTCAAATTCAATCAGCACTCATGTGAAATGAGTTCCACTTCTCAACATGGAGATAATTAATGTCTGGCTCACATCAAAAGGAGCCAGGACTCAAGTGCTGTAGCTGAATATGGTTTAAAAATGTTGCCTCTTGTTCTATGAGTTGGTGCCCTTGACGTGGCTCCTGCAGCTGCAAAGAACCAAACCCATAGTTGGAAGAAAAGACAGGAAAAGGAGATGTGACTTGTTTGCTGGTCTTACCAGGTGAAATATGTAAAAGGAAGAGACAATTTATTCTGCTATTAAAATTAAAATTTAGAGCATGTATTAACATAGGCTGGTAATGTTTTGTGATAGAAAACAAGAAAAATTTTCTCGTCAAAATACTAATTAACACATAAAGGAGTTACAGATGCTGTATTTAGGTAGATTAGCTAAATCATAGCACAAATTGTAGTTTCTTGAAATTCTCTCCCCAAGGCAAAACAAAAATGCTCAATGGTCGGGATTTTTTGTTGCTGTTGTTTTCCTCAAAAAAAAAAAAACTTTAAAAATACCTTGCTTATAAAGTGTTATACCTTCTAAATTATGCTGACTTTTGGCTAGGTGCATACTTTCTGCTGAAATTCACACCATAACCTGAGACACCTTAATTTAGAGTAGGCATCTACTCAGTCAGCTGTTGAGAAGAACAATATAGAAATATCCATTCAAGGCCTTTCATTCCCTGGAAGCCTGAGGAACATTTTGGATATTTCTTTTCAGCACTAAAGCTGGTCAGCTTATGGTAGCATTTTCTCATTTCAGTTTTTGCAGGTCCAAACCACAACGATCCACAAGGGGATTAAAGCATATATTAATGAGCTTTTTAGCCCCTGTAGATTTTTCCTTCTAATTTGCCAGAATTTTATGTACCCCTTTCCTGACCCTAGAAGTGATATTTTCCTCCATCTGGAATGATTGTTTCATGTTAATATGTTGGTTTGAATATAAAACATAAGAATGTTGGTTAGCACAAAAACTAATGAAGGCTCTGGGGTTTTTAGCTTTTTTGGCTTTATTTAATTTTTCCTTAAAGAAACATTACTCATTTGTTCAGGGCAAGAATGTAAGGTTTCAGATGTTATTCATGCAAATCTAATGTAAAACACAAACATCAGGCAATAAATCCATATTTAGACACCTAAATAAGCAGCCTGATTTGACACATTAGCATTCTGGTAAAAGCCTACGTTTTATTTCCTGACCCCTGTCATCTGAATTCAGACAGACTTACTAAGAATTCAAACTCCATCTCATAGGAGGGACTGTGTACTAACTGTTATAACCACCGTTATGACAATTAGACTGGAACAAGATCCCTGAGAACATTAGAACTGGACAAACTGACAGCACTTTATTCAGGTCTCTCATCTTCTAAATGACCACTGTAAAATGGTACCATATCTCCCACTGGATGAAAATTCAGCTTTTCCAGTTACCCATGCAACTTATCCCAAAGAGGGTCTGGTAACAGAGTATATTTTCGAGGTCAGAATTTTCTTGTAATTTTCTCTTGCTAAGATTTTCAATTTGTTCCAAAGGGGTTTTTTGTGTTGTTTTTTTTTTTTTTTTAATTTGGATGGCGTTTTTTTTGTTTTGTTTTCTTCCTTCTGTTCTACTTATTACAAAATAAAAGAGCGAGCCTTGAGTTAATGGAAAACAGTAATCGTTGGGCCCACTGAATTTTTAACTAAGGAGTTCTGCAAGAACAAGTAAAAAATATGCAAATGGTAAACACAAAAGTGCTGAAGTAGATACCCATATATGGTAAAACATATGAGTTAAATACCAAAATATTTGGCAGAAACACATGACAAGAATCCCTGTCCAGAGCCAAAGCCTCACAGACAAAGGGCAGAATTTGCCGCAAGCTTCCCTATCTCAGCTGCACACAAAGCACGTTTCTTTTTTGGATGCATCTGGACCATCATCCATTATGCATTCCATATGACATCTCAATGGGGTTTACTTCACCTGCTTTCATGAAATGAAACTTATTCTTCTTGCGCTCATATAATAAGAACATTTGCTACTGAATATTAAAATGTGTGCAACATGTGGCAGACATCTGTGGTGTGCTGCCATTGCACTTGACTTGCACAACAAAGTGAGCCATCTCACCTTCCAAAATCAACCCTGCCCCCTTCAAAATACATCTTATTTCACAAACGCAGGTGCAAGGCAACGCACCTCAGCAAACACTGAACGGTTAAGAGCTTCAAAGAGGTTTTGTTCTGCCGAGTTTTGCTTAGATGTGTCATGAAACAGCACAGGAATCAGTTTTCACTTGGTCTATTCCAGGAGCTTTCAGTAAGTTGGGCTTTGGTTTTTCTTTTGTTCTGCTTTCACTCATTCTTTTTTCACCAAAATCTAAAAGAACCCTAAAAATGCAGGTGACTGTTAGTGGAAGGCAGTTTCATGGATCCACACCAGTGGAGTCCATCAGCCAAATCATGGCCATGAATGGATTTTTTAAACTTCAATGGTGAGAGTGATGTGAAACACATGATCTTCTTTTACAGTAAAAGGGATTTGAATGAATACATCTTAATTTAGTGTTCCAATGTCTTAAGAGTATGCACAGGCCAAAACTTTGTAGCTTGTGTTTTTTTAGGAACCAAAGTAAGATAAATAGAATCGAGATCCTTTTCTATTACATGGGTTCCTGAAATCTTTTCATTATCCTTACCTAATCCACTTTACCATCTGAATCTCACTGCCTCTCCTGAGCATCATTGTCTCATCAAGTTTTGGCTTGCAGATTTGGAAAGTGGAAAATCTGCTTCTTCTCTCAGCCTGCATCCACAGAAGATGTATATGCAAATGTCAAGCCTCTCGTGCCCAAATAGCAGCATGTGCTGCCTCTGTTCACATAACTTGGAGTAATCACTTGCACCTGTGCCATATGAGTTCAAAACTCAGGGATTTCACTCTTGTTTATTATCTGGCAATGCATATACTTGAAATTTTATTTTTTAACATAATTCTAATTGACAAGGTAGTATAAGAGCATATTAAAATAAATTCTCTCTCTCTCATCTATCACCTCCTTTAGTGGTATATATTTTCACTTGCTTTGCACTTTCCTGGTCACCAACTTGAGGTGCAAGAGCCTGAAAAACTCAGCCCATTTTGTATAGAAGCTGAACTTTTGTCTTGTATTACTTTCTTAGGGTTTATTGCATCAGAATTTTCTCCCTGATCAGCTCTTAGTATGTAAATGAAAAGGTATTCAAAATTTGTTCATCTTGCATTAGAATAAGAAAGATCACAAAATAAATTCAAAACAGACAGGATTTTTGGGATAAGTTCAAATAATTCAAAAAGAAACAAAAGAATTTCCAACACATAAGGAATTTCTACAAGCAGGTTATTGGTCATTCCTATCTGGTGTCTGCAGTTCAAGGATAGACAGTCCCAAGCTGATTGTTCCAGGATAGCTACATCTACCACCTGACTGTAAGCCAGGTGATGCTCTGGCTGTTCACAGACAGGAACAGGAGCCACTTGTGTGGGTACCATGTGCCACGATGTCTGTTTCAGTACCAATGACCAATGCCCCCAGACACATATGCAGTAAAACACCATTTGAAAAAAAGCTGGAGCAATGTCCCACATAAATCAATATAGCTGGCTCTGCAAGGTTTTCCACAGTGAGCTCTCTCATGAGTGTTGCAGGTATGGAATACTTGCAATGGATCACAATTACCATTATTAAATTAATTATTGCAGAAATTGATAGCAATTTTGTCTGAAAAGACCTTATTTTAATTCACAATTGAAGCACTTCCACCACCCTTGCACCCTTGCACAAAAATACCTTAAAAAAGTAATCCAGTAATCCTAATTAATCACTCTTCAAGGGACATTTATGCTGTTTCGGTGGAAAAAGGAAAGTTTAGGCTGACAAGAATTCTGTGTGTAAAGCACTGGCTTTTTGGACCCATTGCTGTTGTTTCTTTGATGTCAGCACTGCAGGGCAAAGTACTTTTATGATTCTTCACAGCTTCACCATATCAAATTAAATCTAGAAATAGGCATACATTTGCTAAAGAGACGATCAAAGCCCCATGACTGTCAGTGTTTAAGAGACCTTTGGACAATGCCCATAACACTTTAACTTTTGGTCATCCCTGTAGTTCTCAGACAGTTGGACCAGATGATCATTGTAGGTGTCCTCCAACTGAAATACTCTATTCTATAGCATACAGGAAAACAATAAATCAATGGAAGTTATAAACAGCCAGATCTAAACTCAGGATACAGTAAAATTTGTGTCCTGGCTTCCCTTGGTGCACTTGTGAGGGCTGACATAGAACAGAGACTAGACGGAGTTAAAGAACAAAGTAGGTATTTATTAGGAGGCCTCAATGGATCCACCTTGGGCAGCACAAGACCTCAGCCAGGGTTACACCCAAGATGAACCCAAAATGGCCACCAAAACGGATGACTTGTCACAGGACCTCACTTTTATAAATTTTGGTCCATTAGGATATTGTCCAATAATAGTTATTATAGATATATAGCTAATTGTCTAATTATAGCTTTAGCTTATGAAGTCCCATCCCTCTTGTTTTTCTCTCCTCAGTCAACCACTGTTTTTGCTCTTGGGCCTGAGATTTGGATCATTTGTCCTCGGTCCCCAGCTAGGGAAGGAATTGTTTTGTCTACCTACTCTGTGAAGAGAGCTTACTATCCCCTAATATGAAGCTCAGAACTACACACTAAAGCAGCACAGAATCTGAAAAATATAAAAGCTAAAACCTGAGGCATCAAGAGCACCTCTGAGTGGCAGCATCCAATAATGCCTGGAATAAAACACCGGTCTTTCCAAAACAGCTAAAAATCTTTAGGCATCACCAGAACTATGGGGGAGCTGGTTCAGTGCAAATTCAAACCCCAGCATGCTAGACATTAATTTGTTGCTTTAGGCAAACCCCTATTCCTCCTGCTCTATTAGGATGGTGAACTACTCAAGGCAAAGTCTTTTACTGGACATCAATTTGCAACCTAAATTCATAGAGTAGAATCACAGAATCATAGGATGGCTTGGGTTGGAAGGGACCTTAAAGATCATCCCATTCCAGCTTCCCTGACATGGACAGGGACACCTCCCACTAGAATAGCTTTCTCAGAGCCTCATCTTGGCCTTGAACATTCCAGGGATGGGCCATCCACAGCTTCTCTTGGCGACCTGTTCCATTGTCTAACCAACGTTAAAGAAATTTTTCCTATATATAAACTTATTGATTTTTGTTACATCCAATAAAGAAGTCTATGTAAATGCAGATATGGCATCTAACAGGAGGCATCATGTAGACAGGGCATTTGTCTAAGTCCTCATACCACCACACAGCAGAGCTGAGCAAGGCATGGCAAGGCTTTGCAGGAAAAATTGTGTGGATGTTGGAAGTAGCAGAGCCACGTTAGCACATTGCTGCACCTGAACTAATAGTGCTGGCACCTGAACTAACAGTGCCATGCTGAGGTGATCACATCCTGATGTGGGCAAAGTTAGATCAGTAGTTCTGCATTATACTTTGTAATGTATTTGTGCCACAGGCTGTCCTTCCTCAGAAAAGTCATCATAACATGGCTGGCTCCAAGCTTTAAAGAGGGGCACTTTGTTATTTGACTAAGCAAGGAAGATGCCGTCTGTCTGTGCTGAAGGTACAGCTGTAGGTGGTGTTGCTCATGCCACACTAGGGAGGAATAGCTTCCCTGAGGACATCAGAGTCAGAGAAATAGGGAAAGTGAGATGTGAATACAGTTGCATTCATTTTTCCCTGTCCCAGCTGATGTGTGCAGAGAGTGAATGATCCTTGGCAGCAGACCAGGATGAAAGATATTGAGATCAAAGGAGTAACCAGCACACTATTCTGTACTTCACAGGATAGTGTGTATTTGGCACAGAAACTCTTCTGATAAACATTAAAAATATCTTTTTAATGGATATTTTATTCTCTTGACAGAGACTATTTAGGTTTGAAAGTGACACAAAAGTAATTTATCCTCACATGTAAAAATGCACTCTGGAGATAGAGATATCACATTAATTTTACTTATTCATGTAACACTCTGAAAACTAATCTTGGGTTCCTCCCTCAACACTGTAGAAAGAAAAAATTAACTGACTTGGGTACAAGACAAGCAATTAATCTCCACCTGCTTTACTTTGAGATTCTTCTTTCAAAGTAAAAAACCGAGGTCATCTGCACACAATAATTTGTTTTGTACTACAAATTATGCTTCATAATATATTTTATATGTTATTTACTTATTATTACATTTGTTCATCAATTTCTATTTCACAGCACACTCCACAGTCCATCATGTTTTTAATTTCCTCAATCATCTGACATACAATACATAATGCAGTCATGGCTGTACTATGGCTGTACATGGCTGTATTTATGTACTCCCTTTCAACCAGAAGAATCCCAAAGCAGGTTCATAAACTATCTTCTATGAACAGGCTTATAAACAATGGTTTAGGACAAATGTAATTGTGAATCTGTTATACCTTCATATAAATTTTTCCTGTCCTTTTCTAACAGGATATGCATTGCAGATCTGTCATAATATTGGACCTTTAATACTTATTTTTTCTTGCTAGTCAGGAAGCTTCTTCTCTTCTTCACTCTGAACTTTCTCTTGGTTACTCCTGGTGTTCTTATCAGAATTATGAAGCATGGAAAAATTTAGCAAGACATTGCAAAGTTAGAAAAACTGACAGTGAAGGCTACAAGGGAGAACACTGTGTGCTTTCTTTGCAAGACCTCATTGCACCAAAACCAAAACAGAGGCCTGTGTTTGAAAACAGAAGTCTTCTTAAAGGAAGTAAATTACAGTTCAGAGGTAACAAAGGTAGGAAATTATTGGAATTGCATGTCTCCACGGGGCAAATTTCAAGAGCTATTTACACAGCACTGTGAATGATCTAAGTCTCATGGAGCTGAATTAGCACACTGCAGTATGATGTGTTTCCTTGACTTAAAGACAGACAGACCCAAAGCATAAACCAATATTTTTCGCAAGCTCCCAAAAGAAGAGTTCTATCATGTGGAGAAAAGACAATTTTGCTTTGAAGTGAGATTAATATCTTGAAGTTGGTGTTGCATTCATTGATATATAAAGCAATGTAAATATGTATACTCTCCATATTTTTGTACTGGTATGCTTAAATATGGGACTGCATCCTTGGAGAGTACATCATACAAGAAATGTTCTTTCTGAAATTAACATTAATATATTTTGGAGACATGATTTCTCTTGAACAATATTAATGACAACAAAACTTTTTCATCTCTTTTTTCAAGGAAATCAAGCAGAATCATAGAACCATATACTGGGTTGAAAGGGACCCACAAGAATCATCAAAGTTCAACTCCTGGCCCTGCACAGGATATCCCAAGAATCACAACATGTGCCTGAGTGGGTTGAACAAATGCTTCTTTAACTCCAGAAGCAAAACTAAATTTTAGAAAGCACTGCCTTTGGAATGGTTTTGAGGAGCTCAAAAACCAACGGCTCTGATGCCAACTGTCTTCCAGCTCCTCAGGTTCCAAAATCAGGTTACATTTTTTGGTGCTGCCCCTATTTTGTCTGCTGAACAATGGGAGTCTTCGTAGTTTTAAATTATGCTTTCATGAGTAATCCTCACCCAGGGAACAATAAAGTCTTGAGACTCCCAGAAATACCTCAGTAATATTTAACAATATCTTTATGTGTTTCCTGGACTACTATTTAGACAAAAATCCATCCTTTTACAGGGAAACACAATATTTTCTCTTTCAGGGCTACATTTGGAAACTAAAGGCTTGAAAACATTAGTCTGAGAGATTTTTGATGAACCATGCAGGCTGGTGAAATTCAGAACTAAGGCTTTCTCTACTTAACTTTTGGATCTGTTCTCTGAACCAATAATAAATCATCAAGCAGCTAGTCTCACACACACTCCCCTTTCTTTATTAGTATCACCACCAGTAGATAAGCTGGATAATGTTCTTGTCCATGAATTTTGACTGTATTTCTAATGAAATAGGGCTAGGTACATGAGCAGCCAGGTATGGTCCTGTGATTTTCCCTGACATTGAATTCCTCAGGTGCTTCAAGGTACAGCTCTGCATACAATGATTCACAGTGCCTGAACACAGCTTGGAAACAGCACAAACCAAGCAGCATTCCCACCCCAGACAGAGCCACCCTCTTCAAGGCGTGTTGTGGATTTGAATCGCCCTCTGTCACAGCTTCAGGACCAAACATCAGCCCTGCCTTATTTTATTTAAGTGTATGGATGTCATAGTCCTTAGATGAATGATCCTACAGGAGTATCCTCCCATACTTCTGTTCAGGTGCTGTGAACACTCTTCAGCAGACACAGTTGGAAAGCAGGATGAATTGGCATCCAAATGACTGACGGTATTTTACAGTTTCCCACAAGTTTTCATGTTGCAGCTCATATCAATTACGCTCTGAATCTGATAGATCTTTAGGTGGCAGCTTTTCATCCTCCAAGTTAAGTTTCATGTATCCATCAGACATATTTTATTGGTGAATTTGATTCTGTTATTAACCCATGATAGAAATTCCAGGTCTTAATTTCATATTTTTAGCTCTGATGGTTCTCAGTTTAATCCACAGAGCATCACAGTGTCACTTTAGTATATTAATCTTCAACTGCTGATCTTACACCACTGTTCATTTCTGAGACAGAGTGTCCTGGCTCTCTAATCTTACAAGGATCTGATTTCTCAATAAGCAGATTATAAGAATTTTTTATTAAAGTTCTAAATAAACTTATCACAAAACATTCTCTAATTACACTGTTAATTATATGAAGTTATTTGGCTATTTTAGTCACTCTTAAATTTCTTAATTGTGTATTAAAATATCCTTTCTACACCAAAAAACCCTGAAATGCAGTAATGACATATGTGCAGAGTAGGGTTAGATGAGATTCATCATTCATGCATTGAATTTCATAACAAATATACAAGGTTCACTGTCTTCTGTGGTATTTCAATAAGACTTGAACCATTGCTTCGAGTCAAACTTGTTCTGTGTTGTTTTTCTGAGCAAAATGGGCTTACATACATCCCCCATTGGTCTGCTGAACCAGCAATTCTAAGAGCAATTAGTATCAGCACTAAGACCCCCACCAAGACATGACACTGAAATTCAGCAAAGGCTGGATAAAATTGCAGCTTGCATTCTTTAAATATTTATACAGTACATCAAAACAAATGAAACTGGAGATTCCATTTCCAGCATGAGCTGCAACATTGCTTGAATGGGGTCTCCAGTGTCATGCCACTTATTTTCATTTCTTTGATGATTTTTTTTATGACACTTCTACTGAATTACTAATCAGGGACAAGGGACAGAGTCATACTGTTTAAAATCTTCAGTATTCCTAAGAATAAACAGATATCCAGTGAAGCAAGTTAGAGTGAGCTTTAACTCTGAATTATTTTGAGAGCATGAAAATCACTTGCACAGATCAAGTTTATCACAGCACAGAAAAGATGGGTTTTTATTAAAATTTGTATACTAAAAAAAATCACTTAAGAAAAATCTACATTTTTAAAACAAATCCCTCATTTAATTAATCAGGCCTGAGATAAATAATTTCTCATGGAAGTTAATACTGTCTCTGCAGGAAAAAAAAAAAATGCAGTAGATTTAAATAGCAAGAATAATTTATCCACTACTTTATTTCTCTATTTTGATGTGACATAAGTGTAGTAGCAGATCAACAGTAACATGTCTGACTTTCATGTGAGTATGACATTTCCAAATATTTGAAAAAGTATTTAAATAAAAAAATAGAATAGTAAAGTCTACTCCTGCCACAGTGCTCTTTTACAAGCTCTTGAACTTTGTGGTTATGCAGAATTGTGGAATCCAATCCAAAGCACTGGTCTGCATGGATAAAGTGCTGCACACACACAAGTTTCTGCTGTTGTTATTACTTTTAATAGACTTTTTCATCGTTTACATGACATTAAATTTATTTACTAAAGATAGAATGGAGTATTCAGAGTAAGGTCTTGTTCCAAATGTGAACTCAGTGTACAAAATAAAATACTAAAAGGAGGGCATAATAATATATAAAAGACTGCATCCAAGAAAATGGGAATAATACACTTTCTTCTGAGGCTGAACAGACCAAAAATAATAGTACGATGAAAATGAAATATGGAAGAGCCATTTTGGGACTTAGGCAATCCCATTCAAACAGAAGTTAAATTCCTGGGAAGTTGTAAACTCTTCATTATCGAGGATCTCTGAAACAGATTAGAATGAGTTCTGTCAGAAATTACCAAAGTACAACCCTTTAGGGCAGGAGAAATGTGGGTAGTTTCTTGAGATCATTCCCAGCTCTGTGATTCTGTAAGCAGTTCTTGTGCTGGTGCTTGGAGGAGGAAATGGGATGCTCTGAGTTTTCATCAGAATGGTGTCTGTAAAATTCATCCAGTTGCATATTGGAGGAAATATCATTACCATTTTTCTCATTAAAGAAAGCAACAATGTTTGAACAAGATCTCTTGGGTTTTTTTCTTCAGTTCCCTGAAATGTAGGAGCAGAACACTGCCATCCAGCTTTTTGAATAGTGATGATTTCTACAGGAGAGAAAGTCAAAGGACTAAGTCAATAAAACCTTCAGCTGGTCCTGCACATGTACTCCAGTAGTGACCAGCAGAAAGATGCCCATGGAGTAACAGAAAGCACAGTGAACAATTCATTGTTGCCTTTTACCTTGCTTCACAAGATTCTACAGACTTTTTCCAGTCCATTTAGTTTCTTTCACTGTAATGCACCATACTGCCCCATTTTGGAGAAGATGGACAAGGCAGAAATGATGGCTTGACTCTTATTCTTTCTCTGGTAGGAATTGAGCTTTTGCAATGACAATAAGACCATTAATTGTAGTGAGTAAACACACCTTATTAAATGTTTGAAACCTTTCACACTGAGAGCCTGTAGCCATGGATGTCATTATTTCCCTGCACGGGGAGAGGAGCCTTAGATTCTGTCCAAATTCCGCCGTTTATCTTCTAAATAGTAGTTTAGAATTCATTATATGCCAGGATGATGATGACCTATCTTATTAATCTTACCTACCTTACAAATCTCATAGATGAGATGCCATATTTTAAAGCCTGTATTATTCTCTTATGGCAGTGAAAGCAATTTTTTTCTTGCAACTTTGTTGATAAAGTTGCAGACCACACAAAACTATGCAGAACTGTGTTGAGGCAGAAATTAAATTTCAAAATAATCTTCCAAATGAAGTGCATTTCCCCAACAAGGGTGTCTCATGTAAACATGATATCAAAGCACAAAGCTAAAAGCTGTGAACCCTCTGCCTGAACTCAGTTCTAGAGTAATTCTCATCAATATGAATTTGTGCTATTCCAGGGACTTGTGAACTCATGCAGAATTTCTTCAAGCCCATGTTCATTCAGCCATTTAAGCCTGAGTTTCAGAGTTTTGACTTTCAGAAACCTCCCCCTGCAAATTCAGAGCTAAACCAAATCCACCAGCTGAATCTCATCTGTTTATGTATTTATTTATGTATATGTATCATTTATTTATTTATTGGTCCTAGAATAGAAAGGGTATGAAATCCCCTGCCTGCTACTAGATTTTGTTAAACACCATCTGCTTGACCCAGGCTTACTAAAGAATTGCTAAGGCTTGTGTTCTATCCTTCCTCAGTTCATTACAGTAGTGGCCAAAGGCCAGTTCTTTCTTTTTTTTTTTTTTTCCTCTATTTTCTCTCCCCAGCCTCATAGCAGCATATTACAGTGAATTTGCAGTGTCTCCCTCTGCCCGTGATCTGAGCATGCTCATGAAGTATTCAGCACTCAAGTTCCTGAAGAAAATTCTGATTTGGCAGAGTTTCAATTTCTACTTTTAAACACAAACACTATCTTCCTTGCCTTGGCACTCTCCTTGTTTTTCTGTCAGCCTTTTCCCCTCCCTTCCTCCTTGCTATGTCTGCCTTCCCCCTATCTCTCACTCAACTCCTCAGTGAATAAAGCTAACACTCTTAGAAATATCCATGTTTATACAGTGATTGTCTTAGCTTAGAGCAGTGCTACTGGGCAACATCATAAATAAAACACTGTTACAGGGCACTGTTAGACAATCCATATCTTGCTCTTTTCTAAACTTGTATGTGTTTCTCTCATTTGGAAAATTGTTTTACTCCTTGTCAGTGTTTCCTACTGTTCAAATTTTGTAGGTTTGGAATGATGCTGCTTAAGGCTTTGCCTTACTATTGCACTGATTTTAGGGAAACTAGAATTTGAGACTGAGCACTGCAATTTCCAGCAACGATAAAGTACTTCTGTGTGACCTAAAATTTTCTGTGGTAACCAGGTTCTCAGAAGAAACATTTGTACCAATATCAGGAACATCAGTGCAGGCAGACCAGGAGCTGCTGAATGATACTCGAGGCAGCTCCCAACACGGAGCATTCTGCACTGTGTGCCCAAGGAGCTCTGAATGCAGCTCTTGCATCAGGGTATTAATGGAGAGAAGAAAATGGTGTAACTGAACTTTGCCAACCTGTTAAACAAAAGTCCTGACAGAAGGAGGCTGTTTTATACCTCCCCAGTCTTTCTTAAGTGTACATCAGCATGCATGGTTAACTCTCACCTAGTGGAAGAGAAATACTGCTGTCCTTGTGTAAAGAGTCCTGGTAAATGCCTAGTAAAATTAAGGCTGGGAGAAACTCTGCTCTGATGGTTTCTGTGGTAATTTTGCAATTGATCTCAACTGCTTGGGGATTTTCTTCTTTTCTTAAGATAAATGAGGTCTGTGGAAAGTTCTCTGAAGGAGACAGAGATTTTATGGACAAAATAGAACTTGCAGGCCATATTTGGGCTTTTCAAATATTTTTCTGTCATGCATACTAATTTACTAGATTAAACTGTATTAAAAATAAATCTGCCTATATACACACTAATGTAACATTTTAAATAGAGTATTACAATGTATTAAATTACAACTGTATCCTTCTTGTGGTTTTTTTTTCCTTAGGGGCTACATCTACTATTTGTGATGGTTTCTTTCATTTGCATTTGTGTTTTTTGACTTTCACAGGAGCAACTGTTTGCTGCATTCATTGTGATTTATGTGCAAAGGGAAGCATATTCATATTAAGCATATAATAAGAGCCCTGGAACATTAATTTACATTTTGCTGGCAATCACAGTGACTTTGGCAACAGATTTTAGATGACCTTGACATTCACATCTAAAACACATGTGATAGCCAGCCTCAGCCTTCACCCAACTGTTGATCTTTTAAAACAGTGAACATAAGATAAAGATCTGTTGTGGTTCTCTTCTCAGCTCTCCATAACATTTCATAAATAGGTCAGTTTTAGCATGTTTATATAAATTGATTCCCCTTCTGGGAATGCTCGGCTGTGATAAACAGTTCTTTCCAATTAGTTTGGGTTGGTTTTTCAGATTACTATTATAGCTTAAAATATTTTAAATGTAACTATCTGCTAAATCAAGATTTTTTTTTTTTTATCTGTAAGTGACAGATGAACTGAAAATTCCTGCTCCTGTTCACTTTAAAATCAATGTATCATTCTCTATGCATATGGACATCACCTTTTTGACAATACACAGAAAAATGAAGATCTAGTGGGCAGAACTGTGCCCACTACCATGAGCCATTTTAGCCATAAGGAAGGACCTATTCAGTTCGATGAGGCTTCTTTGGTTTCTAATCCCTGACTTTAACAGACACCGTTGATCTACAGGATCAACAGTGTCTTGTCATATTTGCAAGTTATTCTGTTGGCTTACGGGCTTCTACATTCCTTTAGATGCCAGCCATCCTTTTAATTCTCATTAATAATCCATTTTATTTGATTTCATTGTCAAGTCCATTTCTAGAAACAATTTGCATAGAAAGTCATGTCAGTTGGTGAATCAGTCATCCAATAACCTTCACCAGCAATGAGTGGCAAAAGATGAATCAGATGTAAGAAATTATAAGAATTCATCTCACAGGACACAGTGTACTTCCAAGTTTTCAGCCATTATTACACATCTTGACGATCATATCTTTCTTCAGACTACTTAACAGAAAGATGGTGACAAATCTTGTGCCTTGACTCCTATTTTATCAATATCACTGAAGCTTGAGGGGAGAGACAGAGGCTCTAAGTCTAGCTCTGCTGCTCAGTTTGTGGTAGGTTAGATCTGACAGCAGATGGAATCCCTGAGACATGTCAATTTAATTTTAGGTTGTGTGTCTAATGCACATGTTGCCAATTACAGTAGTGTATGATGTCTTTCTAGGGAGGAGGTCTTTCTCTCTCCCACTGGGTGAACATTCTAAGGATAAATTTTGCAGAAGTTTTTTTAAATCTGGGCTCAGACATGTTTTAACAGCCCACATGAATAGGGGAATATCATTGAAAGATCATTTCTGACTCTAGAAACAAGAGATGCCTCTCCCTCTATTCTCTCATCCAGTCTTTTAGTACTAAAACTCCCAGAAACAGAGCAAAAACTCCATGTTTCAGATGGACTTCAGTGTTCATGTGGTTGTACAATTCTGAGCAAGCTAAGAACTTCAAAATTCATTTGCCAGTGTCTCAGGACCACACATAGGAGGAAACAAAAATCCCAAAATGGGCTCTCAAATGAGGGTTCAGACCCAGATTGGTGCTATCTAGCTCCTTTGTGGAGAAAAATACAGAAGAGACAGGAAACTAATATTAGTGTCCAAGTCAATGTCCTGTTAAAGGCAGGACAGCTTCTGATAGCACTTTTCTCTGGGAGAGGAGGAGGTGATGCTTCCCTAATCCAAGTCTTCTAGCCCTTGGCAGCAGTGAAAGGAGCTCTGCCTAGAAGAGTGAGGCAAATCCTTTGCCGGAGAAACTGTGGTGATTATCAAACTGCTGGGTAATTTTTTTACAGAGCAAATATCATACCTATTGCTTGTTTTATGTTCTCTATTCTAAAAAGACCTTGCCTGTTTTCTTCTCTATCCCATCACTTCTGGAAGCCTCCAGTCCCTCTCACTGCATCGGCCTGGCTCCACAACCACACCAAACCATCACAGACAGGACTCCAAATGAAGCTGCCACCAGACTTCCTTTTAGCAGGAGGGTATAAAAAGCATTGCTCTTCTTCCTAAGGAATACATTCATGATACAACATCTATAGCTCTCGATTTTAAACATTGTCCTACAGACATCACAAAAGGTTGAAATTATTGCATCCCTAAGTTTTTTAACAACATGTGAGATAAGATGTTTTTGTTGCATAAGCAAAGAATTTAAGTGTTCATTTTAACTGTGTAATCATAAGTCTCAGAGTCAAGAGACCCATCCCTGACCCACTTCACCAGATGGCACTTTTATAGCTTCAGAACCATGTTATCTAAAGAGCCAACAGCCATGGCCGGTTTGGATGTTACCCTTAAGACAATATAGGACACTGAAGCTGAGTTTTCTAGAGCTCAAACTTACCATTCAACCTTTGCAACAGCAAGAAATAATAAACTTACATGTGTGACACACAACTTGCACCAGCCTACACAGACATTGTGTCTACAGAATACCTATAAAAAATTAAGTAGAACAATTTTTATTTGCATATAATGTAGATGAAAATGTCAAAATATTTAAGTAAAAGTATTTTATGCTCCTCTTCAAACTGATTTTTGCAACAAAAGCCCGGGTGTGGACGTTGACCTAAAAATAGATTCTGAGACATTCCAACTTGACTGTAAACCCTTCAGCATGATCATGATTTTTGCTTCTGAATACATGGATATTTGTTTGACCCTGGCAAGACAATACTCTGTGTCTGGAATTAAAGAAAAGAAAAAAGACATCTGGTTTCTGATTCGCCAACATGAGAGGAGTGACCAAGCACCATCCAGCCACCATATGAGTACAATAAGTTAAGCTTCACCTCTGTTGCAAAGCCTAACTCTAAACACTACTCTTTCTCTTGCCAAATGACCCCTTTCTACAAGTTTCCAAGTTTCACAAGAAAAAGGGCAAGATGCAAATTGTGTTCAAGTCCAACTTGAATCTGACCCAGTTGGAATAAGAGAAGAGAATAAACTGCCACCCACACACAGTTTGCAAGCAGGAAATAAAATTCAATTGTTTTATTTATGTATATTTATTTTTTGTAAGTATCTGCATTGTGTACTACCAGAGGATGGGTGTCTGGGTGTTAGGCTGGGCAAAACACTGCAATTCATTTTCTGTAGAAATATCCTTTTGCTTTTTTGTTAATTAACACCATCAAGCCACAATTTCCATGAATTTTGCTGGCATAATTGATTCAGACACCAGATTTAAAGGAGTCATATATGAATATTCATCAAACCTAGAACTGTAAAAATATTAATTGGAAATATTATTCACACATCTAATCAGGAAAAAGCCAGGCAGCCAGTTCAGCCAGTGACAGTTTGAAAAGCAAATATTGGCTGTCCACACACAATTTACATAGCAAAGATCATTTGGACAACATAAACACTGAAAAACACTCATACAGTAAATATTTTTTCATTAATTTGACTAATTTTTATTATGCTTTAAACAAACACTCTGAATATATTTTTATTTTCTCCACTTTTGCCAAACTTCTGTTACAGATTGCTCTATCTAAGTTACGGACTTAAACACAAAGCCACAGACTATGTGGCTTCATATGCTGTGCACATAGATGCATCAGTGCTAAGTAAGAAGAGTGGCTGGTTTGATTAAACTGTTTTGATTCATTTTCTACTTCGTTCTAGATCACAAATGCTGTTAATTTTGGTGTCTCTTTAAGACATGCTACTTATTATATTGACTTCATGTGGGTGGGTACAGGATGGTTGAGTTGTCACTGTGAACTGTTTCCATTACAAAGAGATTGAAAGAATACAGGAAAAAGTTCTCAAATTGAAATACTATGAGGTGGTCTATACTATAAAGTGATCAGAAAAATCTTTGGTACAACCAACTCAGAATTTTAAAGCCAATGCCCATTTTGTAGCAAATTTCCTTTTGCAGATCAATCCTCACTTCACATCAGCAGAAAAGGTGGAAGAGTTAAACCTAAGATTACCTTCCTCAATTAGCTTTTCAGTATTTTGAGGGCTAAATCATTCCCAAGATCCAAAATCTCTTGTAACTTTCCCTGAAAAAGTTGAGATAAACTGTAAGCTCTACCATCTAGAGAAGTCCCCCACAGGTCAAAAAGGGTACATAAAAGTAGCCAAGGAGCCATGCATGCGCCTATTCATGCATGCATGTTCAGACAGGAATTACTGCCCTCAGCAATGCCAAACTCAAGAGTAGTTCATATTCTCAACAGGATATGGTAGCTTCTGCTTCTGAAAGAGTAACACAAAAATAAACTGAAGACAGATACATGTTATTTTGGAAATATAGAGCCAGGCTTAGCGTGTCTTAACCACTTTTCAGTGTCCAATTTATTATTTTTTTCAATCAAAAGTACAGGTCATAAATTCAGGATGTGTTGTTTTAAAAGTCCTTTTTATGCCTATAAAACTAGGCAGAAGAAGCACTACAGTATTCTAGATAGTGTTGAAATATCACCATAAAGTGAATAATTTCACCCTAAATATATTGAAGGTATATTTCTACATGTTTTTTTCATTTCTGTGATGTATTTTTGTTTATATAAATATGTCAATTTTTCTTGCAAAGGCATTTCTACATTTGAACTTTTTGTAAACTGTACACTTTCAATCTGTTATGTAAAATATTTTACCTGTGTTCCAAGAAGTTATTCTGCAATAAGTTTTTGAATCTAGATCAGAAAAACAGCCTTTTTAAGGACTAAACTGATTTATAGCTTTATTAAGTCAAATGTGTTTGTTTACATTTTTTCCTTTTGTATCCTGAGAGCAAAAAAAGCAAAAATAAGGGGGGCACAGAATTCCTCATAGAGATCTCCACCTACCACTTGAGAAATAAAATACTATTACATGAAGCACTATTATTAGTTTTTGGTCCACTGAGATTTTTGATAACCAGTTTAACAGTTAATAAACTTTTCTTCCACCGAGAGATAGCACATGGAGAAAACTGCCTCTCAGAACTTTGGATTTTACAATGTTTCATGATTGAAGCTTACTAAAGAGTACAAGCAAACACATCAGTATTGTAATGAGAGCCTGATACAAAACTTTCCATATGTCAGGCTGACCTCCCAGTCTTTTATCAGCATAAAATCCAAATGTAGGAACTTAAAATTCAGTTTACATGACTTCTCTTACTCTGGCTAGAAAAGGGCTAATTGATGTTTTGTAGTACTGCAGCTTGCTTTCTCCATAGCTGGGTTTTCATTACAGCAGTTGCTACATTGGCTAACAGGGCTCAGTGTCTGAATTAGGATTGGAGCCAAAGACAGAGTTGCTGTGCCACAGCTCCCTCCACAAAGCAGCAAATGATGCTGAATGCCTGGACATTTTAACATCAGTGAATCTATGGCATACATTTATTAGCATAACAAGACTGTGCTGCTGACCTAGTTTGCTTGTTAAATTAATGGAAGTTGGAGAAACTAAAAAGAAAATCCTAGAGGGGTTTCATTTCTGTGCCTACTTGGTTGGATCAGTAATTCCTTTTATTTTCATTTCTTTTCTCCTGGCTGTATAACCAGATGAATTTGTTTTAGATTATTTTCCTATTAACTAAAATTTCCCAGAGGTTCCTGGTATTTGCGTTCAGCTATTTCAGTAGCAGATATAACATTGCACTGGATACACCATCTACTGAAACAATGACGCTGTAAGGAAATCAGACACACGTTCCCTACAGATAATTGAGCTAAACCATACTGGTGTTGCCAAATCCACCTTTGAGTCACACTCTTCTCCATCTGGAGACCTACAAACACTGGTCCAAATGCAAGGAGTGATTTATAAACTGGGTACCCTACTGAAACCAACAATCATGAATTAAAGTTCCAAAATCAATTCTGTGAGTGCTAAATACCTGCAGCCAACAAAGCCTTTAGTTGGGACTTTCTTGCACTTTGTATCTCTGAAAATTGAAACACTATGTGTTTGGTGCTTGTATGTTAATTTTGGAAGTTTGGCTTTGGAATTATGACTTTCAAATCCCTGTTCACACCTCCAGGTTTAGTCAAGCCTCTCTTGATCTTTTTCTTTCATATTGTCCACAGTGGCAGGAATTGGTCTGACAAATATGCCAGGGCCAGAGAGACTTGCACCCATCATTTCTGCTTCTTTGTTTGGCCATGGAATTGCCCAGAAGAGGAGCTTGTTCTCTCGGTCACCGTTCAGTCCTTTCTGAAGCATGTCGTTGCTCTCACAGCAGTGTCAGTGGTGATAAGAGCTTTGTTCTTATGATCAGCTTTATCCATGTTCATTCTACTTTTGCAAGATTGCTCTTGAAGGGAATTTGGTAAGTCTCCTGCACCCCAAGAGAACAGGACAGTATGTTCCATCCACTCAGGGATAAAATGCCTATCTCACTAAAATCATGATAACTGTATAATAGATATTTCTCCCAAAGTCAGAAGAAAAAAAATCCCCACCTAGTAAGGGGTACAAGACCTCAGTAAACAAGACAAAAAGTCTGAAGCTATATTTAAGACTTAAACTCTGTGCCGGAGGAAAAGAGAAGGAGGCTTTGTGGATCACAGTTTCTGAGTAAATGGCACCAAGCACTGAGTCTTTCTCGCTGACTGTTTGACACTGAGTGAAATCTTTGCAGGAACTTAGAGTTGTTTCCATAATGTGATAATCGAGCTGTTACCAGTTCAGTGGAAAGGTTGTGTTCCAGAATATTAACAACTCTATCTGGTTTCCCCTTCTGTTCTCTCCAGTGGAGGGAATTACTTTTGTTACCCTTCATATAATTTATATGCTTGATTAGGTACATTGGAAAGCTAAGGAAACTGAACCATTCATTTAAACATTGAGGTGCAGAAAAAAGGGAGTTTGATGAAAACACTGTGTCTCTGTGAGTTTTCTTCCTTCCCCAGTTTGAAAATCTATTTTTTATTTTTGCAGCACTTTGACATAGACTTATTAATCCGTTGAGGGAAATAAACAGCTGGAAATAAACATTTCCCAACTGCTGGAGAGACACTAACTGTTTCCTAAGCCATATCCAAGTGGTCACCAAATAAAAGCATAAAGGAAAACCAATTCTTGGCCTGGATCTGAGTCTGTGCTAATGAAGAAATCAACAGAAGAGGGCTGGGTGAGTCATCCTTCTTTAAGTATCATTAAATATCCAGCTTCTTAATTATTCATTGGTTGCTAAGACCAGCAGCCAGCACTGTGCTCAGAGTTGTTCAGGACAGCCTTCACCACACAGTCTAAATTTGGCATACCAGTAGTATCCAACAATTCACTGGATGTTCAGTAGACATCCAGCAATGCACTTGAGGGGTGGTGAAAGCCAGAGATGTTTGTAAAGTGTTAGAGAATTCATTTTCCAAGCAAAGTGCATTTTAAGGAAGAACACAAAAATAAGTACACAATAGGCACCAAATGACTTAACTGACAGTTCAAAGGGAAGCCATGGAAAGTGGCACATTCTTGATGGTCTGTGATTTCTCCTTCTGCCACAGATGATGTTATTTCTCATGTTCCTTTCAAGAACACTTACATAAACCCAGTTTTGCATGTGCAAAGAGATAGGGAAAATACTGCCAGCCTGTAGCCAATATAGTTTCACTCATAATACAAAATTTCTCCCCTGAAGTGAAAAAAAAATCATCTTGGGAAAAAAGAAAGAATTTTGTTAAAGTTTAGACATTCCAAAACAAAAATAAAAGTGTGTAATTAGCTGTCCTAGCACCATGCTCAGTTACAACGAAATGCAACTCACACAAAAAAAATACATCCTCCAGCCCTCATGACAGTGTGGCCAGCTGCACATCAGACTGGAAGAGGCACCAGCATGAGGTGCCTCTGTATGCAGCAGAGACATCCAGGAAAGAGGAAAACGTGCAGTACAGAGGTGGCTGTGCCTGAAACACTGAGGTGGCCTCAGAAGTTTGTGTTAGTTTGGGGCGAAACATGGTGACATGTTATTCTTGAGGTTTGAGAGTTCGACTAATATGAGATGGAAGAGCCTGGAAAGAGACTTTCCTGAGCAGAGGAAGAGTCCCACAGCCCTGTACAGCTGTGTACTGCTGACATTCTGCTTTGTTCTCTGCCATGCAGTGCAATCTTCCCTCTGGACATGTCTCTGACCAGCCTTGAGGGCTATGGCAGGTGAGGAAGGAGAGCAGGGAACACACTCATCAACATGGAGCTATTCCCAAAATAGCACACAGACCTCACCTACTTCATATAACTTTAGATGAGATCTGCTTTTACCTATTTTTATATTTCCTAACTGGGAAGTTTTATCCTCTCTTCTCTGAAAATGTACCTGAGGCTTCTTTTCTTTAGCCTAGTATTGAACTCCTGGAAAATGAATAGATAAAAAGCAAGCCTCAAAAGGATTTCCAAGACATATATAAACTGTAATATCTTTACATACATTTGGAAGAAAGCCATGTTGTGTCTGGACAATGCTTGAAAGGATAAAAAAAATTGTTAAATAGATTCATCATTCACTCATAAAATGTGATTTGAGCAGTTCCAGCTTGAAACCAAAAGGCCAGAAACAGAAAAGGTGTCATGATGAGAGAAGGCTGGAAATTATGAGGTTGTTTGAACCAAGTGAAGAAAGCAAGACCATGAAGAGATGAATTAATGCAGAGACTTGGAAAAACAAAGATTTGTAGTGAACTTCATTCTGGAAGACTTACTTGAGCTTGATAAAGAAGATCAGAGGGTAGCAAAAAAAAAAAAAAAATCAGATTGAAATAGAGTCATCAGATCCAGTGATGTGGCAAATAAAAACGAAGTTTCAGTAGCGTGTAGGCAAATTAAAATGGAGCTGAATAAAAGGCAGAAAAAGATTGAAATGAGCAGGACATGAATTCTATCAACACTGAGGAAGAAAAAATATGAGAGAAAGATATATTAGAAATGTGAATTTTTTTAAAAAAATCAATATTACCTGAGAAATAAAGGTTGAAAAAGAAAAACAAAACTTATCAAGTCTACAGTACAAGTTGATATATCCTGTTGAAAAGCTAGTAACTTTTTCTTTTTTTTCCTATCTCCTAGATGACATAGACTAATGGGGACAGAAGACAAAGTGGTAAATTAAAACTTAGAAAAATTAAAAGTAGACAAAAAAGCAATAGTTGGTCTCAATAGTATGGGTTTAGTGGCAGCAGGAAAACCATTACTAGGCCTAATGCACAACTTCAGCTGTAAAACTAGAATAGCTGTGTTTGATTCAGTCAAGTCAAGTTGATGTAAAAGATATGAACAAGCCCATAAACTCAGATTTCATTATTACACACAAATTATGTAAAAAATATTGAAAATTAAATGTGACTTCCATCACTCAAAGATCTAGTAAAGACAGAAGGCACATTAGAAATCAGGAAAAGGGACACGACATTCATCCCTTGGGAAAGAGCTGAGGTCCCTCATATGATCAGAACACATGTTCTTCTACTCAGACTTAGCAATAGAGTTCTCTAGCTGTTCAAATTTATTTGTTCCTTAGAAGATTCAATAAGAAAGCAAAATGAACTGACCTTGCAAATAATTTATTAGGGGTGACAAACTCTGTAGACCAACTTTTGGTAATCACTGACACTGATCAGATTGTTGGTTTTTTTTTCAATAGTCACTGAGTCAGGAACTAGAATGCTACTATAAATTTTTTATATGTTTGGTGCAATGTCAGACTCCAATAAAGCGTAGAAGTAAGGTGTAGGGGGAGTCAGCACCAGCAGCCAAGTTACAGGTGGAGGACAGAATGCCCCTTTTCAGTGATTTACCACATTCTCATCAGGTGTAACTGGTAGTGGAATTACAGCCCCAGGGAGCAGCGCAGAGGGAGATGTGAACTGGAAGTGGCAGAGATGTTTGAGCCTGACAGGGACCCTGGAACAGCCAGGCCTGAAAAAGGGCAGAGGGAACAGCCTCAACACAGCCCTATGCTGAAGGCACTGCTTGCTGAACTTGTGGACAAATGCAGAGTTCCATGAAAAGCTGGGAACATTTTAGAGCAGATAGGCTGATGTTTCTTTGAAGTTCTGCTGGATGCTGAGCACACTTCAGTTACTCCTTGGGTTTAAATAAGGTAAACTTGACTGTGCAAAACAAATCAATGGCTTTGCTTGTGTCTCCCAGACTGAGAAGTGATTCTTCCTAAGGGAAGGGAAGTTTCATTCACTGCTGCAGCTCTCTGAGCAGTTAAATATGCATGTGGCCAAACTTGGTCCTTGTAAAACCCAATTGACTTCATTCAAAAAACTCCTATAAAGATGACTGATGTCATTGGAGTCCCACCAGGGATGAATTTGGCCCATGCCATTCCTCCTGTGTAGTCACTGAATAGGAATGTAGAGAAGAAAAGCATACTGGACTCTAGGACTCCATCTCTCAACAAAACTGCCAGAGCTGAAAAAGAATTACACGTGAATATAAATTTGTCATACACAATCCATTAGATCACCCAGATCAGCCCCTGCTTTCAGTTGCCCTCAGATGAATTGGAGTTTCTCCTTTCACTACTGTGGGTTGAGCAGGAGTTTCTACATGAGTGTGCCAAGTCTCCTGAGAGCAAAATCAGCAGTATTACCCCCAATTTGCAGATGAGGAAACCGAAACAGGGAGCCTAAGTTACTTCAGCTTACATGTGGTTACAGAGGTAGGAAAGGTATTGAAACTACTTATGGCTCCTCACCACTTAGGCCATGTATTGCTGTGATATATCTTTTATTTTCCGTCTCCTTTCCCCATCTCTCTTCTCCCCTGCCCCCAACCCCATCCACATTGTCTCTAGCCACACAACTGGGAAGCTGGGATTAATCCATCCCTAGGGAAACTGGGATTAATATACAACTCATGCGGAACCTTTAGAAACCCAATGATTTGTGGTCCCCTTTTCAGAGGCACATGCAATCCACAGCTGAAAAGTAACTATTTGCTGTTCCAGTGCACATTCTGAGAGAGGCTTTTGCTCTGTTTCATGAATGTACACTGAAGACCCCATCTGACAGGATTTCTTCCTGCATCTAACAAAAAAACAGGCTTAGTAGGCTGTGCAGAATCAGGCTCTTGCGGAGTACTAACAGTTTATGGGCAGAAAAAGAATGACTGGAATGCAAAGGGGGGGAAGAGAGCAAGAGATGTGCCAACACATCTTTATGTTTTCCTTCTGTAACTGGAAATGGTTAAAAAAAAAATGAATTAAAATTTTAAAATCTGTATTTCCCTTATAAATCTTGCAGGAAGGGGCAACTAGAGTCAGGTGCCCAGTTTTTTACTCTTGCAAACTCCCATTCTGTGGTGGTTTTATTAAGAAAATGCAAAATTTAAAGCAACTGTGAAAACAGAATCAGCTCTCAATTGGCAGACAGAGGCCTAAGTAATTTTTATTCACTGTATGAATGTCAAATTAAGACACATGCAAAGATAGAAAAGAAAAAGAAAGAGAAGGAAGACAAATAACAATTTAAATCGTGATCCTGATTCAAAAGACACATTTCCCATCTAATTCCTCTCATTTATTTTGGGGTTTTGTACAACTTATCTCTTCTGACTCATGATTTCATCTTTACTTTGCTTTCATTGGAATCGCTGAACTGGTACTACCTAGAAAATTTCAAAATGCTGGAGGGAAAAGGCGAACTGTTCCCTCATGCAGCTGGGAGCATGACCAGATAGATAGCCTTTGTTAGCACCAGGGTAAAAGTGGCCTTCTGGCAGGAGGAAATGCACACATATTTAAGTGTAGAACAAGTGACATTGAGAGGTTGTATGTGCACCCTGTGCTTGGCATGCCCATGTAGTTGTAATACATCTGTATTTCTAATTATGTCAGTTCTGGAGGTTTTCTTTTTCTTTTTAATTGCACATAAAAATGCAGGTCCCAAGAAATTCTTGGCAGTCAGATCACCAAGCTTCAGCTTTTCAAATGAAATGCTTTTCATGCCCAGCTGGGAGGAGTGGTTTCTCCACCTTTTCGACCCCGCAGCTCTAATGGTTCCCAGGAACCAGTTACTGACACGGTTTCTTACCTCGCCACGGGTGTTTCTGTTTCCCGGTGTTAAGGAGACGGTGGAGCGACCGTGGGAAAGCCTCGGCGGAGTGACCCGAGTCCCTTCCTCCCTTCCTGTGGACCCGACTCGGGTTTCTGCCTCGTAGTTACGACCCCTGAAAACCTGGTGCCGAGCGACAGTGCCCTTTACTTTTTCTCTCGGCGACAGGATCCCGAGTACATCCTTGTTCCCTTACTAGGTGCCAGGAGCGACACAAGAGGGACGGGGAAGTCCGTCGGGGATTTTCTCTCTGATTCTCTGTTTAGAAGGGCAGGGAGGAGGATGAACCACCCAGAATTCAGACTGCCCCTCAACGCCGTGTCAATGCTCGGGGCTGCTGGTCCGCCCTCGGCGCGGCACGGGATGCGGTGCCCCTGGCCGGGCAGCGGGGCACGCCGGGGGCGGCTGGCGTGTCCCACGGCAGCTCCGGGCAGCGACCCACGCCGGGGAAAGGCGGCGGCTCCTGCGGGGTTTGTGCAAGGCAATCCCACTAAACCCCCACGGAGGACCAGGGTGAGGCGCGGGAGGCGACACCTTCAAATTGCCTCCGAGAAAAGCTGCCGAGCAAACATCCCGGCCCGGCCCGGCCGCGCGGAGCCAGCGCCGCGGCTGCTCCTCGGCTGCTCCTCGCTCCGCGCAGGAGATGCCGGCGGAGCGGCGCGCAGGGCTCCGCGCTCGTCCCGCCTCCTCCCGCGCAGGGCCAGCCCCGGCTGCCCGCAGCTTCCTGCGGGCTGCACCCCGCACCCCGCACTTGCTGCTTTTCAGATGCCAAAACCTAAAGTCTTCTCGCGGCGTGAGATGCGAGTGGCGGGTGGGCAGCAAAGCCGAAGCAAAGCCGAAGCAAAGCCGGCTTCAAACCCTGCCCGTGCTCCCAGCCCCCGGAGCTGGATGCAGGCACACGCAGCACTTCGCATCCCGAGCTCCCCGAGGACCTTCCCACGCTGGAGGTGGGTCCGCAGCCCGTTCTGCAAGTGCCTTTTCATTAGTTACGGTGCGCTGAAATGGGAGTCCAATAAATAAGAGGGGGAGAGAGGTTTCTCCCCCCTCCACTTACGCTAAATGAGTTAGAACCGCACACTTTTTCCTGTCCTTGATGGGATTCTTTGACCAAATAAAGAAATAATTACTAAAAGCGGCAGGGGGAAGGTGAAAGGAGCCGCGCTGGAGCGAGCGGCTGGCGCTGGTGAGTATCCCCGCTCCGGCCGAGCATCCGCGCCGCGGCCGCGCGGGAGCCGCTGGGCAGCTCCGAGGTCACCTCTGCCGCATCGCTAATTTGCAAAAAAAAGAGGCTTCTCTTATCGCGGGGGCACTGACTTGTGACGGGAGGAGGAAGGTTTAGGGTTTGCCGAGAGGACGAGAAAGGACGGCGGCAAGAAGCGCTTCAAAGGCTCAAGCGGATGCCCCAGCGCTGCGCTCTCTCCCCCGTCTCGACCCAAAGAGGTTTCGCAGTGGAATAAACATCTCTGATCTAAGACAGCTGCCGGGAATCAAAGGCCGCCCCAATCAGCGCGGAACGGGCCGAAGATGTGACTGAAAAATGCCTGTTCTTGACAAACGCGGGAATGGGGGTGCGAAGGCGTCTCTCCCCGCCGCGCCTCCAGGCACCGAGAACAGCAACAGCTCACCCATTACTCATCTGATTTGTTTTATAACGCTTCTGACACCTAATCTTATCAGCTAATACCCACGATTTAGTTACCCAAGACGATTTTTTTTTCCTCACTAGCGGCAAATTTATTGTTTGGACTATCCGCAGATGTTTACTTTTGTCAGCTTCACCAAAAAAAAAAAAAAAAAAAATTAAAAGGGGAAAAGCTAATGCTCAATAAAAAGATCCTGACTTTCGAGTTTCGAGGGCTGGTAGAACAGTAGAAACAACCATAAATAAAATAAGAACTTAACTAAGGAAAAAAGAGAAAATCAAAAAATAAGTAGATTCTGAATATTGACAAAGAGGGAAAAGATCAGAAACAAAATCAACACATAGGTATTCCATGCAGATTTGCCTGTAAAATAACAATTTATTTTAATACTTAAAAACCACACACAATCCAGTGATAAATGTCAATTACCAATAATCAGCATAAAGTGCCAAACAGCCATACAACTTTTTTTTTTTTTTTAATAAACAGAACTTATTGGAATGTCTCTTAATTTGAATACACTGTTCAGAAAGCCAGCATTTAAAAAAATACGCTCTCAAGTTGAGATTTGTTCTTTCACACCAGGACATACGAAGACTTTTAGTACCACTAAAACCACGTTGTGCATACCGTCAGTTTGACGTATTGCCATCTTTCTTTCCTCTGGGTTTTTAAATAAGTCCAGAAGTTACAAACTTCCTCACAGCACACTAGACCACAAGGTAATAAAAAAGTTCTCCATGTCCCATGAACACTGATCTGTCCCAACACCAGGAACCTGTGGGTCTGAGATCTGGATGCATTTTCTAACACATGATAGGACTCTCCACTTGAGAGACTTAGGTCATTTCCAAACATTAATTTTCTTCTCCTTTTCTGAAAACAAACCAGCAAATGAGATTTGCAAGTTGCCCCTCTCCTTGTCTCAATGGTGCTGTGATGAGAAACCATCTTTTCAGTTCTTAATTGTCTTCTGGAATTCTTTGTATTTCCTGAAGTGTAAAAATAAGAAGCTTTATACAGTCAAAAAAAAAAAAAAGTATAAAATAAGAGTTTGGATTTTCTTAAGTAATACTTTTAGAAGCTACGATTTTGGTTTGTTTTTTGGGGTTTTTTTTGGGTGGGGGCAGGGTTGGTCGGGGGTGTCTTGTGGGTTTTTGTTTGGTTTTAAAGAGATTCCTGTCCAACACGTGAGCACCACCTTTTGGCATAAAGTTTATCAAAGCCACACAAGTCAGCAAGCGCTCTCTGTATCATTCACATATATTTTAAATTCAAAATAATCTTTTCGCCCACGACTTAGAAAGTTAATTGCTTGGACAGGGGATTGAAGGGGCACAGATTTTGCCCTTTTTAAAGTAGAAACAAAAACAAAGCACAAAGTCCAGTGCTCCCATCCTGAAAGTTTTGTTTCTGCTCTAGTTTTGGTGTAAAGTCTGAAAGGGAGGAAAAGTTCACAGAAGTTGGAGATTCAACACTTAAGTTTGGCGGGTTTCAGTTCCTTTACTTGCGTGTGCAGTGTCTTGTGGACTGCTAGTGTTCTGGACTGGCAAAATCCTTTCCCGCATTCTTGACACTTAAAAGGCTTTTCTTTAGAATGGATATATCTAGAGAGAGAAAAACAATTGACATGTCAGAAATAACTGGCCTAAACTCAGCAGCAAGCCACCTGAGGGAGAATAGGCTGGACATTTCTTACACCTACTGCTGAGATTGGGAGTGCTGGCGTGCAGTTCTTGGGCAACTGTCAGTATGTATGTGTGCAAGAGAGGGGGGCATCAGAGGATTATGGGGTGCCTTTCTTAGGGGTAAAGAACTTCTCTTTTACTTTGGGGTCACCAGACTGTGTGTCTTCATGACCCTTCTGAGTGATCATAGAGGCAGAGGGCACATGATGCAAAGAGAGAGTGAAAACATCTGTAGAAGTAAAAAGGAGGTTGTGAAAGCAGTTTTTATGGAGTGCATGAGGTATGCCTTCCACTGAGAGTTACCTGGGCTCTTCCACCAACAGTGGGCAGAGGAAAAACTAGAGGGAACACTCTCGGTTGGATGAGTACTTAACCTTTCTTATAAAAATCTTGAGTGTAGATTTGTAACTGGGAGAGTACAAATATACAAGGGAAAAAGGACAGGAAAAGATAAATAGTTACCTGTGATCCCTCAGGTGATCCTGTCTTCTGAAAGCCTTGTGACAAATATCACACGTGTAGGGCCGTTCGTCAGTGTGGGTTCTTTCATGGATCAGAAGGTTGTAGGACTTGGTGAAGTGCCTGCCACAGAATTTACACACAAACTCCTTCTTGGTTTTGGACGGTAACCTTCCCCGCGTGGGTTTCTTTTCTGGAGAGAGTTTAGTCACCTCAAGCAAAGACCCCAGCCCTGCAGGTGAGCCCTGACTGTCTGCTTGTCCCAGTTTAGAGTGGTCCTCTTGTGTGGCAGCCACTGCTAAGTTGGCAAAGTCAAAGCGGGGTTTGGCTTTGAGGGTCATGTTGGCGGCCTCTTGCTTGGGCTGGATGACATGTGGGAAGAGTGGGAAGGTCGGCAGCTGGAAGCGCGCATCCACCAGGCTGGAGACGCTGGGGACTTTGGAGAAGGAGGAGCGGGGCAGGTGCATGGCCGGGTAGCCCAGAGTCCACTGGTGCAAGTGCACGGCGTGCAGGGCGCTGAAACCATAGAGGTTGGAGAGGTGGTCAGAGGGCACGGCGGGCAGCCCGTTGAATGCTTGCAGGAAGGAGTAGTTGGTAAGCTGGAGGGAAGGATGGATAGGCACCGGGGCCGGCAGGGTTTTACTTCCCATGGTGGCCGCTCAGGAGGAGGATCTTCGGAGCAGGGGAGGAAAATAGCTGGAAAATAAAGATGGAGGGGGGGGGAGAGGCAGAGGTAGATTTACATTAAAATAAAATAACTTTACCTCACCCCTCACCAATATCCCTCTCCAAAGCCACAGGAGGACATTGCCTCGGAATTAGAGAGGCCTCAACAGGTCTTTGCTGTGAGTGCTTGCCCAGAGTCTCCCTCTCCCCATCTCTTTCTTGCACACAAATGTTGTATTGCATCCACAATCATTCACTTCCCAGCAGCATCCCCTGCTGTGCAGATTTCCAATGATCTTGTGCACGGGGAGAGCCGAGATGCTATTTTTGGCCCAAAAAGCTTAGTCATCTCCCAGTAATTTAAAACCCCTTCCTGGGTGACCTCAGCCTTTAGAAAATAGTGAGATACTGCCCACTACATCTGTTCAGAGAAACTGCGTTTAGCCCTGACACGGGGAAGGGTGCAGAGCTCAGGTCCCTATGGTCTGGCCTCAGCCATGCCTCTGAGATGATGGAGGCACTTGGATGCTCAGAACTGCATGTTCTCCCTCTTTCAGAAAAATAAAATAGTTTTGGTGAAAAAAACATTACGGGGAAAATACCTGCCAAAATCCTTCCTCTTGTGTACTGCAAAAAGAAATAGAAAAATGATGAATTTGGGTGACAAACTTGAAGTGCCATTTGCTGTTCCCAGGGAGAAGTGCCTGGCTTCAAGCCCACATCCTAATCTAAGCAATTGCTTAATTAGAGCCCTTCAAAAGGCTAAAAGACGAGGACTGGTGAGATCCTTCCCATGGGGCACCCAGACCAGCGGCTGCAGGGCCTCAGCCCTTCCCTGGGCTGGGTGCCACCGCTTTGGTCTGTGTTTCAGGGTCCTGCCAAGCCCCTATCCTCTCTTCTGGGCCAGATCCCGACCCATCCCACCCCACAAGATGGAGGGGAAAATGCTACAAGGCAGCAGCATTGAGGCATATCTGGCCCAGTCTGAAAATCCAGCCCTCCCTAGCTGCAACCATTTGGCAGGAGACGCCTCCTGAGGGTTATTGGTGGGGACACAGCTTCCTCCCTTTGTGGGTGTTAGAGAGCACCCATGGCTTTTGGAAGCATCACAGCCCTGCAGCCCAGAGAGCCTCATCCTTACTCCACGGTCCTCAACCTACACTCACTTTCCCCTCCGTGAACTCTGGGATCTGCTTTCAGTGGAGTTATTTTCTGCCAGAATCCTCACATATTTGCTGCAGTATTCCCACAGGATCCACACAGGGTCTTTATAAGATCATGACAGGGTTTCTGCTGAGCCACAGCAGGTTCCCCCACAAGATCCCCACAGGGAACTCCAGCAGGGTCCTCACAGTATTCAGATTAGAGTTCACCCCCATGTGACAAGTAAAGCCCCTCTGGAGAAACGGAGGCAGCAAAGTACAGCAGAGCAGTAATTGTCCCTCTGAGCTGGAAGTTTGGGGGTGTGGAAACTGGTGGTGGAAGAGGTCTAAAGACCAGGGAAACAAATCTGATTTATACGTGTGCTGTTGCCTGGAAAAAGGAGCTGCAGTTGGGAGGGTGTGAGAGGGAGAAGCTTACTCTGAGCAGCTCTATACTCCAGGCCCACCTTTCACTCTGCTTTACATAAATCAGCAGCAGGAAGAGAGACTCAAACCTTAGAGGAATTCCACTGCAATGACCCAGAATAAGAGATTGTGACATTTTTTGGTTTTCAATTGGATAAATTTCTGATAGTGGCTGGCTGAAAAATTATATTCTATATTCTCTATCTCTCTATTCACCACCCTTTCTTTTTTTTTTTTTTTTCCCTAGTCTATTTAGGGCTGTTGAACCAACCAGACCGTTTTGTTGCTCTACTGGAGATATACTTTTATTTAGTTACTGCTGCGTATACACTAAGCATGTCCACATCAGCACAAATGCCTCAGCTGATGACCCCAAGGACAAAGTGCACAGAAAATACTTTTGTCCTCTCATCCAGGTACCTGAAAATGTCTGTTTCTGTCTGTCACAATGGCTCCGTGTCCATTTCACTGTCTAGGTAGCTCTAGATCTCTTAAACATGAAACAGGCTACTGCAAATGAAGTTTATCCCTCTTTCTTTCTTTGTATTCTTAGAAAACACTTAATATGGAATATATAAGCAGAAATCTACTATGTCAAATGGATAAATTCTCTCTTAAAAACATTTTAAAAATTCTCTTTCGATTTTCCCAATGATGAACAAGGTACAAACCAAGGAGAAATGCAGTCATGTCAGAATAGCATGCATTGCACCCACAGTTTGTTTGGTTTTTGCTAGAGCAGCTCTGTCAAATTAAAAAAAAAATCCTAAAAAGGATGAAAAAGCAAAAGACAACAAAGGAAATTAAAACAGAGAGAGGAGAAGAAAATAAGAAGAAAAAAATAGTTGGGAGCAAACGGTTCATGTTGCTACAAGTTTTTTGGCACTTTTCCAGAAATGTAAGCTATACTTTTGCTCTGTACGACCGGGATAGTCAAAAATATGGATGAAGAGCAGGCTATTTCATAAAGAAGTCCCCTCATTTCGGGACATCAAAGCGAATGTGTTTCACAGTGTAGTAGCTCTCTGGTCTCCCACTTGCCCGCAGAGAGATCAACGTTTCTTTGATTTCGGTGTCACCTCCACCTTTAATTCTGCTTCATGTAAACAGATCGTTATCGGGTCTTTTTTTTTTTTTTTTTTTTTTTTTTTTTTTTTTTTTTTTTACAAAGAAGACCCAGCGAGTTGTATGCTTGAATCCCTCATTGCAATAAAACTGTACAGGTTTTTCTTTTTTAACACAAAGTAGCTCAGTGAGTAATTAAGAACAAAACACTTGTGTTCTAACTGAAACAAAACCCACTCATGCCAAGATAAATCTACCCTGCAAAATAGGATCATAAACTTGAAAGTCTACATCTGTCTCCAGCTTTCTTACCCTTTGCCCTGAGCGAAGATACGGTAATGCTATTGTCCAGTTGCCACTGTTTTAAGACCATTTCAATCTTAAACTTCCAGATTAACTTCTACCTACTCTATATTCCAGAAAAAAAAAAAATTAATAATCTACCCGGTTTTCTGCTGGTAGCATTGCAAGAGGCGAAATTAAATGGATTTTTAAGTAATCTTGTGGCTAGTCGGTATTTTTCCTTTCTACTTTGAATTATCAATTTCCGATGTATCCTTTGAAAGGGATATTTGTTACATTAAATACCTGAGTCATAAATAATGAGGTTTGCTAATTAGTTCCACATGGAAGGACGGAGGAGGTAAATTACCCTGAGAACGTTGCTTATTTTTACAAACATGATAAAGTACCGGGCATAAAATGATGCATTCTTGTGAGAACCTCCAACTACAGCAATCAGGTTCTGTTAAAAAAATGTTCCTCAGTTTTGCCTGAATTTTTTCAAGTCTGGTAGCCCTGTCCTTTCGGCTACAGCATTTCGGTCTGCAGCATTTTGCCACCAGGTCGGCTATTTATTTTGTCTCCTTTGAGAGGAAGAAAATTTCTCTTCCTAAAGTTAGAGCGAAGAAATGGAGCTTGTAAGTTATCTGTGTGTGGGAAACTAAGTGGAAAGGGAATAAAACTGCCCTTCTGCTCCGCATTTTTCGAGCGTGGTGCTCTTGAGGAATAAAATGCGTTGTTCATCACAGATTTATTCAAAATATTAATGAAGTGTGCAGAATCTATTAAAGCAGGTTTATTTGGGGCTAAGTGAGCGTGAAAGAGTTAATTACTAACATTAATGAGGACTGGAAGGACTCAGTCAGCGTGTGCCTTGGATATCTCCGCTCAATCCTTATAAAATCATCATTCACATTTTATCACGAAATCGGTGTTGACAAGTCTCCCCAGACCACCACTGCGAGCGCGGGTGACTGAGATGGGCTTTAGTTTCTCAAATAATAATAATGAAGAATAACCCGGGGCCGGGCGCACCGGCGATGGCTCCAGCCCGGGCAGCCTCTGTCCCAAGCAGGGAATGTCCCTGGAGGGAGCGCGGCCCCGAGCCCACGGCGGCCGCGGGTGGGCGCCGCGGGACGGCCGCAGGGGCGAGCTGCTCCACCTTCCCCCCGCACAAGTTCTTAGGTGGGCTTGGGGGTATTGTGTGCGTGCTTTTGCAATCCCCTCGGGTGTTGAAGGGTCCCCAGCACAGCATTCGCCCTCGCTTTCTCCCTAGAGAAATACCCAGTGCTTCTCCTGCATGGGAATAAGTCGTCCTTCCTCTCTCCCGGCCGCGGGGAGGATTTCTTGCCTCTGTACTCCTCTCTCCCCATGGCCACAGCACGCACAGCCCGGGCAGGGGCCAGGCTTTGCGGTGACAGCCCCGGGGGCAGCCAGGGCACGGCGGAGCATCCCCGAGCCCGGCCGCCCGCAGCGGGACTCACGGCGGAGCTGCAGCCCCGGGGCTCCGGGCCCGGCGCTGCCCTTGAGGTCGGGCCTCTTTCTCAGCCGACTTCGGATTTACTGAACTGGACCTACTGTGCACCTGTCTGGGACCCTCCTGCCTGGCTCGCGATTTATCGAACAATTCCTGCGGCGCTACAATAATCTCCAAAATGCTCTATTTTTATAGTTCCCCTGCCAAAAGCCAACTATAACAACCGTACTCTAATCCTCGGCTTTGCACTGACACTTTATAGGCTCGGCCTCAAGAGAAGCTTAGTCTCTCCTGCGCTGAACTTGTTTCGATCTACTCAGACAAATATAAACATCAGGCTCATTCCTGTTATGGCCTTGGGAAGTAAGAGACAAGGCTTTTCAGATCCTAAAACACTGGAGTTGTAAGGAAAAGAAAAAAAAAAAAAAAAAGGAAAGAAGAAACCTCTCAGAAATAAAGAAAGAAGAGAAAGAAGACGAAAGAAAAGCCAATAATAGAAAGGAGAAAAGCTGGAAGTTCAAGGCCGTAAAGGACATGCAGGCTTCTGTTTTGCTCGGATGTGTCATTTTTAGCTCGGGTTTGAAGCACTGTTTCTCCGCAAGGGGGGAGACACAACTTTGAAAGGGGAGGACAAATCTTTAAATAGCATCAAAATATCCGAGACCCATGTGAAGGCTTACCCCAGCCCTCCGCCCACCCCAAAGAGAACAGTCCTTCTCGCATGAACCAGAATATCCACGCTTCTGCACCATCCAGCGGATGGTGGGAGGGGATGGGGGCAAAGAAAGAAAGGAGGTAGAGTAAAGGAAGTGTTTGAATCGATATCCCCAACCCCCGAGGCTTGGCAAAACAAAACCAAACAAAATTAGTTGTTCTTTTTATTTACCTAATCCCGATCTGCGCTCCACCGCTGGCAGCAGTTAAAAGATCCTGGGCTAAATTGGAGCTGGTAAAATAAAATAAAGGAAAAAAAATATAGGGGAAAAAAAATTTAAAAAAAAAAAAAAAGAAAAAAGGAGGTTGGGCTAGGTCAGTGTCTGTGCTGGCCCTGGGGGCACAGCTCACCCCACCCACCCCACTGCTCCTCCAGCGGGTACAGGCAGATCCGAGCGGGGCCAGGTGTCCAGGTGCTCCGGCCGGCGCGGCCGGAGGCGCTCTCCCCGCTCCTGCTCCCGGAGCCGGCTGCGTGCGCTGGAGTGCGAACGCGCCCGGGAGCAGTCGCGCTCAGACTGAACCGATCCCTTCCCTCCTGCCTCCTCCTTATTTCAACCCCCCCCCCCCAGCTCCCCCCTCAACCTCCCACCGCACTCCGGGCATGCGCACGCAGGGAGAAAGTTTCTGGCTGGGAAGAACCAACTTTTCAACCCGCTTCTCCGGGAGGCACAGCAGCCCGGGGCTCGCAGCCCTCAAGCCTCTCGTCTCTGCCCCCCCTCCCCGCTCCCGCAGCCTCCCCCGGGGCATCTCCCCGGGGCCCGCAGCGCTCGGCCGCCCGGCGGAGCCTCCTCCCGGAGGCGCGGGGGTTCCCCGCGCAGCTCCGCGGCTTCGGGACGCGCCCCCGGCGCCGCTGCCTGCGCCGATCCGGCCCCGCCGCTCCGTTCTGCACCTCAGGGCTGCGAACCGCGCCGAGCCGCGCCGAGCCGCGCCGAGCCCACCGCTCCCGGCCGAGCCCACCGCTCCCGGCCGAGCCCACCGCTCCCGGCCGCCGCGCTGCGCCCCCTCCCCGCCGAGCAGCGCCGCGGGACGGGACTCACCGGGACCTGCCCAGAGGGCGGGAGGGGGACAAAGGCAGAAAGGATGAAAAAGTGGGGGGGAGGATGGAGGGAGGGATCTGCTCCCGCTGGATGGATTTAGGGATCGCAAGTTGTTCTGCCTCTCTGAGAAGAGCTTCAGAGAGGATTCCGGGAGCCGCTTACCTGTGAGGGTCCACCCCCGGGAGGACGCTTCCTCCGCCCGTCCCACCATCCCTCCGGATCTCCACTTTCCGCCCCAGAGCCCCTGACCTGGGAGCCTTCCTCCTGTCCTTCCTCCCACGGGCCGGGAGGGTCTCTCCCCGCGCCCCGGAGGGGTTCCACGGCGTGAGAAACTCCGCGCGTTCCCCGTGGATAGGGAGCCGCAAAGCTTTGCTTACGTCCGGGGACGACTGCCCGGGCGACACAGGAAAAGCAAAATAACCCTCGAAAGAAAAAGGTTAAACGTGCTTTATAATTAATCCTGAGGCCGTAATCTCCTCGGTTATTTGTTTTTCTATTCATCCATCCATTCACACTTCTTTAGATCCGGGAAGGGGAGAAAATTGCTTGGGTATATTACATTGTCCCGAGAAGCCAGGGTAATATAATACGCGAGCGAAGACAGATCCGTCAGGATAACACGGTACCGTGCTCAGGGACAAGCATGTGTCTTTTTATTGTTCATGACACTCCTGTTATTACACCTTTTTTTTTTTTTTTTTTACCATTTCCGAGGAAAAACAAGCAAACAAATAAAATAAAACAAACAAACAAAAAAAAAACAGCAACAAGAAACCACTACGTTATCATCCTGCAGAATAAGTGTTCATGAACATGACAGTAGCGTGGCGAAGCAAACCTAGCCCTGGTGTTTCAATCCCAAATCCTCTCTATTTTTATGGACAATTTGGGGTCCAACATTGCACTCTGCTCCAGGCAGGCGAAGAAATTTTCGTTCCCTTTTATTGTAAACGAGTGGCATTTTTAAGAGGCAGAGGCGAAGCAAAGACATTCCCAGTTCTTCTTCAGTTCTCTCGCGTTTCTTGTTGCTATTTTCTCTCTTTCTGTATGATAACCCTCACCCCCCCCCCCAAAAAAAAAACAACAAAAACAAAAAAACCACAACAACACATAAACATCCCCTCGGACAAGAAAAAAAAAATTAAAAATAAAGGCTAAAAGGGAAAACCCTCAAAACCCAAACCCCTAAACCTCATATTTTCATTCCTGTTGAGAATGTGATCCTGTGTCCGGTACTGCAAGCTGACTTCTTTGAATAAGTTTGCATTTTCAAATATAGTTTAAGTCCAGTTGTCTGAATAGGAATGTAAGATTCCCAAGTGTCCCCAGACCAAGATATAGACCGCAGATAGGCTCTTCTAACAGGAGATGTATCTTTTCCCATAGGAAAAAAACTTGTTATAGGTGAGCGTGGGTGCGTGCACTAACAAAACAAAAATCGCAATTCTCTTTAGAGAAATAGCGGATTAGCTGAGACGGTAAACACAAAACCAGCTACGATACCTGCACGTGCTGCCTTTGAGGGAAAAAAAAAACAAACCATGCACTTCCAGGTACAATCTCCATCATTCTGAAATAAATACTTCGACATCGAAATGCGTGGCAGTAAATGATCTCATTGTCTACGGGAGAGTGAGACACACAAAAAAATTATTCCCACGCGAAAGTAGTTTATAATCAAAGCAGATCGTTGACAAATCATTCTATTCTAGAGTATTCCTGGAAGCTGTAGCTGAAAGCTGCCTGGATAATGTGTCGTCTGATATTTACGTATTTGTTAAAAAATAAAAATATTTGGACTTGTCAAGCCACTGGCGATAGAACTGAAGTTTCAGGTTAACTGTCTTGTTAAGTGCATTTATTTTAAATATCTGGCGTTTAAGTTACGAAGCGTATGTTGTTCCAAAACCTTTATTCTCGAATGGATTTTTATGATGTCCCTTGCTAATTTGCATTATGTCAACTTGCAGCGGTGGGGAACCTAATACGGGGAACAAAACCACTCTGACATGCAGGGAATATGCTGTGCTTTTCCACAGCGAAGATCTGCTGTCGATTAGGAATGTTACGACTTCAAGAGAATTGTGAAAAGTGAAGGCATCTGCTCCCAAAGCTAGCCACGTTTGTAAGATTTAGACGTGACAGCGAAACCCAATTCGTTGCAATAGAAATCTACGGGATGACCGGGGAGACCCATTCCTATTTCCCACCTGTATCCCCTTCCCAAAATCATCCCCGTCCCTATCCTGTCCCACGTATCTGCAAGTCAAGGGCCCCCAGTTCTATGCCCCGCATTTTCGGGAAGCAGCAGTGCCCCCCATTTCCGAGGACCCAGCACACCGGGGCTGCCGCTCCGCTGCGCTCCCGCAGCGCCGGAGCCGCCGTCGGGCGCTGCCGCCTCGCTCGGCGCCGTCGGTGCCGGCGCTGGTGCCCGAACCGGGGGGAGCGGCTCAGTGACCCTTGCCGAGCAGACTCGGGGGGCACGGGGAGAACATCTGAGGGCATTTCCCCGTCGCTCCCGTGGGGAGCCTGTTGCTCTTGTCACCTCCCCTCTAACGAGTTCTGGGTTCAAGGGCTGGCCCCGCGCACTGCGGGCACTGGGGATCGCGCCTCCTCTGGCTCACGCTCCTCTGGATGCCGGTCATCCCTGGATGCACCTACACGCGTGCTGGGAGAGGGTTACACAGCCTGACCGATGTTCCTCTTCCCTGCTGCAGCTGGAATACCCAATTTCACCCACTTTAGTCTTTGCAAGAAAAACGATTCCCGGCCCCACTCCATAGCCGGGGTTAGGATAAAACCTCCCTTTGCTTCCGTGCGACTTTCTGCCCACCGGGGAACTGCGCTTGTCCCTTAAAATTCTTTTACTGAGAGGAAACAACTGCTACTCGCGAAGCATCATCCGCCGCTGGGGCTGGGGGGAGCAGCGGCTCCGGCGGAGCAGGGGGAGGTTCGTGTGCTCGGCGGGTCCAGGGGCTCCATCGCCCCCGGGGTCTGGCGAACACAGAGGCGGTGGGTGGGGGATGGCTGGGCAAAGCCGCCTCCGCTCGGCAGCCCTGCAGCTCCCGCCACTCCCGGCAAAGGAAGCGGGAGCAGGACTGAGCAGCCGGCGGCGCTCGGCGGAGGCTCCGGAGCTTCACCGGGAGGATGGAGCAGCCCCGGCGGCAGACACGCAGGGGAGAGCAGGCACAAGTGCACTCAGCGTTCCCCTCCCTGTCCTCACGCCTCCCCGGGCAAGGTGTAACGCCCCGTTATCTGTGGCACCCGGGATACATATATATACATATGTATGGGTATATATGAATTCTGCTTTTCTTCGCTTTGCCTGGTTTCTCCTCTTCCTTCGATTTTGCTGATGCTTGCGGTGAAGGACTAGATTGTGTGGACTCTGCCCTCCCGGGATCGGCCCGGACTGAGACGAAAAGGGAGTCAGAAAGGGGCAGGGAAGGCCACGGGCTCTCGGGGGCCGAGCGCGGAGCGTGGCCGGGAACTGCGGGTGGCGGCGGGCGCCGGGCAGGGCCCGGAGGCAGCGCGGGCGCTCCCGCACCGCCTTTCCCAAACTGATCCCCTGCTCCCTCCCGACCACAGTTCGCTCCTCAGGTTCCTTGTAGCCTTAGTATTTTAATAGCTGCTAATGACAAGAAAGGGAAGAATAGCGGCAAACAACGCGGGTGGAAGCTGCTCCCGCGGTGCGAGTAAACGCTCTTCAAGTAGCAACTCCCGCCTCCATCCCTCAAAAACAAAATCGGTGCAGAGATGGATATAAGGCGTTTCTGCCAACTTCGGAGTTTTTTGGGTTTTTTCAAACTTCTAGGGCTCACTGAAAATAAAAGCCAAACTTTGGAACATCTCAATTTTGTTAACAAAGGAGAAATCGTTCTTGCTTGATTGCGATGCTGGGATGTAACCCGGCGCTTTAATGTATTACCGCCCTTCTCTAGGGAGTTACTGCGGCGAGGGAGCGATCCGCGGGCGCGCAAGTCCCGGTTGGCCCCCCCGCGCCCCGCGCAGCCGGCGGGGACAGCCCTCTGCCAGCAACTTCTGCGGAGTAGGAAAGAAAACCCAGAGCACGGAATGGAGCGATAGGGGATTTGCCTTCTTCAAGAATCACAATGGATTTTGCAAGCAACTAATTAAGCGCAAGATCTCCCCCCACTACCAGTCCCCCGCCCCACGCACCCCTTGTTTGCAAAGCGGTGTGAAGTCGGTTGTGTAAATGATTCCACTTTAACTTCCAGCCCCTTTAGATCACTAATAATGCCGTGGTGGTGCTGCTCACATTGGTGCAGTGAGAGTCAGCATTTCCATTATAATTTCCTATTTTCAGGAGTTTTTACAGTGGTCATAAAAATTCAATCCAGGCTCAAACTTGGCATCCTAGGGCTCCTCCCAGGAGTCACTTCTTTTTGTTGTATTTGAAAGAGGAAACCATTTATCTGTTTTTACATTGTGAGAGAGCAACAAAAGGAAGCAAAAGCAGGGTTTGTAGAACAGTTTTGTATTTTATATCACTTGCTTTTCCTCAGCTTTACAGTATCTGCCATAGTTGTTAAAGGAGTACAGTAAACAGTAATTAATAACATATGAAAAAACATCAGGGTATAGAGAAACTAGGGTCTGCAATCAGAACTGATAGTATAAAATACTCTTTATCATTCTGAAATCCTTTGCTTTTCTAAACCAATAATTTATTAGCAATATATCCAAAACGTAATTTGATGCTAGGGGTCACTGATTCAAAACAAAATGATAATTTTGAAATCTGAGAAAGACTATTGTATGTGCTTATTTTTAAGAAAAATTTTGTAAAAGTACAGATGTTTTTACCACAGATTTGAGGGCTCCATCCTCCAGCCTCCTCTAAGCAAGTATATGTACAACAGGCAAATAATCTTTGGATTTAGGCGTCCCTAAGTATTCATTTATATGATGGATTGTAATGGCTATATGGTTCCCTTGAAACCACTATGTTCTATCAGGTCAAAAACAGCTTCTTAAAAAAGTTCATTTAATGCAAGGGTGGCTGGAATGATTTGTGTACATTACATTTGCTCACATACAATTCCCATATCTGCTGGAAATTGAGTAAGGATTTAATGACCCCAGAGGAACTGAAGGCTTTGGTGACATGAGTTCCAAAGGGGCCTGTGAGACAAAGACCAGTGTGAATTGGGACACTGAAGTGGAATGCCAGTGAAGCCTGGACATCACATCATTTTGCTGTGGATTATGCCTATGCCACATGTTTTAAAGGGAAATCCTTTCTCTACTGCTATAAAAGATACACTTCTGCTAACCTGGAAACTCAGTAGGGGTATCCTCCAACCCATCCAGCTCTGGTTTGTCTAGGAAAAAGGATCACCAAGAGCAATCTCTCAGACTTCAAAGAGTTACTTCTAGATAATATCAAATGATATGTATGAAGTTAGAGTTACATGTGTATACATGTAAATACATATACAAAAGAAAAGGGAAGAATCTTTGTATGTGCATGTAGGTACGGAGAGATACTAAAGGACAGCATTACAGGATGCACAAGGAAGTAGAAGGATATCTATATTGAATCAAGGAATATCAGTGACCTTTATATTTTAAATTTTTTTGAATGATATCTAACTTGGCTTATATCTAAATATAAGGCTTATATTTACTATTGTTAACGCTTAAAAGAGGACTCCATAACTTTCAGTGAGTAAAAACAACATTTACATGCCATAGTCTGTCAGTCACAGGACCGGAATCAGAATTCCACAAGATTTATCTTCCATGGAGTGATTTCATCACAGTGTCATTGGGCTAGTAACCTCCAGTGGATGCAGAACTTCCTGAAAGCAGGGAACTTCCTGTTGAGATCATTTTAGAGAAACCTTTCCCTTTCTTTTTTTCATTGACCATGGACTGGGGCATACCCAGACCTGATGGTCCTTGTTTTAGGTATCTCAATTCATAGCCTGAAGGTTTGGGGAAGGCTATAAGTCTTTTCTATTTCTATGTTTTTATCAGGCTTTATCTTCAGAACTTAATGAAGTACATATCTGCAGTAGTTGATAGGTCATACACCTATGTGACAGCAAGCTTGTTACAAATGAAAAAAAATGAAACATTTTATGCACCGGACATGGTTAGAAAAGCTTTTCCTAGTTTAATTATAGCAACGTTTCATGGCAGCAGTTCAGCATCTACTTTAGAATTAGGAGGACTAGAGATAGCAATACAAATTGACAGGACTTCACAATTTACATCCTAATTATTTGGGATCTTGTTTTGGCTTTGTCCAGCGCATAGGAATGTAATGAAACAAGGCTCTGAGTTCAGTCAATTGCCAATACTCCTGTCTCCTCATCCCCACAGACCGGACACTGGAGCCCAAAGGCACATTCAATCCATGTGCACCAGCATGAGGGGTGACTGGACCATCACTTGTGCCACAGAGCTCTGACAATCTGTCAAGAGCTGTGACACTGCAGCTGCCATGCCTGTCTGGCACTGCAAACAGGGAGAAGAGGTGCTGAAGATTGGGAAGATCTTGTGCAAACCAATTCCACAGTCTTGGACAGGCTCCAGGAGCAGATCTGCTGGGTCAGGTCTGTAGAATCACAGCCTACAGCTCAGAAATGTGGGTTGTGTTTTAAATATCCTGAACCTGAACCTTGGAAAGAGATCCAGGGAGGGTAGAACCTGGCTCAGTAGCCAATGGGAGACAAATTTAAAACCGGGTTTGGGTCATTCACTCTTTCAGCAAATATTTGAAACTGCCAATACTTCATGTGCTGTAGAGTGATGGAAATTCACTACATTTTCATGCACTGGGGTCACCTCCTCTGCTCCAAACAAATGTGTATTCCACAGCTGCTGGACCCAGCTCTGCTACCCACTCCCTTGGCTGTAAGCTCATTGACCAGTGCTGCTGGCAGACACAATGGCCAACTCTCTGCAGGAGACAAAAGCATTTTAAATTCAATTACATCAGTCCTTGGTCCTCTAAACCACATCTGGGCCCCCTCTTTTCTATAAAATGATGATTGCCAGAGGCCAGTTGGTCCTTAGCCATATGTACACTGCTGACATGACTACACGACACTGAAGCAGCCATGGAGTTCAAGAATTCTTTCTCCCACAGAAAACGATATGATTTTTTATGATTGACTTCAGTGACATTAATATCTAACAACTGTAGCACTGTGTCACTGCAGATCCAATTTCTTGGCTTTTACTCAGTGAAAAGGTGTTATTTTAACAAAAAAATGTTGTTTTTAATAACGCAGGACTAGTGCCTGGCTAAAGTATGTAGAAATATTGATTTGGTGAGAATTTTATTATTTAGAACAACCCTAAAATGATGTTTATTTAGGATAATATATATGAAATCAGAATTTTAGTTGTATAATCACTCACAATGGTTTTCCTGTTTTTAGCAGTTTCTAAATATATAGCAGCACTATAGGAAAAAAAAAAGAGGGTTTTTTTGTTGGTTTTTTAGTGTTCACTTTCAAAACCTATATAACTTCCCTTTGAAACTACATGGAAATAAACCTGAGGGGCCAGCTAAAAGTCACAAAAGCAAAGGAAGTTAAGAGTCAAGTTGGAAAGACAATTTTCTGTCATACATAGTCATGCTGAAGTGTTAGAGATAAAGGTCACCTAACAGGGGGGGTTTTGTGCCATCAGGTGATCCTAAATACCAAATAAGCTGCAGTACACTGGCCCAAGGGGAAGATTAAGTAGTGACAGAATTTCAACCCTAACTGAGAACTTCCTGCTATTCGTGGTTTGAGGTCAGGCCTTTAAGGTTATTTTGAGATCGGACTTTGCGTTTAAAGCTGTAGGAATAATACGGTCAGGGCATCACTGAACAGACAGGACCACAAAAAAAAAAAAAAAAAAAAAAAAAATCTCTTTTTGGAAGTGCAATCCTGAAGAAAACTCGCCACCTGCTGGCCGAGCCCTCCTCGTGCGGCCCTTCCGCCAGCATTCGCTAAAATCGGGATTTACCAGGACACAGCAGCTGAAATAATCCACAGTTCGTGCTCTCGCCAGTTAAAGCCTTCATTTTGGGACCTTCTGTCTTAAAGCAAAAAATAATTTTCATCTGAAGCCTCTGTGTGACACTGCGTTGCAGTGATGCTTGAAAATATTATGAATCAAATATTTCAGCATGAATAATAGTCTCTCGAGGCTTAAATACTTTTGTACAAGTGAGTTACATTAAATGCATTTTAAAACGTATATATCCTCTTTCTTTCCCTTATGATTACATCAGGAATCTTAGTGGTTTCTTTTGTGATATTTGTGTTGCCACAGAGACTTTTATTTGCTGTTACTGCTTTTATTTACTGTTACTAAATAGCAACTGGAGATTTTTGACATCTCATTAGAAATAGTTCTCATTCCTGTAATGGGTAAGGGAACACCTCTCATTGGTAAAGCTTACCATCTAGCTTTTTGTTAGTTGACATTTTAGTAAGCAACTCTAGATTATTATTAGTAGTGATAACAGGAATTTTTGTCAATTTAATAAGTCAGGTATATAATGTTGTCTTTCTTAATTACTGTCTGCTCTACAGTAAGCTAAATTGGATAAGAGATCTCATTGGTTCCAAGCTAATTTGGGTAGACCGTTACACAATAAACCAAAATACAAAGTGAACACACTTCAGAACTAATACTTTGTTTACAGTCTCTTGATGAGGGTTGTGAATGCACAAGCCACAGGAAAAAAAACCCCACAGCCAGCAGTTTCTGGGTACAGCAAGGCAGAAGCACTGAAGGATGGGTTCATCCAGACTCAGTGACCAAATGTCCCATGGAAGGAACAGGGGTCAGTGTGAGGATGGAGTGCAGCAAGGGTAGGAATTTGCTTATCAATACAGACAACAGTGGAGAAGGAAAAATAAAACATGGGTAGCTTTCCAAAATGGAAGAGAGAAATAGTGAAACAGGTGAGACTTAAGCCTTGTTAATTACAATTTAAATAACATTTGAATGTCAGTTCAATACTCTACATAATTAAAATGAAAAAGGTACTGAAGTTTAAAAATTGTAGAAAACAAGAATAGTGAAAATATTAAAAAAACAGGTATATAACATAAATGTAAGCATAATACTGAGAACTTAAGATAGAAATATTGGTTAAAAGATCCAAAATAATTAAAAATTGGCAATTGTTTTGAGTCATTAACCATTAACTGTTAACAATTCAGTCCCTCACAACCCCAAAATAATTCTGGCTTAGTGTATGGTAATAAGGATGATCAGAGAACAGTAGCAGAATAAACACATTCAAGTGAAACAGCTAAGGAGAGGATGTCCCTGGTGTAATGGTGAATTCGAATGCTAAAACCACACTTTTCTACCCAAGAAAGGGGCATAAGAGACAAAAGCATCTATGAATGAAGAGGCATGGAGTTAGATCAATTGCTTTTATCAAATTCATCTATAGCTTTGTTCAAAACACTTGATCAGTTCTCTGTTCTGGAATATACATCTGTAAAAGATGGGTAAAAATGTTCCCCTAACTGCCAGGGATTATGTACAGAAAATATTACATATCATATTTCACAGAGGGGAAAATAGCTACTGGCAATCTGCATTTTCTTCCATTTGGCCTTGTCTCAGAGACTATTATATTCTGTCTTAGTTTAGTCACAATGCAATTTTTAAGCAATTTGGGGAGCCTTTGTTTGGAATTGTCAGCTTGCCAAAATTACTTCCTCAATTGTAAAGATTTTCACAAAAACTTGCTCACATAAAGCAGTGATAAGTTTCTAAACTGCTAGCCTCTCTTTGGGGGCAGATTCTGGGCGGGATTAGAGTCATGGACTTCGACTTATAATTTGTTCTACTCTTTCTGACTCTGATGGAAAACAACCAGGACATTATGTCTGCTCTTAGAGTGTCCTGGATAGGAGTGGAGCCTCAAAATTGAGCCCTACCTCTTCCACAATATTCGTTTTCTGGTCAAACACCATGACTTCTGACCAGTGGTCACCACCACACCATCCCAAAGAAGAAGGGCAAAGCCGAAACCAGATAATGCTGCTTTTCTCACCTGTGGATAGTTATCCAAGAGAGAGGTCTACACTTACATTTCTTGATCTCCTTTGGAAACTGCAGAGACTGCCTGATGGGTCATGACTCTTAGCATAAGCCTTATGGAAGGAAAATAAAGGTACAACTCAGACCTTTAGTTACAGGAGAAAATTAAAGTTGAAACTGAACTTGAATGGTTTTCCTGAGTCAGGGTGGTTTTGTTTCTGCTCTCTGGACATCCAGTTTTGTATTTTTGTCATGATTTATCCCCAGCCAGGAACTCAGACCCCCACAGCAGCTCACTCCTTGTCAGTGGAATGTGGGGAAAATGTGGAAGGGTGAAAGTCGGAAAACTCTTGGGTTGAGATAGAGACAGCTTAATGGGTAAACTAAAAGCCTCACAAACAAAAATTGTATCAGAAAAGTAAAACAAAGATTTGGACAACCATTTCCACAGGTCCCTAGGGAAGTAGGTGGTCACCCCTTCCCAGGAAAGCTGGGCTCCATCACACATAATGGGGATTGGGAAGACAAAATGCCATCACTCTGACTGTTCCCCCTCTTACTGTTTCCCCCTCTACTTTATATGTTGAGTATGATGCCATATGATATAGGACATCCCTTGAGTCAGTCAGGGTCTACTGTCACAGCTGTGTCCACTTCCAGCTCCTTGTGCCCGCCCAGCCTCCTCGCTGGTGGGGTGGGCTGAGGACCTTGACTCTGTTTAAGAGTTAATGAAACATCTCTGCACTATCAACAGCATTTCTAGCATAACTACAAAACACAGACCCATACTAACTGCTGTAAAGAAAATCAACTTTGTTCCAATTAAACCAGCTCAATATCCTTCACGTGGATTTCTTATACATAACTGTAGAATTGCTGAGAATTATTTTCAATTTATTTTATGTTTTTATCTTTATTAGAAAGCCATATCAGTTTCTAACATCCTACATCTTACATCTCATGGGCAGTTTATTATACCCATATGTTTTGTGCTAATTTAAACTGTTTATCTTCGTTGATGTTCATTTTCCTCAGCTTTCATATCCTAATGTAAACAAATCCTGTTCAGAAGGATGGATGCTTCATGTCCAATTTCCTTTTGATGACTTTCTCTGCATCTCATTCATTTTGAATTTGTGTTCTTAATGGTGGCTTCTACAGAAATTTAAGTACCAAAGATATTTGGTACCCAAGGTACATGGTTTTGCATGCAGTGTTTGCATCTATAGTCTCACCCATCCATCCATCCATACAATTAAACTTGATTAACAAACACTGTCTGAAATACAGCTGCCTTTGAAGTAAGAGTATGCTATTCACAAACTGGACAGTTGTACAGTTTAACTATTTTTCCAACTCAGTTGACCTGAACAATATTGGTTACAAATCTCCTCTCTGAACAGATACATCCTGTCTGCACACACCTCAGTTCTTGCAGCCTTGCTGTGTGCAGGCCAGCTGAGTGTCTGTCCTCTTCCCTTTCCATCTGCTTGAGGCTCTCTCATCTCTCTTGGCCCAAGGGAGAGTGTTTACTGAGGGAAGAGGGTATGGAAAAGGTTATGACTTTCAAAGATAAGATCCTTATTGTGGCTGACTCTACCCAAGCACCATTTCTTCCACTGAAATCCAGTCCTGTCCACTGCATTGGGACTGGTCATGTTTCCATCTGGGGGCTGTTTTCCTCTTCCAGGAATGTCTGCCATCAGCAGTGTAAGGCTAATTCAAACCAAGAGGACAACTGCACCTGCTTCCTCTCATCCAACAGGGCAGCTGAGCAGCCAGATGTTTATGGTTGTGGTTGGTTTTAGATATTTTTCATCTACTTCTCACAGGAACTAACAGTATTGATTTCCAGTGACCATACAATCCTGACTTCCTGTCTTAGTATCCTTTCCACCTTTTCTAACTTTGTCAAAGATCTACCCTTTATATATATATATATATATATATATACATATATATATAATATAAAACTTGTATCTGTGCTTTTTTTGATTCTTACTTTAGATTTTAAAGCCAGTGTTTAAGTCAATTATTGTTAGATTTAGCACAGCTACTGTATTGCTAAAGGAGATGCTTGAGAAAAATTGACTGAGCTTAACTTTTCAGATCAGATGAAACTTTTATGTTTCACATTCCATGACACTTATGGGTTCTGAATGGAAGCTCTTCTTAATCTGGCTTTATTTTATACCATTTGATGGATAGCATATTAAGTTTTTCATTTGGCAATGAACTGCTTGCAAGCTGCTTGCAATGGAGACTTATTTGTGTTTTCACATGTTCATTAATTTTCTGATTATATATTACTGTTCTACTTTGACTCAACACATTGTGTTAGAGCTCTCAACATGCCCATGTAAGCTGTAAACATTTTCACAGAACCCCTACTTTCCCCAGATTTCCATGAAAACAGAATTTCACTCTCTAAGACATTCTTACCAAAAATCATGACCAAAAAAATGAGTTAGAATTTTTAGATGAATGCTGCTTCTCAGATATTAATTTGCATATTTTATACAGCCTGATTTTGACTGTCAGGATATTCACTTTAAAGCCACCTTCAGCAATTCAGTTTTCCTTCAGTCTTTATATGAATTTATAAGGGAAGTCATAACTGAATTATGCTGAGAGTTTTCCACCCTGGTATATGTATAGGATTTAGGATGATCTAAAAAAGTAGATGATACAGAGAAATTATCAAAAAATATTTCTTTTTTCAGTTTATATTTACTTGGTTGTTTTCTTTCTTAACTTCAGTTACCAAGAGAGTGATCACTGATAGTCACTACTAATTATAACTGAAATAATTATGTTTTCTGGGCAGGAACTGTGAAAAGCAGGAGGGAATGGCACTGTCTTACTCAGTTTTAGCAATCTGCAATGTAGAAGTTTGCCTCTGGAGTAAGCTGCCTTGGAATCAGTGGGAAGAAGCAGGGAGTTGCATAGTGCTATTCATCTAACCTGTTTTAAAGCCTATTATTTTAGTACCTGCTGCACACAAACACAATCCTGCTATATTTGGCAGAGAATCAGTCTCTCATATTGCTCATGGCCTTTGTCCCTTCAGATACAAGACAGTAAAAAGGATGGCCCTCCTCATTTGATCCATAACTCCTGTGCCAATGCTTCCAGCAAGCCTTGCCAAGTTATCCCTGTGGTGGGGCACAGCCTTTGCAATGCCCAATCCTGCTGAGACCTGGCCTGGACTCATCAAATCTGTTGATTCATATTTAGTTAAGTGAAGGTGACTTTATGACTTGATGACTTCTGTTAATCATATTTTTCCAAATAATGCATGAATATGCCTGAGCCTTGAAAATTTTGTTAAAGATTAATGGTTTGAAGGGGGTTTCTTTCTGGCAAGGGTCACCACGCCATTTATTTGTCATGAAAACTGAACTAATCAGTATAAGGCCAGAACATTTAGAATTCATTCTTGAAAGGGGTGTGTCTTAGGGGTGGGAGGACAGATGGTTCTTATTAGCCTCCTTTGCCAAGGAAGAAAAGATGTCCAAGTTCAATTTGCTTCCTCTGTTCATTGATTATGCCATTGCCTTTTAAGCAGGTAGACATTTCTTGGTGGGATGGAGTTAGAGGCTGTCTCAATAAGGGACATTAATGTCCTATTCCCTGCTGTAGGATATAGGTGTTTCTCACATTACAAAAGCAGTGGGGACAGAATTTTGCCACCACCACATCACAGGAAAGGAAACAAGGTACCAGAGGGAGGGGAAATCTCTGCCTGTGTCCGTGGCAGGTGAGAACAGCCCGAATGGATAGACTGTTTATAGTCAGGGCTGAGGTTTGGAGCTGAGCCTTGGGCTACGCTGCTTTCACTAGCCCTTCATTCAGTGGAAATATCTTCCGTCCTGGTATTATGCCATTCACTTATGGGCTGTGTTTAGTCCCAGTTAAGGTCAAAGGATAACATTTCTTACAAATGTTAGAAAAAAAGGACCAAAAGGGTGGATTTCCACAGTTCTCAGAGAGTAGTTCCAATACCTGGTTTCATGATGAAGCACTATGTGTGGGTGCACAGAGGTACACTTGGTGCTGGCATGTGTGTGTGTGTGTGCACAGAACAGTAACAGACTTTGCCTTCTTTCATTGGCAGTCTTTGGGTACTTTCACTCAGGGTGGGAGCAGAAGGTCCAAATTTCTTCAGGCTGGGCTGGGTCTGAACCAGCATCCCAGGAAAAAGTAATAAAATAAAATACGTTTGTCTAGTTCCCATCTATTTTTTAAGAAAAGTGACTGTGCATTGAGCATAATAAGTATGTTCAAATTATCTTCCCTTTCAGGTTCTAGGCATTTTAGGTCACCAGTGCTTAGGTTGGACTCAATACTCATCTGTCCTAGCTGGGACACTATGTATCTGTCTGGTTATCTACAGAAGCACTCTAAAGTCAAAACCTTTTTTACATGCTTTTTGGAATTAATCAAGCTGGAATCAAACTATAAACCCCAAAATCTTGACACAGTCACTTGACTCCCGGTCTTTGCTTGTTGTAGGAACAAGGAGGAAAAAACTTCTCCCTCCTCAATTTTAGGGCTGTTAGCTTCGTTCTTTCTTTCCATCCTTTTTCTTTTTGCACTGACACACTTCCTACCTCACAACAGCTATTTCGTTTCTCAGTCCTTCAGTGGTCTATATCTGGCAGAAGCTGAGGAAATGAAATGTGGGCATACTGAGGAAGTCTGTCTGCAGTGGGAGCAGAGTCAAAGGTGATTAACAGGAGTTTGTGCAGAGCTTCAAAAGCCAAGTTGTGACAGTAAAATGTTTACAAGGTGAATTCTCTCTATCAGGCAGGGGAGTAGCTCCCCACAAAACCATGCATGTGCTAGAGAGAAAGTGAGGGATTTTTTTGCGTGTTCAGGCTTTTTGGACAAAAGTTAGCATACCCACCAGGGCTGGGGAGTGTGGGGACAAATTGTGATGCTTTTGCAGCCTGGTTGGACAGGATCTGGAATAGAGAGTGGCCCATACACATATATTGTATCATGGCTAGAGAGTATAAACACAGCATAGCCAAAAGCCATGATCTAAGAAGACATGTTCAGTGAAAAGCTCTTCACCTGCCAGCACTAAATTTTATAGGTTTCTATTTCTTGGGTCAGTGGCTTTATTAAGACCTGAAATACTGCAGGGTGAGTATTCTTTAACTTACTTCCAGCTGCTGGGGATATGCTTATTTGTAACATACTGGTTTTCCAGTAAGAGGGGAAATTCAAAGAGAAATTGTGAGGGAAAAAAGTGATGAATAATCCAGACAACAGTTAGATTAAACACTTATATCCAGCTGTAAATCCAAGGTGACTTTTTGGATGAATCCTGGAGATATCCAGGGTTTATCCACTGTGTCAATGTCTTCCTACATATAATGTGAGTAAAATGTGTCTTCTGCACAAATACTCAACTCCAAGCCAGTCTTTACACATATTTTTTAACGTTCTAGAGCCCAGGTTTTTCAAGATAATACACAAGCTACATCCCAAGCCAGAACTTTACCAAGCAAGCTAGGGAGAACATCAGCCTTCTTTCACATACAGAGCAAAGGTGCCTCCTCCCTGTAGTCAAATACTGTGTTCAGATTCTTTTTATAAATGAGGAAGAGGAGAATACTTGGGGCTCTCACACCAAATAATACCAAATAATTTGTCTAATCTCTTCCCTTCAGATCACAAGAATATTGGGTCATTCATTGTGAGAAAAACATAATCTAGGGCAGGCACACAACTTCAGGACAGCACTGAGTTTAAAGCCAGAGGTTGACTTAATCTACAGATGGAGTAGGGCAGAAGCCAAAAGCTGGAAACCCATAAAACCTCAGTGTTCTACCTACTTTTTCTATGGCAGGCCCCAGCCACCAGGCTCTTATTTGCCCTCTGTTTTATGTCCAATTCCCTGAGCAGAGCAGCCCATTCTTGTCTTGGAAATTACACCTCTCATTTGAAATAAGCTTCTGATAAGTCTCAGATTGGTGTTGTGATATGGAGGGAGATTATCACTCCCTGAAAGAACAGAAAGAGTCTTCCAATGGAAGACTCCTTGGAATGATCCAATGTCTTCTTTGGGTGTGTTTGGGTTTTTTTACTAGTCCAGGCAGCTATAAACAAAATACAGCATTTTCTTAGTCACTTATGTACAGAGTCACTTGGCATTTTTCTGGGGTTAAGGGTTAAGGGTTCCACAGAAACACAAATTCCTTATGGTTAAGGTGGTACAGGATCTATAAAACCCTACATAATATCATAGTTCATCAGTACTGGGACACAGGATTCATGGGAGATAAATGAATGGGCTTTTATCATATATCCTTTATTATCTTAACTCTGCAGTGAGGAAAATGCTTAGAAGCTCTAGGGCTTGAGGAATCTAAACCATCAAACTTCTATGTGCAAGACATTAAATAAATTGTAACATTTGAATTTTACTTGAATTTGGGATTAAGGAAGTGCAGATTACATTCAGGATCCTTTAAAAGTCAGATTGATTTTTGAAAAGTTTCTTCCAGGCACCTGCCTATTTTCTCAGCTGTTCTAAACAGTATTTTATATTGTTGTTTTGAAGGACATAGCTAATATATTAATTAATCTCAGAGCAAGATCAAGTTGAATTAACACTGTTTAGACTTGGCAGAAAAATTGGGGCAAAAGCTCAACTATTTACATCATACATAAACAGCATTCTTGGTGCTAGACCATGGTACTGGTGTTAATTCTTTGCCCTATCTTTCTTCTCCAGAGACTGAGATATTCCTGCTGTTAGATTTTTCCTGTTCTGCCAACCAAATAAGGTTCTCAGCCTGGCCTGAAATGGAAGTTTTGCTCAAAGTGCTCCAACAAGAAGCCACATTCTCTGTTGAATTCTTCAGTAACATTTTTGGCTTTAGCCTTTCGGTCTCTTAGTCTCCTCTGCTGTAAAACAAAGGTAATAAAGTTTAGAGTTTTTCTTCCTAAGACTGCTTTGAGGTATGTAGTAATTCACAGAACAATTCTACTTCCCCCAAGCTACAAATATTTTGGCTAAAAAGGATGTGTGATTTTCAGAGGTGCTTGCCCAACAATTTCTCCATCTTGGACTCCTGTGAGGTGTGTTGTGTTAAGCACCACAACATGGACATATGTTCACATGCAAAACTTGTAAAAAAGGCTGCTTTTGTTCTTCTTGCTTGGTGTTTGAAAAGATACATCCAAATCAGTAAAAAATAGCAATCTTCATCTATATAAAAGAGAAATACATATTTCCATAATAATGGTAATCTTCTATTTTTTTGGGTATGGAACACCTATTTGTAAATTGACAAATCCTCTGCAAAATAAAATTTATCCATTAAGCATTACATGCTTCCCTTCATAAAGCATAAATTACATGTGCTGCCAATAATGTTCCAGCAAAGCTCTCACCAGTAAGATACTGTTTTAACTGAATACACCCTAGGACGGAGAAACCTCCATTAATAAACAAGTAAGAATCAGCCATACAGGAAATGGTTAAAAGAGGCAGAAGTGCTGCAAGACAGAATCAGAGAACACACATAATCCCAGCTTGATGCAATTACTCTAACATGAATTTAAAATAAAATTAAAGTTAACAGTTTAAACTGATGTTTGAGGGGTTTTAAAAAGATTTAGTTTCCCTTGGAACCACTATGTTATTTGAGCCACTTATAATCTCAGAGCGCAGTGCTCATAACTTCTCTCAAGCACTGTTACTACTAGATTATGCCCACAGGTTAAGTTACAAATGTCTAAAAACCTTAAAATTATTAAACCTAGATTAAAGTGTTTAGAGAATACAGTGTTATTTTAGTCTCCTGCCATATCCTACATTTACTATAAAACTGTTATATTGGCATTCTAATGAAATGTCATAAAGCAAGTATGTAAGGAGGTGTTTTGGGTTTGTTGCAGTCCGATGGAAGCCAAGTTAACATGGCAACCAAAATGTGTAACAGAAACACTTAAATGTTTTTCATGAACTGCAAAACTTGTAAGAGCCTAAGAGAATGTTGACTACTGGGCAGTGCATGACTGAAGATTACTGCCATATATTCTTGATGCCTCATCTTAAATCACTTTTACACAACTCAATCATCTCAAGTGAATAACCCACCTTCTTTCAGTCACACTCTTGCCCACCAGAGTCCTTTCATTCCAGCAGCCACATTTAAAGAGGAAGAAAAGATTTATTCCTTGAACATTAGAAGCGAGGTTATTATACTCTGTCTGATATTCAGAAATATTAGAGCCAGAAGGTGCCTATGAGATCCTCTGGCCTGTCTTATTTTTCTTGACATTTTCCACACCTTGAAGAATATCTTATTCTGATGCCTTTGAAATGGATATGAAACATTATCAGACTCCATAATGTCTGTAGTGCCTTCCTTTCTGAATATACCTCCTATTATTTTTCCTCTCTGTAATGCACATGTTCTTTGTTCTGGTACACAGTTGTTTCAAAGTTCTTTATTTAACTTATTAAAACAAAAGAATAGTCTCATTATTAGACATCAGTTGTTGTTCACAAAAATAGAATGGTTCAATGATGTCTGGACTACAGCTTAAAATTTTACCTCATGTCATGCTCTCAAGAAGATAGAGACCATCGCACACAAATTAGTGCTCTATTCTTGTTATCAAGGAATAAATAAGTCTGCTCAGGTTCAGTTCTCAGAGAAAGAAAATAACTTGATAGAGTTCCTTTCACCTAATGAACTCCAGATGAAAGCTTTAAAAGTGCTCAGTTCAGTCACTTGTGATAAGACTGTTTTATTTCTCAGTAGCAAATCCTCCACTGAGAGCACAGATAGAGAATCGGTATAGTCACATCAGGTAGAGCAATAGAGAGAGGAAACCAAACAAAGGTGTGAAGGAAGGGGCAGAGAGCTCCCTGAAAGACTGTAAGGGGATGTGTCCTATGTTTATTCTCATCAGCTGATTGGAGAGGAAAATACAAGAAGCTATTCTCCTGCAAGAGCCAGTGTGATCATTTACAGGCCAAAGAAAAGTTTGCGTAATAATTACAACAACAAAAACAAGAAAGGCATACAGCTGACCAGAGAATCAGACAATACACTTTACATTGGTCAGAAAGGTTTGGGCAGTCTGGGGCATAAAGTGCTAAGAGCACAGCATGAGGGAAGCAGACACCTCAGAGATCCATAACAAAAAATCCTGAGGAATAGAAGGAGGCCAATTACAGAATCACAGAATAAGCTGAGTTGGAAGAGACCCATCAGGATCATCGAGTTCAACTCCTGACTCTGCACAGGGCACCCCAAGTGTTACACCATGTTCCTGAGAGCATTGTCCAAATGCTTCTTGAACTCTGTCAGGTTTAGTGCTGTGACCACTTCCCTGGGGAGTCTGTTCCGGTGCCCAACTAACCCTTTGGATGAAGAACCTTCTTCTCATGTCCAATCTAGGCAATCCCTAACTCAGCTTCAGGCCCTTCCCTCCAGTCCCTGGTCACAAGAGTGAAGAGATCAGTGTCTGTCCCTCTCTTCCCCTCACGAGGAGCTGTACCTGCAGTGAGGTCTGCCCTCAGTCTCCTCCAGGTTGAACAGACCAAGTGACCCCAGCTACTCCTCATACAGCTTCCCCTCAAGGCTCCTCACCATCCTTGTGATCTTCCTTAGATGCTCTTTAATGGCTTAGCATCTTTTTTACATTGTGGCACCCCAAACTGCAACAGTGCAGAGAAGAGCAGGACAATCCCTCCCTTGCCCAGCTGGCGATGCTGTTCCTGATGTCCCCAGGACAGGGATGGCCCTCCTGGCTGCCAGGGCATTGCTGGCTCATGTTCAGCTTTGTATCAACCAGGACCCCCAGGTCCTTGTCTGCAGCACTGCTCTCAAACCTCTCATTCCAAATGTCCAAATAGTAATGGTAATAATAATAATAACAACAATAAATTTAAGAGTGTTGTTAGTTCAAAGTATTAAAAAATGAAACTTAACATTTATTGAAGATTTAGCTGAAGCCATTGTGAATTAATAAATACTTTCTGCTGAACAAGCATGTAGCAAAGCATTGCAAAATATTTAATTCTTAGTGTCTGTTCATCTCCTTCCAAATTGCTTCAAATCCCTACTTACTAAATGTTTGATTTTGAGATAATATTTAGAACTTGAAAAACTTTAATTTTTGATTTCAGGAACAGACCTTTCAAAGGTAAAATAAGGACAATTTTCATTTCAATAATATGTATTGATATGTTTTGATAGTTTTCATTTTTGACAAAATTAAGAAACAAAATTTTTAAGCCAAAACACCTGAAAAGGAAGTGTTGACACAATCTCAGTTCCAACTGTATCAGCAACACAAATTAAAGTGAGGAGTGAATATAGGAAAATGACTTAAAACTCCCCACTAATCACTACTTAACTTGAGTAGACTTCTTCTTGATATGGGTGTACAGGTCCAACTCTCTTACTGTCTGTCTATCTGATGGTAGCTGAACTTTGCCTCTGCTCAGAAACCCTGAGTGATGTCTAGCAAGGAAGGTGCAGTTGTTGTGTAAATGAATAGACAGAAGAGGCTGATACCATGCTCTCTCTGGTCAGAGCTTCTAAACTCTAAACTAAGTAAATCCCAATTATTTACAGTGCAAAGAATAGAACAAAAGTGTTAAGCCAGCATCTGCAAGCCAATCACATCACCAAAATAGAAGTAGCTGTAGCAATACTGCAAGAGGAAACACATTATAAAGGCAAGGCAGGGGCTGCTTCCTGTCAAATCTACTGTACTTGTTTCCAATCAAGCAGTGGTGTGGATCATTTCGAGCCCCATCTGTGCCTCACATTGTCTCATGGAAATGGAGTGTGGAGAGTGCCATTAAAGCCTATAAGTCTTTAACAGGGAACTCAAGTTTGCAGGCACTTGTGGGCCTGGTGCATCCCCATGATCATTAAGGGCTGAAGTGCATTGTATTTGAATGTCTCCTTTGGCTGGCTCAGAGGCATCTCTCTGTTGGTACAGCTGGCAGAACCCATAACCCTCTTCATTGTCAAAATATCTTCATTTCATGAACTACAAAACTCTCTGCTACAGCTGACAGAACTCACCATGAGATAAGTGATGATGCTTGAAAAGTCTTTTAGCACAAGACCTCACCGTTCCCAAGCAGGAAACAGCTGCAAGGCAAAGTAATTCCAACATTTTGCTGGCTTGAACAATAGACTGCATAGGGAACATAGTGGGAAAACAGCAGTGGTTCATGACATGCTCAACATTACAGATGGCAGCACTTATAAAATTTAGTTACAGAGGAAGGTGAGAAAAGGACGTTGGAGATTGCAAATAAAAGTGCTACTGTCAGAGTTTATAATCTTTGGTTTTAAAATGTTATTAACTGTTCATTAAAAGGAAAACAGTGGCTGAATCTTCTATAAACCTCACCAGAAATTGCTGATGAGGTCAGCATAGAACAGAATAGGAAATAGTTTTATCAAATGGGAAACATTTTGAACATATCAAAACTTTATTCTCCAATATGTACACAGACTCTTCAATTTTATGTAATTATGGTAATTTTCCTCCAGTTTCTAGTAGAATAAAATTTCCTATGTGAATCGAGTGGAATATGAATTGCCCCATAAACTTCAGGCACTTCATAAAAGAACTATTTACTTCAGATAAATAGTTATGTTTCCAAGGATAAGAAATTCCTTAATGGGAAAAAATATTCAAAGGCATTTTCTGGAAAATGGCTATGTTTATGAACACAAGTTTTCATTTTGATAAATCAACAATTTTCTGCAGAACAAAACTAACAAAGGGGGAAATCTCCAGTCTCCTCTTATATGGATGTTTTGGATATTTCACAGTAGTCCAGATTAAGAGATAATTTCATGCACATGGGGTCTTGAGAACAAACTGCAGGAGATTTCCGAAACGTATGAGTTTTTTAATACAGAGAAAGTGTGAAACACATTGGTAGTATCTATTATTCTTAATGAGACATATCAGATATTGTTTTTAAAAATGTTTTATTTGGTCAAAGTGTTCTGACAAAGGTCATTAATTCCTCAGCCTTGTTAAGTTCCCCAGAAAACTCTGTTTTACCCCCAAAATGACTCTGCAGTTCTTGGACCTGAAGGCTGAGGCTCTATACCAGCCTTCACACAAGTGTGCAAACAACTTTTGGTGTAATAATGTGGTTTCACTCACATTTTGAAGTAACAGAACTCTACTTCAGCAAAACATGATTGTAAAATCATACATCTCAAAGACAGTTCCGGCAGACACCCAGTGTGCACCTCTGCCCAAAGAAGAGTCATCCATATCTATGGTGTTTTCTAAGATCTCCAGCAATGGACACTTTACAACCTTCTGTGGTTAAGAAACACCAAGACAGTTAATTTTTCTTGCATTGGCACAGGACAGTAAACATTATGATATTTGTTGCTTAAAGTATGAAAAAAAGATGCATCCTATAGTTTTGTGACCTGTATTTTATAGGGAGGACTGATACAGATCATGTTCCAAGTCTTGAACTTTGGATGCAAGATTTTATTTGCTGTCTCAGCCAATCCTTTTTCAATATGGCTTTGGGTAAGTCTGTCTCAGCAGTGTTTTTTCCTCAGAAACATAATGAAAGCAGTACCATCCTCTTCCACCAGGAAGAGTAAGGAGAAAAATCTTCAAGAATATTGACCCATTGCTGACAAATTTCCAGTAAAGTCACAAGGCTGAACTCTTCTGTAAAGCAATCTTCTCATGGCCCATCAGGCCAAGACAGCGTCAGGATCTCAAAATCTCCTTTGAGATTATTTGTTTTTTTAGTAACGTGGTTCTTTGGTCATAAAGAAGGCTGTTTTCGGCCAGTGCTTCAAGACTTTTAGAATACTTCCCTACTAGTCAGTGAAACTCGTGGAAGCACAAACAAAAACATTTTCTCATAACCATGCTCACAACTTAACTGCTGTCAGGTCCCTGTCCTGGTTTAGAACCCACACTCATGAGCACTCTTCCCTACAGTGCCCAGGCACATGGGGAGAGATTTCATGGGCCAGAAACTGCTCTTGACAAAAAGTGTGAGACCAATCAGCTTGGGAATTCAGACTCAAAGATATAAACATTACCAGGGCACTTAAATGTCTGGAGAACAGGCACTGTACCATTTTATATACTTCTGGGAGATGTAGTCACAGGTCTGAAGGCCAGGAATAGTCCAGCTTGACTCTAACCAGCTAGCAGGAAATATGGTTGGGCTGCTGTAGCATGTAACTCTCTTCCAACAGTTCTTGAGGTGCTTTACTACCCTACATAGTCAATCAGGAGAGAGAGGTACCTCAGAGACAGTTGATAAACAAACATTGTGAGCCTTAGCTGGGTTAGCAGCTGTTAACATCAGGTTTAAGTTAAGTTACCAAATCACATTTAATGTAAGTAGCGACTGTAGTTAAAAAAGGGGAAATCAGAACATAGCAATGTGCTCCAGCATGAGTGTTTCTAGCCCTGGTTCAGACCCAGACTGGCATGTTAGTTTTAAATTTTTACACAATCAGAGATGTTTCACAATAGATAAACCTATAATAATGTGGATGTACTGCAGAAGCCTTGCACACAGAAGTCCTGCCAGCACCCTTATTACACCTGAGTGATACCAACTCAAATTCCTCACTTCATATCAACTTTAAAAGCACTACTTCATGGGGAAAGAAAGCCAGTCTCTCAGGTAACCAAATCCCAAAACACTTAGGTCTTTATAGGTTAAAACCAACACCTTGAACTCAGCCCAGAAATTTATTGGCAGCCATTGCAGATTTTGGAGACTGGGGGGTTTTATGTCTTCTCTGCATGATGCTCCACTTAATAAACAGGTGGTTGAATTGTGCACACTAGATTCAGTTGCCAAATGGCCTCAAGATGTAGCCTCACACGGAGTGCATTAGAGTAATCTAACCTTGTGGTAAGAAAAGTATGGATAACTTGAGCAGGGACCACATGTGACAGGAAAGGTTGTGCTCTTCTTGCCAAACACAGCAGGAAGGGAAAAAACCCCTCTTGGCTGGCTGCATCTGCTACCACAGAATCAACAAGCTGCCCAAGATCTGTGTGCTCCAGGACCCAAATGCTCAATGGGAAGCTGGACCTAAGTTCTGAAATAAGTTGCTTGGATTCTCCAGTTCTCTGGAGCAGGAGTCTGGAAATTATGTGACACATTCACTTAAATTGAATAATGGAAGTTTTCATGACTAAATGTAAAACGAACGATGTAGCCTGTAATATAGTCCTTGTGTTATTTATTCTGATACTAAATGTAATTTTATGCTTTTCCTACAATTTCCATGTGGAATGTGCTTACTATTTTGAATTCATAGGAGCACAAGTTCATCACTGAAGTGGGAATATGAGGTTTGGGAGAATGTGTGTGGGCTGCTGAGGATCAGGAGACTGGTGGTGTGAAGTGTGGCACTAAAAGGCTGCTCCTGCTAAATCTGCCATCAATGAAACAGATAAAAATGTAGTTATCTTAACTGTCACTTGTGTTGTCCAGCAAATTCTAAGTGAAGGGACTATGCTGGAAATCAACACTGCATTGGTGCATTTCTTCAACATTTTCCCCATTGTTGGGAAGCTGAAATCAGTACCTTAACACAATAACAAAGATTTAGGAAAATGGGAAAAATTAAAATTCTCCAGCAAACAATCTCAGCTAAAAGAAGCATGAGATGACTAAACCCTAGACTATAATAAAAATCATTCTGTTGATTTGCAGTACTGAAGAAGGGTAAAAACATGAAATAAAGTGAATCTTCACTTTTCCTTGCCCAACTCTTTGACAGTTTCTTACAAATTCTACCTCATCTCATTCTCACATATATATTAGCTTCTAATAGTTGCTTTCACTGGATTCTGTCCATCCTAGTTAAACAAGGATGTAAAAAGAAATAGATTTCTATCAACTACAAGCTTAAACAAATATTGTGTTATTGTTACAACATTTTTTCAGTTTTTTTCAGGTTGTCTGTTGTTTCCAGGTATACAAACAGTTGTTCAGAAACTTATTAAAAAACCCCAATCTTTCTCATTCCTAAATCAGTGGGAATATTTGCCAGAGTATCTAGTGTAGGAACATATGTTTTACCTGCTTATGCAGTCTAAGTACCCTGATGTCTGTGCTCTGTTGCCTTTACTGCTGTTTTGTACAGTGTAAACTGTAAAAAAATAGACATACACAATATACCACTTCCCCTGTTTTAATCAAAGTACACTGAAAAGAAAGTCTGTGGTAAAAGCTTCACATGAAATCCTAATAAGCTACTGATACTGCTAAATAACTGGTTTTAACCACAAGGAATATGAAGAGTAGCTAATGCCCAGGTCTCTGTTTGTTCACAACACTATTTATTCAGGGAACCTGTTACAGGTGCTGTTATAGGCCCACTCTACCTGAGAAACCTCTTCCTTTGAAACAAGGCTATTTTAGGGCCACTGAAGGGCTGTTCAACTTCTGTACCTGATCTTGGTGGGGATGAGGCTGACATTGCAAAGGGGCTGACTGTATAGTACTTTGATAAACTCAGTTTATTCTTTTATTGGCTTAAGCATTGCAGCGAAAACAGGATTTGCATGTTATTTTTATTATAATTTGGTTTCCTGTTCAGGCTAAAATGGCTTTTGAAAGTGCAGTTTATCCACCCATGAACTAGAACGAGGTCTTGTAAAACTGTGCGAGGTTTATGCTATTTTCCCTTATTTGAAACATGTGGAGAAGCTTATGGTTGTGATCTAGGATTAATACTGTTATAGGCCGGGTTAAATCTAGTTGGAACTGCTGGGTGTGACCGTCACTCTTCATTTAAGATAGTAGAAACAGGCTTATTTATGATGTGATAGCAGTATTTGAGTTGAAACAAAGGCACACCCAAGACCACTAAGGAATTCAAATTATCTCAGAAGATGGCTTTGCTGGCTGTTTTTTAGAAGGGTATTTGTGTACATGTATTCATATGTCAGAGAGAGAGAGAGAGAAAGAAACAATCAAAGTGCACAAAAACTCACATTATGAAATCTTTCACGACAAAGTGAGGGTGAAAGATCCCTTTCAATTTCTCTCTTTTCTGCATGCTTTCCTCTGCTCTTCCCTTCTCCTCCTTTTCATCAGCTATTTTTGCTACTGAACCTATTTATGTGGCTCTGTTCCCAAGCATGTCTGTAAACTAGCTTACTTTAAATTAAAAAAAAAAAAGCATTTATTTATCTGCTACCCTGCAAACAAATAATTTCCCTGGTTGAGAGCATTGCCACAGAAACAGTTCCATTGGCAGAAAGGGAATTTGTACCAGGATCAGAGAGGGAGCAGACAACTGGGCAAGTTGTTGCAGTCCAGAAGGTTTAGGTTGGAAACCTTGGCCTAAAGGAATTGTAGTCAGATCAAGTCTTTACAGGAACTCAAATTTTCATAAAAAATACAGAAAAGTAACAAGTGGTAATACCACAGGCAATTCAAAACATTATTTCTGCTCTGCTGTTGGTAAGCACTAGGAGGACCAAACCAAGAGTTTCCATTATGGAATAGGAGGAAACTTGGTGACAGAAGATGACTTCTTTGCTCTAATGTGTATTGGTCACTCCAAGATTGCTATTGCACCTCCCACAAGAACGCCATGTGCTCACTGAATCAGGAATCACAGAATGGCTGGGGTTGGAAGGAACCTCTGGAGACCCTGTAGTCCAACACCCCTGGTAAAGCAGGTTCACCCAGAGCAAGGTTGCACAGGGTTGTGTCCAGTTGGGTTTTGAGTAATTCCGAAGAAGACATGGGCAGATTTACATTACAGGAGAGATTTGTTTCAGATCATTGTCCATTTAGACATCGATCACTCTGGGTTTGCATTGTCTGCAAACATTCTGGAGTAAACTGTTGTGCCAAATAAGTATGCATAGCTACAGCCAACCTCAAAACTGGGCATGCATCCATATAATGAGGTAAAAGATTGTGAATGTATCTTAGAAAAAAAAACATTGATAGACTAGAACTATTAGTTTTGGACATTACAGTGTGAGATGATATGGTATAATTAGCTTAATTGACTCAACAAATATACAATAAATCTTCCTCAAATTACTTTTATTTCAACTAGAAAAACCTTAGCAAAATTTAATGCTTACCAGAGACAGAGGAAACACAAGTCAAATTTTGTAAGTAATTTCAATGATAAATTAACTCAAAAATGGCTAAAATGTCTTCTTTGTTTTAAGGTTGAATTTGATTGCATTTATTTTCAGTTATAACTTCTGATAAGATGAGGAGCCTTTGCCATTAAGTGACAGTTCATCCAGTCACATCAAACTTGATTCTTGTCAACAACCTCATTCACAGATAATACAGGTGGAGAAGGGTCCCCAAGACTCAGCTGCAAAGGATGTTTCCTATAACTTTATGTCAAAACTCTTTCTACCACCACGATTTCCTACAGGAGTAAAGCTCAGTTCAAAGCACAGCATCCTGGTAGTGGTTCCCATCACCACATCCAGAGCTAACATAACATCCTCTAGCTTCCTCCAGATTCCTCTCCTCACATATATAAGAACTGTATTACCCTTTTTGTTTCAGTGCTATACTGGGGATTTGAACTCATCTGTTTATCCTTTACACCTCACAAGCCATTTGCAGAGATAGTTCCCTGGTCTGTAAATATAATCTGCTCCTACTGAAACTATTTCACTTGCCTGCAGCTGAACACAGAAAGCAAATTATTCAAAGTAACTGATTAATTGTCCTTGTTATTAAGCATTCTTTCCTAATGAGGTAATCTCTAAATAAGATATATAACAATTCTCTGTTTTTCTCCAACTCATCAATAAAAACATTAAGTAGCAGTTGACCATGAATTAAAGCTTAAAGCAACCTACTTCATCAGAGATGCCTCACAAGTGATTTCTTTTTCACAATTCCACAAGAGGACTTAATCAGTCTTTTGTTTAATGGATTAATACTCTGAATTTATCACATATATGTTTCTTGGTCAAAGTGAAAGAAAATTCAAGTCAGATATACTAAAAAATTTTTTAATAACATTATTATCGCTGAATGTTTAATTTCATCAAAGATATGAAAGTACAGACATGAAAAAAAAAGCTACACCAAAAATATGTTTTCATTAATTTTTAGTTCTGATATTTATTATGTACTTCATTAATTCTTAATTAAATAAGTGACAAATGATGCATTACGTTATTCTGCCAGGGGTTAATGCCAATGCTGACATCCTTATAGTTAAACTTTCACAGTTTTACCTCAGTTACAGCCTTTTTTTACACCTCTACAGTTTCTTTAGTGTTTCAAACAGCTCATGTTTTTCCTCTCTTCCCACTTGCAGATGTGGAAATCCTCACCCAGTAATTTATCAGCCTCCTGCTTTGCTCTAGAACTGGAAATGTTTTCAGCACTGCCCTTTGATAAGAATGTCTCCTCCAGCTCCATCCTGAATAAAAAGCAGGAATTCCCATTGAATACTATTTCCTTTGTGTCATAGGTAGGAGTTGGAATAATATTTCCAACATAATGTCATGGACACTCTCTGGTTTTCCTTGGTGCTATTACACTTCTCCAGTTTGGCAAAGTGTTCCTCCTTTCACTCTTTGGCTTTTCATAATTTTTGCTGCAGTTCCTTGTCTAATACTATTTACTGCTGGTTTTTGCTCTATTTCTCTCCCTTCAAGATTAATCTTGATTTTCATGTCTGCCACCATTTCTCCTCTCTACTAGATTATTTTACTTTAGCACCATTAGCATCTTCTAATTTTAGGGTTGTGATTCTTGGATAAGAGAGAAAAATTTTTAAAATGCTTCCTCATTATCTCTTCTTTTTTTGAACACTGCTTTCAACAGGTGATTTACACTCATCATTCTTATTGATTTTTTAAAATTAACTCTCCTGAAACACAAGTCTGTAGCCACATGCTAAGTTAAAGCAAGAATGGATATTTGCTTCAAGGCAATTGTTAGATTTCCCCTCTAAAATTGCTTACTTTGTTTACCAAGATGACAACCCTTTGGTCAGCTGCAAGATTTGCTTTTTTTTAATTGCTACATATTACTTTCAAAAATTCTGATAATTTAAACATAATATGAGGATTCAAGTAAAAGTATTAGAGTTCTTCAGGATAATGCAGCTTTTAAGGAGTTTTCTAGTATGGAATAGATACAAGCAAACCAACCATTCCATTTGCAATGCAGATTGTGTACTACAGACTGTGATTTTCCCATTAGGGCATGGATTTAGTAGCATGTACTTTTATTTCTGCGTTTGGTGTAGAAACATGTGAGTGAAGATCACCACCTCCTTTTCAATTTTGCTCACTAATCCATTTTAAGTACATTTTAACCCTTAGTTCTACACTAAGGCTGTGTTTCCTGGGCATTTCTTTCTTCTTCTGACAGAAAATTTTATCTGGGAAGACTGGAAGGGGAAGCAGGCTTTATATATTTGCCTGGGATTTCCCTGTGGCTGATAGTCCTAAATAGCTGGACATTTCCAGCTCAGCAGAAGTTCATAGAGGACTAACTCTGTGCCTCAGCCTTCATTTAAATGAAGCTCTGCAGTCACTCTGTAACAGTTATTGTCAGCCCAGCACTTCTGGGAAGTTTCTGTCTTTCCCAGGTAGAGTGTGTGCACCAGGCTACACAAAAACCAAGGTGAAAACATCAGAAAAAGCAGTTTTGATTGGATCAAAGTGTGTTCAGTCCAGCAGAATGCTTCTGACAGTAAAGGAAATCTGGGGAAAATAGAACGAACAGGGCAACACCAATGCTCTTTGCCCAGCAAACCTCCCTTGGTTCCGGCCATGAGAGAATTAAGAACTCACAAAATTAGAGGCAACACCTTTGGTTTAATAACCCATGCAGTAACTCTCTTCAGTGGATGAGCCTCACCAGTTTTTGAACACCCCTTGTCTTCTGGCATGTCTAGCCACTAAACCTGAATTCCACTATTGTATTGTGAATAGCATGAAAAAACTTGTCTTGAATATGCCACCTGATACTTTTATCTGATACTTCTATTTTCAAAATAAAAATGAAAACATTTCCTCCTCTAGTGAACAAATGATTTCATGCATATAAATTTCACACAGAACATGATTTTATATCATCTCCCAGATGAGTTTTTTTGCATTTCTGTGTTTTATTGTGTTACTATTGTTCCATATTTCTGATTGCTTCTCTTGCTTTCCTTTGTATTTTTCTTAGTTTTCCTATGGATTTTGGTGGATGCAGGACCAGACCTAAATTCAAGATAGGAATGCACTGGGAATTTTTCAGTGACATGAAAAAGATTAGTGTTTCATCTTGAGTGTCACAATTTCATTTTAAAAAAATAACAGTTTAATCCCCTTCTCCCTTTAGCTCTTGAGTTGATATTCTACTGACTCACCTGAAAAGCACATCCTCTGTATTTAATCCTTTCCTTGCATGCACACAGATCCTCTTTGTTCTTTCCATAACAAGCTTAACTTTTAGCTCTAACAAGAGCAAAAAGTAGACAGAAGCAAAAGCAGTGACTGCAGCCAGAGTCATTCACATGGGTTGTCCTTTCCAGAAGCAGGACGCAGAGATGCTCGGGCTGGTTCTGGAGAGAAGTAGCACAAACCCAACAAAGATTTCCTCTCTGGGCTTTGTGCCACAACTCTTTGTAATGGGATCCCCTTCACTCAGGAAAAACCACTACCAAGAATTCTGATTCAATAGAGCCTTTCTGATGTGGCTGTTGCCAAAGTATAGCAACATGCTTTGCGTTCAGGGTTTGAAATATTTTACATTAATTCTCACCCCAGTGATTTTGGCTGCTCATCACCAAGACCACCCCAGAGAATTAGTGATCAGTAAGTGAAATAGGTGCCTGGAAAGCCTTGTGCTATTCACCTCAGGTCCTGGGTAAATTCCTGATCAGATAATTACAATTCACCCACGATAAATTCTCCCTATGATTCCACATGGGTAGGTGTCCCTCCCCAGGAGGGACAAAATCAGGACAGTGATTTAGGTGATTATTTTCTTAAACCTTAACCAAATGGATGAACCAGGTTGGGAAAGCAGTTATGCAGATTATCCAAAAATTCCACTATTTGGTATGAGGTTATACACATCATATGCATTTTAGATCAAAGGCACTTAAAAAAAAAAAAAGTAAAAATAGACAGGTATTATTCTAGTTCCTACTAAATAACAAAACAGTTTCATTCATTCTGCAAGAAAAATTGTGTTTCTCCTCCCTTTCAATTTTTTTTTCCTGAAAAAAATTCTCAAACTGGCTCTATCTGTCAGTACCAATTTATCCTGTAACATATAGTGGATTTCCAGTTCTCAGGGACCTATGTTGACTCCCAATTGGTGCCTAATGCAATTATCATTCATTCTATTTGAATATTAACATTAAAGAGGTGTATTTTTTTCATAACAGTTTTGCGTATGTTCTGCATTAACATTCCAGTGCTGCTCAGTAAAAAGTGTTGGCCATCTGCCCACTTTTAAAGTAAATTTTTGGTTTACCATTTTTTAAATTTGGATTTCTAATTATAGTTAGCTCTTCATAAATAGTTTAGCAGAGCTGGAGAGAGTGTTAAGCAGTGCATTTCTGAACCTTTCCTCCCTAATAAGTAACTGTAACCTGGCTCTGACACCTCTAAAATCTAATATATTTTTGTAATTTCCCCTTCTTTGTTCTGGAGACTTCCCTAAACTTGCTAAGGGGAAACATCCCTCTTTCCATTGACCCTGGCAGCAAACCACCATCCCTTCTGTTTGATGCCTCCCAAAAACCAGCTAGTGTCTTCAGCTGGACCTGTGGCCATCAGCTGGAGAGCTGCAGGTACTATGTCATCAGAGAGCTATTCTTTGATGGTGTGGTCAGCCTTCCTTCAGTTTCTAGTAAGCCAATCTTGGCAGGTTTGTCTTACCAATGTGCCAGCTAATACAGCTGTAATTATAATTGAATCCACAAAGTTAGATTTAGTCTTCCAAGTCCATATATCACCCTTAGTTACTGCAGTTTTCTGCTACTTAAGCATATTTAATTTACAAACTACTGTTCACATTATATTTCCAGTGGCTTTTGAGATGCGTGGAAGGGTGTTTTGTACCTCACATCAGAGGTACAAAAACTCAAGTAACCACACACATAAAAGAGAAAAAAAAAAGGGCAGACAATATGGAAGCATATAAATGCCTTATGCTATAACAATATTTCAAATGAACATACCACCACTCACAAGGGCACAGCCAAAACTGGGCAGCAGTCCGGGCAGTGTCAAGGCAGATACTTCTGTACAATTCCAGCTCACTTGTCAGGATAGAACTGCTCTTCCTATGGGTGACAGAACACAGTGAAAGCACAGTACTATATGGTTATGAATCATATTTTGAAGCTCTTCTCTGGGACACAAATGCTTTGCTGAGTCCAACAGGGAGCTCTTAAAAGCCCCCAGTGCTCCAGAAATTATGTTCTGCTAGTGTAACTCCCTACAAGGTTTGCACTAAAATCCTCATTGAACAAACAGGTTCCTCCTCACTTCATTGGATTGTAAGGGGACAGGACATGATGCTGGTCTGCAACCCTGTCTTCCAAATCAGCTGCACAATTTCTCACCAGTTTATTTTATGATCTCTATTCCGCCAACATACTGTACTCAAATTGACCTCCCATGGGAAATACTTTTCCAGTACCCAAAAATCACCTAACCAGTATCTGTTTCCATATCTTTATTCTAAAGCTTTTAAAAACTGTAGTCATGCCATGGACAGATATAGAGATATATTCCTATATATTTTTTTATACTGTCTAGTTTCCCTTCCATTTTCAAAAAAATTGTCTTTTATCAAGATGCATTCTCCAGATTTCTTCTGAGAAGGGACTTTTCTTTCATAAGTGTCTAGAAGGATTATACTGTTTTACAAAGTAACAAGAGTAAAGAGATAATCAATCATGAAACAAATAATTTTGAGAGAAAATTATTGCTGAGGGGAGAGGACGTAGAAGACATAAAAAGGTGAGATATCTGAAAATAACCAACAAAAATCCTTCTTGCACATAATTCAGACTATTTGATTTCAGATATTTTGATATGTCATCTCATTGTAGCTGATGTGCTTCAAATTCCTATTTACTTCTATATATTGCACACACAGAGCCTGGATATTATTTCTTATGATGTCCTGTGCCTGAGGACTTCGGTAGTTTAAAAAAAAAGAGTAAATTTAAGTAAAATGTAAGCTTTTTTTAAGCCTAACAGAGGAAAAGTGGATATCAAAGGTAATAATCAGATGAGGATTATGGAATAATCCTCCTCCCCCAATTGTTTGTGTTTTTGTTAAAAATATTTTCTGGCTATCTCAAAGAGAAATCTTCAAGATGTTTTGTTAAGAATTGGGTGAATAGAAAGAGGATGTGCTTTACTGCATCTGGAATACTGTTAACAATTTTCAGAAATCAGATCCTCTCTTTTAACAAAGGTAACAAACCATAAAGATCTTTCCTATTGCCAACCTCACTCCATGGGAACAGGACAGCTAATGTGCTCTGTGAGGAAAAGTTAAAATGACAAATGGGTTTTTGCTTATTAAAATTAGGGTAAATAAACAGTTGTACCACAAGGCTTGTTGCTGGACACTGAATTAGTAATTTCACAAGAAACTAGAGTGCGTTTCTTTAGAATTATATACCATGTTCTGGTATTCCATTAATAAAAATATTTTATCTGTATATTAATTATTATATCAGTATCAACCAAAAAGTTTCATTTAAAGCATCTGTAAAATAATTTCATTATAATGTCATTGTCTGTCAGAAAAAGCTTTAAACAATACTGTAGGCACTGATAAGACAAGCTGTTACAAGCGGCAGAGGACGAAAATGGGAAATACTGAGCCGCTTCTCTTTCCTTGTTCAGCATCTCAAAATCTCAAAGAAAGCTTTGAAAGGGTTCTGGAGAGCCAGCTGCTCAGTCACTGTGTCATTACAACATAAATTTGCAAGTTTAATAATAGGTATGGAAGGGAAAAAGCAGCATTAGGTTCAGGAACTGAGGCACACAGAGGAATGGAGCCTCAGCCACAACATCTGAGAAGAATAACGTGGAGGCATGAAGCTGCTGGGATTTCCTGTCATCCTTTGCTCTCCTACTCCTAATCTCCTGAACTGTTTTAATTTTGACAGAAGCCTGATTCTAGCATGTTCTTTCGATCAGTCTAAAGGACCGTGACAACACCCAAATTTTAAAAGGTAACCTCAAGCACATTTTCCTCTCCCATCATTCTCTGGATGTTGCACTGCTCCTTGACACATTCTTCATGCTGCAAATTCATGAGGGCCCACGGATGAGAGTCCCACAGGGGCTGGGGGTCTCCTTCAGTGTGAGCTGAAATGTCCCATTGGCCACCGCAGTCACCTGGGGAAGAGCTTGGGCTGGGAGTGAGGGTCTCAGGATAAATATTTTGCCTTGAGATCACTTGGAGGGAATAGGATATGTTTGTAACCACTCAGTAGCAACCATTAGCAGAATTCCATGTTTGCATTCTACAGTCTGACAGCAGCTCTTTGCTGACTGGTCCATTTCGGAAAAAAAATTCATTATCAATTTTGTGTACAATCTGATTCCTCATTGTCTTAATCTTTTCCATTCTATATAATGCTTCAGCTGTGTAGTTGTTAGCAGAGTTGCAGTTTTACAGCAAATACAGGCACATTTCAAATAATAAAAGATTTTAATCTTTCTTGCTTTAAACTCTCATTCAACTGTGTCAGATACCAAGCCGTTGTTCTGAAGATTTTTCTTTAGTGTGTGTGTGACTTGCTCTGGCTTTGTAACAGATGAAGTGCACTTATAAACCTCAATACCTGAGCAACTGTAATGTCTTAGCAATTTCATAATGAAATTCATATGGAATTTAGCAACCCAAGCCAGATTTGTGTCAGAATCTTTAACATGTTCCAGTTGCATGAAATACTAATTAAAGGCACTCATTGTTAACTGATATAAATAGTCCCCACTTAGCCCATTATAGGTATGGGTTGTAAAACAAACAATTATGTGACAGATGATACATGTTAACACAGAGAAATTCTGTAATGACATTTCTGTAACACTGTAACCTCTTCAACCACCATGTGTTCCACATTACAGGCTAAAGGGGGTGCTGATTGCAAAGGTGACGTACTTTCCAGTTTGCGACTTTTCTTCTAAGAATAGAAATGCCTTAGAGCACCTCTGAATGATTTACATTACAAATTTAGTTCAGGCAATGAAATCATTAATGCAAGCTTGATTTTAACTGCTGCATGTGTTTGCTATTCCATGCACCAGTGCCAAGTAGCTGACTGTGCCTACCCAGCAAACACCACCTTACCAGACACTGCCTTGGGAATCCAAGCAAATAATTGTTTCCTATTTACCATTTCTTTCATCCAATACCCATTTTCCCATCACTAGGAATAAAGTGATTTGGACCAAACAGGAAAGCGACTTCAGAATGCTTTTGTTTTGTTTGTTTTTTAATATGTCATCAAAACTTCAAGTTGATCATGGCATCTCTTGGCATGGAAGCAGTCTCTTGGCATTTGGATAGGATACAGAAATTATTGAATTAGTAAAAAATGGTTTCTGCCTTTCCACTAGCCAACATATTCCTGTAACATTAGAAGCAGGTGGCCTCCTTACTCAAAGCACAAACACGCAGAAGTTGCCTAGTGCATTTGACCTGCCAAAAAATATGTATTTGCACATCTGTGAACTTACAGTCCTGTGTTTAACCCTTGCAACAACACAGTTTCTAAAGCAGCAGCAGAAAAATGACCAAGATACATGTCCAGCCAATGAAGGAAATTTTACCTCGATCTATGGATAGTACTAAGAATTATCTCAGCCACAGGCTTCAAAAGGAACTGCTGAAGATGAACACAGGGTAACTGAGATTTTTTATTTTTTTTTTAAAGCAAGACACTTACACTCATGTAAAAGCCAGAATAGGACTCAGAAAACTCCAACTTTGACATCTACTTTTAAATAATTTCGGCCTTAGTGAACAAGACAAAACTATTTGTTAGCAGATATTTGCCTCCAAAGTGCTTTCTCAGAGATACGTATTTCACCAGGACAATCCACCCTGAGCTATAACATGTACATGACAAAACCAAGTTTTTGCTCGTGTTATGATGATTGATTTGCTGCTGAAATTGAAAAAGTTAAACCATGAGAGAGCAGATGATGCAAAACTTAAACATTAATGGAAATAACCTTGTCTTACATCACAGATAGAAATTGGCTTGGATGGAAACTCTGTAGCTCTTCAGATTTGTCCTTGGAGGCACTTTTTATCTGGGTCTGGATCCAAACTTTTTGGCTTAGAGTTATCATCTGATAAAATGTGGAAAGTCCTTTGTGACACCTCACCCTCACAGTGAGTTGAGGGTTTTCCAAGTCCACTGGGTTCTCCTCTCTGATAGTTCAGGTTCCACCAATTTAGTTCAAGAAGAGACCAAAAAATAACATCAAATTTCATGTCCAACAACTCAAAAGTTAATAAATTAGGACACAGCCTGTGAAAGAACTGAAATCTCTGTATGTAAAGTCAATACATAAAGATGTCTCATCATTCTGGAAAGACTGTGAGTAACACTAATATCTTCATAAGTAATTAAAGAAATAGTAGGATTGTTAATTCCATTTTACTCCTTGCTTTATCTTGCCAACCTCAAGCAGAATCACCTGTAATTTTACCTAGCATTCAGTGGTCTTATCCCAGAATACACATTTGTTTCTGGAACATTTGAAGCCATTTGGATAGGACATTTAGATGATATTATTGTCCAAAAATGGGGATGTTCTCACTCTTTGGACTTTTTCCTAACCTTTTTTTCTTTTTTTTTTTTGGTTTTTAGAACACAAAAATGATTTACCCTAGAAATGTCAAACTTGATTCAATGCTTGCTTGGCGAAGAGACATGCCTTTGGAGCCTGTTAGAGGGCTTAGGTGGGTAATTGTAAAGTTATTGTTAGTTTTTTCCACACTCATGGCATAGAGTGCATGGCCAGCTCATGTTAATAAATACCTGTTGGGTACATGTGTGGTTTATAAAGACTTGATTCAAAGCCCACTGAAGTAAATGAAAAGAGTTCTCTGGCTATAAACAGGCTTGGAGTCAGGCTGTAAATGTAAATGACAGGATGGAAGAGAATCTGTCATGGAGAAAGCAGACTGGGAGAATCACATCTCCTGCAACCCTTAGAATCTCTATGGTCAGGCAGAGTGTAGGGAGGGTGGGAAGAAACTCATTGTCTGTGGACATCATGCACTATAGGGATCACAGAATGGAAAAGGGAATAGAATCTTAAGAAAGGGGACGTTCTAGGGTCACAGTGGGGTTAAAAATTATTTGAATTATAACAGCTAATGTTGTATAGATATATTTGGTTTTCTGTAGCACTGGGAAAAAAAAACGAAGGGAAAGTAAAGAAGAAAATAAGAGAAAAGAAGGAAGAAAGGAAGAAAGGATGAAAGGAAGGAAGGAAGGAAGAAGGAAAGAGAGAAAGAAAGAATAAGAAATTTAGATGAAGTCTTAGCATTACATGAGTAATATAAAGGTGTTCAATCACTCTTGAGCAATATAGATGCATTTCCCATGCTGGAGCTATCTCATGAGTCATGAGTGCACCATGTTGATATGGGGACTGTTTGATAATTGCAGTACCAGTCTGTGGCAGGAAATGAGCTGCAGCAGCATGTTGCCCTCCAACCCAGCTGCCTGCCTAGCCCAGCCTTATCATGCCTAGCTGGAATCCCAGTGACCACCTTCCTTCAGTTCTTGGAGGCATTCCAATTCATCTCATGGGTGCCAGATTTTGGTAGACAGCTGTGAGGGTCAGGAAGATTACATGACCATTCCTGACAATACACATTTGCTCTGCTTCCATGAACTAGGCAAATGTCTCCTGAATCAGGCAGAACTATTTTCGCTGCAAAGTAAAAACCCTTCTCTTCCTATCTCTTTTTGCAAAAAGCAGAAACCCTTTTTCAGAGTCTGTATATAAAGCCTAACTGTTCACATATTTGGTAAAAAGTATACATCTCTACTTATGGCTTAACATGTACAAAAAGTCTGCAATATCTCTCACTATATTTGATTTCTTTTTTTATTTACTTACTCTCTCTCAATTTTTGAATACTTCTTTTCAAGTGGAAGACTAGTACAATGATTTGCCCAAGCAACCTTTTGTTTTGCTGTGGGAGTGTGTAGTCCAGCAGTAGCTAGTTGGTAGTTTGCCACTCAGAATTGAAAGTTCAGCAGCCACCTGTGTCACATTTCTCTCTTTTCTGGAATGAAAGGGTGCTATAGGAAAGGTGTGTTCGTTTTTTCTTTTTTGGTATGGCTAAAAGTGGAAGGGAGCGTTGTCTGTGAGAAACTTATTTCCTCATGTAGTGAAGTAGCCAGCTGGCAGCCAGATGGCATCAAGCCATTAGGAGGTCAAAGGCCACTGGACAACTGTGTGGGATTTGTTTCTCACTCGATGTGTTTGGTTTTAAAATAATTTATTTCTGGAGTAAGTCATAGATATGGAAAGGGTTTTACCTAGGGGATGTTTGTTTCCCCATCCAGTTGAAACCAAAAACAGACAGAAAGCTGGTCACTGGCCAAAGTGAAAGGCCAAAGGCAAATTGTCCCATATTTATCCTTTACTGGGTCAAAACTGAAAAGCTGGACACTGATGGCAGTTCATAAATATTTCACTGCTCCAATCAACAAATGAGATATAAGGACATCGCATGTCAAGAAATTTGTTGACTCTTGCAGAGCAGATAGCCAGCTGGCATGAGCACTGCTATTGCCCTGTCTCAGAGCTGAAAGGCCAGAATCAAATGGTGCCAGATTTGTTCCTGGTTTAGCTAAAATAACACAGGAATCATGCTTATGTTTTGATCTTGCTGTGGCATGTTCTGTGATCCTCACTGACCATGTGAACTTCACCTATGAGTAACAGGAGACTCTGAAATCCCCACTGAGAAATTCTTCCTAAAGGTTTGCAATTTTTTTTTTTTTGTTCAAGCTTCCCATTCATCTCATATTTTATGCTCCTCTGTGTTTGCAAGTGCTTTGGGAGTCATCAAGAGATGCTTGTAACATAGTGTAGGGAACTGATCCCATCCTCATAGCTCTGGAGGACTGTGGGTCAGGTTCTTCTTAAGTATCAACAAGCAAAAACTCACTGAGATCAGGGAAAACAAACCCTCATATGTCATGCAGGTAAGATTTGCATCCTGACCAGTGGTTTCCATCCTTAAACAGGAAGACTTGGCCAATCTTTTTATTCTGAAACAGTCAATGCATGCCTGTGGCACCCCCTCCTAAATATCTGGAAGGGTTAACACTTGAAAAATCTGCCCCTTGTTTGGAACAGGAGATAAATGGCCAAGAAAGAATCAGCTATATGCTTTCCATAGAACATGCCAACAGACAAGGTTCTGGCTCCTTGGGGTGGCTCACTGCCCAGCATCCAGTGGTCCAGAAACACACTGTTTTCACAATACCTGAAGCAGGACTGTTAAATTTAGATTCTGATCAGCCCGGCAGGCTGCCCACATAAAAACAAAGGGTTACAAGCATGCCAGTTGGTCTGTTGTCACCAGCACTGGCTTCTGGAAGGCAGTTCCCCTTCCAGGGAGCACAAATACTCTGAGGAGATGGTTGAGTTAAGCTGCAGGTTTTCAGTTACCATGCAAAGGAGCATGAAAGAACAAATTTCCTTGGCCTCACACATGCTTTATAACCCTGTTCCAGGGCAACCCAGACAGTGACAGAAGGAACTTCCAAAGACTCTGTGGTGGTCCAGTGTGGTGTAACCTAAGAAGTCATGCTCTTCAGCTCTCTGCCCCAGCTCTCTGCCCAGAGGTTTCCTCCCCAGCAGCAGTGGTGGCAACAGAACAGTTGGAGTGTTTGGTTCCCCAGCAACTACAGTTGACTCTCTGGTATATCAATTTGAGTCACAGTCGAGTTCAGTTTGTGTTAATGAGCCTGATGATTTGTGAACTCTGCCAGCAGCGGAGTGGCCGCACGGCTGCTGCTGCTGCTGCTGCTGGGGAGGGAGCAGCCCCCAGGAGTGCTGAAGGTGGGCAGGTAGGAGAGGAGAGTGAAACCTGACTTGATGGAAATGATGTAGCTCTCTCAGACTTCATTTCTATTTACTGAGAGCAAATGCAGAGAAAGCAAACAGAAGGGACATGTGAGGATTCCAGTTCTTGCTGGCCAGAAAAGCTCTATGGAAGCACACCTGGGAATAAACTGATTCACAGAGAATTGCAGGAAATGAGGGAGGAAGAGAATGCTGTGTAGAAAGCTGTAACTTCTATTTTTGATAGCTCCTACTCTCTTGTCTGCTCTCAGCACAGGGTATATCACCTTTACTTTAAACTTAAAACTTTTTTTAAACACAAGCTTTGAAATGGACAACATGCTATAAGCCCTCTCAATTCTGACCTGTTAAATGCCCATCTGATCCAGCTTTTAAGTATTTTATTTGAAAGAAAAGTAGTATCTCAAATTTTTAATACCTCATTGACCTGGAAGATGTGACTTGAATAATCTCCAGGGCCAAGAAAAAGCACATCTATTGAAGGCTGTTACTATCAGATCAGTTATGAAACTCAGACTTTTGACAGATAAAAATATTCAAAATGCTGACATATTAATGCAAATTACAGCAGCTAAGCTTCTCCTCATAGGTCAGCTGGAGTCAGGTCTTTGTCTAAACAAAGGACAAGAATAACTAGAGAGCATAAAAAAGTAGGACACTTAAGTAGCTCAAGTCCTTACATATATGTAGGACAAGTAAACTGATTGTTTAACAGAATGATCCCTCCCTTCAGAAAACTATTTATGCTTCTTCAATTTCTTTGCACTCCATATTAAATTTTTCATCAGAGAAATGTAATAAAAGCTTCTTCCTTTGGCAGGTACTATATGAAACTGTGATAAATCAGTAAATGTAAGAACTTCTTGAGAACAGAAGGCAGTACTACTGGAGGGTGAAGTGTCTGTTAGAAATTCAAGTGTTAGCATAGGATTTACATTTATGAATTGCCACAAATTATTCTGAAAAAAACACTAGACACAACCTCCTCTGTGGTCTCTGAAACTCCAACAGCTCTGGGACTGCACTGACACATAGACTTGGACTGCAATCCAGGAATAAAAATTGTGGCTTGGATCTGTATCTAACCAAGAAGGACCAACTCGTGTATTTGTGAGTCAATGGTGCATGCATTTTACTTGCCTGTGTCTTCCTCACACTCTCTGCTATCTCTGTCAGCTTTCTCACTCTATCCCCTGGCACGAATTCAAAGCACACTTTCATGTCACTTAAATCATCAAAAGCTGATGTTACATTTTTGGTCAAACTGGTTTTTATAAATAGGAACATGAACTTCTGTTTTATAGACTGGAATCTACAGCTGCAAGTAAAAGACTGCATGCTACCTGAACTTCGGTTACTAACCAGTTAAAACCAGATATTTGCTCCTTCTGCATCTACTTACGTTTTCTCTCTATTAGCTAATGTGCATTGATGGAATCTCATCAGCTCTTTCATGACCATTTTGAGATGTGTCCTTGCCAAAAGTGTTAAACTTCAGTCTTGCTCTCCAAACCAATGTATAGCTGAGCTAAAAATGTCATGTGTTGGCTTTAAAACAAAGCAAAAGTAAAAACTGAGTTTTGCTGCTGCATTCATTTCAGATCTTAGGATAACTTCCATAAAGGGTATAGGCCAGATTCTTAGCACATTGAAAACTGCATAGGTCCACTGATTCCCATGAAGCTACATTGATTTACAGCAGCTGAGAATCTGGCCTAAAAGGCTCAGGGCTATATATCTATCTTATGTTGTGTTAAAGTCTCTTGACCTCTTACTTGATTGCCTTGCTCCAGTGTGTGATGCTAGTATAGGTAAATTATACCTCTGCTGGCCACTAAGCTTGCTGTTCTAGCAACATTAATAACCTCAAGGCTTCCAATTTTCTTACCAATGCTTACTAGACCTCCTATGCAAGCCTCTGGGGCTGCTCTGACAATAATCCCAATATATATTGTTTTGAATGAAAATAAACTTTATTGCAACTTGTGCTGGAGGCAGACCCATGAGCCTATGCTCTAGAATGCCTACAAGGCAGCTGTGTAATCATTAGCAATACTATAGGGAACAGCACTAGGATCAGTTCAGAAGGGTTCTTCATCCAGCTGGGACTATAATTTACAATGCCACCATCACTACAATAACAAGGTAGCAGAGGGAAAACACTCTGGAAGGGGTGGCAGTGAAATTCAGCCATCGCAAGGTGTGGTCTTTGGGGCAAAACCTTTAATTGGCAGAAGGTTCACTAACTGTTCTGGTAACCTCAGGCTTTCACCTTTCCTTAAATCTAAATCTACAACCAAAATGAACTTGAAAAAGCATCTACATGGAAAGGGCTAGCCATCAATGTCTCATTTTTCCATGCAAAACTAGAGAGATTTTGGTGTCCTGCCCCCCTTTTTCTTGCTATTCTGCCTACCATCCTACTCAGTTCACCACACTGGACTTGCACAGCAAAAGAAGCAGTAGAAGCAATAGCAACCTATTCGGTTTTGCTTCTGTTTGGCATCCAGCTCACCCTGTCTTTTTCTTTACCTTAGTTGTATAAATCACATTGTATTTAGACCTATAAAATTTTATTTTAACTAGAGCCAACTCACACAGGTCACTCCTGGTCACTTTAGCAAAAGCTAGGTTATAGACTAATTTTACAATCAAACCCATGATGTTGAAGAGGTCCAAATTCGAGTCTGAAATCTCACGTGATCACTTGCAGTAGTAGATGTAGTAGACTGGATAAAAACAACCCATAGAGCAGGGCCTTCTCTTGCTGCAGATATGCTCTCTATCTGCACTCACTGCTACTCTAACCCCCACTCACATTCAGGCAGATAATTAGATGAAATAATAATTCTGACTTTTGAAAATTTTGAGTCCTTTCATGCCTCTGTCTTCATAAAACTCTTCTGAATGCTGGGTACAGCAAGAGCAAGGACTATGGGGTTTGAATGGAGGGCTGCTGCTTTTAGTCAAAGGTTAAAAAGCATAATTTGCTTTTCATATTATTCACTTCTTCTTGTTGTTGTGGTTTTTGTTAAACATCCTCCACAAGCTTCTGAACTCTCCTGTGACCCCTAAAGCAGTCATGACCCTCAGCATGTAGAACACTACCAATATCCAGCAAAAGTCAAGACAGAAGGAGCAGGAGCACATTTATATGCAAGGAATGTTTTAGGACATGTATAAGATGTCTTGAAGATGTCACCCAGCTCTGCCCCCCTCTACATACTCATACTGAGGTGAATAATTTTAGGTGTCTCTCTGTTGCTTTCATTGACCAACAGCATACAACGGGGAGTAGCACTGGCTAGGACCTTGAGAATGATCCTCAGAGCATTACCACCTCTGACAGAAGAAGGCAGCATGATCTGCTGACAAAACAGGTTGACAGCGCTACTGTCTTGCCTTCAGCTTCAAAACCCAACACAGAACTTCAGCAAGTGGTTACAAAAAATTCTGGAGAGGCCTCTGCCTTGTAGGCCTGTGGAATGGAAGGGTATCTGCTCTGATGTGTAAAATGTCAGGTAGAGTACCACTGGAATCCTTTATTCAATAGCTGAGAACGTCAACAAATACAACATACTCTTAGCTCCTCCCTACAGCCAGAAATTAAGGTTAAAAAACCCATACTAAAAATAAATGTACTGCTAGGCACAGCAAGCTTTCCAGGAGAATATTTAGTGACACTGTATCTAAATAAATTATTTTAATTCAATAAATCAAAATTTGTTTATCTTCGTATCCATGTCTTGTTCACACTGCAGCATTGAACTATTTTCTTATGTTTCCTTAGTCTATTGAATTATCTTAGTCACATCTCAGATTTTATTAATTTGCCTGGTTTCTGAATTGATCACACAAAGTTGGTGCTATTCACATACTTTGAAAAGCACTGAGACATCTGAACATGTGCCAGGGCAATGAGAATATGGGGTATAGACTGAGTGCTGGTCTTGTTCTGACCTGACCTGTGCACTGACTTTGCCAAAGCCATTGGAACTCTCCAGGTTTCAGTTTACCCAGCTAAAAAGAGAAATTCTGGGTTCAGATTTATTTTTTTACATAAAAATATAACACAGCAAAACCCCAAAACAAAATTCCAGTTCCAGATCAAACTGGAGCTATTGGCTTCAGTGAATAGATCAATGAGAATCTACAGGTCATTGATGCTGGAGAACCTCAGATTTAATCATTATAATGTCTCCAACTTTAAAACCATAGGCCAGACTTACTTTTGATAGTGAAAACAGAATTGACTACATCATCAAGAGACTGTGGTAAAGTACATTGACAACCATATATTAAAGTGGTTTTGAAACTGTCAATGAAATTAAATGACCAAATGTAACTGAATGTCAATGATTAATATTCACAAGGTTTCACAAGTATCAATGTCACATTGAAGATGATCCAAAATTTCTCAGGTACATGAAGCCAGAGTTTTTCATCTCAATAAGGTCTTAAAGAAACCCTTCTGGAACAAGAGAACAGTTTTCATACAGATCTTCTCATCATAGATCTTTGGAAATTCATCATACTCAAAAAATAAATGCAAATCCACAAAAAAATTCATGACTAAAACACTCATCAGCTTTCAGGGGGTCCATGGGGAAATACAATGTTCCAGCTTGTAAAAAAAAAACAACTCCAGGCAATATCATAATCAAAACTTTGAACACGCGAGATTTGCCTTAGTTGACACCATGTTGAACATTGCTAACTGACCAAGAAAAGATACAAATAAATCTTATATTGTTCTGATTACTTCAGCTCTAATTCTATGATAAGGATTTGAAAACGGATGCTAAGCTTCTTATAATGTTAAAAACAGCACTTTCTAGTCAAGGCAGAGCTTGGAGAAATGTTTTGCCAGCTAATGGAAAAGCATCTCACAGGATCTAAATTAGGAAATCAATGTGTACTTGGCCCTACAAAGTTTCTTCATTTCTCACATAAGTTTTTCATTAGCCCAGATTTTATTTTCCTGAGACTTATTTGATTTTTATGGTCTGGGGTCTTCTCACACATAAAATGGGAAGTGACATAGTCTTGCTTTTGTTGCTGAAATGTGAGCTAAGGTACTTTCTGGTGAGTTTGTCTATGGTGTTGCTTGGATTCTGAAGTCATTTTACTACAATTAACATGCAGTTAACAAACTTTCCAAGCAAGGTGCTTACATCCAGTGCATGAGTCTCTAAAATGGATCAGTTTATGCATTCATGTATGTGATAGAGAATATAAATAGAGTGACACAAATGAAACTCTGTGCAGTAGCCTGAAATGCAGTCAGATGAAACCTCAAAGAGGACAATTTTTATTTTGCCACTTCCCAGGCTCAGGCCAGTTGTCTGTCCTGGTGGGCTGGTATTCAGGTGGATAATCATGGTAATCATGGTTAGCTATAGCAAACACTGCTTTTCCCAAAACTGTGTTTAGAAAATTTGTCTTGGTCGATGTTTGTATTTTTCTTGAAAATGCAAGGACACAATGAAGAAATGATGAGCATCTCTAGCTAACTGATTCAAAGTCTAATCAAACTGTGTGGTTTCTGACATGAAATCTTTAAGGCAGATCCAATCTCCATTGCTGAAGCCTTTAGACAGAATAAACACAATGGAAATCACATTTCAGATAGAAATCCCCGACTTATATATTTATGTCTTTAAACTTGGTGTTTACAAGTATCAGGACACTCTCAGTAGCATGGTCCCTCTCTTTCCACTTCATTTTATCAATCTCTCATTTATCAGCCTGTAATATTAGTTTTCTCCTTGCTTAAATCCTCTAATTTTCTAAGTTTCTTCCACTAAGAAAGCAATCCAGTCTGGGGATTCCTTAGCTCCCTTATATGGAAGCTCATGGGTTCTCCAGAAACCCCAGCATTCATTTGCTACATCTTAGCTTTGGTATCTTAGCTAAACTTGCTGTTTCTTAGCTCAGACAGATCCCTGGCTGTGCAAGTACTTTTCTCATTGCCCAGTCAGTATGAATTCAGGCAGTTTAATTTAACCAATAGTAGGAAAGAGCTAAAAATGTCTGTTTGCACCAGTGCCAGCTGCAAGTGGTGACATTTTCTACTGTCTGGCACTTGTCTGTGTTACAGTGAGCTCAAGGGCACTCTGTGCCCCCTTCCCTGGGACCCTGTGACTCTGATCAAGATAACCCTGGATCCCTCCTTCCTGCCCCAAAGGGGTTGGCGGAGAGCCAGGAAAGCCCACCCTGTCCAAAGTCTATATAGACCCCTGACATTTCCTGTTCGTTCTCTTTTGCCCCACTCTCCACATGGACATCACAGAATAAAGAGAGCTGAAACAACAATCTCAGGGTAAGAGCCTCTTTTGGGAATCTTTGCCATCTCCTGATATTCCTCCCCTCAAAGCCTCGGATCTCTGGGCTAGAATGATAATTCAGGGGGCTGTGTGAGGGGGGGAACGTCATGTAAGTGCCTTTTATTCCACTGTCTCACCTTTTATTCCACTGTCGCGGGTCTAGCCTTTCACCTTCATGGCAAACATCAATGTTAGGACAACCACAGCATTTAAATTGAGACAGATGCCCATTATTGAGCAGAATGTTGTAAGACACACTGAAAACAGATGTGAAGGGGCACCCCCACCAGCAGTGGCAAGACTTAGCTGGAAAGGACAAGCAACCGGGGTCTGACTCAGTAAATGCTTACAGTCCACCCTGCTTTGCATCTCTCATGACCTCAGCTAATCAGTTTGAATTAACACTGCAATGCAGTGCTCACTCTGACAGTCAGTAATCTGAACTCTAGGCAGTAAAAAAAGTGATAGCCCTTTCCCAGCTGAGATTAGTCACTTGGAGTAGGATCCATCCCAACTGATGTAAATGTCTACATCTCAGCTTCCCTCTCTTTGTAGAAAATGAACAGATGTTTTTAAAATTATCTTCATCTCGGTGTCATGGTGACACCTAGAATGGCTCTTGTGATCACACTCCACACCATAAATGTCTACAGTGAAGGAAGATTAATTCGTCCTTGCTAATTTAACACTTTCATATTTTGTTGCACCAATAACTTTATAATAGTGTATTATGATGAAGAGAATAACAATAACTAGATCTGAGTCACAGGTGTAGAATAGGACTTCTGTGGAGACATGGTACGGTTCTGAAAACATGGAGTGTTTTCCCAAGAAGAGAGTGAAGCAAAGAGGAAACTGTAGTAAGGCACAGGAGGGATATTGGAATGCTCCCTGCAAAGGGAGCTATTTCTCAAACTAAGAAGAAGAACAATTAGTACACACACTAATCTATAGCTCTGCAATTCATCTTGCTTAGATCAAGGCATCACTCCAGTTGCCTTGGAAGACTTTGTTGCTGCCAAACTGGGGACACCAGCTGAGCAACTCTGCAGTGAAGACATAACCGTAATAAGTGAGAATTTTTGCTGCTGTAACCACATCCTTTTTTTTTTCTCCATTTTTTATTATCATCTGTCTTGAATCATTTCCTTGTGGGGAACTTCAGCTACCAGTGCTAATGGTCTCACACATAAGAACTGCCATTGATGCCAACACAAAGGAGAACAAAAACTTTTTTGTTAAAATATAAAAATTCCCATCTCTATTTGAAATTTATATTACTGTAACAAAAGTGACCTTTTGCACATGTTTACCTTAAACAGAAAGCTAAAAATGACACATTTGGAACCTCAAGCAATAGCTGTAGTAATGAGGAAAGGTAGAAAAGTAAGGTAAAGTTGACCCTGATACTAGGATTAGCAATGAAACAAAATTGTCACGTGCTGTTTACTTGTTCTATCATCTGAAAGGGTTTGGGAGAGTGAAAAAAAAAAAAAAAAAAAAGGGCTTGTTTAATGTTTGAGTTGCACTCTGCCCCATTTTCGCTCACATACAAGTTTACATAGTTTTTGGTTTACCCGGTTCTTTGTTGGCTCAATTAGGTTTCTGAGAAGCTTGGGTTTTATGAGCCCATGTGGAGGTTGTGTCTAGCAAGAACTTCACAAGACACTCTGCACCATAAACCCATTGCTCTCCTTCATCACATGGTAAAGTACAATGGCCAGCATGAGTTAATCCAGCATCACAGGTTATTTCTCCATAGCATGCCTCTTGCCAAAACAGCCCGTTCTTTACACAAGAAAAGACTAAAGAAGGAAAGAAATGTGTCCTAGCAAACAGTGAGATGAATTCCTGACTGTAAAATTGGAAACAAAAAATGAAATATGAAAACAGAAACTTAAAATATATCTGACTCCAAAGTTCCTTTTTACTTGTTCCAGTATCTTGGCTGCATTGAGTGCAAAGGTCTGGCAGTGTAATGCTTCTCCCTCTCTCTTCCTTTATTTCCCCTTCTTTCTTCAAAGCCTGGCCTCACCTTGGAAAGTTTGCTGAGCTTAAGTTTTCTTTTTCACTGTAGCTTGAGATTCTTCTTGCTTCTTCTCTCTCCCTTAGCTTGGTGCATGTTTGCATTCAGTGTCGAATTATGGAGTGGACTTCCTCTCCTACTGGGAGTTTTTCTCAAGAGTATCTGCCGTTTTCTTTCCTAAGACACTGTCTTCATTTGGAATTCATACTTTCTTCCTGTGACAAAATCTTGGGGTTGTCCTATTTTATAAGTCATTGCTTACATTGAAATTATCTGCTGTACATGGTCTCAATTATTATAACTCATGTCCCTTCTCCTCTTCATGGGCTCAAGGAAACATCCTAGCTAAGTCATCCCTCCCTCAGTCATAAAGAATGGAATGAGATGAAGGAAAGAAAGGAGATGGGGGGAAAAAGGATAAATATGTGTTGCATTTTTCTTTTATTTTTTCCCACATTAATTACATGTTCTATTTCACACTGGCCTCCCAAAAATTTTAAGTAGCAAACACTTATAGGAAGGTGACCATCTGAATTGTCTCATTTATTCTAGTGTGTTTCTTTATGTGAGTAACAGTTCACTGACCTGATGGAGTCAGATTGTGTTGTAGGTGCTCTTCCTGCTAGAAGTCAGGGCTGTGTTTCCTTGAGGTGCAAAAGCTTTCCCTTTCATGTCATTTCATAATCCATACTGTTCACTGTAGAGAGAAAATGTAGTACACGACTTGCCATTCACTCTCACCCCTGCTGCTATGTTACTGGGCAACCCTTTAACTACTCTTGACCTTTTTATTCCTTAGTCCAACCCAAGAGTCCTTTAAGTCAATATAATTAGTGTGTTTTAAGCCTTCTTGTGATCTGCTTCTTTGTGATGCCCGCAGTGTTGTCATGTTTAAGCTTGGGGTATGCTTTGAGACTCTAAAGAGTTAAACTGGGAAGCATATTTCCTAAATCTTACATATGAATGACATGTGCCAGAAAAATTTTGAAACTACTACTAACCATTAGCAAAAACTATGTTCTGCACTGAATTTCCTTACAAACCTGACTGCTTGAGAGGCTATCTCCTGGAGAAAAAAACTCTGTCAGATTGTATACTGCTCGTTCACCATGCATGTTTTATTAATCTGAGGTTCAATTTATTCCTATTTTGGTACTGAAATCAAACACATCTTAGACTTCGGAACTGCATACAAGAAGAAGGATATTGGGAAAAAAATACGAAGTTAAATGACATCCTCAATCATCTGGGAAAGGCTTTTTTTTCTTTAAAATTGAACTCTGAGAGCAATAATGAAGACCAAGAGGCTGCCCACACATGTAACAGAAAAAAAAACCCAACAAAAACCCAAAAGTCATTTTAGTGTGGTTACATTTCATGGATAGATCACCAGTGGCAGTTCAGTTCTCTATCCCTGGCTGAGACAACAAAGGATGTGATTCACTGGAATAAATAAAATACACTAATAAACTATAGATGACTTGAAACTATGTAAAATATGACTGTGCAAGTAAATTCTGTCATCCTTATAACCCCATATACTTGAGCAAGACTTTGTTCTCTCTTTATTTGTTTTTAATCTGTATTTGTACTGTTTCTTATGCTAGTGGTAGCACAAAACTATAAGATTCATCCCATGTAATACCTCTCTAGCATGACAAAAGTTTGCTGGCAGGATGGGAAGAGCTAGTACTGATACACAACTTTGTTTAGTGCGGTGCAGAAATTTCCAGCCTGCTGAAGTGGTGCACAACAGCAGCGGTTGCCAGGTCTGTCAAGGCGGAGGCATTTAGTGGAGCTGCAGACAGATCCTTCAGATAAGTACTTGAATGCAGAAACATCTTGGCTTTCCAACTTCTGCCAGAAACCAGCTGTTTCCAAGGCCTGTTCTCATCCCTGAGAATGTGGGACCAACATCACGAGGCAAAAAGCCTCTGTCAATGAAAAGCTTGCTGAAGTGAAACATGCAATAGGTGAATGTACATTAAGCAGAGAAGATAGGTTTGGATGGGTCCAGTGGGTGGTACCTGGCAGACATGTGAGCAGAATGGTGTAAGGGTAGAGCTGGGTTCCCATCATGTTAGAGATCTGCCATTTCAACTGCTTGTGTGAAAGAAACAACTGAGAGAATATGGAAACGTGTCTCCTAGTGCCCATGCAGGCTACGTCCTGGAAGCTATTGCTTCCTGTCACCAACAGTGGTGTGGCTGGAGTGCAGGATTCATCTCACCTAATTTTAATATCCATAAGTCAGAACTGTGTGAAAATTCCTAATTTAATTTTATGGAGGGCTGGGTCATTGTTTTCCTCAGTTTCTTTCCTGGTGGGTCCATAGCTACAAGTTTTTTTGTGTTTCAGGTCCAAATAAGTTCAAAATCTCAAAATGAAACACAGTCAAAACTGCCAAATTTTATCTGGTTCATTGTCAAAATCATGTGAGAATGTAAAGCATAAATCAGCAAAAGACCACTCAAAACTGTGCTTAAGGTTCCCTCAGAAAGTGTAGTATTCTTATTGAACATGAAATCACATGTATTTTACATAAATTGGAGTAACAGAGACTATGTTCCTTGTGGCTCCATAAACCTCATTTTAGCACTTCATACTTCATCTTATCTGAAAATTGGTCTCATTTCAGTTGTCCAGACTGAATCCAAAATATCACTGAACATGGTGATAATTTGATTATATCATAAGAATCAGCTTCAGAGTTGGATCCACTGGATGAACTGAACAGAAGAGAATGTTTGATGCTTCCAGAACCCTTCTGAAACACAAGTCATCCATCTTCTTTAGACTGGAATATTTAGGAAAAGCAAACATATCAGCAAAAATCCCTGTGCCTTTTTATCTTGCTTCCTCATGAGTGTAGTCTCTGTAGTTTCTGTGCCTCGAGAGGAGTATCCCAAGTCTCTATTTATTTATGTTTATAATTATCTTAGTTTTTACTGTATGTATGTATATATATATATATATATATATATATATATATATATAAAATATATATATTCAAATATATAACTCATTTCATCCTAAAAAATACATGCTTAAAAGATGAAGAATTAATTGTCCTGTGCTTGTATGTGTTCCTGTGAGCATTTCCCTTCCCATTGGCTTCATTGGGAGTCATAATGACCAGCTTACACTACTTAATTCATTTGACACAAGTTATATTGTACATATGATACAGATGTAAACATTACCATTTACAGTTTTCCCTATTAGGAGAATTTATATTTCTACCCAAAACCACTTTTTAGGCCACTTCAGAGCTCCAAGGATAATGCTGGTTATATGTCTGGTTTAAGATTTGTATTTTATAAGCCCAACACTTTTATAGTTTTCAAAAACCCACAGTGAAATAAAATAATAGGGAGAAAATGCTTACATTTTGATAAGCTAGTATTGGGGGTAAAATAGTTATTTTCTCTACTGTTGTGCAATTTTTCTGCAAAAAGAAGTAGCTCAAACACAGAAACACTGGAGTTACTGAGAACATTTAATATGATGACTGATTATTTAAAATATGCTGTGAAACACTTTGGGTTTAGAAATACTTATGCCCTGAAGACTATCATGAAGAATGGCTGCATTCCACAGCAAGAACAGTATTTGGAAAGCTTAGCTCACTCCAACTTACTCACAACGATGATAAATAGCATGTATTGTAGACTGTGTGCACAGTTTTTATGCAGGTGTTTCACCACTGGGGTGAGGGGGGTGAGGTGGGTTTTTTTAATTAAACAATATTCCTGATCACTTCCCTCCCACCCCCTCTAAGAACATATAGAAAAATTATTTCACTATTTCAGCTCCAAAACGACAAATAGTACAACTGTTGCATTATCTCTGCAACAGGGATGGAAATCTTGATTTCCAGTATGTTCTAAGTACACTGCTCTGTAATGAAACAAGGAACTCTCCAGAATGTCTTTGACCTCGATGTTCATAGTGCTAACCCAGCTAGCCTGTGCTGCCCTTTGCCTATTGCATTGTGTGGGAGGGAGCAAAACCAGGTCAGATTGAAGCTTCCGGGTTCTTACATTTACCAGGAACAAAAACAAGGAGCAATTTCTTGCTGACACCTTTCCTGGAGAAAACTGGTTACATTATCATTACTAAGACAAAAGGGTCCTGCAATACTGACCTTGACAGGAGCAGCTTTGGAGGTTACAGACATGAATGAAAGACCATGAACTCTTCCCCCTTCTTTTCCTCCTCCAAAATACAATTCATTTATTCAGGAAGTAACACAATTTATTTATCAGGAAGCAATGATGGAGAAGAGTATGGCTGGGTTATCTCTGTCACCCCATCTTCTCTTAAAGCCTGAACATTATTTGCTCATCTGTTTAGACACTGTTTTTCCTACTCACCATTGCAAGTTATCAGAATCATTTATCCATAGTTATTAGGTCTAATTCAAAGGAATACACAGACCAGGTCTAGGACATAAAGTCAAGTATGAAAGGATCTGCCATGAATTCTACAAAATTCTGACAAATATTTTACCCAGACTGACTGTCACTGACCTACATTACAGATGGGACATCATCAGGGGTTGACATGTTGGGTATTTGTCTCACTATGATGGTTTGGGGACAAAGGAGTAAAGAGAACTTCATCAACATGATTTTTGTACCAGAGGTGACAATGATCTCTGGTCATCTTATTTACTGGCATAGATATAGTCAAAGTGCTTTATATGAAATATGTTTCTCATAACACTGCAAGAATCTAAAAGGGTTCAAGAAGATACACAGTTTTTATAGATGCACACAGCCTAATACATTTCTCAGAAACTAAATATTTCATTATAAATTTACCAGCATGAACAAAATCACTTCCTCAGAAATATGTCGAAATTCTGAAATCACTGTTTATTTGTCAGGAAGGAGTAAAACTTAGAGAGCACAAGATGCAATATTTTTGGCAATGTAAAATAAGTGTTGCAAAATTGAAGGTGCTGCAAATGTTTTCCTATAATTTTGTCCCATGCTATGCATTTTGTCAGAAATATTTCATTGAGGTGAAACACAATTTTTTTCTCACAACTCACACAGCAAGAAATAATGCAGTAAAAAACCCCCCCTTAGTTTTGTCCTGTTTTTCATGCCTTTAAATTCTACTGAGCTAACTGCATTTATCTTAGGAATGTAGTCAACAGAGAATTTTTTCATATGAATATGCAATATATTTAAGAGGCTCTTCTGCTTATTTTTATTATTTTCTCAAACTGCAAGTATGGGAATTGTGCACAGTTATATGTAAAACAGAGAGATTTTGTCAGAAGCAATTTGGTTATAGATTATTTCTGCTTTGTTTTGTTTCATTTTTCATCCACTAAAGCCATTAGCACTTAATAATACAGTGGAATTCACTGATTTCCCCAGGCAAGGAAAGATTGTAGGCACAAAAATGTTGGGAAAGGGGGGATCTTAAATGAGGGTCTCTAACCTCAGAAATTATGCTCTCAAAAACCAATTTACAAGATAGAAGTGATTTTTCTCCTCAACACTTTAGGAAGACAGTACTTCTTTGGAAAGGGATTTCTTACTTACCTCTTGGCTCATTTTCTTGGATCTGGCTATAGGCACTTTTGTGCAGCAGAGGGTAGGGCTTAAGCCACAGTGCCTGTTCCTACCTTCCCTCTTCTCCACACTTCTAGACTGGGCAGTTGCTACTTTATGTTCTGGTTTTTGAGACCCCTACTATCACAAGGTAAAGCCCGCATAGAAAAGGGGTTGGGAGTTCCACTCACCTGCACAGCACTTGGAAACTTCCAAAGCTGCAAGGCACTGTGCTATGGAGTGCAACACTTTCTTATCCATTGACTTATTGTAGGATAAAAAAAACCCTCCACCAAATAAACAATGTCAGAACCTCCACAAATTAGATTAGGTTTGCAGCCTGCACATCCTATATGAAAAAAAAAAAAAAATAACCATCACAAAACTGATTAGTAAAATAAAACTCTGAATAACTTAATTCACAAAAACAATACAGAATATGCTTTGCTTACTGTAAGGAGTTCTTAAATTCTCTTCTGTTCAGTACTTTTGATGCGATGACAAGAGCTTCCAGAGAATATACCTGTAGCAGTGCTGACCTTTCCAATATCAAGCAAACTAATCTACAAGTGCATCATGGCTTAAAATATGATTGTTCACCAAAAAGCTGTCACTGAAAAGAATTCCACAGATTACATGCAGAATAAGACCTGGTCAACATAAATAAGATTAAAACAGCCTGGTCCTTTATGAACCCACATAATAAAAATAATAAAAATAATAAATATAATAAAAATATGTGGAGTGACCAGACTATATTTCTGCTTTTCTTCATCCACAAACCATTTTGACCACCCCTTGTGCAATGTATAAAGGAAACACAACTAACTTAGGACTCAAAACTGTCTATTTATTCTTCAGAGCTGAAGATGAGATATGGGTTATGGTAGGACATAATATATATGCCAGTTGAGTTACAGTCTGTACAGAATACAACTGAAGAACTCAACTGAGTCTGAAATAGGATTAAAACTGGAATATGTTTATTAGGAAGAGAAGTTTTAACTGCTAAACACAAGTGCTATGTCTCTGTGACTGACCTAATAAGTATGCATAGAATCTTTCTAACTGTTTGGAGATTGGTGGGTTGCTCTTTAGGTCACTAATATTTATACATTATACATGCTTCAGCTAGATAAATAATGATACTTGATAGACTTCAGGAAAGATACTGGGAAAAAATTCATCCCATTCCAAATAACTACAGCCAAAAATCCTTCAAGAAATTAGCAAAGTAGAATAACATGGTGTGCAACATACTGGGGTATTTATTTATTTTGTTAGTTGGATTGGGTAATACAACCCCCTAATAGATAAGGTGATTACAAAACAGGAACAGCAGCCAAAGTCCTGGCACAAATTACTAAAATCCCCACCTCACTTTTGTCAAGATCAGCATCATTCCCAAGCCAAATTTCATAAAAAGGATACACTTCTTGAAAACAGCAATGAGAAAGGGATCACTGGAGACTTAGAATCTGGCAAGCAAGTTCTGGGAAATTCTTTTGAAAAAGTGACTAAACTAGAAGTTGAGAGAGGCCTTCCTGAGCTTCTAAGGGGATCTGTATCCTGGACACAATACATTCATCGAGAAAATCTGTTTTTGTGTCAGTCAATCATTTTCCAAAATTCAGAAATTACAAGAGGATCTTAAATTTTTGGTATATAAAAAGCCAAGACAAAAATAAAATCACTCAAAAGAAAGAAAAGCCCAATGAAACAAAAAAACCCAAACCAAGAACAAAACCACAATTGTTTTTTTCATTATCTAAGTTATTCTCTATGGATTTTTAGTTGATCATATTAAAACTGTTCATGAATCATGAATGATCAGATGCCATTGACATTGTGGCATTAAGCACACACTAAATTGCATAGTATATTATTAGTTGGGACAATCTGTATAGATTATTTCATTCTGATACCAAATACATTGTTTTGTTCTCCTAGACTGCCTTTACCAAAAACGCAGTCTCATAACTCCCTTTTCACTTAAGAAAAGGAAATTGCATGTTTTTCTACCTCGTCACGAGGATATCTATTATAAATTACATCATAACAATCATTACTAAACATTTAAAAGGAAAAAAATCTGTTGTATAAACTATTTTGTTCAAGACATACATAAACTGCCCTAGAAATGGTAAAATTTGTAAAAAGCTTATGACAATCAAACAGTTGCCATGTCGATGAGCATTTACAGCACAAAAATACTAATATTGTAATAGAACTGCAATGTTGATTCTTCCACTCAGACCAGAATAAAAAATTGAATGCTTGTGTCCAAGTACCTCTGTAATTCTTATGCTACTTAATAGTGAAAACTATTTGACCTTGTCATCATTTGATTTCAAAGGCTGGTGATCTCTTTACCTTTCAGGAAATGTTTCTCAGCCCTTAGAAGTCACTCTGCATATTGGACAAAGCTGCCTAGTTACACATTTTAAGTCTGGAAGAGTGGCAGTCAGTGGAATGATGAAAAGAAATGATCTGTGACTAAATAGTGCTTATATTTCTCATACAATGTTCTATGAGATTTGTATAATACAGTTTAAAACCATCTGATTTTCTTCATTCTGAAGTTTATTATCTTGTTCACTTATTCACAGAAGTGCAAAATATATCAAAGAATTGATGATAGATTGTCCAGTCATAAACAAAACTCTTATCTGAGAACAAATCATGGCAAACTGGGAGGAGTGGGAAAAGATTTCATTTAGTGATAAACATTAATTCTTAAATAACTGACTTTTAGACTGACTTCATCAAACAAAACTATGCTTACCACTTTTTCTTTCTTTTCAGGAAATTTTAAGGATTATAGAAAACTGAAATTTGATTAAAGGTAATATATGAGAAATACATAGCATTGAAAGTTTCAGTAAAATATGTTATATCTTAAGAGTCATATGCTAGGAACAGGCTTAATGTTTTGGTTTTAGATGCACCTCCTTTTCATTTTTTTAAAGCTTTTATGTCTATTCCTACCTCACATGTAGGTGTAGAAAAAAATTATCCTGTATATAAAGGTAAAAATATATTGCAGACACTCAATAAATTTTGAATTTAAGCTTCATGCTAAAATTAATTTCAAATGTAAATTTAAGGGGTTTTATAAACAAGTTTCAGAATGCAAAGATAAAGTAGAATGTCATTGTGGACATACAAGTAGCATTTTATTTAGTAAGATGAAATTAATGATCTCCGAATTGTATATTGGAACACACTTATCAAGGTAAACTTGAGAAAAAATATACTTGGTATGCCAAGGATTTTTTTTTTCCTGAACACTATTTTAGAAAAAGCACTGCCCACCTATTTTTTAATATGACTCTGCCTTTTTTCTTTTTTTTTCAGTCCAAAGAAGATAGAAAATATTTGGTGGGCTATATCAAGGAAACCAAGTCTCTTTTATATTCAGAGGCATAAAGACATCCTGCTCTTTGCTCAGCTTTAATCAGGCTTCTCTGAAGTAGGTTATGAACTTACTAAATGGGTTTTTTTTGGCCTGCATGTGAAGCAAATAATTTCCCAAAAAGAAAATAAGGGATCAGGTATTCCCTGCTAAAGCACTCCTAGCTTATTTCATTTAGTCTGGTCCTTAGCAGGCAGAAGGGTGCAGGTTTCCAGTCCATGAAATTCTCAGAAGATTGCAGACAACACCACTTGCCTGAACTGTGACAGTAATGAACAATCCCACAGCACAAAATTGCATCCCCAATCAGTTGTAGATTAGCAGAAATGTAAATACCTTATTCAAAACTCTCCCAAACAGGCACAAAAATCTAGATAGTCATTTCCCACTGGTTGTAAATCAGCTGTCTAAATGCCATCTTAACTCTGGGCTGTGAAGACCATTGTAAAAACAAAAAAAACTGTTTTACTGAAATTCATGTGAAAACTGTACTGCCTTGTAAAAGCAAATCCTTCTTCACTGCATAGCTGAATCTCTGATTAACTTGAGCTCAATAAAATCAATGATATAGTCTTTGCAAGAAATTTTTCTTAATCTACAGACGGGTCTTTTGTGTCTATATGTGCATGTGCACATGTATGTACAACAATGTTTCACCTGAAACTTAGAATTAATATGTACAACATATTCTTAAGAGCTCATCATGTGAAATTAAAGATCTGATAAACTAAAGATATTTACTTTCAGGGGCTGTCTATTGGAATAAATTCAGCAGTGGTGTCCAGTAGGGAATATGCCAGTAAGAACTTGGACATAGTCATCACATAAAGAACACCAAATAAACATGGGCTACTGAAAGTGAGTAGAGATCAAAAAATCAGTCTAAAATGCCTAATGGATATTAAATACTTTAGCCTGGCACTTAACCAAGAGGACTAGAAGAGCAAATGCCAACTATTAAAATAGAAGCATTACTTTTACATCACATTTATTACACATCCATATTTTCCTGTGTGCTGTTGCCATCACTCTGACCTGTCATGATAACTTTTTTCTGGCTCTTCCTCTATTTCTGTTGATCCAAGGAGCTCATTCAATACCCACTAATAGAAGCAAGGGAAATCTTTCCATGACTTCAGTGCACTCTGGATCAGATCTCACATTTTCTTAAACTTTCACATCCTTTGAGACCCCAGCTCTCACATTTTACCTTAGACAATATTGTCTTCACAAATGGATATTTTTTTACTATGAAAATCAGTCTTTCCTTCTTGTTGAGGAAAGTGATGCCAGCCCCACTATTTATATCACATTTAGCAAACCCACAGGAGTTAAGCAAATCTGGAACCCTCCAGGAGATTGACTGCCTTGATGAGTGTAGCATAAGTCACCCAGGCTGAGGCCATTCACTCAGTTATTTCCGTGTGTAAATATTAAGTTACAATATACTGTAATGGAACTAACAGTGCCTGCCCCAAGTCAGGTGCAACGAATGAGTCTGGTTCAGTACCAATATTACACATGCACAGCACCCTTTGCTTACACATGGACATGCATTATCTCAGACACTGAGACCAGGTTCTCTGCAGTTTCACATCCCTGAGACACCACTGTTTTCTTTTGTTGTAGTCTAGCTCTTACCCCGTAGCAGAAATTGCTCCCAGCCTGAGATTTCTTGACTCCATCTTTGCTGGAGAAGGGATGGGACACAGGACCCACACTTGGAGAAGGGTGCCTGTTACTGCTGAAATGGCTGACTCTTCTGAGCTTAAAACCAGATCTGCCCTCCCTTAACAGTCCTCTTCTCAGTTTGGAAGATTACTAGCCAAACATGTGGTTGCATTTTGGGGTTTTGGACCATGAGAGGAGGGGGATGGTGAGACAAATTATTTAGTACAAGAGGCACCTTACAAAGTTTTGTTTCACATGGGCCACTTGTTTCTGTGGGCTGTCTTTGTACAGAACACACAAAACTTCTGTGCCATCTAGTTGTATGTTCCACCCGCCCCAGATTCTTCAATCTGGCCAAAACAAAAAGGACATTATACCTTAAATCATAACTTTTTGTGAATTTGCTACTAAAATACCAGTTAATTTCCCAATTCAAAATAATTAACCAAACTGCTAACAGGAGCTGTTTCTCCACATGAAAAGCCCTGATTTACTTGGGGTTTTTTGGTTGGTTTTTTTTTTTTTTTGTTTTTATTTTGTTGTTTTTTTTTTTTAATGTACACAGAGGCACCAGAATTTTGTGTCTAAAAAACTTCCATGCTTTCATTATAAAAATATTTTTTTTCACATTATAACTATGTGAAGAAAGCTTCTGAAACTTCTTTATGTCTAATTCATCTAATTTGATGCTGCCTTCTAGTAAGTTACAATTATTATTTTCCCTGAGCTCGTTGGTTCAGTCATCATTCATCAGTTTTCAGACTAAAAGGAGTTTTTACAGCTGGGTCATAAACCAAATCAATGGAAATGTTGATGCAGTATTAACTATATCAGTCCTAACAGGTGTCTCTATAATAGCCCTTGTAAAAGAAACACCTCTATGCAGCTCACCAGCAGGCTCCAAGGAGTGTGCAGAAGGAGGGAGCAGGGAATAATGAGTAATTAGGGTTTTCACTACCCAGAAAGATAGGTTCTTTCAATACTTGTCCATTAAAAGTCACACGTGTAAGCATTGTGGTAATACAGGTCTCAGCTGCACACTTCCAGTAAACTCATGACGAAATATTAAAAACCCCAAAGAGGAATGGTTAATCTTCCAATTAACTCACTCATTGTATGCAACCCCATGAGCTCTGCCACATATTTACATGCAGGTGTCCCTGTAAGGGATTTTTAGAAAGGAAAATGGTGTCTGTCGGAGTGATTGATAAGAAAATATGCCACTGATCTGACATATTTGTTGTTTAAATCACAGTTTAGGAAATGTCTTTGCACTAGGTGTTGGAAGGCCAAGCTGAGAATTTCCTGGAGAGGTAACCAAGAGTCTGCTGCAGAAAGCACCACCACAGCCCTTGGAGGTGCCTCAGGACAAGAGCCTGTCACTAGGAGTCTTTCTGGGGTGCACTCCTGTACACAAAATACACTCCTCTATAAAGCTGGTATTGTGGTGCTATGTGGTTAATAACTTTTTTGCACTTTCCTACCACTTAAGATCTCCCTCTGATTAATGAAACTCCATCTATGTCACATGAATTACCCCTTGCCATTTCTCATTCCTTCCTGCAACCCTGCAGAGAGTAGCATCTTCCTTATGTTTTGGACAACTGTACATCTGCATAAGCTAGAAGGATGTTAGTCAAAGCCACTGATTTCCCCTAGAGAAAGATGAGGCACCTCCAGAGGTGATTAGTCAAGCTTTTTATTAACTTTTGTATGAGTCACAATGGACTTAAAGTTATGAATAATTGAGTTTCTAATGACACGATAACCAGTAGCAAAAAGAAGGACTGCAGTGTGCAGAACACCTGCTCCTGGTCAAAACCCAGGAGACTTTGCATAAGAGAATTTAAAAATTCAGGAACATATTTTCATTTGTTAGATTGCATCTGTGTAGCACAAAATACAACAATTTGTCCTAACCTACAGAAAGCAACTTTACCTTTGAAATATTAAACATATTTATTGTGAAACACAGAAAACATGAGTGTTCTGTCAGCATGGTGGTTTTTCTAAGGAGCCTGCACATCCCTGTGATGACAGCACCTCACAGGACTGGGTGAGGCACAAGGACCCCTCCCCAAGTGTCACACACCAAACATCTCCTGAAGCTTCCAAGCAGACAAAAGCCCTTGTTCCTTACTGCAGTCTCCTCCATTGTGCCTCACAGTGGCAATGTCCAACCCTCAGAAGCACCATATTTGCTGACTCCTTTTGAGTCTTCATTCCTCTTGGAAAAAAAATGACAAGTAAGAAAGTGTCAAAAGGCCACACATGATAGGAAACCTTTTCTCTCTCAGTGAATGAATTTCACTTCATTATAGGGGCCAGCCAATATTTGCCCCTTACTTGGGAACATTTACAGTTCCTAGAGATTTTTTCCCAAGGCCTGCAATGTCTCTGAAGACCACTACATAGAAGTTCTCCTCTGTACATTAATATGATATTGCACAATAAGTTTAGAAACTGAATTAATTAAATGTTTTGAGCAAAAAGAATAAAGTTTCCTCATCAGAGATTCCTGGACAGCTTGATTCTTTGCTGGTGTCATGCCTGGGATTAGCCTAGGAAGGAAAGAAGAGGGAGGGAGGAGACAAGAAGCACAGCACAATAAGTTGCTGGAGAGTCTGTTGAGAGCTATTAAACCTGGATGAAAACATGACTTCCAGAGGGACAGAAAGGAATAAAACTCCTTCTTCTTCATGAAAAACAGATAAAGAACTCTCTTTTCCTACTATTGGTATAGTCCAGCACAAAGTCCCTTCTGACATCATTAGCACAGCTAGAGCTCCCTCTTCTGATTCACTCCCTCCTCCTCTTTGGGGTGTGGACCTCAATATTCTCATGAGCAATGGCAGGAGCACCCAGCTGAAGCCTCCACCACTGAGGTGATATGTTCCATATCCCATCTGTCAGCATCAGACTGTGATTCCCAGAGACATAAAACTGAGGGGTGCAAAATCTGGAACTGCATATAAGCGGTTTAACCCAATAGGCTTCTTTAGACATGCTCCACATATTTGTGTAGCAGGCTAGAACCAAAGGTAGGACTATCATCTCCAGAGTAGAACTACCATTTGGAGGTAGTTACCAACTCAGGCTGCCTTAAAGTAAAAAGCTGAGGTTGGTGTGTGTCTCTCTTCTAATCCTTGTGCAAGATTGAGGTTTCTTTGAGGTCCTGAATCAAAGATGTCCAAAGAAATGTGCGTTAAAGTTTTTTATTTTTCTGTAATAGTAGCAAGATCCTACACAAATTCCAAAACAGAATAATTTGGCAGTCTCTCACAGCTAAAAATATTATTTTCTTTCAGTAAGAAAAAAAATTAAGTACTACTTGACGTTCATATTTTTATCATCTTGACATTATAAAACCCAAAGGAAAGACTAGCAATTCCCTTTTTGTGCTGCCAGCATTGGTCTGCCTTTGATTTCCACTATGCTATGCCTAAATGTGCAAGTGCTCTTTGGAGAGGCCTGATAAAAAACACGAAGCATGAGGAGTCTGTTCTTCACCATTTCTTTGGAGGGTGAACTCAAAATGGGGAGTCACACACTTCTTAATGAGACATTCTGTTTCCAAGCCATGTTCATGTAGAATTAGCTCAGACTCTCTAAAATAAGAAGTCAATTCTAAGGAAGAAACATTCCCCACTGTTTAATCCCCTCTAGCACCACATCTGAAATCCAGCCAAGTATCACATGTGTACAGTGCTCAGTATATACAGAATGTGCATGAAGTCAGCAAAACACAATTGCAGGACTTCTATTGAGAAAAAAACAGGACTGACCTTTTGACAGAGAAAATGCTTCTTTCTCACCCAGTTACTTCAAACTGGCTTTATATTTCATCAAGCATTCTGCTTGCCTTTTCATTTTCTTTTTCTTCTTTTTTTTTTTTTTTAATTACTATGTAAAAATTTTTCCTGATCATCCAAAACCTGTGGGAATAATCACAATGTTCATAATCCTTCCCCTGCAACCTTCCTTCTGCTCCATCCCTTTCTTTTTTTAGCGTGTTGGCAGCCCTGATCAATGTTGATTCATTGAAGAGAACACAATCTGCAAACTCTTCGGTAACACTAGACAAGCTGCTACTACAAGCAGCTGCAGTTGCAGTTCGCATCTCACTGGGGGTTTTTCAGAAAACCCACCCACAACACACAAGGGGAATTCTCCCGGACAAGCTGCAGGTGCTATGGATATTTTCATTTAATATTCATTCTTGCAATTCAGCACATTTGTAATCCATGTGGTAAACTGTTACTTACATTTCTCCCAATGGACCACAACCAGATGTCGAAAATAAGAAGTCCGGTGGAGATATCGCTTCTTCCCCTCTTGGTTGTGCATTTCAATGGGCTTAAAACAAATCTGTTTTCTCAGGATAAAAGAATGTGCTTTTATACTTAAAGACACTTTTGTTGACATTACAAACTAATAAATATACCCAGAAATGACAGGTATCCTGTAGATTTTGAAGTGCTTTGATTGGATGAGGGTTCTTTGGTTTATAAGAGAAAATGTACTCTTTTTACACGGCATCACTATCAAATTGTTAGCTAAAAGGCCAAAAAAAGGATCACAGTGGAACACCACATGAATTCATAGACTGATTCTGTATATATCACAATATTTTCCCAGAAGGTTTAATTTTACCAGTGTCAGGAGATGTTTGCTAATATGTTTTGTTTATTTGTAAACTTTTCTATTATACTCACCACCACAGTGCTTTTGTGTTCTGAAATCATGACAGAGTTATTAATTTTTGAGAAAAAAAAAATATTCGAGGTTTTGTATTTAAATATATAACACAGATTGGTTAGCTCTTTTTGTTTATTTGTTTATTTGTTTGTATTTTTTAAAACACAAAAGAAAAACACATCATTTTTATCTGATGCAATTTCAGAAGTAATCCCTCACAATGCACATCAAATGATAGCAAAGAATCTGCTGTTGTCTTTGTTCTTCTGTACTCTGCTCATTCCTAACACCTCTAAGTACATTCCAGCAGTACTTGAAATAGTATTAAAATTTTTCTCTAGCAACTCCTCCACAGAGAAATAGGGGGGAAGGACAATCCCCTAAAGCTTCAGGTACAAAACTGTTCATGTTTTTATAGATTTTTGGGGTAAAAATGTTATTCCGCAAAGGAATGTCCCCAGCTTCCTGACTTATGCATGTATCTCCAAACTCATAAACACTGCCAGGACAGTAGATACACAGAAGAAAATAGATGGTTCTTTCCATGGACACCTTTAAATTTTGAAAATATTTTAATCTTTTTCTCTGTGTGGACACCATTTTTTTTTTCCAAACTGCATATTTTCCTGTTCCTAAGGGCCTTAGATAAAACAGTGTTCCATATGGCTGAAGGATGTACAATTTTATGGAAATAGATAACTGTTGTCCTAAAAATTTGTCAACAATTCAATTTCATTGTACAAACTCATATTCTTCCTGGCACTTCTGAGTCTGAAAAAGAACAGCATCTTTATTGAATCTCCCTGAAAATATAGTTTGAATTAATATAAAATCTGGTGAATGAGGACACCACACTGGTGCATTTAATTGGTTTATTAGGGCCCCCAAAACTGGTTTCTTTTGCATCTGTCTCTCCAAAGTCAAGAATTCCAGCATAAGCTTAGGTCATGATTAGATTAGTGACCTCATCCCAGTCTCATGTTGCAGACACTGGCTGTGACCTCCAGTTTCAGGGCACATGGGGTGAAATCCTAGCTAGGCTGAAGGCAGAGGGGCCCAGGCTGGTTTTCTCCTCACATTCTTGAGTCCTTCAGGCTTTGCAGCTGTGCTGCAAAAGGGGACATGGCTGCAGAATCCCAAAGGTAAATTGATTGTCCATTCTATATGTGAAACTGATCACATAGAAGAGGTTTACTTCTGTTGATTAGGACTAAAAGAAACGAAAACAGGGGAAAAGATTAAAACACATCTAAAGGATTTCTTGAAAATGTTTAGAAGAAAAGGGTGCTTGCCTCAGAGAAGATGGTATGTGAAGACAATGGACCCACTATGCAGGGTACCAGAGTAAATCCTATAATTGTGCAGCTACCAAAGATATGCAAGAAATAACATGAGTAAGTATATGGCATATGCTTGAAATCCTACCTTGCCAGGGCTACCATGGCTTCTTCATGAGAATTACAGATTTGTGTGCTGAGGTGGGAGAGAGCTGAAAAAGCTCAAGGGCCCAAAGCACTGCTTTTTCCATATGCCTTACCATTACTGAAACACCTGAGCTAAATAACCTATGTTAAGCTGCTGTAAAAAAAAAAATTCAATAGCTCTCATTATAGCCAGAATTTCTCATTTCCTACTTGTGGTGGGATGCTGGTTGCACCCTGGGTTGCTGTCTGGAGCATATAATGACAGTGGTTCAGGGCCCTTTAAAGGTATTCTCTTTTTACAATGCCAACAAGGTAGTGGCAGTAAAAAAGAGAAGGGGGGGAAATCGAGCCCATAACAATACTGGTGAATGAGAAGCACGTGTGCTGACAGAGGAGTGAGTTCTGCAGGAGCTGCAGAGAGTTAGTTAAATCCGGATGGCCGATGGCTTCAGAGATGTGACAGCAAGTAAGGAAGGCTAGTGGGAAGGTGACAGGAGACACCAGAACAAAATCCACTTATTAAAATAAGGGTGTTTTTACATGTGACCATGACATGATATGACATGACCATGATATTTTTAGAAGTGTTTCCAAGGGAAGACAAATGTGAAAAGGCAATGGCAAAACAGTTTCTAGACTCTGGATTCCATGGAGCTACGTAAAGGGATAAGCATTCAAAAGTGCTTAATTTACATTTCATTTTCAAAAATTATGTCTAACAGTTAAGATGTTATCTAATACTATGTTTCAATGCCCAAATCTCTTTTAAAAATAGTAATTCAATGTCAGGCCATTTAAATGGTTTGAATACTATATACCTATATACTACTATACTACACAATATATTGCGTTATCTTTGTCTTCAATTAAACCAAGCTTCTGTTAATTCTAGTAAGCAAGTAAAACTAAGTAGAGTTTATTATTTAAATAATTTTAATGGAAATAATAAAAGAATATTTGTTTCAGCAATATAAGTCATATGAAACACAAGATAATTTGCACTCATACAGATTTCAGATAGTGATTTTTTATTTTAAATCATGAAATAGCCATATATAGACTACACAAGTGGTCAAGATGAGATATGAAGCTGTTGCCTTGGTTTGTCTCATTTCTGTGGTCAAGAAAAATGAAAATTCAGAGCAAATGTGGAAAATAAAAGGTAAGAACTCAAGGTATTGTTTTCACTTTGTATATACCTAGAGTTTCTTGTTCTGATTATTATAGGGAGGAATAATTCACAGAAAAGGTGCTTGAAAGACAATCCAAAATCTAATTCAATATATGCCTGGATACTTCCCATTTTATGTGAAACAATACAAAATGCCACTACTTTAGTTAGCTTAGATAAAATTTTTGTGGAAAACTAATCTTCACAGTACGTCTCTAGTCCATACTTTAAGCTTTTCCTTACTTCTTTCTCTTACTCTGCCCCCTCTTTTTTTCAATTGCCTTTTCAATGCAACTGCTTCCCAAACTTCATTTTCTTCATTCATGAATCCAGAGGAAGAACTTTTCAAACCAAAATCAGAAATAACACTCAGATTTCTCTAGATCCCTGTTCAATGTTATCCAAAGGATGTTCGTGCCCTCTTGGCAAAATATTATAGTGTTAATGTCTGCTTGGCAGTCCTTACTTTCAGTTATCAATATGAGACTTTGGGCTGAAAATTTTAGACTATTGGTTTTTTTGGGGGTTTTTTTGAGTTTTAAACTTTCTTGGTGAAGTTCATCATTTATTCACTCAATCACAGAATCTTAAAATAAACTGAGTTGGAAGGGACCCACCAGGAACATTGAGTCCAATTCCTGTCTCTGCACAGGACAGAAACAACAACCACACCACCTGCCTGAGAGCATTGTCCAAGTGCTCCTTGAGCTCAGTCAGGCTGGTTCTGTGACCACTTCCCTGGGGAGCTGTTCCAGTGCCCAGCCACCCTCTGGGTGAAAAACCTTTTCCTGATATCCAACCTACACTTGCCCTGGCACAGCTTCAGGCCATTCCCTCAGGTCCTGTCACTGTCACAGAGCAGAGATCGGTGCCTGCCCCTCTCTTCCCCTCACAAGGAGCTGTACCTGCAGTGAGGTTGGCCTCAGGCTCCTCCAGGCTGAACAGACCAAGTGACCTCAGCCACTCCTCACACGTCTTCCCCTCAGAGCCCTTCACCATCTTTGCTGCTCTTCCTTGGACACTCTGCAATAGTTTAATGTCCTTTTCACATTGTGGCACCCAAAACTGCCCCAGCACTGGAGGTGAGGCTGCCCCAGAGCAGAGCAGAGCAGGACAATCCCTCCCTTGCCCGGCTGGCGATGATGTCCCTGATGTCCCCAGGACAGGGATGGCCCTCCTGGCTGCCAGGGCACTGCTGGCTCATGTTCAACTTGCCAGCAACCAGTGTAATAAGTAAATCTTAGGCATATTAGAGGAATTACAGAATGTTCTCTCATTGTAGAAATTTAGCAGGTAGTCTCAACAAAGCTTGTTTTGATCTTCTTCTATGCTTTCTTCATTTCTAAGATTCTTCTTCAATGTAAAACACACCTTAAAAGCTGAAATTTCTGGACTTTTAAAACTAACAATAGAATTTATAATTTCTTTTTCCATACAGAATTCCACTGACTTCTCCTGTGACAGCATTTGAAAGCAAAACCTCCTTGATTTACATTACATTTAAAGACCTTTGCTCCTGTGGGAGTTTTGAGCTAAATAGAGTCCATCAACACTTCTCAAAACTTCTTGCTTTTCAGATTTCCCCTTGCTTAGTAATGCTAGAAAGTAAGTGGTTCCAATTAAATTTAAATGTCAGTTCTTTGTTTGCCCATAATGATGAAGGATTCAGACAAGTTCATAACTAATAAAATTTAAATATCGTTTTGATCTTGTATAAAAAATTATCATTACTCAGTTTAGATCCTATGAAACTCCCAACACATATGGCAGAAAAGTTAGTTCTTAATTGTCAAGTCTCTGTGCACTTCAGAACATGTATGGATGTCCAAACCTACTCCATTGAAATTCCACATGAATAGAGCTTTCAGAAAGTGAATGGATCACATCTGAGAGAGCTCAATTTCAAGGGCATGGAGAACTTTGCAAGCTGAAGCCAAAAGATATGATTCATATCAGATAAAGTATGCACTGCTTCTGCAAATGTAACCCTTGGGGATACCTAATATTGCTTATGAGGAGATGGGAGTCCAAGGAATAAGGTCAGAAGAATTTTGTAACTAGGGAAAAAGATTTTAAAATATCAAGAGAAAGCTGTCAGTGGGAAAAGGTTTCACAGCTCTCAACAAAAAGTCAAAATATGCTTCTTGGAACTTGTTAGTATATATATTTTTAACTCCCATTTGGATTGTCCGGGAAAAACTCAGTCTCAAAATGCGCTGAGACATTCTTCATAATTGTCTGAAGGTGAGGGTGGCCTACAAAGTGTTTCAATTATCAAAGAAAATATACCAGCACATTTTACTTCAGCACACGTGGGCTTTAGCTCAGCAGAGCTCTTGATTTGGTGTATGAGCTATAAGTGATTCCTTCACTAAGATCTCATTGGAAGAAAGGAAAAGCAGCGAGACTACTTAGTCGATGAGTTACCCAAATGCTGTAAACTGCTGGCTGTGTCACAATTTTTAATCAGACTGAAGGTTTTTTGATATGGCTTCACATTTCTACAGTAATGCTGGAAATCCTCAAGTCCCATTGAGGATAGAAAAATATATGGGAACTGCTTTTCTTTCTGCAACTTCATTTTCCTCTGTGCAAGTAAAGCTTACCATTTGAAGCACAGGGGAATAAAAAGACCTGTTAAAGAGTTACTCTTGTTTTGTCTTAGAAGAAGGTGGAACAATACTCTGACTAAACAATGGATCAATTTTCCAGAGACAAAAAGATGGCAGTCTAGAGTTAAAAGCAAAATTTGTAACTAGAAAAACAAAAAATGAGTGCACTTATGCCAGATATAGCTGCATGTCCAAATAATGTGATTTCATAAGCATTAGTTAAAGGCATTAAATTAACTGACATTCTTAAAAATGAAGGAGATTCCCGAGGATTAGGAAGTGGCAAATACAACTCCATTAGTTTAAAAAGGGTCAAGAGATTAAAGACCAAGAAACTGAGACCAGGGAGTTTAACATCTGTTGAAGGGAAATCTTGGAAACCTTAAACTATGCAGTAGGAAGAACACCTGGGAAAGTGGTTTTGTTAAGCAATGTGGAATCAAGCCGTTTGTATTTAACTATAAATGCCAGTAACTAATAGACCTGATCTGTTGGAGTTACTTGAAAATAGCACTCTTGTGATAAGAGAACTTATTAGCTGTACATAGCAGCAGTCAGGGATACACTTGAATGTATAAAAGAAAGATAAGGCAATAGGCTGAAATCCATGACAGATAGTAATGATATTTAAAAATGTGGAAGAGAGGTTGGGATCTTTTTAAAATTATAAAAGGTTTCAAATGGGAATAACTGAGTGGTCAGTTTGGGTTCTCTATAATACATAATATGGATGCAAATATTGTGAGTCTAAAGCTACTGAAAGTAATATTTATGCATAAAGTAAATTTTGGGATTGTAAAGTTTTGTTTGTTTATGCATTGTACAATTATACCATCACTGACTTTAAAAAATGAATGGATTTTGAGGAAGCATTTCAAATGTATGTTGCCATACAGTCTTGTTTTGTGTCTTCCATTCATTCATTCCGATTTGCTCCAATTAGAGCTTGTTTGGAACTAGATGCAAGAGTGTCTGGAATAAAAATAATTCCTATCTGTGTTTTTATATTGAATACAATGGGGTTTCAGTAAGGACTGGGACTCTTAAATTGAAAGTCTGCAAAGGATTAGTCAATAATTATGTATGTGATTTTTCTGAGCAGTAGTAATGCATAAAAGCACTAGAGCTCTCTGGCTTAAAATCCAGGGGTGGCTTTGAGGAAGGCTAACAAGCCAGGAGCACCTGGGCTCTAATTCCAGCACTGCTGCAGATGCCTTGTGCTGATGACTATGTTCTTCTACTGCCTGTGATTTAGTTTTCCTTTCTGTTAAAGAGAGATAATAAACCCAGCAGGTTTTATGAGGTTAAAGGTGTTAAAGTTGTGAATTCCTGTAAAAACGTAGAATGGGAAGATATATAGAAATACAAAATATTTTTCTTCAGAAGAAAATGTGTGGCATATTAAGCACAGAAGGTGTTTTCGTTTGGTGTGAATCAGAATAAGCACTTCACCTACTGTCTCAGGTTATAAACCTTTTGACAAGACTTGGGTATTAATCCGTCTCCAGATGCATTAGACCTCTTTCTGCTATGCCATCATCAAGCTTGTTACTGAAACAGTGATGTTAGCTAGGCTTGGGCAAGAAAAGAAAACACAGCACAAGTTTAACTCCCTGTGCTGCTTCTCAGAAAGGGACATGATATCCTAGGGAGGGCCTGTGCTCTCAGGTGACACAGAATTAAGCTGTCACAAGAAATTCCTACGGGAAAGCCTCCTGACTCAGTTATTTGACCGGCTGATCCCTGATGCACCAGTTTCTCTGGCAGATTCTAGGGCAAAGTCTGTCCCCCCACAGGAGAACATCTCGAGCTGCTCTCCAGCTCCCCTCCAGCCTCTCTCTCCCCAGTGTGATGAGTGGCACTTTGGGAAACAGGACTTGACAGAGTTCACGGACCCAAATCACCCAGAGCAGCGTGAGCACAGAACTTCCAGCAGAAAGTAGATGGAAACTCTTTTCATATACTGTGATGAAACCAAATGACGATTTTAAAGAATAATTAGATCAATAGGAAAGGAAACTTTGGTTGAAAAGTGTGTTTGAAAAGCAGGTTTTCTAAACAGATGCACAAATGCTTTATGACAACTTGTGAAGAAAGATACTTCAGTTGCTGGATGAAATGTCCAAGGCACCTGTTTTCTGTGTTTATCCTCAAAGGATTACAAACTTTAATTTTTTTTTCCTAGCTTTTTAACCCAAGTTCTGTCTCCCAAAATGTAGCTGTTTGCAGAGTTGATTTAATCAATATTTTTCAGTATAATCCCTATGTTTCTCCCTTTGTTCAACAGCGTAGAGGGGGCCAAAACAGGAAGCTGAAGCTATCCCTATTGGTTACTTGCCCCTAAGTATTAATTTGCATTCATTATTGCTGAATTGTGCCTACTATTTGTTTGACCTACATGACAGCTGATTTTTTTTTTTGAGCACAACACAGTTCTTATGTTTTGGGGTTTTTTAAACATTGTATGTTCATCTCTATTTCATAAATCAATCTTAGACAAAAAATATGGTATTTCCTGAAAACAAAACCCTTGTTTCCACTACTGCCCTGTCTATACAACCAGACATAAATCAGTATAGCTTCGTTGACTCCAGCTGAGTTTAAACTGATTTTAAACAACTAAAAATCTCAGCTGTGATATATTGTAAATTAGCTTCCTGTACTATCCACATTCACCCCATTTTGCTTTTTATAAGTGAGACACCTTCACTGGGAACATACTCACATCATCTGCAGTCTGTTAATAGAAAAGTAGGAACATGAAAGACAAATGTATTGCCAGGGATTTTAGCTGCAATTACTTTTTCTCTGGACCTGTTTGTTTAGGGTGATTATGTAGCCAGCTTGCACCACTCAGATCAATACCTCAAACTGTGTGATGAATCTGAGCCTTAGATCTTTTGTCCAGGGTCACTGAGGGCAAGTGGGATTCAACTTCAAGTTTAGGCACTCCAGTGTAGATGTCTAAAGAAAAAGATACAAGGTGTGCTCCTTCATAATAAATCTGGTTAGTCATTGAAAATTACTCTTAGGTTTATGTGAGAGAGACAGGGCAAATTATTTTTTCTGATACATAGAGCACATTTTTTAGCATGCCAAGAGCTGGCTGAATTTCCTATATTCTCCAAAGAACACAAAAATCAAAAACGTAACTTATAAGAAAAAAATATATTTTTGGCTTGTAGAAGTTCTTGTGCGATGTTTCAAAAAAACAAACAAAAAAAACCCCAAAAAAACCCAAAACCAAAACAAAATAAAAACAAAAAAACCCCAAAACAAAACAAAGCCACAACCCAAACACCTAGATTTATAGACTTCTGCTTTTGATTGGAAGTTCAGGATCCCTGGCTGAACCCCCTCTCCTAACCTCTCAGTTCAGTGACATCCAGCCTCAGTAAGAGGAGGTAACTCATTATGGGTCCTGCTGGAAGCAGTCCTCTGAAGCCTATATTTTACCATCTTAATGAAAGATTTCATTTCTGTGGCAGCTGAATTTGGTCTGGGTCAGACACAGCAGTCAGAGTAACAGAGAAATATCAGAAAGATGAGCATTGCACTGAGATAAGCTTCTTCTCTCCTTCTGCACCACAGTCTTCCAGCTGAAGTATTTGTAAAAGCTTCTTTATTTTACAAAGAGAAAAGTACACAGCAGCAGAACCAATCTAGCAATATTTTCTGCATGTTTCAAAAACGTGGGGTTTCTTTATCTGCTGCAAATCAACAAAGCTCCAAGTGAAAATCTGACCTGACATTTAAAGTCATGGACAGGCTGTGCAAAATACCAGGAAACAAGAGGAGCTGAGCTGGGAAACTGCTGGAAGACCTAAGAATTGTTTTCCCCATTCATATGATGGGGAAATTGTACCTACCACCCTCCCCAGAGTGTAGTGCTTTACAGACAGGGACTGAGTGGGGCTTTGCATGGGAAATCTTACACATTTTTGCATTAAAGCAAGCTGTCAAATAACGTCCATGAAGCTGCATAGTTTCTTGTAGTTCAATAGTACTTAGGAACAGCCAATGGGAGAGGATCAGAGGTTTAAGGGCTAGACTACCAAATTTCCTGAAGACTGCGCGCCAAATATCCAGCTAAATAATCACACCGAATAAGCATTAGCTTACCAAGCTGTATTTTGTTCCATAGCCAAATAATGAAAATTTGATAAGACACGATGTTTTTTTAAGTGAAAAAAACCACCTTAATTTACATTCCACATGGCAAAATTGGGGAAAATGGGCAATGAAATGTTAGAAAAGGGGTGAAACCAGCCAAATCCTTGCTTGTTTTTCCAAGACTGTGTTAGGTTAAAAAAAAAACCCAAAAAAACCAACAAAAAATACCCAAGCCGTTTAAGTCAGAAATATACCACGAGAATTAATGTTTCTCAGATCTGTCAAGCCAATAAGCAGACAGTCAGTGTATAAATAACAGCCAGACATTTTATTACTTTTTTTCCCAAATTTTTCAGTTTTCAGGAATCTTAAGCTGGATTTGTTTTCTAGCTGCTTGTGAAAATAAAACATTATTCCTGAGCATTTCTGAGAGCGGTGGTTAAGAAGATTTTAATTATAACCAACACCAAAGTTTGTTCTTTTAAGAACCCCCCATCCCCACCAAAGGATATAAATCGATGGTGAATTAGGAGAATTAGCATTCATGATGCTCAAGAAAAAAAATTGTTTGCAGGAAGGCAAACTGACTGGCACACTTAAAGATTGGGGAGTCATTAGCTGTTGGAACAGTCTGTTGTGAACCATTCCAGACAGCACTTATTCCATGGTATTTCCATATGGTTACAGGGAAAACAGAATTGCATGACAGTGAAACACTTGACCTGAAGCACATGGCAAACTTAGGAGATGGCAAATTGCAGTTTATCATGGACAAATAGATTGTATGGCATGTAGCAGGAGCATGGTGAGAGAGAGCTGCTGCTGTGAGACAGTAGAGAAATGAAGACTGTGCCTTCATTTAAGAACATGCAGCATTTTATTGCAAAGCTTTTATGCAAGACTCCAAGTAAGGCCAAACAAACTAGGCCTGGGAATTGGAATAAAAGTATCTCTCTTTGGCAAGATGGATACCCAGCCTACCTTGTCCACCCCCATCCAATTAATCCATTACCACAGGTTATAGCACAACACAGGCACATAAATTCAGATCATATGAACAGAACTATCTCCTTCCTAGACAAAAAATTCACGCTGGTAAATATACAATAGCTCCATTCCTGCTTTGACAGCACATCCAGCAATAAATTCTGAACTGATTTTTATTTGATCCTCTCATTGTTTCACCATAAATTTGTGCCAGTGCTGACTCTCAAAGTACAGATTATATGTTTCCCTTTCACATCATGAGACATTAAATTCCACATATATCACACATTTATAGCAGATGTTCCTAAACAGACAAACCAGGTGCTAAACATATTTTATTCTGATGGGTAATTTTTGAAATTATTGCAATCAATGAGCTAATAATGCTGGTGGTAATGATGAAGTCAAGTTATTATTACCCATTACATTTAATCATTGACAGCAAGTTAATTGGACCTAATTGGAGAAATCATCATAAATAACATGGAGCAGATGGCAGACGTTTGTTTTTCCACTTCCAAATCTATCTAACAGAGCTATAGATAAAGTCTGGATGAACCAATATAAAGGACAGAGTGTGTGTATATCCCCCTGTAAAACTGTAGTTCACATTGGCAAAGTTGCAAGTCTGAGAGGCACAGAGAGCTTTGACAATGTTGGACAGCTAAACAAAACTTTTTAGCTGTTACCCATGTCTGCCAGCTTTTTACACACTGGTCTCAATCCCATGGACACAGCAGCATTGGAGGGTGATGGAGGCAACAGTGTGCAAATTAAGGAAGAAAGCAGGAAATGGAAAACTGATCTGGTCAAACAGATGTGTTTAAAACACATACTTCTGCATCTGACCTTATTAATGGAGACTCTTTTTGGTGAGAAATAGGTGGTTCCTGGGTGTGACTGATTTTAACACAGAGAGGCTAGAATAGCAAGCCAAACTGTTCCTCTCTACCAAGTGTAAATGGTGTCAGATGGAAATGCTGACATGCAGATGTCCAAGTGATAGATCCCACCCAATTTGTGCACAAATTGAGGCAAAGGGAAGTGTAAGAAAGTTTACAAATATAGAAACAACCAGTCCACCACATTTGGCTTTCAGGTAAGAAGAGAGTCCCCACTGCTTTTCCTTCTGCTAGTTTAGATCTAACGACACAGCCCATAAACATGGGTGACTTTTTTTGTGAAGACCATGGCACTCATTTTTGTTGTTATTCTTGACTGTAAGGGTAAAAATAAACACCCAAAAAAAAAAAATCTGATACCTTGAGATATACCTTGCTTTCTTATTGAGCTATATGAGGAATGTTTAGTTCCACCTTTGTGCATTCCAGGTTTTCCTCCTCTCTAGCAACTATTTGCCTGCTGTCTGATTTGAATGGGAAGTGTCTCACCGATTTTTTTACACTACATCTAAACTGCAAGGAAAGGAGACATAGAACATGCAAGTGTGCACTCTGGGCTGATGGTATCAGAAATCTAGAAATGTTATTCTTTTTCTTGCATCAGTGTTTCCAACTCATTTCCATGTGCTCCCAAGTTAGGAGAACACTTGACAGAAGCGTAATAATAATTGTCTCTCCCATGCACCTTGTGATCAGTGCACATATCATCCTCTCTGAAGAAATGAAGAATTTATGCTTAGCCTATTGGCTTTCCTCTCATGCTTCCACAATGTGCAGCCACTAATCTCTGCCTTTAAAACTGCTTTCCTCTTTTTAAAGTCTGACACAAATAAGTGAATTAGAACTACTAAATCCCAGAGGTTGTATCCTCATTGCAACATGCAGATTTTGTACCCTGCAGACTGGGAACAGCAAATGGTGTGGCGTCAGCCCTGGTTTCTGAACAGCTTTCCTGGATTGCTAATCCATGTAGCAGGTGGTTTTGAGAAAAACTGCCTACAGTCAGAGTTTACTTCTAATTCCCTGCAGACAGAGGGTTTATATAATGGTTTAATATTCAACAACTAAACCACAGTTAGGAAGTGATGAATTCTGAAGTCCATTGAACATAGCAGAATTTTTACTGACTCAGTCCAAGGTTATTTCATAAATTAAGCCAAAGGTTTAAAATACCATAAAAATGGTATTTTAACCACCCACAAAAATGCAATTTTATGTGGTTTAGTTGATATACAATAAAAAGATTTTTAAATGTTCTGGTTTTAAGTTGTCCAATTTTCCTATAAAGATTTCTGAATTGTTTGCTTCACTACACAATATTGTCATAATGATTTTAATTTATTCAGTTAAAAAGTCGATTCGATATCATGCATTAAATCTTGATTCTTCAAGTCCAATCTGAGCAGTATTATTCATTCATCTGTACCCATATATTCACAGTTCAAAAGTTTCCATACAGAAAAAAGTTGCAGGAAAAATCTGAATCTTGATCACAATTTAAATGTGTGCAAACTTACAGCTTTCCCATGCACATTTACATTAATTTAAGACTGTATTGTCGGCTATTGTAAAGCTGTATTTATCTCTGGTACAACATCATAAAGAATACCATGCACAAAGATGGGATTAGAAACCAACATTACCAAAATAAATTTCCTCTCTGATTGTTTTCTGTTTCTTTTTTGTTTGTTTGTTTGTTTGTACAGTTCTCTTTTTTTGTTGTTGTTGTTGTATTCTTTTTACTTGTTTGTTTGGGTTCTTAAGTGAAATTTATTTTAAAATGTGATACTAACATGAAAATACTGATCTCTAGCCATGTAAAATTAAACATTTTTTGTGAACTAAGAATCTAGGCTGCCTCAGAAGTCTATGGGAAAAAATATGCTTTGAGAAGGTGATTTATTCTATTTCATTTGCGTTCATCAAAACTTTCTGACATTTCCTTAGATATCAGTGTGTTGACTCTTATTTATGCTTGATACAAGGGACTTTTTTATCCTTTTTTTGTCTTCTATTAAGACTTCCAAGGTGTGTGACATTACATGTCCCTTGGACACAGTGATTTTTTCAACAGTCATTACAGAAGGAATCTTGGTGTCTAGACTAGAGTTGATAGCTAAAGTTGTGTGATTTACCTATCTTTAGTTCTGAAAGCCAATGAATTTCCAACTCTAACAGAGAGCTAAAGATCATGCTGAAACTAGCAACTCTGGAAATATTGTGTCCTAGATGGAAGTCATTCACCCTCCAGGGAAGCTGACAGAGATAGGTAACAGGGGGATTCAGCTTGTTGATATGCAAGCAAAATATGCATTGTTTTCAGTAAAATAAGAAACTATTCAAATTTCTGATGTTCCCTGACTAAATTACTGAACTTAATAAAAATATTTTGAAGATACTAATATTTGGAAGACAATTCTTTCATCAAAACATAAACTAGAGAACTTGATCTCCAGCAAGAGTGCCCTCTCCACCATCTGTATATAATATTAAAGAAATCTTGCTCACCAAAAATGCATCAGCCTTTAGTGGTCTGCCAAACTGAAATACAGTTGACTAAAACAGACTGTAAGAAGAGGGCTGGCTGACACACCACCATAATTTTCCTTTTGCTCTCTCAAAGCCTACAGGTGCTGTAACTCAGAATCACAGAATCCACAGAATCACAAGGTTGGAAGAGACCTTCAAGATCATCTAGTCCAACCCATGCCCTGACACCTCAACTAAACCATGGTACCGAGTGCCACATCCTATCTTTTTTACAGGGATGGCAACTCTACCACTTCTCCGGGAAGACCATTCCAGTCCTTTATCACTCCTTCTGTGAAAAACTTCTTCCTAATATCCAACCTATATTTCCCCTGAAACTCAAAGTTGTCCAGCATGTCCATGATATTTGGTGGGCATTTAAGTTAAATGCAAATGTGATGGGCTGCACTCTGCTTCAGAACTCATTTGAGAACCCAAAGCTCACCAGACTGAGCCTGGTCTCTCTCTGTTTCACATAGGTTAGTGGTCCCTAAGGGCTTGTGACCCCTCACTAAGACATAAACACAAAGCAGGTGATGTGTAAAGCCTCAGCAGATAAACTGTGTCATAACCATGTTCCCTGAGCTGCACTGTGAGTGGGAAATAGCAGCAATCTGTGAAAATAAAAGCAGCTGAACCAAACACAGCAAGAAATGCTGCCAAGTAGCTCAAAGTAGGGTCAGTTATGAAACACAGAAACTCTTGCACAGAAGAAAGGCCAAGAAGCTGCTGTGTAGCGATCAACTTTGATCAGAACTTATTTAAAGTGATCAGAGAGTACAGAAAAATGTACTTTTATCTATTTTTCAGTCCTCTTAGACGTCTGCAATCTTTGCTTGCATTACTTTCAAAGTGGGAGGACTTGGGTTAAACTTGAGCGTGATTAGCTAAGGCAGAACTTTCAATATTGTCTCAGCTACACTTGCAGACATTTATACTCTACCCTTTTAAAGAGGAACAAGAAGTGGAAAGCTTTAATCACCTGCCAATTTAATATTTTCATAAGAAAACCTAAAGTTCTGTTAATGGACAGACGGTTAAAGTGCTATTATTAGCTAGTATTAAAGAAAGAAATCCAAAGACTGGAAGAGGCTTTGGAAGAAAAAGCAGCTGGGAATCCTAGACTAATAGAAATCAGATACAGAAAAGATCTATTAAGTCATCCAATCCACATCCAATCTACAGTTAATATAAAAGCACTCCCAACAGCAGATTTGCTAGTGGTCTGTCCAGCCTGGATTTAAATGTCATGAGCAATCAGGTTTCTGACACTTCCCCACATTCCTGTGGACCACTCTGCCAGGAATTTTTCCCCCTGATATTCTGCCTATATTTACCTTTTCACACTACTCAATGTATGTTAACATTCCTAAAGTAATTCCTTTCCTCTTTTTTATTGTCAATTATTTTTAAAAGACTTTCACTAGTTTTAATTAACCAACCTGATTTATACTTTCCATTTTAATTTTCTAAGAAGAAAAATTTTAAAATTATAGAACTTAACCACTTCTTAGTTGTGGTCTCCTGGATCAAAAACTCGGTGGAGATTCTAAAGCATCACAGCTAATATGGAAAGGCTTGAAGCTGCTTAACCTCCAAAATGCTTGGGAAGTTATTTGTATTATGTATATGTTTTTGCAAGTGAAAGAGATGTTATATTTTAGTGACAGCCAGGTCCCCTTCTTTACTCACTGTTTTCCTTGCCTATGACTTTCTTTGATAATTTTGGAGTCATTCCTAAAGAGTTTAAGCTTTGTTACTGCTTATTGACATTTTTACATCAATATATGATCTATTATTCAGTCAGTTTTCCTGGGAGAACTAGAATTTGCTCACCTTCATTTGAGGAATCTTTAGGAAGTTTTCTTGGCCATTTCCTGCTCCCTTTTGTTCTGTTTCTCCCATAGGAAGCCTGCTGTTTCATCTTCCCATAGGTCCTGTACTGGAGAAAGGTGCCAGTAGGAAGAGTTTTCCACTTGTGAAAAGCTTGGGGAATACAGACCAAATTGTTGGATCACATCAATATTTTGAAAAAGACAAAAAAGGCATAGATTAAAAATTACAACCTTAAAAAATTTAGTTATTCAAAAGTGCTAAGTGTACTGTTATTCTTGCTCTTCACAGTACTGAAAAGCAGCAGATTTCTCTTGTAGCGCTGAAAGTGGCCCATGTACCATTTTATACCTGAGGCTTTGATGATAGGGATGCAAACAGTGACACCACTTCTGCCATGCCCAAGCCTTAAAAAGTAAGTTCTTGCAAGTGCAGAACCCATGCCTGATGAGGAAAGACTTGGCTCAGCATTTAGTAACAAAAGACTGCTCAGTTTAATTGTGTGTGGGGGGGGGGGGGAGCATGATGAGATCAAGAGGTCAAGTGACTTGGATACAATGTGAAGTTGATTTTAAAAAATGACAATAATTAGTCATCAGATAAGGATATTTAAATGTTGGGACAATGTACTAAAGGATATGACAGGTTCTTTAAAACTGTAATCAAATTTGAGACAATTTCTAAAAATAAAAATTAATCTATTTCTTAACTAGAAAATATTGGCCTGAGGCAAAGGCTACTGGGTGATTACATGCTGAAGTTTGTGTTATGCTGTATTGTGATAACAGTGAAGCCTCAGAGACTATGTATTAGTCTTATTGTAATGGAGGTTCATATTTTCTTCTGAATCTGCACTACGTATTCCCGTAAAAGAATGAGAAAGAGGGAAAAAAAACCAAATCCCACATTCCTTTTCACTCTAGAAATTAATCCAAGATTATTGGAGAGATACAATTCTTCTAACTTTACCCATGAACTTAATTTTACCTTGATATTTAAACAGAAATTCCTGATTAATTAATCTAATTCCACCTGGCTAGCTTGTGGCAGTTGCACATTTAGCTCTAATGAGCAGATTTCTTGGCCTGCTGGCAGATTACAATGTCAAATCAGCTGCCAGGTGCAGGATGCAGAAAAACTGGGTTCAAAGCTCCATACATCTTAGGATACAACAGTATACTATTTCAGCAAAAATCATCACTAACACTTTCTAGAAGCCCCAGACTATGAAAACATTTTTTCTCTGATTGAATACTGTATGCCACAATGTAAAAAAATAATGATTTCTTTGTATGCCAGGCTGGGAAAATGTACACTATATTTCAGAAAAATTGAATAGTGATCACTACATACAGAACAAATTTAACAAAACTAAAAGGCTTCCAAAGTACCCCAGGATCATTTTACAGACTTTTGAGACACCTTATTGGCTCCTGACAGACTCCTAAGGTTTAGAAACACTGTTTTCAGTCTAAAAGGTGAGGCAGTATCAGGTTAATATTGTATATTTATTAGAAAAGACTGACTTCCTGATGCAGCCTTAAATTATTAGCAATGAAATAGTGGTGTTAACAGTTTATTGACCAGGAAAAAGGGTTTTGGTTAAGAAATTAAATGCAGAGTCAGGAAATCCAATTTAATTTCTTTCCTCTGGTACAGATTTTCTGTGTGGCTTTGACTGGTTAGGAATGTGTTCTTATATCAAAGCATAATCAGATTGACTAATTTAGATCCTATATAATATTAAATTTTAAAGGTAGGATATTTTTCTTAGGTATTTGAAAATCTCAGTGGAACCTGCCTTCAACACCTATAAAAGGAATTTAGGTATCTAATTTAATTTGTGTGAGAGCCAGGCACCTTCTTTTGGTGATCACCACCCTACTTGGAGTAAATATCCTGAATATGTCTTGTAAAGTCCACTTATGGTGGTACTGGACTTACAACATCATTGGAGAGAAATTCAAACTACTAACAGTTCATTACCACTTCTTTCTGAGCTTTCTTTAAATCAATCCATTTTAGGATGGTCTCCATTTCAGGTCACAGTAGTTCCTTTGTCATCAATTAATAAAATATACTCTAGTAAGGAAAGAGATGGATTTTTGCAGTGGGCAGAACAAGAAAAATCTTGTGAAAGTGTGTAACAAACCAAAAGCAAAAATATTCAGTTTTACTTCTCTGCTACACAGTATAACAGAACCAAAACCATCCCAGTTGGTTTGAATGAAGCATAAGTGGGCTGGAAATGTGAAGGAAAACTTCTTGAACCAGATACCAGAGCTGTCCAAAATTATCTCCCTAACAGACCCTCTCACTGTGAGAATTTTGTAGCAGACATATCCTATAAACCACCAGGTATTTTTATTTCCTTTCCATCAGCACAATTTGTGCTAGTCTGTACCTACTATATCTCTAAAGAAATCATTTTGATTCACAGTTCAACAAAACTCCTATAAATTCTGAGCACAGACAGATAATATAATAACAAAGGTTAGGAGTTTTTGTGTGTCATTTTTCGTGGTTTCAGTAGACAAGAAGTAGCAAACGAAAGTTAATACCACAATTACAACTGTTAATATTTAATTTACATGTGAGTGCCTAAACTTTTTGAGCTTGTGTGATCACTTTTGGTTTTTGAGTTAGCCACAGCAGTTAAAAACAATCACTTGTCATCAGCAAATATGCATTCACTGAAATCTGCAAAACCACTCACTCACACAGGGCAATGATAGACAACGACCTTTAGCTGTCTGAAATGTAGGCACCTTGTCTAACCTAGTTATCCAGGTTTACTATACATTTAGTATAGAGTCTGAGATGTTATCTAGGGAAGATCAACCCTATCTTAAAAAAATCCTCTAAGATAACTTCTAATATTTTACTTTCTCCTCCTGAATTGTTTTTGTTTCCACTGACTACAGGGAAATTATAGTCACGACTGAGCCTAGATGGCTTAGGTCTGAGATTAGGTCAGATGGATCCCACCTGGTTAAGTCTCTTAATTATCTTGTATTTAGGAAGTTAATTATCTTATTAGTTATAATCACAAAACTATGATTAAAGCCCATAAAAGATGAGCATAAACAATGGATTGAACAGTACAAGTCCAGAGGGACCCTTGACTCTAGGCAACATTGTGATTGGAAAAAGGAATTCCTCTTTAATATCTCGTGCTACAAGAGATACATGCAATTCATATTTCCTTTTTTCTGAGCACTCCACCACAGCTTGTTAACACTAATGGCAGCAAACAAAATATTTTCATATAACAGAAGTAGATGGAAGTACCTACAAACTCTGATCTCATCCTTTGACATTTCCCAGATCAGTGCTGCTGGATGGGAGTTCTCTATAACAGAACAATTTAGGTTGGCTTGTTTTAGATTGTGCTTTGCACGTTTCCCTCGGACACTCCATTCAGCAGGGAGTACAACAGGCCAGTTGTAACATGAAAAACGTTATGCCTGTCCATAAATCATATGTATTCCTCCTCATCATTGGACTGTGATAATTTCTCTTTTTTTGCCAATATATTTTTCAGCTGATTTATGGCACTTGCACTATGTGTGTGATCTCCAAGAATCTGGAAAAGAAGCCATGTACTTTTGCCTTGAACTCACAAATGTCAGTCTCTGTGTTTTTGAGGGTGTGAGTGATTATTAATGTTGTCTTATGTTGGCTTTCTTAACAAAACTCACACTGGCTAAAATCACAACACAAATGTCTGTGTTTCCTAGGCTCTGATTCCAGAACAGAGCCTTTTCACAAATGTTAGCAATGCCCAAATACACCATCTTTCTCACTGGAAAATGTCGAGTGACATTTCTCTAAAAAATGCATGTATCACACAAAGTAACTTTTCTGTTTGATTCTCTTAAATTATATCTTTTAAAATAAAACCCTTTACATACCAATGACTCTCTGTGGAATCTTTGAATAATCATAAGCACCCTGAGAATCAGTCCCTGCTCTTCACAGAGTGCACTTGAAGCTGTGAATCTCCAGGTACTTGCACATTTCATGCACCAGCCACTTTTGGAATACACTGGAATGTGCAGGGACTTCACCAAACATGATTAATCCCTCTTTGTCTCACAGCTTGTCATACATTGAAATCCTACTTATTATCCCAATAATGATATAAGAAAGCATAAAAAGAAGTGAAGACTTTTAATTCCTCTAATCTATATCTTTTTTCATATACAAATCCTAAAACATTGTGAACTTTATTAATCGATATGCAAAGATTTCAGCTGATTATCACCATAATTGTCTTTTTACTGGCACCAGCACTTCAGAGGTTCACAAGCAATATAAAGTTATTCTTCAGAAATTTCAGAAAGAACTGGCCTACCCCATTTATTACCATAGTTCAACTCAACATTTATTTTACAATGTTTCTCCTGTGAGTGCTTTCACTAAGGTGTTGAAGGAAACTATGAATCTCTTCACATGCAGAGATCTTTCTGGGAGTCTATACTCTACCTTTGACTCTGGGCAGAAGTGTTACACATTCAAAATGTGTCTCAAGAAGTCTGCCACCTCTGAGACAGCGGGCATCTTTCTGCTGTTTAGAATCACTGACTGAAAATTGACTGTTAATTCATCTGGATGCATTCTATTGTTTATTGCTATTGTTTGTAAATCTGCTCACTTCTGTGTAAAGACAAATACAAGGGCAGTCTAGTTCCGAGAAATCTTTCTCCTAAGATATGGTTAGAGAAAGAAGGCACTTGGAAGTGCTCAGCAAATACCTCATGCAACCAGCTACTCCTGCTCACTTTCTTCTCACTGAGACCCTCAAGAGTTAGGCACAAAAACTGCATGCCTAAGCTGGGGCCCACCCATAGGTCTGAAAAAAATGCAGTGGAGGGTCTTATATGCATTACATGTATTTTTTGCTTCTTCATTTGGGTTTTGGATGTGGGTTTTTCTCCTTCTTCTTCTTCTGTTTTTATTATTTTCTTTCTTTTTTTATGGCCTTTGAATAGAGATTTGAATCAAGAGAGAATTGAGGCCACATGTTAGGACATCATTCACGTGCCTTCCTGCAATGTTCTGCATTACTATTATCATTTTCTTTTGGCATTATTTCTGCACAATGATAACAGCAATTCTGTGTCACCAGAATTATTCTGGAAGTGTGATATTTATGGTTATTTTGACCTTACCCAAGAACAGAATTTTATTTGCTAAGAAAAATGTGTGATATTTTTGAAGGAACAATAGTTGGTCACTGAACAGCCTTAGAAGGTTGCCAGCATGAGTAGATGAGATGCATTCTGCCATTGGAATTAGCAGATTTTGTTATTTCATTAGAGATAGTTTTACTCATCAGCAATTATACATGCACTAGACTAAGATTTGTTATAAATCTTCTTGGTCTGATCATCTGGTCTATTTTGCTGTCATTTTGCTAAATGAGCTTAAGTCCTAGACTTGAAATCCGTCTTAGTTAATTCATAACGAGAAAAGTTTTCATCATCCTAATTAATAGAAATTATTACAAAAGTGAGTGCTCAAACATCTTTTTTTTCTGACTTCTTGGTGTTAAAAAGCAGTATATTAGGATACTGGTGTCAATGAAAAGCAGGATAATAACCAAAATAGCCTTTATTTCAAGCTTATTTAAATTTAAGCTTTATTTAAAGCTTAAATAAAGCTTTAATTATATAAAGCTTTATTAAGCTTTATTTAATTTAATAATTAAATTATATAGATTTAATTATTTAAATTTATATAATTAATATAAATTCTAATAATTTCAATTATCACAGCTTTTTACTGGCAAATTAGCTCAGAAAAATCAACATACAGTTTCTCCTCAGATTAATGCAGTTTTAAGTCACAGAAAAAAAGAAAGAAAGTATGTTTATGTTATTTACACAGAGTAACTTCACTGAATTGCATCAATATCTATTGAGATTCAAACACATGTTCAGCTAGGTCAGGTTGAGAAGATCTTTAAAATTAAAAGAAAAGCTAAAATTGTTACCTTTACACCGCAGGGAAGATAAATCTGAATTTTATTGGTTTTTATTCCAGAGCTACCTTGAATGTTATGGAGGACCAGAGAAATTGAAGTTAAACTTTTCATTATACTTTAAAAACTCATATTATTGTATTTTTCCCTAGCTGGTGGGTGTTACAGGTTAACAGGAACACTGGAAAAGAAGACTAAAACAGGGAAGGGAGAATGACAACTGAAAATAGGAAAGATTTGGAGATGTATGGGAGATAACTAAACCCAAAAACAAGCAAATGGGAGCACTCCTTGAAACTATAACATAGAAAATTACCAAACATAAATACACTTGCTTTTATTTCCACAGAGCAAAATTGCAGTGTTCATCTTCACAATAAATTTTGGATGTTAAAAGCATAGTTTAGCTTAAAAAATTGTTACATAAATATCTGAGTGTCCAGAGACTGCTAATGGACCTAATGGACCTAAAGCAAACCATTCAGAACAGTAGGAGATGTTGAGATGTTGGGAATGTACAGCTGCAGATTCTTTGAGCATCTGCTCCTGATGCTCCATCTCAGGCAAAATACTGCAGAAGAGGAAAACTGTTTTGCAAATTATTCTACTTAGCACTCCTAGAGTCACAGAAGGTCTGAAAAGAGCTCTAAGATCATTAAGCCCAAACATCAACCAAGCACTACTGTCACGGTCATCATTAAACCATGACTTCAAGTGCCCCATCTACGTTTTTATAACACTTCTAGGGATGGTGACTCCACCACTTTCCTTGGCAGTTTGCTCCAATGGGTGACAACTGTTTCCAAGAAGAAATTTTTCCTAATATCCAATCTAAATCTCCCTCCTCCTGTCACTTGTTCCTTGGTAGAAGAGAGCAACCACCACCTCACCACAATCTGCTTTCATGGCAATAAGAGGTAGAGGGCAATAAGGTCTACCCTGAGTCTCCTTTTCTCCAGACTAAACAACCCTAGTTCTCTCAGCCTCTCCTCATCAGACTTGTGCTCCAGACCATTCTGCATCTTTGTTGATCTGCTTTGGAGATTCTAAAACTTAAAACTGGAAGGTTTTTAATGTTCACAGGTTGTTTCCCTCTGACTTGCTGTATTTTTGGGATTTATTTAAACAGACAAATAATAGCCCTCATTCCCTATAAAACCCAAAATGTCTTCTATTTCAATGAAAGCTTCAAAGCAGCTTGAGGACACTCCTCCTGGCAATGTGAAAGTAGGCTTGAGGTTTAGGCCCTTTACTGGTGCTTTTACTCACCATCTGTAGCCATGGGGTACATGACAGCTCAGTATCAGATAATACCCTGTGTTCTGGCACAGCAAACAATGAAACATGAGCACTGCTTCCTACAACCTGAAACTCCCTGGGAATCTGACCAAAAGATAGATTCACCACCAAGATTTTGTGTTGAGATGGGACTCATGCCTGGACTTTATCTGTGGGCTGAAGCTGGCAGAAGGATGGGCTTGGTTGGCACCTGGGAAGCACAATGACTAATTTAATAAGAGAATTAGTACCATGTGTAGAATATCCATACTGATGCTAAACTTGCAAAGAGAAAGCAGTCAAAACCTCAGATTTAATTTTTCTTCAAGACTAGCAGAGCTACTGCTATTAGTTCCTTTATTCAATTGAAATATTTGTGTAAAGAATATGTGTGGTAACCTACTATGGTTTTGCTTTATTTCACATGAGGTCACCACTTTACATTTACTATGTCTAAAGTGTTTCACCCTGGTTTGAACCTCAGCCTACCACAATTACAGTGTTAGAGTTCATCTGACTTCTCCCAAAAGTCTTGGTGGGTTACTTTATTATTTTACTGATGAAATTGTGGAAATGTCACTGTATTGCTACTGCTGGTTTACTGTTCATGTGTTTGATTTGGTGGCACTGAAAAGCTCACACCTCACATCCAAGCAAAGGACAACCACAAAAATTAACTTCATGTTGCCTATTTGGAGAAAACATGGTTTACATTGTTGGTCTTGGCATGTCTCAAAGGACCTATGAAATGCATTTGGAGCCAGCCTTCTTCATCAGCTAATTTATGTGTGAGAGCTAAATAAAGGAAACTTGGGGAAAGGTGAAAAAGGAGCAGATAATCAAATATTAGAAAAAGGGGGAAATAAAAATCTGATTTATACTATTTTTAATGTTTTTTTTAATTGAGTTGATAAATATATCATGAGGCAGAGGTTAACTAAACAAACCCTGATGAAAACTATATACAGTAACTTAACATAATAAAATGTAGCATGAAGCAGAACATTCTATGATGTTTCAGGACGTGGGGTATTCCCTCTTTTTCAGTTAGAGAGCCTTTATTACCCACTAACTTTGTCTCAATACTCAAGCAAGACAGATGATGTGGTGACAGATATTTAAGATTGTGAACTAATGTTCAGTCTTTGAATGAGAACAAGAGAAGCCAGTAGAGTTTTTTCACCCTAACAGCTTGCCTTTTCTACTGCTCTCTGGGAGTGGAATTGAACAATGGTTCCTGAAAGGCTGGAGTGGGCTTTGGGATGGGAACACAAGAGACTGCAGTCCACACTCCCAATTTTTTTTAATTTTAACCTCGGTATGTCTTTGAAACTGAATAACACTAGTAAGAGTGCTCTAATCCTCTCTTTTCCAGTTGTTATACAGATTTTAAAGAGCTTATCATGCAACTGTCCATCTTCTGTCTCAGTCTGACACAGGATGAATGTTGTGTTCTTTTGGAGTTTCAGGATTTGTGAGATGGGACTCTCTTTTAAAAGAAACTTCAATTGTGCATGATGAGTTGAACAGTTAGGCACTCTAAGGTCCACCTTAATATCCACAGGATTGTGACAAAGCAAAAGCTATGACTCTATTGACGGAAAGTTACAGATATCTGAAGGATCTTTTTTACAATAAGGTGAGTCATTCTTAGTGCTATCAGGTTGTGCTGAACAGGTCTTAATTCATTTATTCATATGCAGGCAGCTAGCACCTCTGGGCTACATCTGCCACCTAAATCATCTCATATAACCTCCAGAAATTCCAGAAGGGATCTGCAGTAGCCATGTGCCATATTCACTGCTTGCAAGAAGATGTCTCAGATGGTTTGCATATCTCAGAAAGTATTAGACATTTGGTGGACAGCTGAACCAAATAGTTTCCCCACTTAGAGCCTGAAGCTGATGATGCCTAATATTTTACTGTTCTACTTAGAGGAACCAAAGAAGCAATCTCATTGCATATTACTCTGATACATTTCAGCAAAAGAGCTTGATTTGCCATAGCAGCTCATTGTTCACAACTTTGTTTTGATTCAACAAGTTTCTTTGGATATGTAGCTCATTTAGGTCAAGTTCTTTTGTTGATTTTGATCAGTATTGGGTCATTTCCCCAACAGTGCAAGCCATAAATGACTAACAGCAGAGTTTTGTAATCTCTAGACATAACATCTGCTGTCCAGCTATTCTTAATGTCTGTTTTAGGATTTCATTCTATATGGCAGCTCAATGTGGGTGAACACACTGATCAAGATATGGATGAAATTATAGGTCAAGTTTTACCAGTACTTGTGGCTGCATAAAAGATTTCAAAATATCAACACGAGTTCTGCTTTCGTACGTCATTCACTCTTGGGCAGACAGAAAAATCTCAAGGATGTAAACAGAATTTAGGAGCACTTCTCTGGAAATAACCCATAGGATTAATGATATCATTGATAGTTTCTTTCCCATGATATCTTGTGGTAGTCTGTTATTTTACAGTTTGTTTTTCTGAAGTAGGTTTTAAATATTCCTAGTTTTAAGTTTGTAATGTTTCTTTTCATGTACCCCATTTGGCTTCCCTGACGGTTCAGTCCTGAGTTGTTTACCCCAAGATTTTCCCACCAAGTGTATATCAATCCACCTGTCAGTCTCCTTGTACCTCCTTTTTTCCCTTCTGGAATGTTCCCTGTCCTTCATCCCTTCCTCGAAGCAAGATTGGATTGCAAGGTTTGCTCCTTCCCCTTGGTGGTTTCTATTGGGGAGCCCTTACCCTGCACCCCTCCCCTAATGCCTTCCTATTGGTAAAAGGTTGTGTCCTCCCCTTATTCCCTCCCCTCCTTAAAAGCAGCTTTTTTACCCTCAGCTATTGTCACTTGTCCCTGACTCCTCTGGGGAAATAAACCTTCCTTGGAGCTCAAACAAGTGACCCCTCTGTTCCTTTGCCTGGTTTCTCACACTGTGCTGCTGCTGTGTTTGTTCCCCGTGCCAGAGCCGTGTGCTGCAGGGAGCTGCGGCCCCTGCCCGCAGGGAGCTCAGTGTGGATCTGGGAGTGCCCACTCCCATGACTGCACACGGGTCTGGGAGTCAGCTGGCTGGGGAACATCTTCCCTGTGACTGCAGCACGCAGATGTGATATCTGTCTAAACATTTAAATCAGTATCACATCCCAGAGTACATTCTGACAGGCAGGATACTGGCTGGCAAGATGGATCTTGCTGTCCCTGCAGCCATGCAAGGCCTCCATGAGCAGAGCAGAGCAGAGCCATGTCCTTTCTTGGGTGATACAGATTTTGGAGAAGGCTCTCTGTTAGCCCATACCTACTGTAAATCTCTGGTTTATTACTTGGCTTGTGGTAGGATTCCCAGCTACAAGTGGGAATCCTGTTCACCCTGGGGAGAAGTGCTCACCCTGTTAATTGCCAGGTGAAGGACCTGCTCATGCCCTTCAAAGAACTTGCAGCTCAAAGGCTGACCACCAGAGAGCCTTCTCTGCTGAGCACATTGCATGGTCATCTCCCACAGCTCACACAAAGGGGTGAGATGTGAACTAATGGAGAGGTGAACCTGAGGAGAGGAAAACCAAAATAGTAACAATATCAAAGGAGAAGAATAGACAAACAAGGTGCAAGGCTGCAGCCTTACATGGTTCATCTGAGAGCTTTGGTTGCTTTTATGTTGTTTCAAACTCACAACTAGAATCACATTTTTGTGCATGGACCCATCTCCATTTTCAGTACAAAGGTGATGTTGTTTCTCTAAAACATTACAGACTCCTCTAATGAAGAAGCAACTAAAAATTATCTGTGCTATCCTTTACCAGAATATCCTAAGATAGAACGTTTTGATAACAGCATAAGATTCTTGGAGCTGGATCCAAAAAGAGAATTTCCCAAGGAAAAACTGGCATAGTATTTTTTTTCTCTTTTGGCAGTTTTCCTACTATAAGTAATCAATACTACCAGATTCAACCCAGTACTAATGATTTCACATACGCACATATTGCACCAAAATCCTTCATTTTGATTACATCCCTGAGATAATTCTGTTTCTCAAACTGAGATTTTTCCTCCAAGTAGTAATAATTTTCCCTCAGGAGTGTCTTCTGTCTGAAGAGGAGGTGCATCTGAAACAATTCCCCAGCAAAGACACAAAAAGATGTTCCACATTCCTGGAAGCTCCCTCTGAACCATAGTGTATATAAAATCAAGGGGAGAGTCTGTTCATCCCATGGTGCTTAACCACCATAGGATAAATTATCTGCGAGAAACAAAGTAGGTATCATCTCATGCCTTTGTGATTACATAAGATGAAGCACAAAGCAAACTTTTACGCCAGAAATTTATCTTTCTATCTGACTGAGCACATCCAACTGACCTTTTCAGACAAGATTTGCTGGCTCTTTCCCTTCCTTCAGCATCCCAGGGGTGTTGTCCAGCTTAGAAAGCAGAGAAAGGAGAATAGTCTTGGGGACAAAACAACCTCTCTGTATGGGAACTATGTAAAAAAGTGGAACCTCATCCCTTAGTCCTCAACATCAAATAAAAAATACTAGTGTTTTCTAGTAATAAATAGGTGTTCTTAACAAATAGGATCTAGTTTCAATATCTTTTAGCCCAGGCTGAGATCCTGCAAAATAATAACTTCTATAGACAGCATTAGTCAATTCATTAGTTTGTGCTCTTCCAATAAAAAAGAAAGCAACCTGTATTTAAAGGATGTTTGGTATCATTCTCTGTTGGAAATGGGATTGTGGTCTAGCTATTGATAATAAGCCAAAACAAAAGAAAAAGACTGATGTCCGAATTCAGTCTCAAACAGAAATGAGTCATACAGATTTGATGTTAAAATGCTTGGGGTTTTCCTTTTTTTCTTTCTATACATTTTTCTCTATTTTCTGTTCTTAAAACTGCTGTGTTTTCAATTATAGTATTTTATAAAGGATTGTGCTACAAAGTAAACTCTTTACTGTTATGCCCACCATTTTTATAGGGCCTCTTAAGATACTTTTTTCTTTTTGTGATATGTAAATAAATAGTTGTATCAAATTTCTCATGACATTTTGGAGATCTAGTTTCATAGTCACCTTTGCTATCAGACATCTTCAGCCCTTTCATAACCCCAAATAGTAAGGGCTGACTTGTGAAACACAGCATACATCTCAGAGGATTTGCAATCTGAAAATCATTGCCTGCAGACCAAAAAAAGAGTAAGTAGAAGCATTGGGACAGCTTTGGCCTCCTCTTCCCTTTTACAAGATCTATGCACTTGATATGCCACTCAGGAAAGAACAGAATGTTTGGACACCTGTGCCAGCCAAGTATCCGTCCAAGATGTTTCATAATCATGCTTATTCTGGAATCAGAATAGGATGCCAAGTCAGGTGGGAAAAAAGAGATAGCACTTAAGTCACAGTAATTACCCAGTGAGGGGGCAAGGGAAAGCAACGTTGTTATCAAGTGCAGAGTAGGGGGTGAGAGGGAGGAGGAAATTGCAGAGAGTGATTAGATCCCACAAATAGCCAGAGGAGTCAGTAGGGAGAGGGGTGTGGTAGAAGAAAATGGAAGGTTTTTCTGAAAGGTAGAGAAAAGAAATAAGCTGAACACCACTAAAACAGTTTACAGAATCTCAGTCTCTGAAAGAGGCACTAACAGCAAGAGAAAACAGTCAAACAGTTTTGGCTTCCCCAAGGGTGGATGGGTGCCACAGGAATGAATGCAAAAGAAAAAACTAACCTGGCCTTCAGGAAAATGATGAGGTATCTTATCTGCTCTTTGGCTTTCAGGGGATGTTATTCAAAGGTAGGAGAGAGGAAGGACCTGGACACCTGGTTGACTTAGACCATGGAATGTCATTTGCTCAGGAAAGCCACTGGAGAGACAAACCACCAGAGTAATGAACGACGAGTAAACGAGAAGCTGAAATAGGAGGAGCAGACTTGAAATGGTTGATAGGGATGCTTTCAAACTCAGCCGGTCACTTCATATATTCTCCACAAAACTTTCAGTTTCTCCCTTGTGTCCTTCCCATTCAGTCTTTGTTTGACACACTTACCAATCTACATTTCCTAACAGCTTTTCCAACTCTCATTCCCTTTCCTGATATCCTTGCCAAATCCAAGCAGTATCTTTCACTTTTTCCCTTCCTCACATCACATACCAGAACATAATTTTCACAGCCTGAGGGTGCCAGCTCTGTGCTGTGCATTAAAATGACATTAAGCATTTTATGGAACAACAGAAGCTAGAATAGTTTTTTTGATGGGGTGAGGGTAGAGGGATGGAAGAGAAGGAAGAGGCCTTATAAGTGGGCCTTCCTTAGCAGAACATCCTATAAGAAACATATGATAATGTAATCATTGCAGATATTTGACAAATGCTGCTCAGTTCATTTTTTCCCTTCCTGATGACATATCCCAGGCTTTACACTGAGCTTCCCAAAGATAGATTGTGCACACAGCAAATATCTAGAGGAATGCAAAAGCAAAAAAACAGAAACATGACATTTGGGACACATTCCTTCACACTGACTTCTTCAGCAAAATCTGCAAATGAAGTTATTAAGATACTTAACACAAGCCAAGGTTATCTGAAAGCAAGCAAATATTTTATCATTAATAGTAGCATTGTTTAGTTTCAGCATTTAAATTATTATCCCCACAGTAGCTGTTTTTGCCCCTTTGCTAGTATTATTTAGCTTTCATTTAGCTGATTACAAAAAAAATGTAATGGAAGCTAAAAAGAATAATGAAAATCAGAAAAACAATTTATTGAGAATCATATCATATTGTTTATGATTAAAATCATATGATATTTTGCTTTTAATTAATAACAGTTTAGAATGTTATCTTAGAAGCATTGTATAAAAGAAAAAGAGCAATCTTTCAGAAAAAAATAATAATAATGCTTGCTATATGTGACTATTGTCAATTCAAGAGGATACTTAGCAGAAAATAAGGCATAGTTAGAAATAAAATTTTCATTTTCTGGATTTTGAAAATACAATTTTTGAAGGCAATGCAAAAGTCTGGAGAATTTCCACTTTTCCTTAAAAATCAGTGTCATTAAGTTATTTTTCTCTGCTTATTTCCTAATTAAGAACTTATGTTGAATGGCAGTCAGTATCAAAATGCAAAAAGCACTTTTTCTTGTTTTCATACTGTTTACAAACTAGAAGGCATGGAAAGCAAAGAGTTACAGAAGGAGCATGTAAGAGAGGACAAGGAATGAGTGACACTTTTCAGAATATAATTGGACAAAATAGTCATAGGAAAAACATGATAAAAATCCAAACCCTTATGCATTTTGTGAAAATAGTCTTCCTTCCTGACCAGATTTTCATGTTACTTATAGTATACTAAAATTGTCTCACTTGGCAGCAAAGGGGCTAATTGTACTTTACCCTTTAGAGCTCAGATAACAGCTGATCCATCTTGTTGAGTTAAATCTCCTTGGACGACGCTCAGAGTGAGATCAAGGCTTCATGTTCCCCCAATTCTCTACCCATGCTGAGGAGGTCACACTTTGATTCCTGGACTTTCATGCAGGAAGGAATTTACAGTCTCTGAGATGCTTTACTTTTCACAGATTTTAATTTCTTAGCCCTGCTCAGCAATGCATCAGTTTTATGTTTGGACCCCAAAATGTCAGATGAGAGGAAGGATATTCAGCAAGTCCCTGTGTTTATTTGACATTCCAGAATGAATACATGTGTGGACAAAAGAAATGTTTTACAAGTTTTCACATCGCATTCTGAAAGGAGTGTTTTCTTTATAATCTATGTATCTTTACGTAGGCTGTAGGCCAGGTTAAGCAGTGTGATGCAAAGGCTGGGCAGAGGGCCTCTATTCACAAAGGAACACTTATTTCACTTCATCTTACATGACTATCTGTACTGCCAAGCTCCCGCTGGGGGATGTTTTACACACCTCACACAGTGTGTGCAGTGCTCCTGACTCACTCCTCTACTTTTGCTCCGTTTGTGCTAGCTGGGATGTGGGACCAACAAATCTAACCATCAGCAGTGGTGATGGGGCAGAGGACAGCTTCTGAAAAGGGAGCCTATAATTTCATGTTTGACATATCTTGCCATCAACCCATGTTATTGCCAAACATAATTTCTCTAGTTTCACAGTGTCATGCCCCGAAAGAGATTCCTTGGAAAGTGGTAGCAGAGCAGACCACTCTGAAGGGATGATATAGTGATGCTAACAGCCATAACATGGCATATTGCCATGCTCTTTCTTTGAAATGTGCAGTGAGAAATGGTCTGTATTTCCATGGAAATATATTATCTGGCTGAGAATGTTGCAAAGCATAAAAATTCAACCCTGCTCCATTAGTAACTCAGATATTTTATCAGAAAAGAGTTACTGGTAGAGCACTAGCAGCGACATTTAGCAGAAAAAAGAGGGGAAACCACAGTCTCTTTAATGCATTGTTCAGTTCAAGATTCTTTTGTAACACCGTAGCTTTTCCATTTGCAGTCAGATAAAGAGTAAAGGTTCCTGAAGACTCCAGGACTTTGGAAGAAGCATGTTCAATTCTTGTTGATCTTTCTTTTAGACCCTTTGGGTAAATTTGAGCCAGTAATTTCACTATATAAAACAGATATCCAGTACATACAATTAAAGATGCAAGTGTCTTCATCAAAACCAAAGCAGAATTTTTAGAATTTAGGCCCAACATTTTGATCCAAACCCCATCTACTGAATTGCCAGTTCAGCAGGTATCTAAACTTATTGTTTCCTCAAGTGGTCTGTAGATGTTTGATTCTCTGTTTCTGCATATGGCCCATGCGTCTGCATTGATGTGTTCTCACCCTGTTCTTTTAAAAGTTTTAAAGTTCTTTTAAAAGATTTCTATACCTTCTAATATTTACATATTTCTACTAGAGTTCTCATGCACTGTTCATATAAATAATGATTGTTTTACATTCTTCTTTGTAAGAAGAAGGAATTTAATAGACTGTTAGTTTAACCAGTGTGGTTAGATAAGTAACAATTTTATCCTCTAATCCACTGTCACTTTTAGAATTTTATATATTACAAAATCAAAAATAAAAGTTACTTCCTTTTACTCTTTTAATCTTAGTGTGAGTGTGTGAGTTATTTCAAATGATTGTGCAACAGTGTATGTCTCCTGTCTACCTGTGACAGGCAGGCACTGCTCCCTTGACGACAGACCTTCAGACTCTGTGCTCATAGCGTCTCTCATCTGCATAGTGATTGGCTGGAACTCCACATAAAACAAAACATGCCAATTTTTTTCTAAAACCAGCTGCAATTATAGGTTGCAGCTGTATAAGTTCCATCTCTGAGATGGAACATCCCTCCAAGCTCCTTGGGCTGCAGAATGCACCTGGTCCCCACCAGGTCCTGGCTGAGCCCAGTCAGCGGGCACCATCTCACCTGCTCAAGTGCAATCACAGAGCAGAAACAAATACTACTTCATGACCCCACAAAATACAAAAGAGAACACAAATCAGAGGTTTAGTGGCTAAGGTACAGGCATGCCTGAGTTCTAAAAATTATTTTGCTCCTTTTTCCTAGATATTTTTGCAGTCCAAGAGACATTGAACAATGTATGTAATAACGCATAATTAAATATAATTGTCACTTGGAAGGAGGGACTGAAAGGCAGATTACTCCTCATGTTCCCTGTGATGTAGACACATTTTCTCTCTCTTTCCCTATGGTTCTCATTATCCCTTCTGCATAGTGGCATGACTCCCACAGAAGGGGTGGAAGCTGCCTGTGATCCCATTTTATCTATAGCTCAACAGAATAAATCAAGTTTCTCAGCAGTATAATATTTGGGCATAAATCACTTTTTCTGAGAAGTGCCTGATGCTCTATTTTCCATATTTTGGCAACATCTAGACTATCCCATCAAAGCTGCAGCATGGGTGCTGGCAGTACTTTAGAAACATCCACTGAGCTCACCAGTCTCCCCAGTGGAACATTTAGGTACCTGCCTCTAAAAAAATAGGCAGGATTTTAAAATACTCTCTTCAGCATTGTTGAGTAATTTGACATTTGGATGCACAAGGATGCTCTGCACAGAGCTTCACAGGTGCCTTATAAATTACTTAACTGAACCTGCAAGGACTGATGCACAACTTGCTAAGACTGGAAAGTTTGGCTTTAAGAGAAACACATCTAAAAATTAATTATGGCTGCAGTCAGGACAGCCAACCAAAGGAAGGAATTGCATAATGACCTCCCAGATATGCATTTGTCTTCCAGTCATTAATTTTAAAGCAATTTGCAAGACACAGATAAATGTTAGTGATCTGTTGGCTAGTAGTGGTCTTTGAAGGTCGACTGAATTCATTTTTATAGATTGCAGATAATTAAAAAAATATTTGATGAGCCATACTCAAAATAATAACAGTGTATGCTTTCTTGATTTGTAGGTGTCGTGGTTTAGGAATGGTACTCCCCAATTTAGTTCTCCCTCTGAGACTCTCCAAACCACACTGACACTTGTTCCCTTCCCCCATCCTACTCTCTTTCCCCTCCCCCTGTCTTGGCTGGGGAGGAAAATTGAAGGCACAGAAATTAAATGTTTGATAAGAACATTTTTCTGGAAACAGTAATTTGATAAAACAAACAGTAATAAGGATATTAATGACAGAGGGCACAAGAAAAGAAGCATTATTGCTCACCGTGGAACCCCCTGACAATAGACAATACCCAACCACCGCTTCTGCCATGTGTTGTAACATTTTCAAGCATGTTTTAACATGTTGTTTACCACGTATTATCATATAGTGATTGGAAAGAGAACCCCAGGGGAATATGTATTTTACATACAGAGGGTTTTGCCATCAGAATCTACAGATAAAAATTAATTCCTGCTTATTTTAGAAAGTGTTGGACTGAGTAAAGATTTGTCTCTTTTCCATAGTGTCATTAGAAGAAAAACCATCTTCATGCAACTTCCAAGAGTGATGTGATAATAGCAACACTGCCTGGCTTCACAAGTCTGACACCGACATGCACTATTGGGAACATGTCACACAGCGGCATTAAAAAAACCACTTGAGCGACCCTGCCATAGCCCATCTCTATTATTAGAGAAAACTAAACCTAATGAGCTTCAAACAGGAGTCTCCAAGCACATAACATCATACACTTCAATTCTGCTTCAAAACATTGTCTTGGTACAGAAGTTTTCTGTTTCCTGGTAATACAGTTCCCAGATTACATACAACTTCACAAAATAGCATTGGTATTATTGAATTATGATGTAAAGTGGTTCTCTGTCAATAACTATATATTTTTTTTCATTTAGGTTCATATACATATATATATGCACTTCATGGTTAGATTTAAGTACAGTTGCAGAAGAACGAATTTCTGAACACTTACAAAGAATCCAGTTAATGGCAAAGGGAGGAAAGGCAGAAAGAGTGAAATAATGGAAATTAATAAGCAAAACAGGCTGTAATGATCTGGAACCATTTGGACCTTCAGCCATTTTGCACTTGCTGATTTTGCACTTGCTGTCTGAAGTGGTGTGCCTAAAAATCAACATCATTGTGATCTGAGCTGGACTTATGGCTGGAGTGATTCAGATACTGAGCTACAAAGTAATCACGGTGAAATCCTCACACTTGCTCTTGTTAGAGTCAGGGGGCCTTAAAGCCCATAATTCCAGATGACAGAGAGTTCCCCAGACATAAAAGATGGTTTTAAAGACATGTTTCAAGCACCAATTTCAAGCCTTGGCTCCAGCATACTTGGGTCTATCTGCATGCCTGAGGTTTATGCATTAAAAACCACTTCATAGTACTGACAACCTAGCAATAGAAAGTTTTTTATTGTACTGGAAGACAGTAATGCCAGAGCTGGTTTTTATTAAATTCACTGATTAGTCTGAATTATTTTTTTTTCTATTGAGGGCTTCCTTAAGAAGAGTAAAAGCCTGTGAATTTAATTTTATTTTGTTTGTAAATATATCACCTTTATGCAAAAGTGTTCAAAATACAGAAACCCAGGCAAAAAAAAACTTATTGCAAAAAATGCAAAAGAATGAAATTTTACTGCTGAAGTCAGCATTTATGTTTCTTATTTAATAAAAAAAGAAACAACCCAACAACCAAACAAAACCACCCTTAACTAACCAAATAAAAATAAAATAAATTGCCAAACTATGACCCTTCACATCAAAACTATGGCATTTTTATAGAGGACAATAACGTACAATGAACTTAATGCAAACGCAGCCATTGTAACATACTCATAGACATTAAAGCTTTTCTTTCTATTTCACATTGATGTAGTTCTTTTTTTACCTAGTTCACTAGTAAGATCAACAACTAAAACTTTTAAAATTCCACTTGAACTACACATGTTAAGAAAATTATGTTATGAAAAACCCCGTGCTTAATATCTAAGCTCCACTAATTAGGAAAGAGTAGAGGCGCCATTGGTAGAAGCTGGGCCGAGGAAACGAATATGTATTTCTTCATGGCTATAAAGGGAAATGTATCTACCACAGCTCCATCCAAAGTTTGGGTTCAGTGCTGATTCAAATAAAGCTACACATTCTGAAACCTCTGCTGTTACAAGAGTTTCACTAGTTCTGTCTGAAATTTCAGAAGACCAATTCTGAATAAAATGAAGGAAGAGTCAAAATATCTGCCTGTCATAGGGCTTGCATTTGTCTAATTTTCCTCTAATGAAAGAGGTGTAGATAGGCGGATCATACTTTCTACGACCTCAACTGGAAAAGACTTCAGTCCCCCTGAGCAGATATTGCCAAGATCTAGCTGTTGCAATTAGTTTGAGATATGAGGCAGAAGTACATGTAACCATTGAGATTATTTTGTGTTTTCAAGGTCTGGTAATTGCAGGAGACTGGTCAATTAATCTCTGTGTAGCCAAATGATGGAAGCTGTCCTGGAAGAGTGATGTCTGTTATGGGCAGGAGACTCTGTGAGGTCCACAAACTATTTCAAAAGCACCTGTGAAAAATACAAATGAATTGCTAGGGGATTAAATTCAGCAAATAAGGAATCATAGGTTTACAGAAAATATCTTGACTCAATCATTTAAAAAGGATGAAAACCACTGTTCCAAAATATTTCCATGCCAGTCCACCCCGTGAGGGTTAATGGCATACACAGGAGTTCTGCAAAATGTCACAGTAGTTACTATGCTCTAATCCTGATCCCCAACCTACTGTAGCTGCTATAAAATATATTGTAATAATTTCCTGAGGCAGGGTAATGTATAAGGAATGTCAGACCAGGCTCTGGACATATTTGCCTTAGCTCTGTTTTATTAAAGTGAAACTTTTATTAAGGCATGTGGTGAATTGAGCAATCTGCATGATTCATGCAGTTATAAACCTATTGCTACAGTCACAATAAATCAATGAGCCATTGTCGCATGTTCAGTGTAGAGTAGATTAAATAATAAAGGGAAAAATCAATGTGGAAGTATTATTCAGCCATATGAAAGTATTAAAAATGTACTCTGAATATATTAAAAGCACCAAATTGTAGTTGAGCTAAGCTTTTCTATAAACAAGTTTCCTTGTATGCAGGGCATTTATTTACTCATGGTCTATATAAGAGTCAATATAATTAACCAAGTTAAATTATGTCTTTTGCTGGGTTATTTCTGATGGGAACACACTCTTACGATTCACACTGTAAAACTAAGGGCCAGGGCTCCAGCCTGACCTCTGCATACCCTCAGCTGTACTGCTCAGAGGGAAACACGAGAAGGAATTACTCCTTCAGGACTACAACTGTCATGGGAAGGTGCTGATTCAGCACTCCACTGATGCCTGAGTTGCAAAGGGTCATTTTGGGTTGGGACTAAAAGGAATGGTTGTGGTTTCTCTGCATATATCGACATGCCTCCAATTGTCTCTCAGTCCTTTCTGAATTCTTATCTCCTTTGGGCAGAGCAAGCCTGTCCAAGGTATTAAGGGGGTAAGTGAGAGTGAAATAGATAAAAAATTCTCTACTCTTTTTTCATAAGGGTGGAAATAGGTGAAAGTCTTCGTCCAGTTCCTGGATGGAATTGTGATTGATATTGATTCAAAGTGATCATGTAGAATACTGTCCATAAATATCCCAGTTACTTAAAGAAAGAAATAATCACCAAAATTCATCATGCTTTAGAATTTGTGTGTGTTTCATTTTAAGCGAAACACAGATATTCCAGTGTAAACTTATTACACTGTTTCATAGTAAGCAAAACACAGATATTCCAGTGTAAACTTACGTATTTTTTCTTCTCTAACAATCTCATTCTCTTAGTGGTTTATTTAGATTTTTTGAAAGACTGTTCAAATTAAACAATAATAATTATAATAATTATTTATTGCCATTGTATTTTCAATGAGCTCCAGAGCAGAAGCTTGACTCTTTACCAATATAAAGTGCTATGCTGAAATGCATTACATTTTCTTTAAAATTACAGGTTTAATCAATGTAATGTAGATGCATTTCCTCTATGTTTTCCCCCTCAAACTGCCTCCGTTACTGTTGCAAAGCCATTGGAAAGGTTGAACAGATTTCTGATCTGACCTAAGGGACAAGAGCTTACCTTCAAGAAGTGGAAAGATCTGTGTGTCCAAGGGATTAACAGCTGACTGTATGACAACCACAACTCTCCAAAATCATTCCCAAAATATGCTTTAAAATATACAAACCATATTCTTGATAATCCCCATAAGGATGAATTGTCCAGGTAAAAAGGGGAGAATTGAGACTCGATCCAATTTTTCATATCTGTCATGTCAAACAACATTCCCAGAGTATATTTCCTAATTGCAAAGCTGATCAGTCACAGACTTTCCTCGGATGGGTGAAAAATTGGAAGCAGTCTGGCATCATGTTTTTTGTTTCATTTCTCAGGAAATCAGAAAGTCAAGTGTACCGTCCATTGTGACGGGTCATTGTGTACATTTTGGGATTCTTCTTGGCAGGATTTTGGACCCACAGATCAAGTAATGCTTTTCTAGAAATCACCTGTCTATCTCATAGATTGCTGTAAGTTTAACAGCAATATTTATGATTTATGTAAAACAGTATGCTCTCAAAATCCAGTTCTGAAATGGAGTTTAGAGTGCTCAGTTTTATTTAACAACTAAGTGGTTCCCCATACCAGAGGGAACCCAGTATATGATGACTTGTTATGTGCAACTTAAAAGACTATTGTAGGCATCCCTCATCACCAGTTCTACTCACAAGCTAAAGTACCATATTCTAGTTCACAGCAGTCTCCAGGTTTTAAAATTACAGGTTAAAAGGATGTTGAATAGAATAGAATCATAAAATTATTAAGTTGGAAAAGACCTTCAGAATCATTGAGACCAACCTTTCATCAAACACCACCTTTTCAACTAAGCCATCCACATCCAGCCATTTCTTCAACACTTCCAGGCATGGTGACTCCACCACTTTCTCTTGGCAGCCTATTCCTGTGCTTGAAAACCCTTTCTGTGAAGAAACTCTTCCTGATATTCAACTGGAACCTCCCCTGGCACAGCTTGAGGCCATTTCTTCATCCAGTCATTATCAAAACACAAAATCACAAACATTCTAAGTATTTTATCCTTGTGGGAGTAGTTTAAATGCTCATGTAATCTTGTTTCACTTACATTAGTCTAAGGTGGCCTCTTCATCATGCAGTTGGGCAGGAATAGCTTGAATGCTAAAAATGGGAATAAGAGAAGGGGATTTGAAGTGCCAGTACCTTCAGATCTGTTCAGGACCCAGGAGCCAAATCTTTGTGATGCACTTATTAACTATGATACATTGAGACAGTTTGGCAGAGAGCTGGACAGTCCTTCTAGCTTCAGCCTCTGTCCAGGTTAGTAGAATGGTGGGTGACATTTTTGGTGTCAAACTTAAGATTTTTTTGTATATTTAGTAGCAATTGACCACTGGATGTCACTTACATTTAGTAAAGCTATAAAGATTACTCCAAATAAGCTTTTAGGATAAAAAGGCAAGCTTCTGAGTTCTGTGAATTTTGACAAATTTATGACTTTTCAGTAATGTTTTTCTTCATCTCTTAGATAATTCTTGGAGAAGATATAAAAAAATCTACTTTTCTGCTGTTAAATTTGTTAATTACTAGGGAGACACAAATCTGAGCCTGCACTGATACTCTTATTTTTGCTGACATGAAAATTGTCATCAATCTCTTCACAGCTGAATAAAATTAGTGATGGACCTAAACCAAAAGTCATTATAACAATACGCTAAATTTCTTAAACCAAGATTCTACCCACAAACACTTCAAACATTCATATTTTGGGAGAAGTTTCTCATTTTATTGATTTGCAAGTGATTGATATACCATAAGCTTTCAATGCTAATCAGTCTTTTCAATACCTAAACCACTTTTTAAAGTGGAACTTAGGCTCATAATTTATTGGGATGGTTTTGAAACTTACTTTTCAGCCTACTGTCAGTTAGACCTTTTAATTGCGTTTTGGCAAAAATCGAAGCTGTAAAACTGCGCAAAATGTTCCCGTTTCCTCCTAGGCACTCTGGGAGCTACGGATAGAAAGGCTTTTCTCATAAGTACCATCACTGGACTCTTAATGGATGAAGCAAAAAGAAAGACAAGGGGGAGAAATGTCTGAAGCAAGAGCATGAACAATCTCAAACTACTCCGAGATAGCAGATTTCACATTTTCATACCCATGATGTTAGTGTATCTTTGCACAAAAACCTGCTTTCATCACACCTCCAGTGGAGGACAATGTGGAAGCACACAGGCTACTTGTGAGCAAATGATATTGGAATGAAAAACAGTAGGGTTGTATTAGCACAGACTTGTAGCTTGGAGTTGTTTTACTTTATAGGGTAAAATCATTTTGAGATGTGTGAATAAACAGACAGAAATATTGCCACCATTGCACCAGATTAGATAACAAGTTAGTGGTCAAAGCATGTGCAGAATCCATCTCCTGACTCCCTGACTCCTTGGCTTCTCTGTTAGATCAAAGGAATTATGCATTTTTTTTACCCCTTTATTTGACTATTTGAGAACCTTACAAACAGGTTTAATTTCAATACAACAAATGCCAAGCAGATAGAAATATGTTAGGGTAAGGAAAAATAATTAATCATAACTACTGGTAAAACTTTCACCTGCACAGGTTTGTGACTTAAAACTTTGGTTCATAAGAGCTTATGAAACTCATCCTCTATTTTCCCTTTGCATGGACTCATTCTTTTTTAACAAACAGGCTTTATCTTGTTGAGGGTCAAACCACATTTTCCCTGGCCTGTACCTGAAATCATAACTCAGCATAGTCTTTCTTCATCCAGCCTCAAATCTTTAGAGTTCTGAACTCTTGACAAACCCTTTAGAGAACCTGATGTAAGTTTCAGATTTGTAATGAAACTCAAGCCTGGTTGGGTTTTGGGTTTCATTATGAAAGTTCTGCACAGCTGCACTAAAAACTCAAACCAGGTTTCATAAAAGTACCTGTTGTATTTAAGCCAGGGAGTCACACTGGGAACTATATTTAATAAGTAAGAACTTGTAGGAGTGCTGATGTAACTGTGTAAAATGTTTTTTAAAATACAGGATATTTGACATGGAAACCCCTTTTAAAAATATTGGGATACTTAATCCAGGACTGTTGTCCCTCTAAACCCAGCACATTACTCAACCCAGTGCAGTGCCACTTCTGAGAGAAATGACTGCCAATGGTCCAAAATTTAGCACTCGAATACATAATTATTCTGTAATTTTTTAACTATCCCAAAGGAAAAAACACAAAACAACATTTAGCGAGATTGGTGGCTGCTTCTTTGTTACAACTGTAACACTGCCATGGAGGGGACAGTCTCACAGCTTTTATCTGGGCCATAATAAAATTCTTTTGATCTCTACAGCTGCTTGGTTATGAAGGGTAGTCATTGCAAGAAAAATCAAATTACCTCAATTCTGTTAAGAAATAGTTTCTACCCTCCACAAACCAACTGAATTAATTTCTTTTCCAGCTGTGTTGCCCATTCCTACAGAGAGATGCTCCTAGAAGTTTCTGTGTGATCTTCAGTCTAGCTCTCTGCATCAAGTTCTGTGAGAAGAAAGTGCCGAGTCTTCTATTCTGTATTTGCATCATATTAAATATAAGAGGATGCTAGTTTATGGCTGGGACTCTTGCCCAGGGAAATTTTCCAGAATAAGAGCAACAATGACAATAGCAATGAGTATTGATTGCAGTACATCAAGTGTCTCTTCTGAGACTGGAAGAAACCAGCAGGGTGTTTAATGCATGCTTGCTTTAAGCATACAAGTAGGCCAATTAATTCAATTAAAATTGAGGACTTATAGGCTGTTTGCATTCCAAAAAGAAAGATAAAAAAAAGAAAGATGCTATCCTGAACCTAGGAAGTGAGGGAATGCATATGGCAAGACCAAGAGTCTGGCAATGATCTGAGTTCACTTCCAAATAAGGAGGAAAACATTGGATTGAATGGCACTGGAGAAACTAAGCTGTTGGGAGAATCAAGTATTGATTGTTGCAGGAAAACTAAAGTGAAGCTGAAGGCAACAGAAGACTGTTTAGATAGGGGAAAAGGAATCCTTAAAGAATCCAAAGAAGGAAATTAAGAAATGGAAGACAACACCACCTTCAAAATAGAGAATGGCCAAGAAATTAACATTAAGAATCCCCAAAGTAACCTGAATGGGTTTGTTGGTTTTTGTTTTGTTTTTTTTTAAAGAAAAAGAAAAAAAAAAGGTTGCTGATTCTTTACTCACTGACATAGGCTTAAATGTCAACCCTCTGCATGCTTCATGTAGTTAAAGAACAGGACATTTTAGAGCCATTCAACACTGACATTTTTCTCAGTGGATCAGCACAAATATCCAACTGTTTCTGCAATTGTGTGGCACTGAGGAAATCCAGTATTTAATGACTCTCTGATGAATACCTACACCTCTGAAGTGGAATGGTGATGTCGTTGTCTAATGTTATTATATTGGGCAATAACATAAAATATGTCAGAATATTGGCTGGGTCAACACCTGCTAAGTATTTTTTTCTCACTGACACCATCTGTAATTATTACTGTGAATGTGTTTGGTGAACGTTTACATTTATTTAAAAAACACATTTTTAAAAATTTTATTTTAAATAAGCAGCTGACCAAGTCAACTGCCAAAAGATCATTATGACACAAGGGCAAATCATGTGATTTATGTATTCTTTTTTTAAAGCATGGTAATAGCCTGACACTTGAAAGCAATTCTTACTTAATTCATACATCCAGATTCCCAAACTATATTTCTTATCAGTTTTAATAGGCTATAAATTCTTTTAATCAGAGAATTTATACTTTTGAGTCACCAAGTCTGTGTCATCATCTGATTCCCATTCTCATATAGCTCCATCTTGGAAAAAATAGCAAGCAAATCTATAAAGAGCAAATGAAAACTTGGATGAGAATCCACCTCTGTTCACAGATGTTGAAATTTATGGCTGTGCAAATGGCTACCATTCATTACATAAACAAGTTAAATATTTAGTCATCCCTGCCTCTGTTAAACAGGAATTCTTGAAATACATTTCTTCTCTAAACTTACTATATTATCATGCATTTAGAACACACATTTATCTATATGTGCACATATGTGTTCATAGAGAACAAACTGGCAGAATGTCTCAGAACAAATTTTGTGCATATTCACAGTTCTGCAGTGAAGTATTTACAGTATTATCAGATTTTGTGCTCTCTTTCTTCTCTGTCTATTCATAGATGAGTTTGGGTTTTATTATGCCACCTTAACTTCCTTCATAATATGAGATTCTTAACTGACAGCAGAATTGAGAGTAAAGTAATTCTTTAATTTAGGCCACATCATTAGTTCTGAGGTGAGATGCATTGAACTAAAGTAAGTCCTTTAAACACAAAGTGTGGCCTCTGTGTTGAAAGGCAGAAGTTGTACCTGCTAAGATACAGAGCTCTCCCTGCTTTTCACCACTCAGAGAGAAAAGGCCTTGACAGAGACACAGGGTTTTTCACTTAGGATCTTATGACTACCTTCCCCTTTGTGCAGGTTAATTAGATGTGGAGGAGTCAAACAACACTGATCCCCATCTGTTCTGCAGCTGCCACAGCTGAGGCTAAAGGTGCTGATTTTTTTCCCAGTGTCATACTCAACAGTAGATGTGCTGGGTGGAAAGCACTATGCTGCTACTACTGTGAGACACACTACTCTCTTTAAAGACTTTTAGAAGAAACCCAAGAGGTTATTTGGCATTAGAAGCTAAATAACTTTCTATTTATTCTCATCTCTATTTTATTTTTTTTCACTTTAACCATTTAGTTTTCTCTTTTGTTTAATAGCTCTACCACTGTCCAGCTGGTTTCAGCCCGGCTTTGCTGAGAAATTAGTACTGAAGCCACTCAAAGTTCATGTGTTTGATGGGGTTTAATGTGACCTACCAAATTACTGGGGAAAACTGAGATGCACCACATGGTCATGAGAGTTCTTCACTCCTTTTTCTTTGCTGCTGGAATAAGAATTTTGCCTCACACTTGCACAGGCTAAGAGTGGATAAAGTGGGTTTTTTTCTCACAAGTGTAGACACCTGAGCTCATCACTGACAAGTCTGGTAAATAAAGTCAGCACAAAGCACAAATCATCTCATTCTCTAGTAAATATCTAAAGAAAGCCAGATGTATCATTCTTATACTACCTTTTTCTCTCCAATGAAGTAAAAGCAGCCTGGAATGATTAGACTGGATGTATATGCATATATGCAGACATCAACAGTTAAGTAAAATTACTTCAGCAACCTAAGGCATAGTAATTTGATTTACATTATGAGGCTTAATGCAGTCACTGCCATTATTATTTGCATTGCAATAACCTCTAGAGGCAGAGAGGTTCTGTCTGTGACACACCTTAAATAAATACAACATCTCTGTCTCAGTCTTCACAGGTCACATCATCCTCTTAAGTCTCTGTGTAAAGAAGTCAATCAAAGCAAATGGTGAACTACAGTGGAGGAGGGTCTAAAGGGTGACCCTCTTTGCCAGTTCCACATATACAAGTGTGTTGAACTGGATGGGATCAAATCAAAGGATTTATTTCTATTGTTTCAAAGCTACTGCCTACTATTTCTGAAAGATTCCAGAGTTCAGATGAAGCCATAGATTACTAGAAAAGGTCAAATATTAAGCCTATCTGTGAAAAAAGACGAAACGTCTAGGAAAGTGCAGATCAGTCAGCCTTACATTTGCTCTGGGTGAAATTACAGCAGAGCTCCTCATGATAAGTTTTTCTAGACACATGAATGGTGCAAGGAGTGGGATCATGAGCTCTATTCAACCCTTGTTAGGCCACATTTCAAATAATGCATTTTGGTCCCTGCAGTGTGAGAGAGACATTGGAAAATTGAAGAGGGTTCAGTGACAGGTTACCAAGATGATTAGAGGACTAGAAGATTTTACATATGACAAAAGAATGATAGAATTATGTTCAGCCTGGAGGAAGTTTAAGGGGAAACCTAATCAGAGCCTTTAATACCTAAATGCTGGCTTTAGAGAAGTTGAATATACATCCAAAGGATGCAGTGACAAGACACAAGAAACACAAGAAAGTGGCTTTAAGGGAAATTCTATCTAGATATTGGGAAAAAATCATTATGAGATCAATAAAATTTAGGGTTAGATTGATCAAAGAAGCATTGGATTCTCCATCTCTGAAAACATGCACGACTTGGTTTCATAGTGCTGTCAATACCAAAACTAAGATCTGATTTTGAGAGAAATTCATACGAGCTGGTCTCCAGAAGTCCTATCCAACCTAGATTTTTCTATGGTTTTATGATACTATGGTTTTATGATAACTTTCTTGCTGCTAATAACCAAGACTATAAAATTATAATCCTAATATGTTCCTTGGTTTTAGCATGAACACATATCTGTGCTCTTTTGGCTGTAATCTCCTTTGACTACAAAGAGAATAAAAATTTCTGGTGTTATAAAGACATCAGTAGGGAGCTATCTCAATGAGTATATGTGGAAGAAACACTAAGACAAAAGGGACTAAAGAGGGCAGAAACCTCTTGGAACTAATGTGTTATTGGAGAAGGTTTCTATTCCCTGATAGCTGTTCTGTTTCACCAGCTGTTATCTTCCCCAGAGAGGCATGGAGGTCTCTGCTGTAGCATTCGTGCCAGGTCTAGATCAGTTTTGTATTTGGTCTTACTATAATGAGGGAAGTGGAAATCCCCACTAGATTTTGGGATAGTGTCGAAACCTTAAAAATCCACAAAAAGAGTAAGGTAACAATCGTTTAGGGAATGCTAGTCAGTAAATCAGTCATCTTCCAACAGGTCAAGAAATAAGACAAGATACCAATAGGAAAGGAACAGAAAGGGAACAATAATTCAGAGTATGAAAAGCACTGGGTAAATACTTCATGTTATAAGGAGTGTTAGTGATGTAGTTAAAAAAATTTGCACTGACAGGTACTTCGATGGTGAGACAGATTGCCATTCAATTTACAGTGGTGTGGATGGGAGCAGCAGCCATAATTCTTAAGTCTCTCTGTTGCCTCTAACTCAAGGTGCAATGTGTTATAAGAGGTACCACTTTTCACTTGGGACATAAAGTGTGAGGTCCTGAGTTTGACTGTTCATCATTAACGACTGAATGACACTTTTCATAAAAAGAAAGGTGTCAAGTGTAAAGTTCAAGCCAAATTCCAAAATTTGAAATGTGGCTTATTTTTAATGACCTGTAACTCAGGTGTGGTTTGGTCACTATTCATCAAAATCCACAGAAGAATTCTCCTTTTCCCTTGGAGTAAAATCCATACGTATCAGGACAAGTTAATTTTTTTTTTTTCAAGTGAAAGTTACAAAGCAAAAATACAGCCTTGTGTACGGTGCTGATGGCCACTGTAATTATGGAAAGCCTATTATTTCTTAATAATTAGTTCATAAAGCTGCTTACATCTTTCAAGCAAAACTGACTAATACTTAGTAACTACTAAGTACACTAAAAGGAAAAAATATACACAATATAAAGGTCTGGTCACCCTGGGTGGAGCACTACAAATCAACATTATTTGGCTCAACATATAAACTAGCACTTCCCATTTAGAAAGTCAGGTGGGTGTTGGCAGTCTTTTTAGATTAGAATTGAACAAATGTTTCTTTCTGTATTAATTGCACTGACACTCTACCTCTCAAAATTTTTGATCATCAGAACTGAGTCAGCACCATTGTCAGTGCAAAAAGAATGTTTTGCTGAAAGGTCAAATAACTTTTCAAGTACATTGAGACCAGAAGCATCTGTAAATCACATGAGGTTCAAACATAGGCATAGTATACCTAAAAGTAAAAGCACAACTGTATAATATTTGAGTAGAGATTGATCTCTTATGATCAATGAACAAAAACACAATGTTCAGATATAAAATGTGGCTCAATTCTATTACACAGGAAACAGATGAAGAGTAGGCATATGAAGCATCGTTTCTTAGAAGCTGATAAATTATATATTTATAGAAAAGTCTAGGTCTTTAATACAAGGTTTGTGTTTTGGCCCAGTACATTTTTGCAGTGGTGCCTTTGTAATGTCATGACTAGAGGAAAGGAGCTACTTTTGTACAACCTATCAGATGGACTGCACTAGATGTCAAAGCATTTTCCATTGTTACCTTTATTCCAGAGAATCTCCAGGCCAAGGTGCATGAGTATAATGAGCTTGTGCTGAGGCCTGGAGAAGTGTAGGTTGATAAGACTCACAGAGGTGTTGGCCAGCTGGTCCATCCATCCAGCTCAACAATCATATCACTAGACCGGATCAGCTGTGGCTCTGTTCAGCTGAGTGTTGAAAATAGCTTAAGGATTGGAATTCCAGCAGTGTTTGTGACTGTCAGTTTTTCTAATCCAGGTGAGACCCAAGAGGCCATCCTTCCTCCAAAGCCAGCACGCAGGGCCCCAGGATGCACTCACTGCATGCACTGCCCAGCACCTATGGAAAATTTTCAGCTTGACAGGGTGACAGTTTCAGAGGGAGCAGGCAAATTTCCTCCTAGTAATGAGAAACAGGGAGAAAGAGAGAGGAAGAGAAAGAGCCTTACTCTTTCTTAGTCTCCTGCTATTTTCTGCAATGAAGTTTTTTACACCACACAGAAACTCTGATCAGTTGCTGTTTCTCTAACTATGTAATACTTTTACTGCCCTTTATCAAGTAGTTGCATTTTTTTAAATTATCAGTAATGAAGGTGTCCATGATTTAAAGGTGAGCTTACAGAAACTGCTTACTGCTTTGGTGCAAGAAAGTCTGCCTCTTGTTTTTACTATACAATTGGTCGAAGCACTACATGTTCTTGGCAGGAAAAATAGCTAGAAACCTCAGGAATGCTTGATTTCTAATTTCAACAGAGTGGTAGTTGATTATAAGTATTAACATAGCTTAACTTTATCCACTATCCAAACTTAATATTATCCTTTGTTTAATACACTGAAAAAGAGCACTCTCCTTTGTATGACTCTATTGTTTTCACTCTCCAAGGCCAAATTTGGTGTTGACATAAGCAGGCTCAAGTCCATGAAAATGAATGAAGTCAAAACTCATTTTGCCAGCAATGGAAGTTAGCCTCTGGAGCAATGCTAATTATGGTTTGTTTGTATCAATTAATCAACACAAGGTTAACTTTCAATCAGCACATGGAAAAAAATGCAATACAGTTAAGTAAAATACATTACAGTGTCCCTCAATTTACCATGAAGTGGGATTTTTCTATAATCCCATTGTACTGGTGCAGGAAGAACTAACCAAAGTAGCTCAGAACAAGCAAATCCCTGATCTACAGCAGTGTTGTAAGCAGGGCTCAGCTCAGGGACTGCCAGACCTCCAAGCTGCTGCCTTCTCACAGCTGGGCTGGTATCCCACGTGGCACCACACCATTCCCTGTGGGCATGCCAGCTCCTTCAGTGCAAGCTGGCATGTCACAAGAACAGAGCTCTCTTGTGAAATATAGATATAGCCAAAATGTAAGGTGCACTAAAGAAATCAAACCACTCACTAAAATTAGACTAGTTTTCCTAAAGAATGAAAATAATACTCTGGGTTTCAGAAGCTGTCCACAAAGCAGCTGAGAGCAATGTGAAGACACTGTCAGAGATGCTGGAGAAATTATACATAGTGAAAACACATTCATGCACCAAAAATGTCACTATGTAGTCTGTCACTCACTCTAGCTGTTAGGTGAAGTGAAATCATTGCATTTTTGGCTAGGTGCAGTGCTCAAGACACATTAGACTGCCAGTGTGCATTCTGAATTTGGAAGGAAAAGTCAGAAGCAAAGCTGACCTTTAGGCCATGGGACAGTGTTGAAACAGCTGACTCCCCCTTGCCTGTTCTTAAGAAAGAATGAAAGAACACTTGGGCTTCAGAGAGCATTGCACAGAAATGTTCTCTCCTTGAGCAATTCAGTCTTATACTTATGATAAAATAGTTTTGCTACTTATATGTTAAGTGGTAATCAAAGTGCTCTGCAGCTGGATGTGTGGCTGTGATGTGATGGATGAAGTATTCAAATGCAGATATGATCTAAATTCCAGCCTCCCCTTTAAAGAGAACAATCTGCATTATAAATAAGGCAGGAATATTATTGGTTAAGGTAACGTAGCAAGCAAGCTAAGGAAAGCAGTTTCCTAACTCTAGGCATCTAAATTAGTATGAAAACATCTCTCTTTCCTATTTGTTCCCAGCCTCACAATTTGAGGATCCCCAGAATTACTGAAAGGCCAGTTCAAATTCAAATGACTACAGCAGAACATTCCCCAAATGACTAGCAAGGGAAAAGAGCCAGGGATTACAGCGCTTTTGTTACCAAGTCAGCTATGGAAACCCATGAGAAGAAAGAAAATTTCATATTTTCCAGTGGGGAGAGAGGGGGAAGGGAAGACCTGACTGAGAAATAGAATTTTTGTGCAGACTATATTATGTTTCCTAAAATGATATGTGGGATTTGAGCTACTGGTACTGTTAGAGAAGGGGCTCATTATGAGCTACAAGTAAAACTGCTGAAGGAACTGCTTTAACATTGGAGAGAACATATTTCTAAAGAGCATGGTTGACACTGTCATCAGTTCTAAACAGCAACCAGTAAAATGCAGTCTTCTCAAAAGAGTGCAATGCAGCCAGTTTGTCCAGCAAACAGACAGACATTACTGCATCAAGAAAGAGCAGGGACATTAGACAAGCACACAGAGCAAGTAGCAAAGGAATCTGAGTGAAAGTCACCAACCAAAAGAATGATGGAGAAAGAGAGTTCATCATTCAGAAATTTGCAGGCCTTTGAGTGGGACTGAATCACCAAAGGACATCTGTGTAACATTTTCATCAGTCTGACAGGAGAGCCAACATCAACATTTGTCCACAGGAACCAAACTAAATATTTAAAGGTGAACTGCAAAGCTAAAATGAAAGTTGAGTTAATCATGGAAATATGCACTGAGTGACCCTACTTACCAGGTTGTTGGAGACAATTCATCACAGAAACAAGTTAAAACTCATATTTATCAACTCTTTTTCTGCTTTTCTGAATTTTTATCTAGAATTTTTGCTTTTCAGAGGATGCTAGAGAAAATATTCTGTGAGACAGTAGAAAACCTGTGTTAGTTTAAATATTTGATGTCAAAGAATAACATACTGTGCAATCTTTTATGAGTGAAGAAAAGCTGGAGGATACCCTCAGATAAAAAAAATGAAGTCAGTAATGTCATTGTAGCCTGATTTAACTCCAGGGTACAATCTAATAGATTGGCCCACATACCTCCACACTCCCTCCTTGGCCTGCCTCTCTGGGGAAAAAAAAAGTTAAAAAAAAAAAAGAAAAAAAAAAGTGGAAAACCAAGCAAATTTACTACAACTTCACTGACTCAGATTTTAATAGAGAAACTATTTGAGAAATATTAAGAGTTCTTCCAGCCCTTATGTGATTTTGATTTGGGGCTGTGAAAGGGATGAGCTCTTTAGGAACAAATAGAGTATTTATTCCAGGCAATTAAAAGGAAAATGGAAAATTGTTTGTTAGAGATTTCAGAGTGTTTTCAAAATTAAATTTCATATTATATTTTAAAAGATTGCTGGAATTTCATTATTGGATTTTCTTGGTACTTTTTTGAATTACTTTATTCTTACACCCATAAAGTAGCCCATAAACCTATTTTCCTTTATTCCAGCAGCAGTGTCCAATCTGTGGCCCACACAGCAACTGCCACATAACAAGCACGTAATCCAGCTCATATTCCATCTTCTGCCTCCTTCAGAAGCATGGAAACACACAGAAATAGAGACAGGCTGAACACTCTGATTCAGAAACTTTGGAGTCCAAGAAAGCACGAGGCCATTCCAAAGCATAAAAATCCTGAACACTTATTCCAAAGCCCAGAGAAAGCAGTGGGAGTCTGACCACTCAATTCAACAGGCTTTGGAGCACACACAGGCAGGCAGGGAGCATCCACCTGCACAGCCAGCTGTAGGAAACTCTGAGCTAACAGCAGCATCTTTTGGACGTGTCATCCCACTGCTGACTTCTGCCTGGGAGCTGAGGGCAGCAGTGCAGGGGTGCCAAGAGTGGGTACCTGCCCTGGGAATTACCACATCAGGCACTGCACAGCACTGATCCAGCTCTGCATGTCCAGATCCATTTTTCACCTCTTTCTCCTGGGCCCTGGTGCAGCATATGGGCAACAGTCTACATTCAGCAGCAGAAAATCTCTCTGTGCAGGGTGGACAACTGCACCAGAATGCAGCTGCATGGAAAAGCCAGGACTACCTATCCACCCTTATAGGTGAGCACTCCTTACTCATGACTTTTCTGGATATTCTTTCCAATTTAGTTGCTTATTTGTACAAATAGTTCCTGCTTCCATGCAGTGCTAATAAAATATTAGGACATATTTTACTCACTGAATTTGAGAGAAAGCAGAAAATCCCTTGACATTAGCCCAGACCCTGAGTTTGGAGTAGGTTTTAGCAAATCAGACTGATACTCAAAGTTAATCAGAATTATTGTGGAAATACTAAATCATTGACAAATAGTTAATAATTATTGATTAACCAGAGAAAAAAAAAGAGGAAAAAGACTGACAATTAATTTTTTATATCTGATGGGAAAACATGGTTCACCTCAGATTCACTAAAATTTTTTTATGTATTTATTATATGGAATTGATACACAAAATCATAATAGAAAGAAGTCACATGGGACTAAAGAAAGACCCACATCAGATATAAAATGTCACAGAGTAATTTTATTATTAAGAAATCTGTAAAATCATAAAAACATGGGCCTGTTCCAGAACCCAGATGGGAACTCGGCTGCTGATTTCAACAGGCACTGGAACAAACTCCCTCTTAGCTAAGCACACAGCTATCAGCGTGGCACTGAGCCTGGGTTAACACACTCTCATTTTCATCAGGACTCTTTGTTCCATGCCATGTCTCAAGAAAGCTTCACAGCCAGTCATTAACCAAGCATGCTCAAAAATATATGGATGAAGATATTTGATGGTGGTTTAGAGCATTGTCACAGGAACTTTAAAAGGACAAGACATCCTGCCTCTTGCAAGGCACAAGGACAGCTGAGATCAGCAATTGCAAGGAGACATACCCCAAGAAATTATTTTTCTGCAGTCTGTAAAAAAAGGTTGATAGCATGAGGCAAGAGAAGTGTATTTTAGCAGATAAAATGCCTCCCAGCAGCTGGGAAGGGGAGCAATACAATTCAGGCATGAAATTGCAGTGAGGATTGTTAACCAAAGGAACAACACACTAAGAATAGTAGTGGATTCTAAATCACTGAAAATGTGTTCATCAGATTGTCTTGTTTAGTGAAACATATACTCAGACATCCAGGGAATTCTTATGGCTTTTGCTAAGTAGGAAGTCAGGTTTGTTCCAGTGTATTAATATTCCAAAGCATTACAATTTGCAGCTCCTTGAAAAGCAAAGCATCATAAAAGACAGTGTCACTTGCAATTACTCATTCAGCATTTCTTTCTCTATGACCTGTCTGATTACACTTTAAATCAAACAATACAGAACTAAAGGGAATTCCACCCTCAATCCTCTCCAGTTTTTGGCTTGATCAATGATAACGAAGGAAAGGAAAGATGAGTGAACTAGCTGACAAAGAGCTTGTTGACAAGGCTACATGTAACCCGAACAACAGCAGTACAGCCATCTAGGGAAAAGCTGACACCTGCTGTAGCAGAAATTAAGAGTTTACAGATGTTCCATTTTGGTAGTCAGTTTCCAATCCACACCCTTGTAATTTAAGCCACAAAAAAAATCTCCAAACAATTGGAATAAAGAAGAATCCAAGCAGTTAGGAAACTGAAGAAATCAGGGTAGAGCAGCTGTTTTAATTAGTGCTTCACTTGAGAACCGTATCCTGGTTACTGAGATCTTTAAAATAAATGAAGTTTCATGACGATAATGGCATTTTATTTTCTGTAGCATCATTCTTAGAGACAAGCATGTGCAGATAAAACTTGCGATACCTCACCAAATATTCATAAAAAGGAAATTAAATTAATTCCAAATCACATACCTGCCTAGCACTAGGAAAAGGATTTTTCTGGGCTCATCTTCCAATATTTTCATTTCCCATTGAACATTGAAATTTAAAACACAACTTTGCACTACTGTCTTTATTCCTGGAGAGTGTTCCACCTAATTTTATGAACCATCGTTTATGAAGCATGAACAAAATCTGTGTTAGTATATTCATATGCACATTTTATCATGACTAGTTTAATTAAATTAGAGGAGAAAAAAGAGTAGAGATTAAGGGAGAAAAAGCAAATAGGAAAATGAAGTTTTTACTACAGACCTTATACAGTAAGGACTACACTGGTATGTGGAGTCAAGGAGCTCACAGTAAACAGCAGGTGGTTATGGGAAAGACTGTCAAGCTTGACAGAGTTTGTAAGTTTTAAATTATATTCTCTGAATCAACCACGCTCAGTTCTACTGTACTGTACAATAATAAACAGTGTATGAGCTGTTCTTAAATAACATATATAAAATATTGTGATTAAATGGGTGAAGATGGCACCCAGCTAGTGGAGCAGAGAGTTGTGCCATCACAGACGCTGCCGTGGTCAGCAGCTGGCAGCTCCCCCCTGCTGCATTCTCAAACACATCAGCAACACGATGGGCAAAAATGGAATACAAAATAAGCATTAAAAGGCAGTTGGGTAGAAAAAATATTTTTGAATGCTTTTTTCCATTCTTTGACAACTAGAAACTCCCTTACTTGATTTGAGGAAGAAAACAACTTGCTCAAAGCTGGAAAGTTCTAATATTTTGGAACTGTTTTGTTTATGTTTGAGAAAGCTGTGGAACAGCAACAGGCAATGAAAGCATACATTGGCACAATTAAGTCTGGTAACTCAAGAAGCCAGATATTGTTTTCAGTTCTACACACATTTCAGTTGAAATTTGCCAACCCACTTGAATAGGCTATTTTGGAAACCAGTGGTGACAACATGTGGATAAAGTTCTGCTCTGCTACTTACCAAATAAAGGAGCCTTTGGCTGAAAAAAATAGTGATTTGTGAACTGCAATGAAAGAGAGCAAGATGAACCTCTGGCGTAATGTTCAAGAAGAAAAATACTATATATAGAAATGCTTATAAGGAGCCACTTTCTTTTTCAAAAGTAAAATGTAGTTACTTTACAAGAAGTAAAAGGATCCTCACATGTTCATATCATTAAGGGATCATGTCAGAAGAATAGAATAGAATAGAATAGAATAGAATAGAATAGAATAGGCCATCTTCTTCTCAAATCTTCCCTGCATATTCTGCATTTTACCATGCTCCCCTCTTTCCAGAAAAAAAAACTTAAAAAACTTGTTTGTGCTGAACAATCGAAAATAAATTCATCTCTTGGTTGGAGAAGTTTCAAAATCAGCGCAGCCAGTATCAGGAGAGGGAACAATATGTTACTAACTAAAATGCAAAGAGACTACATTCAAGAAGTTTAGTAAACCAATTAATTTTTTTTTCCTCATATCACTGAATAAATGCAATGGGAGAAGAAGAATGAGATTACATCCAAGCTAACTCTAAGTCAAGTAGTTTTCAACACAAAGAAGATACCATTATTTCTAGTACTTAATTCCACTTAGAGCTGATAGCTGACCATATATTTCTGTCTTGTTTAGACTTAGTTCCCATAACAGGATCACAGGACTTCTGTATTTGTACTAATTCTTGACATTTCTGGTGAAATCTGCTCAGAAAAGAGCCAGAAAATTCACTCTTTAAGTTCCTTGAAACAACTGTAGGATTCTTTGTACAGTCTTTTTTACATTTTTAAAAATTTGTTGTTTTACCTTATTTTATATTTCAGTGGTCATTTCTTGAAAGATATTGCATTTTTTTAAGTATGTACATGTTAGGCAGCAGTTAGCATGGTAGGCTATCAAATCTACATTGGATTCCTAGAAGTTTTATTAACAAATAGTCAATCAAATACAGCAAATTTAATGTTTTAAGCTATATATGTACTCTGAATTTGACATGGCTCTGAGATAAGATCTATGCTTTTTCCATGCTCTGAGTTCAGTTTTATTTACATTGCTGTAAACCTAGATAAAAGCCTAACAGCCTGTCTGATAGATGGCTCAAACCCTGATGACATTACTCATGGAATAGCCTAAAAGCTGATAAGAGTCAGAGCTGAACATGTTGGTCCAGTACGAAATGTTTTTTTTAAATGCTGTAGACTAGGTTTCAAGTAATTTCTGCTCTATTTAAAGCCATCAAATTGTGTGCATTTTGCCAAATTAAATTTTGTCACTCCAGGCATGCAAAAGATAAAGTTTTTGCCAAAATATCAAAAGGGCAGTTCATTAAACAGCTGTAGCAAAAAGGAAACATTTTCAAAGAAAAATTACAGTGTCTTTCCCAAACATGTATGCCGATACATAGGGAGCTGTGAACTGTACATGACCGATCTGAGTAATATGGAATCGTCACAGGTTCTCAGTATTGCCCTAACTCTGCTTTCTGTAAAGTCAACTCAGGTCTTACCCTTGGCTGTTCTGTGAGCAGAGGTGGGCCAGCAATGACTGAGAGCCTCAGAGTATCCCATATTGCATATCAAATGTTAAACAATTCAATAACATAACAGTGCTCTTGGGTTGAGGTGAAGGTGCTACCCCATACAATCATTTTACTGTATGTAGGATCTGGAAATGCAGCGTGGTTCATTTCTGTGACTGCTAAAACTATAACTTCTGGAATGCCATCCTGGAAGCTTTCCAGGTGATTTCCATGAGGAACACTTTGTAAAAGTTGTTACCCTCCTAAGCAGAATATGTTCCCAGGCCTGCATAGGGGCAGAGATTGGATTATAAAGTGCTAAATGTTTTTTACAACTGTATCAGCAACAATACTGTATGGATAACTATTCAAGGCAAATTATTTTTACAGGCAAATTTAATGGATTTTTTCCAGCTCTCAATTAGATTCATATTTCTGGATTCAGAATGCAAGATATCTTATCCTATACTCTTCCCTTTGTGAAATCAGGATATGCAATCTGGGACAAATCTCCTCAGTGTTCCTATTTTTTTTTATCATTACTAATTTAATCAAATTAGAGGAGAAAAAGAGTAAAGATTAGGGGAGAAAAAGCAAATAGGAACTGAAGTTTTTACTACAGACATTATACAGTAAGGAATAACAAGTTTGGAACTGATGTGTGAGGAGACATTATAAGGAACAACAGAAAAAAGGCTGAAGAGGCTAAGGTAACTCAAGTTACAATTTTTTCATTTCAGGGTAGCCATGAAAATGAGTCTGAAAATGTTACTCAGCATGTGGTGCTGAAGGAAATACAGCTTAAATCTGAAAACCTTCTCAAAGACAGAGAAACACCCTCACTACTCCTATTCTCATTGTTATATGTCCTGTAAGAGCAGTGTTTAGTTAATAATTTTAGAAGTTCACATCACTGAAGCCAAGAGGAATCTCACAGCAAATGGCACAGCTGAGTTTTCCCAGTGATTTATACCTCTAAAACTATCTACACAAATGAGTTTTCTGGGTAATGTCTTACACACTTTCCAATCTTTTTTTTTTTTTTTTTTTTTTTTTTTTTTTTCAGAAAACCACACTAATGAATGTGATACTATTCACACAGTTGCCACACATATGGTGTGATCACAGGAAAAAGTGTTGGGAAAATCATATTTTTTCTTTTTGTCGAGTTTTAACATTGTATTGTTTAAATCTATTTCTTGATTAAAGAACTGCAGTCATCAACTGTGTTTGCAAATTAGAAAGAACTGTTTCCAGCAAAACATTTCATGTTGCACATTAATGAAATAAATGGATAAAGAAGAACTGATGGGTTTATGAATGCACAAATGTTTTCTGCGTTTTTTTTGTTCTTCAGTAAGAACACTGCTGGATTATGATTAGGGAAAGTTGAAGAAAACAAGACAACTTTCTCAACAAAAAATATAAATTCTCATAAAATAAGAAACAAGGTCATGAAAAAAGGGAGGGAAAAACACTCAAAAGACATTATTTCATAAAGGATGCAACATTTTTTGTAAAGAGTCATCTGTTATAAGTGAGACAAACCATTGAATTGTCAGCCATAAACCTTTTAGACCAGTGAAAGAAGTGCAAGATTTGTCCTGCTATGAGACAGTACCCACAACCTTTTCTAAATCCATATGATAGTAGATACTGAAATGGTAGAAAACCCAAGCTTGAAGAACATCATGCCAATTGTCCCTCTTTCCTCCCACAGCTGTACATTTAACTGATACAGATATGCAAATTCAATTAGATTTATCCCTTCATGGCTCAGCAAGATTGTGGCAGAATTTATCTCAAGGCTCATTTCTGAACCATGAGTTCCTTATTTTTAAAGACAATAGGTTTGTGGCCATGATCATCCCTTCCTTCAGTACTCTTTTTACAGGCCTTTTCTCCTGAAAGGGTTATAACACGAGGCAGCTTTCCCCCATGCTCTTACACTGAGGCTCACAGTGCTGGATTAGTCTGCTCATCAAACAAGAGGAAAGAAATGGGATAAAGTTAAGGAACAAAAATATTTCAAGATTAGCCCTCCCAGTGTAAATCAGCATGTGGACCTTCACTGGGTCACATGAAAACCTCACGCTCACATTTAATTCGCCCATCCTGAAGTATTTTTCCTCCTAATGCCAAACACCATAATGCTCTCTGTCAGTGATTTGAAATTATTGTATAAGCTACATATCGGGTACACTATTGTTAATGAAATGCACACAAGATGATGAACAACTTCCTTTTCCTGCTGGAGCCCAGCTGCAACCAGGCCCTGTATCCTTGATGCTGTAAATCAGGGCTTTGTACTCCGGGAGGATTCAATCAGCTGCAGGTGTGGGCCCGCCGAGGCCGCCTGGGATTAGGTAGCAGTATTTGATATGAGATCCCAAACAGCACCAGCAATCTACACACCACATGTGGCCAGTCTTTGGAGAAAGCAAAGGAAAAACGCTGATGAAATGTGGCACAGGACCATGGAATGCAATTTCAAACTTCCACATCTGCAGGAAAGAGAGAAAGAAAGTTCCTAATTTTACAATGGTGATGTCATTGAGAATACATGATAGCGAAAATGATGTGCCAGGGCTTTCATAAACTTAACCACTTAGGATGTTGTTAACCAAGGATTGATATTCATTGTTATGAATGCATTAAAATTCTGAGGGGTTGCTCTGCCAGTCTGCCAAAGTGACACCTCTGTGCTGTGAATTTGGCTTTGTGGACTGAGCATCACTACACACTTGTGCAGGCAATGACCTGAGCATTTGCTGAGGTTTGTTCACTGAACGCAATCATTAAGGAGAGGTGATTTGATCAAATTTGCTCCAGCGTGAAAAGGTAAAGCACTTGGCTTTAACAAAAAAACAATATAAATGGTTGTTTAGTTCATTCCCTGAGGTTAAAAGTTGTGAAGAGTTTATTTTTAATGTAAATCCTTGATATCTAAGGGATAAAGAAATGTTAAAGCAGGTCTGGTTTTGTTATTATTGCAAAGATAAAGTATATTGAAAAGAGCATGTCCTTGATTTTTTCTTAAAAAAATCTGTTTTCCATTAGCTTATCTTTATAGCTGAAGTTAATCATTATTTTCAACCATATATGATTTAGATATTATGTCATTAATTCATGTACAATCCATCTGAATAATGATTGTGGTTTTCTGCTTTACAAATTCATCTACTTCACTGAGAAACCAAGAGAGTCAAATTCCGTGCAACATCTGGTTTCCATTTTATGTAATTGCTATTTTCAGACTTATAATCATGTGTTATTGTAGGGACCACAGTGTCAATCATGCTGCTAATGGGGAAAATTCAATGCCTAAATACCTGAGAGAACAAGAAGCTGACTTAAACAGGTGCATTTAGACACTTGGTTTTAAGCATAATTCTAGTCTACCAATTTAAATAAATCATTTTAAGAAGAAACTATATTCTTTCCATACCTTCTACTGAAGCAAAATTTAATACAAGCTTTCTACACTGTAAACCTGGTTTTGTTCCCATCAATTCTAAAACAGTGGGATCTGATCCCATGCAAGTTCTATACCAGTAACCCAGCATAGCTGAAATCCACTTCAATTTAGTCAATGCCAGTTAAAAAAGTTAACTCCCTTTTACAAATATGAGTGGTGGGGAGAAAAATTTATCTCCCTTAAAGAATGAATATAAGGTACAAAGCCACTTTAGTTATCACGTCCACTAAAAGGTGCAGAAAACAGACACAGGAAAAACATGGCAATCCATGTCTTCAAGTAAAACACCACACCAAAACTGAAAATATATTCTTACGAGCTTAATTTAGAGTTTGATTACAAGTAGAGAAAGAAGTAGACATCAATATTCAGAGCAGTTACAGTTCAAGGTACAGATCATGACAGAAAGAATTCTCTGATCAAACTTTCTTGTGTTTAACACTTCCTCTTTTTTATAATGTTGTTTAGATAAATTTTCAGATACAGCTGACTAGTTTCTCTTTAAAAATAAACTATAAAACTAATATAATTTTATAACCTACATAATTTTATAGAAAATATATATACATGTGCAGTAATTTTATATATTTTGGAGGTAAAACAGTTTGGATGTAAAACAGTACTTTGAACAAGTGAGAGGTGCACAAAAATGCATTCCTTTTTATTTCAGTACTCACTAGGTCAACAAACAGGTTGATAAAGGTAAATCCATTACCTTTGGGTAGAAACCATCAGTGAATACATAAAATATTGTTACTCTCTGCTTTTGAAAATAAGGAGAACAGTGACAAATTTTGCAATTCTAGCAGCAGAGAACTTCTGTGAAAATTACTCTTAACCCGAGCAGTAAAAGTTTGTAAGGCAAAACCTGGAGTCATTTACATGTGTATGCTTTTGCATTAATACCTTCTGAAGAATTCATATTTCATTCCACCTCTCCTCCTCAAAACCTCCAGCTACCCAGTGGTGTAAGTACAGGACAGGAACAGGTTGTGTTCAAGAGCACTAAGACTGTGAATTACTTTCCTGACCTAACTTTGAAAGCTAATCTCTGCTAGTTCCTCTGGTGAATATTTGAAACTCAGACTGAGATGAGCTGCCAAGTTGGAAGCTGTGCCTGTTATTGCCATGAGAGACACAGTGGGCACACCCCACCTCTGTTTCCCTGGGGCTTCAGCTGTAAATTCTCTGCAGTCGCATCCACAAAAGTAGTTTTGCATGTATGCACAACCCCAGCTCCACAGGGTGTGGTTACATCCCTTCCCAGCTTGGATAAGTGCCTGCCTGTGCAGCAAGAGAAGAGCTGCATTTACCCATCTGGCAATTTTATGGCCACATTAATTGACCCAAAGTAAGTTTCTGTATTTGCTGATGTGCAGATATCAACCATGATTACAAAAGATGCTTAAGGTGATTAAAACAGATAAGCAAGACCAAGACATTTGGGCAATTCAGAGCTGCCATGTCATCTGAATTGCAGGCAACAGCCTGTTCCTAGTAGGAATGTGCAAGTAAAAGCAAATAATATTTTAACTTCCCCCAGGAAACAATGTCTGAGGTGGAAAGTTCATCAGTACTGCTTGAAGGACATGCAAAAACATGAAAAGAGACACAATTAATTAGTCCAGAACTTGGTGGAGAACACTGCAACATATTCCCATCCGAGTTAATAAAGTTATGTGGCAAACATAAATATGGAGTTATACAAGTTAGACACACTACAGGAGTAGTGAGTTAGCACTAGGGACCCTCACAGTTTTCATTTCCTCAAGCAAAGGGTTGTTTTGGTTTCTGTATTTGATTTTTTAATCACTTTTCAGCTTAGTACTATGTAGGAATGTTTTCTCTTTTAAGAAGGGCATATCAAGCCTGAAGAAACTGTGAAGACTTCAAAGCTAACACCCTTGATGACAGAAGGTAAATCTAAAGAATTCCAGATTTATGATTTTTTTTAATCTTGTGATTTTGAAAGGAAGCAGCTTGTGATTTGTAATGCACAAGGTCAGCTGAATTGCAGACGTACCCTGCATTGCATATTTCTGCTTAAAGCATAAGATATATACAATACTAGAGGTAGCTTCTGACTCCTTAGGGCTGACAGCAAAATTTCAGGATCTAATTACACAGCTATTATGGCATCTGTAAAATGCTGATTTTGCGGGTATAAGTCTTGGTATATTACATTATTAGTTCTGTTAATAATTGTATTTCCAAAACCCTGTCTTAATCCAAGTAAATCAAAGGCAATCTTCCCATACACAAATGAATATATTTAGTGGATTTTGCTCTTTTATAAGGATTAATGAGACCTTGTAGCTGTCTTTCAGTATCTACAGGAGCCAGCAAGAAAAACAGAAAAGGACATTGCATATGGGCATGTCATGATAGGACAAGGGGGAATGGCATATCAGCTATACACTCCCAAGTATGACATTGCACCAATATGAATTTTGACATAATTTTTTAGAGGGAGACAAAAGCTTTTACCAAAGAAATCTTCACGTACAACTAGAGCAAAGCTCCTGTCCAAATGATGACAGTTAAGCAAAACTCAGAAAGTTTGGCATTTTTAATCCCAGACAAATAGGCATGGAGAAGTTTAAAAATGTTTTAAAATTTTCACAAAAGTTCAAGTAATTACTAGATCAAATAAAAAAGGAGCACCTTCTAGAATTAAATTTTTTGCAAGCTGTATCACATAAATAATTGATTTGGAATTATTCTGGTTATATTAGAGTCAAGTAAGTGTTGGACAATAAGAAAGTTTCTTGCCTGTGCAAACATCTCAGTTTGTGTTTTGAGTATACAAATATTTTTCTTCCCAGTTATTTGCAATGAAGTGTCAATTTCAATCCATTTCTTGGGGTTCATGGCTATGATATTGCACCGAGACATAAGTAGAGATCTAATATTCATAAATAAGCATTCAAACTACAGAGTTCTAGAATAAACATTTTGCAACTGCTTTCAGTATGTAATAGATGTCCTGCTGATTTTAGACTTTCAGGTGGTAGGGCACACAAGCTTTATGTGTGGTTCACTATATGTTTGGGGAAGAAGAAGACACTTCCAATCCAGATACTCAAGCTTGATGCCAAACCAGATGGTAAGGTAAATATCCAGTGTAATCCTATTCTTCATGCTCCATGCTTAAGCTATCATTTTAAAGCATATTTGGATTAGGTATCAATGGAGTACTCTTTAACTTTTAACCTCTACTTATCCTACTATAAAGTAGAAGCATTAAATGAGCCATCACAGAAAGGCATTAAAACATGATAGAAAAGCGAAGAATCTGTGTGGTTAAATTAACTGAATAAATACATTTCTTGAAAGCTTTAAGAGAGATATTAATATTCATCCTCTGGAAATTCAGGATGAGATTCAGTTGTCTAAACATAGGTACACAGAAATATTTAGATGGCTTAAAATATTCCACAATCTCCATGAGCTTCTCCATGTATGTGTGGGTCCACTGCATGTCCTATGTGATAGAGAAAATCTCTTGTGTGGCCAGTTGGTAAATATTTGGGCATTTCAGATGGCAACAGACATATTCCTGTGCAGATTAATTTTGCCCATGAGATTTCACTCACACAGCAAATGACATTACATAGGCTGTGATGAGTTGCCAATAGAGTCAGACAGAACCAGGTGACTGCAGTGCTCATTTAGGATCAGCAGCAGGAGGACAGCCAGAATCCCATACTGAACTCAAAAGGACATAAGGCATGTATAGACAACAAGAGCAAACCTCAGCTGTTCAGGTTCACAACGCAATTTCTAACACTCCTCAACACTTCAATGATGCCTTAGAAGAACTTCTTTTATTTTCATGAAGAAATATATAAAATAATAGGTTATAAGGGATAAAATGATCCAAGACAAAATAGTCTAAATGCCAGTCATGTTCCTAAAAGTGGGATCTATTACTCAGTGCGACATTTTCCCAAGAGAATTCATTATAGAACTTCTGATTAGTTAGTTAAAGCGACCCAAAACAATACTCTTTGCAAAAATATCCCTAAGAGCAAATATTTCTATCGGGAATTGTTTTGTATGTGTAGGGAAATCAGCATGATCAATCCATAGACATTTTCTTTGTGTGTGATTCCAGGTAATGAATGTACAGACTCAGTGTAAAAATTAGCTGGCTTAGGAGGATTTAAAAAGTAAACATGTGGAACACAGTTTGAAATATTCATGTTTTCCTCTCATAGTAGGCCAATGTAAATATTATTTCACATGTTATCAAGTAATTCCAAAGCTAAATGTACTTACCCAAAGAATGGTCATGATCAAAATCTAACAAAGTCATTTTGAAAGGGCTCAGTGTATATAAATTAAAGATAGCCTAAAGAAAGATAGGATTCCACTCCAGCTCCTGGGGAAAGATCTGAGGAACGCTTGCTCTTGCTAGTTCAGTAAAAAGGTGCCTAGCTAGGGAGTCTGAGCTCCAAGCAATCCATATGCAAGTCATGAAGAAACCTATCTACACTTTTGTCCCTCAGGAAGGTCTGATCCACGATGCCCAGGCAGACCATGGCGCATGACCATGGACACTGTCTGCAGTGCAGAGAGCAAAGCAAGCACAGGGGCTTTCATCCAGCCTGAAGGAGCTGACCACTTACAAAATGAGGAATGGTAGGACCACATACTGAGAAAATTGAAGCTGATATCATTCCATTGCAGTCATAGGGGCTCATATTGTGTCCATAACAATTGCAGTCGGAATCGTGCAGTGGCTCAGCTCCCAGAAAAGAGGAACAAAGGGAACTCCCTTCATCCATGCAGCCAACCTGCTTAATTGCTGTTGATAAGGATAAGCTTCTCAGAGAGGGACAATTCTATTTCTAAATCCTTCCCACATGGAGCACAAGTCTTCACTTCTGAGCAATTACTCAAATTCATATATACAGTTCCTGAGCAAGATTCTCTTTTCTCCATTGTGAAGCAGGTGACACATCCACTCAGTATCCCCAACTTCAGAGCTGCAGTATGAAAGAAAATGCTAACTTCAGGTCCCTGTATGAGACCTATCCTTTTGGGTAAGTTTAGACAGCTCCTGTTTAACTTTCAGGAGGAAGGAATGTCTCATTAGGGGTTGTTCCACTCCTACAGGGGCTATATAAGAAAATTATATATCTGGAATCCCTGCCTATGTCCAGACAGACATTTACAGACATCACACTGCCAGAAACAGATGTTGAGAGGGAGTTCTGAACCTGACCCAATGGGAAATAATAATGATGGGCCTGTCACAAATAAACCATAACACCACAAATGGGCTAAAAAATATTTTACTGATTTGATTAATTTCTGGCTGTATCTACAGTTTTGATTTTCAGTGAATTAATGCCTTCTATAGATAACATAATTGGAAAATATTCCCAAGAGTGACAAAACCAAAGAATTTTTATTGTTCCTATCTGTACCCTATTTATGGGTGCTACTCTGCTTCACTTATCAGTCCCTTATCCCAATGATGAGTTTCTTGCAAAGCCTTAACTATAAATAATTACCTCCCAACAGGCAAATCACATCTTTTAGACAGCTAAGTTTCTTTAATCAGGACATTCTTAAAAATATTCTCCCAGGTTTCCTTCACAATCTATTTCTGGGGAATTGCTGGTAGTAAAAAATCTGTGCTACCAGTTACAGTACTCTCAACAGCCCCATAAAAGGCAGAGAAGCTGCTTCAGCAGGAATCATTTATTGATGAAATTTCTACATGCATGCAGAGCTTCTGTATGATGCTGAAAGCCCATCTCTCTTAGTCAATCCAAGATTTAGAAGAAGAGGAATATGTGACTTCAACATTGCCAACTCTCATAATTTGCATCCTGAATCTTATGGCAGTTTGCTGTTTCTTTTCCATGAAACTTCATCTCCTGGGGTTATACGATTAAGACTCTCCATTTTCATAATATAAAAAAAATATGTTCCAGTTTCTAGACCACAACTGCAAGCTGGAAAGGAGGAACCAAATGAAACCTGGAGTTTCCCATTTTATTTGGTCATGTGATTTTTTTGAGTAACCTTTTGACTGCTTAACCAATACAAATTCTGAATGTCAATGGCTGTTGGTGTAAAGGCTCTCCCAGCTTACTACAAAAAGGGAATAAAGGTGCTTACTTGGAGGGTTGTTTTACAGCATGACAAAATCCAGGAAGGATATTTGAAATGCTGGACCAGTTGTTAAATGTATATTATCTAAAGGCCACCTGCCTGGCAGATCAAGGCAACAAGTCCCCCCAGAACTATTGAGGGTGCTGATTTTTGCACTTCCTTGACTTCAGTATGGTTTTAGTTAACACATACACCTGCATAATTGAAATCAATCCAACCACAAGTGTTACTCATGAACAAAAAAAAGTACACAAAACAAAACAGAAAAAAATGACAGAGTTTGGAGGACAGGCACTAGACCAGTAAAAATAGCTGATGAACCTTGCCAGCTGTTGAAAAACTGTCTGTGGGATCAGTTCCTTTGTTCTTCTCTAATAATAATTTGGTTTATGTTTCTTTTTTTTTCCCTATTCTTTTACTTTTACTGTTTTCATTCCGCTTTGATGTTGAAAACAGCCACAGCTGCAATACAAAAATTATTGTTCCTACTTTCATACACAAGTTCATGCACTCAGAGGCAACTTTCTTTATGCATATACATTATGTGTGCAGAACCACACTCATACATGTAAATATATACATGCACCAACACACGCAAAATATACATTGCTTGTGAATGTATTCTGATGTCAAATGACTACAAATAAAAACGAATTAAGCTTTAGCTAACAAAAAGGAAAAAATAAACTTGAAAATGTTTTTAAAGTTTTAATGACACTTAAGAACTTCTTCAACTTGTGAAACTCTGCAAGACCCCTCCAAAGGTTTCATATCCTTATACATATATTCCTTTTTAAAAATTTTTTAAATATTGTAATTGCTGCAGATGCCCTGAACATCCTAGACAACCTTTTAACTTTTAAGGAGTCCTAAATAGGATTAGGAGCAATATAAATATTACAGAAATTCCCAGATGCACAATATCAACAGAATCCCTCCTATCCAGCTTAGTTTAATATAGATCCTCATGTGCACCAGAGATAAAATAGACCTTCCAGCATGCTCTGGAGTCTGGTGCTCTGAGCATATTGAGAACATGAGGTTGTAGAGTAACTTCCAAGAGTCAGAACTCTTCTAGAAGTTATTAGTCTCATTTCTTAAGCTGGTCTCAGAAAACCTCCTGTGTTGTTGTAGATATAATTATTCCTTTTTTGAAGGGAGGAAAAATAACTGGGAAATGTAAATGGCTTATTCAAGGTGACACAGGAAGTCTGTGAAGAGCTGCAAATTGAACCCATGTTCTCCAACTCCCAGTCCAGTTATTATATCAATCACAAAACCTTCCTTCCTCCACTAGATATTTAAAAACAAAAATACTTATAACTTGACAAACAGATTTTTCTTCACACCTTGAATTGGATGCCTGAAGTGAATTTTTCCTTTTGAATTTGATTCAATTAAGTACATAGTCTTAATTAGAACAATATTTTTAAATTACTAAAATGATAACAGAAATTTCCCATTTAACACACTATTAGGGAAAATCCCATTGAATTTAATGGGATCATTCATTTGAGTAAATGGCTGTGACTGGGAACTAGAGTTATATCAGGAAGAGCAAAGAAGATTAGATTCATACTTGTTTATTATTTTAATTACTTTGTACAGCATTACCATTTTAGTCCTGGATCTCATGGCATTTTGTATTTTGTAACTAATATTTTAAAAAAAAAACATAGATCCAGCTTTCAAGAGTTTACAATTGAAAAAATGAGATTATTACCTCAGAGACATGCTAAGTATTATTTGGTAACTTGTATCTCAGGGTGGGGAGAGGCTTTTGTCTTTATAACTTATTATAGAGTCACAATGGTCACTACCAAGTATTGAACTCCCAAACAAGAGCTAAATCTCTAAATAAATATCACCTTTCAGAAAAATGTAACCAGCTCTGAAATAAATTTACATATCTGTGCACGTATTAAGTATTGTTTATAAGTACACAGATAGACATGCAGTAAGAGGAATAGTTATTATCCTGAAATGCACACATATGCACATACGTATTAGTTGAAAATACTGCTGTCTCTTGGAAATGTCCCAAGAGCAGCTTCAACTGCTCATTAGTTCACTTTACCAGGAAGAAGATAAGAATTTGTTCCAAGTATCTGAATAGAGAAATATAGTTTAAGGAGGTGACAGGAACAAAGCTAGCAGCAGCAACACGTTATTTAAAGTTCTTCACTACTTAGGTATTTCACTTCTAAATTGCTCCCAGTTCATTTTACAGTGCCATCAGCCAGAGTGAACTCTCCTTCCTTTCATCCTGTCTGCTTCCTTTGGATACTTCCCATCCCTGCTAAAAACATTTTTACAATGTTCAGTGGTGTGGTAGATCTACAGCAGGAAGCAGCTGGTATTGGCAGCTGGCAGGACAGGCAGGAGTCCAGATGAGCTTTGGTCCCAGCGCTGAAGCTCCTGTGACCCAGCGGGTTCTGGGGCTCCAGGTCATCACACGTGAACTCTACCTAGAAACAGTAGCACGGCCATCAGGGGAGTGAAATGATACTGTGAATAAGGCTGACATCTGGATGGTCCATTTGATAAGAGGGGGAAAATAGGATCTAATTTTGAGCTGAGACTGTCACAACTGTGTATGGTTTGTGATAAGATTTGTCAGTGCACTCCACAGAAACTGTGTTCATAACTTGTTATACAGCAGGAAGCAATTTTTATTATATGATTTGGCAGAGGAGTGGAAGAGACAATTAATTCTTCATGCCTAGGCTTCTTGTTCTAGATGAAGCCCCCAACATTTCTTTTCCTGTTAAACAGAGGAAATAAAGGAGGAATCATAAGACTGATACACTTACTTAAAGGTGCAGCAGAGGAAGATATCTATATTAAGGATCTTCAAGATGAGAAAAAGTACTAAGGGAAGAATTAAGGATGTATGTCTTTGGAAGAGAAAAAAGGCCCTGTGGATGAAGAGAAAAATGGGTGGTGACAGAACCAATGAGACTAAGAAAGATAGGAGAGCTTATAAGGAATAAGGAATATAAGGAATAAGGCACTGAATCATCTTATCCCATGCATCTGTGGGAGCTAGAAATCCAGGGTGACCCTTTAGGGAACCACGTGCTCAGGGGCTGAAAAGAGGCAGGAATAATTCCAAAGCTTAAAGACAGGCCAAGAAGTTCAGTGTAGTAATTTTAAAATAAATCAGATTAAATATACTGATACTTTGAGAATTAATTGCACAGTTTTGCAAATCAGGCTTGTGATTTTTGATCCTCTGGAACTGTCAACACCGTGTGCAGTGCACAACCACAGATGCGATACAGCTTTTTGTATGGGCGCAAGTGAGAGCAATAAAGTGTCTTCCAGAGCATTTACAAGACACAAAATGACTCTATTTTCCTCTCCCACAAACCAGGTTCATGAAGAGAGATGTTCCATCAACAATTCTTTACAGGGAAAGTCCACCAGAATACTGAGTAGTTGAGTTAAGAAGTTTTCTGTTCTTGCCAGTTTAATAAAATTTACTAGTTCCATTTATTTTTCTCCTCTTGTTGTCTTGTCTCTTTAGGCTGGGATGTACAGTTTCACTGCCAAGATGCAAGATGAAAACATAATGACATGTTTTCTCTGTCCTTACTCACATCATGCACCAACATCCTCTCATGCTGCTTGGTTCTCCCACACATTCATTGGCCATTCCCTTGTCCATACCACTTGCAGGGATGGAGATTGGATGGAGACCTTGGATAAAAACAGACCTTTATGTAAAGGAAAAAATTACCTTCATTTTTGTTTTTTTTTATTTATGTTGTCAGTTTTCTTGTGACTGTTGTAGTCTTTTCAATCAAAAAATTTGGTTCTTTTGCTGCAGTAGAATTAAGCAAGTGATTGCTGATTATTGTAATTATAGGTACAATGTTCTTCCATCTTTCTAATTCTACCTGATACTATAATATATTGTATTGATTTCTTTTTATTTTGCTCCTTTCTATCCTGACTCTTTTACCTTTCATCCTCATGTCTGTCACTGACATCCTTTTAAGTCAATCAGACTACAGGTACTGTCTTAGGGGAGCCTTTGTTTAAAATTTCAGAATGGGTGAAGAAAGGCCAGTGATCGAACAAACAGGACAATCAGATTCCCGTGTTGAGATTGATCACAAATCCATGGACACTGTTGGGCAACTGTGCCAACTCCAGAATGAAAAATGGTTTGGAATGAATTTTGCTTCATCTCCTCATTTCCACCGTTTTTCATTCAAGTACCCTGTGCAGATGGATAAAGGGAGTGAGATCTCCGAGAACTAGAACACCAAGAGTATGGAGTGCACACCAGTGTACACTCTCATCTGGTACACAGCCCATGTCTACAAAATTATCTTGTCTAAGTTTTTCCACAAATAGGGTCCTGAAACATTACCCTAAGGCAATGTGTTGGGCTTTTATACTACAACTTCAATAAAGGAACAATTTAAACAGGTGAGTAGAAGAGAAGCACAGTAAAAAAAAAAAAAAAATTAAAATCTGGAAGATTTACCAACTGGCTGGAAGGCACTGAGTGGTGATCTGGCCTAAGCATTGGCTAATATCAACAAGTGACCTTCCACTGGTTGTTTGACTTCTTTGTGCCTTAGCAAGTTCAGCTGGAAATAAAAGCAAGACTTCACTGGAAACCAGACATTGAGTGTAAACTGTGGTTTCCTAGATAAATAAATTACAAAAGAAAGTTTTAAAGGAGTCACACAGCCAGTGTCTAGCACTTTGAACAGACAATGGGTAACAAAAACCGTATGTGCAAATGCTCTGTGGCAGCAATGCTGTACTGCAGATTCCCCATCCAAATTTGCAAATGATCTAAGCAGCTCCTCTTTCTGAGCCTTTGAAATGACAGTGAGCCAAGATAGGATTCCCTTGGGGCAGGACCCTGTCACAGCAGCATTATTACCAGTTGCTCTATTTCACAGAGTTAAGTAAAACTTGATGGCAGAAGTGTGGAAAAATATATCTGTTCATACCATAAACAAGTATGAATCTAATCTTCTTTGCTTTTCCTGATATAACTCTAGTTCCCACTCATAACCATTTACTCAAATGAATTATCCCATTGAATTAAATGGGATTTTCCCTAATAGTATGTTATATGGGAAATTGGAGAATGGACCTGTATTTGCCAGTGATTGAGATTTAGAGCATTTTCTTCCAAATTTGGACAAATATATGATCATTTAAGTTTGGGTGAAAGGAAAGCTTTGCCCAAGCAATTGGGGAAAGCATATGGGGAAGGCTAACTTGTCAAGGTCCCAAATGAGCAACTTACCTTTCAGATCTTAACTATAGCCAATTCATAAAACTTTATTTCAGCAGACTTTATAGAATCCTGCCATCTCTGGTGAGATCTATTTCAGCATTCAGTCTCAGATCACTTATTATCATTCACCATTCTCAATTTTGATAGACTTAGTTGTGTCTCATTACTAACCAAAACTGATATTTGGTGCTGAATACTTCAAAATAATTTGTCTGTATTTTTTCAAAATCACAAAGTTTGTGGAACTCAGAAGATACATGTTGTGATAGAGGAAATATGTTGCACTCAGGGTACTTTGACTTCATTCCTAGTACCTCATAACACTGGCTGCCAAAATTGAGACCTATAGCAATCAGATGGGATTTAGTAGTTAAGCATTGCAGATCCACGTGGGAATGTGTACCCTTTCTTTTCAGGACTCTACCCTTGACCTCTACTACCAGTTATCAACATAATAGACTCCACTCTGATCCTAGTTGTTTCACATTTAGCTGATGATATGCAACACCAAGAGAAAACCATGTATGGCATCTGGGAGCCTACAGCCCATTGAGTCAGAATGGTGGCACATCCTGAGAGCTCAACTGACCTCCCACTGTACCACAATCCCTTTCACCCCTTTGTAACTCACATCAAATCCCACCAACCCCATAATTCATCTTTTTCACACCAGGACTTTTCAGCAGGATCTTCCTGGCAGAAAAAATGAGACTGTCATCTGTGGTGAGACACTGTCTTCCTGGGAATCTTGATTATTTGACAACCAGCACTTCATAGCTGCAGAATTGCTCTGAATTGTTTCCACTCTGGTCAAACCTAGAGAGTGTTGCCAGCAGACACAGATGGGGTTGTCAAGAAAATCAGAAGTGCTGATATAGCCACGTGCAGACTATGACTCACAGTGGAGAAGTATCCTCTGTAGATCAGCGGAGTCTAGGCTGACAATTCTGCCACCAAGAATGCTGTGACTTGGCTTGTGCAAACATTAGCAATATTTATGTGACTTACATGATTAAGAATCAGACAAAAGACCTCTAGACCATCACTCTGAGTGCAGTTTACATGCCACTAATTCAAAGGGATTTTAACTGTTGAATCAGCTAACACAAGGACAATGTATAACAAAGCTCCTTCCTACTTCTGAATTAAAGTAGATTTTTATTTCATATGCGGAATACAAAAAGTCTTTTAAGTTTGTCAGAGATTTGCTTAGGCAGAGGTCTACAAGATACAGGAATAAGACCAGAAGTTGTTTTCAAGTTTGCCAAGAGGTTGACAGAAGCAAGTATTGCAGTATAGGTAGCACCTGGTGTGGTTTATAATACTGCCTTGCCTTCTTCCATTTAACATTCACCTCAATTAATTTACAGTTTGGAGAACAGATAGCACAGGCAGTTCTTGCTGTGAGTGGTCCTTGCCCTGGCTGCACATGTGGCTGAGGAAAAAACAGTTTCCTAATATACACACAGCTCTAGCCCTAATTATTTTCACGAGAGCTGATCACAATGCAGCTCTCCAAGCGCGTGTGAGCAAGTTGCATTCCAGACTGCTGGATATCTATTGTTTTCCTCCTTGCTGTGTGAAAAGAGCAATTCTGTATATAAAAAGCCTGTTGGGAGAAATGTGGTTTTTTTCCCCAACAGTGAGCAGATGGCTCACAGATTTTGTGCATCATTTGTAAATTATTTCAAAGTCTACTTATCTATTCCAAAGAGATTACTGGAATCTACATCTGCATTTTCTCGTAATTGTTTCCATGTCACATGAATGAGACATAAGAGAGTTACAGAGGAAAGATGATCACCTATAACATAGCTGGCTGACATCTGCAAGAATTTGGGAATCTATCTACTAAACTCTTCCTAACTGCACCTCTTTCCTTAGTCCCTATAACATTTTAATAAATTTTTCAGGGCGTAACAAGAAATCAGTGCTACTAAAAAGTCTTCAAGATGATAAACCACAAAGTTACAGAAACCAGGATAGTGGGGATCTCAAGATATCATCTATTCCAATCCCTGAAAGAAAAGCAAGATCAATTCTTCCCAAAATAGCCCTGAAAGATATGGTTTACCTTTTTCTAGAAACCATCGGGGAAAAAAAATAGAGTTTTACTTGTTATTAAAACAAAAAAGGAAGGAAGAAATGTGAAGTATTATGAACTCTGAGAGTTTTCATCTCAGTTGCAAATCAAGACCTTCCTAGGATGTGGAAAACCAGGAAACTTTTATACCATCATGGTCATAACAATTTTCAGGACCACAGCAATCTTGCTCTTTCTTTAGTGTGGACTAAGTTACTTGCCAATGTATGCAGACAGGATGTTTTTATGCATCTTTTAAGTTCTTGAGATGAGGTTTCTAGAGACAGGATCTCTTTGGAGGTGACTTCAGAAATAGGTCAGAGGTAGCTAAATCAGTGGATATAGAATGACTACAGGCAACTGAGTGGTATCAGACAGTTTCTGGGGTGGTCTTGAGTAAGTCAACACCACAAGACTGCTTTGAAAAAGGTATCAGGATCAGGGTCTGATCCTGTGATAAAATGATAGAAACCTGTTGGACTGAACTCAACATATCTCCTACAAAAAGACTTGCATGAAGACAGGCTGGAGACCTGCTGAGTAGACCAGGGTAGGAGAGCTCTTTCAGGAAGTTGTCTAACTTCCTGAAAGATCTCTGAATTTAACTAAAATTAATTTTTTAGCTGTACTGAAATGTAAGCAACAACCCTCTCATTCACTCATTTTATTAAAAGTTTAAGAATGGAGGTACTCTCCATCTGGTTGAAATCATGATGAAATTTGGTGGCGAGAAGAGGTAGTCAGATTTTAAAAATAAGAAAACTTTAAAAACAGTATCACTCAGTTCTGTGTCATAAACTATGTACTAATCAAATTGTTTGCTTATTTACACCATAATACTTGGAAGAAACCATTTCACCAATTTTGCAAAAAACCTGTGATCCTCAATAAGACATGATAATTCTACCTAGTGATTTACTTTTAAATATTATTTTTGCATCAATCTGTAAAGGTTTGAGGGAAGTTTTCTGAAGGGCAAAGAGAGGTAAGAATTTTACATAAAGACTTGTTGCTATGAATGGGGACATGGATCTTATCTTGGTCACACCTTTCCAAAATGATACATACGAAATCCAAACCTTAGATAATGTTCATGGAATCAGAGAATATGCTATGTTGTAAGGGACTTATCAGGATCATTGGATCAGCTCCTTCCTCTGAGAACTATATCCTAAGAATCACACCATATCTGTTCTATGTATTCCAATATCACCCCAAATCTGCAGTCATCACACACAGGAATTCCTGTCCTGAAAGCACAGCCATAGTTAAGAATAGATATCATAGCCAGTTTATTAAGGGATAAATAAGGTCATTGGGAGTTCTGTGAAGGATTTCACTTGAATGACAGGAAGGATGCTGTGGTCTCAATATAATTCAAGACACTGGAAAGGCAGAATCCTAAAAAGTTAAGACAGGATACAAAGGGCTCCTCATTATTAAAAAATAAAAATAAAGCATTGCAGGAAACCTACATCCACAAATTTTGGCCTTTTTTGGGGTTTTCCTGTTTTGGTTTTTTTCCCTGGGCTCTGAGTGCTAGGGATGTGAATGGCAGGGGAACAAAGAAGCAGAGATAAATTAGGAGGATGATCTTTCCATCCTCTTAACAGAGAAATAGATGGTGAGTTGCACGGTGTGAGGTTTTAAGGCTTAAGGAACTGATAAAATAATATCTAATAATTTTCAGTTTTCCTCTCCCTTTCCATAAGGAGAGTTCAGCTCCACTGGATCTACACTTGAACAGGTAATGCATTTTCACCTTTCAGTGCCCTTAATTCCTGTGTTACCTCTCTTGAGAGATTAAGTGCATAAGTTTCACTTACCTCTGCACTCAATACATGGCTATCTGAGGGCAAAGCAATGAACCTTGGTATTCATCGGCTTAGAACAGCAAATGTTCTCTTCTGTACTTAAAGATCTGGCAAATCCCTCTGAAAACATGCTGTACAAAGTAAAATAGACAAAGTCTATTTCAAATTAATCTTGGACGTTTGCTTTTAATTTTAGTATTTTTCTGGTGGTTAAGGGTGTTCTTGAGTATAGACTTCTGTGCACATTAAACTTCCCTGGTTTGTATTCATGCAAGCAAAGGGCACGGGTCAGGGCTAAGATGAAAAAAGATAAAATAGAAAATTGCTGTGGAAGGCTTATTTTGCAGAGAAAAAAATCTGTTATTCAGAGATTTATTTATCTATCTCTACATCTTTGTGTGTCTTTATTATTACAAGAATCACACAGTAATCATAAATATTCATAGTGGTATATATGTTTAGCTGTGAGTTTGCAACAGTGCATCTTTCCCTCTTGGACCCGTATTTGCCTTTGCATAAAAAGACCCTGATTCCTGGCCAAGGCTGTCACATTTTGGCATCACACAGATGGATTACACTAGTCTGTCACCAGCTCAGAGGCCAGAAGAGGCTCTGGAATGTCCTGAAATTCTCCAAATTTGGAATTTGTTTAGGCTGTTTTAGCTGAAGAGATATTTATGTATGTTAAGTATTCAGAACTCTAAAGCTACTGAAGCAATCTATTTGAAACTTGACTTGAACTTGATCAATGAGAGATACAAAAGTCAGGCTTAAAGTACAGATTTTATTGCCATGGCATTTGTGAGGAGCACATTGTTTCATACTTACAACTCAAGAAAAGTGGTTGTGACCAAACATCCCCAAAACACTTCCTTGTGGGATTAGGCCAAAGCTGAATATTCCATATTAGTAATTATTAATTTGTTAGAAACACCAAGGAAGATGGATTCAATACCTGAGCCAGAACAAACAAGAAGGTAAGACTGGGCAACATATACAAAAAAAACTCCAAGACCACAAATTTAACATTGCCACTATAAAGTGTTACAAGGAGCTCTCTTATGTTTTCCCTGTAGTCTATTGACTGCTTATTTTGATTTCCAGGGGGCTTTATTTGTTTGTTTTTCCATTTCCATCTTCAGTGATATTTCCTTAGAGATCTCTTTAGGAGATGGTGTTTCTCAAGGAGTCCCTAAGTTTATGTCCCTGGCTGCCTTGATGCAGGACCCAATAGTCAGCAATTTGTGTTCACTTGGCTGTGAAATTATAAAACAGGGATTTCACCCAGTGATGGTGTCTCCCAAAAGAATGAAGTCAGTATTTTCATCATGAGCATGCGTTTTTTTCCCTTTATTATTACAGTGTTATGAAAAACACACAGAAACTTGGCTCTGAATACAGAGATCTTAAGGAAAGCTTGTTCTGGGTAGGGGCAGGAAAAAAAAGGGACTTTGGCATGGGTACAAAAATTATGCACTTTCACCCAGATTCAAAATGTACTTCAGGGAAAACTGGTGGTGAAAATTTTTCCTCTTGAGAATCTAATTCAAGTAGAATAATATTGAGTCAGGCAGAATTTTCATTGTGCCTTTTGAAAATTCTTATTTAAATATTTTGTAGGTATACTGTCATGGTACAAATGTTTAGGGTTTAGAACTGCTAATTGCAGTGTAATTTAATGGCAGATTGGTATAGAACAGAAAAAAAATGTGGAAAAGATATTTGTGCAAATTTTTTTTCAATAATCTTTCCTCTTCTGGTTTTCAGCGAAATCTCAGATGAGCTTTTGAAACACACATTGTGTCTACATTCCCATCTTTAGATATTTTATATCCCAATTTCCTTTACTATAAACTGTTTATATTAGTATTACATGACGCCAAGCCTTTCTGATGAGTCCTGCACGTGAGATCAGAGAATTATTCTGATGCCCCAGTGAACAGACCCAGGACAATGATAATGGTCAATTCACATCCACAGCTTCTGCCTTTCAGAACAATATTCTGGTTTGATGTTCACTCATTAATCAGAGAAAACTCCCACTGGTCAGCATCTGAACACAGAGCAGGGGATTGATTCTTTCCTTTGCAGAATAGTCTATGTTTTAAAAGCAGTATTATAAGACTGGACAACATCCAGTACAAGTTCATCTTGCTGAGATTTTAAAAATTCTCTCCACCTTTGCCTTTGGACACACATGAAGAGGAAATGAGGTTTATTAAATTCTTGTGGTTAGAGCCACTGAAGAAAAATGTGGGGCTTTTCTTTCTGTGCATTTAGGTCCAGATCTTACGCCTGTAACTATAAACTGACTTGCACTCTTACCAGTGAATTGCTCTGTACTTGCACTTATTAGAACTAATGAATGCTTTTTTTCCTCTTGTCTGCAATAAAAGCTATCAAATGTTTAATGCCTATCTAGCTTCCTTTGCATCATTAACAGGAATGTGGAGGCATAATCTAATTATAGAACATGTTATTAGGCAAATTCCAAATAACTTTTTACACTGCATGGCATTTATCCAATCTGAATGCCATCAGCTTCTTGTGGCTTCTTCTTTTCTATATAAAGTGGTTTTATTTTCCTAATGAAGATCTCATTAACTCCAGGCATTAACATAGCTGAGTAAATAAAAATCTCTGACGCTTTAGGGAGATCACGTGGCATGGAGTTTTTCCAGAACTCCCAAATTTTCTGGAAGATATTGTGAGAATGAGGGTGGTAGCATTGATAATAGGACTGTCAGCCAGCCACACACACATCAGATACACCATTTATATTTAAATATAGCATGAATTAAAGTATTGTTTAATTTCAAATAAACATAAACATGCACATTCCACCTTACTAAACGCAACTACCAGACCAAAAAAAAAACAACCAAAACAAAACCCTCTGAGAAGAAAGAAACAACCCTGCAATAATATATTAGTCTCACTTTCGTGCTTGAATTTATCACTTTAATAGTATGTTTCAACCATGAATCCTCAAGACCTCAATTTTATAAAATATATTCTACTGAAAAAGTAAATCAATAAGAGCTTGTCCTTTTTCATGCCTTTGACAAGTGCTGGTGCAAATTTACCCCCACACACAGTGCTATTGAAGTCTCATTGACCATGACTGCATAATACAGTCTCGAGTTAGACAAGTAAGTGGTGCCAGAATGAAAAATCCATAGCAAGAATGCCCATGAATGCTACTCCTTAAACAGCTTTCAAAAAAAACCACAAAAAAAAAAACAAAACCAAAAAACCCCAAAAAATCCCACAAAAAACCAATGTATCTAGATTACTCCATCTAATGGCTAACTGCAAAGCCTGCAGACTTGTGCTTTTCTTGTATGCTCCCAAGGATATTTTCAGGCATTTTCTCAGCATTTTCTGGAATCTCAGCTGCTACAGCCACATGACCATTAGTAATGGGTAATTTGACTTCTTGGATTCACCACTGAGATAAAAATAGAACATGTGGCTGATACATAAGGAAGCAGATACTTTAGCAAATTTGTGTTATTTTAGAGGGTCAGGATATTCACTGCAGTGTAATTCATGTGGGGAAGGATGAAATTAAGCAAAAAAAACTTTACTTGCATCCCAAGTTTTGTTAGGAACTGTCGTAATTTCTGGCACTATTAATATTTGGTAAAGGAAGAAACTGGTAGCCCATTAGAAGTTTAAGTGCTAAGTAACACCATTTCTCAGGCCAGGAACAAAGCAATCAATTACCAGCAAACAGCAGCAACAACAGCTGGTACGGAACATTGTATAAGAGTAGTGCTGAATAAGCTGAGGGTAAATGAAATGTGTCTTTGATAGAAATCGTATGTCAGGCCTTCACTGATGAAGCTGCAATATTTCCCATGGTTCATACTAATGAAAACCACTCCTCACATCTTCTGGGAAAAGTTACTCTTTTTCAGCAAAATATTTTTGTTTTAATTTTGTTATTTCTACGGATGTTTTCTGGAAGAGAAAAAAATCATTGTTAATTATCTTCAAAAGTTTCCTATTTATAGCTCAAATAATTTCTCCATCATGCAGAAAGTATGTTCAATTACCATTTAACAAAAATACCAGAAAGAATTTATATTTGTCTTCTAGTTAAGGTGCCTTAATATTACTTGTAGAGGAGCAGTGTTAATCCTACCTTCTTCCTTTTTTTCTATTGAATTCCTTTTATTTTGGTCACAAAATACAAAGATTGGAGTCCTACATACACATTTTGATAAGTTTTCCTCGTGTTTATAGTTCAACCACAACTGTCACTTTAACAAACCAGTTTACTTCATGACAAGTTCAAACAAACCACAATTGTTCTTTCTCAGTTTAATCAGCAGATAATGTAAACAGCATGGCCTACAAATTGGGTAACGTTTGGGAATCAATCATCTCAGGCTATGGACACAGTGCTGAGAGAGAGAGGAACATCCAACTTTCTGGAGGTGCCTGGCTTTTGATTTGGAGAAAGCATGTGCTGTCTGCAGGTGTTCCCCTAAGTGACATGAACTCAAGCTGAGGGATGGCTGTCTCCACATCAGCTGTAAAACGTTCTGGGGGCAGCCCTACGTGCCCATGAAGCTGGTACAACTCATCTTCTGACAACGAATGTGGCTTTTCTGGATCAAAAGTTTCTTTTTCTTGAAAAGCTTAAACTGTTTCAGAAGTGGGTTGAGGTGCATATTTTGTGTTACACACACATAAATTGTAAAAGTTCAAGCTATAATACCGCCTCACAACTCTTGGTAGTGGAAAACACAGAGTACATTTGGATGAAACAAAACTATGAAATCCAGTGACATCTTTAAAGTGATAGATTTAAATCTCGCCGAGCTCTCTAACTCATCAGAATCATACCATATAATACAAGTGAAATACTATTTTGAAAGATATCAGAATAATACTGTGTACCAAACAGAAAAAGAACCAAGAGCCTGTCACCTTTCAATGACCATTTCTAAGTGTGGCTATGATAGTTGAATTTCTTTAAAGTCCTCAACACCCTCTACATCCAGAAGGTATTTAACAAGCTCTATGAAATTAGTGAGGACTCTTCATCCAGCTGAAAGCAGAATGCAAATCTCAAAAGGAGATTGTCTCAAAACGTCATTAGAGAAGCACAAGTTGCAAGTCTTTTCTTGTGGGCTGAGTTCTGTTTTGCTCCCAAAACAGTGATTAAAAACTGTATTTGCTAAAAATATAGCAAAAATTCACATATCCCCAATGATATTTCTAAGTGTCATTAGTTGATGGGCTGCAATTCAGTAAATGTCAGCTCCCTTAAAAAATTCTGAGTTTGGACTATACTTAACAATAAATATTTCTACTTTTGCTCAAAGAGCCATTATATGATGTCACTGGCAGTGGGGAATTAAGATGGTCTGGGGGCATTTACAGTGAACCTACATACCATAGAATGTTTGAATTTTTTAAGTACAGCTTCTGGAGTACTTGCAACCAGTTTGATTTATATTTCCCTCACATTTTTGACAGGAACTTGAACTGTTATTCCAACTCAGAAGGAATAAAAGCTTGTTTCATGTAGAATACACTATGGATGAATAAAAGGATGCTGTAGATGCTTCAGAAGAGAAAAGCAAGTACTTTTTTCTAGGCTTCTATCTGTAATTGTAAGAAATTGTCATGACAACTAATTTAATGGGAATAAATGTGCTTTCATAATGACAAATTGGAAAAAAAAATCTGTCTATTATCATGAAAATATCTAAACAAAGGCCACCAACTCTTTTTCATCTGCTGAGTAAGCCATGGCTTAAAGGCAACCACATGGAATACATTTTACCAAACTGCCAGGCTGCATGTTAAGAATTTTGTAATTTCTCTACAAATAAAAAAAAAAAAAAAAAAAAAAGGATATTCATAAATCTATAGCAATGAGCTGACATTTCAGCCCCACAGATATGATTGCCTAACATCAAGATGTAAGGACTGCAGAAGAATTACATCCCCAAAAGTGTTATAAAGTTCAAATCTGCCTGTACTCTTTTTCATGTTGTAAATCTGTGATCCTGGTGTGAGCACCTCCTGTTGCAGGAGAAGGAGTGAGGCTCCAAATGGCAGCTAGTGGGAGGCTTGGAGACTTTTGCACCTTTAATGACTTCCAAATCAAAATAATGAAGACAAAACACAGTTCTCAAACAATTTTCCCATTCAGACTTGGTAGTCTGCATCGTTTTCTCCTGTACCATTCCTGTTATTCTCAATAGTGGAGTCTCAGTCTTGTCGGTGCATTTTTTTAACATAGAGGGAAAGGGGGTAGGGTGGGAGAAGGGATCTGTCCAATGATCTCAAAGCATATGTTTTTGATTCTAATAAGATTATGGATACCAAAGGAATAAAAATGGAAATCACTACTGCCAAGATATGAAAGAAAGTTTGCATAGTAAAATAATTTAAACCCTAACATTTGGACCCAATAAGGCTAACAGAACGTTTATTCCATATTTTTGGAAACTATGCTTTTTCTGCACATTAAGTGGTACCAATAAAAAATAATGATTCTCACTCAGTTTATTTCTATAAATTATATTGTTTTATAGTTTTCCAGGGCATGGTTATGTGTCAGATTCTATGGCAAACACCTGGGTGTAAAATGCAATAAGCTTGTTACTTCCAGAGGGGGTTGTGGGGAGGAAAGCAACAGACCTCCATTCTCCCCAAGATGTACCTATTTTCAAGGAAACTGGATCACAGCTCATCTGAAAATGGCCACATTCTTTTTCACACTTTAAGAATTATCATTTACATCTCCTTTTGACTTGCCAGTGACATAAAACTGAACACTTCAAGAATCAGACCCAATAACAGCTTCAGAGATGAACATGAGATGGTGGTCTTTGCCCAGTGCCTAATGGGTGGCTGCCCATACTGTGGTTTTGCCCTTTATTTTACCGTAAGTCAATGTACACAGCAGTGCACAAAGCAGTACATTTACCTTAATTTTTAAGAAGTTACGAATGTCACAAAAAATTCATAAAGTTACGATGTTACAAAGACTAGCACTCAGCAGTTATAGATAGAATACAGTCAGGAAGGCCCTTACAGCATCAATTTGGCCCCTTTTATGTATGCTTTATAATTACAGCTGGTTGGAAACTTTCCATCTAAACATTTTTTTTAAGTTAAAAAAAAACGTTTTTCTGTGGGAAAATGCAACTTTTTCCAAAAATGCTTCCATTTTCCACAGGGAAAATGTAAGCAAAATACATTTCTTTGGATCAAGTCAACTGGATTCTAAATATTTCAGCTTGTCAAGGACTTCCTTTCAAGTCAGCATGATATTAATGTATATATGACAGAATTGCTGTGGTGTATCACAGAAATTGCAGCTGAAATCAGCTCCTCTGCTTCAGGACATGGACAGTGTGGTCCCCTTCCTGCCAATTCCTCCCCCATCATGCAAACGACGACACAAGATCAGACACCGTGAAAGCAAGAGGAGCGAGGAGCAAGGAGCAGCCCAGTTGCCACATGAAACTCAAACAAAACATGGAAATTATTTCCCAGTACCTTCAATGTCTCAAAATTAGTCATGGTGCCTAAGCAGCATGGTTAAAATCTCTGATTAGAAACAGTAAATGCCTTCAGAAGACAATCTGTCCTCTCCTAAGAGAGATAATTAAGGCTGGTAACACTGAAAGGGAATTAATCTCTGCCACCTTTCTCCATTGATTAAGGATGGATCAGACCTTAGACTAGACATTAACTTTGCTGAAAGCAGTGAGATGCTCCCACCCTTTGGGCTGACATCCTCCCCAGTCAGCTCGCCCCTGATTTTTGAGGAAATTTGTGTCTGTCTTAACTCTCAAAGTTAAAATACTGGGACAAATCCTTGGGCATGAACAGCATCCTGCCGATTTCACTGGAATTTCAGATCAGCAAAGACTTCTCCATTAGCCTGGCAAAGAGAGCACTGAAAGAAATCAATCACATACCGTAGCAAAAGAGTATTTTACCTGTAAGGCAAGGTTGATTGTTATAGGAAAATTTATAATTTTAGGCCACAAGGATTTTTTTTTTTTTTGCCAAAAAAGGTAAATTCTTATGAATAATAGCAAATAATACAGAGCATATATTTAGATAAATTTTATTGTTGGACTGCGTCTTCTGCAAAGTGTCCAAAGAGCAATCAAGAGCAATGCACTTACACAGTAATCACTGCCCACACTCCATGGAGCAGGCATCCCTTTCCCTGCAGAACTTAGTCCAACCTGACAGGAGAGAAGGAAACACAAAATTAGCTCACAATGTCATCTAGTGCCATGTTAGAGTCATGTGAAAGACATGGCTTTTGCTAAAAAGGATGGCTATCCAGTGAGGAAAGTCACTGAAGAGCGAGAGGAGGAATGTAAGAGGGGCAGGCAGGGAGAGAAAAGGAAGTGGAAGGTGTATATGGTCAATTACACTGGAGAGAGGGAGAGTCCAAAGTGCATGCCTCAATAACTTTTGCATTTCTTGAATTTACAATACTCACTTTTGCAACCTTATAAAATGTTCATAATATTGTTTTAGAATACAGAATATAAACCATATGTGCCTGTGTCAAACTACATATAATATGCATGTCCTGGGTATTGTGTTTTGCAAATTTAGCAACAGTCTCACACACACGGCTCTCATTAGCATACGTGCAACCACAGTGAAGTTAATAGGATTAGAGCTTGTCAGGAATTTTTCAATTAAACTCTTTTTTTTTTCATTGGAAAATACCACTTCATTGAAATTTAAACTGTGCATGAGAACCTAGAGGTTTGGGTGCAATTTGCTTTAGGAAAAGTTCCCCAGGTCCTGGAATTTTGATGAAAACCGGGAAAAATAATAGCTCAGAGTAAGGTTGCAGTCAGAGTACAAGGCTGGACAAGGGAGAACCAAACATGAGTGCCTGCTGCATTGCTGGTACAGCATCAAGGAGATCCTGGCTTAGCCTGCTGTTCATCCAGGGGTGAATTCTGTCACTTCAGTCTGAGGTCAGCTTACTAAATCATGGGCTTCCCATAGTGCAAAAGATAAAATAGTGACAGGTTTGTCTAAGCTCCCAGAAGCAACCTGACTATCCAGTAGCCCTCTGCAGATGAGCTGTCCCATCATCTTCTAATCTTCATGTAGGCTTTGGCGGGGGTAGGGGCAGGGGAAGGGTGTGGGTGTTTCTCCCCCTTGAAAGCACTTCCTTTAGAAGAAAAGTATAACACTTTGAAATCAAGGTTAAGTTCTGCTTGAAATAACTCTTACATTTTGTGAAGGCGCTGTCAGAGTGTGGTATCCCTTTAAAGAGCAGCAGATATGTTGGAAAGGCACCAAAAAACTTCTATACTTTGTAAAAGCATCTTTAAAACAGCAGCACTAGAACAGAAGAAGAGCTCAGGGGAATGCACAAAGCCACTTACTCTCCAAAAATAAAGTTAGTAATGCTTCACTCTGTTGAAGTTACCAGTGGTCGGTCATTGTTGGTTGAAAACTAAAAATGTATACTTTTACACTCTTAGCATAAGTGCACGGTGCCAGCTGGCTTTCTGGCTTAGATCTCCAACCTAGGGGGCTTGCGGGATCTCGACATCTGCAAAATTATGCTTTGATTTCTGGCACTGTCAGATCTCAAGGGAACAAAACCAAAGCAGTTGCCAGCCAGAACTCACATTTTGACATGTTAAGCAAGGGGCTGCTCCTCAGAGTTTTTGCCATTTGGAGAGGAGCAGTGAGCTATATACTTGGAGGGGAGAGCAGAAAGAAAGAAGCCGGCAGACATCAATGTTACAGTATTTCTGCTACCAGAGAGAGTGGCTATTGGAACCACAGTGAAGGAACAAATTATGAGAGAGATGGGAATGGAAGGGAATTGGCAGGTTTGGTACATTAGTGCTTATTTTTTGGTTGTACCATGTTCATTAAAATTACTGAAAAATTAAAAGAACATAATTATCTAGTAAGTATCTAAGTATCATAAATATCTAAGCTGATGCTAAAAGACAAACATGAATTCCAGTGTTAGAGAATATATTATGCACTACTAACTTTCATAAAGCATTTTTAATTTTTTTTCACACAACTAACCTGGAATCTTTTTTAAAGATTTATGACTATGCAATAAAAAATGAGACTGTTTAATATTAAAAAAACAGCATGTGAAGACTCTAGCAGACTAAGAAAATGTGGGTACTCTACCTGGATGCTTTTATAGGACATTACAAAAGGAATTCTAAAAGTTGTGACATGAACTGAAATTTTCTCAAGTGCTTCCACATTCAGCAGTTCAGGAATTGCTGTTCTGCAGTTCTGAAATTAGTGCCTGACACTCATCATGGCTGTGTGCTGATCCCAGGGATTTACAATAGGTCACTGGTATTTAGCAACCAGTTACTCTTACCACCATTTCTCACAAGAAAATGAACAGATAAAAGTTTAGCTGGAGCATTTTTTCAGTATAAAAACTGCAATGATATCTTTCCCGGGCAACAGCATCGTTTCCATTCATATCAGCTCAAATGTCCCTTTGGAAAATTATTTTCCCAGTACATCACTTTAACTATGCCAATTTCTGTCTTTTTCTGGTTGTCTCCTTCCTTAAATTCCTTTCTTTCCTCTATCTTCATGTCCTTCCCTATTTTTTGCCTACCTTCCTCCTCCCATTTCTTATAAGTATGAAAAAGCAATCTTCCTTGGCATTGAACCTGATCATCTACATTACATTGTCCATTGGCAAAAAAGCATCTTATATTTTTCCTTCATGATTAAGAATATTTTTTTGTAAGCAACTGAAACAAGGAAATCAATACAAAGCATTTAAAAATAAAAAGAAAAAGGTGAAAGGTGAAAGCTGGTGAAGGGTTTGGAGCACAAGTTTTTCAAAAAGCAGCTGAGGGAGCTGGGGGTGTTTGAACTGGAGAAAAGGAGGCTGAGAGGAGACGTCACTATCTACAAGTCCCTGAAAGAAGGTTGTAGCCAGGCAGGGGTTGATCTCTTGAGCAGGGTGACAAGTGACAGGAGAAGAAGAAATTACTTCAAGTTTCACCAGAGTAGGTTTATATTGGACAGAAATTAATAAAGTCTTCTTTTTGGATAGGGTTTTCAAGCCATGGAACAGTCTGTCCTGGGAAGTGGTTGATTCACCATCCCTGGAGGGATTTAAAAGCCATATAGATGTGGTGCTGAAGGACAGGGTTTGGAGGTGGATGCAATGATCTGAGAGGACTTTTCCAACCTAAAAGATTCTTCCATAACTTTGCAATGTCCTTCCTTGTCAAGAAGCATCCTTAGGCTCTTCTGCTGAAGTCTGCCATGACATCTATAGGAAAATGGAAAACGTGTGTACTTGATGTGCTGATGTTGTTGAAGACTAATAATACATCACAGCTGCCTCACCCTACTCTACTTAAAATTGTTTAATGTGTTTTACATACAAGCACTATAAATTCACCATCAGCATGATCCTACTGGGGCAAAGAGGGTTCTTCTGTCCCCACATTTGTATAACATCTAACACACCTTCTGTGCTAGCCCAGGCTGCTCACAGGCTGCACCAATACAAATGAAACCAGTAATTTTAAAAAGTCATTGTACACAGATTAAATTTAGAGTCCCCCAAGATACTACCTCATGCTCAGGAAATCCCAAATTGCTGGAGGTTGGGTGGGAGGAGAGAAAAGACAGAAATATCTCTGCTTGACCTTTGCTGGCTACGGACACCTCCCTTAATGTTTGTCAAGTCTGTCACTAGGCCAAGGGACCTTTAGTCTGATCCAGCATAGCTGTTCTCACACACATATGTCCTTTCCCTTTACTTGCCTGATGGTCAGCAGTAAGCACTGAAATGGCTTTTTGGGGAAACACACATAGATATAGCACATTGTACATATTTGTAGGCTTGTACATCTTTCCTGATACCTCTAAGACAAGCATGAGACTGAGGATTGCTGGAGAATCAGAAACTTTTTACTTAAGAAAAGGAGAGCACAGGATGAAATGTCTGCAGTTATCTTGGATAATATCTTGTTATCTTCACAATACTATTGCATCAAAGAGACCCCAAAACTGAAAATTCATGAAAGAATACAGACTGTTCTCTAGCCACGGGCAACACCACTGAAAGAAGATTGACACATTTTGTTAACAGGATTTGATTCACCCACAGCATTACAAAGACAAAAGGGGTCAGCAGTATTCTCTTCTCCACTGCTTTACCTGTTCCATGAGTCTGGGAAAGACAAATGCCTACCAAGCAATGCAAAGAGGAAGACAATCAGATCTCTTTCCATGAAGCTCTGTAATTTACTCCCAGCAGAAATCATTGTTTCTCCAAGAGCTGAAACTCCCATTTCATCTCTGGACTTAAGACAAAAACAGAAATCTGCTCCACAGTCTAGGTTCTGTAGTTGACTTAATTAAAAATGCCTGAGCCCCATCAGTAATTAGTCCCCATAACTGACACAAGCCTGAATGAAGTGGAAAACAAACAAAATAAAAACCCCTAAACACAACAAAAATACAAAAACAAACAAACAAAAAATAGGGAAAAAAAAAGAAAGATATTAAGAAATGAGAGAAGGAAAGAGAAAAGAGGAAGCCTCAAGGAGAAGTCACTTGTCACTTCTGGGAAGAAGGGATCTCTTAGACTGCAGGGGAGCTGACATGTTCTCTTATAAAATGTGATCCTTTTTAGTCCCTAAATGTAGGGAAATACATTTATCTTAAACTACCCAAAAAGTGTCAGCTTCCAGAGAGTTAACCTTAGAAATACACAGAAACACAAGATCTCCTCCTCTTCATTTTGGATTTTGGTCTAACATTGTGCCCACCTCTCCCATCACCCCCAGAGATATGGCTTCACTTTTCAGGAAGACAAGAGTTTAACATCCTTCAATCTTGGTTAATGCAGAAATCCCAGCCCACTCACTTCCTCCCAGGGGGAATTTCAAAGCAAGAGAAGGGACTGGAGTCCTCCAGGTGACCTCCCAGAGGGACTCTGGCCAGGACACAGGATGGGAGCTGAGAGGGCACTAACAAACAGGATGACCATGTGTAATCCTGCTGTACACTTCTCTCCTCTCATCCCCTCCATCAGCAGCCCCAAACAACATGCATTCATAGCCAGCTTCTCTCTGACAGTGGACTGAATACACATCAGCCACATTTAGCATGCAGGAAAAGACAAAAACCGCTCAAAATGGCTTTGAAGACTAGGTAGGCACATCGCAGAAGAAAAGGCTCATGGGATGGGACAGAATTTATTTCCTAGCTGTGATTGACAGAACTTTAATTCCCATTTCCTGACTGACAGGACCATAAGGCTGACCATAAAGGGGGTTGCCAGACAGGATGGAGAGTAGAGACTATCAACAATTTCTTTTGTTGTTTTGTTCCCCAATTTATTTTTAAACTTACAGGACATTTCCCCTAAGATGGCTTTACCTCAGGCTTTTCATTATTGTTCTGCAGGAGGAAAGGGCAATAGGGCCTCAAAAAGCAGGTTCTGCCTGACCTGCCTGCACTGTGTTCACAGGCTGTCTGCAGTCTGAAGGGCTGCACCTTTCTTATTAAACCAGAGACATGTTAAAGTTACCCTCCAGCAGCTGTCTCCATTTCTGCATCAGTAGAAAGAAGATTCTACCACTTTATTTTCTTTTGCCAGTGAGTGTAAATATCCCAACAAGTTCTGAGCTTCTGGTTTAGCAAATCAGTATTAAAACTAACAGGAGAGAGAACAGTTTTAGAAGAATCTGATTCTTATGCTGTGAACATGAGCCCTACGGGAGCAAATTCTAGAAATTAAATTAAATTCTAGAAATCCTAGAACAGTTGATAAAATAATAATTTTTTTTAAAAAAGAAAAAAGAAAAATACAAAAAAAAAATACTCCCTCTCCCTGCTGTATATTCCATGCCAGCACACCAGCTCCTGCCCTCACCTGACCACTTAATGAGCTGCATCAGCTCGCTAATCAGCAAAATGTTTTTATTTTATCTTTTTACACTTCCGAACATCTAATCTAACCTGCCCTCTGTCTGTTTAAAGCCATTCCTCCTTGTCCTGTGATTCCATGGTCTTGTAAATGTTCCCATCCTGTTCTCCTTACTGGGAGATGTTCTAAGGTCTCCTCAGAACTCACTCTTCTCCAGGCTGGACAACCCCAGCTTGCTCAGCCTGACAGCATGGGAAAGGTGTTCCAGCCCCCTAATCATCTTCATGGCCTCCTCTGGAACCATGTGAACAGCTCTATGTCTTTGCTATCCTGGAGACTGCAGAGCTGGGTGTGGAAGCCCAGCCAAAGTGCCATGAGAGCAGAACAAAGGGGCAGAATCCTCTCTCTCAAGTCCTTCTCTGCAAGGGCTGCTTGCACCGCACAGCGGAGCCCGGGCTAGCTCTCTGTTATTCCCGTGTGGTGATGAGAGTGGGGAACTGCCCTGGCTGGGATGAAGCCATGGGCAGAACCTCAGAGCTATCCAAGCTCTAACTGGAGAAGTGTAAAGAAGAAAGAGGAGATTTTCCAGTTGTGAAGTTCCAACAAACTTTATGAGGTCAGAGAATGTGGGACAGGGAGATCCCTGAGCACCTCTGTGCACAGGGTTTTAAAGCATAGCAGAACAGGGGGGTGTACACAAAATGAGAACCAATAGAGTAATATCAGAGGCAGAGTTTTGGGTAACAACCAACCAGGATAGGGGGAGAGAGGTCTTGGTTGGGGATTGATCCAGGGAATGAGTGGTAGGGAATATTCTAGAACAAGGGGCCAGGTTGCTTTGATAGGCAGGGAAGAAAAGGCTGGGTCACCTTGATAGGCAGGGAAGGGTCTGGAATAAGGAGAGGGAATGCCTTGAGGGACAGCTGGAAGGGAGGGCACAACTTAGGGATACATCAGCTAGGGGAAAACATGGGGGACAACAGAACAGTCTATTTGACAATCAACTTAATTAAATAAACATAAAACACAAACCACAACAGCTGTTCTCAATAAATGTCAATTTTGAAACCTTTCAACCGCCTCTGCCATTGCTGTAGCACATGCCCTACTTGGACAAGACATCTGAGATGTCTTCCATATCTCAAGTCATCCTTCTAAAAGTATTCCTGTGCTTTTGATTCAAGCATATGTACCATTCCACAGACACAGGCATAGCAGGAGAACTTTCCTCCTATCACTCACATGGGATCTACTAGCCCGTCTTTAAAACTTTTCCCACCCATTGCGTAGTTTTTGTAGAGCATATTTAGATCTTAATTTAATTCTTAATATACTGCATTTGCCTTTAAATGAAAGAGAAATATGACCAAGATTTCCTACTTAAGGTCTTGGAGAGATTTTGGAGCTATGAGTGAACCTTTATATATTTTGTGTGTCTGAAGATGGCAAGTGTACCTGAGACCTACAGAACTTGCACATCTATGGGATAATGTCCAAACAGAAACCGGCATGCTACTGACCATGAGTAGAAGCTTGAGTGAGGGAAGTCTCAGAACTTTGTAATGAAGTTTTACGTCACCAAGTCAAAAGTTGTTCTGAGAAATGAGGAGAGTGCTTCTGAAAACATCCTCCAAACTCAAAAGTTGACAAGACTCACACCTTATTTCTAGGTCATCAAATAGTTTTGGGTAATATATTTAAGCATCTGTATTTTTATAGAAAATAATTTTCCAAACCTATTTCTGTAATTAAAAATGGTTCATCTTCCAGACCACTTGCCTTCACAGGGCTTGATATAATCCCCACCATTTTGAAGGATAAAAAAAGAAAGTTCCTTTCATCCAGTTACACAGGTCTTGTTCTCCAATACTATTTGAGAACAGTCTCTGGATAAGGAAAAAAATTCCTTTTATTTTTTTGCATTTGCATTTGCACATACCATTATTAAAAACGTGTCTGTTTGCAACAGTATACTCAAAGTGATTGGCTTTTTAATAACGAAGCAGTAATTTTATAAAAACTGCAGTTGTTACATTTTTGCAAGGCTACTTAGTGACATTGACATTTCTTTAACCTCCATAACAAACCACACTTATTCAATACCACTCTTTGCATGTCACAGTGCCCCAGTGTTATGTGATCACGTAATGAAAGACCCAATCATAAAAAATAATATGCACAATGGGAACAGAATTGGGGTTACCAAAGGAGCTTTAATTCTGAATTTCCTGACTCTTGTGGGTTTAAATCTTGAATTTAACATTGTATTAACATATTTTTAATTGAGCAAGAGGGGAAAGAAAAGCACATATTAAAAGCCTTTAATATTTAAAGATGAGGATTTCCCAACAAACATATTTTATCTTTCCACTCCTCAATAAAAAAAATCTCTGTAATTTAAAACTAGCTGCTCTGCTCTCTTTGGAATGAGTTGTCTTAATTTTAAGACCTGTGATGTGACACAATTCATCTTTATTTTCAATTTGTTTGATCTTTCAATCTCTGATCTTGCCTAACTAGATCGTACTCCCTAGAAAACACTCCCCAGCTCCTGTTAGCTGGAAAGAGGAGGACTTTTCCTACTATAATTTAGATTATATTATAATTTAGCATTTAATATTAAATGCTTTTAAAGAAATAATGGTGGAGAGATGGGAGCAAGTTCTTCTGGAATAAAATATAATTGGAGTTGGTGTAGCTGTCGACAAAAACTTAATTTGCTCAGTTTGTTTAACTTCATAAGATTCAAAAAACAAAAGAAAATAATTGTTTCTTTTTTTTATTGTTCTTTTTATTTTAAAAGAATGAAATTTTTGCCATAAGACTTCAGGTTTTATAAGACTTTAAATATTATATAACATTTTAAGCCACAACAGAGAATTTGGTCATATTTTTATTATTTTTTTCACATCATTCTGTTTTACTCACCCTATGGAAAAATCAAACATTTGATGTTAACTGTTGTATAACAATCCTTTGACATGCCTCTGAAAATATGGCAAGTCTGTTGTTTTTGGAGAAAATTCTGCTTAATTGCCTGGTGTAAAAAGATTTTATAAATAGAAATTCCCAGTATATGCCTCATTTAAAATTAATTCGAGTCAGAAGGAGAGATTTGCTGTTTATCATATTTTTTTTATTCTTTTTTGCTTCTCTTCTCTTCTCTTCTCTTCTCTTCTCTTCTCTTCTCTTCTCTTCTCTTCTCTTCTCTTCTCTTCTCTTCTCTTCTCTTCTCTTCTCTTCTCTTCTCTTCTCTTCTCTTCTCTTCTCTTCTCTTCTCTTCTCTTCTCTTCTCTTCTCTTCCCTTCCCTTCCCTTCCCTTCCCTTCCCTTCCCTTCCCTTCCCTTCCCTTCCCTTCCCTTCCCTTCCCTTCCCTTCCCTTCCCTTCCCTTCCCTTCCCTTCCCTTCCCTTCCCTTCCCTTCCCTTCCCTTCCCTTCCCTTCCCTTCCCTTCCCTTCCCTTCCCTTCCCTTCCCTTCCCTTCCCTTCCCTTCCCTTCCCTTCCCTTCCCTTCCCTTCCCTTCCCTTCCCTTCCCTTCCCTTCCCTTCCCTTCCCTTCCCTTCCCTTCCCTTCCCTTCCCTTCCCTTCCCTTCCCTTCCCTTCCCTTCCCTTCCCTTCCCTTCCCTTCCCTTCCCTTCCCTTCCCTTCCCTTCCCTTCCCTTCCCTTCCCTTCCCTTCCCTTCCCTTCCCTTCCCTTCCCTTCCCTTCCCTTCCCTTCCCTTCCCTTCCCTTCCCTTCCCTTCCCTTCCCTTCCCTTCCCTTCCCTTCCCTTCCCTTCCCTTTTTTCTTTTTTCTTTTCTCTTTAGCTGTTCTAAAAATCTGATTGTTTACTGTAGCTATTTAACAATTTCCCAGGACAGGCATTCCTTTCAAAAGAGAAAAAATTCTACCACCAAAGACAACCCCAAGAAAAATAAGAGAAATTCCCAATTTTGTGATTTGCTCCTAGAGGTTTTGTCTGTCTTCAAAAAAAGATGACTGGAGATTAAGTTCTTAAGAGGCAGGTCTCATAATAAAGAATTCTGCAGGAGGTCATCAAAAAAACCACTTGATAAGAACAGCGTTGTGCACCCAGTTTCCAAAAGGAAACCAGGGTTATTTTGGTGCTGGAAGTCAGTGTGTCATTTAACACAGCCAAGTGTCCTCTGAGGACCCCACTGGGAAATCAACAGGGTTTTATGAGGTTAACTGCAGCTTTTGTGTAAACACCATAACCTTTTATGATGGGAAACACAGTCTTTTGCTTCTTATGTAAAAATGGCATTGATTAGGGTTTTTATGTCATATGTGGCTGAATCATTGGTGGCTGTTCAAAGTGTATCAGCTGCAGTTTGAAAGCCTTGAAGTTCAACACTAGATAATGGTTTCTTTAAATATTTTTTTTTTGTCCATTAAACTAGAGATTTGGGAACCTTTAAACTACTTAGGTAATGAAATAGATTTTTTTAAATGAAAATTAATTCTTAGATAATTTAAAATATAAAAGTAGTTCATTTCACATTTATTTTGATTAAATTCCAAACACGTGCCAGGTAAAAAAGATCTGGTAATTTCCAGATGACACTGTGGCTAAATTTCTAATCTGCGTTGTTTTCCTTCCTCAAGGTTCAGGATCAGTTTCTGTTTTTTGGTGTTTAGTTTCTGTGGTAGGATTTGATTCACACTGCCCATCAAATCACAACACATACATTAAAGATGACTCAAGCCTTCTCCTTGCAGGGATGTTTGGATGAGGAATTAGACTATATTTCACGTGCTTTGCACAAAATATGTATCTATGTGTGTATTGGCCTGAGATCTAATGGAATTTCAATTATCCCTCACCAGTGTCCCTGGGTGCCACAAGAGGCTTTTCTTACTCTTTTGGGGAATATCAGGCCTCCTTGTCTCCTTTGGCAAAGGGGGATTAGCTTCTCTCCCTGGACGGGGGTGGGAGGACAAAAGATGCTCAGTTTTTTTGCTGGAAAAAGGCTGCTTGTCAAATACCTGCAGTTATGACTGGCCTTTGCACAATCTTTCCAAGATTCTCCAAGACATTCCGAGACTTGTAAGCTAAACCCTATGGTTATTTTTTTCCATATAGTCAGTAAAAGTTACCTGTGATTCCCAGTGTTGATAAAGCAAAATGTTATATTTAAAACCAGATACATTTTAAATGGCGGAAATATCAACAATGAAAACATTGGAATCTGTGGAAAATTTCACAATCCCTTCAGGAAATGTTTGTGACCTAGGTCATGGGTACAGTTATACTTCAGCTGAGAAAAAAATATTTCCAAAAAAACAACACCAGTGTTCATACAGTATGAAATAAAACTCACTAAAGCTCCTAGTCCATCTATTCCAAACTAAAGCTGCTCCTGGCAGACAGCAGCTCAGGGAAGTAAAATTTTATGGACTGTAAATAAAATCAGTGAAACATTTCTAAAGTAAAGGTTATATTTTTTTCTCCTTATTAAAGGTGGGATAGTCAAGGTCTGTGACCATCTCATTTGTCATCAAAGTGGCTTCTTAATTATACTACAGACCACTGACCAAAAACATATCTGCAGCTCTCCTGAGGACTTCTTTTTTTTTTTTTATTTAGCAAAATTTCAGGATTTCTTTTTTTACCGAGTTTGATCTGATTATTTAGTTAAAAAATTAGAAACTGAGCCTTTTATTTATCCACAGTCCAGAATTTGCAGCTGCAGGACGGGCAGGCTTCCCTGTGCCGCCCTGGGGCTGACCTCAGCCCTGACCTGCGGGACCACCCTTACCGGGGCGGGAGCCAGCTCCTTCTCCCTGAGCAGAAACCCGTGGTTTATGAGATGGCTGCACGGTGCTGAGAGACAAAGCTGAGGCCACCACGTAAATCCTGACTCTGGCCACAAAGGTGGAAAACCAGCACTTTATCACTGAGCCACTGAAAGTCCTCTGTGTGATTCCTGATTATTTAAGAACATGCATAAAAATGTATAGGCCAAATTCCTCCCCAGGTCTGGAACGAGAAGCTCACTGCTTCAGTTTGTCTCCTCTCCAAGGAATTGCAAAGTCTGCAAGGCAGTGGAGAATCTGATGGCCTTTATTTCTTTTAATTTACCTCACAGAGTTCTCCTTTGCACAGGAGATTAATTTCTTCTCTACTTAAAAAATCCGCTTGCCTGTCAAACTTTCCCCCCAGTTATACCACAGAACTGAAATAACATTTTTAAAACCTCAGCATAAGATCCCATGATGCTGAATAATTTAGACCTTGAGAAGCTGGTTAATTTTTAGGATCTTAGCAAAACCATACATGGTTGCTTTAAATAGCAACGAAAGGCTGATTCAAGCCATTAAATTTTATGTTGTGTGTAATGTTGTAATTGATGTCAAGCCTTTCCCTTATTCTTCACGCTGACATTGGGCAGCCTCCTAACTGTTTGAAGTGCAGTTACAAGAGTCCAGACAAAGTACCAAGAAATGGGTGGCAGAAATGGGAATTTGTTGCTAAGAACAGAAAGGTTCAAATGTTAAATAATTAAGACTGAGCCAAATTTTGCTAGTTTCTTTCTCATCCATTTATTTTGGGGGATAATTGGGTGCATTAAGTATTTTGCTGCAAACTGTTTCTTCTGTGCATGCACATAAAACTTTATTACCCTTGTAAAGAGCATGCTGTGAATTCTGATGCTTCTGTGTGTTTGGGAGCATATAATTATTCTCTTTACAGGAAAACACTTTTACCTACATCCTAAACTGAACAGACCAGCTCCCAAAGCAGCAGCTGCTTGAAAGCATGTGCTCAGCTTCAAGTATACCTGAGGAAAAAAATGCAAATTCAGCTCCAAGTTGAATAAGAAGCCTTCTCTCCTTCCAGCAGACTTCAGTGCAGTGTTTTGCCTCACCTTTGCTATTTCCCTAATAATCTTTAAGCAGTTTAAGAAAAGTGGTGGTGACTTAAGGCCTTTATTCTGATAATACTAGAATGAGCTGAGTAATGTCATTCATGTCGGAGCAATGCCTGAGGTCAGCAAGAACAATCCACATATAAAGATATGAAGATTCCACTGTCAAATCAGGAGCAAAATCAAGGGAACTTAAAGACATTTCCCTTTGCTACTCCATGTTTCTTTAGGGTTTGTTTCACACTAGTAAATCAAACAGAAACCATCCCATGTCACAGGTCACACATTAAATCAGACAGGCAGCTTTCCCCAGCAGGCAGTTTTCATGACGCCACCCTGTTTTGAAGGATAAGGAAGTTTGTTAGCACAAAGATGTGCAGATCTCAGAGCTGGTCCCAGAAAGCTGTTGGTTTCTACCTCAGATGACCTCAGATCTGTTCTCCTGGTCATTGCACCCCAGAGAGGTGCTGTGATCCAGCCCCAGCCTCTCCACAGTTCATACTGTCCTACTATCCAAAGATGTCTCCTAGAGAGGTACCCAAATAAGTCCACCTTCTGTCCTGAGCAGCAGCTCAGCAGCCAAAAGCTGATTTGGAATTGATGCCCAAACATTTGTCCAGGAATCCATGAGTATTTGGAGACAGGCTTGTTTATCTGGATTTATTTAAATTGTTAAAAACTGGAAGCAATCATCCAATCACTGTTGCAACCATATCAAAAAGATACATGGACCTTTTAGGTGCAAGGTTTAGGACTTCTTTGGTTTTGCTTTTTCCTTTTTTTTTTTTTTTTTTTTTGTTTTGTTTTGTTTTATACAACAAAGTTAAACAAACTCCTACAGGGATTAAAGACTGTCACCTCTCCCTGAGCACAAGCTGCGGTTTTTCACTCTCATATATTTCATCTGTATTTAAAAGGAAAAGACCAAAACCAGAACACCCAACACAAAATATTTAATTCTCTCACTTCAGAAGAGGACGCAAAGCAGAACAAACCACATTAAACAGATGTTAGTCACATCAATTAATACACAATTAGATGCATTTCCTATAGTGACAAGAAACACTGGTATAATGAAATTTTTAAAAATGCAATAGAACTTTGAATTGACCCCTGTGAATTACACCAGTTATCTTACAATATTTGCCTTAGCCAGTGAGGCTAAGTAACTGTTATGTGAGGTACTTATATAGCAATGAAAAAAGAGTGGCTATGAGACAAAAGGTAGGAGCAGTCTGAGCAGCTAGAGTGTGAGCTGCTAAATATGAGTGGGACTCAAACCTTTGTCTGGGGGTGTTTTCTGTTTATTCCCATGGTCTTTCCTTCCCCGAGGAGCAGAGGTTAGGTTACTTTTCTAGATGTTATCCCCTTATGGACTGCAAACTAGGAAAAGAAATGCAACTGGAACCTTCCATGGCGTGGTGAGGGAATGAGAAGTCCTTTAATGGCCCGTACCTCTAGAAATATGAACACACCCTGAGAGGGAAAAAAGAGTAGCTTGATGCAAAACCACAATCCTGCTTTGACAGAGTTATTCCTGTGCAGAGATTCTCTCTTTTACTGTAAGCCAAGAGCCTCTCCTGGAAAAGAAATTCATTTCACCGATCATACGCCACCTAAGACACAAACCTTTCCTCCCACCTGTCACCCTCACTTCCCCTTACAGCCAGTGACATGTCCAGAGAGCCAGTGGCATGGCTAGACCAATCCTGGGACATGTCACACAGGTTGTACCATCCTCTGGATATATATGCCAGCTCCTGTCCTGGAAATTACAACAATCATTGCTTAGATACCAGACCAGTGTAGCATCATGTATTTTATTTTAAATAAAAGAGTACACAATGTACAGAATTCATCCTACAAATCTTTGCACAAATGAAAAATTTTCAATTGCAGCCAAGGAAGCTATTTTGAGATATGGGGAGAACTCACATGAGCAGAAGATCTATACAAGGAGGCCACACTCTTCCTTCTATCTTAGCCAGATCTATCCATTTTACATCTGTCTATACCATGACCTTGGCACCAAAATGTGAGGTCCAGACACTCCTGCCCACTGCTTGGAGTCACCAAAGAGAGGTCAATTATTTCTCACACTGTTAATTTCCAGATTTCTTCTCCCTGAAAGAACTGCAGGTTGTATTTCCTGGAACAGATCCTTCTCATTTTCTTTTTATGCCAAAATAATTAATTTCTGATTCCATGATTCTTTTTCAGAATTAAGAAAATATCTATAAGCAGAACAGGGCAGCTAGAACAGAAATCTTAAAACATTAGACTAGCAGGATGATCACCACTTCAGATCTTTAATTTCACCCTAAGCAGATCTGATTTGTTGGAGGAAGTAACAGTTTATACATTGCAAAAATAAATGGTGCAGCAGGCATTCATACACAGTAGGAGGTGTGAAAAATGGGGGGGAAGAGGGAAAGGAGACTGATGGAAACAATCAGCTAATGCAGAATGAAACCTTTTTTCTCTCTCCAAGTGGAACTAATAGGAACATCAAATATGTTAAACTAAAACAGAAACATGAATGATGAAATTGTTTTCCACTTTTTTTAAGAACCTTTTATTTTCAGGAGTGGTCACACAAACTAGTGAAAGGAAAAAAAAGCAAATGCTTTCCCCTAGCACAAACAGTTTGAAGTTCCTGATTTTGAAAAATTATTTTTGCCCATCAATGTATCATGTGTCTGCTTAGAGCAAATAGCCTTGGAGGTGGCTGTCCATATTCTGGGGATATTCCCACAGGTGCTGGAAGTCAAACAGTATCTTGCCAAGCCAAGCACTAATCAGCAGAATAGGATTTGGTGAACCAGTAATTGTGAACATCCCCCAGGCCTTCAGGAGGCAGAGGTAGAAATTTCCAGTGGCTTCAGTGGCTGTGTTTTATGTTTCATTCTGTTGTAGGTGATGCTGGAAGAAAACAAGAGCAACATCTGGTCCTGCCAAACATCTGGCCCAGGGAATGGGCATAAAAATGCCAGTTTAACTTTCATCTCGTTCTGCCCATAAATACTGCTGTCAGACCATCTAGTCATCTGCCATTAAACTCAGTATTTCAAAGGTGTTTTTTCTTTATCAGAAAAGCCGTTAGATGTCAGAAATAATTTCATCGATGATGCATTGTTTGGAAGCAAAGAGTTTCTCAGTGAGGCAAGGGCAAATTTTTGAAGAAAGCATCTTTGTCTCAGAGGTTAAAACAGTAACGTAAACAAAATATATAGTGAGTGACATATTAGCTGTCTCATTCAAAAGCATTCAAATTAATGTTAATGTCAGGGGGTTAAATTATAGATATTTATTCATGATGTTATCAAAACTTCCTATATGCTACAAGAAACACAAAACCAATTTGTTTTTTAAATGTCACAGAACTAAACTGTTCCTCCAGACAAATGTAATTGAATGCCTTATCCTAGCAACCATCATGCTCACTATCAATGTTCATCCTTCTAGGGAAGACCAGGTGAGACAGCATTTTTGCTACATCAGTCTCCAGGGCTCTTCCATAAGCCTGGCGTTTGTTCAGATCCTATCTGGGGGAAGGGGGCCTCTAGTTCAGCTCTTCTTTTGAAACTGTCACATTATGACATCCACATTTTAGCTCTCAAAGCTGAAGAATACAAGGGGCAAGGGAGGCTGATGGCATAACCACTGTCACCTCTGTCAGACACTGTCACCACCATTGTTGAAATCACCCTGAAGAACCTGGCAGTGCTTCCAAGTACAGCTCCGTGGGACAGGTGCTGTGCTTCCTCTGGAGCTCCTGGCATTGGTACAAAAATAATGATCATCTCCATGATAGTAAATGGCTAAGATCCCAGGCCTGGAACTTGGTGGTCTGTATCATTTCTTTCTTTAAAGGGTCCTGGCAAACAATTCCCAAGCATCACTGAGTATTTAGTGCTGGGCATGCAGCATTCTCCATGGGGAATTTGGAAACAGAATCCCTGCTTAGAAAGATGAGAGTTTAACAGGAACATGGCTAAACTGGGTCACAACCTCAAGAGCTTTATAATAGGCCTCAGCACTGCTTACTGGTGCAGATGTGGCCAGTGGACCATGCCTGATATGGGTGTGGATTGCCTGGTCCAGTGTAAAAGCCGTCCCAAAGTTGGCAAGCATTGCTGTTCTGGAAATTTATTATTTAAATAATAATATTGTTTAAATTTTATTTATTTACTTTGTGCCAAAAAACAGCTAATGGCATTGCACCAGTTTTCTTGTTCTAAGCAGCATAAAAGAGCTGGTGATGGACCTGGCGTGTCTAAATCTGGAACCAGGAATGCAAGGTAATGCAGTACAGAGATTTGATCCAGTCAGATCCAAAGCAGGTCAAAGAAGCAGAACAGGGGTTCAGTCCATGTATTAAACCTCATTACACAGAATGAAAACATTTTACACCTTCAAGACTGCTTCTTCTTCACATATTAACTGGTGCAGCTAAGTCTGTCATGGCATCAGTTCGGAAAACTAACCAAGTGCGCTCCAGTCACTCTGCATGTGATCTGACCCATTGCAAGGCACATGCAAATTTAGACTTGGAGTAAAGGAACTTTCTTTAATCAGAGCCTGTATGTATATTGGGAACAAATTATGAATAAGACAGAAGATTCCCTAAAACAAAGTCTACATTTAGCCAACTAAACATCAATTCCATAAATTATCATCTCTGTGTTGTTCCTGTTGCTAACAGGAAAAAAGTAAGCAATTCATTAAATGAAACTCAACCCATAAATTAATGTAGCTACAGGTTGAATGATCAGTAATTAGAAGATGAGCTGATGCTTTTAGGGTAAATACTTCCCTAATTAAAAACAACAACAACTCTTTTTGGAGTTATTTTTCATTCTGATTTTTTTTTTCTACTGTAAAACAAAGCTAAATAGAAGTCTGGTTGAAATAAAAGTGTGTATTTGGCCTGGTTTATTCTTGGTACCAACCCATTATCCTCATCTAATTACTTAACTTTTTTCTTGTGAACTCCTTCAGAGTAAACAAACTGTGTTAGTGTCCTTTAGTGATGGGCTTCAGAAGACCAACAATTATAAATTTTATTGCTCAGCATTACAAGATGATGGTATCTCAAGAGAAGGTGACAGTGAGTTAACAGATAGGTCCCCAAGGACAACTGGCCCAGACCTGCAGACTCCCTTCTCCAAACAGAGAAACAGGCACAATTAGCAACTTTCAAAATGATAAATCTCTTTCCTTCATTCACCTAGCCTAACATGGTTGAGGAGACTGTCTCTCATTCACATTTTGGTACTAATTAACTCATAACATTTGGTTTTATCTTATAAGAATCCCTAGCTCTTTAGATGCCATCTCACAGGAGAAAAATTCACACAAACATTGTCAGAAAAACCAATTATAAAATTAACTACTTTGCAACTTCGGCAAGCAGTTTCAAGGCAGGGCAAATTTATTGCAAGTACACATTTATTTTAGTGTTTTCCTAGTGTGGCCTTCAGCTCAGAATAGCAGAACCAGCAGCAGCAAGAGACAAATAATTGCCAGAAGCCTTTAAGGTGCTTATTGCTGTATTTCTATCAATCCCACCACTACATTATCTAATCATGGAAAAAGATATTATTAGAAAGTAGAGCATCGGAATACAAATTCCTAGCTGCTTGGTTTTTTCCAATAAGACTGGGATTTGAATTTTTTAAAAATATATGTAAACTGAGATGTGGACATTTGGACCTGGATCTCTTCAGTATCTATGTAGGAGTCATCTTATATATAGGGCTGGCATTTGTGTTTCATAAATGAATAAATCAGCTGCAAATGTATTCAGAAGACTGGAGTTCTTCAGTCAGGTCCTTTGATGCTTTGAACATCTCTTGGGTACAACCTAAGATTTTGTCAGGAAGCTTAACAACACTTTTTTGAAGTGAATGTTTTTTACGTTGTCTATTTAGTTTTCCTCTTCAACTCATGATATAAGGCAGAACTGTTATAAATGTAGTTATTTCCCTATTTGTTATACACTTTGTTCCCTTAACAGAAACATGATTTCTCTCCTGGTCCATGCAAGAAATCTCTTTTTTTAAAGAAACGTTAATTCTTGATTTCTAGAATTGAAGAAATATCAAAACACAGGATTTGAATCCACAGAACAACTCTTTTATGAACAGGGTCAGTAATTTACTGTTCTATATTTTCTAAGGATGATAAGTAACTGAAAGTGGACAAATAATTTTATATCTAATTCCTGCAGATTTTCAGTTTCAAATAATAATAAAAAAAAACCCCATCAATTTCTACAGCTCTTTCTCCTGAATTATGGAGGTCACAGAAGTTCAACTCCCATCCAGCCATAACAGAATTTTCACCAAACTGTCTAAAGTTTGCCCATCGCTATTTCGGGCAGAGAGCAAATAGTATGTGTGATGCTTTTGGCACCTGCAGACGTAGCAACATAACTAATAGAAAGACATCTGTTTCTGTTATGATGGAAGGATGTTTACATTATGGCAAATTTGCAAGTTCTGCAGAGCAGAGGCCCTGTATTGGGAAAGGAAGTCATCGTTTAGTTTGTTTAGCTCTGAACACTTACTAGGGGCCACCTTGATCAGTAATTTGGAAGCCAGAAAGTGTTGTGGATCTTGGCTTCCCAACAGGCTAAGTGCTTGAGCAGAACTTTTGGCCAGAGAGCAGAATCCATCTTCCTCAATTTTGACAGCGGTGACTTTGGTAAATTGCAGGGGAAGAAGAGGTCCCTTCCTCCAGTAGCTCTGCACTTGATTTTGTCAGGTGCTTTAAAAGATCTGTGTGGCAAGCTCGGTTTCCACAGTTTAGAAGTTCCAAGGTCAATTTGGATGGTCATGGAAAGTATCTTACACTTCCACTCTGAAAGTAACTATTCAAAGTTGAAGGTTAAGTAACAGCAGTGAGAAAAAGGGAAGCTCAGGCTCCTGGAAAAAGGAGGAGAAGGGGGAAAACCAATAGCAATAAGTGGTGATATCACACCGACAAGCAATCCAAATGCAGCAATTAAATGGAGAGTAAAGCTGGAGAACAGTTAAAATCAGATGTTCATCAGGCTCACTATGCAGTGTTTGTACTAAAGCAGAAATATTCAGCAACAGCAGAGACCTCCCTCTAAGCTGAAAAAAAATGTGCATGAAAATGAATCATGTATGTATATGTATCACAGCAAATAAATCCGAAATAAATCTCTAGTAATGCTCTATTTGTCCTCCCTTTCCAGTGCTGACAAAGTTCAGCCACTGTCATTCTAAACAGTTGCATTTTAATTGTTCTTATAAAATAATTCTTCAGGATCCCCAGGGCTTAAGCTCTTCATTGTTAACACCTTTGCATTAAAATTAATTGCCTCTAATTTGAGCCCATTATTCCTTGTGCTATTCTCAAAGAAATAGAAAAGATTTTATTCTGTTATTCTTGTAATTATATAATCTCTAATGTATTTTCATGTGTCTCTGAGGTATCTCTTCTCTGTGTTAAGAGAAACACAGGCTTTCAGTCATATGTGCTTCCAAAACTACTCTATTGTTACCATCAGGACCTTCTCTAACAGACCCTCTAAATTTGGCCCAAACTAGGGGGAGTAATCTTTCTTAAATTTGGCCCAAACTTTCTTTCTTAAGACTCTTTCTTAAATTTATTTTCTTAAATAAATTTTCTTAAATTTGGCCCAAACTAGCCACAGGACTTCAATGTCTACTCCACAAATTATGGGTAGAAAGCAAAAATTTTGCCATATATTTTATATTCCCATTCCTGCATCACTTCACTGAGTCCTCTGCATCCACATGCCTTTTGTGGGATTTAAGGGTGGGAGAGCAGGAAGTGAGAACAATTTTTTGTTAATATCTGATCATACTAAATTTCAATCTGAGAAAGAAGAGTATGGTGCATAGAAAGAATCAGTAGAGTTAAGGTCAGCCCCTGAAGGACAACTGAGTGTCAGTGTTCTGAGGAAGGCAGATTCTAATTAGGAAGGGTCTTTCTGGCTGATAAATCTTGTCTGTAATGCATCATTTTCAGCATTACTGTTAGGAACACCTTTCATGTATTGTATTCAGTATAATTATCATCCTTGTGAGAGATCAAAATTTTCTCTTAGAATGTAAAACCTCAATGCCATAAACTGCTGATGTTGATCTCACTTTTTCTGCAAATGATACACAGTGGGACAAGACTGAGCTATAGCCCCCACCACTGACAAACCCCTACATACCTTTCTATTTTCCATTTTTGCCTTCTTCATTGCTCTCACTGTACTGGATTTGGCTGGGGGTCAAATCTACTACTTCATAGTAGATATGGTGCTGTGCCTTGGATTTGTGCTGAAAACAGGATTGAAAACAGAGATGTTTTTGTTATCGTTGATCAGTGTTTATGTAGCATCAAGGCCTTTTTCACGCCTTCCCACCAGGATGTCTGGGGGTTCACAAGGAGATGGGAAGTGACACAGGTGGGACAGCTAATCCCAACTGACCCAAGGGATATCCCAAATCATATTACTTCCTGCTCAGCAATAAAAACCGAGGGAAGATGTTAATGTAACATGTCATGGAGCTTCTCCTTCCTGGAGATGGCTGATTTCCCTTCCAATGGGAAACAATGAATTAATTCCTTATTTTGCTGTGCTTGTGCAAATGGCTTTTTGGCTTACCTATTAAACTATCTTTATCTCAACCCATGAGTTTTCCCTCTTTTACTTTTTCTGACTCTCCCTCAGCCTGTTGGGAGGAGTAGTGAGCCTGTATGAGGCTGAGATGCCTGCTGGGATTGAGCCATTACACTATTTTTTGTTTTGGTTTGGTTTGTTTGTTTGTGGGGTTTTGGTTTGTTGATTTAGTTTGCTTTGCTTGGTTATGGGGAGGATGAAATAACCACCACAGAGCTGTATTTCTCTCCAACTCGCTCAGGCAGCAGAGGTCCTGGCAGCCAGGGGCAGTAACCCCCCTGCCCCAGCCTCTGTCCAGGGGCAGCATCAGCAGCGCCCGCAGGCGCCCAGGACACGCTCAGGGAGCGCTGCCTCACTGATGCTCTTTGAATCTCAGAAAATCCCTTCACCTCTTCTCCTTATTTCAGTCATGACCCCCTGAGGTGTCACAGTTTTCGCATGTTTTGTTTTCCTTATATTTTCCCTTTTTTCCTCAGAGAGAGGGCTGTGAGATTTTGTCAAGGTTCCACCCAAATGTAAGAAGAAAAGCTAACAAATGCAAGTTTTTACAAAGCACAGTGGTGCTAACTCAGCATTTTCAAACCATCATGGCAGCTGGGGTCACAAGAGTCCCTAGAGAAAAAATATGTAGTGAGGGGGAGATGACTTTTAGCTAAAGAAGCAGCTATAAGTCAGAAAATCTGGGCTGCAGATGCCTATTTTACATTTTAAATAAAGTAAAAAATGCAGCACAGAATTTAAAAAAAAAGTTTTCAGTGTCAAAAACTACAAGAATGACATATTCAATTTTGGTGATTTGTTTCTTTGGCTTTCTAAAGAGCAGTAATAGGGGATTCTTCCATTTTTCACTAAGACAATTTTTACAGCAGGTTCACATGTGAAGAAAATATAAACAGATGGTATAACATGGTAAGTAACAATCTGGCCAATACACAGGAAAAGGGAGTTCTCCCACATTTAAATTCAGACAGATTTTAAGCTTAAAGTGATGAGGCAGTAAAGTGACTTGGTTGAAGGCACAGAAAGGAGGAACAGCCTGATTGCTGAAGACATCTGAAGACGTACTGAAGCTCAGACATGAAACTGAAGGTTACACATCAAGGTGAAAGCTGTAAATGAGTCTGACAATAAGACATGAAGTTATGCTGATACAGGAATCTCTTACTTTCTTTGCCACAGATGAAATCTGTGACCTATTCAAGCCATTTAGCCTCTCCACATTTTACTCTCCCTGTGTAAACTGAAACTAGTTCTCAGTCCCTTTAGTAAAGTGCTTTGAGAACTACAGATTGGAAGTGATGCTTGCACAGCACCAGCCAAATGCTGGTTCCTTTCAAACTCGTGGCAAAATTCCTCTGGCCTCTTTGGCTGTGTCAATATTAATAAATTAAATGTGCCCAGTGCCATTCTCTGGTGTTGCAGCCAGCTGGCAGGAAACAGCCTGTATCTATGTTACTAAGATTTTATACTCTCTTAAATAGGGTGGTCATATCCAAAGAGTTGGGAAATGCTTGTGCAAGATCCCAAGCTGTTCCTAGGAATTGTGCACTATGCGTAGGGTGCCACCTCACCCCAGCTCAGACCATCAGAGGGTGCCTTGTGACACTTTAAATGTACAGACATTGTAGTCCCAGTGCCTGAAAATGTTCCTTAAAACCATCAACTAGCTCTGAGTAACTCAGGCACTGGACCTATTAATCTGAATATGCAATACAGTTAGAAGCATTAATTCCATTAATATTTCTTTCAAGTATTCAGATCATTTCCTTCTATCATATTTGCAATTATTTCTGTATTCTGAGGGTGCCTGTAAAATACCAGAAGCATTCATCTTGGACTGAATCTGATTACTGGTGTGAAATACCAGCCTGTAAGAGCTCCATTTTGGTTTCTTTTCATCAGCTTATTCTGAAAAACCACCTTCACATAATTAGAGAAACATCCTGCGAGATTTGTGAACCACTGTGCAGCTCAGGTGGCTGGTAGAACATAGAGGTTAATCTCAAACCTGATCTGCAGCCAAGGTGGGCTGGCAAACTCCAGTGAAGCATAAAGAGCCAAATTATTAAGGCAGGGCAAGTTTTTACACAGCATTATTCACTGAATGCAAGCAAAATTGACTAATCCCTGAGCTACTAGAATCAGCTGGCTATTACCAAAAGGCAACAGCAGCAAGGAAGCTATTGCATGACTCCTTTTTGAACAACAGAAGGGAAGGTTGGAGAAAGGAGGGGCTGGATGGGAGTGGAGCAGTTTGACATCTAATATATCATTTTTATTAGGCTGAGTCTGCAGACGTTTGAATTGTGTTTTCCTCACTTTTTAAATGAAATGGAGACCAGTAACATTAACAATACAGTTCCTTATGAGTGATAGAGTAATTTAAACTTCATAGAGCCTGCCATTTCAGATAGTGTTAATTCACTTGTGAAAGAACCTGCAAACACAGAATTTGTGTTAAAAAAAACAAAACAAAACAAAAACAAAACCAAAATCTTGAGCGGGCTGTAACACATCTGTCTGCAGGCACATTTAAAAGGCTTAGCAGGAACATGGAAAAAAAATAATATTCTCCAAGTACACTCATGCTTACACACACACGCACAGCAAACGACAGAGAAGAGGAAGGGAAGGCAGAGGCTGGGTGCTCTTGGAAGCTGTTTTCTTAACCTCTGCGACTGCCCGGCCTCCCTGCTGCGCTCCCCCCGCCAGCGCTCCTCGTGTGCTGCACAATGTCATCCAGAGCACCAACAACAGCTTGAGTGAAAACAGCTTTCACTGGGAACAGGAAAGATAGGAAAGAGATTAGTGCTTTTTATGTAGAAACCTTGTGGCTGGTGACCAAAGCTGAAGACAAACTACAGGGGTGAGGTGAGGCAGCGAGCGTAAGGAGAGGCAAAGTCTAGGTGACTCAAAAGATAGTTTAAATCCATCAACAGGCAGCTCAGATCTGAACTAGTCATCTGCAACCAGGGCAGAAATCACAGTCACAGTGTCAACGGCCACAAATCTTATTGCCTTTGAAGTGGCCAATATTTTACCCCAAAGTTACTACCTCAGATTGTTATCTGGCTACTTGCTGGCCTATGTGAGACAAATTGGCAGTCTTTGGCTAGATCCTGGTAGACTAATTCCACAACACCACATTTGGCATTCATTAACGGGCCTTGCTGTGGGGCTAAGTAGTAAGTCAGAAAGGCTGAACCTCCATTTCACCCCTCAGAGGTGGTCTTTCCAGCCTAGCTTTAAGTCCCATGGATAAATCAGTATGAGGCAGTAGGTCCTGTAGTAGGTACATGGGTAATTAGATGACTTTGAAGAGCTCTGGGTATTTCCTTCAGCAGCACTGCATATGGTCACATACTGCTTGCAGATTGTTAGCAGTGCAGTGAAACCAGGTAAAAGCAATCTTTCACTTCCCTGCAAGCTTCCTAAGTGTGATTAGTGGAGAAAGGAAGAGAAATAGTTGAGATACCTATTGAGAGAGGAGTGCTTAACTCAAGGAAAGGGAAACCAGAATACTGGTAATTGTTTATTAAATATTTTGTTACTGAGCAAATGTGATTTTGCTCCTTCATTTTTATTGAAAGCTTTTTTGGCATTCTCAGACAAATTGACATAGCAAACAATCCTCATTCTTAGGCTCAATCTGCATTCATAGTTTTTATTTAGATTGATTGCTCCTACATGGAAGCAAAGATAAATGTTCTCCTGAAGTGCTCTTACTGTAGATACAATGCAACCCGAGGAAAATCAAGTCAATCAGCACTAAACTTGCATTCTGTATAACCTACTACAAAGCATTTTTAATGTTTTAAACACCATTTGTCACTGTCAGACTGGAAGAAAAATTGCAGTTCATTTCAGCTAAGTGGTAGCTCACTTCAACATCATGAAAATCCTCTGAACTCCTGCATTAATTCTGACCTTGAACGCAGCTCTCTGTGAGCTAAGAATTTGGAAGGAGGGGAAGAGCAGGAATTGCAGTGGGGCTTCATCCCTGCAGACAAATGGAGTGACTTGAGGCCTGTAAGAAGCTACAAGCAGGTGTGCAGGTCCCTAACACAGCACTCACCGCAGGGCCCTGTTTCAGCTGGACACCCGTTGTAAAGATGAATTTCAAACCTCTGCATGACAAGCAGTCTCTGGGCCACACTGTACATAAAACAATGTGTACCAAAGACTATTAGCTGCCAAGCTGCCAAGTAAAGATTTGACTGTTAAACTGAGAAGGAAAAAAAAAAAAAAAAGAGAAAAGTGAACATGACAAAGCTAATTTTACACTGATTTTTGGAAAAGCAAAGTTTGATGATAACTGACTTGGTGACTTGGAAAACTGAGCATGGGTCTGCATTAAGAGGGATATGAAAAAAAGCTCTGAGAAGTGAGAAAGACTTAGCATCTCAGGGTGCCCTCTCTGATACTTTTTTTTCTAAATTGAAGTTTTGGGGAAGTTTCCACTGAAATACAGTTCTCCACTACCTCACAGAATCCCAGACTCATGGAATGGATGTGTTTGGAAGGGACGTCATGCTGGGCAACCGGTTCCACTGCTTGACCACCCTAATACAAAAAGGTGTTCTCTTCTGTTTAAGCAGAATTTCTTGTATTTCCAACTGTGCTCTCCCTAAGCACTGCTGAGAAGTGGCTACAGGTCTCATTATTCCCCCATCAGATATTTATACATATTGGAAAGATCCCCTCTGAACCTACCTTTCTCCAAACTCAACAGTCCCAGCTCTGAGCCTCTCCCTGTTAATTCCTTGCATTTCATGTTCAAGCATGTGCTCAAAATTTTGCTGGGTCTGCTTTAAGACAGAGGTTTTTTAGCCTTTCGTGCAGTAACACAAAATCTCAAGGGCACTAAAATGTCCATATTATGTCAAAACTTGAAAGAGCCCCAAAATCCTGTCATCTCCTCTGCTTTCAGCTCTAACTTGTTGAAGCTGTTCTCTGCCACTTTATTTTTTTATATGAGAGGTCTTTTCCAGAAGAAAGCCCACTGCTTTGCTGTGCTCTGAGACACAGAGCAGTGCCGGTGTCCTGGGTGGATGCAGCCTGGCTGGCCTGAAGGCAGCTGCTCCTCGGGATGTGCCGAGGGGTGGCCAGGGAGGTGACTCCCTGCCAGCCACTGCCTTCCCTGCTCAGGATGCTGAGGGACATGATCTTCCTCTCTGAGCAGGGCTTTCCTCCTGCAGAGCACTCCTAGAAACTCATACACCTCTCTTGCTCAGGTGTTTCTTTCTAATGTCCATCTGGTTTTGAGTAGAAGAGTCCTCAGGACAAAGAAAGAGAGAGAATGGCTCTACTTCTTTAACCGCAATAGTCTGATAAGGATGCATGATATTCCCAGTAACAGAGAAGCCACATATTTCTTTATATTTTATTTATTCAGTGTACATTAAATAATCAATAAAGGATTTTTTCTACAGTTGAAGTTAATTTTCCCCTTTAAAAAACAGCATTGAAGGTACTTAGGAATAGGATAGTGATTTCATTAAAAACCCACACTTTATGCTTGCATTTGTTGAAAGCTAATGACAAAGTCCCATGCATATTTAATAATTCTTTTTCTAGTTTATTTTTATAAATACTGAACATTTTTTATTTACTCAATACTTACTGGACACATTTTATTATGTTGAAATATTTAAAATTATATTTGTGAGCTTCAAGAGAATTTTATTTTCAGAATAAGAAAATAGATAACTGTTTTGAAGCAATTTCAGCAAAAATGTCAGTTAAAAATCTGATGAAGCATCCTCATCATTAAAATAGCACAAATGCTACTTCCATCACATGATTTTTCTTTTTTTTCCTTTTCAGAAGTTTTGTTTTAGGCAAATCTCTCCCTGCACATATTTTTTAATGAGCGATTTAAGGCAAAATTGAATGCACTGGTAAATTAAACAATGCAAGGCTTTATTATTGTTTGTCCTTTTGCTTCGAGATAGCTATCTCAGTGGTAAACCCTTCTGGAAACAAAGGATGGTAGGTTTACTTGTGGGGTTTTTTTGTTTGTTTGTTTTTTGGGGTTTTTTGTTTGGTTTTTTTTCTGCTATGATATATTGTGGTGGATAAACAATAATTTAATTCTTGGATGCAGCCCAGGGAAAGTAGACATAGATAATAAAGTAGCCCTCCTCAGCTTTAATTGTTTTTTCAGTTTCTCTTTCTACTTTTCATAACTTAGGAATTCCATTTCAATACTGAAAGGAAATACTTAGCAGCATAAACATAAATTAAGTTTTTTTGATATGCATTTATTTTGTTGCACACTGTCTGCAAGTTCCATTAACTTGTTGGAATGAATCCCAAAATAAAAGGAGCTGTTCTTTAGCAGGCTAACACTTTTGCATATATTATGTGTTTAGTTCATGATGAATTCAGTAAATTCAGATTATTCTTACAGATAACTTCATCTCTTCTCTTTTCCTGAGCCGAAAGTTAAAGCGATGAGAATCGAAAAGAGCTGAGGCATAGCTAGCTGAGAAATAAGATTGTTACATCTTTTCACTCATCGTGGTAAAAAGGAATTCAGAGCAGCAGTGACAGATTTTCTGCTAGGCTCACAAAATCAGACAGACGCAGATTGTTGATTCAGCTCCTCTAGCAAGAGAGGCTCAGGACACAAATATAACATAGGATGGAAATAAAAGCATTATGTGTAGATATGGCTACAGTTCTCATCTCTGGAAATACAAAAAAGGGGAAAAATTATGTCCTCAATTCAAGCAGGATTATTTCCATCCACTATCATCTCACACAGAATTATAAAAGCTTCTGATAAGGCAAATTACTCTTAGGGAGTTCACTTTCTGGAATATACACTGCTGAGTCTTTGCCAGACTAACAGGTCTGAGTCAGCCCTATCCTAATCATTTTATCCATAGCCTGATTGTCCATGTGCCTTATAATCTTGGATCTTGTTCAAAATAAATAACGGCAGTAACAAGCCACAGGCTGAACTTTCCTCTGAATTTTTTTTAAGACAACATCTTCTTGCATAAGGCAAGCAACATCTGCTGAATCAAATGAGGAAGAAATCCTAATGGCTAGGATGGCGAGAGGAAAACAAGGGAAGATCAAGGAGAAGTCCTATCCCACAGAAAGCAGAGGGATTTCTGCCTCATGCTCCAGGCAAACTGGGAATTTGCTCCTTAGCTCCATGCTTATATTCATCACAGCTCAAAGCTGGGTAAACTAACACCTCTAGGGCTGTTCTCCAAACTGAACATTAACTATGCATCTTATATTAATAGTTTTATCCTCTTTGACTCCATCTTGCACACCAGGCACTTTCCTGGTGCTCCGTAGATATACAGGCACTGCTGCTTCTGCATTCCTACTCCAATCAAAGGTTGGTCATCTGCATTTGGCTTACTACAAACCTCAGATTTCTATATTTTCACAAACATATCAAAAAAGCTGAACACTAATTCTTCCTGTGTGATAACTCAGGTTACTTTTGCAAGCTGAGTTTGGTTCAGATTTTGTCCTGCACTTGAACAAATTATGGTTTGTGACATAGTTTCATTCCTGGTAGGCAGCAAAAGACCTCTTCTGAGACAAAAGCACATTTTCGAGCATCTGTGAGAATAGAAAAGCACTCAAAGGTGTATCCCACAGCTTGGAATTGCCTTTTATATTAATGTTATGTCGAGCAATGTCACATTTAATCAGTTTTAATACTTTTCAAGTTGCGTTTTCATGTATAGAAATATATCAGAAAAGTACAATAAGATCCATCTGATGCTGAACTTAGAACAAATCAGTGATCCAATTGCACATAATTCAAACTCCCCAGATTTATTTCTTTCCACTAGAGAATGACTGTCAGAGCCAGGAAAAAATTTTATCACCATGCTAAATTCATATCAACAATTAAATAATCGTTTACAGAAACGGCAATTTTGCTTTGCAAATAACACAATGATTCCCTGAAGCCCTTTTTTTTCATCATGAATCCCTCATCCCTTTTCTCTTTTGTGTTTTTGTACATTTTTAGTTCTTTGCGGAAAAGTTGAGTTTTTTTGCTTGGGATTATAACTATCAGCTATCTTTCCTGTAAAAAAAAAGCACGCACAATCTATTCACATTTGAGGTTGGAGAAGTATTTGTTTTTATTTGAATTGATTAGCTGTTAGCAATGAAACAAAATGTAAATAACTGCAAGAGAATGATCAGGACAGCAAAATTCCTTTTTCTCTCTGGTATCAGATCTGGATGAGATGAGATGAGAGAAAAAAACAGCAATACTAAATCTCTGATGCTGTTTTCCAGAGTTTGCTGGATATTTCTGTGAATGTAATGACTTGTTAGGATAGGCTTGGGATCTCCGAAGGGAGATGATATGGGATACAAGAATCAGAGAAGGAGTGACTTGATTTCTGAGGAAAGCACAGGACTGTGTGAACAATTGCAACAGATGAAGTTTCAGCACTAAGTCTCCCAGAGCTGCGGGTACTCTGTCTCTGCCTAAAGTCACGCTGAAGTTACAGAGAAAACTATGTCCATGAAGGGAGGAATCCTCTGAAGGGAGGGGAAGCTAAAAATGGAAGGCCATTTGTACATTATTATCTATTGTAAACTCATAATCCAGGCCATCCTTAATAAAAACATTGAGTTCACACAGACCTTTCTACATCCTCAGGAATGCAGAACTGGAAGACAGCGCTGAATCACTGAGTTTCCTGTTACTTTGGGCACCATATTGCAAGATATCTTTCACAAATTTGGAGCATATGCCAAAATCCTTCATGGAGAAAGTGTCTATCTCAGCCTCCCTTTCTTCAGATGAAGCAACTTTTCCTTGGATAAGTGAAATAACAAAGCCATAATCATTCAGTAGCCTTGCAGAAAAATACTTGGACCAAACCTCCTTTTCCTGAGTACCTTCTCCATGCTAATCAAGGGCTTCTAGAGGTGCTTTCCAGATATCAGAGATCAGTGTCCCACAAAACCATTGTTGTTCATGCCTGCAATTCTTTGCCTTGCAGATTTATGTTAAAAAGGACCCAGTGCTCATCAGTAATATTAGAGAAATCCTTCAGCACACATTTTTTTCTGGCATTTCTCGGAACACAGAATTGCTCCCAAAGTGACTGGCTTCTGGAAGCTATTGGAAAGCAATGTGAAGTCTTCAGGTTTTAAATAAAACTTTCCACCTGTCCTTATGGATACTAAAAATTAAAGTGTGTGATTTTGTCAATTACAATAGAAAATACCAGGGCCATTACTTGAGATGGCTGTGTATTAAATACAGACCACCCCAGAACACCTTTAAACAAGAGCAGGAAACAGCTCACTGTTCATGGGGCTGGGACCTGCCAATCACACCAAGACTGAATGCCTGTCAGTCTCCCTCATATTTGACTTGGAAGCAACTCATATCAATATGTAGTCAGGAAATGGCTCTTTAATCACTGTAAAGTCTCTCCTGATTTTAAAGATTAAATCAGCCACAGACTGCTTCAGTATTTTTCTTTTTTTTTAACTCCTCCAAGATAACTGATGATAGCATTTGAGAATGATTAGCCATGCTGCACGGCGCAAGCATGCAGCTTGCTCTGATTTCATGCATTGCAGGCCATGCTGTACAACACCGATCTCAGAGAGCAGGACATCCAAAGAAACCTGCCAGACCTGCCCAGGAGTTATAGATGGGGGTGAGACAACTTGAAACACGTTAAGCAAAATAAATTACCCAACATATTAACAACAAACTTGTTAGAAATGCTGTAGGAAGGTGGGCCAGCAAAGGAGCAGGGTCTCTACAGAGATGGGCTTCAAAAGGCACCTCCTGCAAAGTACAGTTAAAAGTGCCAGTGCTGAAGGAGCATCCAGTGGCCTGGGCACATATTCACAAAAGTGCCCTTAAGGCTAGCAAAACAGCATTTGGTGCTGGCAGCTCTAGGACTACAAGGGACAGCCAAAGGTATCACATGAATGTGCTTTGGAAGAACAGCAGAGGTAAGGGAGAGGGCAGGGAAGGAACAAAGCCCCAGGTTACAGGTCCCTGGAGTGGGCCAAAATGGGGATGTCCAGGTGGGAGATGAGAGAACCAGATGTGGAAGGGGCTGTCTGCCAGGGCTGCAGTGAGAAATTAGAGTTTCAGGGGAAAGAGCACTTGTGACTTTTGAGAGAGAGGACACAGTGTGTGTCCTGGGGAGAGGGAGGTGTGAGATCAGGGGACATCACAAATGTATGTGTTTTGTGTAAACATCTGTGCACTTCCACAGCAGAAACTCAGGCAAGTATGGAGTGAGGGAATGGGAAAGCAAAGTCTAGATATTATCAACACCCTGAGTCCACCCTGAAAAGTTTTGAGGATCCCTTGGAGCCTGGGGACTTGATGATAAGTGTGGAAAAATGACACAAGGATGGCAGTGCTCCTTTCTCTCTGTCACCAAGCAAATTGTCCCTGGGACCGTCAAGTCAGCCGCTATTCTCACAGAGATCTAACTCTCTTCAAGCACAGAAATACTCTCCAGCCTGACACATAGCCAAGCAAATCCTCTTGAAAGCTATTTTTCTTGGGTCCTGCATTTCTCTATTAATATATGTGCCATGTTTCACCCACCCTTCTCCACATCTTTTCTTTTTTCTCCCATATTAGATTTACAGTGGCAATAAGGTACTGCTGAGGTAGTCCCTAAGCCCACTTCTACCAGTAAACTTTTATTCTTTCCATGGTTTTTAAAGGATTAAAAAAAATGAACTATCAGGTAGAATTTTACAGCAAAAGCTTTTCCTTCTGCTGTGAGGGATTTTTCCCACAGAAACTGCCTGTTTGCAAGTTTTTGTTATTCAAACACATGCTAAAGCTTGCTCACCCACCTCATTTAAACTCAGCAAATGTGCAGCCAAATGGACTATCTTGTTCCACATTTATGCCACTCAAGCACCAGTACAAAATGAAATGGAGAAAAGGCAGAATTCATTTGGTTCCTCAAGGCTTCTTGAAAAGCCACTGAAGTCAGCAGCGTGACTCTTTTAATACGTGCAGAGTGACTCAGGCTGTACAACCTCAGAAATACCAACGGGGCCACGTAAGGGTGGGGATGGTACACACAGAAAAGCTGCAACTGCACATGTACAGCCATTTTAGAAAGAAACTGAAAACCCTGAGAACTTCAAAATTACCCAAGAAAATAAAAAAAATAACTTTGCAATTTGTCTTCCTGAGTGTCTCCAATTGCAAATAGTTCTTAAATAATTAACTATTAATTTAAAACCTCAGTCTCCTTTCAGAGATATTTTTTTTCTTTGCTTTGGAATTGCAAAACTTGAGCCCTTTCTCGAACAACAACTGGATGACAAGATTACAGTCTCAGTCCTGTGACATTATTCCCAACACAGACTTAAGAATTTCTTCTTGACAAATAACTCTCACAATAGTAACCAAACTCTACAGATAAATTTCCAGATAGTCACACAGTAAAAAAATGAGTAGAAGAAGCTGCACTCATGGCTTTTTTTTTTTTAGGATGCTCATTGAGCATTCAGGAATCTCAAATATTTCACCTCTTTGATACCTCCTGTTTTATTCCAATCCTTTTCCTTAAAACCATTGAAAAAGAATATACCAACTCCATAAAATCAGTTCTTCAAGATTACTGACTTTATATCATTTGAGTAACTGATAATACACTCTGAAAAGGTCATTTTTTCCATGAAATACCTCCAGCTGTGATATTGCTTCAGGCCAGATTGAACTAGGCAAACATATGTCAGCTGATCTCCATAGCTGATGATGAATTGAAAAGATTTGATATGGGGAATTAAAAGCTAAAGATGAGAGAGTAATCAGTAATGAATAGACAGTAAGGAATAGCCTACTGAACTAAATTTGTTTCCCTGTATGTACACATGGTTCTGCTTATGAATTGATATTGTTATCTCTTTTTCTAACTCTTATCAGCCAATTTATATGTTTTTTATTTATACGAACCAATCTTGGGTCACAGGTTCTTTTAAAAACTTGTGAGCATTTGTGATTTGGAATCTGCATGAGAAAATAGATTATATATTATTGTCTCTGCTCTCTTCCTAATAAATGTGGTTAGTCTATGAATTAATATTGTAAATGGTTCACTTTTAAGATAACATATCATTGTTGAAGGTTTGGTGCTTGGGCTTTTGGGTGTTTTTAGGAAGTGTCTGGATAGGAGGTATCTGCTAGAGATTTCAAAAGTGGAATGTTGCTAAGAGCATAAAAGTACCAGTAAATAACTTTAAAATACATATATACATATACAAACTTTTTTACTTATCTGACAGTTAGAGATTGAATAAAATGTTTGGAATTTTGGCGCTAAATCTTCTCAACCATGCACTTTTCTCACTTCATCCTGCTAAATTTTGTGTTTGATTAGATGTGACAACTGCTGCTAAAAATACTCAAGTTTGTGGACTGACAGTATAACTCCAGTCTGAACAAGAGAGGGCCAAATTCAGCTCCACTTAGAAGATATAAATCCTGAAATACTTTCCTGGAGTCAGGAGAGCTGGTCCAGATTTGCACCCTATGAGAACAGAAACTGACTCACACAGTTAAAGAGTGCAATTCAGCTGGTAATCCTGCACTGATTTTTCACTTGGATTGCACTCCTGCCAGCAGGTTTTATAACTTTGCTTCTCTTATGGTATTGACAAGCTCAGAATTTTATGGGAAGATGACTGCCTTCTCCATTTCACCCAAATTCACTTTCCTGACCCTTCTGTTCAAGAGGAGCTGCTTGGCCAGAGATTGGAGAACTCTGCACCCAAGCTCAGTGTTCAGTAGTTGTGTTGATGAAAAGGCACAGCACATGAGGGCCAAACATTGAGGGCCAAAACCTCAATAGTTTACAAATACACCAGAGAAGCTTCTTTCTCCTAAGCTGCCTGAGTACAAACCATGGTTTTCTTTTGCTAAATTGTGTCTACTGCTGGGCTTTGTATCAGACATCTAGATGGGGCTTGTACCAGGAAACACTTCCCTCCTCCTCCTTCCCCCTTCCCATCTTCTTCACAGCAGCAGAAAACTGAGGTGACCAGAAGAAACAATGTGCAGCACAAGGGTCCAAGATATTCTCTTTTCAGTGTGTCCAGGGCTGCCTAGAATAATCTCCTGGAGCCAGACATGCAGGTGACAGTGCTATGCAAACTGTAATCTTCAAGCAGCTGAAATCACACATGCCAAATCTGCCATCCTTCCCTCCCCTTTACTCACACAGTTCTTAAATATCCTCCCATGGTTGGGTCACCTGTGAAAGTATAAATTTAATCACAGAGATCAAGGATCAGAGACCACATTTTTTGCTATCACTCCTCTGCCAGCTCAGGAGAACCACTCTGTAGGGAAGGCTAAGCAATACTCAGACCCTCTTTATACTAAGAGCGCCTCGTGCTGGAGAAATACAGCTCAGAATTTTAACAGAAATATTTTACAGGTAAAAGAGAGCAGGGGGGTGGGGGGCAGAAAGCAGCTAAAAATTTCCTTCATTAAGATTTCCAGCTCATACCCGTGTTGCTGCCAGCTCAGCTGAAGGAACACCTTTGGGACTGTTAAAACAAGAAATTAGCAGCTCATAATATCTGAAATAGATTCAAATGTCCCATTGAGATAATGGCATGTTCGCTTCAATAAAGCATCCTATTTGAGAAACAGAACTATCTGCAGTTTACCTTTCTCAATATAAAGGAGCCTGGTTATGTTTTTGTGGAAGTTTCACTACCTTTTGTAAGGAAAATCTTTTTAACTGTCTGCTATGGCTGTACTGGTACATATATAAACAAAATTATCCTTTGTTACCTTTCTTTCAAATTTATTAATACTCCCTGGAGAAGCTTAAATAATACCTCTCAGGACCTGTCAAAATTCAATGGAAGGAGAAAACAGCAGCTTTAAACTTTTGGGTACTTTGGAATTTCATGCAATGCCTAGCTTCCATAAGGGTTTCAAGAGCCTCTGGAAGTTCAGTGATAAATATAAGTAGCTAGACTATTCCACAGTTGTCGACACAATGTGGTATCAAAGTCCTCTATTAAAATGAACAGCCATCAAAATAGAGGAATGAATTTTCAGTTGTAGCCCACAGGAATTTCTGCATCCAGATCCCATTAATCATCGGGGCTCTGCATGGAGTTCCTTGTACAAAACTTTTAACATTCAGCTTAGTATGGTAAGTTATGACAAGCATGGGACCGGGGCCAAATTCTGCCCTCAGTTATATCTCAGCAATACCATTAACTTCTGTCAAGCTGCACAGCCACAGCCAAAGTCAGATCTGGTCATTTGTCTGGTGTGGAACTCTCACAGCACATCAGTTTCAATGGGCAATTTATATCCTTTAAAACCAAACACATACCTAGTGCTTGGATAAACAGGGAACCAAAATTCAGTTTGAGATGTGTCTTCTTACACTAGGAAGAGTTCAACACTTAGATTTCTGCCAGAATACACAAATCTGACGCTATCAGATGAAGAATGTAATGGGATATTTAATTAACAAAATTAGCCAGAGGGATTCAGGTTGTGGGTCTCAACAGAAAAACATGTGAAATGTATACTGTGTGCTTATATTTTTTGAACAGTTTCTCTTTATTTTTTTTCATAAGTTTTTATTTTTTTAGTGCTTCAGAATAAATACATGCTAGCTTAAGATGTTTTTTTTCCATTCCAAATGACAGAAGGAACCTTTTAACGTGTTGTGGTGAGCTTAAATGATGAAATCAAGTTCATTTTTCTTCCACAGCTGTCTAGAACTAATATTTGCTACCCAGTTTAAGCAGTAGCTTAATTTCAGGAAAAGTTGCATGCAAAACATTTGGGTTTAAGAAATAGTCACAACTATTTTTTTTTTTTTGGCTTATGTTCACTGAAGGCAAAAGGGTTGGTTTAAACATAAAGAGTGGGTTTTGCAGTACATCTTTACCATACATGGACAAGTGGGGGGACACACTTATTCACAGTGCCACCAAGACTTGAAAGCTAAAATTTAAAGTAAATGATTGCTAACAAAAAGAAAACATTGCTTCTGCTGCCCTCACCACAAAGGTCCATGCACGATATTTTCTTGCTGAGTGCTCAAGTTAAAGCTCAACCAATGAATCATCTACTGTTGCTTCTGTAAATTGTACAGCTTTAAATGTGCTACTTTTTGGCAGTAAGTTTCTGATGGCTAAAAAAAAGAATGCAAACCAGACACACAGGGAGGCCAGATCAGCGAACTTAATAAGAGGTAAGAAAGCTTGTGTTTCTGGGAGGCCAGGCATTTGCAAACTGTGTCAAATTGAAATCAGAAATACAAAACCAATGTTACCTGGCAAGTTTCCATATAAACCTTTTATATTTATAAATTAAAATGTCTCAAAAGAAGCATGCCTACTTGGATAAAGGCATGAGAGATATATATAAAAAATATATATATGCGCATATATATGCATTCTTAGAGTGAAACTCCACAAATCCGAAACAGAATTGTATTGGCTTCATTCAAGTGTTCACTTGGCACCTAAATTTTAGGCACCTATTGAGTTAAGTGCTTAAATTCCCTTTACAGTCAGAAGGAGAAACACAGGTGTCTTTGAAGGGCTGCAGAGAGAAGGGGTCTGACCACTTAGTCAGACTCTCTTCTGGAAACCTTCAAAGTCACCTGTAGTCTTCTGTTGACTGCAACAGCAAGTGGCATATTTGCTTTAGGAGAGCTACTTCATCAGATCCATAAAATACAGGAGTAAGTTCGATGTCTGAGTTACACTAACTGCATCTACCCTTGATTTCGGATCAAGATAGGGAAACTAATTAAGCTGCAGACTCCACTGAGCTGCCTGTGTAGTACAAGGAAAAGAAAACAATCCATGAAATAAGTCCAACAAAAGCACCAGTAATCAGTGGACTATTTATCGAGACTATCACAAGGTATGACAGAGGCCAGAAACTCTGAGATTCCAGGCAGATTACAGCTGTATCTTCACAATAAGAGTATCCATGTCTATAAACAGCAGAAATCCTTTATGTCCAACTTCAAGAATTTACATTTTCAACCACCAGTAGTACCAGCAATAATTTAAGTTTTTCACCAATTTCCCCACCATAAGTGTTTTCAGTACATCAGAAAATTATTAAATTAAGCCACTTTAGTTGCTTCACACTAAATTTCGAGCTGCCTTTAGCAAAATATTCTTTCAAAACTTCTTAGCCAAAAACCATCAAGGATTTCCAAGAGTTCAGCCAAAAGAGAATACATATTTTTGTCCCTATTAAAAAAAAAAAAAAAGAAAAACTGGCAGATTTTATTCTTTCAGTAGTTGACCTCTCCTCCTTGTGAAAAGACATAATACTGGACAGGGACCCTTTGTTTCCAGAATATGCTTTCGGCTCCCCCTAAGAAAATCTACCCTCACAAAGAGCTTGCTGCTAAGGCTAAAATTATTCTAACATTTAGCTAGGTCAAGTTTGAATAGGTGGACCACTTATTTCTTTTATCACCTATTTTCTGTTTAAATTAGACTGGAGAAACTAAGTACATGGCTAATGAAAAAGGTAATCTGTAGCAAACAATGGTAAGAAATTCAGAACACACTCATCTGACAACAGTGCTTAGGGTCATAAATTTGGAGTTGTGAATCACCACCCAGAGGCACATACCTGCCCCCAGGGTGTGTCATCTGGGGGCATCTGGGCTCTTAACTACCAACTCAGTTAAGGTGGCTATGTTCAGATAGTAGAGTACTCCTCCAATGAAATATCAATGTGAATTCTCTGGTTTAGCACACGTAAAAGCGCAGGCTATACTGAAAAGTTCACTTTTACACCCAGAGGAGTCTCCATATGCTCAGGGTGTGGTTACACCAGCTTAACTTTGTCTATATAACCGGTAAAACGTTCCCATGTCAACAGGGCTTTATCTTCAGGAAATCTAACTGCATAAGGGAATATGAGTTCAAGGGGGTCTAAATTACTGTATGACCATCTTAGATTACAAGGAACCATGAATTTGGCTGAAACATATTGAGTACAGGAAGCATTATAGTCCTGCTTAGCTCTGGTGCTGCTTTTGTCCGTGCTCAAGCCTCAGTAGGCTACTGAGGGATAGCACAGACAGCTCAAGTATGCAGCCTTTGGCAGAAGGAAGCCAGACACAAATTGCCTTCAGCAGTGAAGGATAACAGGGCTCCAGCAATGCCTCTCTGGAGTGCCACAAACCGAATCACCAGCTTGGCTCTCAGCTCTGCAGGGGTTACTGCCGCGCCTTCGCCCCTCCCTGGCCATCGCGGGGCCGCAGGTGTGTCGCGTGTGTCCAGCCACAGCCTCCACCCCACATCCCAATTTCCTCCTCTGGTCAGGCTCTGTGCCTAATCTTGTGTTTAGGACACTGTGCTCTGTTGCTATGGAAGGTATTGGGATGTCAGGGGTTTAGCACAATGACTTCACTGTAGGGCTAGAGCTGGGGGCAAGGGAGGAGATTAACCATGAGAGAAACCAGCGCAGCAGCTGTGACTACTTGATTGCTAGCATAGATGGATATGTTCTCTGAGCCCAAAGCACAGCCTAAGAAAAGATCAGAAAGTGGTCTGAGGGGTGTTTTGTGTTTCAGTTACTCATTGGATAAGTTTTTCTGAAAGATGCAGCGCTTGGGCTCACCTTTTTAGGTTTCCCAGAATATTATACTTTCTTAACTCCCATCCAGCTCCTCATGCCCTTCCCCAGTGAAATACATTTGTATGTATGGTAAAGGAAGTCAAAGTCCAGAGCACATTTCTATGGCCAAGACTTCAGTTTTCTTTCTTTCTTGTTGGAATCTGGTGTTTAAGTCCTTATTGATAGTCCTGGTTTGTAGAAGTGACATCCCTAAGTCCCTATCTTGTTTGGTAATTTTCACTCTAAATCTCAGCTCAAATCATCTCATGATAAATCCCTTTCCGTCATCATTCTCACCCCATCTGCTCTCCCTAGGGAGACCTTTATTTTCCATCTTCCAAGCTCATCTCTTCGAACAGCAAGGAAGCTGTCAACTGCTATGAAGATTTGTAGGGCACTAAATCTTATACATTAAACCTTTAAATACATTTATCCAGGTAAAACATTTTGAAGCAAATATATAAACTCTGAAGGTTTGCTAGCATATGGCATAATGATTAGCAACCAGATAGCAATGAATTTCATCCCCTTTACTATCATTATTTTAACAGTCTAAAATCTATTTTCCATTTACCAGTTCACTTGAAAAATTGTTCTATTCAGTTTATCCTTCATCAGATGCATCATTCTCATTACTGATGTTATGGCTGATCCAAAAGTCATCAATTTCATTAGGTTAAATACTCCAGAGCATGGTTTCTGATCCTGACCTGTGTACAACAATGTTTCTCATAGAGTTTCCTTTCAAAGTAAATATAGCATCAGAATTATCTTCTGATATTATCTTCTGATTATATATTTGTTCTTTTGATGGTATAAACATCTCTAATTACCAAAAAAAAGTACAAAGTATGAAAAATAGCTAGAATGCATTCTCCTGGATGTCCTGAGTTTCATTTCAAGGGAGGAATCCTAACATGGTTTGCTTCTTTGTTCACCCAACTCCATTCATCCATTGCCTGAGTAGAATATCAACCATTCACTAAAACTGTGTGCCAGGATTTTGCCCAATGAAAGCTTTTAATATCTGACACTGTATCAAAACACAAATGTTTGGGGTTTTTTTCCAGACTACTCTTATTATATTTTTCATTAGTTGCGAAAGAAAAGGCTCTAAGATTTTGTGATACATTGTATGCAAGTGTTGATCCTGTATGACTGAATGCTTTGTGAGCTGTTTCTTTTATGTCTCAGTTTGGCACTGGCAGGATTAACAGGAAGATACAGAGAAAGAATTGCAGGAATCTGTTATGAAAAGGGACTATGCACTCATCTGGTCCATCTTTTGCTCATATAGGCCTGTTCCCTACAGTACATCAAAGTACAAGCACTTTAAATAGTCATTCTTGAAATGAAGAAGAAGCAAGCCTGAAGGTAACAGGCGTGGGTGAGACCCCAGCAGGACGAATTGGTGGCTTACTGTGATCCAGGGGAGCCAATGGCCAGAGAGCCGCTACTTACAACTGGATTATTGCACCCTGCGATGGAGAGGCTTTCCCAGCCTATTTTCTCTCAGTCTCTGCTCCCTTCGGGAGGAGCACGGGCATGTTAGCTTATTCCAGTTTCTGAAATATACCCGTATTTTCATCTCTGCTTGAAGCTGTCAGATTGTATTGTTAATTCAAGGTTATTCTTCCTGAAGAGACTAATTCAGATCCCTGCCCTATGACACTGAAATGAACCTGCTAGCTTTGGCTCCTTAGTTCTCCAGTTAGAGTTCTCCCCTGCAGACAGCTTCTCTGTGTGCTCCAGAGCAAGCAAGAGCTGCAGACTCAGTCTTGACGTACTAAGATTTACCAAATTTAACTGCACAACACATCTCATGTGCAGTGAAATAAATGTGGTAAACCACCAATGATTCATCGTTTACTTATTGAAGAAAACAAACAGGTTTTCTTCTGAGTCACATGCATGTTAAGAATTTTTTCCTTCTCCAGTAAAAACTAGTGTTATTTCAAGGTCATAAAAAAAATCCCAAACCAAAACAAAAAACAGTTCAAAAAAATAAGAGCTCCTTGAATCTTTGTCAAAATCAGGGATTTGAACATAAATTTATTTGATGTTCTATGAGGTCTGGAAATTTTATTTTCCACCTTCAGGACATGTTATTTTGCAACTAGGGCCAGAGAGGGCTATGGAGTGTAGAGAAGCTGGGATCCACTTGAAGGTCATGAGACCCTTTTCCTCTTTCCACTCCCCGTTTTGGAGATTCTGAGTGTGCTGTTAACAATGCAGACATGTTACATAAAAATCTGACTTGAGATCTCTGTCTAGTGAAATGTGTCCAGTTGGTTTTCATATGTCAGCAAAAGAGATTGTTCAATTTTTTAAAATCAGTAACCTACCACTGAGCACAGCTCTGGAGAGGCAAGAGGACAGGAACGAAAAAAAAAACCATGCATGGCTAAATAAAGGCACAAGTGAAATGACTGGAAAAACATTTAGTTTTATCCAGGACTGGAGCAACTTTGGAACATAAAATTGTTTCTTTTTGCAGTGAAGAAGCACTATTTTCTATCTATATGCTTTGAGGCTTCAGGCTGTGAAATGTATATGGGTTCTTTAGCCATTATTTAGGAAATGAACATCTGTCCTGCCTGCCACAGACTTCAATCTTAAGCAAAGAGAAGTGTGTGATGCATATCAGCCCAGGAAATTCCACTTGGATTTTTCTGAGGGATGCTGAAGGTTGCTAAGGTTGTCAAAACGTTCATATGACAAATCCTTGAAAAATTACAGACCTCCAAACCCTAGCTAAAATTCAGGATCCATTTCACTGCCACATTCAATATAAATATTCCTGTGAACATACAGGTCTATTATATAAGCAGCTTAATGTAGCCTCTGACACTGTAAAAATGAATATTTCTTAGCAATATTATTTAATTAACAAATTGCATCCTTTTGTGGGGAGAATGTTCACTGAAAAATCTGTCTCTGTCTATGTGTACCACAGAAAATTTTGGGGATATGTGTTACTACCTTTGACCATCTTTCTATATATTATGCTTTCTACATCATGAGTTAACTGACACATTTCCTCATGACAGCTCATATATCTCATTAGCACAGTGCCCTGTTGATACACAGACTGGGGAGTACATTTGGCAAATGCTGTGGAAGAAGAAGCAGAAACATTCACAGAGGAGAAACCTGAGTGGCAGAAAAATGTGTGAGCTGTTGTCAGTGGTAATGAGGTGAAGTCTGAGACAGCAAGTTGTGTTTGAGACAATGGACAACCTCTGACTAAACCAGGAGAGGTGAATGAGATGACAGATCAGATCACAGGACATGAATCCTCATCATAGAGACAAGTTTTAAATCTGCTCTAACAATAGTGTTTTGCTGCATCTCAGGAGTCTTCAATGATGTCTTCAATTGAAAGGAGAAAAAGGAAAAGTGCAGTGTAGGATAAGAACTTGACAACATCTTCCAAGAAATTTCAAGAGAAATATGGAGACTAAAGATCAAGTGCTTTGAAGGTGAAAAAGAGCAAAGATGAAGAGTGATGGAAGACAATGTGGAGCCTACATCAAGAGACACTATCAACAACAGCAAAATATTGAAGAAAGTTTAAAAGTATTTCAGATGCTCAAGAGTCCCCCAGGCAGAGAGTTTTGAAGAATTCAACATTTAAAGAGCAGGGAATGGCTATGGGCTATAGTCAGACCTCCTGAGTCAAGGCAGTAAGAAGTGTGCTTAGAAAGAAGCCTGTGGGGCAGGAGGTTACAGGGAAGGTACAAGTTTCCTCTGTTCAGTACAGAGGAAAATGGAAAATTGAGAATTAACATATGGGTAGCCTACAGAGAAGATTTGTGGAGCAAGCAGAATTTGAACAAGATACATCCAGGAGTTTATGCAATAGTGAGAGAGCCTGAGGAATTTACAGCTGAAAATGCAGAGTCCCAGTGAAGGCCAAGGAGGTAGAATTAGATGACAGGGTTGGGATTTACCTCAGCAAACACACGGCGTTCTAAGGCACAACTAATCTCATGCTAATGCAAACACCTGAAGGAAGGTGTGATGAACCCCACACTAAAGTCCCAGTTTTCTTCCATTAACTGCTGAAGGAGCCCAGATGCAGTCATCCACATTGTCAGTATCAAAACACTAACTTGGGAGGAGGGGGAGAAGGAATGATTATTTGAAGGGAAAGATGGAAGGAGTTAGGACATGAGATGAAGGAAGATGTTAACACTGAATGGAGAAGAAAGGGGAGAAGTGGCATGTAGAAGAGACCTTAAGACTACTCTAAGACTGGTATGAAACAAATTAAAATAATCAGTAAATTATAACCAGTATAGGGTCTCTAATACCCACAGATCCAGCTGCATCCCCAGGAGCCTAGGAGAAGAAGGGCAGTAGCAGATAAACCAAATTTGTTCTATTCATGCTGATGCCAGAACCATGAGTGAGGTGGTGTGTAGTGAAGAGACACAGAAGCCCACCAGACATAAATCATATTTTCTCCAGGTGCAGCATACTCCCACTTGTGCTTTGCTGTGCCCAAGAAATGCAAGTCTAGCAGAGATATTACATAGCTCAAATGCAGCACCAAGTGAACATGATTAAATTATCAGAGACTTCAGCTTGTAAGTCCTTGTTGAGTCTATGGGCTGGAACATGTAGAGTCACTATTTGAGTCATTGCTAGTTCAGGAGTCTCTACTCATCTGGTTGACATGACCTAAATTGCACTGTCTGGATACTTGAGAAAGCAGTGCTTCCCCATTCATAAGTGATATTTTTAAACAAACAGGGCTTTCCTGGGAGAGCAGGCCAAAGAAGAGAAATATAACACTAGCTTGGAAAAGCTGAATAATTAACTGTTGAAAAAACCCTCATCTTTCAGGACCCTGTGGCAGCAGCTCTGAGCCCTTCCTTTTGTTGTAGTTAGGACTGGCTCTTGAGGAAGTCATGACTATACCTTCCTTGTTGTACTGCTTCCAGCTCAGTATCCAAGCTTGGAGGCATTCAGGGACGTGCAATTTCCATGACTTTTACTACGGAGCTTAGCTGAAATCACCAGACAGGAGACACAAGCAAGGACCAAGAAAACAGAGCAGCTCCATTTCCTGCCATCACCGGTGTTTAGCAGCTTTTCAGCCAGGGGTGTAGCTCAACATCACCAGTCAGGCATAAGAAAAGATGGCAATAGTTTCACCAGAGACTAAAATTCCCCTATACTACTTGTTTAGGGATTCTCATGCCTCAGCTCCTGAACAGCCTCTGGGCTCCATCTCACATCTCTTCCTCCCCCTGATGCTTTGGCAGGACCTGGGCAATACAGTTGGAGCCTGTAGCACAGTGAAACACTCACCCCTCTCTGCTAAACAGAGCATCCTCCTGTGCCTTCTTCCCTCTCCTCCTCTTTCTGCTCTGTGATCTTTCTGAGTCCCTCTCTGTGCTCCAGGGTCTCTTGCCCAGGCATTTTGAAAAGTTACATTCAGCTCTGCCATCGCTAAAGCCATACTAGAACAAAAATAAAAGTTTCCAACTGTTATGTGAAAGAAATTCAAATGAAAGCTTGGTTGATTAATAAATTGTCACTTTTCTAGAAGATACTGGGGACTTGCTCCTTCCCTTGGAGGCATCTCTGCCTACTTCAAACTTCTCAAGGGAAAGGCTGTTTTTGCCTCCTCTTCTTTTTACCAGACACCAAGGCTTGAAGAACACATTCCAAATTACTGTCATTATCTTTCAGTTACTTTAGCAACTGGTACAGGTGATGTGAAAAGCCCAGTTCATCCCTCCAGACGGACAAACTGATGGCATGTACAGTGCCTTGCTGTGGGAGACTTTAGCAAGCCCAGGAACTGCACTGAAATGTCACAAGTGGTAAACTCTGGATTTTAATGGGAGCCACAGATAAATAGCATTTGCTGGAGCCACAGACAAATAGCATTTTCAGGACTCAGCAGTTGGGATACAGCAGTGTTTGCAACCATGAGCAGAGAGCGGCTGCACTAAGAGGCAGGTATGCTGGGTGTAAAGCACAAGCCAGCTCCTGCAAATGTCCAGATGTCACAGGAGCAGCTGGGAGGGCGGACAGGGAGGTCAGTGGGGCCCATCCCAGGTGCCACAGCCCCTGCTGACGTCAGTGGAAGTTCAAGGCACTTAACACCTCCCAGGACTGGCCTGTGAGAACAACTTCCAGAAGGAAACAATCTTGAAAACAGATCATGTGCTGTTAAATGTAACATAGATGCAAAAAGGGCAGAGCAGTGTGTCTTGCAAAATGTGTCTTCTTTAGTGCAGTATCCCCAAGCTGTGAGCTTATTCACTCTTGGCTCTCTCTTCCCACTGTCTTATCTGTTATGGTGTTGGCACAGAGCTGAGTCCCGGGTGACTGCAGAGCTGGAACAAAACAGCAAATGTTCTCCAGGTTTTCTTTTTTTACAGAATTCCCTAACTCCCAACCTACTTAAGGGGGAGCCATGAGCTAAAGTAAAATTATAGTTTTGTCTTCTTCTCAAGCCAGATATCTCCACGGGGAATTGTGCTCTCAGTGTACTTTTCTTCCAGAACTACTACCACCCTTACCACAGCATCTTGCAATGAAAACAGATTCTTTCTGTTCCCTGACAAAGTTTTCAATTAATAAAGGTAAATTAAAGAACAGCCTTTAGTCAGTTCAATTTTGTTGTCCTTTTTACCAGTTGTTCTATGCACTGGAATTTTATATTTGATCTTTTATAGCCAGTCTGAACATTTATATAATGTTATAAAGTCTGTTAGATGTGATCTGGCAAAGAAACGATATAGTATGTTTGGGGGGAAAAAAAGCTTCCAGGTCCCCTTATTTATTTTTAGACATGCTACATTTCTAGTAAAAGTATAGTTCAATCAATTAAAAATAGCAGTAAGTGCAGCAGCTTTAATTTCAAACTTTTAAAGTTTTCTCAACCATTTCAAAGAAAATTTTAAGGGCTTTTTCTAGCAGGAAAATTGAGCAAGTGTCACTTTCTGTACCAAGCGTAGTAGAAATATTCAATAATTCAGTGGCTTTCAGAGATCTGTTCTCTCTCTTGTGTTTCAATGTCATGGACTGCTGCATTTTGAATACCAGACAAAACAATCCTATCTTCTCAAATCAGCAAAGAGGACTTAAATACACCAGCATATATGTATAATCCACCCTAAGGATATATCCTATATATGAACGATTATCCTATATCCCCATATCCTACTGGAGATATACATACAGGATATTAGTGCTAAGAATTTATCCAGACTGAATGTCCAGACCTTGATAATTTGGCCTTATAGTACATATTTACCTTGTTTGCTAATTCATTTTATACATATGGAAAATCCCAAAGGACGTTACCCTCTCTTTTACTGTGTGATAACAGCCATAATAAAAACCAAACAAAAAAATACAACATTTTAATTTTCTTCTGAAATATCTCTCATTTGCATCCTGGAAAGCCAGGTTTCAGTAGAGGTCAAAGATGCTCATTATTACACAGGGTTGCTGCCCTCTGGAATGAATGCAGAAATCCCTTTTGAGAAATAGGAAAAGATCTCTGGCTCCAGCACAAAAGGTGGGATTGACAGGATTTGACTACACTAGGCTACACCCCTGGTCCTACAAAAAAAATTAATCAGGAAAAAAATAAAGCCCTAACAACTGCTCTTCTTCAGGAGGAATAACAGATGACCATGCAATGATCTATGCAACTGGCCATAAGAAAAACAAAAGACAGCTTAAGGGTCCTTCAGCCCCGTGGACACATTTTGTGAAGGCAGGAATGACAAAATGACACCTGGCAAAGAGGGGGGGTATTGCTTCAAGAAGCTCCCCAATCTCTATTCTCTTTGCCATCCTGGAAAAAGACACAGAAGTGGAGCAAAGAATGGGAAAAGAGAGTCATAAACAGTCATTTATGACTCAAACAAATCATTTAGCATAGCAGAAAATACAGTCTGAGCTCTGGTGTCAAATATGCCAGCAAGGATTACCATGGATATTGAGTATTTTCTGACCAATATTACAGGAGTAGCCTAGTGGAGAGAGGGAGTATTCCAGCGAGGTCAAGAGTATTTCATTATTCTTTATTTATTTATAGTGTTGTAGCTGTAGTCTGATCTCATGGGAAGCACAATGGAAGATTGTATGGCAGCAAAGCTTGTGCTGTGTCCCTATCTGCTCATGTCCAGATATCTTTCACATATGAGTCGCTTGTAACATGCTGAACTTTTCATTAAAAAAAAAAGAAAATATTCAAGTAAGCAAGGAGAAACAAAAAGGGGTCAGCTGGACTCAGCTTGACCTTTTTTTTCCATAAAATAACACTTGTGTGTTGGGGAGCAATGAACTAAATATGGACCTTGCTCAAATGAAGACAGATTGAAGGTTAACGGGGAGATTTTGTTGTATTACACAATGCTCTGGGATAGACTATTGTTGGTCCTTGCTGTGCAGATGTAGCCATGGCTGATTATCCCCACTCCCAAGCCTCTTTACTTACCCGCAGTGTTTGGTTTCCAAGAGAATGATTCTCTAGTGACTGATTTATTTCTGCAGAAACGCGTATGTAAAACTAACTCATTTTACAACTGTTCATTGCGCATCCTCTACCCATAGCAACAGGCAAAAGTGATTTCACAAAGCATACAGTATCCCACAGTAGTGGTTTTTGTTGTTGTGTTGATTTTATAATATAGTATATGATGTGAAGATTTTATGTCTTGTAACAGTAATTCAGTGGACATGAGGATACAATGCAGATTTAAGGTTATGGAAGGAAAATTAGCAGTGGGACATCCCCTACTATCACCAAAACAAAACCACAAAAATAAGTTTTATAAAGAAATATTCTTGAGTTTCTGTAGTGCCAATAAAATTCTACATTCAATTACAAATTTGCCTTTGCTTGTGCTGCAGGCACCAAGAAACTAGCTCTAGAGCAACGTAAATAAAATACTAGCACTGAATATATGCTATGTGTAGTTGGATAAAGGAGGGGAAAGATGTGGATCAGCAAAAACATAGGTAACAGACAATACAGTTTATAAAAAGAGAGATCTACTTTGATATCCTTCTGGAAAAAGATGCAGCTCCGTGTTTCTTTTATAATGAACTGAGTAGTCCTCAAATAAATCACCTGTTTGCCAGAAGTGTTTCTTGTTTGGAGAATGCTCCTTGAGAATAATAAAACTGAAGCTTCCTAACAGAAAATAGCATTGCATAGGTACATCAGAAGGAACAGTGTGCTAAATCAGAGCAAGAGCTCAATACCAGTACAGAAGCTTCAGGGTAAAAATAAAATTAAAAATTAGGGAAATTCTTTTCTATGCAAAGAACAAGCAAAAAACAATCTCTGGAATCCAGGAGAAGGCCAGAAACAGGTCTGAGTGTTTCCTGTATTTCTTGGTGAAAAGAAAGGAAGCAGAAAGGGGGCATGTCAACACCACAACATACTATAGTCAGATAGTAAGGAGGAAGAGAGGAATGATACTTTCTAATAGCAAAGTTTTGAAGCTTTCAACGAGCAGGATCTCCTGGAGATCAGTGACTGTTTGAAAGTCAGGTGGAATGAGGATACATGTTTTCAAAATAATTGGAGGGCAGAAAAGGGTAATTGTTTTAGTTTATGACTGAGAAGAGCAGATCAGAAAAAAAAACTGAGTTTTCTTTAACAGGAGCAATAGCACAATAAGGATAGCATCACAGAATGGTTTGGGATGAAAGGGATCTTAAAATCATCTAGCTCCAAATCCCCCTTCCATAGCAGGGGCACCTTCAACTAGACCAGGTGGCTCAGAGTCCTATCCAGCCTGGCCTTGAGTACTTCTGGGGATAGGGTACCCACAACTTGCCTGGAGAACATATTCCAGAACCTCACCACCCTCACAGTAAAGAATTTCTTCCTAATGTCTTATCTAAACCTGCCCTCTTTCAGTTTGAAGCCATTCCCACTTGTCCTGTTACTCTTGGTGCTTGTAAAGAGCCCGTCTCCATTTTTCTTGTCAACCCCCTTCAAGAACTGGAAGGACACAATTAGATCATTTTGGATCACTCAGTTCTTTTCCAGGTTGAACAACCCCATTTCTCTCAGCCTGTCCTCATAGCAAAGGTGCTCCATCCCTCTGATGACCTGGTGGCCTTTTCTTTGGATGTGCTCCAACAAGTCCATGTCTTTCCTGTGCTGGGACCCCAGGGCTGGACGGAATAGCCCAGCTGGGGTCACACAGGAGTGGATCATGAGCTGCACAAAAGCTCAAGGAACTGGAAGATGTTTTCAGGAAAAGGAACAGGGAAAAAAGACAAGACAGGGAATTTCTAAATGAGAGAACTTGAAAGGAGGAAGGATTCAAGATCGGGGTGAAAAGTTGATATGGCTCCATGAGGAACCCTTTAAGGATGTGAGACTGAAAAGGAGCAGAGAAAGCTGAGAAGAAAACTGAGATCCAGGAAAAGCAACTGAGGATGAGAAGAAAAAGCATAGATGAAACTAGAAAAGCTACCACAAGAATGTATGAAAAATGAGAACAAAATGCAGCTACATGTTAGATATCAAAGGAGCACAGAGACTCTCTCCTTACAGAGAAAAAAATTACACAGAAAAGACTGTTAGTTCTTTCACTGCAGTAATTTCTAACATTGTCATAATTAATCCCACAGTTAATCAGATATTTATATATTTTTTTAATTGAGGGATCGGAAAGGGAAAAATATATTTAGAAAAATAAAGATGATTTGTACCCTTAGGTACACTTTGAAGAACTTAGCTAGAGCAAACTGAACCAGTTGTGATTATTTTTGAGGATTCATGGATGACTATATGAAGCTCAGCAAGATCAATCTCAGCATACTGTAAAAGCAGGAATTATGAGACCAAAGAGACTAATTTTCAGCCATTACTTAAAATAATTTTAAAACATAGAGAAAAGTAATTAAAATATTAAAGGGAGAATTCTGTAGGTGTATCAAAACAAACTCGTGTCAAGGCTGTTACATTTTCTTTTTGGACATGAATGCCAGCCTCCTGGATATAGGGATTGCAGAAATAGTCCTTGCAAGATTTTCTGACATCTTCTGGCACTTCTTTTTATAAACAAACTAAGACAGTAGAATTTAGGCAAAACACTCAAAATATTCTTTCTCTACACTTGATTGGAAACCCTACTCTAAGCATACCTATTAATAAAGGTATTTCTTGCTATTGAAGACAGGCACCATAAGTACAATATTTATATTCTAAATGTATAACATCAGGATGAAAGGGTTGACAAGCACTTGAACTACAAGCTCTGAAATCAATGTGATCTTGGGAGATGAAATAGTCAAACAGGTTGATATTGTTGAAAGACAATTTGCAAGTTCATGTGAAATCCAGGCATCTGGGACAGTTGGGATAAATTGCCCTCCAGAAATCCCTGTGTCTCTGCTTTGCAATTAAGTGAAGCCCTGGGAACTGCATAGATAGAATAGTTATTTTTTTAATGTCTTTTGTAAGGTAAGATAAACTCCAGTACAGAAGAACTGAAATGCAGATACAGAATGGAGAATATTTGTGGTTGGGCAACAGTTCAGCAGGAAAGATCTCAGAGGTACTTCAGATCTCAAACTTATGATGAGTCAAATGTGGTGTTTTGCAGAAGAAAAAAATTTAATTCTGGGCTATATTAAAATGGTCATTCCATAAAAGTCATTGAGTATTTATCCAGCCCTTCTCAGAATTGACAAGGTCACAGCTTGTATCCCATGCCCAGTTTTAGAGGGATAGCAGAAAGAATCCATAAGGGAGGGCTTCAGAAAACATAACCCACTGATATTCCCCTCACCTTACAGCTGTGCACTTCTTTAGTACAAAAACCTTCTGTCAGCTCCATGATTCACTTAATAAAATATTACTGGATATTAAAGTGTTCTAGTAAAATAATTTATGTAACAGAGAAAATTGGTGTTTGAGCTGTGGAAATCAGTTGTAAAGAGGCAACCTTGGCTTCCCTACACAGGAAAACTTCCTCCAAAGGCTATATTTACCCTGTTTGAAAACTCTCTGGCTGGCTCCAGAGCAGATCACTCCAGCCCAGGGAGAAGTCTGTGTGTGCAGATGTTGCAGATAGGGATGGGATCGAATTCCTGTTTCATGTTCTCATAAACGTGAAGAATGAGGGAGAGGCTGCAGCTCTCTAGATCTGTCAAACTGGCATCTCTTGCCATCATTACACTTACCTTACAATTGCTGTTCAAAATTATTTATTCCAGGGTGTGAATTCTGGAGGTGAATACAGAATTGCAGAGATGCTCAGTGGTGTATCCAAATCTGCTCACAGCAACAGTGAGCAGTCTCACAGCTGGTCCCTTGGTGGGGTCAGCCTAAGGCCAGGGATATGATCTGTCCAAAATTCTCCATTCATCCTGCTAGGAAAAAAAGAGGGAACAAGACATCTAAACAAGGTAAGGTTTTTAGTATCCCAAATAGAGTTCAGCATGTGGACTGTTGCCTGTGCTGGAGAAGTTAAAGAGAAAAGCAGTAACTGAGAGGAGGATACCTGATGCTGATGACATTACATATGTCATCTTGAGGAGCTGATGAGGGAATATTAATTGTCTTGACACATAAAAAATGATAAAGACTTTTAGATGTGAAATACTGGAATTGGGTGGGAATCTGACCAGAAGTTGTCATACTTTGTGTTTGTTTGGATTTCTTCCAAGGAGCATTTCAAAATTTTGCAATCTAAGTGAAGGACCTTTGAAACATCTCTCTCAAGACAGCAATGGTAGTCATTCCCTCTGTGAGGCACAACCACCATTCAAAGTACTAGAATCTTGAATTATTCATTATTTATCTTATAAAAGCTGCAGAGCATACACACTGTGCCAGCCCATCAGCTGGTGTAAATCAATACAAATCCAGTGTCTCCCATGTGAAGCCGACTAAAAGCACTAGAAGTCATTTAACTGACATCTCTGCAGTAGAGATTTGTTTATTTTATAGAGCCAAAATAGTGGTTAAATAAAATGTTTGTACAGGATACAAAGACAGAGATGAAGTGCTGTGCTGTGGCTTTTAGCCCCCCACTTTTCTTTCTCCCAATATTTAGGAGAAGGCCTGGAATAACACTGTGGGCCTAACCTTTCTTTTTGATGTAGGGTGCTGGAGGTCTGCACGTGTTCTCTGGCCATCCTGGGCTTTGACAGGTCTTGGGAGTTCCACCTTGTCCCTTCCCTCTGCTCTCCCAGGCATAAGAGGTACTTTGTCTTTCAGATGAGCTCTTTATATTTCAAAGCACAAGCCTTCAAAACAGACAGAGCTTTTTGCTCTGTTGAAAAAAGAAATAAGTGTCTCTACAAAAATTTCCATGCATTTGTTTTTCTCCCAATATCCTGCTAGCTGAACACCTCCCAAAGGCCCAAACATAGTAAAATAGAAATATGTGTAAAGATAAAATAATAACAAATTTCTGATTCACCATGACATTCAGTCACATGCCAGTCTCAAAATGCAATAAATTACTGTATTTTTACATTTTTAAAGACAAATTCCTTCATTTGAAACACAGACATTTAACCAAGAATTACTTGGAAACTTGCAATGACAGTATTAGGAGACTACTAGGTACACAGTGGAGTTTAATCCTCATCTAAATTTAAAACATGTCTCCACCATTAAACTGAATTACTCTCATTTTACACCATGGGTCATGATCTTAATGCAATCAATATGCAAAGTTAGCAACTCCTCAGTGGATGTAGATCAGTTTCCCACACATCAGTTGCCCTTTTCTGAAGACTTTTCAGCTGGGCTGACCTTTCTACTAGAACATAAGTTGTTATATATTTAAATATTCATATTGTACAGGCTTCTATAAACAAATATTTTCAATGTAATACTTGTCAAAGATGTAAGAACATAAGTTCAATATTTTATAAAACAGCTGTTCTTTTAACACTGTGCTTTATACACTTCAGGCATTTAACAGAACACCCAGTAGTAGCCAAAGAAAAGAAAAGAAAAAATAGTTAATATTCACTTTCTGTTGCCACAGACTTATACAACATAAATTTTCAGTCTTATGGGAAGCATTTTCAACAGCATTTTTTTAGCTAATAGTTAATAGCAATGATTTTTGCAGAGCTCTCAGTAACATCACATTTCCTAGAGTGCAAGGAGATAAATTAAATGGCAAAAGATGAACTGATGAAAAATTTGTGGCTATGGATGTGATAATAAGGATAACAAATATAACAGCTGACCTGGTTTTGTCCTTCCTTTTTCATGACATTTTATAGTGACCTGTCTTTCTCCCTGGGATGTAGGAGCTGCAGTTGTTTTGCACATTTCTGTGTAAATTTTTCTGCTTCATCACAGAAATATGCAACCATCATTTTAGAAGCCTATGACCCCTGTAACAAGAGGCTATAGAATTGAATATCACTTGACCAGAAAATGAGCAGAGGGTTTACGGCAGACCCTGAGTCCTGATTGTTACTACAGGGAGGGAAGTGTGGAAATGCTCAGCGTCACGCAGACAAAAATAAACCCTGAAAATACCCACCCTGTTTCATCTTTGTTGGCCTTTTTCTGTGTTGTTCTTTTCTTTCAATTCTCATTTAGAGTATCAGCCTAAAACAAATTAATTATCAACATGAGCATATTCAAATTCAGATGAACTACTGAATATCAGCTGAAAAGAAAATTTACTTTGATTATGCTTATTTCAATTTAATGTAATGGAGAGTGACAATGAATTCACAATCAATCATGAAAGATTCATGGACTTCCATTACTTTCTTCACTATTGTTAACTCAAACCATATCTTCCAGAAACGTGGCCAAGGTTCATCCCTTACACCATGGCAGCTGAAGCATTTGTCTTGGCCCTTGGTCACTAACTTGTGTCCCTAAGGCCTGAAGTCACTGGACCTGGAATGATCAAATCTTTATAGAGACTGTCCCCTTGTCATGAATAGTTTAAGGAGAGTTTGATCTTTTTTCATCTGCTGGAGAAAGCAGAGTTCCTGCCACTTCAGGCTGTGCCCTGCCACACGTCACAAGGACTAAATGTGCGCAAAGAAGCCATCTGTTGACAGACCCAGCTGTAGTAACTTCTGATTAGTAAATTGTCTATGCAAAGGAATATGAAGTTCAAAAGCCTTAGAGACACTGGTAAATATTTCCCCCACCCACCCTATCTTGTTCATTACTGAAAATCCATGAGAACTGTCTGACTGGAATGCTTTGGTTTTAAGCCTGATTGAATCTTGGACAAGATGCTGCATAAAAAGCATTTTCTTCCAGTAACCTACCAATCATACTAACAGTTGTTCATTTCAGATTTATCACTTCTCTTTAGAAGTGAAAAACTCTATCGTTGCAGCTTCCAACCCTAAGAAAATCTGCCAAAGGTAAAAGATATAGTGAAGATAATTAGAATTGAAGGAAATGAATTTTGGATTTAATGAGTTTTGATCATGCATATTCATGTTTGTTTCCATACAGTTCTTTCCACTTTATTGACATCAACCTTTGTACGAGAGAAAATAACAATCTCGTATTTTAAATGTTCTTTTCTCACTAGATCAGTCACAATTCCTAAAAGATTAATAAATAAAATAGCAGCTTATAACCTTTGGTTCTGATAGCTTGCCAGATAAGACTGCAAGAAAGGACACCAATTATCTACAAGTGCTATATTTCATATGTTTTCAGCTATGATACTTTCATATTTTAATAATTTCATATATTAATGATGGCATTCTCAAATTTGTTTTAGATGGAAGAAAAAAAAGTTGACACTCATTTTTAACTTCAGGTTCAAATATAATTTTTACAAGCTTTTTAAAACTGAAAAACTAATAAAATTGATTATAGCCTTGCTTATTCCAAAGTCTAAATTAAAGGAGTTTAGTTATAAAGTTAAAAATGTAGAACAAGATTATCAGATTTCATAAAACACAAATTGATACAACCCATTAAATGTTAAACTGCAAAGATTTCCCTTCAGCTGTAAAGAAACCTTCATTTCATTTAAAACTGGTCAAAATTTCTATTTCCTTCTGCATGTAGAGATGGACATTGACATTTCCAACTGAGATTTTGTTTCTTTATGAGAGAAACACACTGGTTAGGCAGTGAACTGGAACTGAGGGTTTGGGACATTATCAAAGTATCATGAGATGTTACCTACTTTCCAGGCATGACTCATTTAAAGGTACACAAAAATGTAAAACTAATGATTTCAAAATCATACTCTGAAACCCAGCCTTAATTTGGCCACTCAGAGAAGTGTCTGCTAGTACAAAACACTACAGGCACTTCAGCTCCCTCTTATTTTTATAAACAGCAACTGTTGAATTTTTTTTCAAAGTAAAACTCATGAAAAGTCCACTTTCAGAAAACTCAACTCCTAAACAGAACAAAGGAATTCATTCCGGTTTCCTGATTCTCTGAGGAAAATATCTGTTTTGACACCACCACCCCCCAAAACAGAGAAGCAGTAGAGACTCTATTAAACCTTGTTATTAGCTTGTTAGTATTGCTTTCCTTGGAAGGCCCTTTGATATTATAGTGATGATTACATCACCTTAACCAAGATGTAACCAAGCAGATCTTTGTGTGACCTGAAGTGACCAATTCCCAAGATAATAGCCTCTCAGAGCTACAATTTGGGTTATTTTACTTTGTTTACAGAGGTAGCATTTCAGTAAGATTTTCCAAAGGGAAAAGAGCTATTTTAGCAAGCAAAGTGTTTTGGGTTTGGCTCGTAATTACCTCATCCAACACAGATACAAAATCAGCTATGATGAAAAGTTTCATAATACCCCTTGTGCATAGCTGCATCTTTTTTTTTTTTTTTTGGTTCCCGCACTCTGTATTTTACTCAAGTACCCCAAAACTCTGAGAAATCCCCTTTCTTGTAGATAGGTTCATTTCACAACATCATTTTTAGAGAGAATCAAGGTCAGTTTGGGCAATTGTGTGACCTTGTAGAGCTTCTTGGTAACAGGAAGCCTCTTTAACACATGAAAATCGTGTTGGCTCTCAAACTCCTCAGATAAAAAGAAAGAGCACTGGAGGATTTGAGCATCACTTGCAAACAAGTATTTAGCAAACCAGCCTATTTATCTCTACTATGTTACTACGTCCAGCCTGAAGTACTGTCATGCACAGCTCTGAGCCCAAGAGAGAAGTTAATTTCTCACCCCAATAAGTGATAATATCATTCAGAAATTCACAATATCAAATAGGGGAAGATGGAACCAATTCTAACCTTTAAGCACATGCATACAGAGGTCCCAACCCAGGCACTGCTACCAGTGAACAAATTAATTTGCTCCTAATTCATGCAGGAATTTTTGCAGGAATGCCAGTGAGGAAAAGAACCCTCTGTCCCATTGTCCCTGCCTTGCTATCTAGAAAGAGGCAATAAAATCAAACTTCAAGCTTTTATTAGTAAATCATCTGACTGCTGGACCTTTCTTCTAAAGAAACAGGTTCAGTACTTAAAAGAAATTCCCCCATGTTTTCTAATCACTTGCAGCAACTAAAAATTGAAGATCATTATAAACATCAGGCTTGGCAGCATACTAAAATCTCTTTCCCCTCTAATATGGCTCATGCTGGAGGCCTGATCCATTGGCTTCTATTTTGGGTGGTGAAAGAAGGTAGTCACTGAGGTGCATTAAAACCAGAATTTCTTCAAGATATTTGCATCACTTAAATACATCATAAACAAAGGCGGAAGCAGCATTTACTGTGCTATTAAGGTAAACAAAAATAGCAACCCACAGGTAATTATGAAACAGATTGAGTCTGGCAGGTGAGTTCCAGCAGTCTGGTTTTGATTTCCAAATGAGGGATTAGAGCCGAGCCATCGACCTGCCATAATAAATTAACTATATTCCCATACTTGCATAGCTTGTTTCTTTTCACTTCTACTTTCATTTTACATTAGCAGCATTTGGCACTCTGATGTAGAAACAGGACTTCTCTATTCTTAATTATCTCTGAGCCCGTGGTTGGTTTTATGGTGGAACCACATCCACTGCCCAGCAAACAGCGTGGGGTCATCCTGCTAGCCCATACCTGTGCACCCTGAGCCCAGGACCTGGCATCCACACTCAGCTCATGAGAAACACAAAAGATTCATTTACATTTTTTAGAGGAAATGGCTCATCAGTGAAATAAAGAGTCCCATGAGCAGAAACTGCAGGGGGAAAAAAATAATAAAAACCACTGCAGAAATATGATGATAGGACCAAAAACTGGCACCATTCAAGTGAATTGAACACAAAGGGTCAAAGAGGAAGGGTTAGAGCAAGTTTGTGGAACATATTTTAAGAAGGAATCCATTGGATTTTATTTTCTGCCACAGTCTGAAATTTAAGCTGACAGGTCTCTTCAAGGCATGTTCTCTGTGGTGAGACTGGCTAAAGTGTGGCTCTGCTGCAATCTGGTGTAGCCTGTGTGGCCCAGTGCCCCTCCAAACAACCTTCCCTCTGCTGTGCCCAGCTACTGACTGCCTGAGCTCCATTCTGCTTCTGTCTCTGGTGCCCTTGTGCCACTGCCTAGCTTCAAATACAGGCAGTACCATGGGGGGAGTACACCGTGACCACAGCCCAGAAAATATGCTCCAAAGTGCCAGAGGGGCTTCCCAAAATAGGACTTGGCATACTGCTGTGCCCTTGCAAGTCCCACTGACTGGCCTTGGGCAGGCTTTATTTGCCTATGCATTAGCTCTGAGTGCAGTAGGTGGGAGGACAGTCCAACCCTGAGGTTTAAGGTGAAAATCCTCAGTCTTGCACAAAACAATAGCACTGAGAACAAATGCAAGCTCTTGGATAGTGAGTATCCCATGCCAAAAGCTGGAGCAAAGGAAAGGAGTGCCAGTAAGACTTACCCTTTCAACAGACAGCACTGTGCTGAAACACCTGTTGCAACTCAATGTGCATCTCTTTTGATGCCTTTTGCCTAAACCAAAATCCATTAACAAGAACCAGGAGGCTAAAAACTGACAAATGACAGAAGTGAACTACTATGGCAAATTTTAAGTAGTAGAACAATATAAAAAATGAAGAAATGGTGATATTTTTTTCAATAAATTTAAGTTTTACTACAGATTCACATTTTAATGGATAAACTAGGCTTTTATGAAGACACTGCCAAAAATTGTGTTGCACTTCTAGTGATGTTCTTTTTAGCACACGAGGGCCAGAATTCAAAAAAGTACATTTCTCATATAAGCTCCTGTTTCGATCAGCAACAAGTGACTGTGCCCCATGCAAAGTTCTTGGTTTTGGAAAAAAGGCAGAATTTGGAGAAAGAAAATGTCATACCTGTAGACCTTTCCAACATACAGACCTTAAAATAAGATTAAATGACAAACTCCTATAGGATGTCTTTTAAAATACCCACCAAGACCACTTTAAAAGACTCCTTATTCCCAGATCCCCTAATCTCACTTCTTTTTCAGTGACTCCTTCACCAACAAAGTTCCTGGCTGACTGTGGTAGATCTGAGCAATGTTCCAGGCTGCCCATCATCCTTGCCAACACTGTCCTACTTTCCACAACCTCCCACCTCACTGTTTGTATCCACCTACCCTCTCTTGTGCAACACCTCCACTGCAAACACCCTGAGACACGGAGCATTTCTTCTGCTGAGTGTTTCTACTGCCTGGAGCACTCTGGGCTGCCAGTCCACAATTGCACCTCCTAGGTGACATGATACAAACACAGACTGTGGTCAGAGCTGTATTTTCATCAAAAATACATGTCATGCTCCTACTGGATATGAAAGATGAGAGACATAACTTATTAAATCAATGCCAAAAATACATTCTTTACTACCTAAAAGTAGAGTGATGACCTTACTTTATTAAACCATTTGCCACTTCATTCCATTTAATAGGACAAGCTATGATCAGACAACTATTTTAAAAAAACTTGAATTAAATTACTCCACCTGACATAAACTGATACAGGTTGCTTATCATCTTCATTAGCTTTGTGGAGTAAGATGAAACTAAACACATTTCATCTTTGTGCCTGAGAATATTTATGTTTAAGGAATAAAATGTGAATAGTTTTCATTTTCCTTGTAAAATCCAAAGTACTGTGTTAATACATTATTGCTACTTAGCAGTTAAAAGAGTGGTAAATAAAAATAAGCAATATAGCAGCAAATTGTTCCCCATGAGAGAAAAGAGAAATTTTTCCAGAATGGAGCTCTGTGCTAGCACTGTCTGTGGATTTCAGCAGTGACAACAGAATAAGCATTGGAAATCCACAGTGCTTCATCAAAGAAAGTTTCCTCCTCCTTGACATTAAGAGAGGAAAGTTCAGATTTTCCACTGAAGTGTAAATGACCCAGAGAGAAAGCTTTTGCTTCCTGGTCTAACAGTGAAAGTAGAATAGGGAACATTATAATCTCTGCCTTGGGAAAAAAAAATAGTTTTGTTGCAACACATCTTACTAGTGTTAGCTAATGTCACAGGAAAGATGCTTGGCTGCCCAGAAAGGTAACAGAAATAACCAGAGTAACCACAGGTAAAGCTGTTGTACAGGATAAGGTGGTACAACCTTATCTGTAAGTGTTTGATCTCCATATGTTTGACACCAAGGAACTGTACGATATGATAAATGCCTTACCTCTGCTAACTGTGGGTGTTTTTGCATCTCCCTCTGATGGCCAGACTCAGTGTGGTGAGCTGAAGTGACCAAGGGGCTGAGCCAGCAAAAGAGGCACATTTAGAAGCCAGAGCTGTGGAAACCCCACCCCCAAAAATGTGAACTAAGCACAGCAGTCATCTGTTCATGCTCTCACCACTGAGCACAAGTGGATGGATGACCAGCTTGGAGATGTGGGCTCCCACCCAACTCCTTGCTCAGGTGCAGGTGTGCACCTCTGCTGACACCTCTGAGAATGTAGAAGCAGAGGTTGTTGCACCCTGAAAAGCTGCCTGTCTTACAGACTCTGCTTTTTTAACACAATCTGTGAGGGTTTGGTCACATACTTTATTCATGTAGTGGTTCAGCTTTTGAGCCCTGAGGTATTACCTATGGTTAAATGTGATGAATGACTCTGTCCTTGAAACATAGCTAAGTCCCTACAGCTGTGTATCAGCACCTTCCTGTGGAAATTCCTATCTGCATATCAGCAAGGCACAGCAGCTGTCCTAGCATCATGCAGACCTTTCTTAAGGCTGTAGCTGACACTTTTCAAGGCATTTATTCCAAATGGGGCACACAATCAAACAAGCATAAAACAATGTATAGAGCAACAAAATGTCAGGAAGCAGGTTCTCCATTAATGTAGGTGCCTTAAAGTAAGGATACATAAATAAGGATTTCAATAGGGCATTCATTATGAAAAGTCCAGGCAGTCCAGTGCTAGCATAATTAGATAGCAGGATCATCTATAAATTAATAAAGAGATTAAATATTTTTTAACTAACTGGAAATAGATTTGTACTCCTTCACAGTCACTCAGTCACAGTCTTACAGATCTCCCTCTTTTCTGTCTGAGAGGGAATAGAGTTTTATCTCCTAAGATAAGCATCTTTAACATCTTTCATCAGATCATCACTGGCAGGCAGCTCCCTAACCTACAGCCACAGAGTCTGCCCACCATGTGGTACAACCCTTTGAGGGAGAAAACCTTATTGCAAATATGTTATACTAAATTTACTCCTAAAACCCCCAGATGTATCTTTGGTGATGAGGGCTAAAATAACAATTAAATACTTTAAATTATCGGTAAGTCTGCTATTGGAATCAAGTTTTGTTCTCCCTGACAACCCTTTTACCTTCATCTGTAACTATTAGAAATATAGCTTCCAACTTGTAGCCTTTCAGTCATGTTCAATGTAGTTTCTCTGCTGAATATTCCTCAAGAAACAGGTTATTATCAAAACTGATAATTTCTATCTAACAAATCCTAGACCAAATTCCTCATTCTTGCTTCAGAAGCATTTTTCTGGTGTAGGAACAAAACTGAGTTATAAGTGTGTATAACTGAGTGTGGTAAACTTAACAAATTTCACCCCTCTCCTGAGAAAATGCAATGTATTTCATGGGTGCTGCTAGCACAGTTCAGTCAGAGGCAGTAGGCACCACCTCAGCACTGGCTGGTGGAGTTGGCACTTAAACCAGCACATTTCTCCCTGCAGTGAGCCTTGATGGCCCAAGAGGGCATGCACAGTTTGGCAAAATAATTCAACACAAAAATGTATTATCTTACATAATGTATTCACATAATGTGATGAGAAAGACTTAGTGCCATGCTCAGTATTCCAATTCAATTGAGATGAACTTGGTCAACTTATTTGGCTGTAGAGTAGTGATCATAAGAAAAAGGTTGGTCCTTGAACTGTTGATCAGTGTTTGGCAACTCAGAAACTCATCAAGACTCTTCATCACTCTCTTTGCTGCAAGAAATCCTTATTAACATCACATCTCTAGGTCACATGTAGAAGTTATATAAACCCCTGAAGATATCAACCCGGTAAACATGAGCATGTGAATTGACTTGCACACATAATAAATGCTAAATTGCTGATGTTTAGGATAACAGCAGTATTGACTGTTAGCAACATATAAACTCTAAAACTTATATGCAATAGGTGCACAACTGTAACAGTCCAACTCTTTAGAACAAACCAAAAGATGTCTTGCAATAGAAATTTAAGACCCATGTCTATTAATGAGGAACTAGTCATTGAAGTTTGGGACCAATCACCAGATAACTGTGGAACAATAGGTAAATATTGAATAATCCATCTGATTTTCAGAGAGAAAACTTATTTGCTATACTTGATACTACAAATATCAAAATCTGTCTCACATTCTGTTCCATAACACAGTGGCAATAAAGACTGATGTTATACTCTAGGAATCAGGAATCAGTGTTTTATTACAATAGACAAGGAAAGTGTTCACCTCCTTTCTGAGGCAGCCACACTGCACAGATTGTCCACTGCAGATCAAGTAATTCACAGAGATCATTTGTGTTATGGTATTTCTAGTTGCATGCTATGATAAATAACTCCAGGGGATGGGGAAGAAGGAGGAAATGATCAGTGGCTGACAGACCTGTTCTCCAGACCTGATTTTGATCTGGAGAACAAGAGAGGGACAAACAATATCAAACTCCTCTCTTCTCCACTCCTCAGCACAGGCAATGATCTGTTGGAAAGAGTTATCTGAAGCTGTGTGTGCATCTGGCCAGACTCCTACAGATTTTGAACATGTCTGCACTGGTAGCAACCACATTTTCTTTCTGTGAATAAGTGCTGTAGGAAGTAGGACACACAAACAAGATCATTTCTGACAAATTGTCCTGAAAGCCCAGTGCTTACTGTTTAGTGTCTTATTCACCTCATGTCATTTATCAGGAAATGCAAGTAGGAGAAGGCAAGTGCAGAATATAATAGATGGTTTGATGATATTCACTCAGCTGTTAACAAAGATGTGATTATAAGTTTCCTGCTTTCTAGCCCACATCTAGGGGAAAGAAAATTAAACCTGGAGTCAGCATTGCAAGAGTAACACAGAAGGGGAGTTTTCTGTACTTGTTTCCTTCCTGGCTGCAATTGCATCTAGGGAACCTTTATTTTAAATGCTAAATTTGTAGAAAACAAACAGCTTTCAGACTTCAACGGGTCTACACTAAGTGGCGTGTTCTGTGGAAATGGCAGACTCGGTTCACCTGCTATTTGGCCAAAATTAAAAATGTCAATACTTGAAATCAAAATTCTGGCTGCAGCTTGGGAAGTTTCCTTTGCAGGACAGCATGACTATGGGTTTATTTTACATTTCTGAAGGATGCATGATCCCTTAAGCAAATGCTGCTGAATTTATATTCTCACAATGAACCTTCAGGATCTCAGATGGAGTTGCTGAGTTGTTCGTCTTGAAATGAGACAGAAAAGATTCAAACATCACTCACTGAACACAAATGAAATCTGGAAAGAAAAACCCAAATGATGCCTTGACTGACATTCTTCTCAGTGCCTCAGACTGGGGTTGGAGAGGAAGGAGCAGCTGGGCAGCCAGGACACAAGTCTGGGAGAAGTGCAGAGCACAGAGCAGAGCTGACTGAGCAGAAGGGTGCTGGAAGGAAGCCTTTTCCTCCTCCACCCCAATGATCCATTTTGTCCATGGACATTGATTTGGAGCTTGAGAGAGGAAGGTGGGCAGGGTTGTGATGGGGCATTTGCAGTACCAGTTGGCAAAACAAGCCAGTCATGAGTAAGGTATTAAGGTAAGACACAAGGTTAAAAGAATGGCAGTGTTTAATGGTTTCTTGTATCACTGCACACTAAGACACGACACAAAACATCACATCATTGCCTACACATTTGGCAGAGCAGAAGTCCTGCCTCCCCTTCAGCCTTACTTTAAGAAAAGCTCTCATGTTATCATGAGGAGCCACCAAAATCCAAATTCAAGCAGAAGTTGAAGCCTGAGTTGTTTCAGTTTCAGTACAATTATCTGAGTAGAGCTGGCTAAAGGATAAAGGCACCTACAAGATAACTGCCAAGAACATCAGGTCACAGGGACTAAAAAAGGGGGAGGGGAAGGGCATTGAGTTATATTTGTGGCATAAAGCATAAATCAGTGCTGAGACCACTACTGTTCAGGGCACTCCCTGGGATTGCGCTGTCTGGCTTCATGGACCAAAGTTCCCTACAAATGGTCTGAAGCTGTGTGGAAGACCTGTGGCAGGTTTGGATTCCTACATTCCCTTAGGGAAACCCTCTTGTACCAGCATGGGACGGAAGTTCCAGTTCAGTCTACCCTAAAAGCAAACTTTATGCACACAAATCCTACTCTGTGGGTGCAAAGATCATGCAGCAAATCAGGCAGTCCAGGCCATCACTTCCAAAGAACAGTGTTGCTTCAAGCAAAAATGGTAAAGCAGATACAACTACTAAAACACTGGAAACTCGGCACCCTCCACAGTGTCTCAGCTGACCTCACATGTTCCTATAATAATATTCCTGAAGGACCAAAAACTAGAATGCAAATAAAATAAGCAAAGGGTTATAATATTCTGCAGCTCCTGACCACAGAAAACATGAAAGACTACGCTGTGGATCACTGGAAATGCTCTATGAATACCTAAGGCATTATGATTAATTAACTCACTTTTCAAGTGCTCATTTTTCATTTCATCTCAAAAATATCTAAATCAGACTATATTTTTAATCCATCACCTTTACACCCTCACCCCGGGACAACCCTCTTCTCTTGACCTCACCTTTTCAACTTCCTGCTAAGATGTGCATTTAATGAAACAAAAATCTGCCTGATTTTCAAGCTCAGATCCATCTCTTTCCCTATCACAATCATCAGCTAGTTTCCTTAAAACTTCATAACATAATCAAAGGAGACCCTGGGGACAAGTGTCCTAACGCTGTACTGCCTGACAGATGGACAATTCCTTTCTTAGAAGTCCAAAGCTCAAGGCTGACATGAGTCCTTCAGGGAACAATGCTCATTTTTTCCAGGACAGTACCAACTCCGGGTCAACTGTGGCACTAACTATAAAAAGCCAAACACTTTTCCTGTTGCTTTGCCAATGGTCTTTAATGGAGGGTGTACCTATTCCTCATACAATTGAGCTAATCCTCAACAGAAGCGAATACATACATGCTATTTCATGAGCTGAACATTTGACCTCCTTTGTTGTTGCCCAGCTTACACTGTACAGAAATATCCAAGTTATTTGTGTTTAACCAGTTACCTCTCCTAGTTCCTTCAATGCTCTAACTAAAAAGTTAAATAACAAACTGGTAAGGAGCATGGACTCTGAATTAGTAAACTCTTTGGGTTCAATCTGGAAAGTATATGTTTCCCTTCCATCATTCAATCCATCAGAAAGCAAAACTAGGCCTGGGAAAGGCACATGGCACATTTTGATATTGTTCATTAACATTAATGTCCTTGTTATAAAGATATGTTTTATTTGCAGATAAAAACAGCCTTATGGGCACCTGGGAACACTTTGAATGATTGCCAAAAAAAAGAAATTTGGGTCATAACATAATGACCAACATCCCCTTTTAATCAAATGAAGCCATCATAATGTGTCAGTCCTCTGGGGAAACAAGGACCTTTCACCTTGCTGGGGCCTGCTGAGGCCAGCAGTAGCTGTAAGCAACCTTCGCAAGTGGTCTCATACTTTGGAGAGAGAAAATATGGAATCTATCCATCAACACACTCACTTCTGACAGAGAATGCATAAAAGAAACTAATTCTGATCAATGGGGTAGTGATGTTCCCTTGAAGTTAACCCATTTAGGGCTCTCCTGACACCACCATAGCTTTCCCTGGAACCTGTGCTGGATGGCCATTGCTTTAACACTGAGGAGCTTTTGGGGTTAAAACTTCAGTATAAATACGGAATTCTGACTCCCTAACACTGCTGCTCTCTGCCTGTCAAACCAATCAATGGGCCTCTATCATCCCAAAAAGCTCCTGTTGCCACCAGACTGCATCAGACACTGTAGACGCCTCACAGACACAGGTAAGCCTGGGGCAGACAGCCCACCCTGAGGGAAACTAGAAGTGTGAAACACCTGTATGATGTTTTCAAGTGGACAATCACCCAGCCTTGTGACAAAAAAATTTGAATATTTTCCTTGAAATAAAATCTGTATCTTTTCATGAATTAACACTTCCTGCTCTCTGATGTTTCATTTAAAATTATGAACCAAATACCCTAATTACAAATCACCCCATACTGAACATGCATCTCTTGGAGATGAGAAAGCCTTACTGAAACCACGGAAGTCCCAGCTGCTTGCTGACATTGCCCTGAATATTTTACAGACACCCCACAAATTAATGCATAAAGACACATCCCTGATGTCTCAGTGCACTTCACGCTAAGAAAGGAGCAACTGTCCTACAGGCTCCCCAAAGGCTGACAGAGCAAACACATCCATTTTGGCTTTTCTTGAAGTATCAGAAGAAAAGGTTAATTAAATATTGTGCTCTGTATTTTGTTTTGAGATTTTAGGTAACTGTATTCTGGCTTTTTTCACTGCCACTCAGAGCCCCTTCAGTGAAATATAATATTTAATCTTCAGTTTTGCTCCAACTGAAATGACTCCCCAGATTTGTGTGAGAGGCTAATGTATATCTCAGATTGCTCCCTGGATAGTCCTTCATCTATCAAAGAAAGCAGCCATGTGGTGAGAGCTTTCCTATTAACCTACCCTGAGAGGTGGGCACAGGCTTTTAAACCCCACATTTCTAAGTAGCTCGGTGCCCCTGTTCCTGCTCCATCAGAGCTCCTCCTGCTCTGTGATGTACTCAGGCCACCACCAGCTGAGGTGAAGCTGGGCTGTTGCTGCTGTTAGGTACAAAACAGATCTAAGCGCAGCTATATTAAATGTGTTGCTCAAAGAGCAATTTAGGTCAAACACTGCTGCCAAAGCCTTTGCTTTGCTGAGGCTGCTCACATCCCGTCCCAGATGTCCCAAATTCCCCATAGTTGTGTGGCAATGGGGCTGGCAATGCTTGTGGCAGCAGAAGGGGGGATGTTGGCTGTAGGGAGCAGCCTGCCTTTCAGTAGCTGTGACCTCTCTCAACCACTGCTACTAATGCAGCCTTGGGGGCTTTCTCAGCATCCCTGGAGGTGCCTGGGAGGAGCTGGCAGACCTGCTCACTGTCTCAAGCAGACAGAGTAACCTTACTAGTCCCAAGGCTTTCCAGGTGTTAAACTCACTGAGCATGTCTTAATTTTAATTAGTGAAAATGAAACCAGCTTCCAACATTGGAAGTGATGATAGGTCTGCCCCAGCCTGCAGTGAGACGATGCAGAGGCCTTGATGCAGAGGCTTCCTCTGCTTCCCACTAGCTTACTTTCTGAACAGACTGAGGGGTGGGAAGCACTTTGCCAGGTCCCTTCCCAAGCTATTGTCTTGACAAACCAAGCATGACGTTCACCATCCTGTCAGTGTTTCCAGGCAAAGGCTCCTTGCATGCCAAGAGCAGCGAGTATGGGACTGTAATATTTGAAGGAGGGGATGAACTATCAGGTGCTGAATTTGATGACTTTGGATTTGGTATCACTTCTCAATAGTGGTGCTTTCTAGCAATCCCCTAAAACCAGATGATTTGGAAAGAACATAAGCAGGCCTGCCTTAACACCCAAGGCACTAAAGCCCATTGGTAGCCCTGTCCTCAGGACTATTAATGCTCTTTAACATGACAAGATTCCTGATCCAGGACATTGCATTAATTTACATGTCTTTTCCAAATTGAAGATATTTTTGAGCTTTATTCTCTGACTGGTTTGTATTTTACTTAGAAAGTGAGGAAATCAATGGAAGAAATACTCATCATTTGCAACACACAGAAGAGATGGGGGCCTGACTGAGAAAGGGCAAGAAGTGGTAACAAAGTTCATATGTTCTTTATAATCTCCCAATTATCCTTCAAAACTCTGCCTTCACAACAAGGTTACAGTTTGCCCACCACACATTTTCAGTGCAAAAGAATACCACAGGAAAAACTGAACAGTTGTATTAAATAGCTGCTCTGAAGAGAGAGGAAAAAAAATTCTGACTGAGAAAATCAATAAACGTTAAATCACTGCAGATAATTGCAAAATTATGTTTTGTTTTATTTAAAGTCATTCCTAATTTTTTGGAAATTAGTTCTGCAAATGTTGCCTGTGGAGAAATAAGCTTTCCCTTGAGCATCACTGAGGATGATGGACGGGACTAGGAAAGAATGCACAATCATGTTTTCTTCCTCCCAGAGAGAGGGCATTAATCACATCTTCTTCCATAATCCTCCTTCCAAGGCCCCAGAAGGAAAGGGAAGAACCTGTCATAGGTCTAAAATTGGACTTTTTTGGTCTTCAGCATGGTTGTTTCCATGGAGTGTGCAAGAAATCTAAATGCATCCCTTGACCATTCCTGAGGACAGCAGAGGCTGTATTCCTCAGCTGTGTTTATGCACACACCTGGTTCCTGTGCCCTTCTCCTTCCAGCACTTTTCCCGTCCACTTAGGTCACTGCCACATCCATAGTTCAGAAAGAAAAGAGCATTTTAAAGTATTTGCAACTGCTTTTGGTGCCTTCCATTTAAGGCCCCTGGGAGGACTTCTTTTGGGAAAAGGCAGAGGTGGATGCAGGCCAACAGGCAAGGTCCTGTCAGAAAGGCCATGCATCTGCAGGACAGATGGCAGGGTGTGTGGTCACATGTCCCCAAAGGAGGTTGGTTTCTGGGTTAGATGACTCTCTAAAGCAGGGTAGCATGTCCTCAGTGCCCCTAGTTGGAGTATTTGGACAAAGGATCAGCTCTGGTTCCAGGATGATGTAGCAGCACAGTCAGAGTAATTTTCAAGACTAGAAGGAGGCAAAACAAAGAGCGCAAGAGAGGTTTTGATCTGTAAAATATCTGAATATTTTTAAGGTCTCTATTAACAACTGTAGTCTCCCTGCTGTGGCAATTGAGTGGAGGAAATAATAATTGAGATTGAAAGGCATTCACCATTCGACCTCACAACCCTGACATTCTCCAGTAGAATATGATTGGATTTGGGCACATCTGCTCTCAATAACAAATATAAAAAATGTCTTGCAGCTTTAAGGACTGAAAACATATAGTTGGGTTAACAGAAAGGCATAAATATGTATATCTGTAGACTCAATATAACTTTAAGGGTACAGTAATAACTCTGTGATCATGGGTACATCATGTTTTTGAGGGCTTAATCTCCTGGAAATGCCTGGGAAATTCATGGAGGTAGAAAGTCAATTCCCACTGCACTTGGGCATAGCCCCTCAGATGACACACAGGGGCAATAACAGAGGTCATGCCCAGCTGATGTCCCAGCCACCACCAAAGACAGACGTGGATATCAGAAGCTGAGCCTTCGCAGCTGAGCTGCCTGCCCCAGGCTGGGGTTGGCCTTGTGCACAGACAGCACTGCCAGAACAAGCCACTTTGCTGTGGGAAGCATGTACTGATACCAGGGTGAGCTGAAAACACATCCAGTGCTGGCTTGGCATAGGTTTCTTCTGCACCTCGCAGAAGGCTGTGCACACCCCATGGCTGTGACATGTGACAGAGGAAGCCAGCCATGCTGGGGACAGGGCTGTAACACGCCAAAACATGGAGCATGTCCAGTCCCTCCAGATGCAGCTGCTCTACGAAAGACTGTGCTATGAATCAAATGGTGTTGCTGATTCATCCCATTCCCACTAGCACATGTGAGTCATCTGTCCACCCTGGACTGTTCACTGATGAAAAGTTTATTTTTAACAAGTACTGGTTAAAAATAAATGTAAACGTCATACAAATAAGTAAAGCACTCAGCCTCAAATTGGTATGAATGTGAAAAATTAGCTAGCTTGAATGCAACAGGAAACCTGAGAACCAGTCCTTCTCTTACACTGGCATAAATCATGAATAACCCCACTGAGATCAGTTACTGTTTCTATAAGGAAGCATTTTTAAGGCTCTGATTGAGACCATGCTCCATTAACCTAGTAGGACGATCCCTTCAGAGGTTTTATTATTACCCAGTGTTCACAGAAAGCACTCTGACAGTAAGGATTTAAATGCAGAGGTCATACCACCCTAGTGCTGTAAAAGTTAGCAATCTAATCCATGCTTCTTGTTCAACCTCCCTCTAAAATAAAATGAGACAAATTATCATGTTCCAACCCATCCTGCTATACGTCCCAACAACTGGGAAAATATGCCCTTTGGACCTGCATTGACTATAGACAAAATCTGAATAACTGTATTGGACTAGGCACCTGAATTTTAGCAAGATGAGCAACATTTTAAGTGACAACAGCAGACAGAAGAACTGAATCCTGCTCATCTCAGCTCTAATGTGAGATGCCCAATGGTTGAAGTGATTGAGGATTTAAAAACTTTGTCTAAAAAAGGTTGCTAATAGAGCGTGTGGGTAAAAATCTGTAGTCTGAGATGCAGAGCAGGACAAACCAACCATCTTGCCAGGCTATCAGCTCTGGAAATAGCACATCAAGGGCCCCTATCCTGAATTGCTTTGTGGCTTACAACTTTTAGGAAAGCTGCACAATATCAGCCACTGGATTTAGCCTGCTTCGACCAAAAAACACGTTTGCACCACATGGAACCTGCCAGTTGCCCTCCCTGGGTTTTGTCATGGACACTGAGGTCCTTTTACATCTGAGCAAGCAGATGAGCAGAGCAGCACAGGCACATGTGGTCTCCTACCCCAAGGGCTGACATCCCAAGAAGATGTTCAGTGTAAGAAGCATTGGAAGTGTGAGAGACAACTGAACAAGTCTGTTTAAAAATAAAATAAATAATTGGCACATACATACATTTGGATCACAGAAAAAAGGCAGAAGCACCAATAATTTCCCTTGCACATTTGTAACAAGCAGATGGCATCTGGTAATTTTATGGTGGGACTTTGAAGTGACCTGCTCTTTCAAAACATGAGAGTGAAACAAACTTTTAAGAGCAGAGCACTTCCTTCCTGTTGTCTGTCATGTGAGGCAGCAGGGAAAGATGTGTTCTCCTTCCTCACCGAGCATTAAAAGGGCTCAGCTGTGTTGTTCTTTGCCTTAAACCATCGGTGTGGAGCTCTTCAGGGCAGTCTGCTGTTCTGCCTGTGAGCTCTGCCTCCTGCCTGGCATGGCCCCACAGCGCTGCCACACTCAGCCTCCTGCAATAATAGCAGCAAACACCTCAGCTTTTCCTGCAGACCCTGGCTGACACTGCTGCCTGCCCCAGAGAGCAGCAGGCATTTTAAATACAATATGGGAGAGCAGCCCTCCCTCTGGCACTCTGCAGTGGCCCTGTCAGGTCTCTTACCCTGCCTGGGCTGCTCCAGACAGTGTGCAGGGAGATGATTTGGGACCTGCACATGGATGCTGGGGTTCCCCTTACCACCAGAGCAATGGCCAAGGAAGGAAACTCAGCACGTGGGAGCTGTAGGAGAGGAAAGGAGAAGGCTTGTGATATGGGTAGGGGTGCCCTTGGGTGCCCTCAGGAGCAGGCCACCCTTCTCTGGACAGGGCAAGGTGACACACAAGTTTGGTGGCTCCGGCCGTGCAGCCATGGCAGGCAGCTCCTGCACATTTGTTTCATGCTTGACAGAGTTTCTCCCTGTCAGACAAAGCCCTCCCACTCTTTTTGCTCCTGATTCCCCATGGAATCACAGGGGTCATTCAGGCCTTCCCCTGATGCAATACTGCAGGTGAGTTTCAGCCACAAAGAATATGATTAGGAAAGCTTTTTATCAATAGAAAATGAACTTCTGTCCAGCCTATAAGGTGATCAGTAAAGGTATATGTCCTTGATTTGCAGTAGACCAAATCATCAATTTGCTGTTGTTAATTATTTAATGCAACATTTTGTCATTTATGGCCTACAAAGAGTTATAGGGAGTAACTGCCACTTAAAAGGGGCAACTTCGGGTGCAGAAAAAATGTTCTTTATGAAGCATTTCCTGTGTCCTTCTGAGTGCCTTATCAGACCAGCATCTTCCACTGCTATTTACATTTTATCTTCTTTAAGAACACTTGTGGTATGGACTGAGCCATCAATAAGAGAACAACATGAAAGGAGGGATGAAAAATAAGCTGTCTTAAGAGCACTACTCTGCAGGAAACTTATTAGCATTTATTGTGCAGTATCAGGTTACCAGAGTTGAATGGAAAGAACAGAGTTTATTTAAGTGGCACAAAGCACAACTCTCTGGAAGTCACATTCAGTATTTCAAAAGTACATGATGGAAAAGGACATAAGAGAAATCTCTTAGATTTTGCAGAAGCCACTAACAGGTACAAGTTGGGGAGGTGGCTAATAAGGCTTATGTGAGACTTAAGAAACAGCTCTTGGATAAGGGAAATGCCACAGAATTAGGGAAGAAGGTGTAATTTACAGTGGGGAAAGTCCCAGAGCTATCACATTCATGACCTACTTGCACAAAGCCTACATCTTGTCGTTCTCCCACAACTCCCCCACCCCCAAATATGAAAAGGCGATGTACTTAAGAAGCAGCTCAGTAGATCTCTGAAACTTATTCCTGCATCTGGAAGACTCCTGAGCTTTTTCAGTGGCCAAGTCACAAACCTCACTCTGACATTAAGAGACTCTGATTGCTACTGAGGCAGACTGCAGGAAAACCTTCTAAGCCTCTCATTAGGAGTAAAGCAGGATATATATTTACAGATGACATGCATGTGCTGCTGTTAGCAAGGCACACAACTAGAAATTAGGCTAGATTTACAGTTTTGAGCTCTCCTTGAGCTTGGATAATGATGAAATGAGCACAGCTGACATTTCATTCCAAGAAAGCAGAAATATATGCAGAGAGAAGACTTCACCTTGCTGCAGAAGAAAATTTTATTCCTCCCTGACTGTGTTCTCTCAAAGCAGAAGGTCATGATCTGAACTTCCATTAAGGCTGTTCAAAAATGCATCAAAGGTTCGATGGATAAAAGAATGTTATTTTCCAAAACCGCTGGGACACTTCCTGTCAGTTCACATAATTGAGTATTACAGTATTTAAATTACAAATTGAAGATTATTTTTACAGGTGTCATTTTAAATATAATATGAAATTTCTTGACATTACCTCAGCTACGCTACACAACCCAGCTGTGCTCGGACTTGCATGTGTGATGCACATGGCTGAAATTTTGTCATATTACATCATGGGCTACAAAAACACACAGTATAAATAGACGATGTAATATTTGAGAGAGCAAAAACATATAGTTCTGGCCTGGCTTTATGGAACTCCAGATCTAATACGGATGAGGAAATGTAAACTGTTATTAGAGTTCAGATCAAACCTCCTTCCAAAGGGTCAGGCAGAAGCGGGGGTCACACACACGGAGCTCGGTTGCCCTCCAGTGGCTCTCACCGCCCCTGCCTCCCTCCCCATCCCAACCTGTCCCAGGCAGGAAAACCATCCCACGGCTTCCAAAGCTCAACAAACCAGACAGCTGTAGCCCATGGGGAAGACACACGCTGTTCACACTGGCAGGTCTGCAGGCCAACAAGGAAAATGTTACATTAATTAAGAAAGAGATCTTTAAGAATCCTCTTGGCTTTCTATCCATAATTTGGTGCTAGCGGCTGCAAAGAATTTGCCTTCAACTGTTCTAATTTAATGTGGCTTTCTAAAATGCTATTATCTCCATTCTGTAATTTGTTATTTCATTTTTATGGTTTCCAGCAAATGCCACGGCTGGAAAGGAAAATTCGACCTTCTCTTATACTCTGTTGTGACTTGCAATTTTCTTTCATTCTACATGAAAAACTCCATTCCCATTGAAGAATTCTAAGCAAAACAAGAAAAAATAAAGAAAACAAACTGTCAGCAACTTCCTAACATTGTTAACACAAAAAATGTCAACAGTACTCACTAGATAAATTAAAGCTCTCCTGCCCTTTTGCTACCCTCTTCCTAAAGCAACCAACATGAAGCTTTAAGTCGATTCCAACCTTTTTAAGCAGTTCCAGATCCAACACACAGTGACCACAAACTATGTTGGGTGCCTGGGCAGTAACTCACAGCAATTGCCAAACTCAGGAGTCAGGAGATGACATTCCATCTGTAGGCTTGTCCACACAGTAAGAATAAGAGACTGATAACTGTAAGATTAATGGTGCAATTTTTGTGTCCTTTATGGCTGGGATGCTTCACAAAAAAGAGCACAGTTTCGTGATTCAAGGAATAGATTTGGGAATAGATCCAAGGAATAGATTCAAGGAATAGTGGAAAAGGCATTAACATATTTTAAATCAATTTTGACAAGTTAGAATTTCAATGCACATGTAACTATTAAAGTGGGGGACCATAGCAAAATGACCACCTCTCTTAAGACAGAACATTGCACAATTTTTTAGTGATTTCAGTGCAAACATTCTTATGCCTCTAACTTCGTATGCTTGTTTTCATTCTTTCATCCTACAAAGGCATAAAATAATAAATAAGTTAAATAGTTTAAAGTTTCAATTTGGTTTTTTTTGGCCATTGTTTTTAAAAAAAGCAGAAGCATCTAAATAAAGTGGGAAAATAAGATCTTCCAACATTCCTATTCTAACTGAAAGACCTTGTTAAGAAATACTGCATGGTTTGGTGTTAGGCAGTTTGGGTTGTCTCATTCAACAGAGTTTACTATACAACTAGAGATAGAAATAAAAACAATACAAAAATAAACGAGTGGAATAGTTTCTCGTTGGGAAAGGATGTTGGGGGTCACGAGGGCACAGCCTGATCCAGATGGAAACAGGAGAGGGAGCTCTCACCCAGCCTGTCGAGGCAGGAAGGTGCGCCCAGGTACTGTGCTCCAGGCTAAAGCAACGAGCCATGAACCCCTGTGGAATAGGGGCTCAAGATTTATGTATATAATATAAACTTTATATAAATATCATATATATATAACCCCTTCACTGTTTACATCTGAGAAGTCAAGCACTGATTTTCTAGAGTTAAAGTTTCAGTATGGGCAGGTAACTACCAGCTCTGTGGATTCTACCCAAAAGAATGTAAAATTTCATGGGTTTTTTTGGGGGTTGTTTTGTTCGAGTTTTTTCAGGGCTTCCTAACGTTGATTCACTGGAGCCGAGTTTGACCTCAGTGATATTTGATTTGTTCACATATGAAATTCAAAGTCAAAATTACCAAGGAATGGGAGTTCATATGGATGAAACCCAAAGCAAATGTTTGCAGGAACCTTTGAGAAATGGAAGTACTGTGTTCACATAGTTCTAATTATAACACGGCATTTGTAGGATTCATATGAGCTAGGACCCGTGGAAAAGAAACATGAAGGGAAGCTGATTTAAAGAGAAGGCAAAATACCCTATGGAATTTGGATTGGAATATTCTAATGTGAAGGAAATCTGCTGAAGAAAAGTGGGAACTACTTAAAAAACAGCTGGAGAGACCACAAGTGAAATTCATCCTGGTTATAATCTAAACACAGAAAAGGGCAACAAAGGCCAGTTTGGTTAAGCAACGATGTAAAGTCTTGTACATCATGTAAAAAGCATAATGAAGAGTCTTTAAAATATAAATAACATGAGGAACTACATAAAAAAGGAGACAGAAGCTAGTTAAAATGAATAATTAAGAGATGAAGGGGTTCTAATGAAAAGTAAACCATTAAGAATACTTTAGTTAATCATTGAAGCGTCTTGCATATGCCCATGGCAAAGAAAAGGAAAGGCAGTAAACCACCATTTTAATTTATAAAGAAAAAAGATGGTGGATTAGACCCACTCTTCATGTTGAAATGGTGCTGTTCCTCATTTAAATCAGAGTACAGCTTTCTATATTTTCCCTCCTCGATCAATTTGTTTTCTGCCCAAAGTATGAGGGATTCTTCATGTCATAGCAAAGCCATGTAGAAAAGGGACAGGGTGTCCACTCACTCAGACACCACCAACAGTCAATGGGGTGGGCACTAAAGCTAAGTAAGCTCTCTCACCATGAGCTCTGAATGAGAAAGTTTCGGTGACTAAAGTTGGATGTGAGGACATGTCTCTCTATGTACACAGGTACAATTTTATTATAGTTTAAAAATTTTAAGGAAACAATTAATTGACTTGAAATCAATGAACCTGACTTGTTTACGAAAGCCATGGGCACCACAGCTTCAAAATAGTAATAGAAAATTTTGTCCCCAGATTAAAAAATATTTTTTTCTGCCCATAAATGGCATCCTTCCATGTCAAACTGATGAATTTCATCTGTGAGTCATTTTTTCATGGAATGGTAAAGTTACAAGGGGTAAAAGGCTCATTAAACTGCAGACAAGTTTGAACAGCATAGCTGGAGAGAGGCTGCTGGCTGGGGTCTTTGCAGTTGTTCTGGTTAATTCTGGAGCTCTCCCTTATTTTTATTTTCAATTGTTCAGTGTTATACCTTCCCACAATACCACTTGCCTGATTTTCAACGAGTAATATGTTTTCTTTTTCAAAGAGTAATAATCTTTGCATGGCAAATATCAACCTCCAGATCTTTCTTCTTATATTTCAGAAGCACATCAATGAGTTACATGAGGTGGGGCCTACATGATTCACAAGGAGGTCTTGCACTGATCTGCTCAGAGAGCACATCAGGGAGTAAAAAATTCCACAACACAGAACTAGAAGAACTTTATTAAATTCTTCTATTTTATTTTAGTGACAAAATTAAGTGGTTTTTGAAAGGAAAATTGCAAAGCGTTTGACTTGTGCTTCATTCAGCAGGAAAGGCCTTCTGGTTTACAGCAAACAACTCTTTTAAAAGTAGCTTTTGAAACACTTGAGATTTTTCACACAGTCATGGCATACTTTGAGTTTGAAGGTACTTTAAAGATCATCTTGTTCCAACTCTTCTCTATGGGGAGGGGCACCTACCACTAGACCAGGTTGTTCTAAGTCCCATCCAAACTGGCCTTGAACATTTCCAGGGATGGAGTATCCATAATTTCTCCAGGCAGCCTGTTTCAGTGCCTCACCATCCTTTTAAAAGGGAATGCATCCCTGGGTGGACCTGTGAAATCCTGGTTTTCAGTGAAATGGCACCTAGCAGGATACCCACAGTAGATGTGGGGCAGAGCTGTCTGCTCAGCATGGAAAGGAGTCATTTTCCTATCCACTGTAGAAAATACACCACAGAGGATGCTCAAAAAGTTATCCAACATAACTGTGGGCACTTTTGAGGATTTATTTTTAAGAATTCTACCTGAGTTCCAGCTGGTCTAACTGAGAAGATCCCTGAAGACTCAGCAGGATTCCTGGGTGGTGCTTTTTTTGAAACAAAGTCATATTGAAACAATGACTGAAATAGATTAACACAAAATTGTCTTATTCTACGAGGGTGTCCATATCAAATAGTAATAAATGTTGCTTAATGCGTACCTGCTATCAAAATCCTCTTACGAATTCATCTGAGGCAAAGAGAGAACAAAACTCATTTCACAAAAGCCCTCCCTCATTAAATACTAAAACAAAATTATTTTCTTCCACTGAAAGAAGAGGCTTGAGAGTTCCTACTGTTTTGAGTCTATCCAGAAGTCTTCAAAGTCCATAGGAAACTTTCCACAGAAATTCAGGTTTCTATCACAAAGCACAGAGAAGGGAAAGGTCCTAACTACACAGGCAATCCTTGTTCTAGAAGAACATAAGAAACAGAATTTTCAGTCAGAAAAGCACATTCAGGGCATTCTTAAGTCACAAATAAGTAGATGATTTTCTCAAAAGTTGGATGTCATTTGAATGAATAAATCCAATGGGTAGAGCAGTGGTGTTTTCAGTTCTGTAGCTACGTATTCAAATACACGGTTTGCATTAGAAAATCTAGTAAAAGAATTTTCAGGTGCAATGCGATTTTATTCTTTTTTTTTTACAGGAGGCTTTTTTGTATTTGCTTTGAGTAGTCATTAATCAGAGCAATGGAGAGGAAAAAGAAACACCAGAAATGGAATATCACTTAACAAGCCTGCAATTAGCCGACTAACAAGTTTGTTATTTTTGTACTTTTTCCCACTGTATGATCTAATGGAATAGCAGCAAGCACTGAACACGCCACAGCTCAAGTATGAGCATTGTGGTCTTTCACAGAGTGTACAAGTGTACTGGAAGTCCCTGTGAATTTAGCTGCTGTAGAGCTAAAATGCACTTGATGTCTTGTCCATCTCAATTTATCATGATTTATATGTCAAGAGCTTGAGTATTGATGAAGACAGCATATGAGAAGTCATGTGCTTGGACATGCTCCAGTGTTTAAACATAATAGGAATCTTGAGGAATTTAGTCCTATCTTGGTATTTGAAGAACAATGCAAATAATATCAGATCTCAGATCCATAAGAAATGCTTAACTCAGAGCCAAACCAGAAAAATGTACAGGTGTCTTTTCCTGATCATTTCCAAAACCTCCCTGTCCCTCTATATTTCAAATTGTTGCTCATTTGAAAAAAGAGGAGGAGGGTGAATACTTTTTGATTAGTAAAACTAAGAAGTTGTGCAACAATGCAAAGGGAAGGCCAGAGTTCAAATATGACACGCTGGATTGCTTGTCTCCCTCAATCCAATTCACTAAATCAGCAGCACTGAATTGCGATGATGACAGGAAGAATTTGGAAGGGGAGGAAGGTTGAGCTAGTATTGAAGACAAAAAATAAATCAATAAAATTATTGTCTTACTCTCTTTCCAAAGACTGAAGAATCTGTAAATTAAAGGAATTGATATCTTTTACCTTCACTGAAAAAGGATGAATGTGTGATCTAAGTGTTAAAAATGAATGCACATTGTTACGCTTTATTTGATTCTAACCCAAAATCTGTGTTAGATAGGAAACCTTTACCAGTAATAAAATATTTCTCCTATAAAATGTCCATTAAAACAAGAAAATATTCTCCCTGAATGCTTGTGATCTAAAGGGAGCTTGCCACAAAACCAACTATATAGTGATTCTTGCCCATATTTCCAAAAATACTTATACATTTAGCTTGCATTTAAAATTAGAAGCTTAAATCCCTCTGGGACCCTGGACTCATTTAAAAAGTCAGAACTGAAAAATAATTTTTACTGAGAAATCAGCATATATCATGTGATTAAGGCATATTATTGTCTCCTACTGAGACAATAAATGCTATCTCACTGAGAAATTAGCAGAGCAATTCAAACACAAAAAGACTGAGACTAAATGTCATTCTTTCAATTATTTCGAGTTTTAAAAGCCTCAGCAACAATCAAGTGCCAAAATGTGGTAGTAATCATATCTTGTCTGAATTCTTGAAAATATTAGGTACAGTTTACGAAGACTTTTTAGTCTTGCAGCTAAACTACACAGTCTTAACTGCAAAACCCACTAAACCTAAATAGCAGACTCCTCACTCAGAAAGAGTTAAATTAGGAAATGAGCTTTAGCAGAAATAATGAGTTTTCTCTGGAGCTTCAGAATTACTCATCTATGCCATATTGGAACTTATGTCCATCCATGGATCTCAGGCTTCAGTGGGTTTCCATGCACCTGGTCCTACATGAGGAAGAGATGGGGACAGGGTCATGGCTCACTGACCCTTCATTCAAAACTTCCAAATACTTCCAAATAGAGAGACATTGATCCTACAGCACCACTCCTATAGGTCCATGCTACAGTCAGAGGAGGTACTGGTCTGAACGGGGACATACCAGGCTGGGGAGCAGCATCAGAGAGGAGTCTCTGGCATAACACCTGTAGGAGGACTAAAACAATTCCGGAGATTTAGGTATCTATGCCCACCTATTTCCCCAGGCTGGGCACTCTGAAGGCTGGTTTAAGTGACTTGATACCTTTGAGAAGCACCTAACCCTGATTTCAACAGCAGTAACTCCCTGAGTATTTCTCCTTTGGGTGTTGAAGACCCTCAGCTCTCAAAAACCAGCTCCACTACACCGCCAGACACCCTGGCTGTGATTTAACCCATTAATTTTAAACCCTTTAAAGTTATGTGCCTAGTCTAAACTAGCCACTGATCTCCCTTCTGATGTCCATGTGAAAATATAAATCTGTGCAGGGAGGAATTCACTCCATTCATCCTAGACAGTTCTCTTAATTTATTTTCTAAGAAATGGCTTTGCAGAAGGGAGGCCCTGTCTGTTTCAGCTCCTACAGATCTCAGAATATGAGTAGTGAAAATATATTCAGCTACTGAATGCATAAAGGTGCTTTTGAACCACAAGTACAAGATTTTTTCTCCCCATCATCGTCTTCTCAGTGTAGTCCCACATCTGAGCACACCTTGTTTGTAAATTAACAGACTGAACACTTCTTTAACTGTTTTTCCCATAGTTCAAGAGCTACATGTACTTTATACTATCTATAAATAGTATAAATAGCTTTAACCATAAATGAAAAATTTTTCCTTGACAGGACAACTATTTTTCTTGAACAATTAGTTGCCGTTCCTTTTCTCCATAGCAAAGAGGAGATCTAGAGAGTTAGTCATGCTCGTGTCCCCAAGGTTACTAAAAAACAAGTGGACATACACCAAAAGAAGAGTTTAAGAAAAATAAAGCTAAATTGCAATTGAGACATGAGGGATAATCCAAGCAGCATTTTCAATGTTGTCCTATAGAAGAACCTTTTCTTATGTATGCAGCTGATATGCAATTCAGTGTGTCATTTTTTTGGATGTGATAGCAAGAAATTCCAGAAATCGTTCAGCCAAAGGTAACTGCAAGTACAATATGATGTGTGGGTATAAAAACTGAAACCCATCATTTTGTGAAGCACTTCACAGAAGACTTGAAAAATCCACCTTTCATTAGAGCCAAATTCCAACCTCAGATCCACACTCGGGGCTCTCATTAAAGTCTCCGGGAGCCAGAAGTACTTTGTCGAGGGCAGACTTCAACTGATTTTGGTATTTATCCTTACAGAACAACTCTACTGAAGCCTTGATTAGCCAAATGGAACAGAGACATGAAAGTAGTTTAGATTAACAGGGCTTGGATAAGTAGGAGAGGTTTTAGTGTTGTGTTATGTGCTTTAATAGATGTGACCTTAGGCCACAAATCAGCGAGGCTCCTGGGCACATGCATAACTTTAACCATATGAGCAACTGAGTGCAGTCAGCAGAACTATTTGGTCTCTTAAACTCAGGCATTTGTGTAAGTGCAAGGGAAAATAGTCCCTGATTTTGAATAAAAAGAGGACAGAGACAAGCAAGGACTACATATTACCCTGGTTTATTTTTCTCTTAACACAAGCTTAAAGCAAGCACCCTGAGGCAGGGACTGCTTATTTGTGAGCACACAACCCATTCATGCCAGCCGAGTGAATTGAGCTAAACCAATCAGCTTTGGGTGCAGGTGAGAAAAAGCTCAGACAGCAACAGTTCAAAATCCCTGCTAAAAGAGCTTAGGGAAAGAATCCCAGCAGGTCTGGAAGTTTGTGCCAAACTGCACAGAAAAAGATAATACTCCTTCTCCTTAACTTCCAGATCAAAATAGTGAATCCACACTTATCTTTTTTGTCCCAGTTACCAAGGAAAATGAGCATATTGGAGGATATTTTCATGTTCTGATTTCACTCCAGTAACTTTTTAACCAAGCTGTAGGGATGGCAAAAAGATGTGAAATCCTGACAGTTTCTCAACTATGTCAAATTATGTGGTAATGGGACAATAAAGGAGATAGGATAACTTTGCAATTAAGTTTAAGTTTGCACAGTCTTTTATACTAAAAGTACCATACTTGTCTTGCCCATTATAAAACATGGAGGAGCAGTAGTTGTGTGCTAGCAAAGGCACATGATAACCCTATGAAATCTAAAGCAGGGATATAACACAGAGCTACAACAAATTGAGCCTCCCCCAAAAACTAACTGGAAGCTTTTCCCTATACTGATTAATAATAAAGTTTCCTGCTTAATCACCCAGGTTATTTACACTAATTACCTAACACGTTTGATAGGTGAAAGCAGAAGCTCTTTGTGCTCCTTCACAGCAGAGTGCAGAGGGCTGCACTCCTCCCCATGCCACACCATAAGATGCAGCCACATTCTCCACCCATGCACAGCACTTAAAATCTCATATGTGAGCCAGGAGAGTCTGTCACACTGGCATGAGGCTGGGGTTTACAGGATAAATAATCTTGATTCAGGATTTTTCAACATCATCTGACCAGTAAGAGGGAAGGATCTGAAAGTAAAACAAAGGAAAAAAAATAGCTCCTTGCGGATATTTCCATTTGCTAACAAAATAGGTATGTGCGCAAAACAGCATATCTGAAGTTTGGAGACGTGGATTTTTTTTTTTTCTGTTGCAGCCTTCCAGCCATACCAATGTTTTATTAACAGCAGTTTTAATAAAGGCTCTGAGAAAAAGTAAAAAAGACAACTCCAATATCAATCTAATTTAGAAGAATAAACATCTCTGGCTTACGGGGCATATGCATCAAGCATGGTTCAACTGCATGACAGCAGGATGGTCAATCTGCCTTTTCAATCTTAACTCCTGCTGTGGAGCTATTACTGAAAAGGAACTGGGAGGAAAGGCTGATTCTTTATGAAGGGAAATAATACTGTATGTTTTACACAAATATGGGGAGACAACAGAAAAAAAGTCCTTTTGTTAAATATGCATGAGTTGAGCCCCTATATCCCTATATAAGGACCTTTCCTTGAAGTAAAGTCATGTCAAGGGAATTGGGAACACTGCAGTGATGGCAAGTCAGTTGGGAGATGAGACAAATTTGTGTTGGTAACAACATAAGCATAACAGAAAGAGGCAATGCATGCCCTGTCTGTGTGTAGGCTGAATCTCTCAAGCCTTCAGCAAAAACTCATTGGGAAAACATGCGGGAAAGCTTCTTGACTGAGCTAAGATTAAAATTGTAAAATATCCAGTGCAAAAAAACCTCCTAGGGCTTGAATGAAGAGATAATGAAGTAAAAAGGCATTAATGTGATGATAGCAGTGAGGGAGAGAAAAGCAGATGGAGGTAAGTACAGGTAACATAAGCACCCCAAAAACCAAGGGTACTCAAACTGTGAAGTCCTGACAGTTTTAATCCTAAACTGTTTTATCCCTGCACTGCTTTCATTTCAGGCCATCGTTCTGCCACTAAACTCAAACATCTGGATAATCTGTCACAGGTGAGTATGAGCTGTAAGTCTGTTGCAGGTCTGCAGCCCTGTGTCATGTGCTGGGGGATGAAACAACCGTGTCCATCTGTTTGTGACCTCTGTCCCCTGTCACTGCTCCCCTTGGGACTATTTATGTCACTGATTCTATCCATGTTTTGGGGAGAGTACTAATGAAAGAAGCAATAATGATGATAAACTTCCCTAGAAGTCCTCCCAGGGTGCTGCAAAATAAATGCTCTGGGGGAAAGCAGGGAGGATGGAAGCATGAAAATAACACTAATTCAAAAGCCATTTGTGTGAAAGGATGAAAAAGAAGTTCATTACTATTGTCAAAAAAATTTATTTTATTATCTAGGAACAAAGGATTTCAATTTCTTCATTTTGTGTATCAGACAGTACTTTGTGATGGAGAACATTGGTTGGGAAAGAAAAAGAAACTGATTTTTATTTTTCTCCTCAGTTTTCTAAATTGGGATTTTGAGCAGTAATATTTGCAAACTTTATGGGGAACCTGGTTCTTTTATCTGACTTTCTTTTGTTGCTGACAACACTTCATAGAAGAGTCACACATAAGTGTAGGAAATTGGCCCCATAGACTGCAAACCAAATAGCTCCTAATTAGATCTAGGTATAGCCTCACAGAAAATTAGTCAATTTTTGGTCCATACCAATCTGTGACTCTATTTAAAAGGGAAAATCTGTTCACTCAGACATTTATTTTTCATTTAGGAAAAAATAAAGTATATATATATATATATATATATATACTATATATATATATATATATATACTATATATATATAGTGTATATATATATATATATATATATATATAAGTATATATATATATATATATATATATATATATATATATATATATATATATATATAAGTGTATATATATATATATATATATATATATATATGCACATATAATGGCTGGCATAACTCTTCCTATGAAGACAGACAGAGAGTTTGGGCTGTTCAGAGAAGGCTCTGGGGGAGATCTTAGAGCATCTACAAAGTGACTACAAATGAGTTACAGAGGGACTTTTTACAATGGCACTCAGTGATAGGAAAAGGGGCAATGGTTTCAAACTGAAAGACAGCAGGTTTGGCTTAGATACTAGGAAGAATTTCTTTACTGTAAGGGTGGTGAGGCACTGGAACAGATTGCCCAGAGAAGCTGTGGCTGCCCCATCCCTAGAAGTGTTCAAGGACAGATGATCTTTTAAAGTCCCTTCCAACCCAAATCATTCTATAATTCTATTATTTTTATATTTATATATATTCATACATATATATATAAAGAGAGAGAAATATAGACATAAATTAAACAACATTTAAGAAACATTAGGTTAAATGAAGGGTTAAGTGATAGAAGAGTATATCAGAAAATATGTCATTTTCAGTGACATTTTATGATACTTGCACAACATGCAAGATCCCAGACCTTCAGGCTACACCTGTAACATTTTATACTTTAAATGTACCCTGGACTGTGTTCTAGCTCAGGAGCCAACTGGCATGGACTGTTCCACATCCATCCTATCCAAATCTTCTGCCCTCCACATCAGGACAGCTACAGGCAAACTCTCTGCTGGGAATAATCCTGCCTTAAATCCCAGCATTCCTGGGCATTGTTCAGGATAGTGCTGGTAGGCATGGGCTGAAAGCCTCCAAGACTTCCCTGAGGACCACTATAAATGATAAAGTTCCTGTGTTCAGGGAACATTCCTGGCACTGTTTGTTTTAGTAATATAGACATATCCAAGGAAAGTGCAAATTCAGGACCTTACGTAACTTTACTGGACACAGCAGATTCTAAGAAATGAAATATCATAAGAATCTTGAATTTCACACTGAAAATTGTGCAGTTTCTCTGGGGGTTTTATGATCTTCAGAAGCAAATTGGTTGCACTTTAATGGAAAATCCTCTGCAAGCATTTCTGATGCTATCAGTATAAAAGCACATCAATTTTTACCTAGCACCAGGTTTCATGGACATAGCACTGCACATTGCTGATCTGTGAGACTACAACATGTGTAGCCAAACCATGATTCTTAAATTGAAAATTGATCTCCAGCATGGTTCTCTCTGAAGAAAGTGACATCAAATTCATTTCATGGGAGAAGAAACTAAAGAACACACTACATTTAGTGTGAAGGAATTTGGGGATTTTGCCTCAAGCCTCAGTTCCAGCTGAGTTTCCAAAATAACCCTGTTACCTTCTAAAGTCTAATCGATGTTACATACCTAGAGCATGTCAAACGTGGAAGCAGAAATTACAAGTCTCAAGTCAGAACCATATTACAAACTTCTTATCTTTGTCTCTCAGAGCCACTTAAAAAGAAAGCAGGTATCCCAAGTGTTTTGCAAGCCAGTGTTAAAACACCAATGTTCCCAGTGTTTTGTACAACTGGGGCAATGGCCCAGAACTGGTTTCAGATTCTGCCAATTCCCATGAAAAGAATGGCACTGTAGAAACCAAGTCCTGCACACACAATGTGAAAGTCAGACTCTGCATGCAGGATTCTTTTCAAATGAAGCCCTGTTCTGCCACCTCTCATCCATCTCACCCAAGAACACACAAGCACTATTTGTTATCCTCCTTTGCAGCCTCCACAACTATGTTTTTTCTGGCTAGTATCCACAAAGAGAAAAATATAACAAAGGAAAAGTCAAGGTTGGATTATAGCTCAGAAAGAGATTTGATGACAAGCACATTGGCATTTTCTCTTTTATTTTTAAATTTCATTTTACCAGTTTCATTACAGCATTCTGTTAGGTGACATACTGGACTTTGTTTGGTATAAATGGCCAAAACCTATGATGTGCTTCTGCAGTACTGTACTGCTCCAATACCTCTCAGAGATTTTCCCCTCCCCACCCTCCCTTATTGTTTCAAGCTGATCTTCAAAAGATATGTCCAAACTTTATAAAAGAGTTTGTGCTTTTTGTTAAAATATGGTTTTAAAATCCATTTTCTCTTCTTTTCTCGCATGCCAAACGCACTTGGACGTGTGAATATACTAGTGGGTCACATTAGTTTACAGGGAAGGTAAAGAAATGAGATGTGGCTGAGTTTCTAGGAAAGGTTAGTACATCCTGCCTGGGAGGCTGTTTTTTTTTTTTTCATGGAAACTAGGATTATATACTGTTCTCCTGCATCTTCTTACATCATTTGAACATTAAAGAGAGATATCTAAATTGGAGCCTATTTTTCATCTATAACCAACAGATGCAGACAGACACGCTCATTGCCTGTATAGGGAGCTGAGGAGTAAGAACCCCTAGGCAAGTTGGTCTGGTGCCTAAAGTGAGGTGGAATGAATCCAAGCTGAAGGTCTTCATCTTGCAGATTGTATTATTTTAATATGATTAAAGCATTGAAGGCACAGAATATATATTTTTTTTTCCTGACAATAGGAAAAAAATAGTGGGGAAAAAAATGTGATCTTTTGAGATATCAAGAGTACATGGAAGAAATGCTCATAAAATCCTGGTGAGACCATCACAAGAGGATTGATAACAAGGCAGAAAATATATATTTTTTTTAATAAGGTAGGGAAAAACTCTAAGAACATTTAGGAGTTTGGAAATCCATATCTATTAAAAGATAAAACTTCACCAGTGAGCTATGCTACTGAGTTACAATGAGATTTAGTACATATAATCTTCCAGTAATTGATTTCTAGCATTGTCACCAACACATATTGAGGTTCTGGGCTCTAAACAACATCTGGTTATAACTAGATATATTCAGACTAAAGGAGGTGCCAATATGCAATGGGATATCTTTGACTGATCTTAACAGAGAAAACCATGCCCTCACCCTGGCCCATCTGGGCTGGATATCTTCCTCAGACAGATTCTCCAGGTCAGCCGGAGATTTCTGCCCTTAGTGATGGGACCACCCTGGGGGGATTTATGGCCTAATTAATTCTAGTCAGACAAAAGGTTCCACATAGTTATAATTTGTGTAAATGTGTGAATATCCACTGTCCCCTCTCCCGGGCCTCTTTTTCTCCTATTGATATCAAAAGGAAAGAAAGGTGGAAAGAAGGACAGAAGTAGTACTGAGGCAGTGCAGATGAAGCCAGGGAGAGATATAAATTAAAACACTAAGCACAAAGAATTTTCTTATCAATTTTTATGAAGGATTACTGAATCCTCCCATCTCTTTTATAAACCACAGTTAATTGATTAATAGTGAGGTTTGGATCCTTAGCACAGAGCTATAATACAAAGCCACAATTTATAGTAAATCACTTGAGGATCAACTAATTAAAACTACACTGTAGCATAGTACAAATAATTACCCATATTTCTCTTTGAAGTAGGAGGTTAGCATCTTTCACACAGGAAACAAAAATTGGGCACGGAGCATGTGTAAAGACAATGATCAAAGCATAAGTCAAAAAAAGTGACTAATGCTTGTAGGAAATTAGGTTCAGACTGCCATTCTCATTACCAGATATTGCAGTAGGTAATGTCATCTTTCTTGCATACACATACACTTTCTTTACCATAACATACCAACACCTCCTCTTGAAAAGTATTTTGGGACAAGTATTCCTTCAAATTGTCACTTTAGTAAATAATTCCTTCAGATCCCAAGTAACAGACAACATGGCTTCACTAAGGACAAATCAAGCCTGACAAATTTGGTGGCCTTCTATCATGGGGATAGAGTGTTGGTGTTGGTAGATAAAGTAAGAGAAACTTAGGTCATCTACCTCTATTTGCACAAAGCATTTGGCACGGCTACACACAACATCCTTGTCTCTGAATGGGAGACACACAGATTTGCCAGGTGGACAACTCTGTTGAGAAGGAATTGGCTGCAGTAACAGCTCAGTGCTCAAGTGGAGATCAGTGGCGAGTGTTGTTCCTCAGGAGTTGGTGTTGGGGCTGACTCTGTTTAACATCATTGTGACACGGACAATGGGATTGAATTCACCCACCCAAATTTGTCAGGCATGATTTGCCCTTAGTGAAGCTATGTTGTCTGTTACCTGGGATCTGAAGGAATCATCTACTAAAGTGACAATTTGAAGGAATACTTGTCCCAAAATGCTTTTCAAGAGGAGGTGTTAGTACGTTATGGAAAGAAAGGCTGTTGATGACATCAAGCTGTGTGGTGCAGTCAACACACTGGAGAGAAGACATGCCATCCAGAGGAGCCTTCTGAGGCTTGAGAAAACCTTGAGAACATAATGATCTTGAGCCAAGCCAGAGGAAAGGTACTGTACACACAAAGCCAACCATATCCTGGGCTGCATCAAAAGCAACATGGCCAGCAGGTCAAGGGAGATGATTTTTCCCTTCTACTCCACTCTTACGAGATTCTACCTGGAATGATGCATCCATCTCTGGGACCCACAACAGAAGGGAGATGTGGACCTGTTGGAGCAAGTCCACAGAAAGTCACAAAGATGATCAGCGGACTGGAGCAACTCTCATGTGAAGACAGGCTGAGAGAGCTTGGGCTGTTCAGCCTGGAGAAGAGAAGGCTCTGGGGACACCCAATTGCACCTTCCAGTACCTAAAGGGGCTACAAGAGAGCTGGAGAGAGCTGCAAGAGAACTGCCTTTTTACAAGGGCATGGAGGGAGGGATAGGACAAAGGTGAAAGGCTTTAAAGTGATAGAGGGTCGGTTTAGATTAGGAAGAAATTCTTCACTATAAGGATGGTGAGGCACTGGGACAGGTTGCCCAGAGAGATTGTGAATGCTGCATCCCTGAGAGTGTTCGAGGCAAGGCTGGATGGAGTTTTGAGCAACCTGGTCTAGTGGATGACATCTCTGCCCATGGAAAAGGGTTAGAACCAGATGATCAGTAAAGGCCCCTCCAGCCCAGCCCATTCTACAAGTCAATGATCCCCTTGGAAAGCTATGACAACTCTAGTTTGTAACTTAATCTTCTGCTGACCTGTAAAAAACTTTGGAACACACCACAAGTATGTTCACAACTTCATCTTGAGTTATTACTCACTGGCTGTTAAATTGTCTTGCTTCACTTCACTTATCAGTATATTCATTTGTTGGAGTTTGTATATATCGAGACCACCTGGTCCACAGGGATAAACAATCTTTTTATTCAGTGCATAAATCTAACAAAGCAATTTTAACTTTACATTTAGCTTAAGTTTGTTTGTAGTGAGTGTGGAATGAGAAAAAAATTACCCAGATTTCTCTTTTTATTCCTGTAAACCTATTGAAGAAAGCAAATGTCTGTTCCAAAGGAATTTTCCACACATCTACAATATATAATTTTAATTTATTAATTCAAAAAAGGGTCATTTAAACCCTGCTCTTCTGGCATTGTAATTAGATCTATGAAAAATAAAATTAGAACAATGATAAATTTCAACAAAAGTGCTGAATTAAACAGGAAATTTGAGATTAAAAACACCTTTAGCCTCTCTACCCTTCAACATCACTTTCTTCCGAAGGGCTTTTTGTAAATGTGATCAAGCTATGTCCTTGAAATTTCCTTCCCAATTAAAGAATCCACAATGGTGAAAACCTGTGCTATGAGAAGAGCTTCTTTTATTAGAATAATTCATCCGTTCAGCAGGGCAGAATTTTCATCTCATAACATCACGTAACTCTTCAAGGCTTTGGTGCTTAATGCAAGGCAGTTGTGCCAATGTATTCCTGGAAATCACAAAGATCAATGAGAGAGATTTGAAGAGCAGATTTGAAGCTGGTTAAAGCTATGAAAAAAAGTAGAACAATCAAATCCCTAAGTGAATGGATTAATGGATTATGTTCTATTTGGCAGTCAATTTCTGTGCCTCTCTAAAACTGCATCACAACAAAGATTAATCACGAATAAAAAGATGTGTGAAGGCACAGAAGAAAAGCTGAAGGACAGACTGAAATGCATGCAGATGTTTCTGAATCAGGTTATAACAGACAAAACTCATCTATTTGATTATCAAATAAATAATTCATGGCTAAGGGAAACTTGTGAGCTGATCCATTTAGATTTCACACACTCACAAAAAAAGAAAAAGAAACAAAGCCACAAAGAGGGTTAGGATTGCTAGTTATAACAGAAAATAAAGATTTCAGTAACTTTTATGTGGACACTTGGTTATAACTGAGGGACTGAGGGGGAGAAATGAGAGCTGTCAGTCTTATTCTTCCGCTGAGCATCCTCAAGGATAAGTCTTGAGACTGTTTTATTTGCAATAGTCATTAATCACCTGAAAGTGGCTCTTAGAGCTGCAGGTGACAGGTCTAGGGACTTCACCAATACAGACTTTGCCACCAGGTGATTCTGAGGAGTAGCAAAAAAAGGATGAAAGTTAGCAGGAGCAAGTTTTTGTCACACACTCATGAGGGTGAAATTCTTGTTTAACTCAGGTTACCTGTCTAACTTGTGATTTTGAATCAGTTTTTGAGGTTGCAAAAACTCTTCATTCACTTTCAAAAATCTCACAGACCCTAGATTATTTTGTAGTCCCTAGAAAAAATTTAAAGCCATCAGTATGATTATCACTGTTACAGTTGTGTAACTAAATCATTTGCTCAAAGCTGTAGGCCATTGGTTGGAAATTATTAAAATGAAAAAGATCTAGATGAATTCTTCAATGGTAATATTCAAGACTTAGGATTTAGAGCAAAAAGAGGGAGAGACATTCATGCAAGGATGAAGAAACATAAACACCATTGTCACAGGTGGCATCAAGACAACATTTGCTGTCGTGTTTACTGTCCAACTGACCCAAAATCAGTTTTAAACCTTGACAGTTAACCTATGACAGGAGAATAGAGGAAATAGGAGTCATAATGACATTAAGAGGAAAAGAAAAATCTTTCTTATGAGAGTAATTAAAATACATAATGTGTTTAGTCTAGCAAATGAAGTTAGAATGGCCTGGTCCATAAATGTATCAAAAGAGTAAACACACAGAGGAATAAGTATTATTTAACTGGAAATTCAGGGTTATCACAAGAAATAATTAGCAGCAAATAACATTACATGTGGCAAGTAGAATGTTTGTAACTGGGCTGCATATCTGCAATAGTCTTACAGTAGCAAGAAACCCAGCTAATTCCAGGTTGAACTTTGATGCACTCAAGAAAGGTTGGATAGACTACTAAGGGACAAGGCATCAGCAGCCAGCAGTTCTTTCCAAGCCTATTTCTTTATTTTTCCTCTATCTAAAACAGAATTGTTTTCTCTAAAATTCTTTAAGCATGACAACAAAGTAATGGGTAAAGGAGAAACTGCTGATATTGTTTATTTGGATGAGTGACCTTCGCAAAAGACTACCATGTAAACTTTGTACTTAATAGCAAATGCTTAACAGTAGGATGTACTAAAATTCTGGGTTTCAGAATATAATCCCCCATTTGTGTTCTTTCTCTTTTATACCTGGATTATCTGGCACAGGACATTCCGGTCCTCTTGAGAAACAGGAGACCAGACTAGATAGGCCACAACATTCATAGCACTTTGCCTGAATGGCAAGTCCTACATTCTTGGTTCCAATGGTTATACAGCTGAAATGTATTATCTAAGTCTTGGATTCTTCACTCTTTCTGTTGTGATTTTCTCTGACATAAACCATAGCAAAAGAGCCTACATGATTTCAACACTAGGAGATTGCAAAGTAAACCATTTCTACATACCATGTCTGGTAACACTTTAAAATAATAGCCCAGTTAATTAATGATGAACTACAGTGAATATTCTTATACAAGTACATATGACATTCCTATTACTGCCAAATGAGTTCATCATGATTAATGTTATTACAGTACATACCAGCAAAATTCATAAAAGCCATTACTCTGGATGGTTACCCAGCACCAAAAAGTGCTCCCCTCCAGCGAGCAACCCACACTCAATAAGGAAGATGAACAAAGTTCTATTCTGAGATACATGTAGTTGCATTATTATCAGCTCAGTATGAAATACAGGCCTTTAAAGGAGATCTTCAGAGGAACCTTCATCTTTAGAAAGTCAGTGGCAGTAGGGCATGGTGGCTAATGGGCTTAAAATACAGGCAACTAATGGAGGGTACCACAGGGCTTGACTTATCACCAGTGCAGGTAAAGGCTGTGGACCTGCATGTGCTCATCCTCTTTAGACAACAATCATTTTCTCCTGATGTAAAACATTAACCATGCCTGACTGAGACCATGATGAGGGCCTGTGGGAAGAGGGGTGCTGGGTCCTGCTGTCCTTTCTTTCCATCAGCAGCATGGCAGGAGCAACACTGCCTCCCTAGGAGATGTGGGGATGGTGCTTAGTGCCCAGATTTCCCAACTCAAGCTGAGCTCCAGAGGTACTATTTACACCAAATAACTCAACAGGGCCAGCAGACTGGCAAACACTGGATCACCTTGCTACCCGTTGGCAGTACTTCCTGCCCGACTTTTGGCTTGGCCAGCTAGAATTTCCCTTACAGCAGGCCAGCATGGTCGGGGATCAGATAGCAAAGCACCATTCCTAGCAGCCAATTAGGATGTAGCCACTTTGTTTTGTGGAAAGTCAGCAAGTTGAAGTGCATCCACATAAGCTGAACTTAGTGCCAGAGAATGTACCATGATTCATTTCTGCAGCTCCTGTAGATACAGCCAGGCTGTGCCTCCTCAGACCCAAGCCAACCCTGATTCCCTGCTGCTGCAGAGAGCTTTTGGTTTTCCTGCTATCCCACCTCGTGGCAGAAACTGAAAGGCAGCCTCTTCTGGGAGTGGAAATATGGACAACACCAATGCTGCTGTGGAGGAGCAGGATGCAACTGAAGGAATGGCTAAAGCTACAGGACACTGAAAATGGTTGACCAGCAAAAGTGCAAATTTGCATTATCACCTGAAGGGTATATTCTTCCACCTTATATCAAAAATTGTCTGTTTAACTGCAAGATATCACCTCTCAGGAATTTCATATGCTTGGATAGCTGAGATATGCTCTACTGGGCTCCATAGCCACTGATAGAAGATTGATGTATGCAAGCTTTTAACACCAAATCATATTTAAATGATACTAAAGATCAATGGTTAACTTCCTTTGAAACCCAAAAGGAAGGACTGATTTTCCATCTCAGCATTTCTAAGGGCCAGAAAATTGATTTTTCAACTGTTCCAAAGTAATCACTAGAAGTATTCTGAAAATGAAGATGGAAGAGTTTGGAAAAAAGGGCATTTACTTTTGAAATATCTGGATTTTCAGAGAAAACTGATGTTAAATCTGGCATATTTTAACTAGAAATATTGCTAGTAATAGTAATAATCCCCATTATTTATACTGGAATGTAATTAAAATAATTATGAGAAGAGTTTTCTCACAAAAATAAACAGAACAAAAGAGAAAATCTATTAAGTGTATCTTTCTGAGAAAAGAGGCTCATATAGTATAAGATTAATTTAATTTAGGAGGTAAATTAAACCTTTAAAAAAATCCATTCCTTCTGAAACACCTGCCATTCACACCCTTAAGTCACTTGTCCAGTCTCATTTCTTTTGTTTTACCTAAATACCTTCTGGTTTTCTGCAGAATGCCCTATATGGTCAAATATTTAAACAATAGTTTTGCTTTAAGCTTGTGAGCAGTTCCAGTGATATCTGTAGCTCTAATCATGTTGATCAAGAGCATATGCTTGAATACATGAGTTCTGGTAAAGTTTCTCAGTTTTCTCTGCAGTTCCTCTCTTTTCAAGCCAAATTAAATCTTTTGTTTCTTCATGCCCTGAAAAAATTTCTTGCAGGCTTAGTTACAATATCGAGGGTTAAACTCATAAGAAATAATTTACCTGTTACCTTTCAGATAACTTGCCAGGAGCTGCCAACAAAGACTCTTTAAATTCTCAAAACTTCAAACCCAGTGTTCTCTACATCACAGATCTCATATCACCCATTTCAGGACCTCCTACATCAGGGTTTATTGAAAACACACAGTGCCCTCTTCAACATCTTGTTAATCTCCAATTGTGCAGCACCATAAAATGTGGTTCTTGGGTCAGGAAAACCAACATAACTTAGTGCTTTATATGTCAAAACCAGCCATTGACCTGCAACCAGAAACAAATCCCCAGGCCATAGTGTTGGCCATGTATATTCCCTGTGAAGCATTTTGAAACACAGATGTGAATGCAAAACCTTGCCACACTTGATGCAGTTGGAGGAGGTAGATGTGCAAGAAAAGGGGTGACTGCTGGGGAATCTGTTCTAAATTCTCATCTTGACTCAGGCAATGTTTCATTCTAGACCATATGTGGCTCAGTAGTCTCAAGGGCAAAGCATGGATGATACTTTTCCATTTAAGTAAAATGTTGTGCTAGAATGAATGATTAGGCAAATGTGTTATACAGCAAGAGAGAAGTCACAGAATTTCTCCAAACTGAAGAATAATAACAACTAAGCAGACTCAAAGGAGGGGCATGCATTGTCCCAATCAGCTCTGGATTAGACTCTGAATAGCTGGGTCTGGTTAGGAAACTTGCCCCAGTTTTCCCATTTTTAATTCCCTGCTCAGTGGCCCTCAACTGTAGTTTAAAATTTTAAATTGCTGCTTCTACGTAATTGGTGTCCATCACAAATTTAGTTTAATTTTCAACTAATATGGTAGCAATTCTGAAAAACAAAAATAAGGGCAAAAGTATCTGAAATCTATTTCAATGAAGCAAAGATTTCTTCTTTTTTCATTTAAGAAACTTGAAGTCCAGCAAAAAAGAGAGTTCTGTATATTAGGTGTGTGATATTACCCACTTGAAAACAATGGTCACAAATAAGATTCAGAAAGCAGTCTGCACTTGCAACTTACCTAGCAAAAATCAGCCTTGCTTTTAACAAAACCGTCTTGAAAATTGCCATCTTCCATGACCATTTTAGTCTTCTTATAATTCCAGGATAAAGAAGTAGGGTTGGAACGACATTTGTTCTCAGTGACATAACCATCCTTAGATTTTTTTTTTTTTACATCCTGCAGAACTTTTTGGCCTTTGTCAGCTATAGGAGGAAAGCCATGGATTCCAATCTTTACCCAGGCACTCGCTGTTAGTGTAGTCTTCATTATTTGAGTGTCCAAATTATTTTCATATCTGCTGGTGACTCACAATTGTCAATAAAGAAAATAAAATCTATATTTTGAATATAAACTGTGCTATACATGGCTGAATTTGACAATTAATCAGACTCATGGTGTCTCAAATTTGGCATTTAAATTTTGGCATACAATGTTTTACCTCAGTGTTCCAAAGCTTTTGTGATAGTGCTGCCCTGTACCTGAAAGGGGTATGGGGAAGTTGATTAACTCTCATAAATTTTGGACATATAAAGCCCCAGATTTTAAAGTCATGCACAGGACAGAAAATACTATAGGGAAATTAATAATTCTGACTTCAGAGTTCAAGTAGATACTTAGCCGTATGATAAGTAATAATTGTTCTCTAATTCAGTAACATCCACTCCCTCCCTTAAAAGTGTCAAAGGTCCCACTGAAGCAAAGCATATTGGACCATGCAATTAGTGACAGCTTCATATGCACATGAGATTTTAATTCATATTTTATGGGAGAGCAATTTCCAAGAACTTGGGTATTTGACATTACAACCTGGATAATATCTTTTTGGGCAGTTAATTTGCATTTAAAGACTCTGGAGCATTTGGAAAAATTATGGATTGACATATTGGTCAAGTTTTCCTTTGATGAGTTAAATTTTATTTTCTAGTACATACATATTTAGTACTATGCTAATATTTTTCCATACTTCCACCTTCATGTCAAACCAGTTTTAAATTTATTTCCAGAGGAAAGCAGCCTAAAGTTCAACCAGTGCAAGCTTTATAAAAAAATTATGGAAAGAATAAATTAATTCTGACATATCCGATCAGCAATTTGTAACATCATTCATCTCAAAATCCCCAGACAACTGAAACCAACAAAAGATGATAATTTTTGAGTACAGTCTTCAACTGGAAATAATTTTCTATCTTCCCTAGCTCCTCTACTTCCCACCCCCAAAATATAAAGCATTTTACACAGTAACATCTTTAATCTTTTCTTTTGTCTCCCTAGCACATAACACAGATGGGCTGTGATAGGAAAACCTGGCCACAGTCCACTTGTCTCCTAAACAATGAGAAACAAAAAACAATTGAAACTAACCCAACCTGCTCAATGAGCTACTTTCAAATGAAAAGAATACGAAACACTAGCCTTTCTAAATTTTGGCTGGTTTTGTTTGTGTGTTATTTTTACTTTTGCTATTCACATTATGATAATTTAGGGCCCTGGAACAGACCAGAATGGCTTCAGGCTAGTCACCATGGGAGAGAGGCTGCTGTCCCCTTAAAGAAATGTGATATACTCCAGTCCAGCCAAAGGCATCTTTTAATCACATTCACATTATGGAAATGGAGCAGGGTGCAGGTGAGAGCAGTCGAGGAGGAGAGGGTAAAGAAAGGCAATGCAGGGGAAAAGTACCTATTTTTTTTCCCCTCGAGGTTAAATAGGGTGCCAAACTGGACAGAACTATATACAGCTGAAGTTTGAAATAAAGTGAGAATCACGGAGCCTTCTCAATATCTTGTAAAGAAGGATATGTGATGAAATTATTACTTAAAACGAGTGCATCAATCATTTGGCAACAATAAGTAAAATTTCATAAAGGGAGCAATCCCTGATGAATATAACAAAATATATTGGTTTTATCTACACTTATATTTATCTGCACACTAATAAAGGGCTCTTTCTATACCGAGTTATCCCTTTCCTCTTGACAGATAGCACAGTGATTAACATTCCTTGGCAGATCTTAGAGAAGTTCTGGTGTCAATAAAGTCTCACTAAACTGAGTTGAGTTCAGATGATAAATGTCTCATTCCTTCGTATCCCAGTTCCATTATCAATCAGACAGTTTGGCAAATAATTCATTTCAGGTTAAAACACCAACCTCCCCAGCTCCTCTCACCTCAAAAGAGAGTGCACGGTATTATGGGTGAACTTACCCAAAACCAGGGGATACCTGGTTGCTGCACACAACCTCCGAGCTTTAACAGGGCTTTCGTAGCGCAGGCCAGTTGTACAAACAAGGGAGTAAGATTTAAAACATATTCTATTTTGAATACCACAGTTTCCTTAAGGGCAGTTTAATGCAGCATATTTTTCAGATTTCCTGTGTGTTGCATGCCACTGTGATGTAATCTAGCGAGATGCTCCAAACTGTGACAGACATTTTCAAATGTGAAAAATATGTTTCCAAAAAAACAAGGTTACTATCACATCAGACTTTAGCAATGAAGGAAAGCTGGGCTGACAGGTCTGAAGTACATTTTGGGATCTCAAATCTCTAAGGACATGTAGCCCTGGTAATATGTGCAATACAAGAACTTAAATGTACTCCAACAGCATCAAATGAACATTCTGAAGAGATAATACTCTTTATGTTTAACAACAGTGGTCACTGTCTCAATGAACACATTCTGGAAGGCCACATAGCAATAGGAATACTTTTAAAATGCAAGCAAAATTGCATCAGCCTTAGCAAGACTTTATCAAGTGCACTGCTTTGGAGCACTCTGAGGAAAGCCACATCTATCATTGCTTCCTGTAGGGGAGGTTCAAGAAACGAAGACCTGAAGACAGTGGAAAGTCTGAGGCACAAGGACAGCAATAATCTGCTCTCCTTGTCTTTAAGAGAGAAAAGTAATGGACTTTAACTGCATTGAGGAAGACTCTAATCAGGTATTATGGAAAATGACCTAATGGTAAGGATAATGAAGCACTGGAATTGGTTTCCTAAGGAACCTCTAGGATCCTTAGAGGATTTTAAGAGCAGGTTAGGAAAGCATCTGGCAGGAATGACACAAGTTTATTTAATTCTGCCTTGAGCCACAGTACAAAATGGTCCTCGGAGGTCTGTCTATCATACATTTATTTGCTATGGATCTGTATTTTTGACAGCTGGAATGGAAGTACCAAGTTTCACATAAAATGTCTCTTTAGGCAACACCTCGACTTGGGACTTTGATTTAGCATAAAGTCTTCTTTTCAGTTTTGACTGCCTCTGTATGGCATGGCTAGTTAAAGGGGAATCTTGACTATGATAAATAAAAATTTATGTTGTAAAAGAAACCAGCAGGTTTTAAGGACTGCTTTAATAGGATAATTTCATAAGAGTCAACAGTAGGATGCAAGAGACAGATTTTCAAAGCAGAAGTGCATCTTGATAAAAGTGTGAATCACTGATCACTGAAATTATCTCCCAAGGAAAATGATTGAACACTTTTTCTTGGAGACATGAATTCAAAAATGGCTATCTTTCCAGAAGATAAATTTTAGTCTTATAAATTACTGGACTCAATATAGAAATAATAAGTTAAATTGCTATGGCTGAATTGTTCAAAATATCAGCTTTTTCTTATGTAAATATTTATTTTCATATTTGTCTCCTATAATTCTAATCTGTTTTAAATTATTCATATTCTGTAATCAAGTAATCTCTCTCTTACATAATAGAACAACGTTGTTCTGATCTTTTTTTCCCAAAACAGCTATCTTTCCCATCTAAGATATTCAAAATGCTCACCAATAAAATTCCAGGAACACTAAAATTTTCATAATTCTTTGGACTTTTGGATTATCAGATGAGAAGAATATACCATTTTCTGGTTTTATAACTACCTATTACCAGAATTATCTTACATTTTAGAAGAAAAATGAGCCATTTTAAAGTATAAAAATGGCCTTTATGGTTTAAAAAATATTAGTATAATTTATATCAGCATCTTCAAAAGCTAAATAAAAGAAATCAGTCAAATGAAAGAAAAAAATTAAGAGAATTTTGATTCCACAAAGGAGCTTTTTCCAAAAAAAAAATTTATTGTTAAAAGTTCCTGTTCCACTTAAACTTTAATTTTTTTTATAATAAAAAAAGAAAAATCTGCTCTTTTACTTTAATTCTGTCACCAAAAGTCTTTCTCTCCAGCATTTTTATGGCTTGGGATTTTTTGTTGATTTTATTTTCCAAAATCTCCAACTCATCACCTTTCCTTTCAGGAACAATAGGCTGGTACTAAGAAGAACAGAACAAAGAGGAAAAAATCTTCATATCTCTGTCTCAGTTAAGCAAATAATTTTTTTATTGCACCAAATTATTGGGATTACCTTGTATAATCATCACAAGACATCACTTTGACAGTATTTGTGTCTTTCAGAAATGTCCACAGGGACAGATGCACACTTACTTCCATAGCATTGAGGGAAGATTTACATGGCTTTGGAGGCAGAAGCCACCATTCTGTAGCTCCACGGAAATAATTTCTATTTATTGAAGGTACCCACTGACAAGACTCTAAGATTTTGGCATGTGAATCACAATGGACTCCAAGTACACCTTGTTGATACCTTGCAGTGCTGATCCTTTAGTCAGAATAACACTTGCTGCAATCAAAACAGTCCATAATGTGCTCTGTCTATGCTGTCACCAGAATCAACAGAATTTGTCATTCCCAAAAGTAAACCCCATATTTATCTAAACTATTTGTACAGACTTTTGTTATATCCATGTAAATATTAATTTCTTATAAAGAGAATTCTGTACCAGACTGTCCATTGTTTGGTTGGAAGGTGAGGCCAGGTAGACCAGTCTACAGCTGTCTGAATCATCTCGTTTCTGCTGTTTCTTTGCTGGCACAATATTGCAATTCTTCCTCTGTTCTGGATGTTTCCCAATATTTCAGGACTTATTAAAAATGAACATCTGTGAAGCAGAGATGTCCTCAGCCAACTCTTTCAGGATCCTTAAATGTGAGTTAGCCAAGACAGACAATATAAAAATGTTTATCCCTAGCAGATCTCTATTGTTTTCTTTCAGTACTGATGAGCTACGAAGGTGATAAAGTATGTTACAGTATATATTTCCAAATGGAGATGAGAAATTCTTGTTACTTCTGTCTTTTTTACTTCATCACTGTCAGTATCATCTGCTTTCTCTAGCATCAAACCTACCTCCTCCCAAAGGTTTCTTCTGTTCCAAATATCCTTTTCCCTGTTCTCTAACCAGGGATTTTGTAATAAGTTTTATATCTAATTTATACAAGTTGCTTACAACTATCTCTATTTTTTCTTAAATGTCAGATATTTGGGGATGATTATAGCCTTGTTTTTCCACCAGACCAGAATTTATTGTAGCAAATTATATCCTATGAGTGTGTAGTCAAGACTTACCAGCCAAATAATAAACTTTTGCTGAGGAACTCCCTGCTTTCATTTAGATTTTTACATCTCCAGTTTTCCTTGGAGGCAAATTTATTCATCACTTCTCCCTAACTTCCACAAAATTTATTCATCACTTCTCCCAAACTTTCACAAATGTGCTAGTTGTTGGGACGGTTCTCTTTTAATATATTAAGTTACGTATTACTTACAATCAGATTGTGATCGTCAGACCCATAGCCACTAAAGGCTGCTGCACGTTGTTTAATTCATTTATATCCATCAGAACAAGATCCAGCATAAAATTACTCATTGTCAAACCCAGTATGTTTTGTGTTAGAAAACCATCATCTATCATCCATCATTTTTAGAGGCTTCTCTACCCTCTGCACAAAGTGGAGCTTCCATCATTGCATCCTGGATTCAAGTCCCTCATGACAATTATTCTTTCTGTATATTAAAGACAGGTGTTGCTGTGGCTGGATTCAGTGGGCTGTAACTAACTCACATTAGTGCACGCTCCTGGCCTTTGTTAATTAGCGTAGATTCATGGCCATTCAGGACTGCACATTTCAGGTCTCCCTGTAGATTCCCAGTGCTCAGAACTTCACCTCACCATACTCAACCTTTTTACTCTTTACACATTTTTCCTGTGTTTTTCATCTTGTTTTACAGACAGCTTTACTCAGAGAGAAAGGAAGATGGCTCTTTCTTGCATAAATGAAAAACATATATGGAAATTAGCCTGCAACACATTTTCCATCTCTGAATGAGTTACTTCTACTCACAGACTCTGAGTCCTTAAAAGACTATTAAGATTCTCCCTCCAGCCTGTGGAATAACACAGGCTGTTAGACCCACTGCTTGTTACTGGGTCGAATTTACTCCTGATTGAAATATTTTAAGAGGACTGATGGTCCTGGTATTGATAATGAACACTTTGCACCAACTTTATTTCCATTCCGACACAAAGGATAAGACAAGAGATCATGTTGTGAAAACTTGGCATTATTTCTTTAAAGTTACATCAGCCAAAAGTATGCCTGAATATTTTGCTATGGATTTGCCCTGCTAAAGACCCAAAGTAACTAGTTTAGATTAATGATATCTCTCTTCTATACATAATTTTAATTGTGAATCATAAATTCTACACTATGCTGAGGATTCCATCCTCTAACAATATGGTGATAGACAACAAAAGAGTTCCTTTGCAAATGAGTAACAGTATGAAATTAAATGCGAATTATGAAAATAATTTATCATAAATTCCCTCTAGTTTTTCTTAACTGGCATTGCCACAATTCACATGAATAATATTTAAATCATAATATAATTGTATAGCAAGAGCCTTAGATTCCTACATTCAAAATAATTTATTTTCTTTAAAGCCGTGGAATTGTACATTGGAACAGCATACGTATTTGACAGCCTCTTAATATAAAAAGCCTGCAAAAATGCACCATTTCACAAGCTGAAGAGCAATTTTCATAATTATAATTACACAGAAGCATTCACATAAACTTGGCAATCCCCTTGTAGGCAACTAGCTCAGACTAAACTTAAATTGTTAATGCTGCTTTGCACTGAACCAAGCCAAAGCAAGATGTGATACCTGATTTTGCTAATAAAGCTGATTATCTGAGATAACACCAACAAAACTGCCAACATTTGTTGCAGATACAAGGTTCACTAAGGGTAAAATTATATATTAAAAATCTCCAGAAAGAAATAGCACTGCTAATGAACATTTGCCATGTTGGAAATGGTTATATCTACCCTGCAGACAAGGTACCCAGACCCTTTAAACACAAGTTAGTGCCACCAATGAGGCAGCAAGAAGTCATCTTGCTTTAGCTGATGGCAAGCAATGTGGCCAAGCCAGCCACCATGAACTGGAGCAACGTGAAGGTGTTCGTGTCATGAACACATGACTGCCTTGTGCAGCCAAAATCTGGGAAAAGAATGACACTGGGAGCTCCACGCCAGCTCTCCGTGTCTGCAAGCACCAACTAAGCTGATGTGATGGGCCCAGATACGCTGGCTGGAGAGTCAGACTGCACTACAGGTTCAGCACAAAACATCCAGAGCACTCCAGGGAGTCTGGCTGCAGTTATCCTGTCACGGGACTGAGTCCAAACCCTAATGCTATCCACACTTGTGCTACGGGTAGGAGCATGAACTCCCTGCCCACTCCTCCCTGCTAGAGCAGGTCAAGACAAAACCTAAACATTTGCAAGGCACCGAAGCTCTGCAAAGCTTTGGTATAGACTAAGTCTAAACTGCTGTTTCTGTATAACAAAATGAGGCACAAATCTTTGGTAGTGGTAGACTTCAGGTCTGAGACTCTGTTCTAGACCTGTTCCTGTTGCTCCCCTCACCTGTATGATAATGATGCAGTGTTAAATCCCAAGCTCACAAGATATGCAAGTACAAGTCTATCACAACGTGTCAAATATGCTGTTCACTCTGAAAAATTGCATTTTCATTTCCTTTCTCACGCATGCAAGGAGTCTGACTTGGCTCTCTAAATCACTAAATTTCCAGTGAACTAAAAAAAAGTAAGCAACGGTCTCAGAAAATAAAAAAAAAAGAAAAAACAACACAACCATACAGCTTTCATTTGTACCCTCCAAATAGACCAAATCAAGATCATGGAGCACTGTCAAATGACTTTTTTTTCCTTCTTCTCAGTTAGAATGGTTTTCGGCACTGATTTTGGAAGGAAAAAGGCTACCAATGAACAAAACTGATGCCAAAACTCATTTTTGAAATTAAAAGATCCTAAGCTACAATACATGAACTGTGTTACCAAAAAGGATGTCCCAGACAGATTCTCTCTACAACAGGACAACATTTCCAGATCCTTTTATGACCCATATCCATCATGGACTATATCTACTCCTTTTCTTTGCATTGCCATACTCCTGAATCAGGCAGAAGTAAGGCACCTTCCAAGCAGTTATATTTTATTTTTTAAAAAACAGACAATCAAAACTTGTGCATGTTGTTTAGTTTTATTGTTGCAGGATGGTACAGAGGCTGTTTCTAACATGCAAGTCCTCAGATACTTCTCAGTGCCACTATTGAATTTAATTGAATTTTATTAAATTCAATTAATTTCGTTCCATTGAATGAAACATGAATTTTACTAGAATACTGGTGTTAGAATATACCTTAAAATAATATATAGACGCTAACATTTTAATGACTTGTATGATTTTCAATACCTAGAATTACTGCATAATACCACTATGAAAACTGTACTGCACTTTTGAAGGAGATTGCCAAGGGATTTTTTTGACCTGAAGTAATCAAATCAACGAAGTCCTGAAACATGTGCCATTATCAATAGCTCAGGAAGACGTCAATGATCTTTAATCCCCAAAGATTTAGTCATTCTGCAAGTATCTTTCTGCTCCCAGACATGCAGTTCTGCTCAGTGAGGCTGCACTTCTAGGCCAGCAAGAAGTCATCATGCTGGTTAACAAGCAGCTGTGCTGTAAAAAATGCTGAAGTGGAATGAAAAGAAAAATTTCTCATATGTTCACCTATGATAATCATGCAGCAGTGTCATGGGAGCACACACCTGCATGCAGCTGGTACTTCTTGACCTGCCCAAGACTCCCCTGCTTGTCACAGGGCCGTTTTGAATGATGCATGGGTCAAGATCTGGTTGAAGGTCTCTAAACCTCTCGAGAGCCCTTAAATCACATACCTGAAATGCAGCAGCAGCATTCTAATACTACACATGATCTAGCTGAGTGATTTCCATTTGTGGTGATTTAACTAAATTCGGGGCAATTTCAATTTGTGTTTTCCTCAGCAGGTTCATGGGGATTGCAGAAATAAGCCTTCCAAAATGGGATAAAACAATTCTGAAATCTGTTTCAAGTAAATTAATGTGTCTCATTGCATGAAAAAGACATTTTTAAAGTTCATGAAGACAGAACTCTTTGCAGAATACTGTTGGCTGACCTTCACATGCTTCTTCTACTCTGTGCCCCAAAAGGCATTATATGCATGTAATTTCCAATATGGGAACAATTTGAGTTGTAATTAGGCAAATCTCAGAAGGTTCCGCCACTGATTTCTTCATTCTTTCAATATTATTCTATAGGACACACCAAAAACATTACATTAGGTTCAAGCAGGAGACAATTAAGAAAACTTTAATCCTGTTACAAGGGTATGTAAACATATCATCACTTCATAATGGTGTTATTATACTTTACATATTGGGCAGATGGGTTATATTGGTGTTCTGGCATTTAGTATTGTACATGCTGTCTCCAAATATAACTTGCCATATTAACAGACACATTTCCCATTACAAGACCCATAGAATGATGCTTTTCTGCTAGAAAGTGTAATAACAAATCTGTCAAAAGAAGTAGTGACAAAGTTAAGAGACTGGAACAACTTTTTTCAATAAGCCTTTTGTTATGATGAAAAAGTCAACAGATTAATATTACATTGAGGACAGGTCTAACAATATATAATTTTAATTTTAAAACTCAGTTCTATGATGAGAGGAAAGCACCACTGTCCTTCTTTGATATGCAATATTTTTTTATTTTCTTTTCTGGTTTGTAATTTATGTGTAATTTCTATATCATTCATAAATATATAGTGTAAGTATAAAAAATATGTCTATGAGTTGCATACATGAACACATATATGTATGTGTATGTGTGTGTAAGGCAAGGGATATATAGGACCAATTACTATAGGCACAAATTGAAAGTCAGACCTTTTGTACAGTTAATACAGTTGAACTTAAAGATGTTGTGAATTTTATAATATTACTCAACATTCATTATTGTAGAATGTTTATTCTTTAAGCTCAGAAAGACCATTTCTTCTGCAAATTATGATAAGAAATAAGAACAAAAGAAGCAAACTAAATGCATACAGATATTATGTTCTTTTTTTTCAGGTGATCAGTTACTATAATACCATAAAATATAATCATTCACCTTTACTTGAATTCCAAAGTGATTAATCTCTCAAGGTATCTATTTTAACAACAGGATAATATTAAAAATCAGCTTACTTAAATGTGGAGCATTTTGGTATCAGCATAAAATTATGGAGTATCATAAAAGAAGAAAACTTCAATCACAAATTTTGTGTGAACCAACTGCTCACAATATGGAACATTAAATTGGCAGTGTTAGTACCCCAAATTTAGGATCTACTCAATGGAGCTTTAGCACCAGCTTATATTCACTACTGTGTTTATGGTCTTAATATTGCAAGAAGAGCACAAAGATTGATTTGGGTCTGTGAGTGATAGAGGATGACTAAGAAACTGCAGAACAGGAGAAAGGATTCTTGATGCCTCTCTTGGCATCCCTTTCCTGCTGCCAGTAATCAGAGGCATAAAGACTTCCTAAGACAGAGATTATTTCTTCATGTTATTAGCCTTTGAGTACTCTTTTTCCATGAATTCATCTAATTGCTTTCTTAAATTCACATAAACTTTCAAGATTATAAGTGCCGCACTTTAACTATGTGCTGTTTATTTTCAACTTGCCATCCCATAACCTTCACAGAAGTCCCTTCATGTTTTGCTTTATGATAAATAGTGAATAAACATTCCCCATTCACTAAAATCATGCCATATCTGGTTCCTAACATACTTTCTACCCTCCTCAATCATCCAACACACTAAATTAGCGAAACTGCATGTTAGAGGATCTGAATGTATTGAAGTCTAAAAACTAACATTCCCTGACTGCTTAATTAGATTGTCTTTTAAAGTTCAAAGTATTTTCACTTCCTCTCTGAAAGAAATATATTTTTCTAAACTACTTCAGAAAGATGGGCCTCTGTTGGGGCTGTGCTGAGGGGATCAAAATACTGAGAAAACAGATAGCAAAAACGATTAAGAGCACCACGGCATGGTTATAATTCAAGGTGTGTAAGGCAGATGTCAGTTCATTTGTACAGCATGTGTATATGTGACAACTGTCAAAAATACTTTTTCAGAAAGATAACAGGTTGTGTAGATTTAACAAGTGAAACCTCCTCTGTAGCAGGCATCCTTCAGGCATAAACCAGGCAGTGACTTAAACAAACAATTCTCTTCCTCCTCCGCAAAGTGAATCATATCACAGAGCTGGTATTTGGGCACCACTAGTTAAAATAATCTGGTTCTCCAGCTGAGTCTGTCGAAGGAAGTGTGATGGTAGCATTAGAGACCCAAGACAGCACAAAATGTTGCGAACAAAGGAGCATGTCCTCCCTACCAACAGAAACACAACACAAACAAACAAACAAAACCTGTTACTCATTAGGCTGACGCATGATTTCCAGTTTGAAAAACAAAAACATATTCTTTTCAATTTTCATTGTTGAACTCTGACATGGACTGTCATGTGCAATTACACTCTGTAGGTGTTTGACTGAGCATTATTTCTATGCAAAAATAAAACACTTCCTAGCTCTACCAGCCTGCCTTTGAAGGAGCTTTGCAGCTTCTCACTTTTTTTTTTTTTGTAATACACAGCTCCGAGATGCATTTAAGTCAAGAGCCTTCTCTTCATTGTTTTATTTGCAAATGGGCTCAGGCTAAACTCTTGACTGGAGTAGAGGGAGTATGGAAGTGATTAAACTTTTGCTCTCATTCAGGTCTGTGGCCGACCATAATGTTGAATTACCAGATTTGAAGAGCAGAAGCAGAAGGGAAAACAGTTATTCCCTGAAATGCTGGGGACTGGGGCCCCATGGGTGTCATGGAAAAGATGTGCTCTGAACTCTGGTCGGCAGATCACTGTTGCTTCCTCTGGGCTCTGCTTCAAGCCAGTCAGCATAAGCTGAAAACGCAGATGAGTGAGATGAGCTCTTCTGGAGAAGAAATTTTTTGGGTGTCATCCATGTGCCCCTGCAGCCCAGCCTGTCTCCTTTCTCATCAGTGGCTCCATGTGCCAGAGGTTCTTCCTGGCATAAAGTCTCAAACCAGCCAGCATCAAGCCACTCGGGAGGCCAGGAGCAGTGTATTATCTCTCAAGCCCAGGAGGGTGACTTCTCCATAGCTGCAAGTCAATGCTATCAACCCTTTCCTTTCTGCTGTCTCAACACCCACAGTGTTGTCACCCACAAACACACACAGGATCCATCAGACAAGTTTTCAAATTCAACTAAAGAAGAGAAAAATTAAAGATGTGCCGCTGTCAGATGGTTAGGAAACACTGGTGGGAAGGTCTGGCAACCCAGACTGGAGCCTCCTTGTCTGTCCAGGTTATGGAGATGTGAGAAGTAAGGACAGCTTAGAAGCACTATCCAAAGTTTCAGACTCTGAGAAACCACTATAATTTTTACCTGCCTTCCAGTCCTGGTGGTCACTTCGCAAAAATAGAAACTCAACAGCCAGACTTTATCATGTTGTCAGAGTAACACCACGGTCAGGTATTACAACAAAACTAGAGCAATACAGCAATGACCCAGTCAGTTGAGTATTTTGGTCAGCATAAATGTTTCTGACTGATAGCTACAGGCAGCTGCAAGAACACTATTTTCTCAAGCCACAATAGTGAAGTCATTTTGTTGGGTTTTTTTCCAAACAACAGAGTATAAGACCATGGCTTATGTACATTTAGGATTTGGACAACAGAGGCATATACTGGAAACAGATCTTAATTAGGATTACATAGTGTGTGAGATTAACAAATGCAGAGGACTTCATTAACCTATAATACTAAATTATTATTCATTTTGAATTCAACGAATTAGAAATTATTTGGCCTGTGACAATAGTAGCCTGTAAGCATTTCTGAGTATAATTCAACAATGTGCTCTACCAACTTTATATTAGATTAACTCCATTTATATGTATGGGGTTACTAACAGAAGATAACACACATATGGTAAAGGTAGGAATTATTAAATATTGGCTTAACACGTTTATACCTGTTCATATGAATTTTGAGACTATATTAATTTGCAAAACCTACCAAATATCTCACAAAATATTCTAGATCAGTTTATCTAGCATGTAGACTTTTATACATTGACTTTCTGTTGTTTCTAGACTTCTGCAGCTTTCTTAATTTTTATGCACATGTAAAATTTTATTGTCTAATATTCAAGATTCACCTTTCTTCTAACTTCTAAATTTTTCTACCTTGTTCTCTACTTAGCAAAAATACAAATTTTAAAGAGCATATATTTTATAAAATGTAATAAATGCCTGTTTTTTTCTTACTTCATGTGCTCTTTACATCACAGGAGAAGAAACAAGAGCCCCCCTGTTGCAGGAGGTTCTCAGACACAATGACTAAATCCCTAACAATAAACTGGGCAGCTCCAGGCCCCATTCTCTGGCCCTGTGAGCAGAAGCATGCTGTTATAACATGGCCACATGTATTTATTAAACTCTCTTGGCCTCTAAAATAGGGATGTTGTATCCAAACCATCTTTTTGATTGCCCCTGGCCCAGGGTAACTCTGGACCAGGAACAGTACAAGAGACTTTCAGTAAGCCCAAGCCAAGTCCATGCCAAGGCCAGCTCTGAAATTTTAAGGTCAGAAATACCAGCATTCAGGGCCAAGATAAGAGCTCTGGCACTGCTGATGTGCCAATACATACACCACAGAGGGATATGGAAAATTGCCCATAACTCTTGGGTGACAAGAGAGATGGGTGACTTTTGGGTGACAAGAGAGATGGGTACCCTGCAGCCAACACTAACATGAGTAGCCCCTCATGTGGGGAGCCCTGTAGGCTCCCTGGGAGTGCTGTACCTGGAGCTCAGGGATTCCTCTGCCCTTGGCATGCTGTGCCCTTAATCCCACTCAAATGTTATACGCTCTTTTAAGGAGGGTGTAACAGCACCACAACCTTGCTACTGTCACAGTTTATTTCTTGGTCAGCCCTGCTGCTCCCCCTTTCCCCCACAGTGCCCTCCAGCCCATGCCGCTTCCTGCAGTGCACTTCCAGCATCCCTGCAACTACAAACTTAGGCTAACAAAGACCTGACTCAAGACAAAAATTAACAAGGCTGATCATGTTCACAGTACATGGGCACGTGTCCCACTGAAGCCATGAACCACAGGAAAATAACCAAAGAATGAATACATTCCAGTGAGATTCACATCTGCAGCATACTCTATTATGGCAACATTGTGAGACTATGTTTCTAACAGTGCCTGAAATATCTGCTGCTGAAAGATAGATTCATATTAACAGCATGTGTCGTTTGTTGGGAGCATTGTGATAAAAACAACTATCACATTGCTAGATGTTTGATGCTTTATAAAGGCTATGTGTCATGCAGCAGTCTTATGTCATCAGTGGGAGAGATTGAAATGATACTTCTTGGCTTCAGAAAGGCAAGTCTAGCATTTAAACTGGAAAAAGTACAAAGTCACAGTATTTTACAGTGTACTATCTACTTTCTTGGATTTATTCTCCAGTCTTCCCCTGTCTGCAGGTGACATCTGTCTTTTGCCAGCTCACAAGGCCACTCCTCATGAGAACAAGGCAGATTGACCTGTTGTTGATGCCACTTAGGTGTGTCTTGCCAAGCTCCTGACATATTTGCACTGCCCAGCCAGGGACCATCACCCCTCAGGCTAACCTGACAACTCTGTTGAGCCCTGCAGCTCAATTCCCACTCATACACCTCAGAGGGCCAGTACAGCATTTGAGGACAATACAGGGACTAATGAATGTGACTTTCCAGCAAGCAGGGCTATTTGTGTGTTAAAAAGATGAGTTCTGGGTCCTGGCTACTGCTTGCGAGCTTCAGCACAAATGACTGCAACCTCCCGTGGAACAGCAGCTTACATCACCTACTTCCTCCCTCTTTAGTCTTTCCTGCTGCATCTAGCACCCTTTTCCTGCTGCATCTAGCAGTTTCATAAACAAGGAGAAGTAGGACCTTCCACTCTTTCCCCCTTTTTGCAAACAGCCCGATGGGGAGGATTTTTTCAACAAATACAGATGTAGGATACATCCCCATGTTAAAGAAAACCTTTTTCTACCAAAGCTTATCTTATTCACATTTATTTAGGTAGTAATAAATAATAAATCTGGCCTCATCATTAAATTATTTGGTCTGCTAATCGAGCGGTTTGCCCACAGGATTATTAAGTAATGATGTTAGGTATTTTTAACACAGCAAATTACTTCTCCAGGGTTGACCATTTTAGGACTATCTTCTCTATAAGAGCAGGGTAGATGTAAAGCTTAACTCACTGCAATGATTCCAGCTGGTTTTGGATCAAGAACCAGCAGCCCTTACAGCAGTCAGGCCAGGCAGAAAATCTGCTGAGGAAAGTGCTTTCAAATTAAGTGTCCTCCCAAGGACTGAAAAGAAGTGCCCAGTAATTTTCTTCACAACTACAAAATATTACCACTGACAAAGGAAAGTGGTGCGATGGAGCACTCGTTCAGAATAAATCAGAACTGCCTAATCCCTAGAACAGCTCACATTTTTCATTTTGTTAGCCAGATCAGATACTTTTGGATCAGATACATTCTGCTGCCCAGATGTATCTCAGAGCCTGGGTCCTGACTGCTGCTCTTCACCACGCCACAGCTCTGTGCCATACGCGATTTCACGGTTCTTTTCCAGCAATTAACATAACACCAAAGGGCAAGGAGGGGTTGTGGCTGAAAATTAATGCTATAGCAAAGGCCCATTAATCACAACTTTCTGCACGCCAAATTAACTACAGAAGGTAGTGCTGATAATATGACAAAAATTAACTACAGAAAGCTGCTAAAAAAATGTAAACACAGCCTAAGGTTTAGGAACATTTGCCTAAAAGAGATTTTAAAATAAGAAAACTATTATTTTGGTTTAGAAAACAATGTATCAACTTTTTTTTCCTATGCAGTATTAGAAAATTAGCCCCAAAATATCTTAGAGAATTTTATTTTCTGTTTATTCATTTTTAACCAGGATCTAATCTGTGATGGAAAAAATTGCTTTTATTCTGATGCAATCCTGCTGCCTACAGACGTGCATTTATTGCTATTAATGAACAATTATTAATTACTAGACATATGAAGGTAGAAGACAAAAAAAACAACCAACCCTCCCAATATAATTAATGGCACTAGTTTTCAGTTAAAAAATCACAATGTCCTTAACACTTGACAACAGACTGTATCTTCTGAATAATGGAAAAAATCACTTTGCGGTTTTTTGCTGAAAAAAATGCCAAAATGCCAAACACTTTTGTTCATAATTCAAAAGTCACTGAAGTCTATGTAAAGACCTGGACTTTGGATCACATTGCAACTTTTCCCAGAAGAATTTCTTTTCCTGAGGTGGAATAAAGCAGTCACAATGTATAAAATTAGCTTATAGAATATGCATAAAGAGAATGGGCTTATCTCTGAAAAGAAACCACACAAGGCACAAAGGACCTTTAGTTTTCAATTTCATGTTTGCAAAAATTTCATATAGTAACTAAATAAACAATAGCATTTCACCAAGTGGAAGATTTAAGCTCATTCTTCCAGGAAGCAAATTAGCATTTCCAAGGACTTTGTGCAGGATTCATCTGCCATAGTTTACACATCAAACATTTAGTTATCTAAGCCTGAACTAATCCCTACATTCCCTTTAGGGTCAAAGAGAGAAGGAGCCACCTCCAAGAAACTATTTTATCCTACAGCTGGCACAGCAGTCAGGGCTGTATGCTGGAGATACCTAATTCTCTGAGAGCTCCAGGGGAATATTTCATTTTTCAGATACAACCTCAGGTCTGTGCACCTGGACTTGATGAGTCCCACTGTAATAATGAGCACTGATGCTTTGATCAATAAAGGATACAAGTATATATCAGCCAAAGGACAACAGATCTGTGCTTTTCATCTGCACACAGACTGAATGAGAAACTGTGATTTAGCTCAAAATCTAAAAAACACCCACTTGTATGCTCACTCTTTTTATACACTATTGTAAGGAAAACTATGAAGAACAAATGTGGAAGGGAAAGGGGAAAAATTGAAAAAATACAAGATTTTCTACAGAACATTTTTACTTTTGGAGTGAAACTCTTATAATAAGAGTCCATTCTCTGCTGAAATGAAGTTCATTATACAAGAAAACAAACTGAAAACATTCTTGATGCTAACTCTTCACAAAAATTAACATAAAGCTAATTTCTTAAATGGAACAAAACATTTTTTACAAAATTTCCTCAAATTAAGAAAAAAGTTTGACAGAAAATTTTCAGAAATTCAAAGCAGATAATGTCTGCATGTGTGTGTGTGTGAGAGAGAGAAGGAGACAGTCCATCTGCCTTATCAAAAATTATGCAAGAGATTCAAATCAGGCCCTGACATGTGAGGCAAAACCAGATGTTTCAGCCCACAGAAAGCTTTTAATAAAATGCTTGAGGTTTTGTTTTTCTTCCAATGCAAAAATGAAAATAAATAGTCATATTTTTTTAGGAGGTAAACAGAATCCACCAGAAAGGCTTTTTTTAGGCTGAACTTTTATGGTTCTTAGATATTGGAGGCACTTAAATATTCACAGTCAAAGGGATGGGGAATGGCAGAGACAACCAACCATCCCTGGAGCCAGTGCAGCATTTAATGGCATCTTTTGTCTAGGGCTATCCAAGACAAACAGTGAAAGGAGGAAGAGGAAGGGCAAACAGCCTGGCAGAGCTCCCGTCCCTCACCCCAGTGCGAATGCAGAACAGCTCCCCTGCCCTCAGAAACATTCCTCTGGATTTACACTGGAGTAAATTAGAGAAGAATTCACTGCAATAATATAAAACTGTTTACAGATTTAATAGGAAAAAAAGGTTAAAAATACAAAGGGAACAGTGAAGCATCTTTTTTATATTACCAGTGTTTTTAAAACTTTATCAGACTCAAATTTAGCTTTTAAATGTAGGTCAGAATCAGAACCAGGTTTCAAATCCACCAGCCCGCCCATGTTTTGTGCTTTCTGCTAAAAAAAGAGGGGTAGATTTATTAAATCAAAGTTCATGGAACTGGAATCTATAAACCTAAACTTATATATCCTGCTCATTGTTCTGTGTTGATTTGTTTTGTGATGATTTAGAATGACCATAAGGCAAAACAGTGTCTGAAAAGAGAAACTATGGAAAAGGGGAAAAAAAAGGAATGAACTTCTTAGCACACCCAAATGCTTCAAGAGAAGAAATGTGTAGAAATTTATCTAACTTAGAGTAAGTTTATTAGTCCTTTGAGACTGCAACACAAGTGTTATATTTCTGTAAAATTTGAAGGTGCCTGAATAACCTCATGCTGGACCAAATACAGGCCCATTAAAATCCCTGGGAACCTCTCCATTGACTACAATAGGCTTTACATCAGGTCTCTTCTCCTTTTTTAGGCAAGGCAACACAAGATGGTGTGAAATTCTATCCATAATGAAGTCAATGGGAGTTTTGCCACTGACTTCATTTGGACCAAGATTACACTCCTCCTCCATTATCAGAATATGAAGTGTGTTTTCCGGATATAATCTGCTGGTTGTAAAAGAAAACAGGAACAAAAAAACCTGCAGCACCATCCAAAAGACAGCAGATATTATGAAATTACAATATTACCATGTTTCCAAGCGGTGTGAGATAATCTAAAGTAAAAGGCTGATGGAACATGAAGCAGCACAAGTGTAGAGTAAAGGCTACATTACCCAAATTACTTGTCAATGTTTACTTATATTACAAGCTGTAACAGAAATTTTGTGACAAACAAGAAGTCAGGAGTCACATTTCTAGAAATCCTGCCCTACCAATGCACTTCTGCTGGCATTTCTGACGTTATCTTGTCTAAGTTACACAAAAAATCTCAGACACAAAATGTTTGCACCTGATTTTCCATTCTAGTTCTTCACTCTCCATGCGCAAATAAAATTTTAAAAAATCCTTCAACCAAACCCTTTTTCCTTTAGTACGTATGGATACATAAAGAAAAATATTTCATGTTTTTCTGGCCCATTGTGCTTTTTGGGGGTAAGAGTGGGGTTGAGCTTCTCTCAGAGCAGCACTTGCACTGCTCATCACAGAGTCATGTAGTCAGTGGTCAGGGACAAGGGATGCAGGGAGTGAGGGCACATCTCTCAGAGCTCACCCCTGGCAGTGCCAAGCTCTGGTTAAAGCACAGCTCCAGGTGGGACGCAGGTGCCATTCCAGACAGGTGAGGAGGTGCAGCAGTGCCTGCCCTGGTGGACACCTCTCCCAGCCTCGCAAATGAGCTTGAGCCTGACCCGCTCATTCTTGCAGACCCAACCCAGGAAACACACCAGAAAGCAAAAAAGGCACGTTGCAAAGCGAAACATCTGAAACTTGCGTCGGTCCAGAGGCAGGCACACGAAAAAGGAAACAGTACAGAATGCTGTCTCTCCCAGCACAGCCTGCAGATCAGAGCCTGCAGACTGGGCCCCAGATGAGCGCGGCAGGAGGCAGCTGGCGATGTACTGACTCATGTATCCACTGACAAGTAGCAGTATTACAACAGGGCGTGAAGATGCCACAGCTCTGCGTGAGCGGCTCCTCAGCCAAGGCAGACACAAGCGAGAGCATCAGCAAAGCCAGCAGTTCCCAACTGGAAAGGCGTGATCCCCGAGCAGATGCGCGGCTCTGCTGGCACCGAGGCTCTATCCATTGCAGTGAAATAAATGAGGGCTTTGGCTTCTCCCACCAAACTGTGCCCAGGGGAGACGGTCAGCACATGCCAGGGACCACAACGATAGTTTCACAGGAGGAATGGGGCGGTCTCAACCCCCCAAAGTCCTCCCAAATCCTTCCCAGGCCACCATCCCGCTGCTACTACTACCAAATGGAATGGTACCACCTGAGACTAATGGCAAAAGAAACACAACCACAGACAGCAATCCAGGGCCCTGATTTTCTGGGCACAGAATCTCTCCATCTCACAGATGGTGGCAGCAAGTCTGGGAAACACGGAACAAAATCAGGAAGAGAGCAGAGCAGAGAGGCCAAAATAAAACATGAGGCAAGAGAGAAGGAACCTGGAGTCCAAGAGTAGCTGGAGGTCAGGCTACAAGGTGTGCTGAAAACAGAGACACTCTGAAATTATTTTAGTATTCAAGAGCAAACCTAGATCCATGAGGGTAAGCTGGTGACTTCAGATGGGTTTCTGTGACATCATGGACTCTTCAGGGCTCACAGCAAAGCCAAACTGAAGAAATCCACTGGTGAAAAGCATTAAATAAAACAATCTGAGACGACAAATGGAAAATGAAAAAAAGGGAATCTATTTGTCAGAGTTATGTTTTCATAGAAAAATAGCTGTTGGTTTAAATACCAAAGGCCAGCTGATAGAGGGCACAGTGTTGCAAGTGCTTTAAACTACTTTAAAATGATATTTAGGTCTCCAGACTTTAGCATGGTGCCCTGCAGCATCTCAGCTAGGAATGACCCTAGCTTAGAGCAGACCAGTCTGGAAGGCAGCTGAGAAAACTGCCAGCACCTGATCCCTCCCTGCTGGGCAGCAGACACTGTGGGTTTGCAGTGTCCCTGGGAGCAGGGTGAGCAGGCCTGTGACACATTTCAGCAGCTCCAAAGCTGGGCACAACATTGGCAGGACAGTGACATTGGCAGGGCCGTGCCTCTCACCAGGGCCATGTTCCAGGCTCCAACAGGGGAGATGCAGGTGTACAAGATGCACAAGTATGTGAGGGACTCAGAGGGCTGCACTTGTCCATCTGAGGATGAACCAACATGCTCAGCACTTTGCCAGTATCACTAACTGTGGACTGACGAATATTTAGGCCAGTCTGAAAGTTTTTTCCCCGCACCTTTTTCCTGGATGTGATTTTGGCAGCTAGCTCCCTGGTAATCATATCTCTTAGTCACTGTCTGTCACTATGAAGCCAATGTTCTTTCACACTGTAATTGCATCCCATATGTAAAGTTACTCCAGAGAGCTGCTTTTGATAATTGCTTTTTCTTCTTCACACTGGGTGAACATGAAAGAGCCAGGCACAAATGAAACAATAGACTGTCAGGGCTCCTTTCTGACACACTCCATGGATGTGCTCCAGTTGGCCATTCACAGTATATTTACCCACCCAGCTCAGCTCCAAGGTAAGCACCTACACTCACTGCTAGAGTGGTGACAGGCTTTATTTACTTTTGCTGTAATGGAGTGAATTCTGCCACAAAAACGACCTTTGTTAACAGTGGGGGTATGCATGGGACAAAGATTGACACTGCAGAGGTGGACTGTGGATCACAGGAATCTGCTACAGGAGTCACGATACAGCACCAAAAAGTATCATCTATAAAATCACTTTAATTGCATGCTAAAAATAGTAATGCTTCCACACACAATTTGTTAAGAACCTTATGCAATGTGTCCAGCTCTAGAATTTGCATTTTAAAGCAGACCAAAAGCTGCAAAGGTTCTAGAAAATACATTTTCCATCAAGAAATGTAGAGTTCAATCAGTTAAGGGCCTCAAAGAAGCAGAATTTTGAAAGCTTCTGGAGTCATGATATGAGCCACCCCTTAACTGTATCAGCAAAAGGCCCTAGAAGATCGATTGGCTGAAAGTGCAAAGTAGAGAAATGTAAACTGAAAATAGAACACAAATTCCTTACAGTGAGAGAGTAATTAATCACTGGAACATACTACCCAAGGAAGTGGTAAATTCATCATCACTTGAAGCCTTTAAATTCAGATTGGATGTTTAAGTGACATGTTCTAGTAGTCCAACAGCAAGTTAACAACCACAGCATCATTCATTTGTCTAAGTGTAAAATAATTCCAGTTCCTTACACTGCAAAAATCTTGCCTGCAATTAGGTGGCACATATCACAGAGTAGGTCAGATACACTGGGACAGAGGTCCCTTTCAGCTTCAAATCTCATTAATCCATCAGCATTTAAATTGATTTTTTGGTCAAACCCCTACCTTGGCTATTACATATCATGTACCTTTAATACGTTACAGTTATGCTGAAAGCAAGCTTTGCAGGTAAAGAGAAACTATTAAAAAAAAAAAAAAAAACATATGTGCAACCAGCAGAGTTAATTTGCAACAACAATTCAAGCTCTGGAACGTCTTACCTTCTCAGCTCCTGCTATTCAGTCTCAGCACTTGCATAATTAATTATAGGAAGTTTTTGCTTATTTTATTTTTTAAACCTATGAATCATTTTTTGGTGAATTCATAAATCTCACTGCTTCAGAGAATAGAATATAAAGGTTTCTGTACTTTGTTAATCAGAGAGACCCAAAAGGCTTTACAGATTAAATTTAGCTTTCCCTGGTTGACCGAGTGCATTGCCATACATGGATATTTTCAATCTGTGGAGCTGCAGTCCCTATTGACCACACCAGAAGAAAGTAATTTATAATGGAAGAGATGGTGGGTAGTATTATACGGTAAATCAGATAAGATAAATCAGATTAATAAGTTAACTCAGATCTCTGACAGCCCATGACTGAGTTTTGGTATGTCAGAAATGTAGGAACCTGAATATCCATGGGTCAATGCAATGAGCAAAGTCCAAATGAAGTTTTTGAGGAGGGAGGGCAGAAGGTTGTGAGCCACTACAAGTGTCCAAGGAAAAAAGGACATGATGAAGCAGCTGCCTATTAAAGAGAAACAAATCCATGAAGTGTTGGTAACTCTTTATATGGATAAAGGTGAATTGAATTCTGAACAATGAAAGAGTGCTGGATTAGGAACTGCAGGTCATGACCAGTTTCTTTTTATTTCATGTAGGCAAACACAGTACAGGCCAAAGAGCAAAAATATTTGGGTATTTCCAAACAGTTATATTCTGACACTGGGAAAACACAAGAGAAATGTGGTAATAGGAAAAATCTGGACAAAAAATTATGAAAGACAGTGTAGAGTTCTTCCAGAACTTGTTAGATGACCAGGCCGCACATGATCAATGGGAAAAGACAGCAGTACCTCAAAGCTTGCCTCAATTCAGTGATGTACTGAATGCTTAGAATTTCAGAGATTTTATTCAAGAAATAAGATATCAAACACAAACTAATCCATGGAGATTAGCTTTTGTAAACAGCAGAAGGTGTGTAAAATGGGCAAAAGATCCTAAAGGAAAACATCATGATTGGCAAAATAAGTTGAAATAAAAAGTTTAAATATAATGAGATCAAAGAAAATTAATGTAGATTTCTCAGTGACAAGGGCAAAATTCTAAATTGAAATAATTTTTTAAAATAAAAATAAAATAAATATGTTTATAAATAAGTTTTCTATTTTACCATTATGTGTCTCAATCAAGATGTATGATTGGTCAATTTTTTATTTCAAATAAGAAGAAAAGGTACAAAATAGGGAATTTGATAATGTTATATAAGGATGTACATTTTAAAGCCATCTTCTTGATAACTTGAACTCAGGAGTCATAAAAGACTTGCCTAAAGAAATCACTGCTCACTTGTTGCTTATTTTTACTAAATCCCAGAATACCAAACAAGTCTGAAAGCACAAGATGAATGATCACCTTGTGCAAACATTTGAGAGCAGCAAACTACCTACCAGAGTTACATTACTGAATATCCTGACATCAACCTCAAACAAAAGAAGAAAAAAAGCACATATGGAATTTAACTGATAAAGGAGAACAATATAATGAATACCAGACAGCATGAAATGGGTTATGGAAAATAGTGTTACTTAAACAAACTTGAGTTCACTCTCTAAGAAGTTTTTTTTTTGATAAATTTAACCGTGTAGATGTAATAAAATTTTATGGGGTGTTTGACTTGGTACCACACAATATTCTGATATAAAAATCAGGAGTATATAGTACTAAGAAACTGTATACAAAATATATTGAAAATTAGCTAACTAATATAAGCCAAAGTGTTTGTAAATAATGTAGCAAATAGTGTTGTTTCTAGGAAGGTCACAAAATCATGGTCATAAATATGACATCTACACCATACTATCCTCAAGTATTTGAAAGGAAATTTAAAATTACAGCTGATATTTTTTATGGATGATTTAAAAACTGTGAGTGGCCGAAAAAAAAAGTGGGGAGAGTGCAAGCAGAGTGAACTGTAGTGCCCAGTAACCTGGGTCTACTAAAAAAAGGGCTTTCCAAAAATTCATACTTGCAAGAAAGAAAAAAATGGACTTTTCCTATAAAACAGAAAGTTCTTTGGATAACAGCAGTTCTGAGATGGATTTTAAAGCTCTAATGAGCCAGGCTGAGGTCCTGGCATCAAGAAAAAACTGCTGCTGCAGCCCTAAAAACCTGTTAAGGTGATGTTATCTAAGATTAAATTCCTCCAGTATCTTTGGTGGGGCAAAAGCCACCACACTGAATAAAATTTTGACATTTTTAATGAACATTGTTTTGCTCTTTTCCCCACTCCTCACACACCCTGCAAGCACAGGCAGAGACTAAAGAACTCTACTGCATGTACCACCAACACATTATTAATGATTATTAAAACTTTAGTAATTTGATGGTTGTATACCGCAATCTTATGAAAATAAAGTAATGGATTGCACAAGTGATCTTTAACCTATCTGAATACACACAGAAAATTATTGTCAATAGCCAAAAGAAAACAGATTTTCAGTTAAGTGTTTGAGCAATATTAGATAGATCTAACAATAAAAGAAACAACACATGAAGAAGGCTACCACTCTTGAAAGGAAAGTGAAGGAGCTTTGCTCTTCTATCTGTGATTCAGCCAAATGTGACTTCTGGGCTCAGAAACGGGTTATATGTAAGGAGGCCAAACCAGATGATCTCATGGTCTCTACTGACTTTAAACACTATGGAAAAGGACTTTGTGATTGGAATGAGATGTTCTCAGATGGGCAATCCCAAATTGAGGCATTAAAAACACATCACTGCAGAGGTTCTATTAGGCACATGAAAAGCTGCTGAATTTAAACTTTGGTAACTTCAAAATTACGGATCCAAATTTCTTAGATTTTTGTCAGTTTCTTTTATATTCCCTTTGAGGCAGGATTATTCCTTGCCTATCTATAAAATACCTCATGCTGAAGCTACTTGGAATTTTCTTTTCTCACCATGGAAAATTTCCTTTTCATAGTAAAAAGGAAAAATAATAATAAAAAAAATCTATTTTCAGCCAAAATTATATTTTTCAGGGGAAACTTTTTCCCAAGAGTGATCATTTCTTCACCAAAATAAATTACTCTGTCAAAAGGAAAACCTACATCCAAAAACAATTTTTATGGAAAATTTTCAACCCATCATATCTACAATATTGGTGGTGCTATAAATAATCAGATCAAAAACACATTCATTGTTATCAGCTACATGCCAGATAAAATAAATGAGTCCTTCATGTTACCCTGAAACTTATTAAATTTGACCTTTGTGGGATGGCTTTAAAAAAATAAAGATTATCTCTGGTTTGTGTTCTGCAACTATGAAACTGGACCACCTTTTTATTTCCTGTCTGTCCACAGGAGGATCAACATTTGAATTTTAGCTTAATTTATAAAAAAAACTACATGTGGTTTGTTTCCTCCATGAGGAAAAGCTAAATAAATCTAAGTGTGCAGATCTCAGCTATGATATATCACCACTATTGATGGAGCAGAGTGTTTCCTGGGGAGCAGGAAGATTTGATGGATCCCATGCCACGGAGATGACCACACAACTTGGTGCCAGCCATGGGCACTGACTTCAAATGCATTCACTGGGTCAGGATGTAAGAAATATACTGCAGGGTGAATGTATCTACAATCATCTGCAGTGTGGAAAGAACTGGACTAAATTCCTCCATGTCAGTTTCCTACTTTGATTTCTAATTATCTTGCTTTGGCTAATTTTTGTCAGAATTCAGATTATTTCCTCTATGGTCAGTCTTCCACTTGCAGTCACTGCTAAGGAATAATATTTTTATTCTGCAGATTATCTGGTGACAGTACAGTACATTTCCAGATCAGAATGTTTATAATAATAATTTTAGTCCTGCTAAACAATACAGGTTGCCTCATGACCTTTGCTTCTAAGTAACAAAAGCTTTTTGACTGATGAGTGGCAAGAATTTTCCAGGACAGGATCTCCTTAAGTTCACACATTTTAGCTGTGCAAGTAAAAAAGAAAAGCACATAGGTCACATGTAGCACAGTGCAGTGAACACAACTGTTACCTGTTAGAACTCACTTGGCCATCATCCCTCTAAACCAGTCTGGATCCCACTGTTTTTTTTCCTACAGGACAAAAGTCAGTGAAGTCTAAGAGTCACTGTTCCAGGCTCTAAAATTAAAAAAAAAAAAAAAAAAAAACAAGATAAAATAATGAAAACCACACGTAGACATCTCTAAGAGCACATGCAGGAAGATAAAGTGTGCCTTAAGATCTTCTTAGATAAGCCTATTGCAGTTGGCTGGCACAAAAAAAAAAAAAAAAAAAAAAAATTGGGTTTTTCCACTCCTTTAAGTAAAAGTAATAAGGAGGCTGGTGGACACCCAGCTCTTTTCTAAGACTAATCATCCAGAGCATAATTTGTCATTCAGTGACATGCCATGTCTGGAGATTAAAAAGAAACCTCTAAATGGAAACAGGTCAAGGATTTTTGGGGTCCAGTGTGGAGAGGTGGAGGACTTATCTCCAGAGGTGACTTCATCCTGCTGATGAAGGTCATGGCTCCTGTGATTCATGGCAGGAAAGCTGCAAAGGACTCTGGAACAACTGTGCTCTCTGAAGAGGTGGCCCTGAGCTCTGTCCTCTTCTTTCTTACCCTCTTTCTTTAGTCTTTGGTACACTATTTCCAAATCTCTCCTCCTTTTAGCTGTCCATTGAAGGGATCCTTCAGCCTGCAGATCATTGACGTTCCTGACCGGGTTCTTGTTGGCAGCACTGGCTACCCACAGCTGCAGAGATACATGCAGCATGTCCTGAAGGCACACCCCACATCTCACACACAAAACAATCCACCCCTGAATGTGAAAAGAAAAAGTTTTGAAGAAGCAGCAGATTAAAAATAGAGGGAAAAGTGCAAGGGGTGAAACCTTGGTCCTTACATAGTGGGAGCCTTGCTACTAGTTGCAGCTCTTTCCTGAGATAGGTTTTGTCCTTTTGAAGACATGGTTGCCCACAGACAAGTGCTGAAGACTGCAGAAAATCTGGTCATATTGGTCATGCCAAATGATTTTCCAGGTGGCAATTCATGAACTTCGTGAAGAATGAGATCCTGAGCACACAGACGTCAGTATCCAAGAACTCCAAACGGTCACAGGACAGTGACGAGTGACATGGGAGGGAAAGCAGTGTGCAGCAATAAATAACCGAAGCATTTACACCAGAGGATGGCAAAAAAAGGAGCCACAGTGCAGCAATGCACCTGGCCAGTCTTACTCCTTACACACTGGCTATAGGCCCAGCAGAGTCCCCCGAAATTCAGACTGCCATTGTAAATTCAGGGAAGAAAGCAATCCCAGTCACCAGCCATGAGAGTTTGGCAGCTAGGACAGACACCTCAGTGGTACCACTGATGTCAGCCTGAAGTCTTGGAGAGGTGCTTTCAAACCAACCCACATCTGTCCTTCACAAGCAGCTTTCACCAGCAGCCCAGGCTCTCTGAAGCAACACTTTTCTTGGCTTCTGTCAGAGATTTATTTGCCTCAAGAAACCTCAAGGTTATCCTCAAGGATAAAGTCAAAATTTTCTCTGCAGTTACTCCCTGCCAGTTTATGTTCAGTACAAATTGCAGACCTCAAAATTCTGGATGAATCCAAAGAGGCAAAGTCAAAGAAAGGGGGGGGGGGGGGGTGAAAATGTTCTGGCAACCATCCAGTCACCAATGGAACTGGAGGAAACCCTATCATATGAATCATTTAAAAATAAGATCAGTCTGGACACAACCCTGGAAAATGTACCGTGGGGAACAGGCTTGTATTGGCGGGGGAATGAACAGGATGAGTAATCCTGTAGGTCTCTTCCATCTCTGGTTTCTGAGGGCCCAGTCCTCAAGGGACCTTGCAGGCTGGGCTTCCGCCATGCTCGATTGCTTCAAAGAGCACCAAGAAGCACTAAGATAAAGCTAGGATCACATTATCACAGATTAGCAAGCACCTTTGCAAAGGTCTTCCAGGAAATAAGACCTGATATAAAAAGTCAGAGTGGTTTTGAAAACACTTGATGGAGGGTAAATGAGAAAGCATCTCTTCTTTGACCAGACAGAGGCTCGGGGCTCAAAACCCCTATCTGATCCTGTGCCTTTTTGGGGCTGGGATTTTAGTGCAATGTGTCATTAGAGATAAGGCCCAGCTGTGAAGCTTGGAGCTGGAGACAGTCTACTACGGTATCTGTTTACATCCAGAAATTTGGGTTGAGACGTTATCTAGTCAGAAAACACTGGCAACGGGCCTCATCCTATTCCAAAAAAAAAAAGCTCTGAGTATTGCTAAGTCCAAACATCAATAAGACATCTTTTTGGGAGAAGGTGATGGAATAGAAAAAGACTCTGAACCTTCTTCCCAGTCACCACTTCAATAAACTGAAGTGTCAAGGGATTGCTGTGATCAATATCAAAACCTCCTCTTCCCTGCTCATTTTCAACTCACTGTGTGTAAATTTGACTGGAGAGGTGAGAACAGGCTTTCATCTACCAAGGCCATGAAATGAGCTACAAGATGCGAGGTTTGTGTCTGCTTCTAGTCATCACTCACTTTCTCTCCCAGCTCCTTAACTTCTCTTTGCAGTGGCTCTAAAGGAAGCACTAGTGGCTACTTTCTGCAAAACACATTTGAATTCTCAGCTAACTGGTGATTTCTCAGCGTGGAGTGTTAGCGCTGCTAACGAGGAGGAAGGAGAGGAACTGTGGAGGGTGGTGCAAGTGGGTAATGAGACAAAACCAGTAAAGGGATATTTTAGGCTGGAAATCAGGAAAAAATTAACAGAGAAGCCCATTAGACTGTGGAATAGGCTCCCAGAGGGAAATTCTGGCAGCCCCACTACTTGAGTCATTTCAAATAAGACGGGACAAAGCACTAGAAACTACACTGTAGAGAACAGCCCTGGGCTGACCTTCAGGGAGCAGAGAGAAGGAAGGGGGGGAAGTGGACTGTGTGACCTAACAGGTCTTTTCCATCCCTAATTTCTATGAATCTGTTACTGGCTAGTGAGAAAATGTGATATAAGGGCAGCCTGCAGCGATTGGCAGACTAAATGAAGGTCAAGAGTAATTTTTTGGATGGCTTGAGCACAGTGCGTGTCCCAAGCACTGACCACACTCACTCGGCATGTTTAGCCACCTGGCAGCTCTGCTATAGCCAACCCAAATAGTTCATATAAAATTGAAGCGAAACAGCAAACAACCATCATTCTCAGAAATGTTCACTTTTCCTGGGATTTCTTTTTCTCTCATTTCCTTTTTTTTTTTTTCCAGACAAACCAAAAACAAGTGATTGAGTTGAGGTACTTGCTGAGTGAACTCGGCCTGGTCGAGGCTGACTGGTGTCTGGTGGAACCATTGTTGGAAACAAATAAGTGTTTATAAGAGGAAAGTCCACCTGCTGTACTTGGTTACCAGTTCAGGCTACTCCTGGGGCTGCAGACCGCTTCTCAAACTTGATAGGCCATCATAAACTTGGGCTAGAAATCCTGCTTGTCCCCCCACAGACAGACATGCTTCATCCTAGGCTATCCATGTTCCCTTTTCAGTGCCTTTTTTTCAGAAATGGAAATAAAGCTGCACCTGGAAAGTCCTGACTAGATGTCATTCCTCTACACTGCCAAAAACACTGTTTCCCATGATTACCAGTTCTCTCTTGTTCCTGTGCCCAAAGTGATATTCACTGACCCATAAGTGCCAGCTTTGTGTGTTTTGCTGGTGCATTTGGATTGCCATTCCTGATCTTGCCTTGGCCTCTTCCAGGTTTGTCTACTGGAAGGAGGCAGAAGGAGTTTTGGGCTTAGCTAATGTAAGAGAGAAATCTAACTGGCAAAGGATCTTGGTGAAGCACTGGAGAGGAAAGATGGGAAGAAAAAACATGGGCAGGAGGAGGCAGGGAAAGTGGAATCGGCCAATAGAAGAAAAGGAGGTATGACTAACTGGGGTAAGCAGAGAGGAGAGATAATTGCCAGTGGAAGGAGGATCTGGTGGAGCAGTGAAAAAGCCAGAAGTGCAGAGTTAATACACAAGTAGTTGCACACAATTGAAATGCAACTCTTCAGCTTGGGAGAATTTTCATGCTTTTGCTCTGGAAAGTTGCACAAATTTCATGCCAGCTTTTGTTAAGGCACTTTTATGGCCTCCAAGCAGTAAAATCTCACTGTACTGGAGGCACTCAGGGTGGGACCTGAGGCACCTGTGTGGTCCCTGCGTTCAGCCAGCCTGGCAGGTCCTTGGCTGATGCTGGAGATGCTCTGTGGGGAGTCAGACCTGAGGGAGAAGCAGCAGCCCCAAGTTCTTGCTGCAAAATCCAAGGAGAACCAGGAGTGTGCTCTCTGATCTATTCCCCATCAAAACCAAACACCACAGCTGGCTCCACATCACCCCAGGAAGCTGATATCTCTTTTCCATGGTCCTCAAGTACAGACAGGGCAATGAAGTTGCCCCTTTGATCCTTGAGTTGCCATAGGATCCTTCCCTCTGCCAGTTTACTTTTCAGTCACAAGAAAAGGAAAGCAGAGAACAGGGCAGCTTTACTTTCCTCCTTTGCTCTACCTAGCAAAGAATCCACAGGTTTATTTTTCTTACCTGTGGTTTTATTTGTCAGTCCAAATATATCAAATCAAATACAGGTTTTGGTCTGGATGGATCTTGAAGGCAAAATGATACTTTCTTTCAACATTTTGTAGATCAGAAGAAGTTAAGCAAGAACTGTAATTACAGTGGTATAAGCAGTGATATAAGTGATGTGGGAAGAGGGATCAGATGATGACCGTCAAAATTAATTATGTGCAACATGACCAATTGACCAGAGGCTGCTATAGGAAAAAATGAGTCAATATGCACTTCAACCTGCACAAAATAGAAAGCATACTCTGCAAATCTTGGGGGGGAGGAAAGAAGCTGTATTGCCTTATCATTGATGCATTCTTCAGAAGAACACATGAAGGTACAGTATGTCAGAGTCTTGTCCACCACCTGGTTTTCACTATTTGCTTGTCAGAGAGGAGCCAAAACAACTGACTTCCATATGAAGGCATGACCTAAAATTCATTTAGTCATTGCTTAAAATTAAAAATGTCAGGTTGTATTCATGCTGCTAGTCTGGAAAAATAAAAGAATCCCAGGGACAGAGCATGAAGATTCCCCTTTTGGTGTGGGCCTGTCTTTTATGTTTATGCCTCTGAAGTGCAAAGGGAGAAGCCTACAACCACACTAACAGTTTTCAAGTTTTTGTGACTAGGAGATCTTTCCCAGCAGAGATCCCATGGATTTCATTTAGGAAACACATACTTAATGTGTGACCTGTTGGAATCTTGAGAGAGGAGGCTGAAACCCAAATGCTCTACAGCGGGGAAAACCAGGACCTGTCTCTTCACCAAACTACACTTTCAGGGTAACAACATTCCAATATTGTAGTCAGGTTTTTTGCTATTACCAAGGTTTTTCTTTTCGTCAGACAACATCAACATCTTTGGCCCATAACTCAGGAAGCAGCTAACACCTGCTTTCACACCAGACATGGTTGCACATCCAAACTCAGGGCTCTAGGGAGCTCATTTGATACCAGTCTTGGCCTTGTACTAACTTTCCATGTAGTTTCATCCTGAAACATCAACTCAATATACCCCCCAACAGAAGCAAGGATGTGATTTCTCCTTTTGCTCATATCTCTGCCATCACAGCTGCTACCAACACCTCTAATAAACTTCTCTACACAGAGAGCCCTCCCCTGGACCAAGGCTTCTCAAACAAGGCTTTCACTGGAGAACACCTCAGGTCTTCCCACACACCTGCTTTTTGCTGCTCTTGAGCAGAGTTTCCAGGCAATAACCAAATTAGGATTCTGTCAGGCAAAGAGCAGAATATAAGAGCAGACATGAATCCCTGTCTCCCCAAGATGTAATGAGCAATTCAGTTTTAAATTTATTGAATATCAAAAAGGTAGAGGAAGAGGACTAAGCTGTTTCCCGTGGTGTTCTCTCTCTACCTAAAGACTAGGCTTATAGATATTTTGCTAGCAAAACTCCCCTTTTTCCTTTTCAGTCAACAAAATGTAAGTCTTTTGCTCATCAGTGAGCTATGCTGGAGCAGACTGTTTTGCATTTGGTAATGAATTGCATACCATCTTTAGATAGAGATCTTTTGGACTCGTTTTTGGCATCTCCGAGGAAATATGCTCTCCACCTGCTCTCTGTCCAATGCAAACACCATTCCCACAGCATGTTTCACTGCTGCAGACAGATCCTGCCACCTAGTGCATCCAGATGTGTACTAGCCTCACAGCACACCTGGAACAGCTGCCTGGACCCCCACTCCTCACCAGCAATGACCAGATTTCTCCATAGCACTCCTTTCCTTCAGTCACTGAAATAAAAACTGCCACCAGAAGCAGTTTTCTGAAAGATGGACCTATGCAAATATTCTCCCAGGACCTGGACCAGTTCTCAAAAAACCATTTTGATTTTCATTTCCACTTACAAAGTGCCATGTCTGTATTTCTCTGTTAGTAACAGGGAGGAGTAAAAGAAAAGACCTAATCATAGTCTGCAGCTTCCTTATGAGAAGTGGAGGATTAGGCACTGATCTCTTCTCTGTAGTGACAGTGACAGGACCTCAGGGAATGGCCTGAAGTTGTGTCAGGGGAGGTTTAGGCTGAATATTAGAATAAGATTCTTTAGCCAGAGGGTGGCTGGGCACTGGAACAGGGTCCCCATTAAGTTGTCACAGCACCAAGCCTGACAGAGCTCAAGAAGAATTTGGACAACCCTCTCAGGCACATGGTGGTTCTTGAGGTTGTCCTGTGGAGGCCCAGGAGTTGGACTCAATGATTCTTCTGTGTCTTTTCCAACTCAGAAAATTCTATAATTATATGATAATAAACTAGGTAAGCAGACACAGGAGCATCCTATTTTGTTCTGCCCTACTTCTTAGGTAATATCCATTTTCTCTGGATCACTCAGGCCAGCATCCAGCCAGGAACAGTATTGTCTGATTTTATGGTCTCTTTTTGCCCCCTTATTCTGTGGGGTTTCCTCTATGTCATGCAATGAAAGTCCTCAGTGCACAAACTTTGCTTCCAGTCACAGGTTAAGTAATGTGGTCACTGAAAAAGGAGAGAGTACACAGCTTATGGCTGATTAGAGGTTGTCAGGAAAACAAAATGGGACTTAAGCATCCATGTGTGGCCTGATTCCTCTCCATAAGACTGAGCTACTCACCGTGTGTGTGTGTGTGTGTTACACAAAACACACTGTCTCCCTCTGACAAATCAGATCTGGGCACTGTCAGAGAGGGAATAGCAATCTGGACACAAAAGATAGTATTTGACAAATTCTGTTTATCAAAGGAAAATTCTGCTTTCATTTTGCAGGAATAGTTTATAAATCTTCAGTTCAGGTTTGGAAGCCTTAACTCTTCCACACTTTCCTCCTCACATAGCCAATGATACTCTATTCTGACATGACAACCACTAACTTTTTGCACTCTGCACTGAACAAATATCCACTTCTTTCCTCATCTCTCATCTCTGGGAGGAAGGTATTTGTTTTCTTCCACAGTAGCAATATAATGTATTGCTTCAATCCTTCATTAGCTGCCTAATCCAGTTAATGTCAGCTTCTCTTTCCTTCTGCCCTGTATTTCTAACCTTGCACCTAGAGAAAAGCTGTCTTTGCTATCTTTTTTTCAAACTGCTGACCAGCTTTGCAAAATTTGCATTTCTCTTCTGCTCTTTTTCTTTTTCTCCCATGCTTCTGATGGTAAATAGATTCAAACCAGTAAAGAGGTGTATGGTTTTTGCATTACTCATTGAAATTACTTACCAAGAGCCTTGGTAGACTCTTCACCACTTGTGTGGCTTTTACATAAGATCAGAGCCAAATCACAGCAGCAGGTGAGAGGGGCTGATCCCAGAGCAGTGGGAAGGGATATCCACAAGCTGCCTTCTCGTGCAGTGCCAGGAAAGAGGTGGAGGACCCCTCTGAGCCACAGCACATCTGGATGTCAAAGTAATGCCCTGATCCTGCCCCAAGGGAAGGATTGGGAATAGTGGTGGGGCACAGGTGGAGTGGGAAGCAGCTTATGGTGCATCCTGCTACTCCTGGTAGCAGAAAGGACTGTTCCCCAGCTGCACCCCCCTCAAGACCCTTGCCTGCCTGTAGCCCTCTTCCCATCCATTTGTGTTAGTCCCCTGATGCACAGTAGGACAAATAGGAACTGCAGAAATCAGGTGTTTCTTGCCTCAGGGGGTCAGCTGGGGCTCAGGCTCTGGGGTTTACTCTCCTCTGAAGTATAGGAAGTATCTGAAGTGTCTCCTCTGTAAATCCAGACGGGAAAGGATTTGATCAGGTGAGGATCCCTGCTTCAAATGACAGTTCCCTCAAACTGCCCACGTCTCTCAAATCCCTCCATTCATATCTCTCTCAACAGTTTCATCACTTCCATTCCCTCTCTGTAATCCATGACTTTTCTTCTCCATCTCCAGCCTGTAAAGCTTCAATTTTAAACTGCTTGGCCCTGTGACCTCCTCCTGAAACACACACCTTCCAAAAAATAAACTTAATCGCCTCCACATCTTCTCTGCAGTTGTCTGTGATATTTCCTGTGTCTGTTTGACACTCGTGGTCTCCGAAAGCTTGCTAATCTCACACTTGCCTACTGGAGTCCTCCTGACCGATCCCAGCATTTTCATCCCCATCTCCTGAAATCCCCTGGCCGCTTCCAGCCCTTCTACTCTCACAACCCATCCTGCTGCTGCCCTGAAAATAAAATTTTGCCTACACTGCCAAAAAGCCTTCAGCCATCTCTGATTACAATGGAAAACTTTCTTCAAGTACTCTCTCTCCCAGCTGCAGGAAATCCTGAGGGGGCTATTCAGTGACCTCCATAATGAAATAGGTCAGATTAGATAACCACAATAAGCTTTCCTGGCCCTAAAGGCCTCCTGCAAAACAAATTGCATTATCTAGCACATAAGAACATGGATTAATAAGGACATTCAGGGAGGACAAAACGTGTGTTCCTAAAGCCTTTGAAACTCCAGATGCCATGAGCAGTCTAAAGCCATAGATCTAAAGAAGGAGGAAAACAAATTTAAGTGCAAAGGAGCAATCTATGTAGCCATGATAACACCAGCATTACACCCGTATCATTTGTTTTGTATTATTAGACAAATTACACAGACATCCCGTATTCCCCAGTTTGAACTAGCAAAATGCCAATGGACAAGGAAAAAAAACACTAAAGTTTGTTTTTGTAGGAATAATGTGATGACACATTTTCAGCAATATATACTATATTGTCAAGCCCTCATTAGACAAGCCAAATATTTTTGTGTAATTTCTGCAATAAAATATGAAAGCAGCAACATTCAGACAGAGAGGCTGGCTTTTGTTAGAGTGGGGCTCCAAGAATAACAGCTTGTGAATTACCAACACCATTGTTTGGGGGGAGAAAGTTGCTTGATATTAACAAATTCATTAAGCCCAAACTGACACATCTGTTAAAGCAGCCATTAGTTTCAATCTTTATGGATTTGTGTCCCAAACATACCAAATAACACCAATCATGGGTACTGTGTTGGGGCACAAATATGTTTTCCAGCAGATGTTAACGATGATTTATGACTCACATTTCTCCCGTGTACTATGGCACTCATACAACTCATTTGTGCTACGTGCTTGCAAGAGTCATTTCACCCACCCACAATGCCAGGGAAAGGCAATTGCCTCTACGGATCAAAGGCAGCGAGGCTTGGAGCTGTTACAGAAGCCGCACACAGGTGTCTGGAGCAGGGCGTGAGGAGCACACTCGTCTGCTAAGGCCCTCCTCACCAAAGGGGCTCCGAGCCTCTCTGGAATCCATTCCCTAATCTCCCATCCCAAGTTATCATTCCAGTGGGCAACTGACCTGCAGCCCATGTCCATGTCACCCTTTTCAGATAGGGACCATGCACGGGGACAGGGCATGAGCCCCGACCTGCGTGCAGTCCAGGCCTCAGCACATGGCAAACCCTTTTTTTTCTCCAGCAGAAAATGCCAAAAGGATTTAGGAAGATGGATGACAATTTGCCCAGGAGAAATTTGGCCACAACACTGGCGTAAACGTTCCAGCCCTTCTGATAAACTTCGTATGATGTCACAGATTTAGGTATGCAGCAATGGTGTCTGACTACACAAAGTTTATTTATTTGCTGCTTGATCTGACTTTTTTTCAATCTGAAAGACAGTTTCTCCTCTTCTCCGTCTCGTATCTTTGAGATATCTGATCCAGGATAACAGAAGGAAAAATTGGTTTCCACAGAATTATCAAGACAAATTACAGTAAGGCATGTGGGAATCTGTATTTGAAGTAGCCACACTGCTGAACATCCATTTTCCTTGTTATCTCCTCCTTTTCCAAAGGAAATGGTTCATTCTTCCACCTCAGCTGAAACTCCAATTTGCACAGCAACTTCTCATTTATATAGCCTGTGTAAGGCTATCATGTTAGAAATTCAGATTTGGATCTGTAAGGTCACAAACTTTGGTGAACATCAAAATATGACACCTTTGTGGTGGAAATTCTCTTTCCATTCCTTAAAAAACTATAGTAACATTAACAGATACAGAGACATTGAAAGATAAAAGTTTTTACAGAAGCAGCAAACCCTTTTAGACTCAGGCTAGCCTAAGTTTAGCCCAGTTCACCAAAAAATTATTCCTGAAGCTCACATAAATCAATTTTAGACAAGGATTATGCTAATTTTCAACTTCTTACCTGTCCACACATGTTTCATTTATCTCCAAAATGACACTTCATTGTCAAAAGAAATCTCGTGAGTACTCTAGAGATGTGCAATTCGCATCACAGTTAATTGACATCCTACAACACTATTTATGGAGCAGTGTCATCTGGAAAACGTTTCTTCCCTGCAGTAGTTTACAGCCTATATAGAAGAAAAATGTTAAATTTGGAGTGATGGAGACTTTCAAGTAAGAAAGAAACTCAAGGTTCACTTTAATCCCTAAGTCCCTGGGAAACTCAGCTGCCAAGTATCTGTCCTACCCAACAAAGAAAGCCAAAGAAGCTCTACTCCTACATGTCACTGTCTTTTACCAGTCAAACAGAGCTAAGCTTTAGCTGGATTAAAGCAAAACTGCACAAGCCACCAGAGACACATTATCAAACAAACCCTTAGACAGCATGGAGACTACCATGGCAGGATCAGATAGGAAAGACAAATCAGTGTATTAGGCTTTTGTGTTACCAAAGAGTAGTATGAAGTAGCAGCAAATCATCTGTGTTATTCCTCCACCCTCCTCGGATAATGCCCAGTGAATCCAAATCCACTTCTGCAGATCTTTCAAACTACCCATAGAAAGCCTGCTTCCTCCTTGTGCTCTCACCAGTGACAAAACCTGACCCCAGAGCCCCCAGGCAGCCTGTGGTAACCACAGTGGTGACCATAAAGGACACAATTTTCTGGCATGTTAAGCCTGCTCTGTACCAATACTGATCAATAACCTATGTGATGTACCTGTCACCTCCATACGGATCCTAGTGCCCACAAAAAGTCAGTGCTGCATTGACAACTTCTGCTGCCACTGTCAAAAGAATTACATGTGACCAAAAACCAAAACAGAGTAGCAACCAATTAAAACCCAATCTATTTTGTCAAGATATGCTCTGTTTCCACTGAGAATGGAAAGACAAGTAGATAATAAGCCACAGGCCCTTGTTCTGTGAAACATTATACTGGTAAACAGAGGAAAATATTGTCATTGGAAGGCAAGCACTGCCCCTCTATTGCACTTGTCTGTGTTCATTGAAGCTTGCAGCACATAGGATGCTCACTTTAGCTCACCTCACCAGCATAAACTCCTGCAAAATAACATCTATATTCACAGTGGAAAACAAATGAACAATTTAGGTGACTTTGTTATTTGAGATGATTGAAGAAAATATTCTAGACTTCTCAAGGGTATAGAAGCTGTAGCCCTGAGCTGAAACAGCCCCAAAAAATTTCATTATTTGGAAGTGTGGGTAGAGTTTGTGGTTTGTTTTCTGCTTTGCTGAATCTCTCCATTTACTCACTCTCTCTTCTTGCAGTCCCACGTGTAGTGGCTGAGTTCTGGCACCCTGTCCAAGTCTCCCCATCCTGGGAATACCAACCCCATTGGTTCTGGAATCAAAATGACCACACGGCACTTATAACATTTCCAGACAGACATAAATACACAGATTAGTCTTTTCTGCATTTTTCCTCATAAAAACAACAGCAGCTTCGAAGCTCATTGGCACAAGCACTGAGATTAAGTATTGCAACCTGCTATTGTTGGCAGGCTTGCTCTGGCTTCTTCTGCTTTCCCCACCTCCTTGTAATCCTCTCTCCTCTTGGAGAGTAGTTAAACGCTATGTCCATTCATGTCACCACGGAGTAGTTTTGGCAGATGCATGCCCCAAGGCTGGGATGTTTTTACGAGAACCGTTTTCATATTTCACTGTTTGCCTGGCTGATCCTTTATCTGTTCTAACAGTTATACAACTAAACATACTGAACCTTCTGTCAGATGATTACATATTCCATGTTGAATTGCAGGATATGGAAATCCTGCCAAACACAGTCCTGATCTAACTCTGTCAACTTCAGTGCATCGCTAAGAATGAATTCAGACCTTAAACTCCTTTACACTGGTCTTTGAGAATAAATAGAAGCAAATCATCAGTAAGGTCTTCTGTTTTGTGCATCTATGCCTTTCTAGGCCTGAAGGCTCCTGTGGATGACCTTTAGCTGTGAGTGATGGGCTTGTATATACCACCCCTCTGCTCAGAGGTGTGTATTGAGGGGGTCAGAATCCCACAGACTAAAGCTGAAATAATTTTGGTCTAGAAGGAATGTTTGCCAGGCTCCTAATGAAAAAGAAAAGATGGCAGCAGATGGAGCCCTTCCTTTCAGTCCTCGCTGTTGACCTGGCAGAGCCAGGAGGGAGGTGGAGGTGAGGGAGAGGGGAGCAGAGAGGAGCTCATTTCCCTTCTCCACCTGTCAGCATCTTCCCAGAGCCACCAGCTCTGGCTGCACAGCTCCCAGCAGGCTCTGGCTGCACACACTCTGCTGCTGCTGGTAGAAAAGTTCAGGGCATTTTCCAGGTTGCGTTTAAATATCCTCAAGACCACAAGGTGTTTGGGGTTTTTTTATGAGGAAGATCTCATTCCTTTTTGGGCTCATGATTCTCTAGAGAACTGCTTCAGGTGGAAAAAGCTGATCTTATCTATTCCCCTATCATTCAGCTATTGCTACTGAATCAAACCATTAATACAGCCTGAGGCTCTGGTGTGCACCTGCTCAGAAATGAAGCAGACAACAGATCATCGTAGCAAGAGTTCAGGAAGGGATTTTGTCCACAGGAGAATCCTAAGAGAGAATAGATACATGGAAAGAAGGAAAAGCAAATGTATTGTTCATGTTTTAAAAATAGCTATCAAAGTGTTCTATAACTTAGATTTCAAAGTTTTTCAAAGAGTCTTTGAGTCCTCCTCTTAATATTGCCACCTGGACAGTTCCCAGACATTTTAGCTAGCTTTTTCATGCATTTATCTTATGTTTTCGGTGCGGTTACTCTGATCACAGCTGCCCACACACAACCAGCATTCTTTTGTAATAAAAGCAGAGAAAGATTGTTTATTTATTAGGTTTTTTGTTTCTTTATTTTGAAAAGAGTGGCAACCTCATCCCCTACCAGTGTTAAAACAACATAAATGAGGCTAGAGCAAAGGAAAACTCAGCCATTAAAAGGCTGAAAGGGAAGTTTTCAGCAAAAAGGTTCTTCAAAATATCTCAGAGAGCAGCTGAATAATCATCCGCAACATCTCTAGGTCACTCACACACTGAATTTCTGAAAAAAAAAGTCATGTCCTTAATATTAGCATTTCAGTTCCTCAGTCTCCAAAGGTAGGGGACCACAGAGCCATTCCTCTCCTCAAATAATTTTCCCCTGCGTGACTTCTGTCCAGCCTCTCACTATCCCAGCTTCTCTGGACCCTAACAGCAAATTCTGCTCACAGCAGATTTAATGAGGACTGCATGTTGCTGGCTATTTAGTTGACTGCAGCTATAATTAGACAGCTGACAAAGACTGGCTGGTTGTGTACTCTTTTTTTTTTTTTTTGTGATTACATAGCATAGTTGGTCTATGCACAAGACAAAAGATGATTTTTCTTCTTTGTCACTCCCCAAACTCCTCAAGGGAGTTGATAAGAGTACTGGCTGCTTTCTGCCACTTACCTCACTACTAGCAAGAGGACATTGTCATCATTTCTAAGCCAATAAGTGTGTTGAAGTGAAATGTAAAGGAATTCAATCTGTCTCCTGCCTACACCAGCACTTTTCCTTCTTTTTACAGAAATCCTGGGGGATTTTTTGGGGGGGGGTGGAGGATGGGGTAGGGGGAGGGGGGGAAAATAAACCAATATTTTAATCTTTAAATGCTATGCTTCTTTTTTCATGAAAATAGTTGGTTGAACTGCATCTCCCAGTGCACTGTGATGTCCTCACACAGCAAAGGGAAGCAGTGCAAGGTGGCAATTCTGTGACTACATCAGTAGTCACAGTCCATATCAGAAAGTGTGGACATGAAGATGGCCTGACATAGAACTTTCTAACAACATTTTTCACCTGAAATATTTCTTGGATTTACTCAAATCTTTCCATTTTTTCATGCAGAAGACTCAATCTTCCCATGAAATAAGAGCCTTTTAAGGAAAGACTCAATGAAAATGTTTTTAAACATGATGTGCTAGTAGAACATTTGTTAGTTTATTAAAATAAACATATTATCTTCAGTAATCACTCACAGTAAAAGCCTAGACTCAAGTCAAGCCAGAACATATATTTTGAGTGAGAAGATGCCATTTCCAAGATACTTACTTTTCTAATCATAGATCAGGACCCTACTAGCAACAGTAAAACTATCTGTAAAAGTACATAGAGCCATTCTTCATCTCCAGTTCACTGAGATGAGCAAGCAGCATATTATTACCAAGATAAATGGGTAAAAAAAATCCTGAAAAATAAAGACCGATTAAAAAAAAAATCAAGGAAAGGCTTTTGATCCCTAGTCTGTGAAATCTCTCAGTGAAGGCAATGGAAATTATACTTGTGATAGGACGTGGTTTCTACCCTACCAAAAAAGGCCATAAACACAGAAAAGTTAGGTGACAGATACTGGCACTCCTCACAATCTGACTTTGCTGTGGATAACACCACATCTCTCCAACCAGAACCTGTCCAGAAAAAGATGGAAGGACTCTTGTCTCCCAAGAGAAGCAGAAAACTCCTGTAAGTTTCACACTGAAACATGTAGAATGGAAATGTAGCTCCTCTGTGGACACTGGCCAGCAATGGCACTGCTAGCACTATGTTTTATTTCATGTCATCAGAGAGGCAATGCAGGAATGGAAGTAAAGCCCACAAGGCTGCAAGAAAAGCTCCATCATAGCTATATTGTGACCAACCCAACTCCAGCTGCTACACATTTTCTATCAGGTTGCTTCTGGCAAGCAAACAGCAGAAAGCAAATTATTCATTTTAGCAGCTACCACCATTTTCTACCTTTCTTCTTCTGTCAAGAATGCACTGGCTATTGCTTAGATAGTACATGAACAGCTTTCCCACAGTCTCTCCTGCTTCCTTCCACTGTTCCATAATTCAGCACAGCACCTTGTAACGCTCAGAAATTATACCCTAGGGTATCATTTCTATCACCTTCCCAGTCCCCCCCAACAGCTGCCCCCACTGCCTTTTGTGCAGACCCCCTCACAAGTCAAGCGGGTTGGTAAAAATAGTTCTCCCTGTCTGCCCCACTTCTGATTCATGGTCCACTTAGGTAACGTCTCTTTCAGCTACATGGAATGGCTGGGGCCTCCTGGACCCCAGGGACATTACATCCTCATAAATAAGGAGATTTATTTACAGATATAAATCAAGACACAACGTTTAGACCATGCTACAGGGAAACAGTAAAATCCAAGGAGAAGGAAAGAAGAATAATCAAAAGTCGAGGATTCTGGCCAAATTCTTCCTAAAATAGCTCTTCCAAGACATAGTGAACATTGTATCAAACTCACACAGGATCTTTGCTTCTTCATGACTCATTTCACTTGAGCTGGAGAGTAACAATTTCCTCCCTAGCCACCGACTCACATGGCTAAGACTAGGCAGATAGAGCTCAACCTGTTGTGATTGATCAGGCCCCTCTTCAGGGTAAATGATGCATTTCATCAAACACTACTGTACATCAAGATCAGTATCCAGAAAATCGTGTTCTTTAACACACACTGACCCCCTGCACACCCACACACACCCCTGCACACCCAGCCCGGTGGTCAGGTCATCACCTGCTAGTGTTAACATGCACACAAGCAATTACAGAGCAGACATCTGTTCAGGATGTTGCTCACTGGATCAGCATCTTCGCACTGAGATGGCTGCAAGCCTTTGAAAGCCTTTGAAGCATTTATGTTCTGACTCTGTGCTGTCTACTAGTGCAGGATGGTTTGTCTGTAAACGTCCCTCTTGCTGGCACAGCATCCACTGGTGTGAATTGCCCTGGTTCTGGTTCAGAGCTAAAGCAATGATGCTAATGGGGAAAAGCCAGCCTGGTGCAGACAAGATGAATCCCACTTCTTTCAGTTGTCACTAAGTGGGAATTATGGAGTCCTGGCTGGAAGAAGGTTTTGCAGATTTTCCTATAAACAATAAATAAAGTGTCAGTATCATGTTCTGTTGGACAAGATAGGCACCATCTCAGAGAAATCCAATAATTATTTGGAAATTAAAAACAAAACACAGGTCTGTTACAGGGTCTCATGTCAATTATATTAAAGTTTTAAAATGTTCCTCAGAATGAATGCCAAAGCAAAGTTTGAGTTTTCACTGTTATTTCTGAATACAGACTGACGCAACTCCTTTGAGGGCATTGTTAATATCTTGAGATTGTCCTCGAAGGTAATTAAAAATTAAACTGGACAGTGGTTGCCAAGAGGTGGTAAATGCCCTTGCCAAGTCCCTGGTCCTCTGTCCTGGCATGTTGGTAGCAGAGGAGCACAGCCCTGGCCATGACACTGCAGAGGTCATCATGCCCCAACTTCTGTGGCTCTACACCATCACACAAGTGCCAATTCTTTCTGTGCCCATCAGGTATAAAAAAAAAAAAAGCAACAATATATTTGAAATACATGTGAGCTAGACTTTTTCTGGATTTCATCACATCTGACCTCAGGTGATCATGAATAACCCATGGGTATCTCAGCATCTTCATATGTTCAGCCTAATGGCCCTTTCTCTTGTGGGCTGAGAGCCAGGCAGAGCAGTGGGATTTTCAGGATGGGCTAAGCCACATGTTGAACTTGGACCCCTTCTCTGTACCACTGCCACTAAATGTTGCAAATAAAATGAGATTAATTGGGAGGAAGAGAGTATGAGAGAGAGTGAGAGAAAGAGAGAGAACAAGCACTCTTATCTAATACAGACACAACAAAATTTAAGGCTGCACAGCTGTCTAATATTGCCCACACCAGGAGCTGGAGCCCACACACTGGAGCTGGACACAGCAGTAGCTGCATCTCCCTGCTGCACAGCCCCAGTGCCACAGCCACAGCACTTCAGTGCCAGGCAGGAGAGCAGCACACGTGGCATCCACAGGGGAACCCACTCATCCCCACGCCACCATGGGGACCAGGCTGATCCCAAGTTCTTGGAGGCATTGAGCTCACAATGGACAGTGCCATTAGACTTGTGTTTGTGATGCTGAGGTGGAGGTGAAGTAGGAAGCCAGTGCCAGGGCACCTGAGCTGGCTGCCACAGGGGACCTGGGCTCTTGTTCACATTCTATGCCTGTGCTATATTCATGTCCTGAGCGGGTATTCCACGCCTCCCCACCCTGGACATGGTGCTATACTGTTACCCTGAGCAGGTATTCCACACCTCCCCACCCTGGACATGGTGCTATACTGTTACCCTGAGCAGGTATTCCACACCTCCCCACCCTGGACATGGTGCTATACTGTTACCCTGAGCAGGTATTCCACGCCTCCCCACCCTGGACATGGTGCTATACTGTTACCCTGAGCAGGCATTCCACACCTCCCCACCCTGGACATGGTGCTATACTGTTACCCTGAGCAGGTATTCCATACGTCCCCACCCTGGACATGGTGCTACACTGTTACCCTGAGCAGGTATTCCATATCTCCCCACCCTGGACATGGTGCTATACTGTTACCCTGAGCAGGTATTCCATATCTCCCCACCCTGGACATGGTGCTATACTGTTACCCTGAGCACGTTTTCCATGCCTCCTCTCCCTGGACATGGTGCAGCAGCGGCTGAGCTCGCTGGGCTGCCGTGGAGCTGGGAGCAGGGCGGGAGCAGGGAGGGATGGCTGACACTTCATTCAGTGATTGCAGCCCTCCTCCAAGGCTCAGACTTTGAAACACGACATTGGCAGGACTGCTTAGAGAAATGATTTCATCTGTGTATGAATTAAGCCAAAGAACACAGTACTTGTCCCTTTGGTGTTTATTTTAAAATAATTATTACATGTTCCCTTTTCTTTCAGGAACATTAAACACAATGCTGCACATGATTTTGTTCAGGAGGGCTGCAGATGGCTGCGATGGGGGAAAGTCAGTGGCAAGTACTGACATATGCACTATGGCAAGTACTCAAAAATGAACTCCTCATTCCCTTCAGCCTGAGGAATGCTGAATTCTGATACCATTTTGGGGGAAATGAAGATCAATAATAGCTAGCAGATTTATTTAGTTGTTGATTTTTCAAGTGCTGCGCTGCCAGTCCTGTTGTATTTCTACTCTTTAAATTGAGAGCAGACCTTTGCAACCAAGTGCCAGCATTTGGTAGCAAGAAAGGCTTTCCTCAAGCAGCTGTCCTCTGAAAAACATGCTGTGGTTTGAAAAATGTGGTTGCAAAATGTGGACAATGTGCACAGGAGTTATTAATGTTTGCAAGAAAATGTGCTGCTTCATCTCCATTATGGTCATTAACCTCAGCTGTGGTTTTGCAAGCAAAGAATTCTGCACTCATTCTCAGAGATGAAATTTGGATTTCAGAAGCAGAGACACAGGTAGTTCCTATAATTCCTCTCCCAGCTATAACACAAACATATATGGACACTGGAAAAATACTTCCCTTTATCTCAATGGACCTAGTACACAGACTTCAGAAGGAATTTAAATCAGGGGTTTAATGTCAGATGTTTCATATGGACCATATTTCTCACAGTGAAAAGGGAATATATTTTTTTAATTTTTTTTTTAAAGGGAGACAATACACTGTCCAGGAAAACAAAGCAAGCCAGCCAGCTCTATGACCATTTGACTGGGAGACAGCTCCAGAGTCATTCCAGTACTGGCAGTACAGCTAAGCCAGAGTTCTCCTATAAGCCAGATGACACACTTGGAAAAATATATTCCAGAGCTTGTTATCCAGCCCCTGCACCTGCCAAACTTGCCCATATGGGACCACAGGGGTTGGCTCAGCCCAAGGAGGAAATAGATGGGAAAAGAGAGAAGAGTATCAATATCTCAAGCAGTGAATATCATCAAGTTAGTGCTGAAGTTGCTACAAGTCAATTTCCAATGAAGAGAGTGCTTTTAGAGACATGTATGGGCAGATATTTAAAAGCCCAACATATAAAATGTAAATCCAGCTTGAGGTGCTCCATTTTCACACATGTATGAACACAATAGTTGTCAAAGGTGGGTGGGCACAGGTGATGGAAAGCACAGCTTTGGTGGCAGAGGGCCTCTTTTGGGCAATTGACCATTAAGCAATGACTCCTCAAGCACTGCTAGCATAGGTCTCCTCACAGTGGTGTGAACAGGCCAATGTATTCACCCCAAATTCCAAGCTGTTCCTGTCTGGGAGTTGTATCTCTGTGCTAGTGTAGCAGGGTGCCCAAATGAACTACGACACTGGAAAGCAGAGAGCACTGCAATATTAGCAATATTAGCAATATTAGCAATATTAGCAATATTAGCAATATTAGCAATATTAGCAATATTAGCAATTAGCATGGCTGTGTGGCTTCTGGAGCCATGACCAAAGGGGCTGAAGGCTCTCAGAGATATGGAGATGTAACCAGGGAGGAATTTGTTTAGCACCTGCACAGGTCTGATCTTTCTTCCAGGAGAGTGAACGAAAGCAGAGTTGTCCTTGACTAAGTGCAACATACCTGAGTTTTGGTTCCAAATGGCTCCAGGCTCTGGCTGCAGATGAGTCAAATCCTGAGCAGCACACAGATCAGCACTATATTTGTCATTGGGAAAAAGCATGGGAATTCCAGCAAAAGCCCAGCGCTTGAACAGGAACAGCATCTCTTACATTGCCAGCTCAAGCTATCCAAAAGTTGCAGACAGGTTCCCATACTCATGAACTTGTCTTTAGCTAAAAATCACACTGCAATATATGATTTTAATAACACGTTAGGGGTTGATTGTATTTGATGTCTAGGGTTTTTTTTAACCACTGGGGTCTACTTCCAACCACTTCCACAACAGGAAGGCTCAGAATATGTTATTTTATGCTATTTTTCAAATGAAAGCTGAGGTTCTTATGTAGTCATCTTAACTCCAGGAGCTATGTTTTTTAAGGCACACACCAAATGTCAAGGGACTCACAATAAAATCTCAAGAATTGGCAAGATTGCTTTGCTGGCTTTGGGGAATGAGCAGGTTGTTGTTGGAGCCACACATTAGAGGGAGACACACTCACATGTTCTTAACCAGTGAACTGTGCACTGAGGTATAGTGGCAATTCGCCCAGCACTGACATACAGCAACAAGAACAGGATGCACAAAATTCCCAGGCCTCTTAAACTAATGGAGAAGCTTTGTTAGTTTCACTAACAAGGGAACCAATGACATAACCTGTCATAAACATGTTGGGACCATTATGTGCACAGACATGAGATATATTTAAACTATAAAAACCCATTTAATAACCAAAAAGACAGCTGCGTAATCTGCACATTACACTCACAAAAAGGAAATAAAAGTAAAATGAACTGGAACATATGCGTCTGGAGAGAAAAGGGGTGAGAAAGGCCTGGAGACTGCTCAGAGGACTCAAGGACCTGCTTTAGCAGCAAAGCACTGCTATCCTCCATTCTCTCTTGTTCTGTATAAACCCTATTTTTACAGGGGATTTTGATTGTTTTTTAGATAGAATTGCACATACACTAACAATGGGACAATTTTCACATATGGGGAGTAAGCTGGGAGGAGAACTTTGTCTCTTCTCTATTGACAGCGTAAAACAAATGTGTATTCATCTCAGTGTCCAAATTATCTGGGTACCAGCACTTGAGATCAAGACAAAGTCAAAAGAATGTAGAGAACTAGTCCTTAATTTTCTTACATTGAAGTGCAAACACTGAGGCACAATATGTCAGAAAAAAAAAGACCTGCTCCTTCATCTATCTCTGCCTTTTTTCTTAAAGGCTTTGTAGATTTATATGCAACAGGAAAACTGACTCAAACGTGTTTAACTAGGACTATGCTCACAACCTATTTGGGGTATGGAGGTTTTTATAAATCATATTACTTATGTTTTGCCATTTCTATGAAGGACAGGTTTACCTCTATAATAACTCACTGAGGTTTTGTCAGGATCAATTTACATTTGTCAGATGCTCTGCAGTCTTCAAACAAAAGCCATAAAAAACAGCACTGCACTAGTATTTCATCTTTTTAAAGGTTATGATTTATGGACTATAGAATGGGAAGAAGAGGCAGTGGAGGGGTGTATTTTTCTCCCAGCTGCAAACACTGATCTTCTCCAGAGAGGAACCCAATGCAGAGAATTCAGCAACATGTATCCCTTATACCAAAATAGAGATCAAAAAACCCCTCAGAGGTGCCTAAATGTCTGTATCTAATTTATGGGTAATTTACAATGGAAATAGATGATTTAAAAATGTATACAAATTGTATCCTTGCACATCAGAGCAGATAGATAGCTTAACTACAAAATAATGAACATTAAACGTCTCTTGTGAGCTGCCAGGTAGACATTTTGATTGCCCAGATTTTGTTAAACTCAAACCAGAGAGAGGTTGAAATCTTCCAAACATTCTTTAACTCTATCAAGTGTGTCGGTGCTCTACAGCCGATGACAATATATTTCACCAGAGTTGCCAAAAAATTGTTTAATTTTAAGCAATGCCTGTGTTGCATTACTTTTACAAGTTAAGCCAGTGTGTAGGGCATGATCAGCTCCACAGAAGACTAAAGCCATTGCCAATGTTTTCTTTACATCCATAAAACCAATTTCACACAGGCATTCCTTAACCAAGGAGAAAGACAACAAAAACAACAATAGAACCCCTGTCATGTCCTTGTCTCCTCTAGCCTTCCAGTCAGCATTGCTTTTCCCAACTTTGCCAATCAGACTCAAGTGAGTGAAGAGTTACAGAGAATATCTGTGCTGCCAAGAGCTATTTCCAGTGGACTTTGATCAAATGATGCTGTAATCCCTAATGGGAAGCATACTTCATTTATAAGGTATTCTTTGGTGTCATTCCCAAGGAGCAGGCATACGGGTTTTTGAGCAGCAAAGCTCTTTCCCTACAGAAAGTCTTTGCAAGGGCAGCACTGCCATGTCCAGTGCAGGTGTTCAGGCCTGCTGAGGCCAGTGGGATTTTGGTCTTTTGGTACAGTCTGAAAAGGCCGAGGGGGTCAGAGGCAAGCCGTAGCTCTGGAATTCCCTCAGCCACAGACCTATACCCAGCAGCAGCGACGAGCTCACAGCAGTGCGCTCCGATTTTATCTTTCCCCGCGACGAACACGACGGCAGGCTGTTCTGACATTTGCACTTTCATGCAACTGTGTTGAACTTAAGATACTTGGGTTGCTCAGAGCAGTATTTTATTTTCCCTGAAGACCAAGGACAATTAGCTCACATTTTAACAAAGAAGCAATTAAAGTGCACGACATTCATGAAAATGATTTATCGTGCTATTAAATTAGGATGAAAATCATTGAAGTTCATAATAGCCAAAGAAAAACAAATATAAATTATCTTCATGCTCAGTTTGTACCCCGATGCTTATCAGCCTGAAACACTTGTATCTATTCTCTAGTGCTGCTGTGCAACTTTTGCAATTCTATCTCACTGTTTGGAAAATGTACCGCTTTTATTCTGTGCTGTACTGCAGCCCTTTAAATTGAAGAGGCATAAATAGCCCTTATCTGTCTAAAATTTCCTCAAAAAATAGATTAGGCTTATAGAGTTAACGGCATTTTGGGCATCCCAGGCAACCCTGCTGGAGTCAGGTATCACTGAACACAAGGAGGGTCCCTTGCCACCCAAAATCCACTGTTTCTTCCATCTATCCATTTGTTCATGCATTTACAAAAAAGTCTGCTCTCATAACCAATAAAAAATACATTATTTTTTATGCGCCTTCACTTTTTTGTTAGGTTTTTTCACTGTGTTTACATTCAAAGCAAAAAAAAAAAATTAAGATGCTTTTACTGAAATGGCAGTTTCAAACCCATACATTTTGCTCCCATTTTCTTCCCTAGCATATTTGGATACTGTATAGATATCTCTTTATTATGAGATAAATATGTTAATAACTCCTCAAGAAAAAAAGAAGCAATAATATGCCCCAGTGGTAGCAATATAGAACCAGAGTGGAGTCTTTTGGCTATCTTAGTATCTGTGATACTAAGAAAAAAAAGTTGTCTGTGCCTTGTTAGTGAAATTACAACATATTAACTCTTTCATAGGACTTTTGTTTGAAAAAACATTTGCGCACTTCTGTAAAGAAGCATTATGGTTTTTTAGGCAAGGTTTCCAAATCAGGGTTTCACTTCCATACCAATCTAGAGAAGCCCTTTGTAGCAGCTTTCTGCTCTTCACTAGTATCTTTCATAAGAATCCTTTCTGCACCTCACTGCCAGCCCCTCAGATTCTGACCAGGGAGCAGCTTCCAAATCTGGCAGAGTCTGCATCCCTGCAAGGTCTGTTTGCACAAAGTTGAGGGATCCTGCCGTGCTATCAGAGTCTGTGAGCCTGCTGGCCCTTCCTGGGGTTACAAACCAGTGAGAAGATACACCTAAGAATTACAAATAAGGCCTGCTGAGCAGTAAAATTATCAGGAAAAAAAATCTGTCTCTCAATAGGTAAGAGCCAGTTCAGATAACCTGCCTTCCTATCCTAAATTTAAAGCATGTGGGAAATTGAGCACCTTACTCATTAATTGCTGGAAAGATTCCTGGTTTAAATGTCTGAACTTCATGCCAACAACAGAGTTCTTTATATATTTAATTTAAGGGAATTATTCATCTACTAGCTATGTGTTAAATTGATTTGCTAAGTAGGGACCTGTGTTTCAAAGTAATAAATTTCTGTTACTGTGGACACTGTTTCCCTTCCTATAACTTGGTAAACATTTATTTATTAAAACTTAGATTACACAATTTCCAAGTAATTTTTATAGGTTAAGGCTCTTTCATTACCTGGAAAGTGTCATGCATTATCACATCAATGCAAAGAGAGCTAATAAGAGCTTAAGTACATCTGTTTTCTACAAAGTAATTTTTTTTTTAAGTGTTTCAATTCCTCATTTCCTTAGCAAATCGTCCTTATTTTTTTTGAAGAAAGGAAGCATTAAATGCTCTGTCTCCATGATGAGTTCTAAATAGATATTTTCAATGAATTATCCTAATTGAGCTGCCTGTCAAGATAATCGTATAAATTGCTCCTTCAATCTACATTTACAAACTGATTTGAACAGCCTCAGTAAAGACTCAGACAAAAGTTAAAGGAATCTGATGTAAATCAACAATGAGATTAGTGTTCAGATCTCTTCTCACAGACAGGCTGTGCTGCAGCTGAACAGACTCAAGTTACAGTTTCTTTTCTATTTTGTTTTAGTTTCCTTATTTCAGCTCTGTTTAAATTTTGGAAGTATGAGTGGCAGGCTAGAAAGAGTACTCTGAGATAGATAATGAAATATTTCCAGATCTTCAGGTGCTGCATCTTTAAAACTTTCATTCACCATGAAGGATTGAATTTTAGGTGTAGGAGATACATTGAAACATTGAAAGACATACACACAAAAATTAAGTTTTAAAAACCAGAAGTGTTAGAGTACTTTACATGTGATATGGGCTTAAGAGGCAAAAGTATTGCAGGTCTTATTAATGAACCTCAACCTCATATAGAAGTTCTTTTTAACTTTTCACTTCCCAGCTATAAAAAAAATACTTTTTTACTGTGTTTAGTTTAATTTAAATCACTTAATCATTACAGTTATCCCCATTTTATTTTGTTTGTAGTTCAGAGGATTTAGGTGTTCTAGTAACTTTTAGCAGCATGTTCCAATACTATTTTACATTCTCAATTACTTTACAGCCATTTATAAAAGAAAAAGGAATAATGATAATTGGATATAACTTTTCAGTATTCATGTTCTGAAAAATGATTAGAAGCCTTGAAAAATGTTGACATACCTCACTGCTCTGTTTTGCTCTGGTTTAAATATCAGTGTATTTATTAAAGCTGGTTGGAAAATTTAATCACATATAATATTTTCTTTTTCATCAGATGTGAATTCTTTCCAGCTTTTTCAAGACTCTCATTTTTCTACACATCTCAGAAAATCTGTATTAAATGAGGTAGGATTTATTCCAAGTTATCCAGTGCCTATCTTCAAAGAAGTATGTTATGCATATATCTTTTAAAATAACTTATTATGTAAATAGTCATTAATACAGAATAACTGGGGAAAGATTACTTCAAAAAATGTTGGTCTTTTAAAATGCTGTGTGAGAGAGATTTACCGAACATAGTGAATATACTGAGCTATAGTTCTATAGTTATAGTTTGTGGAGTATATTATATTCATCAGCTTTAACTCTTGAGGTTATTTTCTACATGTTTTTTTGTCATGGATCCATGTTATCTGTTGTTTTCCTTAGCCAGAAAATAATTCCTGAAGGGCAAGAATTTTGTCTTTTTGAACTTGCTGCATGATACATGACTCTCCCCTGCAAACAACTCGCCCGTGTAGTGGAGGGCCCTGCACATGTGGCTGCTCAGACTCTGATCTCACAGATCTCTGGTCTCACAGATCTCTGGTCTCACAGATCTCTGGTCTCACAGATCTCTGATCTCACAGATCTCTGGTCTCACAGATCTCTGGTCTCATGCTCTGGGGACAGGGGACGGGCAGTGCAGCCACCCGCGGCTCCAGCCACAGCAGCAGGACCAGCTCCATCACCCTCCACAGCCTGCCCCAGGTCAGGGGAGTCTTGGGTATGAGGACTTGAGAAATAACCTCACAGGTGGTTCTTAGACATTAAGAGCTGAGGATATTCCCTCTGTCCCCCAGCTTTAGGGATCTGAGGCTGGTTTGGAGTCCAGTCGCTGAAAATTCCCAGTAGGGGGTCCTGGAAGAAAGACAGGCTTCATCTCCACTTCCAGAGCAGAGCTAAGACTGGACACGATGTCTGGAGAAGCTGACCTCTGTCTGTTGGCTGCTGTGGGAGCACAACCTGAGGAGACGCCTACTTAAGCACTTCAAGAAATTTCCTACAGCTTAGCAAAATGGATCCAGGAATAGAAGTACTGCAAGAAAAGTGCCACAGCTGCGTCATGGATTTTGCCAAAGATGCTTATTATAGGAGTGTTTATATAATTTAAGCCTGGAATGAAATAGCCTAGACATACACTCTGTTATTTTTTTTACCCTCTGAGCAGATTTCCCATCAATCTCTGTGGTGGTAACCCAAGGTAAAACCTCGGTTTGTAAACACACAGAAGTCGAAGTACACAAGCAGTCGTTCTGAAGTCAATGGACTTGGCTTTTTGAAGTAGCATTACTTGGCATGTGTGTAATGAGAGGGACTTCAAAATGGTGATGCACAAGCAAAGGCCAAAGGCTTTCAAAACAGAGAGGCAGGAAGCAGCAGCAGCTCAGTTCCTCTAGGTGAGAGGAGAGACAAATAATTGTAATTGCTTCTTGAAACTGTTTTTGCTACTCAGGATGCTGCCAACTGCCTGCCATTGCCTGAAGCTGTCCAAATTCAAGGAACAGGAGAGAACATGGCCAGTCATTGTAGTTATTTCTCCCTTGCCAAGGGAACTTCTGAACTACTACAGCTTCACATGGGCTCACACCAGAAGAGATAATATTCTCAAACTCCTCATAAAATTGCTTTGAAATTTTGGGTTATGCTGATTTTTGTTGGGGTTAGTTTTGTTTTGTTTCAAATTGTGCAAATGTAAAGGAAAACATCCTCAAACAACAAAAAGTGAACTCCAGAGGTGCAAAGCAGAAAGCAAGATTAGCAAGTTTTTAGTCTGGCCAGCAGAGCTGAAACAGGTTTGGTTCAGGTCTTAGATTCAACCTGATACAAAGTCCAAGTAAGGACAACCTTGACTGAGCAAGTGTTAATTCCAGCTTTAGGCATGGCTACTTCCACACATTTTTCCCAGGTTGTACCACATCACTGATTTCTAGGGCTCATCCCAGTAAAGCCTGCATCCTTTTTTCCCAGTGTTTACTGCTTAGATTACAAAATACTGAATAGTCCCCTTGGCCTCTATTTATTGGTCTTTTATTCTTCACATATGTCACTTTTAGTCTTTCAGCAGCACAACTGTCTGGGCCACAACAGCAACATGGAGAACACTGCTGGCAAATTTCTGGTTTCATCTGTGCTTTAACATCAGTTCTGCACAGGCTCTGAACTCAGCTCATCGGTCCCACACAGCTCAGGAGCCCAATCCCACCTCACTCATCAGCAGGCCAGATGAGATATTCCTTGCTCAAGGCAACAGGAGAACACACTTCAGCACACCAAGGGTTGGCTTAATGACACACCAAAGCTTTTCTCTGATTTGCAGCCCAAGAAAAACACCTTTACTGTAACAACATGGATCTGACTGTTAGTTTGGTCAGTCTGAAGTCAGTGGTAAAAATGAAGGCAAAATGAGGTCAGGCACCAGAAGAGTGATGAAGTAGGACCATGACTGCAGAATACAGGGAAAGCCCATAAGTCAAGAAGATGATTTAATCATATTCAAAAGACAGAATGGAAAATGCCAGGGATGAAAGGGAGTGGGATCAATGCAGAACACACTGGGCAGGAACACACTGTGGAAGGGGCACAGGCAAGGGTGAAACAAGCTGGTGAGAAGGCACAGGTCAAGGAAGATGGGACCAAGGCTAAGAATGAGGTCTAGGGCTCAGGGTTGAGTAGTGCCAGGAACCAAGCACAGAAATACATTTTCCCCCTGTAAACTTATATTTTCTCTGGTTGTATTCATGTCATCAAACACTCTTGTCTCCAACTGCAGATCTCCTGCCTGCCTGTGCTAACTCTCAGACTGTACTGGACACGTTTGCCCATGACAGAAGTGTGCAAGTGACCCGTACCCATGCCCTAGATATCCAGATGGTTTAAGATACTAAAGCAGATGTGCCCAGAGACTGTTCACACAATTCATTGACCATTTGCTGTGTTACCTGACTGATCAAGCCTGGGTCCATTTCCCATGTACACAGAACTTCACGTCCTCATTCATAAAAATGAGAGGATAGAGTTACCGTTACATTAATGGGAGTTTCATTTTGGAGCCTTAATATTCTTCAAATACAAAAGGTTTTGTACCATATAAAAACTACATTATCAATGCACTTTTTTGGCAGCATGAAAATATGTTTGTCACTTCATTGCATCTCCTTCATTGAATATGACTGGGGCTACAGGGGGGGAAGGCCACCAGGGGATAGATCCCACCTGAAGGCTACCATCACATTTTTGCAGCAACCAGAGCTTTCTAAACTCACCTTCCTCTAGCCTGAGGAAGGAAACTCAGCTTGACAAGTATGTTCCTCATCAGGCTATTAGTTTGTTAAGTGACAAAACTAAGCAATACTGTTTCACGAGGACTGTGCTGAAAAGTGACTTTCCTTTAGAAACTGGGCCCGAGCTTCCCTCAGTCACGTCTGTTTTCTATGTGTGATCATTGCAGGGGAGGGAGGGCAGTCAAGGTGATTCAGCCCTTGGAGCCTCATCCAAGACTCTGCACTGCTTGGATCACCATCACATTGAGAGTCAGGAGGATGACAGGAGAATCTGCTAGCAGGATGCCTCAGATTGTTTGTCCTTGCACTTAATCCACTTTATACTTCCTCTCATGCCAACACTAGCAACAACCAGCAGCTTTGAGACACTGAAGGTTTTGTGTAGCTCTTGAACATTGTTTTGCTTCAATTTTTTTCCTCTCAGTGTTGGACTTCTTTTTTCTCTTTTGTGATATATGTGGTGGTTATGAAAGTTGTGCCTGTGAAAACAATACTGACAAAGGGTTCTATTCAGTTCACCCAGGAATACAACAGGAATTATACAAAAGGTATCCAGCTATTGTAAAGTCATGGAATAAATGAGGTTGAAAGAGACCTCTGGAGTCATCTGGCCAAAACTTGTACTCCAAACTTCAAAATTAGATCAGATTGCTCTGGGCTTTGTTCAGTCATGTTTTGAAAATCTTCAGGGGTGGAGATTGCACAGCCTCTCTGGACAATCATGCCAGTGGTTAACCACTGATTGTGAATGGTTTTTCCTTATATTCACAATCAGTCAGGATTTCTCTTGCTGCAGATTGTGACTATTGCCTTCTGTTCTTTTGCCATGAACAACTGAGAAAGTTCAGTTCTATCTTCTCTGCAACCCTCCTTTAGGCAGCTGGACACAACAGTGAGTAGATGCTCCTCATGCTGAGAGCCCAGATCTCTCGGCCTCTCCTCCTATTTCATCATGTGCTGCAGCCCCCAGCCAGCTCAGTGGCCTTGGTTGAACTCATTTAAGGATGTCCATGTCATGTTTGTACCAAGGGGCCAAACTGAGCGCAGTAGCCCAGCACACGACAGTCAGGAAGGAGTCACCATTTCCCTCCCTGCTGGCTATGCTCTGGCAGATACAGCTTAGGGGACAGTAGCCTCGCTGGCACAGGGGCCCACTGGGGACTTCTGTCCCCTTTGGTGTCCACCAGGACCGCTACCTGTGTCCTTTGGTGCAAAGCTCCTTCCCAGCACTCAATCACTTCCCACCCAGCAGTGGTGCATGGCTTTGTTCCATCCCAGGTTCAGGACCTCACATTCCTTTTGGTTGAGCTCTCTGAGGTTCCTGTAGTGCCATTTCTCCAGCTTGTCAAGTCTCTCTGGATAGCAGTCAAAGCTCCAGCACACTCAGAGCTCCCTCAGTTGGCATTATCCATGGAGGTGCCTGCCAGGCTGTCACCCAGGGCAGTGGTGAAGGTGTTTGACACCATCCATGCCAGTAACACAGCTGAGAGCTGCCACTCAGCACTGACCAGCCACACTCCAGATCATTAACCACTCACCTCCAAGCCCAGACAGATTTTCAGCCCCCTTGAATTCCGCATCTCCCAAGTTTGGCTACAGCACCTCTCTCGCCTGTGGACATTAGTGCTGTTCTGTGGTTGAGGAAGCATTGCAAAAATTTGAGTGCAGAGATCAGAGGCAGGAGAGCTGGGCTGTTTCCCAGTCTCTGCTGTGTGACCTTCAGTAAGTGGCCCAAGCCACAGAGACCAGATGCTACATGTTGTTTGAATAAGTCAGCCTATGCCACAAATTGTAGATGCAGCTGCTTCTGGGGCAAAACTCTGTTTGTGAGACAGCTGAACTAACATCATTGCCAACAACAGGAGCACATGCCCAGAATTAAAAATAAATTAAAACAGAAATAAAATTTTAAAGCATACTTCTGTAAAGACATTCCACTCTGGCATTTAAATCTTAGCATAATGTTTTAGGGTCAAGTTTAAGTCCTCCTCTCTACAAAATGGTGACAAGATGACCTAAACTCATACGCTGCAGGAGTGCCACTAATGGCACTGCAGTGTTGCATGTGAATAAAGAATAAAATATGCAATCAGCTATAAAACTTTAAGTGCCACTAAAATCCCCTTGCAAGGTGATTTCAGATGAGGAGCAAGCCATGGCAGCAACTGGATGATCTCTGTGAAGGCTGCAGCATGCAGGGTGCTGTATTGCTATTGTCTTCACAATCTGCTGTATTTTTAGTACCAGGTAATATTGGATCAGCAGAAATTCATGTCCAGTGTCAAGATGCACAAAACCTGAATAATTTTAGACAGCTCCATGGGATGTCCCAATGAGCCAAACTTATTATAACAGAGGTGGGATCAGAAATCATCTGCAGAAAGAGAGACAAAAGCCTCCCAGCTGCCCCATTGCCAAAAAGGGCCTCTCTGTCACCACAGAAAGTCTCCAGAACATCACTGTCATGATTTCATATTAGGATTGAGGGAGGGGCACAGGCACGATTGTGCATGGCTTGCTGTGCCCTTCTTCACATGTGTTTATTTCACACATTGGTAACACAGGGGAACATCCTAGGTCCCAAACAGGGACAGCACACAGTACCTGTGAATGGGCAGCAGACCTTCTTTAAGCCTCTCTCCACCATCCTGGCCTGCTTTCCTGACACCAGGAATCTGGGCTTGGCCTGAAACTCCACATAGGTTTGTTGAATGAAGCTGCAAAGTAAGTTGTACGTTTCTGTGGCGGGGGGTCTGGTGGACAAAAAGCTGGACATGACACAAGAGTGCCCTTGCAGCCCGGAAAGTCAGTCATGTCCTGGGCTACAGCCAAGGCACTGTGGGCTCCAAGGCAGGGGAAGGGATTCTGTCCCGTGAGTCTGCTCTCATGACACCTCACCTGCAGTGCTGCATCCAGCTCTGGGATCCCCAGCACAAGAAAGATGTGGATGTATTAGAGAGGGGCCAAAGGGAGCCACATAGGTGGTGAGAGCTAGGGCACCTCTCCTGTGAAGACAGGCTGAGGCCTGGAGCAGGGAAGGCTCAGGTGAGATCTCTAAGCAGGAAGGTCTCCAAACGGAGATGTCCTAGTAGCCTTCCAGTACTTAAATGGGAAACTTAACTACTTAAACTACTTATAAAATACAGGGAAAGCGAATTTTACATTGGCAGAGAGTAATAGGGCAAGGGAGAATGGTTTTAAACTAAAAGAGGAGAGACTCAGATACTAGAAATAAATTCTTTTCTTTGAGGGTGGTGAGGCACTGCAACAGGTTGCCCAGAAAAGCTGTGGATGCCCTATCCCTGGGGGTGTTTAAGGTTTTACAGGGCTTTGAGCAACCTGGCCTAGTGGAAGGCGTCCCACTCCACGGCAGGGGATGGAACAAGATGATCTTTAAGGTCCCTTCTAATCCCAACCATTCTGTGATTCTGTGATGATCAGCACTGTTTGTCCCAGCTGCTGGGACGCCTGACCCGAGCAGGGATGCTGCCTGCCCCAAACAGACATGGACCAAGAGCCCCAAGGAGCCCCAAGGACCACCGTGCAGCCCTGAGAGGCTGGAAAAGGTGCACACTGCCCTGACAGCGGTGCCGGCAGCAGGATCCAACTCCCTTCCCTTGCCAAGAAGATTTCCCGAGCAGAAATCCCGGCCCAGCACCCATCAGCTCTCCCTGAGCAGAAGGTGGCGGCGGTGCGGTGCCGGGACGATCCCTCCCGGACGGACGCGCTCTCCATGCGGAGGGCAAGGGAGACACCTAATGGGAGCCGGCAGGGACTTCGGGAACGGCTGGGCAGCTACCGCTCTCAGCACTGCTTTTGGAAAGACACCCACCCCGCTGGGGTGTTGTTCCACCCCCACCCAAAAAAACACCATGCCGGCAGGTGACAGCAGCATCGTGCGTGAGATCAGCCTGGATACCTGGGGACAATCGGCATCAAAGTAGTTTCCCTAAAGAGAACAGAAGAACATTGCACCTTGCTCTCCCCTTCACGGTGGGCCATGAGCACCGGGTCCTGCTGAGAGCGGGGGAAGTCCGACAGGTCCCACGAAACACAGAGGCTCAATTCCTGTGGCGCAGCACTAATTTAATTCACCAATTTATGACGGTAGAAAGAGCACATAAGATACCAGTGAGATGAGGCAGTAACCCCACAGATCATCTTCCCAAACAGACTTCCACTCCCAGGGAGGGGGAGTGCGGCTTTCAGGGGTCACTTGCTGCTGTCCCCCGTCCCTCCCCGGCCCCCCGGGACCCCTCCGGCTAGCTGTCCCCTCAGGGGACCGCGGTTTGCTATGGTCCCGCTGCACTGGGCTCACCAGGCAGTGGCTGGGTTGGCACGGTCCGAGCGGCGGTGCGCCCCGGTCACTGCAAGGATTCGAGATAAAGAGACGAAGAGAGGTCAATTTGTGTGCAGTCCAGAGAAACTGTATTGCCTGAATGGTTGCAGGGACAAAAGACCCTGGGCTACTGCCCAGATACAGTTTTATACAGCAAAATTAAGAGATAAGGTCTAAACAATAGAGACAGTGTCCAGCATGGGCCCATCAGAACCACCCCAGGGGTCAGGTCCAATGGGAACTGCTCAGGGGTGGGGAGAAGGGGGTTACAGAAAAATGCTGAAGCGAAACTTTCCCGAAAAAATGGGGCATACATAAATGTATCTTTTCCTCGGTTTCCCATTCCCAAGGCCTTTCTAAAACCCTTCCTCCACACTACCATGCCAGCGCGGTAGCAACAGGGGAGCCTGGTGAGTTACAGATATTCTCGAGTTACCCAGCAAACATCCCCTACTAATCCCTTGCAAGAGTCCCTAGGAACAAGTACTGTTCCCATTTTGCAGATTTTACATCCGCAAGCATGAGAGGGGCTACAGCTCATCAAACTGATGGAAACTGCATTCATCCCCCTGACAGCAACCTGACGAGAAGAATTAGCCAGTGAGGCCAGGCAGTAGATCACCTCCACAGCCACACAGGCAAGTGTGGAGAACGCACAGAGAAGAGAGCAGCCATGAAAGCCACCGAGGGAAATCGGGACTCACAGATCACTGTTAATGACAGCTGCTCAGCAAGGAACAAAGTGCTTCACACTGGTCATGGGCCGAAGCCCATGGCTGTCCATGCTGGCCATCATCTTAGACAGATGTACAGCAGTAGCTTGCCAGGGATTTCAAGCTTTTGTAGTCCTAACCCGCATTGCGGTAACCTGAGATAGGAAATAAAAGCGACTTCTTGCCAGCATTCCTGGATGTACTTCAGGGTGAAAGCTGTCTGCTCCTCTCTGGCCAAGCTGTGCCTATAACTGTGTGACTCTGGGGAAGCACGTGAGTGGTTTTGTGGTGAAAATGTGACTCAGCAAATTCTGTGTTCAGCTGGATCCTGGAGGAAGCCGTGGGTGTCTGAGATGGAGGTAAAATATCACCAAGAGGCTGCTGACAGCTCCTTGGGAGATGTCTGCCCACTGGTGCAGGTACCTGTGGGGAGCAGGATGGGGGATGCCACAGTGCATGGCAGAGAGAGCAGAGATGCTGTAGAAAGACATGGAGATGAATAATACAGTTATTAGGGATAGTCATGGAAAAGGGTAAGAGAAAGAAAGGAGCACAGAGCTCCTTTACAGGAGAACAGGAGAGGGGAAGGACATATTCATATATGTCTCCCTAAGAAGGAGCCAGGAAATTATGCTGATAATAGGCCAATGCCTATTGTGGAACTGACTGCAATAAGCATATCAACAAAATATCTAATTCTTCAACACAGTCAAGCTTTTTTTTTTTCGGTTCCTGCCAGTGAAAGGCATGTCACCCTTAGCACAGGGCACCAGAGGTAGCAGCAAGGTCAGACACAGGTCTGAGCTTGGTATGCCCAGGGTCTGGGAAGGGTTTATTTGCATTTAAATCTTACTGAAATAAATGAGATTTAAGCAAGGGATTAACTACTGCACTCAACAGAAATGTTTTCTTGAATAATGCCCTTCATCAAGAAATGTTAATTCGATGTATTTCCTTCTGAAGACATCTGTCTGTGAGGGCAATTTCATAATCTCTGAGATGCTCAAATACAATAGTAACAAGGCTCCACAGTCACCTAGGCAGTGAGAGTGCTGAACCTCTCAGCTCCCAGTTCTGCAACTGCAGATCATGACAAATAGTCTTGGGCTTTTCTTTCTCTGAAACAACATCCTAAATAGCTACTTCAGGCCTGCTAAATGCAGGACTACTCCTCATGAGAAAGAGTAATGAGGACTACTCCTCCTGAGTTGGCCGTGGGATTCCAACTCCTTCATATCAGAACTTAACAGTCAGCTCTGGAGACCACCACCATGCTGGCATCACAGGCACTACAGAAACGAGCAGTGCATGGTCCACCTCCTCCACCTGCGCAGAAAAAAAACATGTGCCTTCAGCAGAAAATAAACCCATGCAGTCAAATACCAGAGAGAGGTGGGGGAAAAGTCAGACAAATGAAATAGATGGATCAGATTCCAGCATTCCCCAAAGGTCACTCCATGCAGGGCCTGCTGGAGGGAAGGTGGGAGCAGTGTCGCTCCTCCAGGGAAGGTGCCAAGCTACCAGTCTCTTGATGATTAATCCTGGAGAGCAGGAGGCAGTGGAGAACACCCTGCCAATTGCAAATGTGGTGATGGGGCACTGGGGGCATATATATGCATCATTAGTCATCTGCAAGAATTTTGTTTTTGTAACCTCTGCATTTTTATCTGTCACTTCGAGCAATAAATATGCACTCCCGCCAGTGATTTGACATTACACTTGCTTTGGATGGTTGCCTTTCCCAAATATTAATAGTAACTCATTGTGGACACAGCATTGGTATTTAGTTAGATCAGACCAGCTTCTTTTAAAAAACAACTTTTCGTATAAAGAGAACAGATGTTTTTAATTTACACAAAGAACAAAAACAAAGTTCTATTGTTCAGTTATAGTGAACACAAACATTACAGACACAGAGAAATTAACACCAATTGCATGTTAAAAAAATTAAAAGCCCATCAAGGTACAGGTCTGCTTATTTGTGCTTTTTCCACCACTTTAACAATTTAGTGGCATGCAATGATAGCAACTGTTGCTTTTTGGAATTCATATGCATTTGGGAGTGGTATGTTTTAAAGATAAAAATGGCATAAACACAAGGGCAATTTCTAAACACATATTATATAGACAATAATAATAATAATAATAATTATAATACTTTAATAATAACAGATGAGGAATGTAAACTCTCACAGTCCGGAGTATAAGCCAACTACTTGCTCATGGGGATTGGAAAAATTGCCTCTTTGAGCTGATTTTTCTATAGCTGTTCTTTGCAGGTATATTTTCCCCTGGACCATCCGAAGAGAAAAGTGTTTCAACTCTCTGAAACATGAGTGTGCATAGGAAGACAGAGCAGTGACATCAGTCACTGAGGTTGTCTTGTGCCATGGTATGAATTTCAACCAGAACTATCTTTCTGTGCTATTTTACCCTGGGAATTCAAGAGCCTTTTGAATGCATTTACAAGCTCCTTGTGCATGTGGGTGGGAGCAGAGCTCAGGCTCACACTCCTGCCAAGGTGACCAAGCTCATTCCAGAGCAGCAATGTTACCCTGCAGGTGGAGGCCACTTGCACATCTCTGTCTCACACACACCCTGAGAAAACACTTCTCAGAGACAAAGCTTTACCCCATTCCCATTTCTCACCTTCTGAACACACAACCTGTTTATCTAATTCTCATCTTAATCCAAGGCATTTCTTTTCCCATGGAGAAGCATCTCTTTTAGCATCTCCTTGAAGATTTTCTAGAAGCTGTCTCTAGTTGACAGCCACATCTTACCTTCTTGGGCAGCCACTTCCAGATTTAGAAACACTGACATAAAAAATATTTCCTTCTCTATTTAAGGTTAGCCAGTCCTTCATATGGAAGAGGACGAGGAAGGCAGAGATACCTTATACTGGCTTTTCCCAACTTATAAGTATAAGCAAAGATTCTATATAAGCAAAGACTGCTGCTCAGAGAAGTTGTGGATGCCCCATCCCTGGAATTGTTCAAGGCCAAGTTGGATGGAGTCCTGAGCAACCTGATCCATGGGAAGGTGTCCCTGCCTGTAACAGAGGGGTTGGAATGGGATGATCTTTAAGGTCCCTTCCAACTCAAACCATTCTGTGATTTTATGATTCTATGAATCTGCTTTTGATTCATTAAAACAAAACTTTGCCCCATTCCTTCTCCCATTGCTCACTAGTTTGGTTTTTTGGTCCAATAATGGGTGCCATTTTACTATATCCCACACTCAGAATAAGTATCAAATGATGAGGCTTACTTCAGATCAACAAACAGGACATAGTGGGGAAAAAAAAAAAACAAAAATCAAAAAACAAAACCAAACAAACATCAGAAACAACTTCCTTGCCTTTTAACCAATTGCAGAAATAAAGTTATCGTTAAAAGGCCTGGGACAGAAAAATTTTAAAACCTTTTTCTGTAGTATTCGTGTAACCTGGGGATTTCAGCGCCACAGAACAACAGACACAAACATCATGACTCAAAGGGTTGGAGCCTTTTTCCACCACTGAAAGCGAGCCTCACTGGGAGACGTGCTGCTCCAAGTGGCTGGTTTTAAACCTTCTAACACATTATATAATACAAAGCCCAGGTCCAGACCCATGCAGGAAAAAAAGAGAAACCAAAACATTACAGTCAAACAGTACCTTTCAGCTCAAAAGAACCCAAGCCATGAATCATTTTATCCACCGCAGAATGCCATCACCTCGAAGCTGAAATGCAGCAGCTGTTTATTACCCTGCAAGAACATTAAGATGGGTGCTCCTCTGCAGCCAAAACAGCAAGGGAAACCAAGTAGAGAAATATAATAACCTGGAACACATAGGCTTATCCTCCCTACCTTTATAATGAGTACCAGAGGAACTTTAGGGACCACAAGCAGATGATGCTTCCAGACGCCCAGTGCTAATAATGCTTTCCACAGCACTTAAGTGATCCTTGGAAGCCAAAAGCATTTGACCTGGACATGCTTTGCTTTGCTTGGTTGACGGTGAGGCCAAGAGCTGGCTATCACACACTGACCACAATTTCTATGTCACATCCAAAGTCACTTCTGTCACACTTAGAACCAAATTAATGCCAGAAACACAGTAATCATGATGGTCTGAGTTGTCCAAAGATGCAGAAATTTGTCTCACTGCTAGTGGCAGGTAATTGCAGTTGTTTACCTGCCCTGAGAGTTGACTGTTAATTAATAAATTGCGATCATGCTCTGTCAAACATGGCTCCCTCAGACCCTGACTCACAGTATCTCGGGGAGATGCTACAAGTCTCTTGGAAGTGGCTTATCAAAACTGGAACTGTTTGCTATCCAAATATACTGAAGTTTTCACTCAAAATTCAAATCTCATTGTTACACCACACTCATCACTGTGGTATCTGAGTACGGCCATTTCCAGCAGAATTCCAGCTCCAGCTGGATTCAATGAAGAGTCACTCGGATGCAGAGTTAACGGGGGCCAGGATCATGCAGCCAGTCCTGCGTGGGCTCGTGAGAAGTTGTGGCAGAAGCTGGACTTCAGCTCCCACTGAATGAGAAATGATCTTGTGGCCAAAGGACATTAATTAGGAGATTGCTAAAGCCCCAGGGCACCACTCCAGAGCACTCACACAAGATGTGTGCCACTGTTCCCTGCTGTGCAAAGTGACTGCGTCTGGCAGGGTAGTGGTGAGGGTTCTGCTGTTACTGCACAGGTCCTCTGCAAGAGGAAGAAATCACACTGATTGCACTGTGTCCTGGATGTTCCCACTGGCTTTTGTTTATCCCACAATGGTGTGAAGTGCACGGCAAAAACAATCTGTTCTACAGCACAGCTCTGCTCATGTCTGTGAAAAAAGGTAAGGTATGAACGTTTGGTCAATGGCCCAAAATGGGGGGCAAAAAGAAATTGAGCTCTGGGATGAAATGGCTAAAATGGCAACCTAAGTCTCTTGTACTCCTTACCCCCCCCGGCTCATCCATGCCACACGAGCTGTATTTTTAGCTCTCCAAGCCTCTCAGCCTTTCTTTCCTGGGTCACTTGCAGTCCCAGAGAAGCAAACCCATTATGAGCAAAGACTTTCCCAGGCAAGATGCTTGGCCATTTACAGACCTGCACATGGTCGGACTGATACAGAGATATTGCAGCACTTCGGAAAACAAGATGTTTTCACCAAAACACTCTCTGATAATCAAACAAATCAAAGGGCAACCTAACTGGATCCACAAAAGCAAAACGTGCAGCTGCCAAAGTACTGCTGTTATCTCTGGCATGGCTGGGTCACTGAGACATTTCACAGAAACAAAAATGTATTTCCTGTGTAGACCGAATTAAAATACCTCTGGAGAAATGTTTCATCTGTTCTAAAGACCTGAAGCTAGAGCCACCCAACTGGCTTGTAAGGAATGAGAAAACTTCCCATGGGCTGATGAAAAGCACCAAGCACCCTCTGCTGTACTCATTACAATTAGGCTCAGGAGCAGCCTCTGACCTTGCAAATATCTGGCAGGAGGGTGCTGTGCCCTCCCAGAGAGAGGGAGCTGCCTCCCTTGTCAGGAGTGGCTCTGATAACGTCGGAGGGCATTGCAGGATTCCACCCAGGTGTCCTTCCACAACAGAAGCCATTGGTCTCTCCTGGTCCACACACAAGGTTTGGAGAAGACAGCACAGTCTGTGAAAGGTAACCTGTACCCCTCCTCCTGCGTCTGACCAAGTTCCATCTGCACACCTGTGTCCCCTTTACTTCACAGGGAGGAGGACTTTGCTGCCCATGCACAGGTCTCTGGGGACAGATGGAGGCTGTAGGTCACTTGCTACACAGGTAACAAGACTTTGGTTTCCATCTCCTTAATTTTCCATTTTGATATTCTATTTTTTTCTCTCTGTTCTCCTGGTTATTAGTTCATGTGCTTATACTGCAGGATCTGGCTGTTTTTCTTACTGTTCTGGCTGGGACAAGGGAGGCAGATGGCTCCCCCAGGTTGGTGAAACATGATAAAAGCAGAGTGGGGAGAGAGGCAAGGATGAGAACTCGGTTATTTTGCTCGTAACACGATGTGCCTCTTCTCTGCCCTCCAGTCCCACTGACTCATCAGCTCTATATGTGCTCCCACTAGGTTTTGTAGAGAGCAGTTGCCGCTCCAGAATTTTTTGGATGAAACTGAATAAACTCTTGCTCCAGGGAAAGTTCTTCCAGCTGGAAATCTATGGTGAGTTACAAGTGGCAGCCCCGAATAACATGAAGGCTGGGGAATCACCTAAGTGATCCCAGAGTCTGTGATCTGGATGCTGCTGCCATCTATTGATAATTGCTAACCCACCCCAAGGGAGCTGCAGCACTTCATTGTCACCCTGAGCCAGCCTCTCCCACCTCAGTTTGGCCACGAACCCTGCAGAGGAGTAAAGCTGGTAACTACAGCCACAGCCCCTCTGCCCGTGCTGCTGTGGTGCTGGGAAGGGAGAAAGCATGGTCTGAGGAGGAAGGACTGATACTTGGCTTTCATTCTTTCTTCTGCTGAGCCCTTACACATGTCTAGCAAGGAAAAAAAGGCAACATTGCAGATTGGATATGTCCTGAACAGCATAATGACAACAGCAACGTAGGCTGGGTAATACCCAGAAAACACACTCTCAATGAGGGCTGAGTGCTGCAGCAATTAAAGCACTTTGGAGGGTATCTTTATTTCCTTTTTATTCAACACGACAATGGCATTTAAATACCATGATTCAGATTGGACAAACGGGTTCCATTTTCTGCAGAAAACAAAAATCTTCAGAACCAAAATGAAAACTAGAAAATGTTCACATCAGATTGTAAAAAGTATGTGATTTCACCCCAAACCAAATTAATTTCTCTTGAGATCAGTGCACTCTTTTCTGGGTTATGTTTTTGTTCATTTGATTTGGAGGCAGAACCGAAAAAATCTAGTACGGAAAGGGTGTGGGCAGAAGGGATAGCATTTATGAGAGTAACTGATACTGCTGGAAAAAACAGACCAGCCTTCAGGCAGAAAATGATGTTTGTTTCTTCCAGCTCTATCAGCTGGTCTCATAAAAGCTATTCCTTCTTCTTCCAAATTATTCCTGCTTATCTCCTGAGCCTATCCTGCCTGCAGGCATACATCTACAGAAACAGCAGCTCTAGAACTGTCCGACATACAGGCATGACAAGCAAATCTAGAAATTGCAGTGGCAGCTAGTTAAACCCTATCTATTTGCACAGCTTCTTGTGTCTAGCCCAAGACTAAAGAATTTCCCTAATCAGAGGGCAAATGATTAACAAAATATGATGTTATTAATTCTACCATCATCAAGAGCTGAGCACAGCCAGTCCCTGTCATATCTTATTGGTTACCCCTATAGGCCTCACAGCATGCAGAGAGAAGCAGTAAACCTGATCAATATGTAAAAGTGCCCACACAAAACAGATCTGTGAGCTGGGTGATCCTTTGAGCAGGGTGAACAGCAGATTATCCTAACTTGATAATTTTTAGAAACAGATGAATTTAATAGCCCATAACTCTTTTCTAGAGAAGAAAATCGGGGAGGGAGAAAGGTAAGTGATGCTTCAGGGAAACTTTCCATATTAGCACTTCAAAGTGGCAATGGCACAAGCTTCTGGACACAAGGAAACAGGCATTGAAGAGCACATAATATGAGAGAGCTTGAGTCATGCCAAACAGTTTCATGTGCTCCTACGCATGCCAGCACAGTGTCACCAGCTCCTTAGCAGCACATGTCCCTGGAGAGCACCCAACCCACGTGGAAAAGAGCTGCGTGAGAGGCCTCAGCACCACTCTGCCCCAGGACTTGCCTTGAGCTTTACATCCCATATATCCTTCCCTTTTTCTGTAGATCCTCATTCTGGTCCTGTTCTGCTGGATGAGAAATTAGCATCTCGCTGTGGCTATGTCCTGTCAGAGGACGTGTGGGGCAATCCCGTCCTCCGCGCCTCGGTGCTCGGCTGCCACGTGGCCAATGAGGTGAGGCCCAGACACGGGCTGGGAAGCAGCTCAGGCTGCTGCATCTTCTCCAAAAATACAAGCCTGAGATAGCATATGCATTCTAATGGCATGTTTTGAGAACACTGAACTCAAGGAACTGGTGTTGGGAGTGTAGTGTAGAAATGAATAGGCAGTGGCTCTCTGCTGTGAGGTTTGTTCAGTGTGACTGACATGGGATTTCCTCTCTCCGTGGAATGACACTTATCCTAATGCTGCTGGTTCTCTGCTAGTAGCTGCCAGTTCTCAAGCATATCCTTGTAGCTGCTGATTTGCCAGAGAGTTTCTTGAAAGCCTCTCTGGAAAGAAGTTGGCATCTGCTTGAAAAAGTAATGTTTGCAGTGTGATTCTGGCAGATAATTTCCTGGCTTAATTTGTGTGGTAATGTGCCTGTTAACACATGCCTAGGAACGTAGATCACACACGTCTATTAGACCCAGATTTGCCTCACGTAACTTTAGCCATCTAAAAGATAATGTCTAGTCTAAACTAGTTGTTTACTCTTCCACAATAGTCAATGGAGAGAAGCAGGCATCTCCAGAAGGTGATTCACCCCTTCCAAAAATATGTGCAAAAGTGTAGCCTGGATTTCTAATTTCTAAATGTTAGTTGAGATTAAATGTACCCAAAACCAGAACAAATCAGAGTAGAAACTTCATTGCTTGTCCATGTTTAGTCTGGTTGGTCCTGGAAGCCCCACAGAAAAAATATGGTAAAATTTTATAGGCAGAGTTAGCTAACAAGAACTGGGGTATACAGTGTGCTGTGCAATGACCTGGATTTCCAGGCTGGAAATTTCTCTGTAAAGCTTTTACCTTCTTCTGCTGAAAAATACACATCTGTGTCAGATAGAAGGACAGTCCATGACTTTGTGTGTGGCTCCTGAGGAGCTGAAGAACCAAAAGGATTTTTTTTACTGGACTTAGTCTAGTGTTAAACATTAAACAGCATTGTAGATTAGATCTGAACTACTTAGATCAAAACAAAAGTTCCAGTACTTTCTCTCCATATGGAGACACACAGAGTCACAAACAGAAGAAACATGAACCTCACGGTAAGGTAGGTTTGACCAGCTGCTCCTTTATAGTGTGGCAAGAACAGAGCTGAGATGGGGTCTGAGGCAAAGGCTGTGAGTGCTGTCCCTGGCTCAGTACGACCCTGGACACAAACCATTTCAGACAGGGTGGTATGTTGTAGGAGATGTTACTGCAGTTCTCAAGCTGCTCTGATCATTATAAAACACTCCCAGAAGCAGAACACTGGGCTGCATGGTCCCATGCAGCCACTTCTGGAACCTTCCACACCGTCTGCTGAATTGCCAGTTTTTCTTCCCAGGCAGATGAGCTGTTTTCACTGACTGTGAACATCAAGGTCTCCTCATTTTCAAGCATGAGGGCAGCTGTCACTTACACCTACCCTATGTACTGCTCCTATGCATCCTGGGCTTCAAGAGAAATTGTGTGCGAAGAAAACTACATGGAGGTAAAACCCTTCCCACTGAAGGCCAGGCTACATCCAAGCGCTGTGACAGGCACAGCAACCTCCACAAATTCCTGTCAGGAGTTGATTGTACCCAATCTTCCAGGCATAATAGCAACCTGCTGATATTTAGCAGAATGTGTAACTGTAGATCTGATTGGTAACACATTTACATACCACAAATATTTTGTATGCAGTGAAACTCAGTTAACTGTACAGATTAAGTAAGTTGAGCCTCTGTAAGCAAATCAATAGAGAGACTTAAGGCCAAGCTCTTAAGTTCATGAGAGTCCCTTTTGGTCATAAAGTGCTGCAGCATCTGTGAGAATGTCATCCTCATTTCTGAAATAATAAAACCTAGAGTTTGCAGAGCTGCATCTCTGCTGACTCACACAACTCACAGGACATGACTGTGAGACAGGAGCTGTCTCCTGCCAGGTGGTGCAATTGGGCTGCTTGGCCTGCTGCCATCACCTACACACCAGTGTAGAAATGAGGCAGCAAGCAATCCAAATTTCATTGCTTTCTGTGCATGCCTGAAACAGGCAGGAGAAAGAAAACATACTTCTCCTGTCAGAACACAAGGCTATACAGTCATGTCTGGGTTGCTACACAATTAAACCATGGTACAGACATCTTCTCACTGTCCTGTTTCCCTGCCTCACTCTGCAGCACATGTGGGAAAGATTTACACCACTGCACCTACCTTACATACTGGGGAACATTTTTAGGTGTTCAGCCTGCGTGGGGAAGAGAGAACCAGTCCTGTTAATGCCAATAACCTGCTTTCCTACATCTCCAGTGGAGAGACAAAGGCTAATTAACTCTCATTTTAAGGCCACAAAAATTACTGCCATCAGGAACCTCCACGGAAACACTTTAATTACCTCCAATGAATGCAAACTGCTAAATCCTGATAGATACTGTTCCCCATGCCTGTACTAACACTGAAAAAAGACTTGTTTGCTCCCATTGCTTCCAAAGACTCTCCTGTGTCCCCAGGTGTCAGTGAAGACTGATGTCCCAGCAGTTTCAAATGACTACACCGTAGCGTGGATGTCAGCGCTGCCAGAGGTATGAAGGGGAGTCTTTCTAACAGCTCCTAGCCTGCCTCTTCTCTCTGCTCTTATGAGTCATTCTTGGGGCATAGCTCCATCTCTGACAAAAAAAAGGGAGTTGACAAATTTGCCGTCAAGTACTGAAAACCTCTCAAGTATTTTTAGACCTCTAGACTGCAAAAAGACATTTAGGTGGGAGAACAGAGTCATATGCTTGTTCCATTAGTGGAAACTGAGTTCAAGACAAACAAAGGTAGGTGGTTCTTCACACAATGGGTAGTGAAACTCTCAAACTCATCACCAAAAGATGTTGTGGCTGCTAAAATCTTACTTGATCCCAAGGAAAGTCTGGAAAAGTTGACAGAAGAGAAATCAAATAAGACATACAAAATACAAAGAAGTTACAGATAACTCAGGAGTCGCTAAGATGAAAAACATTTGAGGCTGGAAAGAATGAGTAGGAAATAATGACAGGAGCATCTATCTTATGAGGAAAACCTGAGGGAGTTGGGCCTGTTTCGACTGGGGAAGATTGGGAGAGATCTTAGTACACAAGTATCTGAAGGAAGGGTGTCAAGAGGATGGACACAGGTTCTCCTCCATGGTGCCCAGCAGTAGGACAAAAGATCAGACAGAAACTGATCCACTGAAAGTTCCACCTGAATGTGAGGAAGAATGAAACAGATTGCCCAGAGAAGGTGCGGAGTCTCATCTGGAGAAGTTCAAAAACTGCCTGGACACAATCCTGAGCACCACACTCATGGGGAACCTGCTTAAGCAGGGAGGTTGGACTAGATGTCCTCCAGTGGTTCCTTCCAGTATTAACCATTCTGTGATTCTTTCAAATATATATGCTTGTCCCATGCTTCTCATGTCTTACTTGCTCCTGATGACCATTTTCCTTTTGACTGTGCTCCTGTTTGGCCATCCCTGCAGGGGACTCTGTTCTAGGCCAGTACAGGCATTGCTCTTTTTTAATCTTTGACACAGGCTACACAGTAATGGTAGTCCATCATTTGGCCTCTGTACTGCTCCAGCAATCAACAGACATGGAGAAAATCTGTTTCTTAAGAGCACAGATATTTTGTCCACAGGGAATTTGTTCAAGGTCACCTGTCTATGTTTCTTCCAGGGCTGCTAGAAGAGTATCCCTAAACATGCCTTAAAGAGCTTTAAAGAGCTCTAGAATTCCTTGTCTTTACGTATTCATATATATATATATATATATATGAATATGTATATATATACATATTTTATATATATATACACACATATATATATATATACACACACATATATATATATATACACACATATATATTTCAAGGGTATTTCTTGCCTGAGATGAGCTCGTAGTATCATTCCAGTTACTCCCAGTTCTAACAGGAAAATAGGCACTACAGTATCACTACTCAGCTTTTTAAGAGACTTTGGTAGACATAGAACTGATATAGCTCATCTCTCTCTTGCAGACTCAAAATGTTGCATACCAGCAATGGCATCTGATGTTTGTTTCTCCATCAGGGAGAAAGAGAATAACAGTAAGTGACGCAGTAAAACTGGGCTACAGCTTCAATAACAGCCTGTCCCGAGTGTACCTGCGAGCGCCCTACCACAGCAACGAGTCTGATGTCAGCGTGGTGAGTTGCTGATCCCAGCCAGACACAAAGCTCTGCTGTTCCCACTGCCTCTCCAGAACATCAGCTCTCTTTTTCTGCCTGGGCTCAAACAGGTCAGTGGTGTAAATATGAACATGATCACTTCCACTTCCATGTACAGGCAGCGGTGGCTGCTTTTGCTGATTGACACAACTGTCTCCTGTCCTGTTGGTAAGGATCTCTTCCTTCTTCACTAAAAATAACCACTGAAGGAGGTAGTAGAAAACACAGTCTTCCCATTCTCACTAAGAGAAGAGGTTTACAAGCTTCCCTCAGAGCAACATGAGCTAAGAGTCTGTGGCTTTAGTCCCGGACAAACACAGTCCCTGCTGTGACACTACATTCCTTGTGTTCCCAGTGCAGTGTCATGCCTTGTCTCTGGTTTCTCAAATCCCCACATTAGATACAGGAAACTGGAAACAAGCAAAACTGCTACAGAAGAGCCAGGGAGCCTCCCCTGGACTAATCCCACAGCCTTGGCTCTTCTTTTTCATACTATTCCAAGCAAGGCATGCAGCTCTGCATCCTTGAAACTCACATAATCCTTTTCTCTGGAGAGGCAGGGGTATCCTGGCTTTTTGCAGAGCAGTGGTGGCTGCACTTGGCTCTCACAGCCATTAATAATCTCACTGAGATTATTAATGTGAACAAATGATGAGGAAGCACAAGGTTTTAAACTGACAAGACCTTGAAGCCAATATTTCAAGAAGGTCCAAACAGATTACTCTGTGCCCTCTTCCTTCTGCCAGTAATCCCTGGGACAACAGAGCAGGTAGCTGGGAGTGGCACAGTGGCATGGGAGCACAGCTGCCTGTTCTTCTGAATAAATTAATGATTCCCCTGAAACTGATGATTCGGGTCTGCTTCAAGTGCCAGGGTCTCTGTGACAAAACAGCCAACATTTGGCTGATATCCTACAAGGTGTGTGTTGCATCAGTGAAAGCTGTAGAGATATCCTGGTGAAATGGAATCAGGGAAAGGCAGAGACAGGACTGAGTGGTAATTCCAATTGCCCTTCTCTGGAACTGTCTGTCTAACTCCACAGATGGCATCAACTTCACCGATACCACGATAACATGGACTGTGCCAAGAGTTATCCCCACACTAGTGGTCCAGGAATCAACTTTTCTGTCTAAAAGCGTTGTAATGGGAGTGGATGATCAAGTCATAGTGAATCCAGAAGAGATGAACTACTTACTGGAGCACAATGAAACACACATCAGAATAACCATCCCTACTGGAGCAGAAGGAGGCAAGCTGGAGGTTAGTACAAACCTGTCACAACAAACACATTTGAGGTCCTATATTACGGATGTATCAAATCATGATAAATCCAAATACTGATTGACTGCTGCTTAAAATTTGCAGATACAATAAATATTTGAAGAGCTAGATGCTTCTTCTCTGTGTTTTGAAAGCACTTACTCAGAAACAAGGAATTTATAATGACAAAACATGGTAGAAGCAACAGACTGCCTTTCGTTAATAATATACAAGACATACTAATACATTAGGAGTGAAGGGATTTCTGGACATTGGACTTTAATTGTCTGTGTTGTTCAATAGTGAAATTAGTCCTGGTAAACTTCTGGCTTGGCTCAATGAGTAATTTCCCTGCCAATTTCCAAGACAGCATGATTTAGCAAGGAACAGGTTCTCTGCATGTTGTTGGGGTGCACTCACCTTCTTTGAACTCAGTGTATTCCTCATCAATATATAATTTACAGATACAGAGGCAATGTCAAAAGGAATGTTCAGTACAAGAGAGGAGAATAGTTTGGGTTGGAAGGCACCTTTAAAGACAATTTACTCCAGACTCCACTTCCGTAGGCAGAAACATCTTTCACTAGATCAGGTTGCTCAAAACTCCATCCAACTTGAACTTCTTGAAAGGAGTTGGCAATATTCCTACAAGATGGCATTGGTGTGATTTTTACTTTTCCCCTTCAGGAGTTCTCTATTTGTGTAACAGACAGAACAAGACACATGATGGTAATCCAGGGATGGTAAAAAAAAAAACCAAAACAAATATGGTGATGTGCTAAACTTAATGAGGACACCCCTGATACTTCCTTATTAAGGATCTCAGCAGTATCTGAGCCACACATGGAACAGACTAATGGGCCAAGCTACCAAACAAACAAGCAAAATCTCCTAGAAAAATCCATCCCAAGCTGTACTAGAATACCATTTGCTCTTCCTAGTGTGAGAATTTTAACCATATTCAACCATCTCTTCATTAAGCTACTGAGAAGACTTAATCACACATTTTACCTCCTAGAGCTCCATATCTGGTGGTGTATATGGAGTCATTTACTGCATTAACCTGTTTCTGGAGCACACATGGACGGATGCAGATTGGCAAACCACGAAGTATACAATCATCAAATCCATCACCACACCTTTCATGCCACAAATACCAACTGTCATCAACAGTAAGTCATTCCTCTCATGAACCCTTACCAATCTTCTGCTGTGCTATACATTGTTCCACCCAACCTGTGCCACACATCTACATTCACCAGAATATTCTCAACTCCCACTTACAATTTTCTAGGCAAAGTAAAAATTCAAATATTATATTAAAACAAACAATTAAAGAAAAAACAAGTAAAAATCCTTTAGCCTTAAATTACAAGTTTCTGGTAAAAATGTAAACATTTCTTTCATGTTAATCCCTGTATTTTTCCAGTGAGCACTGGAATAAAGATATTGTGATGTGCAGTTATCACACTGGGAAGAGCTATCTGAGGACAGCAGTCATGATTGGTATTTTCTCCCCCAAACTGCCTGCATTTGATACCTTGGGAGCATACTGAAATCATTGTGCCACCCAGTGCTGCAGTCATGGTTTTTAAATTTTATTTTCCAATGCATTAAGGCATTTAACATACTTGGAATTATTTGGATAAATGATATAAAAAGAAAAAGGAGCCTCTTACCATACATTATGATTTTTTCAAATTTTATGTGGCTGAACAAGATTCTAGATTTCTTTAAAGGTATTGCACATCAGAGTGCACCTCTAGAAAGTCAATGAACCCACTTTATATAAAGGTCTATGTACTTGTTGTTAATCCTCTGCAGCTTGAAGCAATTCTCATGTAGTCAGAGTATTTTAGATCTGACTAGAACACAAACACTCATTAATCAGAGCCATTAAAGAGATGGCTGTTGGCTAAGTTTCCTGGAATTTGAATGGGAGGCCACCCCAATGTCTTCCTTATTTGATCCACATCAGCAGTAATTTGATGCTCTCTCCCTGCAGATACTGTGCCAGAGGAACGGCTATTTAATGTTGCATTTGGACACTTTCTTCCCGATGTCTCTCTGGTGGCAATCACAGTAGGAAATGTGCCATTTTCCCTGAGGGAAGCACTGCACCACGGCTTCAAGATTTATGAAACTCCCTTTTCTAATGGAACAAAATCATTTATCCTGGAAGTCTCTTTTGATGATCCATATGTTCTGAAAGAGGTAGGATACAGCAGGTCACTTCAGCAGCAGAGCAGAGGAGTTGGGGCAGACCCTTTGCAGAATGGTCCAGATTTTATTAACCAACAACAGTTCCTTGATCATAAAGGTGTCAATGAGTCTGAGATATCTGAGTTAAAATTACAGGCTTTTATGTCCCCACCTTGCTCTCCATAGATCTCTAGGAGATCAGTATCAAGTGTAATTAGATGGGATGAAATGTTACTTCCTCTATTGCCTGTCAGCATGGCTCATGTCCAAGTGCATGCTCAACAGGAAGAGGTTTGTCAAGCCTGTATTAGATGCTGCCCTTTGAAACAGGAGTATCTTGGAAAAATAAATCAATTATTGCAATGCTGGAAAACACCAGTTTCAAAAATCCAGTAACTCCTGAACCCACTGTTTGACTGCTGGCACAGGCCATGCCCCATGCGAGCATGCTACGGGCAGGCTCAGGGTACTCTAAATGTAATTTTGTGGAGCTTCAGACCATTTGGAATCTAAATATTTGTAAAAGGTATATACTCACAGAGGGATTTCAACATCTCTTTTCAGTGAGAGGATGCATACCTGCAGGTCCTCTACCACTCTTTCAACCAAACCACACAGGGCGGTGATGCTGTTACAAGGAACAACATTTTGACTGCACAGGATTTGTGCAAATATTTTTCAGGTTGCAGTCAAACCACAGTCAATTTGCATTAAGGATCAAAGCAAGAAAAGACTCCAGAAGTATTTCTTTCAGGTCAAACACCAGGTTTTGCTTTGGGAGCACTTTCAGTGAAGGAAAAGAGGATGCTGAGAGGGATTTCTCACAGCATCTCCTCACACCTTCTATTCAACCAATTACTTACTCTCCTGGTTTCAGCCCAAACTCTGAGTAAAGAAGAACAAGGATTTGGACATGGATCTCCCTCTATGAGCTCTTCCACCACTGGGCTACAGAGGAACCACCACTGTGTCCATTTCTGTCTTCAGTTTCTGAAAAGGCACATCATTCTCTATATTTATGTTTGGCAGAAAGAGCTGTTGAATCCAGGCCGAATTCCTGAATAGCTTTAGGCTAGCTGAGCTATTTGGACGGGAGAGGAGGGTGTTGGAATAATTATTTTGTGTTGTTCAAAATATACGTGCCTGCTTATTCTGAAAGCTGCTGCAGCCTTACTCTTCTCTCTCTTTCAGTATGTGAATAGAAATGAAACAAAATACACCCTTCTGGTCAACTACACCCTTACTGTGGGTGCAGAGATGACACTCTACTATCATTCAGCAGAGGTGGAGTGTGTGATTGCTGATATTGGTAAGCTTTCCTCTGCCATTAACTGGTTTGCATCAGCAGCATGGCTGTCATGGAATTCAGTGAGAGCATCAGAGTGAGGGTGAGGGCTTTGGGGAAAACCCCACCCCTCCATAGCTCATTGTTGGTAACAGCCAAATTGCAGCTCCACTGATGGCAGCTCTTCTGTGTCCTGGCAAGACAGTCTGCCCTCGAGACACTGAGAGCAATAAAACAAGTGTGTAGAAGGAGTTGGCGTGCAAACTCAGTGAACAAGATGCCTCAGAACATGAACATACATCTGCTGGCAAAACTTTCAGACATTGCTACAAGTTTCAGTTTGTCCTCAAACACAATTCTGCCTCCATATCCAGGGCAGGACTTTGACTCAAAAACATTGCTCTGATCTCCAAAGACAGAATTTCTGTAAGGAGAAATCATCCACTAAGAGCTGTACTTAGCAGGTTACTGAAAAATTCAGGATGTCTGTTAGGTATTTCTCAAATTTATTAAATTTTTGCATGCCACAAAAATGACAGTCTCCTCACTGTCCTATTTTATCTCTGAAATAGCTCTTGGTTCAGATCAAAGAAGGTTGATAAAAAAATATATTTACACACATAGCTCAGCTTGCCTTACTGAAAGAGGGAACAGTCCTGGAAGCAAATTGGCAGGCCACTGTTGAACCAGGACTCCCCAGCCCACCAGATGTCAGCTGGTACACCCCCTCCAACACAGCCAAGCCTGCAGACAATGCCAGCATGCACATTACAGGCTGCTGGGGTTTCTTACCTGTGACAGAAATCCCTGCCTGGGCCAAACCTCACCACTCAAACCTTCCTTCACTGCTAACTCTTCATCCCACCTTCTTCCCACAGAAGTACCAGAAGCAGTTGGCTCCTGTGATGAAGAAAACCTGTATCTAACCCTGCCCACTTTTGGCTTGCACCAGTACTGGGACCTGTACCTTGGCACCAATCTCCTGAACCGGCACCTTGCCCTCACCAATGGGTACTTTGCAGCGACCAATTCCACACACCTGATCCTGCAAATACCTCTGTTTGCTGGGGGACTCATCTATGAGGTACAGGAGCTGTTCAGCAATGCCTTTTCTAAAGCACATAGGACTGCTTGCTCTCACTGAGTCCTACAGACACAGTCTGTAGTGTTGTGGTATTACACAGATTGGAAAACTTCCAGAGGGAAGGACTCTGAGACAGAGCAAGTAGGATAAGAGGCATTAGACATGGGCCTTTATGGTAATGCCATGTATTGTGCAATCTGCAGTCCCCACTTGTCTCTAAAAGATATGCACAAAGTCTTCAAAAACAAGCTCCTTAGTGTTTTTAGTAAGATGAGGCAAAATTTCCCATCTGCACTGAGCCAGAAACAATATTTCAATATAGCTTTTATGAAAGAAGCTCTTTTAAAGGAAATTTTGCAGAAATTTTAAGACATGGCAGAGGAAAATTGATGCTGTAATAATTTAATTTGAACTATTCTACAATAATCAGTCCAAATTTATCTCTGTGACAGTGACTGATAAATTCATACAAGAAAACTTGTACTTCTGCCCCCATGTTGCTTCAGGCTCGAGCCTTCACACTGACTTAACTCTGGTGACTTGTTAGTATTCAAGTGGCATGGGCTATGGAGCAGAACTTGGTACATGTGGATGATGTACAGGAGATAACAGATCTCTTCCATCTCCTCTTTCACAGGAAGTGTCCTTTCAGAAAATTAAAGCAAGGTTTGATGTTGCCCTAAGGAAACTGAGAACTATGGAGACCTTACAGATGTTCTCCATTAGCTGCAGTTTTAATTCTTCAGCATTTATAAGTAAGTTATGCAACTGATCAATCAATAAAAAGATGTGTGGTTCTTTTTTGAGCTCATAACCAACTCTGCCTTTCTCAGTATGCCACCCAAATGGTACCATAATGGTATCTGCCCAAATGAAGACAGTTCCTGCCATTGACATGAGTAAAACCAAGCTAAGGGACAGCTCCTGCAAGCCTAGAGAGTATAATGAAGCCCATGCCTTCTTCAAGTTCCATGTCACTACCTGTGGCACTTCAGTAAGGGTAAGTCCATGGCCAGAGCAGATACACCTGCTGGAACTCTCTGCCTTTCCTGCATTTTCTCTTTTGGTCCCCTACCCCAGCACCTGAGAAGAGTCAATTTACAATGAGCTTTCCATATGCACAGTTTGAAGGTGACCACATTATTTATGAGAATGAAATCTCTTATGAGAAAGAGACTCTTCCAGGACAGAGCATACCAACAATCACAAGAGATCCAGACTACAGGTAGGGTCTGCTGCTCACTGACACTGCTCACTTCTGTACAGCTGCTGGAAAACAGATGTGAACACAAAAATTGCTGTTTCTTCTAGACTAACAGTCTTGTGCTACTACCAAGCAAAAGAGACCCTAGTGCTCGGTGCCTTCTCCAGGGACCCGGCCACATCTCCTCCCTTTGGCTCTGGGACAATGTTTCCACGTTCAAATACTGCAGGTGTGCAATTCTCCTCCTGCATTTTTAAACCTCTCTGACTTTCAGTCCTAAGTTCCCTTGTTAAGATATGCCTTACTTTTACCTAAAGAACCTCACTAACATTTCCTTCTCTGCAGCTTACAGAAGGGTAAGACAAGCTCTGAATGTAGTTTCAAGAGTGTCCAAAGGTAAATCTCCTGCTGTGGAAATCAGAGAATTTCCAAGTATGTTTTAGTTTAAATAATATTAAACAACAACAAAATCCCCTGACATTTTCTCGAGATGAATCCTTCATGGAGTTCTATGGGCCCAGCATGGCAATACTCAAACAACCCATGGAGCCTGTGTTTCTTGAGGTGGAGCTGAAGGACGAGAGCCTCAATGTCGAGTTATATCTGGAAAACTGTTGGGTAGCCACATCTCCAGACTTCAACAGCACCCCAAGATGGAACATCACTGTGGATGGGCAAGTCGTATTAAATGTCCAATGAACTCATCAGCAAAGTCCTAATTTCTGCTTATATCTGTTGAACTTTCCTCTCAAATAGGTGTGAGATCAATGGCAGTGAGTTTGCTGCAGAGTTCTGCCCAGTACCTGTTAGCCCCAGGGTGAGACACCCTTCTCACTTTAAAAGGCTGGCAGTAAGGATCCTGGCACAGCAACTGGAACAGGTAGGACTGAGTGAAAGGCTCAGCTCCCACTCATGGACTCTGTCCTGGAAGTCAGCATGATGCTCTTAGTCATGTGGTTTAGTTGGAGGTAGCAAGGAACAGGAAGTTGGACTCGATGATCCATATGGGCCCCTTCTAACCTGAGATACTCTGTGACTCTGTGCTTTAAGAAATAGATTTAAGCACCTCACAGACTTAAACTCTAACCTGCATTCAACTCAACTGCCCTGGGTGGTGTGCAGCTTAATTCAGTTCTCTTCTTAAATCTCCTCTGCCACCTAGCTGGCTTGAGATTGGACAGGCTGGAGTAAACAAAAGAATTTGGTACATAAATATGATTTTTATATAGTGGTCCTGGCTTTGTGTAGGATCAGATTCATATCACTTCAGCTCAAAATGTCTAGAGCAGAAAAATCAACTTATGTGTCCCAATTTCCACATGAAGTTCAGCTCTGGTGTCTCCCATGTGTCCTAGGCAGTCATCCATCTCCTCGGGTGTCAGCCCAATGGCAGAGAAGCAGTGGCATGTGGGTTTGGTCTTAAAGTTTGAGATCCTGTTCTCCTCTAAGGACTAAGGAGAGCAGAGAAAAACCCAGGACAGTCACCTGAGGGTACTTTGCTCCTTGTGCATTCAGCTGGGTGAACTGCCTGTCCTGACATGTACTGATACCAGCCGTGGTGTGTTCACCCTGCCTGGGCAGCTCAAGCAACTGCATTGTGATTTACTCAGCCTTTCAGAGGCACCTCAACTCTTGAACTTGCTAGAAATGAACAGGATGCAATTCTGGCTCGTGCTGCTTCCTGAGTGTGCAGCAGGAACCAGATTGAGTTTCTGTCTAGTTTTGATACACTGCAGCACACAAGGTTTTAACTTCTCCTTCTCAGCTTCTCAGTTACCAAACAGCCTGAGGGCTTCCTTGGCATCGACTTTAAATTCAAGGCAGGTTCAGCTAGACGTTGCCACATGGAGTTGTCAGAGAAGCATAAGTCTAATCAGCTGTAGTTTCTGCAAAAAGCAAAGACAAAATAATGCTCTGCAAAGTAGGATTTGATATGGATCAAGCGTCGCTTTTTCTTCTTCTCAGGTGTATGTGCACTGCTTGGTGGCAGCATGCTCTCCTACCAACACACAACCCGGCAGCACCTGCAGAGGCCAGTGCAGCTCAAGCAGGGAGAAGGGTAGGTTGTGGAGGAAAAAAAGAACCATTGTAATGCACCCCTGACCTGATGTTTCTCAGAGATTTATGAGCTCTGATTTTGGCATCTGAAATGCCTCAAGCAGGGACTGTGAACATTGATGTCACCTTTAAGCATGTCTGTATTCTTTAAAAACTACACAAACACACTGTGTGTCATTCTCAGGCTTTCCAGGTCACCCTTCTGGCAGTCTCCAGGGCTACGTACTTGCTGGACCAGTATGGATTGTTGCTCCAGATCGAAGATGACACATGTAAACTGAATTTGGTAAGAACACCAGGCCCTGTGTACTCACCCTGAGAGGTCACCATGCTTTGTGACACAAGCAGTGCAGAGTCTGTCCTTGATGACCTCAAAAATAAAAGTTCTGGGACAAGAACAGGGAATGGACATGGTTTGCAGTCCCATGGTCTCAGCTTGAGCCCATGAGAGAGGGAAGAAGGAGAGCTCCCTGCCAAGCCAAACACAGCTGGAGTGGCTCCGGAGCAGATGCCAGCAGCAGAGCAGGGCATGCTGGACTTGGGCCATCGCAGGCAGTTTTGGAGCCAGGTATTATTTCAACAGGTTTTCAACAGGACTGCCCCCAGCCTGAGAGAAAACAGATCCAAAATTTTAGAAACAAACACTAAGGCACTAAGGCACACTGCCATATTCCAAATGCATTTGAATGGCTCAAATCCTCCAAAGAGTAGAGTTTGTCCTATAACTTCATCCACCCTTGGACAACCAGAGCTGCTGAGCTGTCTGCTCCAGCATCACTCCTCACTTCACCCTTTGTGTGTGTGTCTCCAACAGCACCTGAAGGCTCTGCTGTGCTGGCTGCTTTCCAAATGGTGCCACTGGGCACAGGAGCTACTTCCAGGAGCTGCCAGAGCTATTTGCATGAAGTTTAAAGACCAGATGGTGGGACAGCCCTACAAAGTTCTTGAGTTTGCTAACAGGATCAGTAAATCTTGCAACCTGTTGCCTCTCTGAAGTGGTTACAGAAGAAAACTTAGCAGAAAACAACCCAAGGCTGCAAAATAACACCTTGTGTTTCTTCCAGCTGCTCAAATATGGACTTGCAGATCACTAAAATTATTCCAGCCCTGATTGCGGCTGCTTCTTGTAATGCTTCATAAAGTGATGCCAATCTTCCTATCTGAATGTAAAGTGCAAATCTGAAAAGTCAAATAAAAACACACCAGAGCAATGTAGGCACAGAACGTCTCCTTGCTAATATGCAACAGCAACCATCTTCTGTACCAACACTGGCTTCAAAGAGCCAAGCAATCGCTGCCAGCGCCCCTCCAGCAGGCAACACTAGGACACAAGATTCTTCCCACTAATGCAGGGCTTTGTCTGTATCATGACATCAACCTGAAATTCTTAGAAACCTGTTAGTTCCTCATTTTCCTCTCACCTGCCCCTGTATGGAAGAAGTTAACTCTACAAAATGTGAGCAGATGGACACTGTAGTATCAGCAAAAATGACACCTAGTAATTTTTGTTTCTGTGCACACAGAAAGCTTTTTTTTTTTAATTGTTATTATTTTTTAGAGATGAAGTACAAACCTGACACACAACCACCTGTAATGATTGCAGGATGTGCCTACAGTGTAACTGCAGGTGCGGCTGCAGCACATGTAGGTGTTCAGCAGCAGTGCAGAGGGGGCAGGTGCACACTCGTGCTGGCAGCACACTCGTGTGTGGTCTCCAGAGGTTTCCCAGCTCCTGCAGCCCCTGCCTGCCCAGGCTGCCTGGTCAGTGCACATACGTGGCCCACGTCCCAAAAGCTGCAGTGCTGCCTGAGATTGCTGAATAAATGCCCTCTTAAAGGTGTACCTGCTGAAGGAGCAAGATCTGTGAAAAGGAATGGGAGGGTGCTGTGACCCCAGGATCCCCCAGCAGCTGCCTGGGTGCTGCCTTCCTCTGCTGCATGAGCAGTGCACTCTGCTGTCCACAGCCCACACTGCAGAGCCCAGCAAGTTACTGTGTGTGCCATGCATGCCTTTGCCAGAGCACACTCCCCGTTTTTAACAACAGCAGCAAATTCATAAATTAGGTTAACTTTCTGTTAATCTAAAAAGGAGTCCTCTAGAAATTTGCAGACTGGGATGAAGGTAAAATAATTATGACCAAATGCTAGCTCTTCTCAGCACTCTCAGGTCACACAGGTGAACATCAGGTCTGGTCTGGTGTAACTAATGTTAACTTTGTTTTGCAGCCTTGCAGAGTATATTGAGATAAACTTGTCTGCAGTAAGTGGGATATCCCAGATCCTCCTCTTTTGCCCTAGAAAACCAGGAAGAGGTCCATCAGCATTCCATACCCTTCACCTGACAGATGAGGAGACTTTTCCACATACATTGGAAGGGAGATGGAAAAGGAGAGACAGACTTGCATTCCCATTTCAACAGGGATTTCAGGTTTCCCCCTTCCCATAAACAAGCCAGAGCAATTCCATATCCTTGGACTCTTTCTCCTACCTTGGTTGCTGTTCGTGGTGTAGATGATGATTTTCACACCAAATCTCAGTGTGTTAGGGTTAGGCATTCCCTGTTTACCTTTGAGGGTGTCTTTTCCCAAGTTATGATTCAGCCACACTATTGCACGGGTGTGCTGCTCTGTACCTCTGTTCTCCTGGGATTATTCCTACCTCTCAGATGCTGCAGCGGGAACTTCAGCACCTAACTCCTGTCCTAAATTGCAGTTTTCAGGCCTATGGGTTTAAACAGTTCCTTGGATTATCTTTCAGGAACCACTCTGGTCATACCCCTGTAGTTGAACAAGCCTTCATTATTCACCCAAGGGGAAGAAAAGGAATGGGGAGAGAAGTTATTTTTAATGCACAGACAGAGGCACACCAGAGTCCCCATGCTGGGGAGTCCCAGCCTGGAAAGCACTGATCAGCCTTTTCCACAGCAACAGGAGCTAGGATGAAACCTCCTGTTGTGATGCCTGGGACACAGCTGGACCAGCTATTCTTTGCTGGGAGACAAGGATATCCTTCAGGCCCATTTCACATGCTCCTTGTACTACACAACCACACGTGATAAAAGAACTGATCTGTTGCAGCCTGAACAATTCGGGCTACAACGCTGATCACCATGAGCTGCAGGAAGCAATGCTCTGGACTGCATCCAGTCCCTGCCTGCTCATGCACTAAAGGGGTCCTAGATGGAGAATCTTGGAAAGAATCTTAGGAAATGGACCAGTGTTCAGCTCAACTGGTCACAGTATGCTGGAAGTGGGGCCTCCAACTTGACCAGATCTCCCAGCAAACTGTTTTCATACAAAGCAACCAGACCTTCCATTCTGCATGAAAGCCACTGGCTGGGGTTGAATCTGTTTCACTGATCCAGGCCCTGCCTCTGTTAAAAGGTTGAGGCAGATGAACATCTGCTGACATAAAATAATTTTGGATATTATCCTCCCACTAACAGTCTTCAGTTTTGAACACTGTTTTTGCTTTTCTGAATCCTTCCCCTCCTGACAGGCAACAGAGAGCATGACCTGCATAGCTGAGCTTGACTGAGATAGAGGTATTCAATCTCCACAAAACTGGAATAGTGCACCTTTCTCTCCTCAGTCACTTTTCAACAAGGTTACCTACTAGATGAGAAGTGCACAGTGAAGCCCTCACTTGCAACAGCCCAAGAGTTTCAGGCTTTTCATGCTGACCAAACCTCCACTGCTCAATCACAAGGCAGGCATCTGGAAGAGGGACTTATTCTGGCTACGTGACAAGCAAAGCCTTTGGCCTCAATGTGCTGCAGCTTTCCATTTGGAAAGGCTCTCCTTGTTCCCCATGCTGCACTCACACTAAACATGCATGAAACCCTTCTCACACTGCTCGGTGCCCTGCTAACCTTGGCATTCTGTCAGCTTTCCCCACCTTTCTGCAAGAGCAAGGGAAAGGCCTTGCAACATTGATAATTGTGTGACAACTCCTCCTCCCATGTTTCAGTAGGACAAATGGAGTCCTAGAGAAAAGCACAGGATGATGATGTTACTCTTTTCCTTGTTCTGCAAGGCAGTGATGTTACTCTTTGAGATTCTGTAACATATTATGGAATTCACGGGGTTTTCATACATTTAGAGGTAAATCATCAGATGAGAAGTTACTCATTGCCAAATTAACCCTGCCTACAGGGAACAAGCCAAGCAGAGGGGCTGCCAGTGATGGCTGTGGAAGGAAAGTCAAGGGTTTGGGGGAGTAGGTTTATAGGTAGGAAACCTTGGGAAAGCAGCTGAGAATTATTCACGTCTGAAATATTTCTGGCCAGAGTAGAGTCACAGTGCATTAGCAGCAACCATCTCTCTGACTTACTGGTGCAACCCTGTGACTTTGACAAGGGCATTGGAACAGGCAGGACTGACCCAGGAGCTCCACAGAGGTGTGGAATTCTCATGCAGATATCCCCTAAAGCCCAGTAAAGGTATAAAGTCACAGCACCTCTCATTGCAAAGCATCCAAAGCACACACCCCTGCCCCTTTTACAGGCTGAGAGGTTGCCTGAATTTCACAAAACATTACATAAAAGAATTTTACTACTCTCCATTAGGCTTTTAATTCTTAAACTTCTTTAACAGGAAACTGCAGCACAAGGGTAGTTACTAAATACATCCTCCTCTTCAGTTTGGGCGTTTTTTATACACATTATATACTGAACATTATGCCCTGTGGTGTGGAATATCCCTTTGGTCAGTTTGGGTCACCTGTCCCATCTGTGTCTTGTCCATGCTCCCAGGCATCCCCAACTTCCTTCCCAGCATGGCAGTACACAAATCAGAAAAGGCCATGGCCCTGTGTAAGCCGTGCTAAGCAATAACAAAAACATTTCCCTATTATCAACCCTGTGTTCAGCACAAATCCAAAACATAGCCCCATACCAGCCACTGTGAAGAAAATTAACTCTATCCCAGCTGAAACCAGCAGGGCTGTTCAATAATTTCAAGCTGAAAACCTGAAACCCAGATATCTAAGTTACTTGTGTGCAAGTAAAGGGGAAAATGTGAAAACCATATGAAAACCCTACTGGCCAAAACTACCTTGAAAGAATTCCAGATTAAGCTGAAATGCCTGATGACAGTTCATCCTGTCACAGGAGAGACAAGGAAATACTGTGGAGAACTGGCAATTGCTCCCCAGCCCTGTGCAGTATTTCTGTGCCAGCAATTGCATGAGAAGTAAATAAGCAACATTCACAAAACAACACAAGCTGGAATATTATCTCTAGCATCTTTGTTTTCTAAAATACTTCTTCACTGCTAATATTTTGATCTATATCCCGTCATTTTAAGTGTTCTGTGCAGAATCACATCTGTGATCTCTTTTCTCACAGTAAAACTTCCTAAGTCACATTCAACTGTTCATTACTGCTCTTTTAATTGTCTTGGCAAGGTCAGTCAGGAGCATGTAGTTCTAGCTCACCTTCTCACCATCAGTCAAGAGTTGGTAGGATTTCTCATTTTTAAGACTGAGGTGGCACGAAGTGGGTCAAGTCATTGAATTATCTGTGTTGTTTCAGAGACAGAACACCAAGATAAATGGTAGCAAAGCATGTGCTTAATATATCAAGTCCAAAATTAAGACTTCTGAGGGGAGAAAAGTGATCACTGCCTATTTCTCAAACTGTGGTCACATCCTGGTATTACGTATCATACTTCTGTAATTTCAAATGGTTGCAGTCAAATGTCAAAAGGATGAGAGGTAAATGCAGCATTTTCTCAGCCCTGTTTCAAATTTGCTCATTGTGGCTGTTGCAGTTTCATCCCCACACTGAAAGTGGTCTCAGTGAGGCTGCTGGGAAGGATAGCCAGAGGCTCCAGTCTGCTCTCACCACTCACCCCAATGGTCTCACCATTTTCAGTGAGCTCTGTGCTTGTGCAGGCTCCAGGATCATCCACAGAGGAACTCACCGTACGAAACAGGAATGTCACTGGCATAATTTAAAAAACAAAATCCTAATGCTCATGTGAGCAATCAGAGAGTATTTCTTTTATTAGAACTTGTGTTGCTATGAACTTGCAAAGGTGTTTCTTGCTGATGATTTACAGATTTCAGTAGTGGTCCATCCTACCATGTGAGAAATGAAGCTGCCTGGGTGTTCACAGCCAGTTCCATCAGATGCATTTCACAATGTATTTTTCAGGGAATTGATCTCTTTAATAAGGAAAAGAAAGCCACCTCTGGTGAATATTTTCTATGGTAAACTCTGCAGACAATCATGTGATAAAAAGAACATGTTCATTTTTGCTTTCAATTAATCTGGCCAATATATTTATTATAGAATTACAAAGTACTTTTGTACAAAATCTGTACATGTGTCTCACAGAGATCAACATTACACCTTCCCTCAAGAATAAAAATCCCAAATACAGGCTAATTTGCAATCATAATCAATTTTTACCTTATTTACCTAAGAATGAAGTTCTTCAACAGGTCATAACAGATGTAAATGATCTTGTGTTTCATCCATCAATGGCAAAAATCACATGTTTGACGAATATTTTCACATCACATCACTACCTGAATTTTCAATAACCCCGCTTCTGTTTTTCTTCTTTATCAAGAATAGCCTGTTTTAGACTCAATGCAGCATCTTCAAATTGAGGGTTTAACTCTAATACTTTCCTGAAATCCTCCATGGCCTCATCAAAGTCTCCTGTCCCAAAAAAGAAAACAAAAAAAAGTAAAATTATCTTTCTGTAACTACTCATGCTCACAAACCTCTCACAACTCAAGGACGCCTCCTAATCCTTTCACCCACAATGTAGCAGCTACTTCCTGGACCCACAGCATTTGGATTGTCCACAGGCCCAAGTGGGAGTGAAAGTGTTTCACATCAACAACCAGAGCATGTATTTTTGAACCTCAAATGGACTTAAGGCTCAGTTTAGCCAGTTTATTCCCAAGAGAAGGAGACAAAAGGCCCACAGCAATAATGAGGCTGCCTTAAAGCCGGCACACAGGCACAGAGCTTCCAGCTGGTGCCCATGGCCTGGCTCCATTCTCCAGTCCCCTCGACCTCTGCAATGGCCAAGCTCTAAAAAAAGGCACAGGGCTGTCATTTTGTGATGGCATCCTCAAAAACGGGGCAGGAATTTCCCAGAGGTGGCCGGCAGCCCACTGGAGGTCGAGAAGGCTGTGCTCACTGCAGCTACAGCTGCCTGGGAGATCTCTATCCCAGATTTAATGGCTGTGTTTGGAACTCGATTGTTTTACTCCAGTGCAAATTTTTCCACAAGTTAACTACACCTTCCCTCCTACTCTCCGCGGAACAGCACAGCTACAGAGGGGTGGAACCGGGCCGGGGGCAGCTGCCGCCGCTGTCCCTGCCCAGCGCGGTCGCGCCCGCCCGGAGCGGTGCCCGCCCCGTGCCGGGCGGTGTCCCCGCCGGGGTGTCCCCGCCGTGCTGTCCCCGCCGTGACCGGGGCTGCCCCGCCCCGCCCGGCTCGTACCCAGCCGGTAGCGCACCAGCCCGCGGTTGTAGTAGGGCACCTCGAAGCGGGGCTGGCACTCGATGGCGGCCGTGAAGTCCTGCAGGGCGGCGGCGAACTCCACGCGCAGGTACCGCACCTGCCCGCGCTCGTTGAGCGCCGTGGCGAGGTCGCTGCTGGCGCTGCGGGGACAGAGGGAGCGGCGTTAGCGGGGCCCGGCCCGGCGCGCCCAACCCGACCCCGGCCCCGGCGTTACCCCGCGGGGCTGCGGGCGATGAAGCGGCTGAAGAGCTCCTCGGCCGCCGAGAGCCGCCGCGCCCGGAGCTCCGCCCGCGCCGCCGCCAGCAGCGCCGCCGCCTCCGCCTCCGCCGCCATGGCGCGGGCGTCACGCGGGGCGGGTGCGCCGTGACGCCAGGGGCACGCCGCGTGCGCGGGCGGAGCTGTGAGGTGCTCCTGTGGAGGGCACGGAGGTGTCTTCTCCTCAGCCGGGCACGGAGATGTCTGCTCCTCAGCCGGGCACGGAGGTGTCTGTCTGCTCCTCAGCCGGGCACGGAGATGTCTTCTCCTCAGCGGGGCACGGAGGTGTCTGCTCCCGTGCCGGGCACGGAGGTGTCTGCTCCTCAGCCCGGCACGGAGGTGTCTGCTCCCGTGCCGAGCACGGAGGTGTCTGCTCCTCAGCCGGGCACGGAGGTGTCTGCTCCTGTGCCGGGCACGGAGATGTCTGCTCCTGTGCCGGGCACGGAGGTGTCTGTCTGCTCCCGTGCCGGGCACGGAGGTGTCTGCTCCCGTGCCGGGCACGGAGGTGTCTGTTTGCTCCTCAGCCGGGCACGGAGGTGTCTGCTCTGCTGCCCCGCTCTCCTGGGACCCCACCTGCGGGGCGGTGCCCAGCTCTGGGCCGCGGCACAGGCCAGAGGACACCAAGGTGAGCAGAGCTGCAGCGCCTCTCCCCGGGACGCAGGCTGGGAGAGTTGGGGCTGCCCAGCCTGGAGACGGCTTTGTGGAGACCCCAGAGCACCTTCCAGCACTTAAAGGGGCTCTAAGAGAGCTGGAGAGGGACTGTTTACAAGGGCATAAAGGGATAGGAGAAGGGAGAACGGCTTTAAGCTGAAGGAGGGAAGGTTTAGGTTAAACATAAGGAAGAAATTCTTTAAGGTGAGGGTGGTGAGACATTGCAACAGATTGCCCACAGAAGCTGTGGATGCCCCATCCCTGGAAATACTCAAGAATAGGTTGGATGGGCTTTGTGCTACCTGGTCTAGAGGACAGTGTCATAGCCCTCTCAGCAGGCTTAAAGCAAGATGGTCTTTAAGGTCCCTTCCAACCCAGGCCATTCTACTGCTCTGATCCCATGGAGACAGGGTTTATCCTCACCTAGCCTAAGCCGAGGTGGGAGTACAGAAGAGCTCAGCCCGTGCATCGAGGCCCTGCAGCACTGCCAGAGCACAGGCTAAACTAGCACTTAGCTAGGACAGCGAGACATTGTTCCTTGGACCTTTGTGTCTAACAAGGGTGACACTTCAGCTCCTGAAATCTGTTCAACAGATGCAGGCTGCTCTCTCAAAGCTACATGAAAAATGCCAGGTTCCTGGTTGCAAGTTCATGGAGGTTTCCTTAAGCTGTTGAGGATGACACCACCCAAGCTCAGGAACCCAACTGACACACTGACTGCTGCGTGTTTTCAAGCCCTTTATTTTATGGTAGGTTTAAATACACTTGGCAAAAGAAACCAGCACTAACATATGCTTATACTGGTATCATCACTTTAGGAATTCTAAACAGTAGTACAAAAGCATATATGGTATTATCGAAATTATTGTGACATTATTTCAACTCAGGAATCACTTCATTCAAAAAACTGAATTCTGAGAAAACCCAGTAATTTCCTATGGAATTAGAAAGACAAAAAAAATGGAACCAGCTCAGAGTAGAACATACTGATATGAGCCTACGTTCAACTCACACAGTTTTGAAACTAGGCTTAATGTACAATTAAAAAAGAATGCTTTTACATTAAATCTTTTTTAAAAAGTGTAGCAAAAATGGAATCTATTTACACAGTAATTTCTTCAGATAAATGGAAGCAGTAAAAGTTTCTCTTGTGGGTTTTCTCTTTTGGCTTTGAGTTGCAATGTTTCTCTAATAGCAGCACTAACTGCTACAATACAATACCTGAGTTGTATTTCAAAAGATAGTAACATCTTAGAGGCTGTTCTTAGCTGTCATAAATGCAGATACAGAGTCTTTATCCTCAGCTTACTGTACTGTGGCACAGAGGACAGGCATTATAATGGCCTACTTCTTTGGCTTTCATGCAGTGCTTACACACATTGCACATCCAGAATTGATACTCCAGGATAGGGGCTCCTGTTGCAACACATACAGGAAGTTTACCATCTCCACTATAAAAAAAAAGAAGAAAAGAGTAAAGCTGAAAGAATAAAAATGCAACGTGGCAGTTGTTATTAGGTCATGTAACACTTCACTGTTCATGTAACCAAGTATATAAACCTTCACACCAGAGAATGCCCACCCCCAGAACCATACAGTCAACAGATCAGAACCAGCAGGTCCAAAAGATGGAGTGAAAAGAAGCAGTGAAGGCCATACAAAAGTAAGGCCTGATTAGACACCTGCACTGCTATTATACTCTGTCCTCTGAGGTCTGAAGGGTCAACAGAATCACAGCTGCTACTGAGATTCTGTACAGCTGCACAGTAGGGTCAATCAGGACAGGTTAAAATGTTTGCTAAAAGAAAATTGATTCACAACTGATTTCCATATTTACAAGTTCCATGCTCAGCAGGAAACATGTCAAACACACTGTTGTGGGTACAGCCACTCCAAGGACTTATCCCTTAAATGTACCCTTCATATTAATTTAAACTTCACATATTCCTCTTTTCACACCAAGTGGATTTAGGTAATTCACAAAACACCAGAGACCTATTAAACAGTCCCTTGTTGATACTTTCAGCACTCCACCATGGAGATGCAAACAGCAACATTCTTACTTTAATGTCACAGTCTCAAAGGTCCTAACACTCCTGTGCTTTGTCTACCTGCATTTCAAATTAATGTGAAGTTACCTCTTTATGCCCAGATCCTCAAATGCAGTCAGTGTCTATTTTCCCAAACAACATAGTGCTGTATTACCTTCCTCCAAACTGGCTAACTCCTGCCAATTCTTGCCCAATACTTGGTTTAAGCAGCAAAGCACTTGATTAATTTGGTCACACACAAAAACTGCTAAAACCCAAAATATAGTGAACAGTAGAAAAAAGTGACAGTATTATTAAAGTATCATATAAAAATATACACACCTCTCAAGAACATCATCCAGATCAGGTGTTTTGTTATACTTGGGTCTGTATCTTGTGAATATCTCTAGAGCAAGCTCTTCATACTGTTGCCTCTGCTCTGGCTTAAGAGTTTCCAAGGATTCTAATTTAACAAAGGCTTTTGAACAAGTATCAAATGCTCTGTTTGCACATGCACAGAGTGCCAAAAGGGAATAGATTTCAACTGCAGGGATAATGTCTTCATAATCTCGCAAATGAAGAGCTAAAAAATGAAAAAGAAAGAAATCCAAGGAAATTAATAACACATCTTCTGAGAAGTGCAAACATTTGTATGAAATAGTTGCTACTAGACGACAGTATTAATTCTAAAAATTGGACAAAATGAACCACAGTCTTTTTATTGACATGACTGTGAAACATTGTTCTAAAAAAATAGGAGACTTCACTTGGAAATCGGTATCTTCTTGAAACACTTTATTTTTGTTGGTTGGTTTTAAAGTATTAGAAGGATTTGAAATCTTTATTACTTGGACAAAGTCCAAGGCGCTATTTTTTTCTCTAATTCCCACTGATTTTTTGTGAAGCTCTACAACGAAGTCTGATGTAAAATCAGGTATGCTTTATAATTTAGGGAGAGAAACAAAACAGTCAGCAACACATCTACAGAGATTAACCAATTTAACAGGTAATATTTGGAAAGATTTGCATTTTCTTTAGCAAAGTTCTTTCCAGATAATGTGACTGCAGCCATATTCAATTCATTATATGGCTTTGGTTTAAATTCCATAGATTTATTAAGAACTGAAAAATGTGGCAGCTATAAATGAAATTATGTGCTGGTTTTACAGGGTTGAAAATCAATTCTTACCTGTTTTAAGTGCTGCATCTGCAGAACCTTTATAGAGCTGTTTTTGTGCAAGTATGAAAAAGTGGTAAGCCTCAGCTCCTCGCCAAGCATTGTCTGCAAAGCGATTCGTTGAAGAAAGAACATCTTCTTCCAGAAAACCAGCCAAAGCTGAAGCACTCTGAAAACAAATTTTTTTTATGAAACAGATACAGCAGGAAATGGGGATATATGAAAACAGCTTTTCTATACTTGGTGATTACACCACTGTCCACGTTAAGTAGGCAAAATACAAATGGACCTACAGTGAGCATTGTCAGGCATTCTGTACAGAGCACAGGCACAACATATGGTGCAGATTTTCAAAGATAAATATCATATACACGTGTATACAAATATATTTTGTGCACATCTGCAGACTGGTTTGTAGTTTGGATTAGCACTTCATTTCAACACCAGAGCTCTTAAAAATTTGTTTAAACTATTTCATCTGTGCATGTGAAGATGAACGTGTGAGCAGAGAAAAAAAATTCTTCCATTTGCTTCCCCTGTCTCTGGAGCCATCTCCTTGCTGAATTACAGGAAACATAGCTTAATCTAATCACAGATCATCCTTTGGAATCAATACTTACTCCTAAATGAACAAGAGTCTTGCAGGAAGTTTTAGTATGGTTTTGATTGTTACAGTGAAAGTATTAAGAAAACTATGTTAAACTTAGGAAGAAAAATATCTATTAATACATAAGATTTAAATGTTTAAAATAATACTTGAAACAATATGTTTTCATGGGGGACTTGCTTGAAGGAAAGCTTTGTTCTTAACAGGGAAAAGGGTTATTAAAAGAACGTTATAGGCTCCCAAGAAGATGGCTTGCTTACTTCTGACTAGCTAGCAGATATCAGAATTCAGAAAGAGGAAAAAAAATACATTACCTCTGAACTTTTCTCTTTAACTTTTCCCCTTTGTGCATTTTGCCTTTGTTCATGACACTGTTCCATAAGTAAGGCTGACAGCACATAAAGCTTTTTAACTCGCAAAGGCTTCGTCCTTTTCTTTGACTCTTCATCTGCAATCTTAAAAAAAAAAAAACAAAGGGATTTAATTCTCTTGGACAATTGCATGCTTGTAAAAACCTAGGAAATCATGCCAAAAAATTATTCTGCCTTTAAATATAATAATTTAGACTGCAAACAGAACTATAAATTAAAATGTCAAAGTGAAGTATGCACATTATTTTATATTTATTTAGCTAACATGTATATAAAGCCAGATTCTCAGGAAGAATAAATCAGTGTAACCATGTATAAGTCTAGTGATCTAGTATAAAAATAAACTAAAAAATAGCAATTTTTAAACACATACATATCTTTCAGTAAGGTCTGGTGGTGTTCCCAGAAAAGAAGAATGGCTTTTGAAAGTAACATATATTTTATATATGTACTGCTATAAATATTTGCTGTAAAAATTACATATCACTTCTACAAGATTTTAAGCTATGAAGAGAAATCTCTGCAGCCAAACATAATCTAAGCAACATCTTTATCTTAAAAGCCCACCACAGCCATTTCTAATTGGAGAAACTAATTGAAGAAATACCAAAATTTAACTTCTAGTTCTTACTGCTTTTTTTTTTTTTTTTAAGGAGATAAAAATAATTCCCATGATATCTAAAATAATGTGGACATTGCACCCCAGGCCAGTCTACCATACTCTTTTACTAGGCAATGCAGGGCATCAGGACCTTTTCTGAGGTGCAGTTCATCTCCTACTGAAAGTCTCAAAATAAATAAATAGATGGCTTGTGTCCCCAAAGTCTCCTCCCCACTGGCTACAGAGGACACCCAGGGTAACTATTACACATAGAGATACCTGAGCTCTGGGAGTTGGGTTCATCTTTGCAGTATCCTCTATGATGACTTCTGCTTATTGCCTAAACATTGTTAAAACTAACATAACCCCAAGAGAAGAAAAGTAGCACAGAAATAGTAAGAGCTAGTCCAAAACCTGCCATACCTTGAACATGAGCTTAGCAGCTTCAAAGAAATAATTGGCTTTACGATAGAGTTCTATAGCATCAAGGATTTTGTTCTTTTCCAGTAAATGGCTTGCATATCTGGCTAACAAGGAACCAATTTCTTTCATATTGTGATTTTTGGCCAGCTCCACAGCTTTATTCCACTAGAAATTACAGGAGACAATTATTAATCTCATTTTTTCAAATACATTCTCAGAACAAACCAGTTATCCATGAACAGACTGCAGCATCTGTGTGCAATATTTCATCAGCATTTTGAACCAGACTACTATAAAATTAACATAAAAAGCAAGAGAATACAAATGCTTACATCATTTCCAATCATGTGATGCAGCAGTACTGAAAAAATGCTGGACCAAAGTTGGGGTACACAAAACTGAGTACTGTGGACCTTATTAGCATAAGACTTGATAACAGGATGCCTTGGCAAGAGCAAACAGAACTTTGAGAATTAAATCAGGATTGCAAGAAGATCAAATCAAACATATTTACCGGAAAAAAGAAAATTACATCAGACTTCTGCAAGCAAGAGATGTTTAAAGTATGAGTTTGATTGTGTGATCTTTAACCCAATCATTGTAGTAAAACATTACTAGCCATCCTAAAACAGTATATAAACATTTGTAGTCCACAATAAAATCAGATTCTTTGACCATCTCAAAGCCTTCCCTGTCTCTCTTAATCACTGATAGACCTCTGTCCAAAACCACATATAAAACAGCTGCTTCTACTTTTATGAAAGCTATGCAAAATCATTTCACTGTACCTCATAGCTGGACATGGATTTTAACCAAGAAAAGTCAACCAGACTCTCAAAAGCATGTCTGAAAAGAGGACCTCAGCCCAGAAGCTTAAAGCACAAAGTAACACTTTACTTATCCTTCTAGACACCACATTTTGTCTGTGAATTTTCCTGATCTTCAGTAGTTCAGCTACTGTGTTTGCCCCAGATGAAAAGTTTGGCAGGACTGAGGTCTTAACTGAGTCTCACACCTAATAGCTCTTCAGATCCATAAACTAAGAAATTGTTCACAAAAAGCCAGCCCTAGTCAGTCCTGCCATTCCCATCCATCAAGTTCTTCAGAGCCATCCTCAGTTTTTCCCTTATTTGTGTTGACAGACATTTGCACAGCTTAAGTCATACCAGGAAACAGCTCTAGTTATAAATATGCAGATCAGTTTCCAGTTCAGCTTTTTCCAGCTACATCCTCATGCTGTCACAAATCCATTTGCATTTATACAAAGAAGGAGGGGGATGTGGAAAATATCCAAAATGGACATCTATCTCTTCTCCAGTCTTCTCCCATTCCATCAGGAAGCAACACAGCCTAGCTCCACAGAGGCTACAAATGTCTGTATGCTGAGCATGCTGCCCACATACTCTGCAAGTAGCTTTGCACTGCCCCTGCAGTGGTTTCATCTTAATCTCAAAGAACTGACTTAAGCACTGAAAGACGAATTTTCCAGAAATTATGACAAATCATCTCACACTTAACAGGGATTTGTATTTCGTTGGGCATTAGGATAGAAATCTCACTGTTAACCTGATACTATTACAGATTATCTCCTGCTGTTTTACCTGGTTGAGATGCACACAGGTATCCACGGCATCCTTTGGTCGATTACATTTCAGAAAGGCTGACACAGCTTGTTCACACATCCCCACTCTCACAAACATATAAGCTATATCCTGCAAAAAGCATCAGCACTGTATTAAATTCACTTTGGCATTTTTACTTCATTGTGCAGCAACAGCAGTGCTCCTGTTTGGTTAATTTAAGTCTAAGAGGGTGGGAAATGGGTTGCTTGCTTCATGGACTCTGTGAAGGCATCAGGCATTGTTGTAAATCTTTAGAACAATGTGCTAGTCTCACACACTGCTTCTAAATCCAAGAAAGATATTACAATGAGGTTAAAATAAAATGCTGTCTTGATTTATTGGAAGAGGCATTAAAGGAGCATGTTTTGCATTTTCCAAGCGTTTTGGATTAAGTCAACCACAGCATTGTTTTAAATTAGCTATTGTTTAATAGGTAATTTCCTGCTACATATACAGACCTATACCCTGTACACCTATATATCCCACACACCCTATCCCATCTACTTTCCCTCCTTTTAGAGTATTGTCAGTCAGGTCTTCCTGGGGAACTTGAACAATAAAGGAAAGGAAGAGTGATGAAGTATGAAAATAACAGTAATTAGTAGAGATCAATACCACAGTAACACCATTGCACACAAATGAGTAGGTCCGACACTGCATAAGTGAGTAGGTCCTACACTGCATTCATTCTCTCATTCTTAACCCTCCTAAGATGGGGAATTTTAAATAAATAGTTAGGTATAAGACAATGAACAATGAAGGTGCTTTCTTCTTACAGGAAGCAATTTATGATTCTCTGGAAGTGAGCTGGCCAAATTCTCCAGTCCTTGGTAGTCTTCTAGCATGTAGTAACATTCAGCTAAACGTTCCTGGTTTTGTCCTTGGACATAGTACTGTACAGCATTTAACCTAATAAGACAAAAAAAAAAAAGTGATGTCTTCTGATGTATAAACACAAGAGCTTTAATTCTGTAAGCCTTATGTATCTGTAAATTTAAAATCACATTATTTTAAATAGGTAACTTTGCTTGAAAAACTTTCATAGCTAAAATCTCACTGTTTTTCCAAAATATTTTTACACATCATTATATTAAAAGTGTAGCAATATTAATTCTCTGACTAGCATAAGATTAGGAAGTCAAGGAATTCTTAAAGCTATGTTCCCACACCAGCAGAGATGAGGGCAGACAATGGACAACTTATAGCTCAATTTCCAGAAAAGGGCTTTACTGTTGTACTTCTGTATTTTAAAATGCAAACACCATGATCTCCAAGGCCATTCTCCAAAGTTACCTAAAGCACCTAAAACTCAACTTTCAAAATCTAATCACAAGTTTCCAGCTGCATTGTGACAATACAGTGTGGATAATGGCAATACATAATGGAGCTGTGGAAGTCTAGGACACGGGCTTAGAAGGCAGCAACAAATGTTCACGAAAAAAATTCCCTGCAAGTTATTAGCTATGAAGACATTACCTCTGGCTGAGTAACCACCTGACTGCAAAATGTGTTCTAGAGAAATATCATTACAGGTGTGCACTCCACTTGAAATCATCCTTGGGTGCCCAGTTTGGGCAAGAGCTGGAGACAGATTAATGTCAGAGAACTTGGGACCGTCTCAAATATTTGTGGTTTAAAGACATTCACTGATAGTTAGTAATTCTCTACTGTTTTTAATCCCTTTCAGTTTTTTTTTAATATGTTCTATATCCAGACTAATATAACTGTATAGTTATTTCTCTTTCCCTCCCTTCCTTTGAAGCAGACAGACTTCTGGCAAAGCAGAGATTTACATCACCTTCACCCTTTAGGTAGCTGATGAGCAGCTCTCTGTTCATCATATCATGGAACCATAGAGGTATGAGCTAAATCTCATTATTCCAAAATTATTCAATGTATTGCATCCTGACTTTCTTGATATCTGTCCCTCCTCATAAATTAAGTCTTATCATCAGTTTAATAATTTTCTCTGTAAGTTCCTTACTACTGGTTCCTCTACAGACATACCATTTCTGCCTGTCTGCAAAGTAGTCTCCGATGGCGTTGTGTGCCTGTTCCCGCAGGGCGTCGTCCGAGTCCCCCGAGCCCGTCTTGAGCAGCTGCAGCACCCGGAACCAATCGCCCAGCTTGATCCGCAGCCCGATGGCAAGGTCTCTGGACAGGAAACAGCAGGAAAAGTCAAACACAACACAACAGGTAACAAACATCTCGAGAAAAGAATCCAAAAGTGTTTTCACCTGCAATGCAGGCAACAGAGTGATCCCAGATAATTTGCTTACAATTTAAACACTATTCCATTAAAGGAAATACTCAAGACAAGTCCCAGGTTATAGCACACGTATGCACTTCCTTATCAGCCACACTCCTGTGTGAGGAGTTAAATGAGTGAGATAGTTGGGCTGATGTTACTTCAGGCTCCCTCTTACTCTATTCTGTATCTTTCACTGCTGACCACTACAAGAGATGGCAGCAGCTGCAAAAGGCTAAAAGCAGAAGGAAGGAAATAAGGTGAGGGGAAAGACCGAGAAGCAACAAATATCAATAATGGAGGCTAAAGCTGAGATGTAATAAAATGGATTTCAGATACTTCTTTTCCAGAATCAGGGTGATTTTGGATAAAGGAGAAAGGACTCAGCAGCAGTTTTTCCTTTTTATTATTCATGCATACATATGACTCACTGTGTGTCTGTCTGGGATGTTTTTTCCACCAAACAGAATAATTCTATATTAGCTCATATAAAAGTAATTCTGCAGGTGCATAGAAAATAAATGGGAGAGACTTATGCCCTTCTTTTAAAAATGCCCTCAACTTACAAGTAAATTAAGGAAAGCACAAGAAAGTCAATGCAGTCAGCTAAGTAAGAGCATCTATCTATAAACATTAAAATTTTATTTGAAAAATAGATTTATTTCATTGTAATTTATGGTAGATCCTTATCAGGATTTTTCTAGTTGTGAAAGTTGAAACGAGTAAACAAAAAAGTAAGTTTTTGACTTCTGCAATTCTATGTCCAAATTTCTCTTCAGCCATGTGAAAAGGAATATGCCATATCTAAAACTGGTGTTGCAGTGTGACTGAAGTGCTGAGGAGGCAGCCCACATCCCCAGACCACCAAATTGCCAGCAACTAATAAATGTCATGCAAGGAAGTTTTCACTACCAGATGCTATTGGGCATCTCTCTCCAGCTCCTGCCTTCTCCCTCTGCCCTGCCACCCTGTCCCCCTTACTTTCATTCTTACAGCATGACATAATAACTAATTTTTTTCTCGGTCATTCCCTACTGTTTTTCATGGCTCCATTAATCAAAGCTTAAAAATTTCTCATGTGCATAAGTGATTCATGTTTCTCCATGTTTGACCACCATCTACAGGCTACACTGCACAACTGCTGCTGCTGATTTCTCATTATCTTTTTTCAATAGACACTGCTCTAGCTAATTACTTAATTTATATTCCCAGCAATACTAAAATTTTGTTTTGTTTGTTTTCATTCCTGAGCAAAAATTACACTGATTGGTTTCAATGTTTCACAGTTTCATCCAGAGTCCTTCTGTCTCTCCAAAGATTACAGTTCATTAAAAACTCTGTTGTTTGTATATGTAATTGAGAAGAATGTGTACTTGGCTACTAGCGCAGAGCAACACCACATAAATTAAACATTATTTAAGATTGTTTGTATTTTTGGAATCCCAGTTGAAATACCAACAAAATACTTGTGAAAAAAACATCTATAAAACAGAGTACTACCTAGTGCAGCCAAGGTTTTGTAAACAGTTTGGAATGCATTGGTTTACATACAGAACTGGTTATCTATACATAAACCAAAATTCTCTCCATCTGATCTTTTATGTTTTTGCAGAAACTGGTAAAGACTCTCCAGAGAAAACAGCCATTCCTGATTAAGGAATGCTTTTTTTTCCCCCAAACTTTTCTACTGCTGAGATGTTTACATGCAATTACCTTCTGTCCATATCCAGATACATTCTTTCAGCTTCTTCAAATCTGCTAAAATAGGCTGCCACTTCTGCTTGCTTCATGGACTCGCTCTGCAGATTGCCCAGGCGCTTCACAAACTTAATGCCTTGATAATCTTTGCAGCGCACAAAAGCTTGTTCAGCCATCTGCAGATCCAGCTTCTGAAGAGCAGCTTCAGCCAGGAGTCGCCTGTGTGAAAAACAAACATAGCAGATGGAAAAGCAGCTATAGAGTAAATTGAATGAGGGTACATTTAACTAGTAATTATTTAAAGAAGACATAAAAGTTGTTGCAATTTATTGTTTACTAGCTCATCTTAGTACAGTCGTGCGTTTATTCCTAATACATTCTGTAATCTGTCCAGTACTTGGTCAGGGAGAGATGTTCAAATAATTGCTAATATTCTTTAGTTCAGCTGTTGAGATGGACACTGGCCTGGGAGGAATGTGCAAGACTTGACTGTAAAACTTGTGTGAAATGTATTGCTGGTCTCAGTGCACTTCCAGTTATTTATTTCTCCCTATGCATTTGTGGAAATGTTAAGCCTTGATGGCAGCCTCAATCTAAGTGCCTCCAGCTATATTGGCCACAACAATTATTTAGGTCCATTCCTGGTCCTGTTAAGACAGCAGTTTGGGACAGCAGGGAAAACCTTTGAGGAGCCTTATAATTGGTACTGCCCCATTGGTTAGTTCTGCAAATAGGGAATTCAGGCCAACATGTGGGCATCGGTTGCTTGAATGAGCTCTAGAATTTTCTGCAAAAATAAGGCTATTTAAAATTTAGACTGGCTGATTGACATTGTGAAACAAACTCAGTGGAGTGTGGCACTGACAAAACCTCTAATATTATTGCTGTATTCAGTGACCCAAGCCATGCTTAGGCAGTATCAGCTGTCTGTCTCTGAATCAATTTGAGAAGGTTGGTATCACTTAAACTCAAGTGTTCATCACTGACATCAAAGAAACCAATTGATCTACACATCACCCTGTTTGTTGCATTCTAGAAGCAAGGTCACTCTTTTGTTCTGATCTGGAATATATTGGTTTTATATCCAGCACTTCTAATCAATATCTTCTTCATACATATGTGACATGTTTTCTCTTATAATAAAAATAAAATACATGGCAATTCTGGAGCAAGGTGAACAGAATTTGACCTATATTTTCTGATTTTATGATATAGAACTTTTACTGAGACACAGACTTGCAAAACTAATAGTCATTTTATATTAAGTGAACAGATGGTACTAGCAAAAAAACCATTAACAATTTCAAAGTTCCAAAAATCTTCAGCTAGTTCAAGACATTTGTAAAAATGAAGACTCAAAACACTAACATTTCACCCTGCATACTCAAGCTAATAAAATACTAGTATTACAGAAACTTTCAATATATAACTAGCAAGTCCTGTTTTTCAAAATGAACATTCTGGAGACAAAGGCACAGCTACATAGAAAAGAATGTTTTTGGGACAAACTTTAAAAGAAAGGTGTCTTGTCCAGTTTTTCAGCAACTCTAAATTAATCTCTGAACCATCACAACTAACAGTGAACTCTCCAATCCCCTTGATGCAATCTAAGCACCCAATGCTGCAAGAGACCATTTAGCTTCGAAAGAGATCCAAAATGATTAAAGAAAAGTACAGGTAAGCAGTCTCCAGAGAGTTAAAGAGAACTGGTCCCCTTCATTAAGGAACTTGTCAATAACGTTTTACATTCTGCACTGACTTTTCATTATATTATCTACTGAGGCCTTTACTCTTCCAGCCCTTCCAAGGTGGACATGAAACAGATTTCCAGCACTCCTGTTTCCACAGGTTTACTCTAACATTTGCTCTGCAGGCTTTTCAACTTTAGTTAAATAGCTAAGCCATGTTTACTTTAAGCATGCCACTATCTCCATTTCTCAGATACTTCTGAGATGCTGCATGGGAACACAACATACCCAGCCCTTCTCACTTCTCTCTTCTCTCCTTCAAGGTCCAAATGTTACAAGGTCACTCAAACTACTCTTATCCTGCTAGCAGTCTGATGTGTTTCCTTTACTAAGTTTTAAGCTCTTTAATGTTCAAAATCAAATACATAAATTTTAGTTTAGCCAACTAATCTTGCTGTTAGCTTTTCATTTCCTTTGACTTCCCTCCAAAACACAAGGAATGCTGTGTTTTGGGGCCCATATAGCACAGAGCAAAAAGGTGTCCTGAGCCTACACCCTATATCCACAATCATGATACAAGTCATGCCTGACATTCTAGGTACTCCAACATTCATGAAATCCCTAGTGATTATTTGTAAAATGTATACTGCTTTGGCTGGTTTTAACTTGAGGGTTTTTATTTTCATACTAGATCTGTCTGAACAGGAAAAGAATAGAAAAGAAGACAAATTTAAACAAATTTGGCTGATAGGAGATTTTACCAAAGTCTGGGATGTGGATTGTCTTCTATGAATTGAGAAGATTCCTCAATGCCAACTTTTTCAATCAATGCTCGACTGTCTCGTAATGATCGAATCTCGAAATTGATGATGTAATCTTTGTTAGGATGTTCAGGATTCTAACATAATGGATAAAGAAACATATTTTTATTCCTGATGACTTTTATTTTCACCCAACAAAACAGATATCTATCATTAAGACAGATACTGACTTTTCCTACAATATGAAATTAGTTATACTGACCTTTAATATTTCATCCAGAAGAACAGACTTGATTTCTAAATCTTCAAAGTTGCAAATATATCCAGATGTTTGTATAGGTTCCTGAAAGTTAAATAAGTTTTAAAGGAGTGACCTTGTATTCTGTCTGACTAAATCCTAGTCAAATCTGTTAAGTATACATTTAGATACATTCTTCTCCAAACTAGGATATACTTGCACTTCCAACAAAAACCAAAAAGTATAATCATGAACATTATTGACAATTCTGTAAATACAGACATCATTAAAAATCCTCATGTTTTCTGCAACTGAATTATGACAAAGAGATAGAATAACACCTGCCTATATTTCGATTCAACTGAACTGTTTTACAAGTATTTCTACTAAAATTGCATTTATGTATTCCAAAGAATACAAAAAATATGCTCCTGAAAATCTCATATATTTAAGAAAAATATGACACCATTTTTATGTTTCTAGGACTGACCATTCATTTTGCCTATATGGTCCAAAACAACATTCCCACATGAGAATTGATAAGATTTTGAGGTTTATATAACCGGAAGCAAGTTTATATAAACAAACACTTGCAGAACTGAACGGTAAGCACAAAAATAATGCTATTCAAGAAAGAGCCAGTAACCTAAGAGTGACTTTTTTTAAATGAGTAGTTTATGTATGCTGATATTTACCTCTGGATCCAAGTTTCTGAAAACATACATTCTTGTTTTCTCCATCATTGCAAACAAGTCCGGGTTGTCCTTGGCCCACTTCATGTCCCAGACGTCCTTGCGCTCCAGTTTGAGCTGCCCGCCTGGCCCCGGCTGCCCCGCGCCGTCCGCAGCCCGCGCGTCCAGCTCCAGCACAGTCAGAACCCCCGAAAGGTCGATGATAGCAAGACGACTGCAGAAAAACAGAGAAGAAATAAGGTAACTAAATGACACTACTCAAGGCTGTAAATCTGAAATAGTTCTCTAACCTGGCACAGTATAATTCTATAGATTCCATGAGTTGCTGTCGTGTGCCAGAACCAGCACAGATCCAGATGGTTTTCATGAATCTGCATAGCAAAGACCAGACACATGGAAAGATGTTCTTTATCTGCTCACACAGGATCCGGCCCTGCAAAGGTTCTGAAATATGCCCATTTTTATATCCAGCATTTTGAAGATACATCAGATACCGAAGAAATTACAGGTTTGTCCCTCACCAAACTTTTCTTGACAAAGACTTAAATTAACAACTGAACAGAATGGGTTTTCCTTATTTACTAGGAGGCAATGAAGCAGATTATTAAATTAAAAACTCAGTGTGGTGATGCAGACTGTTAATTCCTAAAATGTGATTTCTTGCATTTCTGCAAAGGGTATTCTTCACTTTTTTCCAAGGCAATGTTAACTATAAGCCAATTAATCTTTGAAGTCATTTAAAATATGGGAAAAATACAATTTCTAAAAGGCTACATTTGAAAATTTACAGTTGCATAGGTCTTCAGTGAATCATAATAACCTGTATTTACCACAAGGCCATTTTAAAAGCATTTCTAAATATTGATAGGTAGACAGCCTGAATCCCTATTAAAATTTCAAATGCAATTTAGAAAATTAACCTCAAAATGCTTATGGATCTGAGTTTATTTCTCTAGAACGAAGTCATTTAGGAATAAAAGAGCTCGGGTTCAAAACAAAATTAATATGACTCTGACTAGATCACGCTGCCTTTTAAGCAAAGCAATCTAATTTTGGGCTATACCTGAAGAGGCGAGACCTCTACACATGTATTATGAATTTTGTTTGAAATTATAAAGTTATTTTGAAGTGATTAAAATTGCCTTGCAAATTCTTGTGTATTTTTGCCTCTTATGCCAACACTCTTATGCACTCTCTTGCAAAAAAAAAAAAAAAAAGCTGATGAGTAGAAAGCAACTTTAGTATTAGCACAGATGAAGTTCAGGAGAACCAGACTTACTAGAAACATCACCACTAGTTATAGCCTGCCACAATGGAAAATTAAATGGGATGAACGAAGTTTCCAGGCTTTAGAAGGACACAGAAATAGAGAGAAGTAGTAGATAAAAAATTTCAGGTTATGACATAATTTTATCAATTAGTGTCATGATGAAAGGAAGGTTATGTTTGTTTCATCTAATAAAATAAACATATTTTCATGTACATTGGGTGTAAAACATAGGAGGCCTTTACTAACAGTCTCTCAGAACAATGACTGTCCAGATGGAAATCATTAGTAATAAATACATGGTTAAGCAACCATTAAAAACAACTAAAATTAATAAATGGTTTATACTAAATTAAAAATAGTACATAATTATTATAGAATTATAGATTTCACAGAATTAGTATTTTCACAAATTTTAGTGCTTGATTTTGAAATTGGATATCTGTGTTAGAAACAGGTCTGATACTTACCTGGAGTTGCAGTTCAAAGAGAGCTGATAGGCACGATGGTCCAGGGTATAGCTCTGCACCACAGCCACACTAGGGAGGCTGTATCTCTGAATAGTGCCAGATTCTCTTCCCTAGAGGAAAGTAATGCTGCCTTAGTGAAAGAACTTGTCCATCAGTAAACCCTTTAAAATGGTCTTATTTATAGGCTGTTTTAGACAAAAGAGCTTTGGGATAAGTGACAGAGCATGAGTGAAATGAGGGAATCATCACCTTAAAAGTTCTGAATTCAGCTATTTAAACAAGATACTCTAAGATGCTACAACTGACAAATCTGCTTAAATCAAGGATGTTAAAACAAACAGTTACAGTCCACATCTAGCCCACAGAATTTCAGGAGCCATGACCCTCCAGACAGGGTCTACATAATAAAACAGGAGAGGTGTGAAAAGATTCTTGTCCCACACTGGTAAATCTCCTCAAAGAGTTTCATATAGCAGCACCAGCCCAGGTGTGAAAGAGGGACAGCTCTGCTCATGTAGGGCGGTCTGCATACCAAGAAGTCTCACCAGTTACTGCAAGACCAGAGCTAGATTGAAAAGGAAATGCTATCAAATATACTGGTCATTCACAGGCTTGAGTAACAGGAAACAAATCTAAGTACCAGTGTGGTTTATCTTTATTTTGCTGAATGAAACACCAGTTCCCTGTGTCAAGATACCATGAGGCCATCAGGGTGAAAGGAATGACATCCCTGAAATGAAAACTGCCACTATTTTCTTGTGGCGTTTCTATAAAGTGAACAACATATCCAGCTTGGTTTGCCTACTGTTCAACTCTTATGTTGGAAATGAGTCAGCATTGCATTTCAATGGAGTGAAAACTTTATTTCCTCTTTCCCCAAAGCCATCCCTAACATCCTCAGCATAAATTACCATTTTTGACTTTTTCACATTTGTATACCCTATAGAATAACAAGCAGATTAGTTCAGAAGTGTTAGAAAATTGAACCACTATCATATGCACATTTATCCAGATCTAGTCTCAAAGGCATTTCCTCTCATTCCTTTCCTTTTAAAAAAGAGTCACAGATTAATTATTGTCAGAAGTTCATTTTCATGTTCTTCAAGCAGCAGCAATCCCATAGTCACCTATTAACCATCACACTTCTTTTGTTCATTCTTTCTCCCATGATCCTCTGATTTTGTAAAATCCAGTCAAAGGATAAAACAAAAAAAACCAAAAATCCACACTAGAATCAGAACATGAAAAAACAAGATCTTTCCTGGAAGGTGGATAACAGGAGGAAACATTGATCTTTCTCTCTCTTTGTTCTGTTCAGTTAGTTTGCTTTAAAGCCCACATAAAAGTTTGTTCATCTAATGAGATCACTTTCCAGCTTAGAACAAAGAAATGCACCAGCTTTTTGGCATTATTCAATACCTCACACATCTGTATAATACATAGGTGTATTCATCTATATATATTACAGTACCATGTATTATATCATTAATATGTAAACAGACAAACTTGGTAAATCTTTGTGTCTAGAACATAATATCTCAAAGACTTCTCAAGACTCAGATTACAAAATTAAGTCCTCACCTAGACTTTATAAAGTCCTATATGTAAGTATTAACTCAGGCAAGTAGTCTGTAATTAAATTGCAAGTACATGGTGAATCAGTCTTCTAAAGAAAGAGTCCAGGCTAACAGAAGAAACCGTTAAAGTGATCTTTGAGGAAGTTTAGAAAGAGATTTTGTCTGTGTAAATTCTAAATTCAGAAATGCTTTGAAATTATGACTGCTTATGAACATAGAGAGAAGAATTTTATGCCTGCAAGCACAAGAGGCAATTAGGAGTTCTGTTAATCATGTAGCTTACCACAAGTAGTATCTTATCAGATGCTGTTATTGCACAAATTGGATCTCTTGTCCCCTGAAAGTAAACAAGTGATATCAGTATCAGTGTTACTGCAAAGCATGCCCAGCTAAAGAAAGAAGGTTATTTAAATAAACAAGAGTGTTGCTAAGTATCCACATGAAAAGAAGCTATCAAACCCTGTCAGCGTACAGTCTGTGGATAATTTCTGGTATCAGTAGCCTTTGCTATGGCAATCATAACAATAATATTAACAGCTTCCTTTCTTTTTCTGACCCTCCCTCCAGAAAAATAAGAAACTGAAAATGTAACAGGTGTTTAACAGAAAATACAAGAAAGCAACAATCCCTGACTTGTGAGGGCTGTTATCAAATTAATTTCAGGTATATTAGTAAGGACAGCCAGCACTTGCGCACACACATGATGTGAAAATGGCCAAAAACACTAGAAAATATCATAAAGGTTATTGAGTTTCAACAAAGTTGTATTTTGTTGAAGTAAGGGGAGCTGCTTCTGACCAGGAAGACAGCAGGTGCTGTCACCTGTCACACCCAGAATATACTTTTTCCATGCTCTCTACAGTTTGCTGTGTATTTCCAATAATACACAATGCCACAGTAACAGCACCAACCAGAGGGAAGAAACATAACACTTAAGTAAAAAAGGTAGAAGTAAAAGAAATTTTAAGTACAACCACTTCCACTATTGAAAATAAATAAATCAACAGTAATTTCTGCTCTATCAAGCTAGCAGTGACAACACAATAAACTAGTTCATAACATCACTCACTTCAAAAGCTCTGCTGTAATCAAGGTGTCCATCTCCAGACCCTGAAAAGGTGTCATCAATATGATAGATCCTATAGAGAAGGAAAGTTAGAGAAAAAAGTGAGTCCAAAGAAAGGATCATCTTTGGTAGCATTGGTATGATCCATCCTTGAAGAAAAAAACATTGGAATTGGAGAAGAGAATAAAAGCTATGCCTGTTCTTATGTGCAAAAGCATCCCCTTTGATAAACCTGCTTTATATTTATATAAAGATATGGCAGTTGCTTTCACTTTCACAGTCCCTGATGGTCTATTCCCCTATGATCTGTAAACTTTCATCCTGTAACAGTAAGTTCCTGCTGTTACAGTTAAGTGTCCTCCTCAAAACCATCAACCACTCAGTTGTCCTTGTCAAACATGCACTTCCATATTTTCCCAGGCTCTTCTCCATAATTATGAAGTGCTTCACCTTCACATTCACAAAAACTTACATATTACTGTATTATTCAACACTTATATCTTCTCTTTTGCCTTAAAAAGTAGCATTAGGAAAGATTTTAGAATGCTAAAATCCTCATTAATGCTTAATTACAACTATCTACCTTTTTCAATATTTTTGAAATATTGAAATATCAGTTTATAATCTTGTCCAAGGCTAGGACATCCAGGTCCTACAACAATGTAAGTTATTACATCATGTACAAAGATTACTCACTATTAGGGACATATGGTGACAGAAGATGGTAGGTTTATAGAAAGATGATATAGAGTAGAGATTATATGGAAGAACACACAAAATAACTAAAAAGAAAACCATAACAAAATTGCAAGCTTTGTGGAGGTGACAGAAAAGTTAATGCCACAAATGAGCACCTGGGAAAGAAATATTTTGGAAGCAAAACGATGTTGACTTTGGCTTGTTTAGTTTGAGAGGATAAAAGTCCATACAGGATTAGTCGTCAAAGCCACAACCAGACACAAGTGTATTAGAGAAGAGCCAGCTGGACAAAGTTCTTAGAGGCAATGACAGATGAGAAGCAGTTAAAGTTATCAAAGGGAATAGAGCTGCCTGGAAACTAAGAGCATGGAGGAGAAACAGGAGAGGGGCAAAAAGGCATCAAGACACACAGCTCTGTAAGGAAAACATGCAGCAAGCAAATGGAGACACTGAACAGAAACTAATCCGAAAACATCTGAGGGATGTGGATAACAAACACACAGTTGCTATACAAAACTAGTATATCATCTTACAGGCCTGAAAGTCAACACACCTAATTAGAAAAATGAGAGGACAAGGGTTTGCACTTTAGACATGGCAGAATCCACCTTATCAATGACACCAGAGCAGAGGAAGAAAAATGACAAAGCCTGAAGACAAACCTTTCCCTGCCTTCTTTCCTGGTCCGTGCCAGCTGATTGATTTCCATGGCTGTGAGCTTCTTGGCCACCCGATACTGCCAGACATAAAATGCTACTTTGGAGGCCGCAATCACATGAGTTCTGGTCATTGTGACAAACAATGGCTCTGTAACAAAACCCAAAGAATTGCAAAATTAGAGCAGCAAGCATTGGAGTAGACGCCGATTCATACATTTTTTCCAAGATGGATGAAAACATACACTCATATATTAAATGCAAAAAACAACAACCAAAAAATCTGCCCACACACAACCTAACAGCAGTTTTCATTAGCTGGTAACAAATTTCACAGGGGCCTTGTGGTCTTGTCCAGAAGAACAGAGAACTTCTTTACAAGTTCTGATTTTACCATTAAAACTTTCCTCTCCCTGCTATTTCAGCAAATCTTCATGTGCTGATGCAGAAAACAGCAAATGCATACAGATAATTTTTCAGGTTAATAACCAGCTCAGGAGCATCTCGAATCTCCTTAACAAGATCTATTAAATACTTCCATATCTGACATATTTAAGGCTATTCAAAAGTTGAGATTCTTTTTCTTGAAAACAATTCATAAATTTTAAGTTAGACAAGACCTAGAAATGTTGTTTGCACTTTAGTTAATAGCTGGGCCAAATATCAACTCTTTATCTGAATGGCAACAAATTAAATATTTTGCAGACTGTACACTTAGTCTTACTTTATTATGCCAATAAATCACAGTGTAGGAATGCAGGACATTTTCTTTACTTTGTCCCTAAGCCCACTCAGAATACTGCACAAATTGAGTATCGCATTCCTGCTACCCATGCTCAGTGGGGAAAAAAAAAAAAAAAAAGATAAAAGAAAAAAAGTGAAGGCATAGAAAAATGAAGGAACCTAGTATGCAAATCAGCCAATGTCTTTAAGTTCTACAAGTAAATCATTATAACATAATTTATGATATATTTACCAAAAAAAAGTTAGATAAATTCAAAAGAATTGTGCAAACCAGCCTGGTAGTAGAACACTGAGTCATACAGATAACATGATGTGAGCAGAAAATACAATTCTTTTACAGTGAATCTCTTTTAATTTTTTTCTCCTCTGTATTTTAGCATAGAACAGAACTCTGGAGGGAGCTATAAGCCTTCCACATAGAAGAGCAGTGCTACAAGAGACAGATGGGGGAAGATTGGTTGAACAGATTTCATTTCTTTGAAACCAAGAGGATTATATAAGCTACCCAATGGCTGCAGAATACTTTTTAGTAAAAATGTCAATACTGGGCAAGAAGGCTTAGTGATGATGCTTAACGTTAGCAGCACAGTTATTTACATTATATGCAACTCATGTATTTCATGTACTTATAAGACATTCATTTCAATAATTAGTCACATCCAAACTGAAGGATCCAGTCTCCTGTATAATCAAAAACATTAACAAATTCTATCTGTTTGCTCTGTTTTTTTATTAACTTCCAGCTGTATGTGCCATAACAACCAATTTTTTTATCCTTTAAAAATGAAACATGAGAATCTCCTGACCTGTGAGGGAATAAGGTTTGCTCAAATCATAGCACTTCTACTAAGCCTCATAGTTGAACTCAACTTAGTCAACATTTGAGTACTTGTGGTCCGAGACAATGTTAAACCACATTGCCATACCAACATCTGAAGCCATGGGCATTCCTCACACTCAAGAGGCGACTCCCCCTTTGACTTACAGCTTCCATGGAGCCTAAACTTATCTGTGCACACCTTGAAATACCTGAATCTGGGGAAAAAAGTTGGTCACATAAGGTCTGTTGTGATCCAGAACCAGGATGGCAAAGTATCCATGCTTTATCCACAGGAATATAATCAATTAGGTGTTTTATGAACATGCCTAAGACTAAACTGACAGTTGCTGCCAAAAAGCACATACACACCAACCCCTGACACATTTTCCTGCCACTTCTTTCATATCAGCTCTAGCAGCAGCTGGACAACAGAGTAAGTTTGAATCAGTTCATTCATCTAACTGACCTCAAAATTAAATACATAAAAGATTACATTAAGTTGGATTAAAGAGAAAATCACGAATGATGGAGCAGGCAGGAATGAGCAGCCAGCACAGAGGGCAGGGCCTTCCCTTCTTTGCAACAACAGGCTCAGCAATGACTGGATTTAGGCCAAATGTGAAATTGCAGGACACAGCACAGAGACAATCATCAGGATCAGATCCATGCAGAGACACATCTGAGAGAGCAGCATCTCTATGTGGGAGCTGATGTTTTTACAGAATTGCCTGTATAACTTCAACAATTGCATAAAAGTAGGACACATGGCATTTTTTCTAGGACTGTTTTAGCATTTTATATTGGTCAGTCATTGAACAAAAAATCTCAAACAGAAAAATCTGCGGAAAAAGAAACTCCAATCCAAGTCTATTCTGGACGCTATGAAACATTTCTTTACAGGAAGGTAGACATTCATTGGAACAGCTTCCTGGAGAGGTGGTCAGTGCCCCAAGCCTGTCAGTGTTTAAGAGGCATTTGGACAATGCCCTTAGCAACATGCTTTTGGTCAGCCCTGGAGTGATCCTGGACTGGCTGATCCTTGTCAGTCCCCTCCAGCTGAAAGTATTCCATTCCACCTTCTCACCTCAGAGCCTTCCACACTGGGCTATGTTCTGCTCCTAAAATGTTTTCCTTCTTGACTGCATGACAGCATGAATTCAACATGAGGGAAGGAAGTCCCAGCCACTCCAAGTTTGGGCTGTTGTTGGGCAGAGAAGGAAAGAATGGGATTTGCCATTTCCTAAGAAAAACAATATGCTCATTTCAATCCCTTCAGGCTGAGGGAGATCTAGAATCCCTTTCCGGCAGCTGGTTTAACTATTTAAGTTTCCTTTAGTGTAGAGAAATACCATCTTACACAGCAGCATTGATTTACCAGCAGGTGCTGCTCACCTGAGCATCAGTGCCCTTCACAGAACCTGTGCTCTGACTACTAAGCAGACAGAAATGCAAGCACCTAAAGCCTGAAGGAGGCAAGAAATTTGCACACTCTTCTGCTCAGCATTTCCACTGCACAGAAGCTTTCCATGTTCAATATGTAAACTTCTTAGACTGTTGAGATCTTCCTGCTGATTTCGCAGATACCCAACTTCAGTATTAATGTCTTAATTCTTAATTTTCAGACACTGAAAATATGTGAAGAAGACATTAAAACAGGTGCTTCACTTTTCAGGTGCTGACCAAATACTGAAAAGGGCTAAACAAACCATCCCCATCAAAACAACTCCAATATGTGAAACAACTGCCCTTTAAATTTTTTTCTGGCCCTCCTTTCTCTTCTCACCTCATTTCTCTTCACTATTCTTTCATAAAGCCTCCTCCCTGAAGGAAAGAAACTTTCTTTCCTATATACCCAGGAATCTCTAGTAACCTTCTCAATGTTTGCATTTCATCCACACACACTCCATCTCACTTCAAAGCTGTTAGAAAACACCTGCTTCAGCGTCTAATCTTCTTGTAAAAATATAGACAGAAATCAAACTTAATGCATGACTACATTACTTCACCACATGAAAAAGCTGAGTTGCTTTCTAGTCTATGAGACAGTATACACAAACAAGAAAGACAAGTGATACCACCTAAATCTGATGGAAAGGAAGCAATCTGACAGACACAATATTAAACTGTTGTTTTCATACAAATCTGTTACAGGCTGTTCCTGGGAAACTGGAATGAACTTAATCTAATCAATAAATCTACCTAATTTTAGAGCTTGATTCAAATATCTCTACAAGTGTTGGCTCACAAATAGAAGAAAATGTCAGGAAACAGCAGGGACAACTGAACATGTTGGGACATGTGGGACAGCTCATGAACAACCAGTTTACGGAACATAAATATGCAAAATCCGTTACAATTTACATTAAAAGGATCCACTAAGTAACAGCAATTCAATTCAGCTTTTCACATGTAGTTCAGTCATCCCTGTCAAGGCATCCAGGAAGGAGGCAAGACACACGGGCAGGACTCCAGCTCTGCCTTTAATCCACCCGTATGTTGGTCAAGCTGTTGTATTAATTTCACTGGGTGCTAACACACACTTGAAAGATAATTTAACACTTCACTATGTCAGTGCTCCTAAAAACATGTAAGAAGATGATATAATCCAGCCTAAGTGACCTTTTCTTAGTAGATACCATCTGTTGTGTTTCCATTAAAAAGATATTATATAACAAGATATTTAACCTTCTGTAGTTTATATTTAGTTATTCATCAACAGACTTTGACAGAAAGTCTGTGAGCCTGTAAAACAAGCACAGAAGACACTGTGTTGGTTAATTTTTGTCCCAGAGTAGGATGGAATGCAGTAATGTTAGACAATGAAGAAAAGAGTAATTTATGGGCTGGCAAATACAAGCTATTGTGAAGGACCTCAAACACAAGGCACAGGAAGCAGAGGAAGCAAAATGCCTTTGGACAAAATAAAAAGCAGTATGAGGAACAGCTGAAAGTGCAACCACCCATCAATGTCTAAAGAAAGCTTAAGTGATGGCCCTTCATCAGATAATGACTGATTAATCCTTTATTGCCATCATTAACAGAGACAAACATTAGAAAGCTAATGATATAATTAAAAATTCAACAGAATAAAAGAAATAAGCACTTCTTTTTTGAGCCTTACTTGAGCTACTGGCTTAGAGCCCAACAACATAAGATTTACATCTCCTGAGGGTGAATCAAACATTGCATAACGTCATAATTTCTTTGTCATTAGGAGATTAATAGTGGTTTGTTGAAACAGTATTATAAAATATTATAAATTTACAATTCAGACAAATTGTTTCTTAACACACATTCTCAGATGCATTATTTAAATGCTCTGTCAGATACTTAGCATCCCTACATGAGCTGCCTTTTTTCTCCACTAGCCACTTCCTACCAGGACAAAGCCCAAGAGGCCAGCTAGGCACCTAAGTCGCAAGGAGGAGTAAACCCTTTATGTTCAGTAGAGCTCCAGGTGATTCTTGTTCCAACAAGGGGCAGTCTGCTAGAAACCACAGATAGTGCCTGTTCAATTTACAGTAATTATAACCAGTCAAAAAATATAGTTTAGAATTCATGGTAGTGAAGAAACACTCAAGAAAAGGCAGGAGCACACAGATATCAAGTGGTCTGCTGAGGACATTCTACAACATAAGAAATAGTTTTTCACCAGCATTTATGAAAATCAAATAAAGTAACAATCTAAGTGTATTTAAGCCACTCTGAAAGATGGCACTTTGAAGTCTGACACAAATACAAGAGTTCAAAACAAAAATTACCTAACTTTTTATGGAAATAACTTTATGCAACAATTTGTTTATTAAAAGAGACTAACCTGAAAATTTTTATTAGTAGAAAGAAGAGGGGAAAAAAGAATTTTAAAAACAGATAATAGCATTTTTCATGAGTCAGTAATACCCATCCAATTATCCTGAGTAAGAGATAAGTTAATTTTAATGTTTAACTGCTTATTCCTTAAACTGATTTTCCTCATTTATAAACAGAAGGACAATGATTTTGTTAGAAACAATGTATCAACGAGAATCTTAGAGAACTTTCTGAAAGGTCTTCTGCCCTTAAGGTTTTACAAGGTCTTCTCTTTCTATTGACTTCTGCAAGGCCAGACAGCTGCTTAAGCTCAGCATGCTGTCAAATTGGAACAATTACACTTCCTACTGCCAAAAAGCTCCAACTGTGATAAACAGTGTGATATACTGTACAATAGGACCTTGACTATGTACAGCTGTCAACCTCTCACACCAACTGACCTTCTGTTGTAAATATTTCTAGTTGTTCTATAAAGTTGCATTTTCAAATGTTACAAAAAGAGGAAAGTAACTATGATGAAACCAGCACAATGAGTTCCAAAAGAGTTGCATTTATAGGCATTTGCTTTCCACTTTCATCTTCAATCCCTTCTGCAAGTTTGGACAGCAAACTTTAAAGGAGTCTTACAGGATGCATATATTCAAAAACCAAAGAAGTTTGAATCTTTGGCTGTGTATACCATACAGTAATGAAAGACTCTCTTTTTTCACAGAGACTACAGAAATTTTTCAGGACTCAAAAATGTAAATGTTCCTAACCTCAGGTATTTGTCCATCTAGGAGGCTGAACGTTATAATGCCCAGCACTTTCACAAGTGAACTCACTCTAAGAAAGAGCAAATCTATGCACTCCAGTACTGGAGGGAACAGCAGCAGACTGCAGAAAGCTTCACTGTGCTAAAGGAAGAAATTGTTTAATCTCTTCAGTACAATTCAAGTACAGATGGAATAACAACAGCATTTTTCAATTAAACAGCCTTTCTTTTTAAGTGTTCCCAGTTACTGAAAAAGATTCTTTTCTTGTGTACAGGCAGCTGCAGGAGATGGGTCATACTGGCAGAATTATAAAGATACCTTTGTTTATAATAAAAAAATAAAATAAAAATGAAATAAAACTCACAGACTCAAAGTTCACATAAATACAACACTTGAAAAATGCAAAGCAAAGAGTTTAAATGCATAGTTAGACATGTACATGCAAAGCTAATTATAACAGTGAGTGGGATTCATCTCACCTAATTTTATACATCTCTGACAAAGATGAGCTGGCTGCCCTGAGCTTCTTCATACCCAGTGGAGAGTAAAGGACCCCCTTCAAGAATGATTCACTCAACTTATTTTGGATGTCAGCTGCAGAAATGACAAGACCTACTCCCTCTAAGTCCCTGAACCCTCCTTCCACCACCCCAATCCTGCCTGCCAAGTAAATCCAGAAAACCAGTGGGCACATACAGTGTAGACATCTGATCAGGAGCAGAGACAGGACAGGGACAAAACACACACCCAACTCACACCACTATCACCCATAACACCATCCTACTTCATGGGATTCTGTTTTGGGTTTAGGGTTTTTAATTTGGGTTGTTTGGGGTTTGTTTGTTTTTTTTTTTTCAGGGGAGGGCATTATTTGGTTGTCTTACTGATGTTTTTTCCTCCAGTCTTTTGGTATTGAACCTCTTGGACATATTATTCCTTCAGATTCTGATATGGGCCCCCTATTGCAAAAGGTGGCAAGAGGACATCAAAGGGACAGAAACAGAAACCACAAGACTAAAACTACCACAATATTTCATAAACTTTCCATAGGACAAAGTAGTCAAACTCATTCATCAGAGCATACTATTCATTTTAAGTATGATCTACAATATAGGGCACAAATTTCAAAATATATTTATGACTCACAGCTGATCTCCTCCTGCTATCACTGAAAAACTGAACATTAGAAAATTATACTTTAAACTTAATAAATATATAATAAAGTATAAAACCGTTTAGAAACATTGTTTGGGGAAAATAATAACTTATGATCTTGATTATTTCTAGTCCTTGGTGGATTTTTTTTCCTACCTATATTCTTCTGTGAATTGCTGTTACTTTCTTGTTCAATAGTTCTTCGCCTTACTTTCCTCATAATTTCTATCTTACCAAAACTTTGCTAGACACTTTGCCCATCAATTTTATCAGAGAGAATAGCTGTTTGCTGTTTAATATTAACACCAAATATTAGCACTATGACTTAAAAATGACATCTCTACTGAGACTAATTTAGCCAGAAAAGTTTCTTTATGCAGAGGATAAAATGAACGGCTCTAGAAGGCAATTTACATTAAAAAAAAATTCATGAGGTTTCTTGTCATAATAGAGTATTCCCCCTCATACAAAAGCAAATAAATATTTGTATAAATTTAAATAAGTTATTAAGTATTTAAACAAATCAGGAGAGTTAATCAAAGAAACAAGGTTGAAAAAGAAAACTGCAAGCAGGATTCACAGTGTCTACTCTGAATCCAAATTCAGATCTATTTGGGTAACAAGCCAAAAATAAAGCAAAAACCAGAACAAATAAAAGTGGATTCATTAGTCAAAAAACTGATTAATTTGTCAGTTTGGCTACAATTCCCTCATTTGTTTAAAAGGAAAAAAATCAATTATCTTTATTCTCAAGCAAAAATCACAGAAAACAGTAGCTTGCAATTACTTGGCAATGTTCTGTACCACGCCTGCAGCAAAAAAAAAAACAGTAGGGAAAGCCTGGAATTCAGCATTAATTAGGATTTGGGGGTGTTTACATACTTGTGTTATAATCCACTGATTTCTTTAAATTGAATTTTAATTCATAATCTGAAACTACTTAGGTAAAACAATCGTGAGGAAGATAAGGGAAAGATATTATCAACTCTGAAACACAAGAAATTGATGCTTGAGTTATTTGTGAAGCAGCAACAAGTGATTTTTAAATGAAAGTCCAAATCAAATTATTTCACTTCCTCTGATACAACTGGACCCTTTTCAAAGTACATTTTCTTATGAAGAAGTTGAATTACCACTGTTCTGAAGGAAAATCTGAATTGCCAAAAGACACCCATTAAAAAAAAAAAAAAAAGAAAAAGTAGCAATTTTTAAAAATTATATTATCCATAGCTTGCATTAATTGGAAGAATCAGTTTAAGTTTAGCCAATTTGACAAGGAATGTTACTGGTTTGACAAGCCATTATCTTTATTAAAAGATAACTAACACGTCAATTCCAACACAGATTACAGAATAAGACTATTGCAAGTTGCTTACCAATATCAATATATTTTGGGTCCAAGGGCGTGCCAATAGAATTGCAGAGAACCAGCACATACTGTATGGAAATAAAAGCAAGTGTCATTACTACCACACTTCTTGTAGATCAGTAAACTGTACGTGGTTTTCTATGAAGGTGCATCTCATAACCCACGCCACACATTCTCATGCAAATCAGCAACAGAAAACACAGAGACCATGACTGCAGCAAATATAAAGCAGCATAAGCATGAGTAATGAGCTATTTGCCATTTAGCACTACAAAATAAGATCGAGCACAAAACAGGCAAGTAACCAGCTGTTTTATGCATGGGAGCAAATCTACCTGACAACACCCAACAAGTGGGAGATACCACCAGCACATCCACAGACAGCGTCTCCCCTGCTGCTGTGTGAGGCACAGGCTGCACTGAGAACATTTCCAGGCATGGTACACCCCTGACTCAGGGATTTAGTTCTCATCAGCTGCTCATGCAAAAGATAATCTAATAAACTCCCAGCAGTTAGGATCTTTGTTCTATCCTTTGCAGATCTCCATCTCCTTGAACCTCCAACAGGGTAACAGTGCGGGGAGAATTGTCAATAAGGCTCTACCTCTGCCCTGCAGTATCATAGGTACTACAGAAGTGATGAGGGGCTTTTTTAAGTTTTCCCCTTCTTATAATCTTACTCAGGAAGGCTTTAATAGCACAGTTACCTCAGAGACTGGGCTGTTAAATTCAGGAAGATGCAAATAAATAATTCACTCAACAATAATGCTTCATTGTTGTAGTTTATGTATTTATTTCTTCTGGTCTAATCAAAGATTAAATACCTTAATGATTATTGCATAGGGAAATGCCTTGAAAGAGAAGTGTGGAAGTTAAGGAGCAACTTATACTGTTGAGGCTTTACTCTTAAAATAAAATAAATAAAATACACCGGGCTACCAAAATGTGAATTACCCATGAGCCGTTACCCTGACTCTCCTGGAAATGAAAGATAATTAGTTTTTCATGGTTCTTTCACCTCCTGAACAATCTATGTCATTGTGGTATGTGACTACAGTAACTGTACTGCTACCCTTTTAAACAGATAGATTGACATCTTATGCATCACACAAGAGCAGCTCAGTTTAGCTTTTCATCTACCATATGAACTTCATTCTTCCAAAGAAAAAGACCTGAACATGGATTTCTTTTTATTAAGTTTTTTTTTCTGGTTTGACCACCATTAATTATCTTACAAAAATAGTATTTTTCTTTGTTCATGCATTAAACTTTCCACCAGCATTCTCAAATTTCTATTTTCAAAAAAAATATGTTGTGCTTTTGCCGGTGTAAGAAAACACACATGGCATTTTTAACTCTTTAGTTTTTATTTCCATCATGTTTACATTAATTCTTCTCTGGTAAATTATCCCCACATTCAATCGACAATAAATTTTTCTTTTATGCCCTATCTAGTAATTTCTGAGACTCCAAGTCAGCCGATCAGAGCCAGTCAAGGAGTAATGGAGTAACAGTATCCAGACAGGCTGCATGACCCACACACAGTGGTGCCAGGGCAGGGAGATTCCACTGGCTGATTTATCCAGCCTTGTTATGGATATCAACATGAAGTCCTTCTTAATTTACTGAAACATCTACTTGCAATATTTTTAAACAGGTTCTGCTGAAATTAAGTCTTTTTTTCTCCCATTAGCTATTGCTTAAATTCTGCCATTTTAAAACCACAATTCTAATGACCAAAATCTCTTGTAAACCAAATCAGTTTTTGAGACAACTCTAATGAACTGCTACCCATAAGCCTATGCACTTCATTTCCTAAAACCTGGCAACTCACAGTGTTAATAATTACACTGGAACCATTTCAAAACAAATGATAGGTCCTTACTATCTGTAATTTTCAGGTGCTAAAATTAAATCTCTTATTTATGCTCAATAGAGTTATACTACACCGCTCCACTGTTTGTTTCCTCCTTTAAAATTACAATTCAGAAAAAAATTATTTTATTGCACTCAACTTCACCAAAGGTTTATGGCCACAATCCTATGTTTTCAGTCCATATGACAGTATACCATTTCTAGCACAATGAAGCAAAGCAGCACTACAGCATGTTTGGGGTTTTTTACCATGGCACCAAATGACTCTGTCTCCTGCTCCTCCTTTGTAAGCAATATATAAGTGATACAGAAAATAATTCTGAAATTATTACACGGGAAAAATCATGTAACAGTATCACACTAACAGAACATTCATTAACCAAAGAATACATTTATCAATTGTGATTACACATAAATTAATAAACAAAGAAGTTTGCAGTAAAATATAACTTACATTGCCTAAAAAAATTGCACCTTTTTTTCCCATTTCTGACTGATGAAATATTCATTACCATTCTGATGCTTTTACCTTGTCTCTGGAGAACTGTTCCAAATATTTCTGAAGAAACATTCATCTGGAAGATTGCAGTTTTTATTAGGTTACTAATGGCTACAAGGAGCTGATCTGTAGATGCAGTTACTTTGAATCAGCTACTTTGTTGTTTGTTGGGATTCTGTGTTTTTGAACACTGAGCCCATTCATGCCATCCTGTCAAATGACAACTGACACAACTCTAAGGCAGATTCAGACTTTTACATTTCATCTTATTCCAGCTGTAAAGAACTGAAATGTGGAACAGAGCATTTCAAGTGAAATTAAGACAGATTTTACCTGAGGCTGATTTTCATCTGCTTTAGTTGCTAAAACACAGAAGTCCCCATAAGTTGTTATGGAAATAAGGCTCTTGACATATTTCACATATTTCTCATTGTTTTTTGTGTCCCAAAAGACGACACAGCACTCTGGGCGCTCCGCTCGGGTATAGGCGTAAACAACGGTATTGGAACAGTAACCCCACTGCCAAGAAAGACAATGTTCATAAAACCAATCAGAATCTATAAGAATTCAATAATTAATTGTTCCAGCCATGAAAAAGTTTATTTCATATACACAATTAGTATTCAATATTTCTTACCTGTCAAGTGACAAACTGACTTATTATGAGAACACAGCTCACATAATAAGATATTGGAATAATATAAAACTGGCAAAAGAAGGTTTTCTATCACAGCAAGCTTTTCCTATCACCTTCAGGACTGAAGGATCATTCTTAAAATGTGACAAGATCTCACTTTGCCCTGTTTCCTCCTTGCTCAGCAGGTATATAGGTGTATTTATATAGATCAGCAGGTATTCAGAAAAACCCAGTGTGATGATGGTTTTTGCCATGAAAATGCTTGCTTTGTGACTACTGATTCAGAAACCTGAAGTTCATTTCCCAAAGGAAATACAATAAATACCTTAAGCAGTGCCAATTGTAGAAGCAGACAAAAATAAGCAACTATACAGGAGCACTGTAATAACTCACATCACCTCTTCCTTATTAGTACCATGAGAAAACTCCTCCCTTCCTCCCAGAAGAATGTAATTACTTGTATGTAACAAGTAGGAGAAAGGACAAAAAGGCAAAACAAACAGAATATACATGAGAATGCATATTGCATTCAACTGATTTAAAGTACAAAATATAATAATGAAAATCCTTCCCAATACAACAGAACCAGAAAACAGAAAGGAGGTGAAGCTGTCAAATAAATGAGACAAAGCAAAACAGTTAAAGATGACAATGCAATTGTAGAAAACCTAATAGAATTCTCTGCATCAGTATCTACTAGAGAGGGAGAAGAGAAAGCTTATTGGCAAGAGAGGCTCCTAAACTCCTCAGGAAATGAAACCAAAGTGATAAACTACAGCATCAACAGAAGAACTTCTGGAACAGACCCATAGACTTGAAATTAGTATTACAACTCCATGCAAACTATGAATAGTTTAAAAAAAGATCAGCTCAATTCATAGTTTTTACTGTCATGTTGATTTAAAACCTCCTTTCTCTTATTATGGCTTATTGAAAAATAGAAGAAAACAGATTATTCAGTAGATTGGTAATGTGACATTAACTCTTCATCTCTAGGTCATTAATTCCAATCCAGCATAAGATAATTACAGCTTTGAATCACTCCCATTTAACGACTGTCACCTTTTAGAATATGTAGCTCCTAAAATGGAGTTACTTATATTACCAAAACACAGCAGAAGTATTTATTGAAGGAAAACATGTATCATTCACCATAAAAATATTTAACATTGAAATAGAGTACACTACTTAAGAGTTTATTTACAAAAATAAATTAATTTGAACACCTCTCCTTCCTTTTCATTTGTGCAAAATGAAAAAAAAAAATGAGCTTACACATGCAGTTCCTAAAACAGAAGTATTATTAATTTGCAAACTGTGCCAGATCTTGAAACACACATGGTCTCCTAGATACTGATGAGTTTAAGAAAAAGCAACAGGCCTGTGTTCCAGCTGTTGCACATCTCCCAGAATAAACATTAGGTAGCATTTCCTGCAAGACTAATTTCCAACTCAGATTTCCAAAGTCTTTTCCAGAATATTTACAACAAGCTAATTGAAAATGCTTCCTAGCAGATTTGTGTTTACAACTCCCTGACTAAAATACATTTCAATATAGCTGCAGGATGTTCTACACATTGCACTCTCTCTAATTACAGTGACTACACACTGATGATTAAAGAACATATTCTGTGCTGTGAAAAGAAGTATACAATGCTCTATACTGGACAGTAATTGCTAGTATTTGTTAAACTGTACATTTTAAAAAATAGTTCTAATTCCTAAAAAAATAAAAACACCAAATGAAAAAACTCAGGTGGTAAACAAGATAAAACATTATTTAGAATCAGATGATAGACACGTGTAAGAAGTATATTGAGAATTGAAATGTAAGCAGGAAGTACATCTATCAGGTTGCATTCACTCCTATTGTTCAGGTGTCTACTCAACTTTCCAGGTTCAAATGAATAATTCACCACTAAAAAAAAAAAGGCAGTAAAGTAAGACTCAAACAATTCCCATGGTATGGCTCAGCCCAACCTAGTCAACCAAACAGCAATGAAAACACAGCAGCCTTAGCTAATGACATCCTCAATTTCTACCAAATTTAGAATCATGCCCAGTTCTGTTTCCTTACTGTGAAAATGAAACTCCAAATGCATTGTAAAGGCAATGGCTAAGTCACTGCATCACCAAGACAGACCCTCACATTCCACTATAACTGCAAGTCGGTAGTTTGATGAAGCTGCAATAGTAAGTGAAGCACTAGTGTCATATATATATGTATACACACACATGTATGCATGTATGTATGTATATTAGAGCAAGCTACTTTTTCAACCTCATCAGAAGGAGAATAAGTAACAGGAAACTTATTAATACAATGAAGTTTCACATTACTACATACCTTGTAATGAGGACGAATGTTTGCAAAATATATGTAATGATCAACAGCCAGTGCAATTTTCAGTCCACCTCCCTCCCAGGACAAGGAAGAAATCTGTTTGCCAGGAACTTTCAGTGTACGTAAGTGCTTGGTTAAAACAAAAGAAGAAAAAGATTTGAATTTATCACAGGAAAGCTACTCTAAAATACATAAACTACAGTTTTGATAGTTGTTGATAAAAACCCTATAGATATTCTTTACAGTACCCCATAATAATTCTCAAATTGCAATACATATGCAAAGAAAGAGAGATACTTAGGGTGTACACCATAAAGCGTTCTTTCACCTCAAGTTTGGTTTGTTGTTTTTTAATTTCTGTTTTATTTCTCCAGAGAGAAAGAAACAACAGGACTCAGTGATAGTTCAAGCTTGAAGAAATAAACAGTAGATAATGACAATATAAACATTATTCCCTTTGGATGGTAATTTGAATCACCTTTATGATTTCAGTCACAATTAAAACACACAGAAGTAGTACTGATCCTGACAGTAGTGAAACTCAGAAGTTTCACTGACACTGGAAGTGTTTTAGTCAGTTCATGTACAACACTCTTAACTACAGCTGATAGCTTAAACAAAAACATATCCCTACTCTATATCAAGAGCATGCAATTAATTAGCTGCAGAGGTACACAATTTTCAGTAAGGCAATGGACATTTTCCTCTTCTCTGTCCCCTTTCCAAAAGAATCTATGAAAGGCAGTTGGTACACTTTCCATCTTTTTTCAAATATCTTTATTTTGCTGAAGAATTTTTAACTGAATGAAGGAAACAATTAGGAAAAAAATAATTTCAAAAGCTATAACGTTAGTCCCACAGAACACTTCTTTGTGGGTACCTTTTTAGGTGCAAATAATATAGATGTATGTAGTAAAAGATATACTTATGTACTATTCATTGTACATTTTTTAATAATCTTAGGCCTTAAAAAATAAATTTTACTGAGTAGAACATTGATGCTCAGGTCTAACTCTCCTTTTGAGTACCTATTTCATGTCTTTGATCAGATGAAATACCAAATCAAAATACTGCTCACACATTATTCACGGAAAATACCATCTTCCAAAAAGTGAAGTCCATATCTGAGTATCAGAACGAGTACAAAACAATTCTAAAACCTGAAGAATTTACTTCTGAACACTAATTACAAAATCTGGAACACCAGTTTCGTTTCCTTCAAAGGACACTAGCAACCAGAAATGCAACACTATTGCCAAAACCTTTGGTTCCATTAAATCCTTTCAACTAAGGCAACCCCTACAGATGATGTTGGATCTTAACCCCCTTCACAGCAGAGCTCAGAGCTGGCCAGTACTTCCTCTGTACAAAGGACAAACTTCATCACACTCTGATACATAACACTAACTTACTAATTTTCAGCTATATTATTAAGAAGGAACAGGATATTACCTGGCAAGGCAGAAATAGCACAACAAAAAATATATTGACCAGGTGTCTCTCAACTATTAAACATTTAATCTGCTATAAAAAGCCAGGATGGACAAAACCATTTACAAAATAATAGCCACAACAGCCAAGTGAAGAAGTTTAGGAAAAAAAATTTGCTTTTCTGAAGTTTCTGAGCCATTGCTTTTACTGATACAGGATGCCTTTTTGCCACTTTTACTGATTCCACATAAAAGAACAAACACCAACTATTTAATACCAATACTCATTCACCGCTGTATTTTCAGGCTTCTAATCTAGAGATGCTCAGGTCTCTTACACAGCTGGTGTAGAAAGACAAGTACTTCTGGATTTGACACACAGATGTTGATATCTTGACTGCTGCCTAAGCTCCAAACTGCTTATCCTCCACAGTCTCATCTCAGGAATCTGGTGTTCAAAGTTAAGACACCACACTTATCTATCACTAGTGTTTTGAGAGGCACTTGGGATTTTCACACTGGCCACTATGCTGCTGTTCCAAAAGGGTAAGTGGTCCTGTTTCCAGATCCTTGTGGATATCCCATATGGATACCTCAGAGCACTAAATGCCAACATTTTGGCATCTAAGTTCCACCAGCAATGCTCTGTAGCAAAACGCAATAAAATTTAGAAAGAAAAAAAAAACCCAAACATTTACACTACATATCAAATACTTTTACCTCACCAAAGGGAGTGTAGAACTGCACAACATTAATATCTTTATCTTGAGAAGCTGCTTTGAGGGAGCCTGCCAGTGCCAGAATGCTTCCATTGGAGCTCCACTGAATACACACTACATTGATACCAGCATCAATCAAAACAGGATCTAGTTTTTAAGGAATAAACATTAAGAATATCAACACAAGTAGACATTTTGGGTCAAGAGAAGCTCAGTAACTTGCACCCTACATTTTGTACCTACTGTAGTCATTCTCATCTCTCATTATCTGGCATCTCCCATTATCATAACAGACAGCAAGGCAAGGGCAGTTGGGTTCAATGTAGCCTTGGGTACCATGGTACCAGTGTATCCCAGCAATGCTGAAGGTTCCAGTTAAATTCACCAAACAACTCAGCCTCATTTTCACCTGCACAAGAATGGTTAAAGTCATATAAAACATGTTACTTAAAGAATAATTTCTATCTCGACTGACACTTGAAAAAGACAAGATGTTTAAGCAAAATTCTTTTCCTGTCCCAATAAAGATTTTGAAGTTCTCAGAATTTTATAGGTTTGAAAAACTTCCTTATATAATCAAAGCCAGTTCAGACATACAAAAACATATATTTTTAACTACAAAGAAGTACTCCAATGCTGGCATTTTCATTCTTTGAAAAGTAAATTAAAAACAAAAAAAACCAACAACATAAAAAGGCCACCGCTCACACATGTGTATAGACACAAGAAACCCCCTGGAACACTGCAAAAAAAAATATTTCAAACCATTCTAGGCACAATATTTGAAAACAACAACAACAAAAAAAACACCAACAACAAAAATAACAAAACAAAAAAAATTGTTTGCTGGATAACATATAAAAATAGCTGGAAATAAGTAGTGTCCAAATTAGAACACCAATTAAGAGAACTTTTGCAATAACTAGCCCAGAATACGTGGCAGCACAAGTGAGGATTTGTCTGAAAGATAAGAGTATTCCTGAATCAATTCCAAGAGGAATGCCAGGTGAATTATGGGAAAGAGGGGGAGAGGGAGAGAGAGCACAACCATACATTTTGTTGATATAGTGGGGAAAATGACAGCAAATTATTTGAAGAATTTCAGTAATTTGTAGCAGTTGGGAATATCATGACTCATACAGTGCGAAAAAAGAACGATACAGTGGGAGGAAAAAAGAAAAGAAAATGGGAAGAGTAGCAGATACTTTCTTAGGAAGGTAATGGAAAGGAGAAGAAAATTCACCACATTAGGCATTTATAAGTTAAGAACATGGTCCCAAATACACTGGTTTTAAAGTCAGTGTTTTACTTAGCATTTTGGTATAGTCATATTCCAATACTTTAAGTAGATAAAAATAAATAAATAACTCTAGGTTGCAGGAATTCAACAATGTACATAGCTATTTCCTTCTATTTTACTACACACTACCAGGATTTCTCTAAAGAATAATAAAAGCAATGGGAAAATAAAATATTGCTTTTTCTAAAAGCATGCTAATACTTTAAGAAGCAGAAGCTGTAAGAAAACAATATCCTTTAAGCCAGCATTAGTTCCTCCAAATAATGAAAGGAGGAAAAAAACAACAGCTAAAAATATTAAATCTGACCTATCATCACAAACATCTTTGAAAGTAAAGATTTTCAGATTTCTTAAAGAGTTTAACTTAATTTCAACTACTTTTACATTTTCAGTAACTATTGCAAGGCTGAAAGGTATTAGTTGATGTGATAATCATTTAGCTACTAAAATAAATAAATAATTATAATAAAAAGCTGCAGAACTCTTTAATAAAAGCTCTGTGCAGGAAGCTGTCCAGTTCTCAGGACTGATGTCCACCAATTAAACAAACATTAAATAAAGAGGAAGTGAGCTTTTATGCCTGTTGAAGTCAATCATAATCCTTATAAATAATTATTATTATATCCTGATGTTATGATCATAATCCTTAATTATATCACAATGAACTTACAATAAAATTTCCCTGATTGTCATAAATGTGAATCTCTCCGTTTGCCATTCCAAAGAGTAAAATTTTGCTATTGGAGGACCAGGCCACATGGCACAGGTGGGTGCCTTTCAAGTCTTTTCCCCAGATGCGATTGCCTGGAACAGAACATTGACTGCACTTAATAAATATACCACAAAATTAAAAGCAGGATGCAAGCAACCAGTGTAAAAACTAAAACAGCTGAAGTCAAAGCAACAATTAGTAAGTAACTACCAACTGTATTTACCTAGAGAAACAGAGCCACTGTGTATGTGGCTACAAACAATTTTGTGTGATAGCACAACAATTAGTAAGGCTTAAAATCTTACCATCCACTGATCCAACTATCACAGCTCCATCTTCATACACAATACAGATCTTCTGTCCATCAGCATTCCAGCTCATACTTCGAACCACTGATTTATTTCTGTTGTTAATCATCTCTTCATACCAAGAACCTATCAGAAGTGAAAGAAAAGCTGAGTTACACTTGTGATTTGACAAATCTCTAGAGGTCTCAGGGCACATGCTAATCACCGATCTGCCCTTTCAGTAAAAGCCTAGCAAGACTACAGCACAGTGTCCCCAGAAGACACAGACACAGTTACTGTGAAACCCATGGGAGCTGCACATTTCCAAAGCCAACAGTGATGAATGAGGGCTCAGAAAGGGGAGCCAAAGTCCAAGAGGGGCCTACAGAAAGAGCTCTGTGCTTAAGTAATTTCAGAACTGACAATAAAATAGGAAACATAAACCGATGGAACAACTGGCTTTGCTAGGAATAGGTAAAAAGTAATTTACTGATTATTTTCCAAAATGAAAAGATTTATGTGATAGTAGCCACGATGTATCAGCCAGAAAGATTTTTATTCTTTATTCCTGAAATGAGACGAACAGCTAAGATTTTATTTGTTTCCATTTTTCATTAAACTAAAATTCCCAAGAGAACAGGAAAATTCTTTATTTTCTTTTTTTTCCCCACATGTGTTGGAAAGTGGTTACCTTAACTGTGAGGTTTGCTGGCTTTCAAATGAATTCCAGTGAACCACAGTATATGTGTGTGTGAAAGGGTCAAGAGCAATAAAATATAATTATAGTCATATAGTGGTTAGTCATATTGGTTCACTACCTTAAACACTTCTAAAGATAGTTTTTATGAGAGCATTGAATTGATGCTTTATGCAGTGTTGATAATTTTTTGTAATCACATGCTTGTGCTTACTGCACAATATATTTTTCATATTTTATTCCAAGCAAGAGAGATAAAAAATTTAGAGCAGTTTATCAAGCAAATGGCTAAGTACTAATATCTTCATCTACAGCAGCTCTGCAGGAAAAGCACCTTGTCTCATGAGGCTACACTATAAAAAATATAGACAAGTATTACAATAAAACTTGAAAATGGTTTTTAAACTATTTTGAGCTATACAATCTGCAAAATAAAAACTCTGAAAAACAGCAGTAAAAAGTGCAAGTGAGGAAAAAAATATTTCTCATGATACAGAATATTATCCCATCTGAAGTTTATCCTGCAGAATACCTCTGTACATCATCCACACAATGATGAGGCCATTTTGATCGCTGGTAGTCAATTTCTGATACTGTTCATTCCATGTCACAACCTGCACAAAACCTAGAAAGTGATAAAAAGCTTATTGGCATTATTTAAGTAGTTAATAAAAAAATACAACATCCAACTTAATCAACCTGGAACTTTTCAGAAGTTTACATTGCTGACTTTGATTTAGTTGAAGGCTTCTTTCAGTGTCATTTCCTCTTTCAAAATTTTGCTCAAGAGCTCCTTTTGCTTCTGTATTCACCCACTGTAGTAACATCCTCTCCAAATCCTGCTCAGTGCTGATTCCACACCCAAAACCCTGATTTTGCAGTTTCTGACCACCTCTGACACTCTGGGACGCTGACGAAATTTTACAGTTGTAGGAAGTTTGGGGTTTTTCTTCCTCTTAGTAGTCTGATCCTCACTATCGCTGCACATATAAAACATAATCTCCCTGACAATTACCCAAAAGAGCACTCTACACACAAATCCTTCAGACCCTCAAGCTTCATATGGGATCCCACTCAAAATTATTTCAAACATGTTTGAACTTTTATGAGTTCCATACTGCAGATCAAATTGTATGACACTTTCTCCTCTCCTCACTGCTGGGTACCCATTTTCTCTGTATCCTTTCCATTTTTAGTGTTTCACTCAAGAACGTTATCAACAGATGCAATCAAAGATATTCTGATTGTCAGGGATTTTTAAGGTAATAGTAATCTATTTCAGAATTGAAGACATCCATTTAAAGAATCCATTAAATCAATTCTTCACAGTTAATTTGTTCCAATCCTATTTAATTATGCCCTTAAAATAACCTGACTCTTGGCAGATTTCAACTGCAAGTCCTCATTAAAAAGTCTCCTCCCTCAAATAATGCAAGGATTTTAGCATCCTCTTCATATCCCATTGTCCATGGCTGATGACCAGTCAACATTTCTCATGGGACAAGTTAAGTCCTCCCTAATTTTGCTGCATTCAATTTTTACTTTCACACATTAGACTTCAGCTTGCTTTCTAACCTCTCTAAATTTTGTACACTGCAGTCTATGCATATACACATTCTGTAATTTGCCAATAAAGGGAAAAAATACCATATATTTAACACAGAAATCAAGTTTACTGAACCAATTTTCATTTCTTCAGAAGAAAATGGAAAGCAACTGTAACACATAATCTCACAGACATTATTAAAAAGAAAACAGCCTTATTCAAGATAACATGGTAAAACTATACAGCCAAGCTGTTACATACCATGCTGAATACTCACAACCTTTATTTTGGATTTACAATAAAAAGTTACACCAAAATTACCCTATCAGCTTCACAAAATCTTGTACTTTTGTTCTAACTAAAAGTAGACCAAATGCCCAAATACACTTACCACTATGACCTTCAAGAGTCTGAGTCACAGAAATGTTGTTAGGAGCTGCTAGTCCCTTTATCTTTGCCTCATCTACAAAATAACACAATTCACTATGAAAATAAACCTAACAAAGCATACATGTTACCATGTTTCTATGAATACTGAAGCTCTAATCACTATTTACATAGATAAACTGCACCCCTTAGAAAGAAGTACATAGTAACTGCAGGATGAAATTTCTACCCCTCAGTTCCATGTGTTTGCTATTCACATTTGTCATCCAAATTGATACCTGCCTTATGGTCTAGCAGGTTTTCAGGGAAAAAAGTCAACAAAATAAACAAACAAACAAAACAAAAAAAATCAAACCTCAAACCCCACAACAACATCTATGGTTATCACATTTTGTTACATTCAGGAAAAAAAAGTTTAAAAATTTTTGAAAATGGATTTTACTTTTCCTGGAACGTATTTATTCAAAAGAACATACATAGCTTTCTCCATAAAATAATTAAGATAGTAGAAAACATTCAAATAAAATCAATCAATAACAAGGTAAGTTCCAAAATAAAGAGGAAGCTTACATATAATAATAATAATTAATTATATGTCCGGAAAAAAAATGAAGCAGCACTGAAGAAAACTTCAGCAGATATCATGGGTAGACAAGTTATTTGTGTGCCAGGTAAGACCAGCTGGAGAAAAACTGTACACATAAGACAGTGATGAAAAAATATGATGTTAGAAGAAATACATAATAGCTACATACAGATTTAAAACACATGCAATATTGTCAAGTAACTCGGGGAAGAAGTTATGCTTAAGAGTGGTGGGTTTTGTCCTTAAGGTAAAAATTTTTAAACAAAAAAGAAACCCAAAACAACAAGAAAAAATAAACAAAAACAAACACACACACACACACACATTTACCTGTTTGCATTTCTAATTTTATAACTTTCAGTAATCCATCCTCTCCACCACAGGCTATGAAACCTTGGGTCTTATTCCAGGAAATACATTTTAATCGAATATTACCAGGAATTGCAATCTGAAAAAGAAGTATTTTGTATCTCTACACAATTTCAATAATAAGTCATTTTATTTTACATATTTATTTTACATTGTCTAACTGAACACCTCAGAGACACCTACAATAGCACAAGAGAGAAATTTATTTCTATTACCAGATCTGTACATGAAAAAAAGAGAGAAGACAGAACTGCAAGCACTGGTGAAACTGTGCCACCCTCAAGCAATTGAACTCCCGCAGTAAACAATAATAACAGGACACCTGCAAAGGTGTGCCGAGCAACTAAAACAGGCGCCAGGGGTCACACAGCGCGCAGGGCTTCGGTCTCCAGCGGAAAAGCCGCGTCCAAAGCCTATCGGGGGGAAAACTGCGGAGCAGCGGGACAGCGAATGAGCCCCAGGCCAGGCCGAGGGACCCGGGACAGAGCGGGGCACAGCGGAACACAGCGGGGCACAGCGGGACAGAGAGGGACACAGCGGGACAGAGCGGGACAGAGAGGGGCTCAGCGGGGCACAGCGGGGCACAGCGGGACAGAGAGGGGCACAGCGAGACAGAGAGGGGCACAGCGGGACAGAGAGGGGCACAGCGGGACACAGCGGGGCAGAGCGGGACACAGCGGGACACAGCGGGGCAGAGAGGGACACAGCGGGACACAGCGGGACACAGCGGGGCAGAGAGGGACACAGCGGGGCAGAGAGGGACACAGCGGGACACAGCGGGGCACAGCGGGGCACAGCGGGACACAGCGGGGCAGACAGGGACACAGCGGGACACAGCGGGACACAGCGGGGCAGAGAGGGGCAGAGCGGGGCAGAGCGGGACACAGCGGGGCACAGCGGGGCAGAGAGGGGCAAGGCGGGACACAGCGGGACACAGCGGGGCACAGCGGGGCACAGCGGGGCAGAGCGGGGCAGAGCGGGGCAGAGAGGGGCAGAGAGGGGCAGAGAGGGGCACAGCGGGGCAGAGCGGGACACAGCGGGGCACAGCGGGGCACAGCGGGGCACAGCGGGACACAGCGGGGCAGAGCGGGGCAGAGAGGGGCAGAGAGGGGCAGAGAGGGGCAGAGAGGGGCACAGCGGGGCAGAGCGGGACACAGCGGGGCACAGCGGGGCACAGCGGGGCACAGCGGGACACAGCGGGGCACAGCGGGGCACAGCGGGGCACAGCGGGCAGCGCTCCGCCAGCGCCGCACCCTGCCCGGCCGGGAGAGCCTCGAGCTCCCCTCAGACCCCGTGGGCTCCGCGCTCCCCAACCCTGGGACTCCCCGGGGCAGCTCCCCCTGCCCGAGAGCCGCCTGCCCTCCGCCGCCCCGGCAGCACCTTCTTGCACAGGTAGATGAACATCGCGGCAGCCGCCCGGGCCGGCCTCACAGCAGCGCAGCCGAGCCGGCGCCGCGTCCCCCCGGCAACCGCCCGCGGAAATGGCGCCGCTTCCGGGGGCGCGGCCGGCGCCATTAGCGGGGTGCAGCGCTGCGGTGTGCCGGGCTGTACCGTGAGGGCAGCTCCGGCCCGCGGTTCGGGAGTGTTCAGCTTGGATAGAAAGCACTGCCAGTTCGTTAATAAAGGTCACGCTGAGTGTACACGAAGAAAAATACCAAAGTTTGTGAACCTCAGCTTGTCCGCGCACGGTGTTTGTAGTGTAACTTACATCAACATAGAATCATAGAATGGTTTAGTTGGAAGGGACTCCAAAGACCATCGAGATCCCGTCCCGCTGCCGGGGGCAGGGACACCTTCCACTAGGCTGGGCTGCTCCCAGCCCCGTCCAGCCTGGCCTTGAACACTGCCAGTGACGGGGCATCCACGGGGCTGTGCAAGAGCCTCTCCACCCCCGCAGTAACTAATGTCTTCCTAATGCATTACCTAAACCTGCCCTCCTTCACTTTAAAGGCAGTGCTCATCAAAAAGGAAGGAGACTTAGTCAATGAAACAGAGAACAACTAACAAGCTCTTGGTGCTGTTGAGGTATTAGAAATATTAGAAAGATAAATTACTTGTTGCTACTGCCATGTTCAAATTCACAGCTGGGCAAGTTTTGATGATCTCAGACCTAGGGGGAGGTTAATAAAACTTAGGAAGAAGGATGTCGCACTGATAATGGACACAAAGAATGCAGAATTTATGGGCCACAAGGCCCACATTTGGCAGAACTCCCAAGGTAAGAAAGAAATTAATAAAGTTAACTCAGCATTGCGTGGCAATCAGCTCAGATTAGGTAAGGGGTAGTTCCAGCAGGGGCAGATTGCAACCATCAGACCCAGGAAACCCACCAGCTCAAAAGAAAAGAAACACTGAGCATGTGGTATCTTGTAGTAGAATTTTGGAAAACTCATACATGCTTGAGAGTGACAAGTGGAGTGTGCATGAAGTCATGGTTAAAAAACATTCTCTTTTAGGTAGTAATGTGGAATGGGGCAATCAGTTAAACCTTCTCCTTGTTCTCCTTTAGGATGTATTTTGAATCATTGGGACAAGTTTAGTGGAGAGCTTCTTACAAAGTGGAAGTTAAAGGAATACTGTACTCAGTGGTGGCCAAAATATAAACTGGATGGTGATGAAAAGTGGCCAGAAATGGGAACATTAAATTATAATAACATGCTACAACTGTTATTTTGCAGAAGATTGGATAAGCAGGATGAAATCCTGTGTGTGGATTTATTTTTCTCATTGAGGAATGGTCATAAAACAAGAAAGAAATGCAGGTTATTGGCAACTGATTCAAATGTGTTAATGATGATGGAAGAGGAAAAGAAATTATCTTGTTGCTGTTTGGCTTGTAGTACAGGAAAAAGGTATCTGAAAGTGGGTAGTGAGGAAGAAGGTGTACAATTGTTGGTTTCCCTGAGAAAAAATCAGAGGATAGTGATAATTGGGACCAGAAAGTACTGGTGGTAAGACTGGAGGAAGTGATGCATTTAGTCCAATTGGGGTTGAATCTGGACGCACCAAAACCCTTTTCAAAAAGTGCCCTTTTCAACCACTGATTTTATACATTGGAAGGAGTCTGCCAGGCTGTACTAAGAAATCCAGAAAAATTTGAAATTCTGTATGGTACACAAGATAATGTGAATCTGACAGGAAAAACTGGCCAGATGATGTGGTAAGAGAGAAAGCTTTAACAGATTCTCTCTTGCCTTTAAAGAAAACCCTGAGATTATTACACAGGTACTTGCTCTTTAGAACACCAGTCCCAATCAAGTCACCAATATATTCTTTCAAGCATGGAGATAAAGTCTACCTGAAAAGCTGGAAAGATACTTCATTAGCTAAGAAGTGGAAAGGACCTTATCAGGTACTGCTAGCCACACCCAGAGCCATGGAACTGAAATGACTGGACTCACGAATTCATTATACACAGACCAAAGATATTCCTCCAACTTTGTGGTGGTCTTAACAGAAAGACCCCACAGCTGAAATTGACTCTGGACTCAAGAACTGCACATGGACGAAAATAGAATCTGTACTGCATTTTTATTGTGTTCAGGGAAAAATTTTACTATATTTTTGTGTTTTACTAAATTTAAAAAGTTTTTATAGGCAATGCACTTGATTTTTGGAACACCACTGAGCACCCAGGCCTGGGTGCACAAGTCTGAAATAAACAATCAAGTCTCTTCTGAGTGTGTAATTATTGGCTTGTAGCACACTGGATAATAAATCCAATTTTTCTGAACAACAATATGTCCTATTTTAAACAAATCGTTTATATAATCTTGGAGTTTTACATGGTACTCACAAAGTGAGGCAGGTAATTGCTCAGAGGAATCGAATATAAATATTATCATTTGTAATACAAAATGAAGTTATGAATACTAGTGCATGAATCAAAGCCTGCCTAGCTGATAGCTTGCAAGATACATCTGGCCTCCAGGACAATATTCTACTATCCTATAAAATTTTACATCTCATCTGACAGCTGGCCTTAGCGTAAATAGGACTGATGTCATCCCCTCCCAATTGCCAAGAACTTGTAAAGTCTTGCATTAGATTTACAATTTGTTTATTCTTACCAATTACAGAGGCCAAGGCATACTTCTGGCCCTATAAATGACTGTATAATACTCATGCTTAAGCAGAGGACATGAAAGTAAGCAAAGTAAAGTGCTGGATATAAAACTCCATGACTTGGAGAAATAAAAAAATTATGCATGCACAGCACTTTGAGGAAGCAAATGTAGCAGAGCCAGGACATCCCATGCTAACTTTAATTGTACTGCAGCAAATTAGTATCAGTACAGGGACACGCCACAAAATACCAAGCACAGCCAAATCCAGCATTCTTGGAGGGTTTATAGTCTCATTTTTAGCCCTTACAGCTGAAGCTGTGTGCTATGTTCATTTGTGCTGTTTTGTGTTACATTCCAGTTTAACAATGCTGTGCAGGCATACCTGAAGTCACACTCCCATGTGCAGTGAAGTGAACATAACTGAACGTGCTTGAATGTGGTGTGTGCAGGGTGTGAAACAAGAACAGATGTTGTTTAATACATCCTTGGCAAACCAGTTACCAGAAATAATATTTTGTGTAATGATATTGCAAGGGTCTACAAAATATATGGGATTTTTTCATTTAAAAACCCCATCATTTTGACTCCTAATTTAAAAATCACTTCTAAAGTATTTGGATGATTATAAATTCCAAGTGTATAAAATGATTGGATTCCTTTAATGACTATTTTTTTTTAATTTTTAGCTTGTGTGTTTTATCTTAAAAGCCTGATTGACACAAGTGTCAGTAAAGTCTGTAATGACAATAGGAATGACTAAAAACATAAGTAAATCTTGCAGGATAGAAATATTAAATTGGTGGATGTCTTTCATTCTTCTACATTTTTAACATTATTAATACTTGAAATTACTGTTCAATCTTTTATCTATATTTACAGTGACATCTAGTTTTTAAAGTCAAATACTTATTTTTCCAAATGTGACTTGGAGCAGTTTTCTGTTTATTTCTTCCATTTATGCCTCTTTTATCCTTGAAGTTTTTTCCTTGGGTTTTTTAAACCCTTTATTTCATAACACATGTCCTTTAGGTTGAATACAAAATAACTTCCAACATCAATGTGCATATCATATTGTATTTTATTAAAATAAGTTACAAGATCCCAACTTTCCCACTTAATTGAAAGAAGACATTTTTTCATTCTGCCTTGCCATTTGAAAGTTTTATATAATATGATATACTGTATCCATTCAAGTTTTTCTGTATTTACTTTGAAGTAAGAGAATAAAAAATGCAGTTACTACAGAAAAGCAGTATCTGCTGTAGAAACTGAAGCACAGCAGGTATGAGTAACTTCATGGCTATAAAGTGACTGTACATGAAGGTCTTTAGGGTCACTGTATTTTCAAGGATCTTGTCTTCCTGAAGTCTTCTTGACATTTGTTGATAATAATAAACCACTGCTGTTTTGTAAGCTGTGCAATGAAATAAAGCTTCCTGAAAACAATAAAAAGGCTTGATTCTGAAAAATTATTTTAAAATAAAGCAAAATGATAGCTCAGACAATCTGCTGTCTGTCTTGATATCTCTGCAGCTTCTCAGACACTTCGTCTAGTGGTCAGTTGTTAAGGGCAATAAAATAGATGGCTATAAGGTTTGTTTTATTTACACTCTTTCTCATTGCTGCATTTTCAAAAAACAGTCTGGTTTCTAGATAAAGTCGATACATGCTTGAAACAGAGATTTCTAAACGTATTAGACTTCTGTCAAAATCTGGCATCTTCCCAAATAATCTCAACAACCCTAATCTCTTAGAAAGAGTTGGATCAGGTGATACCCAGGGATGAGGAGCAGAAGGTGATGGTCTCTGCTGTTTTCCAGGTTGTCCTGGAAGGATGCTAGGGATAGAAATGGCACATCAAAGAATGACTTTGAAAGAAAGCCTCAGTTCTTCGTAATAAAGTCTATCCCTAATTTAAACCTACAACATTTTGTTGCTTAACATGAGCACTTGGGGCAGAAAGATTGAACTCTGAAGGATATGCTAATACTGAGATGACATTACAGGTTTAAATATCTTGGTGTTCAGTTTTAACTAAATAGATTCCCTAGAATTATACATTATAATCCAGGAAAATATGAGTTTTCCCCCTTGCTTTTCCCAGGCAGATAAACTGAACACGAAGTGCACTGCATGAAGAGGTATGTGCAATTAGATCTCATGAAAATAACTTTGAATTTATTCAAAAACTGGGAAAGTTTTGTGTCCTTGGCAGAAGTCTTTACTTGACTTTGAGTAACTTTGGCAAACTGAAAAATTCTTGTATCTATCTAAATGATGTATAAAAACTCACTACTTTGCTCTCCTTTTTTTAGTCTTAAATAGTCCACTCTTCCTTGATTTTGAAGCCTAAGAGATTGGGATGATAACCACAGACATAATGCTCCTTTAAATCAATTTCTGTTTGAATAAGAGCACCTTTGACAGAAAAAAGCATTCAGTTTCAAAAATTTTCAGCAAATAAAATCTGTGACCTTCCTTGGTAAATTTTGGCCGTGATCAACCACTCTCACTTCTAAAAATTATGGCTTATGATGCACCACAGCTTGTCCACCTTCAACCTCCAGTTATTAGTTCCTGCCATGTCATCTGAGGGTGTTTATTTCAGCATTCAGGCTTGCTGTGGTACAACAGAGATCACCAGTTTCTCTTTGTTTATTGGTTGGGTTTTTTCCTCTCCCACATGTTAGTGGAATGATCCGCGGGCTGACCGTGTTTCCCTTCCCAAATTCCCCCGCCAGCCGGCACCTCGGGGCTCCTGCGGGCACAAGGCTTGCCCAGAGCCTCCAGCCCCAGCACCCTGCCTGCCAGCCCCCTCACGCTCCTGCATGCACGGATAGGCTCACACATTTTCAGAGACAAGAAGGTGCTTGAAAATCACTTGGGACAGTGCCTGCCTATGGAGGTCGGATGCAGAGGAATACCACAGCTGATGGGCCTGTTGTCACACTGCCAGTGAAGTTGTCCCTAAAGTTTTGGGACATAATAGGAGGGCTCAAAACGGAGTGTCTGATGTAACAGTAAAAGCCAGCTAGAAGAATTATGAGTTTGATGAACAGTGCTTGATGTTCAAAATGGCAGATACAATCTAGGGGATGTGGGCATATGCATTTATTTTATCTTTATTGTGTTGATCTTCAATGGAATGTGAAAACATAGCGGTGTTTGCAACAACCTATTTTTCCCATAGTATTTCTAAAATTAACCTGGAAATACTTTCTATTTTGAGGGATATTTCTTCCCTGGTTTATAACAAAACAGCTACCTCTAAAATACCAGGAAAGTGCTGAATGCAGGTGATCATGTAAGAAAAAGGATATATTTTGTGGACAGAGCTTCAAGGTGTGAGGTCACTGAGTCCTGGAGGGCAGCTATGGCTTCACACTTACAGGACTCTTCAGATGTTACAAGACTGCTCGTTATGGCTCCTGAGAGAGAAAACAACATTTAGTATATTTACTACAATTATTGAACATTTAAATCCCAACAAAATGCTTGATCCTGTGAAAGGAGTCAAACCCATGATGTGAGACTACAGCAAGCACTGCAAGCCAGGGCAGTTGGGAAGGAGGGGCAGCAGCGATGAACAGAGGCTGGTGCGTAGGCAGAGACCTGAGTGTGATAGTCCAGGACAGACAAAAGAGAGTTCAATTCGAACCAAGAAGGAAGCAGAGCAGGATGTTCCTCACCTGCCTGCCTACATCCTCTACACTCTTTAAATTAGACCATTACTGAGGAGGAAAAAAAAAACAAAACAAAACAAAAACCCAAACAAACAAACAAACAAACAAACAAACAAAACCGGGCCTGACTGCAGAGACCAACCAGCCTCCTCCCCTTCAACTTTAATTGTGTCATCCCACAAGTACTCTTGGTTTCTAACACTTGCAATATGCATGCATAGGGAGTGTCTTTCTTGATTCAAGAGGAGGGACACAAATGCATTCAAATGCCACATGAATATAGATGGAGGAAATTATGTCATTCAAATAGACCCAAGTGAATTTAAAATCTAGCAGAAAGTCACAGCAATCTAACTGAAGGAGCCAGTTAGTATGACAGAAGAGCTACCAGACTTTTCAGAAAGAGAAAGTGATCATTGCTACACTCCACAGTGCTTCCATTTAATAGGTTCCTAAGTCTTGAACTCAGTCTTCCAAAATTACAGGGGACCAGCCTCAGCTGTCCTCAAGAATTCCTTCTCCATAATTCACAGAAAAAACCCAACAATGATGACAATTTCACTGCAGTATAATAATGTCAAGCATCAGTAGATGGCTGTGAGTTCTTAGCTGCATGAAAGGCAATTTAACCTCACCTACTCCATAAGGTAAATAAGTTAAGGCTGCACCACTTTGATGAAGGCTGAGAACAAATGTATCAACAGCTACTGTAGCACAGGTACTGTAGTGAGTTCACCATCCACATCTGAGACTGGAATAATAAAGAGAGCCTATAAATACCTTTTCAATACGTTATCAAGAGGTATTACCTGTGTATAATAGCCATCTCTTAATAAATGGGTTTTTTACATTACTTGCAAAGGCAACAATAGCATATTAATAAATTTTGTTTTCTCTAGATGTATAAATAGCTGATCAATGTCAATGTGTGTGAGTTTAGCAGTCATGCCATTATTACTCCCATTTTGCAACAAAACTGCAAAATCTGTGAGGTTGCAGATTTGGCAGCACAGAAACTCATTTGTCTTAAAGCCAATGTTGAATTGGTGTCTCCTTGATTCCTCTGAGCCTGTATTTGTTCAGCTCCCCTCTTTGAAACATTCCACTGGCTTTTTGGTCAATGTACAAAGAAGAGCTGTTCAAGAATCAGCTGGAGGAAGGCCAGTTTGGAACATCACACCAACACCGTTGGTTTCCAACCAACAGCCAGTTAACTTTTTATGTCTGCATTTAAATCCTCCAATGACAGATACAGATCCTCCTTGGATTTTGTCTGTTTTAACAAAATTATTTTTCCAGCCAGCTCTGGCAATTGTCCAAGTGTGTTTTGAATTCTTCTACAGTCCTACTGTGAAATTGAGATTCTTCCAGTATTTGATATTCAAAATTTGGGGCATTCCTGCTGCCACTGGGATACCAAACAAGTCACACAAAACATGCTAAAGCTGTGTTTTTACACTGCCTATGTGGTCAAGTCCAGACCAACATCTATTTTTGCAGATGGTGTTTGTCTGTATCCACCTATGTTATAACTGTGCTCTTAAACAGCATTTTTAGCCGCTTGATGTGATGGCAGGTTTTTCCCAATCTGAACCAGGGGTACAGCTTGGTAGCTCTTGGGTCCCTTCCTACCCAACTTAACTTTGGATTTTACATCAAACAGTGGAGAGGTTCTGCCAACATTTGATCCCAGTATTGCCCATCTGAAAATGGGTGAATTCATTCTTGCCTCACTCAGCTTAGAGGAGATGCCAAGAGTACAAGGTTTAGCACCACAGTAATTCTAACCTGAGTATTGTTCCCCTGGGGATCCCCCAGCCATTCTCCAAATGCTGGTAGGCAATGGAGACTCACATCCCAGAGGCAGGTGCTCCAGAACCCTGCCTTGCCAAGACCTTCAATTATTCCCATTTCAGGAATGAAGATCATGACAGACTGTGTTTTCAAATGCAGTCAGTCCTTCAAGGTGTGATGATAGGGAAGCAGCAACATTAAACTTCAACTAGTTTTAAATACAGTAACTGCTAGAACTAAAGAAGAAGGACGAAACTAGCTCAAAATATTTTGGAAAAAATGCATAAAAGAATGAAAAGGGATTCTACTTTCTGAGAGCTTGTGAGCTGATAGACCATTTCTCAAACAGATTAAAAATGTTTAACACATTAAAAAGAAGTGCTTCAATAAATACACATATTCAGTAAAATACCCGAACATTAAGTTATTACTTGAGCATGTTTTGTCATCTGAATTTAAGATAAAGCCTTCATAGCAGTCACAGGTCTATGATCCACTCACACAGACCTGCTGCCAGTCATAGGTTCCTGGTGCATACACACCAGTTCACACAGGATGTGCTTTGGAGAAGCAGTTATCCAAAGCCAAGATAACATTTTTTAATGCTCCCCAGTGGCAATGCTTTTCCATGCCAGGATCCTGTCCTCTATGAATCTTATCAGGAACTGCTGAGATGTGTAACTGATCTCACCTGGGAGCAGCAATTGTCTTACTGGTGATTAATACATTAACTAATGCGAGGGATACCTCAGACCTTGCTCCCTCTGACCCAGCTGCAAAACCCCACCAGATGTGAGATGCCACATCAGCTCCAAAGGCACACTAGGAAAGGTTTCCAGTACACAATAACTTTACAGTAAGGAGACTGGGAATAAAAGAAACACTTCTGAAATTGTTACATTTTTACTGTAACACGAAGTCACCGAGAAGCTAAGGAAAGGAACAGCAAGATGAAATTCAGCCTGGAGGGGAGGACATCACCTCAAACTCTCTTGCATGGTGGTACACACATTCCATAGTACTGTAAAGTGTGTGACTAACCCCAGATCTTCTCTCCTCAACAATTTGTCAGTTCTGGGTTTGCTGAATATTACATGAATTAGGGAAGGCCTTATTTATAAGTTGACAAAGACTGCATGGTGAGTATTTACTAACATTGTTACATATTTCTTTGTGTCTCTGACACTTGCTCAAGTGAGCTAGGCAGAGTGACATAGAAGTGTTAATTTTAACACCCGAGTGCGTGTGAAAGCTCCTCAGGCAGATATAAATATATTCACATGCTAACAAGAGCTACTGCAATACGTGCACTTAGCTGGGGAGGGCAAGGCTGGAAAGGGATCAGCAGCCTGCTCTCACCTGAGCAGGTTTCCCTGCCAGGGCTGAGGGAGTAGCCTGGGTGGCAGTCACAGGAGTGGCAGTGGCTGCCGCACACAGACCTGCTGGCAGTGGTGCCTGCCAGGCACACACACGTCAGCAGCTGAGGGAGGCATTGCAGAGGAGAATATCAATCCATATCCAAACCTTAGAGCTGGTCACAGTGATTCCCATTCGCAAATGCATCCTCATTTGGATTCAAAACAGGATGTTTTTACTGCGTGTCAATGTGCTGTTAACCAGAGCAGGGCGCACAGAGTGTGTTTTTATCTGGCTATCAACGTCACAGAATTAGTAGGAAATTTTGGAATACTGGCAACACTTTTTGCAGCTGTAACAGATGGCAAAAGGAATGGAACTGGAAGTGAAGAAGTTACAAAACAATTATCCAACAGTTTCAGAGAACAAATATCTTGATTTTAAGAGACTATTTGGCATTATTTCAGCTCTAATTGAGTTGGAGAAGACACTGTTTTATGGAGTGAAAAGACCATAAACAGAAAAGTATATGTGGCTGTTAAAAAAGATGTGACACCCACTGCCAGTTACAAAGTGGGCGCTTTATGTGTGAGGCTGCTGTTTTCTGCCAAATTTAACACATCAATTCTGAAAGGGCAAGCTGAAAACGAGTTCCTATATTTGGATATCTTTACAGTAAGAAGGCCCAGTAAGGCACAAGAAAAAATAAAGGGTGGAGAAAGAAAGGGAGCGAGGAAGAGAGAAAGAAAGGAGAAAGGAAAGGAAGCAAAAGAAAAGAAGAAAAAAGGAAAAGGTAAAAGAAAAGGGAAAAAAAGACACTCTCCCAGACCTAGACGATTTTTGCAACATTTTTTGCATATCTTTGTGATATAACTGTGACAAAGACCTGGATGATTGGGAAATCATTAGCAGGATGCTGCAAAATGAGATTCAAAAGGGAAAAAAAGGCAAGCAATGTGAAGAAAATAATTTAAACTTTGAGTAAGCAGAAGGAGAATTGTTGCTATGAAATGATGCTTGAGATTAAACTCCCAAAGGGGAGGCCTAGCAGAGTTTACATTCCCTCACATGTTTATTGCCTCTCTGTAATGCCAGCTAAGAGCTAATGCTAAGCACCATATTTACAAAATCGGCTCCTAACCTAGGCAGGAAGAAATATTGAGGCCCTCTGGCTTCACCTCTTTGAGATGTGAGACCTGTGACTTACCTTGAGAGATTTGCCCAGGATCTTCCTGGAACTGGAAGTTTGTCACACAAAATATAGTAAGGAAAGGGATTTATAGTGGAAGTGGGGGGAAAAAAAAACCCTATTTTCCCTAAATAAATCACCAATGAGACATCCAAAGAAATTCAGAGTGAAGGTCAAACCCTAATGAAATGAAGATAATATAGAATAGATAATAATTTATAGATAATATATACTTATGTGTACATCCCTGAGTATCAGCTACATCTATGCTCTTGTTCTCCACAAGAGACCAGCACTGAGAAGGAACATTTCCCTCCATCCTCTAGAGCTCTCAGGCTGGAATATTTTTTAAGGTCCAAACATATCCACCAGAAAGAGCAATCACACTCATGATGATACAGACTGCAATCTCTCTTCCAGCAAAGCCCATGCTCTCCCTCATCTCATTCCCTTGTGCTGCTTTACTGAAGAGTTTTCTGACAGACGTGACCCACATCACATATTGCATATGGCAATTCATGCTCCATGGGTGTGAAAATACTGTGAAGTCCTCAAGGAAATGCCAAATGGCATTTTAATCTTAATTAAATACAAGCTTCACACAACAGCAGAAGAGCCAAAGATCTCAAATTACTACTGTACATATGGAAAAACAAAGTTGTTCTGAGTTTTCAGGAGTTGTACAGCAACTCTAGATAATTTATCAGAAAAAATTTTTCTTAATCAGATCTTACCTGAGCAAGTCTTCTTGTCTGGATTCAGAGTGTATCCTTCATAGCAGCCACAGCTGTAGGATCCATCATTACTCAGACAGACTTGGGCACAGTCATGCCTCCCGGGTGCACACATGTCCAGGGCTGTGGGGAGCCATGGTTTAGGAAAGAAATCTGTTAATGCCTCCCAGAAACTGTTTTAAATGCTCAACACTTTTAATTAAAATTTAATTACGATTTAACAGTGTCCTACTACATTATTATATTATGCTGCAGACAATTGAATTCAGTTATTAATTATTTAATGGAGGAGACAGATACTGCAAGACATTACTACACCACATCTCATGCAGTTCTGTCTTTCCTCAGCAATTCCAACAGTCCCACACATCCCCAGTAAGGATGAGTCTAAAAACCCACATGAGATGAGCAATAACTTGCCCTGTGTCAGACTAAGCAGCTAAACAATGTTTATGGAATTCTGTGAAGACCATAAAATGGTAGATAAGTGCCAAACTGCATTTTCTAATCAACAAATTTAAACAAAAATGCAATGTTACTGTTATTGAAAACAAGGAAAAGACTACAGGTGAGTTCTCATTTTAGGGTAACTCACAGAAAACATATCCATATACCCATGAGTTTCATATATTCAAGGAGCCTTTAATTCTTACCTGAGCAAGTCTTGTTGTCTGGATTCAAGGTGTAGCCTTCATAGCAGTCACAGACATAGGATCCGTTGTTACTCACACAGATCTGGCCACACTCGTGCCTCCCAGGTGCACACACGTCCACAGCTTGTCAGGCATGTTAGAGAAACAACTCATTGTTAGTAACAGGCAGTTTGGGATGGAGGGCACACTCCCATTTTTAAATATATTTTGATTTGGAATGAGCTCAGAAATGGCAATAGTAATTGAAGGAGTTAGAACAAGTGGTAGGAGAAAATATCTGTAATGTATTTTAAGACTTTGTTTTGGCATGTCGCCCTAATGAATGGATCTGTAGCCACAATAAAAAGGACGGTGAAATAATCAAACTACATCTCACCATTACTTGCACCTGAGTTTTATTTATTATTAATTTCTAGAATTCTTACTTTAAAAGATACAGAAGTTTGTTCTTTCAACAGAAGCACACAAGTAGCATCTCAAAACCAAGACTAGTGTTATTTCTTTTTTTTTTCTCTCTAGTTGAACTCATTATCCAAAGGAATAATACCTGAGCAGGTTCTCTTGTCTGGATTCAGGGTGTATCCTTCATAGCAGTCACAGAGGTGGGATGCCCCGTTACTCACACAGACCTGCTGGCAGCCGTGGGTCCCCAGGGCACACACGTTCACAGCTACAAGGCATCGACAGAGAGGTACTGCAGTCACCCCAGAGGGAAGGAACGGGCATTGCTCATTCATGCTTACAGAAGTACATCTTGCACTGTTTGCTGCATTAGTGGTAGTAAATGGCAGTGCTGTGTTGCTGTCACAAGTTACAGACCTCCTTTGCAGCCCTCCATAGCCAGGAGAGAGAGGTCATAAATGGCATGGAAATAACTCATTACCTGAGGTGGCAGGAGAAAAGATGAAGTGAAAATGAGATGATTCAACAAGGAGGGATTTTAAGCATTCAGTAACATTATGCTGGAAAGGAGAACTCAGCCATGAAAAGGACCTTTTGGCTCTTTGTATCCAGTCCCTTTATGGTAAGGACAAGGTGTGGAAGGGAGGGAGGGAGGATGGATTAGAGAGAGAAATGGGAAGATGGGAAGACAGGTCTGGTTTTACCTGAGATTTTTACTTATATTAGTAGTTACTAATTAGTATTATTGTGGGTATGGAGTACTGGTAAAATCAATCTCCAAAACAATACTGGTGAGATAAAAAATCAGAAGCAAGAGTGCATAAACCTCATGTATTTCTGAAAACAAGGCAATTTTGTGGCAACAAAATTTTCCCATTTTCTAAAACAAGGAAGATTTAAAAGTCTGCTAAAAAGGCTGATAGAGTTGTCTTGTCTTTATATTTGACATGCACAAAATCTCTGGGTGGTCTTTTCAAGCATAAGTGAGAAGCTCAGACTCAAATGGTCAGATTTTTGTGGTAGGAAAGTCAAACGTCCACTGACTTGGACAGCAATTCGAGGCTAAGACTTTTCCATCTCTGGGATGGCCTCATGCTGAATAACGCTTTCAATGCATCAAGAACTTGATCTTAGCCAACTGTTTTCCCCCTGAACATTAGTTTTCCTGTTTTCAGTTCACCCTGCAAATAAATTAATTGCCTCGGTCAAAGCGGAAAAAAATCCTAATTGCCACTGGTGAGTCCAGATTTCTGACCAAAAAGCACTCTGGAGCTGGAAAAGGACCCAGTTTACCATACTGTCTTACAAGGCCCTCTTAGATTTGGTTTATAGGAGTCTTTTTAAAGACTGTTTCCTTCACCCTGTTTTTTTCATGAATCCCAGATTCTGGCAAACTGCACGCAGGCACCTCGAGTTCCACTGGAAGTGTGCATGTGTGAGCCCTCTGATTTACCCAACAGCCTTGCAGGGGCGTAATTTCTTCAGCACAATAAACAGTTTATTCTTAAGAACAAGAGATTTTTCTTTGCTGCTATGAAAAGACCTGCTTTGGTGAGAACACAGGTGGACATAAATGCTGTGTTCACAGCACACGTACCTGTCCAGCCAGGTGGGCACTTGTGAGGATCTGGTCACACCAGCAACACAACGTGGTGTCAAGCCAAACCTCAAGGCATTTCCTATGCTAATTATTGGCAAAGTGTCCTGTCTGCAGATGGTCTGACACATTTATTTCATACCTAAAGAAAGACGTTTATTCACTCTAAACATACTCAAAAGGTGTGGTGGTAATTTTTAGTAAGGCTCTGAAAAAACAAAGTAACACACTGCCAACCAACTTCCCAAAGAAGGGGCTGTTATTTTAATTCTTTTACAATGTCATTTGTACCTATTTTACCTATTATTTGCTGGAGATTTAAAGTAAATTTCTTAGAAATTTACTAGAAAAATCTACTTTGCACAAGTTTTTTAATTGTCAGAAAGTTGTAATTTGATTTTTGTGAGTAGGGCTGTGTCACAGCTATCTATAGGCAGTTCTAAATACTCCAGATTACCTTTTTTCCCTGTGAATGACAGTAACAGCCCACTCTGGCCTAGCATTGTTAGTGGAGTTCTAGCCTAAACCAAATACATATAGCATTTTTATAATATCAGCCCTGAAAAAACAAAGCTAATTAATCACATCCCACAGTTCTTGTCTTAATCAAGTTACAGAGAAACAGAGGGAGATGTGAGCCTGGCAGGCTGGAAAAGCCCAGCAGTGCCTAAGGAGTGAAAGCCTGTCCTGAGATGACCTGCTGCTGCATTTGAGCACTTTATCCTGCACCAGATTACTCAAGACACTGCAGTGGTTTACCTGCCATGCTGATTATTCTATTCTGAACCTATAGGGAATCCCTTCAGCTCTACACGCCCACCCTCCTTACTTCCCAGTGAGATGGGAAAATAAATGAGCAGCCTGCACAGCTCTGGTGTGCAGTAATGCAATAAATATATCGGTCAAACCTTGTCTAGATTGCTGTGATTTCTCTTTCTCTCTAAATCTGACCAACTGCACAAGGAGGTCCACTCGAGTCAGGTCTGTTACCTACACTAAGGTCACTATTCAAAATGAAAGGCCGTTACTTGGCCTGTACTGAAAAAGAGGGTTGGCTTGTCTACCCAATGGATGGTAAAGGAAATATTTAGATGTGATACATAATACTTCTGAAAAGCTTCTTTCTTAAGGAGTGGAACCGCAGAAGTCAAAAGGAGCCAAGTTACACTGCTCTCTTGGACTGATCCCCTTACCACAGAAAGTCTCCCTGAATCTGGAGGTCAGCTTTTCGATCACACCATACGTCTCCACATAGAAGACATGTTCATCCAGGGGCTCACTGGCCATGATCCTCAGGGCCTGCATGTCTGCCCGGCCCACCCCGACCGTGTAGATCTCGATGCCAGCTGTCCGGGCGCTCGCCGCCACATCTTGAACCTGGTCCTGTGGCCGTCCATCCGTCACAACAATGACCACCCTGGGGATGTTGAAGGCTGCCGGCCGGGTGCCCATTTCCTCGGTGAAGACTTCTTCCATGGCAGTTTGGATGGCAAGGCCGGTCATGGTGCCAGCAGACAAGGGCTCAATGCGAGACACAGCCTCCTTCATCGAGGCTTTGTCAAAGTAGGTCCGGAGGGGAAACTCCACCTTGACGGTGCTGGCGTAGTTCATGACCGCCACACGCGTCGTTCTTTCACCGACATCCAGGGTATCGATCATTTCTGACAGGAAGATTTTCACTTTCTCAAACTCTTCAGGTCGGACGCTGCGGGAGCTGTCTACGATGAAGACGAGGTCTAGAGGCCGGTTCTTACAGGCAGCGTCTGCCAAGAAGGAAGGAAAATGCTTCAGTCATCTCCTACACAGTACAGGAGCTCTCACTCACCCAAGGGCAGTGAGTGCTGCCATGGCAAGCTACTCCTGCCAGATAATGTTGGTTGATTCTTTATGAAGAGGCTTCAAATTATAGTGAGCAGCATATTAGAGTCATAAACATTAATTTTGACGAGTAACAAATAACTGATTTTTTCTAAACATTAATAGATAGGTGCTTATTTGAGCCCTCAAAATGTCTAACAGTCTTTGAAACAAAGGGTTGTGGTTTTCATGTAACCAGCCAACAAAGAGATGGAAAAGTTATATATAAATGTATTTACTATTTATTTTCATAAAGTTTGAATTCCAGCTTTTATAAGATAAAGAAATAAAATGGCAAACATCTGAGTAGATCACATAGGGAACAGACAGTAATATTTTTTAGGATAGTAACAATATAAACTGCTAATTAGGAATTATTTCTTTTTTGGAAATCACAATCCAAAATACACAACAAGAACAAATAAAGGCAAACAAGGAAAAAGAAAACATGATGTTGTAAAAAGGCTTCTTTGGAAATTGTTGTCATTTTAAGGCTTGTAGATCAGAGAGAAAAATGAAATTACTCATTAATGAATTTTACATGTAAAAATGAACATTTACACACACATTTATAAAATTCCTCACTTCCATATAAATCTAGACAGAAGCAGAAAAGCCATAGCTTAGATCAGAGACAAGCATCACTTCTAGGAAGACAAAAACCAATCAAGACAGTGACAGCAGGCAACTGAAATGCCCCTCCTTGTCCTGATACCACATCCTGACACAGACTGTACCATGTACTTAATTTATGCCATCAAGGTTGAATTTGCAGCTGAAAAATGGACAACCCAAAACAAGAGTATTTCTATAAAAGAAACATCCTGGCTCACCAGTGCATTAAATAGCAAAATATGAGGTTTCCAGTTTGAATTCACACCTTGAGGGCTAACCTGACACACCTCTCCTGGCTACTATCAAGTTTACTTTTATTATTCCATTCCAGCTTAAATTTTAAAAATCTTCACAAGTGTCTTAAAAGTAGAGGTGAAAACAACATTTTTTTAGTTTTTTACAAGTCATTAGAAACCTTTTTTCTCTGATTCAAGTGAAAACAGAGGAAAAAAATGAAATTGCACAAATTCTCTCAGGAAGCACAGCAGCATAATTGATTTTGCCTTTGGATGGAGTAGTAGACCAGAGAAATCTAGGATCCCACCCAGGTAGATTCTATATAATTCCATATTAATCCTGTAATTCAGTTTTGCCTTTGGGAAGCTGAAAAAACATTAAAGCATGTTAGTGCATGCATGCGTATATTAAGACAAGAAAAAAAAAAAAAAGAAAAAAAGACAAGCACGGTTTGTCAAAAAAAATAAAATAAAGAAAAGAAATTTAAAAAAAAGATGAAGTGCAGTGTTTGTAGGCAGAAAAATTCTCTTTTTTAGAGTGAGAAGGAAAAAAAAATGCTTTTCAGCCACCTGGTCCTTCCACGAGTGTGAAATAAAGATGTTTCGAGCAATGAGCACAGGTAGGGAAGAGCTACGTGAGGTTTAGAGGCGCGGAGCGGTCGCGGGGCAGCAGCGAGGGAGCGGAGCAGAGCCGAGGGAGCGCGGAGCGGGGCAGCAGCGAGGGAGCGGTGCAGAGTCGAGGGGGCGCGGAGCGGGGCAGCAGCGAGGGAGAGGGGCAGCAGCGAGGGGGCGCGGAGCGGGGCCGCGGGGCAGTGGTGCGGAGCGGGGCCGCGGGGCAGCGGTGCGGAGCGGGGCAGGGCAATGGTGCGGAGCGGGGCCGCGGGGCAGTGGTGCGGAGCGGCCGCGGGCGCGCTGCGGTACCTGCGGAGCGGCCGCCGGGGCGCGGCTGCCGGCGCGGGCGGAGCGCGGCGCCGCGCGGGGCCGCGGGCAGCGGCAGCAGCGCCAGCGCCAGGCAGCAGCCCAGGATGCCGAGCGCCCGCCCCATGGTGCTGCCGCCGGCCCCGCGCCCGCCGCGCCGCATTTAAAGCTGCCGGGAGCGGGAAGGGGACGGGACACCGAGGGGGCATCGGCCGCCCCCGCCGCCTCCTCCCCAGGGCGGGCCGGTGGCCGTCGCTCCCCCGCCCCGACGGGCGCCCAGCCCTGGGGAGAGGGAAAAGGGCGAGGGTTGGAGCTCCTCGTTGGGAAAGTGCGGCAGGGCCGGGGCAGGGCTCAAACCTGGGCGCAGGGGGAGCTGAGACACCGTTCTTCCTTCTCCGTGTTTGGTCCAGGCTTATGTTGCCTTTCCGTCTCCAGGACAGTAGTTGCAAAGAACGGCAGAAAGCTCCTAGTGTGATCACCGAGGCACAAGAACTGCCTGCTCTGTTGCCAAATTTGGCCAAGGGCATTTTGGCCAATTCCTGCAGGAAGCTGCAGTGAGCTTTGGGAAAGCAAGACTTAGGGCACAAAGGCACCCTGATCTCCAGCGCAGGGCTTTAGATGATGCTTTTGCCAAATCTGTATCCTGTTGCACTGCAGGATCATCTTCTCTCCCATCACCTCCAGCAGCAGAACAGGAAGCCCTTACTTAGGAGAGGAACCACCAACCCCCGGAGCTGTACAGTATCAGGCAGGCACTGACTCACTTCAGCAAGTTCTGCCACGAAAGCACAGTAGAAGAGGCCACCATCACATTCCCAAAGGCTGCAAAACAGTATCGGGGAAGAGGGACCACCACCCTTCAAGCAGGAGAAAGCCACAGGCCAGGGCTCCAGGGAAGTATAATGGCTTTTCTCCCTCAGAAGACACTGCAGCTTTTTGAGAAGAGCACATGCACACACACCAATGACAAACCTCAGGCAGTGCCTGCTGCTGTCAAATACCACTCACACACGTGGCCAGCCACCCACTTGGACACTCTCAATGAACAGCCCTTGGCAGGAGCTCTTTGCCCACTCATGGTCAGACACACAAACACTCCCTCACTGCAGAGGGACCCAGAGCAGAGTGTGTGCTGGAAACCGTGTTTGAGCAGCACCCAGTCGCAGCTGTGTTTCTTACACCACACAAAACCACAGTGGTCTTTCACCACTCCCCCACTCCCTCCAGAGTCACACTGAAGCCATCTGTGGTAGCATCTAACGATGCCCTGGGTTTGGAGTCTCTGTGGAGCTCAGATCCAGTGCAGCTCCTCAGAATCAGGAAATAAGAGTGCAGCTGCCAGCAGCACTGGGCCCACCTGGGTACCCCCTCATGATAACAGCGGGACAGCACTGCCAGAACAGGGGCAGAGAGGCTCTGAGATCACTGCAGTTCAAAGTGCTCTCACAAGTGGCACCTGGGTTAACTAGAAAGGAGAAACTACTGCTGGTAGCACAGCCCTAACAGAGCATTTTTAAATGTGTACAGAGATACATATTGAAAGTACAGGAATAACCCCACAAATTATATGCTGCAACAATCTGAATCCCTTTTCCCAGAATTTAACACCAGGTACCTCTTCTCTTCCAAAGCAGTAAAATGTTTGTCAGATTTTTTCAATTATTTAAATCATTAAATAATAAATAATAAATCATTAAATAATTAATTTTACCTCTTTACAGCTCTTGCTATAAAAGAGGAAGAGTTAAAAGTTTTTTGCAGCTTGGTTTCTTGGTTTGGGTTTTTTTGTTGATTGTAGAAGAACATCACAAGTTATGGCATGTCTCCAACACCTCTGGACATTTTCCAATGTAAATGTTGTAGTCCTATTGGGTGTCTGTCCTGCTTTTAATGCCCAAGCTGACCAGACATCAGATTTCCCAAAGGACTCAAAGCCTCCAGTGCAATTCCCTTTTCCCACCTCATGGGTAAGTACCAATCAGACAAGTGGAAGTCACCCAAGCACTTGAACTGCAAAGGCTTTAACACACGGCTGTGTGTTAAATAGAATCCATGTTTCCATCCACGTAAGGACTTTTGAAGCACGGATCAACCACTAAACCTGTAACTAAGTATGCTGGACTGTCTGCAGCACACTGAAGCACTTAAACAAAAAAGCCACCAAAAAGATCAACCAACACTACTGGTAAACATTTTGTAAAAGATTTATTTAAGTATCATTTATCACAAAGAGGAAAATACATAGAAGATTAGAAGCATGCAACCATCTTCCACATTTCTATTTATTTTTCTTGCATTCCTAGCTCGTTGTAATAGAACTTCTGTGCCACCCTCACTTGTTCCTCAAAAATACTGTTTCAAGACATAGGATAACCAAAAAAAAACCAAAACAAAAAACCACAATAAAAGTAAGATAACATATGAGAAAAGTGCAAAGTAAAAAAGTCACATATATACCACATTCAAACCCTTCCCCTTCCAAAAAATGGATAAAGGCAAACTGTCATTTTGCTGCACGATCAGATTGTCTTTATGAACTACTTTACAAAAAATTAATATAAATTAAGGGCATAATCCTGCAGACACTTATAATCACAGCTAACCTCAATCAGAGTGGCTCAACTGGTTTTATTAAAAGCCACAAGTTAGTCACATGCATAAGTTTTTGCAGGTGTAAGACCCTAAGGCAATAAAATGTTTAAGAGCATTAGGGAGAACAAAAATTAAAGCAAATGAAATCACTCTCAGATGTGTTTTGCTTAGTAAGTTTATATCAAACATATTTTAAACAGAACAGTTTGCTCCTAAAGCCCTGAATATTTCTATTACTTAAGCAGTTTTGCAAGATTAAAAGACAAAACCCCCAAGAAGCTGGTACAGATGTTAATGAACATAAAAATTGCTTCAGGCAGGTATGTAGGGAGGTGGAGGCTCCTTCTCAGGCATCTTCACTGCCATTTCATAGGTTGGCAGAACATACTAAGGAGAAGATATTTTGAAGTGATTAATGCAAAAGATTTCAAATGGAAAAAAAAAAAAAAGAATAAAAGCACACATGGCCCATCAACAACTTAATCCTCTGTTGCAGGCAGTTATTTTAAGAATTTGCTACAGTTCCTAGTAAGCAAATGAGGAAGTGAAAGAAAGTGCAGGAGCATTTTACTGCTCTGCTGAGCCTAACCCTCAGTTATTCATTCCACACCCCACTGCAAAGCAGCAATGAAGGTTTGGACTGGTGCAATCAAAGCTTCCCTATACCACAAGAAAAACATTGAAAGAGTTGTCTCTAAACACCCTTCTTTTAGGCACTGAGAATTTAGCTAAGAAATAACCCACCACAAAATTAGCTGCTTTAAATTTTTTTATCTGTCCAGTCTTTCTTTAGAAAGCTGGACAGGGCTTGGAAATGGATGTGGTGAATTTTTACTTCAAAATTAATGATACTGCTTCATTTTATCTTCAAAAGAGGTTTTACCTGTGGAGGAGCTTCAAAAGCAGGGTACACAGCAATCTCTGGAAAACTTCTGTTGATGATGTATTTATAGCAGTTCCATACACAGTTAATTAGATATGCCTGAAAGAAGAGAGATTTCTCTTTTTAAACACCTCATAAGCATTGGCTGATTCAGAAATTAGATGCTGGATGACATTCATATGATAAAAAGGAGCATAAATCAACTTAGACAATACATAGCTGAGGAATGGTTGCTATTTCACAGACCTGGCCACATACCTATGTTGTTATCCATTTAGCTTTGCTGTCACTGTGACTCGTAGGATACACCACACAGGTTTTAGCAAAAGAATTCACAGATCCATTCACCTAATCTCTGTCTGCCTCAGCAGTGCTAATCAAATTAATCCCCAACTGGCTTATGCTTCTGTGGATCTCAGTCCAAACATGCCAGGAGGAGGGAGAGGCCAACAGTACAAGCCCACTCATCCCTCACTTAGCACTGTTTCTCCCCAGCTAAACTGCCAGTGCTAAGGACAGGGCTCAGACACACAACTGAGGCAGCAGGGAGAGGGTAGAGCAATGAAGCTTGAACTTCCGAGTCAACACTGACTGCTGCAGAAAGAAACACTGTTATGACTTGATAAGGATTAGGGGGTTTTTTCTTACTAATATTAACATTATGTAACATTAACCTCTCCAAATCTCTCACTGACAAGTTAGCACTGTTGTACAAAAGGTACCAAATTTCCCAATCAATACACAAGTATTATCTAATTATATTAGGTTTTCACTCCCCACAACTAAACATTCCTCTTGGAAAAAGTATAGAAAACAAATAAATATTTTTCATAATTTCATTTTTTCTTAAATGCAATTTGAATGCAATAAAGGAAAAGTATCATGGCCAATATATATTTTTAATTCATTTCTCTAATATGCTTTGTCTACACAAGAGTTTTTATAACCCAAATGAATGCCTCATTATTTAAATCTTCAGAAAGAAAGTAACTGGTACTATCACTCTTCAGCAGGGAGGAAGATGCAGGTCTAGAATTAACATACATTTCCTCATTCAATCATCTTCCTTCCAAAACTTGCATTCTGGTCTGTTAGGCACAGTCAGAGATTTTAAGCGTTTTGTTTAGAAACTTGTATGCATTATTATTTCACTACAAGCTTAATTACAACTATTAAAATTATCTCCGATTACACAGTCTTTTTGCATTCCTGCTTCCTACTCAGGAAGGGCAGAGCTGCATAAGCACACCCCACTGGACACACACAAGTTAGCTGAAGACACCAGTGCACAACATATTAGACTGAAGTCATACCAGAACTGAACATCCTACCAAGTGTGCTCAAAGAAGTTCTTACCTCAGCATTAAGAAGGCAGCTGGGTTCTGAATTCAGCATTGAGAATTAACTCAGATTGGCACCGTCTTAATATTTATTTACTCTTGCAACAGACAGATGATTAAGTTTTAACTTACCTTTAGAATGATAAATAATACAAAGAACACCAGAACAATAAACAAGAGACAGCTGGAGTCCAAAGAAAGGAGATCATCTTTGTAAGGAAAATCCGGCTAGTGAAAAAAAACAGGGGAAAAGGGAGAGAAAGGGAAGAGATAAAAATGAAGGCTGCATAATCAAATATGATAAAAAAGCATCCAAACTTCACACCAAATGAAACAAACCCTTGTGTAAACTACTCCCCTGAAACAAGAAGTTCCATTTCTAACAAGTTTCCTCTTTATCCACCCACAAAGCACAGTATTTATCCTGTCTCTGTCCCACAAGAACAGATCACTACAGTACAGTCTGTGTCCCTAGTCACTTCATCAGTCTCATGCCAACACAGATTCTTCTTCACAGCTGCAGGGCAGTATTTGTACTCATGGTCCTCTACAACTCTTCAATGGCTTAGTGTTAATTACATCCTGTCAGTCCAACCTGTAACACACAGGTGTGCACTGTAAGATGTCACTCCCAAACTTGGGGGAGCTGAAACAGAGCTTCTGCAAACTCATCTCTTTTCCTTCCTTAACCACAGTAACAAAGCCTCTCTCAAACACCAATCTAACATTTAATGTCTTAAAAAGGACTTGCTTTTAAACATATACTTGAACAGATTAAAATACCAGCCAGCCAGAGATTGTGGCCCCTGCTGACAATATATTCTACGCATTGACTCTTCTTGCAGTTACAGCACAGACAGTGTTAGTGAGAACTCCACTGTAGTTTCCTTAGAAAGTGTTGTGGCAACTTGAGAAGAGACACATAGAATGTAAAAAGGAAAGCTCAGATTTCATGAGTAAAGCTGTGGAATCCTAACCTACACTTCCCTTAACCTACAGTCCTTACCTACACTTCTCTTTCTCTTCTCTACCAAATAAGGGTCAACACATTTTTAATCTGCAGTAGCAAATTTGCCATTGAACCCCACTGCTTAAAAGGCACAGTTAAGTGTGTTAAAGAACACACTTAACTGTGTTAAGCCCAATTGTAGCCAAAACAGTTTAAACCAGTAGTTTCCATCACAATTCTTTCCTTACTCTCCTCCCTGGCTTTCCTTTTAGGGAGCAACTCTTCTACCTCTGCTGGAATGATAAGCTACCATTCCCTAATAACCACCTATAGCTGCTGCAGACTGAATTCCTTTATCTTATGCAGAGGAAGGGGAGTCACTGAGCTCAGTCACTGATCCAATTAAAACAAACATTAATTTCAAATGTAAAATATCAGCTTGAGCTGAATACTTACCAACTGATCCAGGTAGTCCTTGATTCTGGGCAAGTAGGTTAGAGAGCTGATAGCAACCAGACAACTGAGCACAAAGTCAAAGAGTTGGTAACAGAAAAATGGGATCAGCCAGCCTACACGATGCTAAGAAGAAAACAGAAAAAAAGAGCAGCCTGTAAATTATTTAGTTAAAAAAAAATCAAGTAGCAACTAAAACCATGGATTATAAATATACTTACAGCAATGGCACCATACACCATCATTGCACTGATTGTGAACATGAGCAGGGAGATAGCAAACAGAACACAGGCATTCTCTGAATTAAAAAAAAAAAAAACAACACAGTAAGAATCAGTCATTTCCTGGAGTTGTCACACTGCAGCTGACAGATACCCAAGCTCTGTCCATTACTATGATCTGCTCTCAATTGACTCATCCATGCCAACTACCAGCAGCAGAATAGAGTATTCAGATCCTTCCTAACCAAAAAAAGATCTGGTTCAAGAAAGCCTACAACTACTTGGAAAAATCCCTCTGCCTTAATCAAAAGCCTGACTAAAGCCCAGGAACACCAATTAGAAGCTTGACATAGTTTGACAGTAATGCACCATAATGATGCTGATTTGCAATATGTGGCAGTGCTGAAAGTATGTGAGCGATTAACTTTACAACTGGACAGAATCTTAAGTGAAGCTAACACACTATCAACCTTTGCACTTGAAAATGGTTTGGTTATGTAATTTGGTCATTGGCAGTGGGAGCAGCACTGCTCCTTCAGTAACACTAAGGAAAACAGGAAATCACTGTGTGGAAGGTATCCACTATTTACAAGAAAAGGCAGTTGAACAGAAACCAATTTGTAGCAAAATCCAGGACACTCATGGAACCTGCATGATAAAGATTCTCCTTGTCCGTCACAGTTACTGATTACAGAAGTACAGCTGCTTTCCACAAGGTAGATTATACTTGTTCTTTTTTAAACACAAAGAAACCAACTTGAGAGTCTATTGATGTGGTAAATAAACGGGTTTTAGCAATATTGAAGCCAAAATTTTGTGGTTCCCCTGCTTGGAAAAGATTATCTGAGAACACTTTCTACTCTGCAATTAATATCTACACACATAGATGGCATCAGTGAAGAGCCCCACCACGTCTGAAATGCACTGTGTTGATCAGATGTAAGTTTCAGTAAGTGTGGCTGTCTTCTGAGGAGTTATTACTCACAATATACACAAGTACAACAATACCTGTAATGTCCTTTCACACAAACAGAACCCTCTAGCCCAGACCCCAACATAAGGAATAAGAATTTTTAAGTCAAAAGCACGTGACAGATTTTACACTAAAGAGTGAAGAAAGCATCTTCAGCTTCAGAAGCATCTTTCACTCATATAAGCTTAAGGCTACCAAGTACAACAACCTTTACAGATCATATGACATTCTACAGACATCTGCTGTGATTTTACTTCACATCTCAGCCTCATGAAGAATTTGGTCCTTGCTCCCACTCTTACTTCATTAGTAGTAAATGTCAGTTACAGTCACAGGTCAGAAATGACAGATCCTTAGATCCAAAATGCTCAAAACCCAGTTTTACTAGTACTACTTAACTTTGCTGAATCTGACCCTCCCTAAATTTTCATGTAATATAACAGACTGAAGTAGATTAGAAGGGCCACACTACACATTTCTGCACATTTAAAACCAAGAGAAGCAAAGCATATGCACAGGTTTACAGATGCAATAGTTAAAAAGCTTGACACCAATTATAGCTGTATACATCATACACTCAGTAAGAGAGTGAAAAGCAGCTTAATTCTGCTCATGGTGCTTTCTCTTTCATTTCTTCTGTAGATGAAATTTACAGAAACACTTTTATTTCACTCAAGTACTTGGCATCCCAATTGTGCCTCTCTTCTTCAAAATATACCATGGTTTTCTTCTTAGTAAATTCATACACAGGAGCTCTAAGGTATTTTCTGATCTATGAAGATCACCAAAAATTCTGAAGAAAAGTTTTTAAACTTGTTTTCTGCTGCTTGTTTTACTGAGACAGCAAAGATAATAAGTGTTTATGGAGAAAGTGAATCAGAGATGTCCCACACATACTTCAACACTCAAAGCAACAGAAGGCCAAGAAATCTCACCACTTAAGATGCCTGGGTATAAAATGAAGTTAAAATAATAGTCCATAAAGCTTTCTTTTTATTCTTGTAGAAGAATTCAATCCCAGAATAATTTAAGAGAAATTCAGAAAACAAGAAAACCATATTTATTAAAAGTTTTATGCATATATTCCAACCCATCAGCCAGCAGAGTTCTAGACCTACCAGCCATTCTCTCGGAAGCATAGTAATTTCCAATGACTTCATACTGGATATCAACACTTGGCACCATATTTGGATGAGTCACTTCTACTGTCAACAAGATGCCCATCAGCAAGTTCACCACCTGAGAGAGATCACAGTTACCTCAAGGTTAATTACATTGCAACAGCTAAGATGTTTTTAATGACCGCTAATAATCCTTTATTTCAGTTAAAAATAAACTCTTCCCTTTGCCTGTATGTGGAAGAAAAAAAAAAAGCCCAATTTAGAGTTAAATTTGAAGCTGATTTAGTTAAACAACTACCGAAACAACCCAAAGAGTATGGAGCACTTGCTAGGTTCAGTGAATCACAATTAATAACTTTGCAAATTGAGGGTTAAGGCTCCTAGGGATTCAAATAACATAATTAAGCTGATGCTCCAGAGATCTGTGAACTGAAAAAGTAGAAACAGTTAAAAAGGATCAGAAAGATAAAGGTTCAGAACGAGGAATAGTTTGAAAGAATTTCTGTTTTCTACAAGTTGGGTTAATTTAACATACAAATAAATTACTGGGTTTCTGACACGTTTCAGCTTTAATAAGCTAGAGAGAACATCTTCCTCTGCTTCCCAGATCACTTATTAAAACCTCACCAGTCCTTATCAGAAAGGTCTACACAACCACAGGGGAAGTTAAGTTTCACATGAAGCTCAACCCCCACAATGTGTACGCATCCAGCACAGGCTGTGCGCTCACCAGTCCTTCTCCTCCCTCACGCTGCCACTTAAGACTCCTTCTGTTGCTCCATTTTGTTAAACACCAGGAATGTCTTCAGGAAGAGCTCGGAGAATCAGAAGTAGCTTAAGCCTCTATAAAATTGCCTTGACAGCATTTATAACGTATACAAGGTTTACAGGGACATAGTTTCTGTTACTGATATCTGGAGACACATGCCAAAGGTTGCATAACACAAAAAAACCTCATGATGGTCTTTTTGAGCTGCAGACATTTTCCAATCAGTATTCAGTACTGTCACCACCAGCAGCAGGATCCCTTCCAATTAGCCTCAAAAGAAAAAAAAACTGGTTTGCAGTTTCTCACAACTTAAGAATATTTGCCAGGTCTTTCTTACAGAAGCAAGGTATTACAGAAGTACAGCTGCTTTCCTCAAGTTAGATTATATTTGTTCGTTTTTAAGCACAAAGAAACCAACTTAAGAGTCTATAGATGTGGTAAATAAATGGGTTTTAGCAATATTCAAGCCAAAATTTTGTGGTTCCCCTGCTTGGAAAAGAGATTAATCTGGCATGGTTCCAGGAGTCAATGATGGTGGCAAGTCTACATACAATTACTGAAGATTTCAGAAAGGAAGAAAAAACATTCTGAACCTTTTAAAAATTTTGATACTCACAGTTCCTCTAACTTTTTCTTCCCTCACTGTTTTTACTGGGTTTTTTTCCCACGGGCTTAAGAGATAAATGGTGATAAGCTTGCCTGCACTTTCTGCTAAAAGAACCCTTTAGTGGAATTAAAGGTAATAGTGAATTTCACTTTGTAGAAATGAAATAATCTCATCATATATTACACATATTACTTGAATTTCCAGCTGTTTTGAGCCACTTTCTTTTTATAAGGCATTTTATGCCTTGGAATATAAAACATAGTAGTGAAAACAGCTGGCAGTGAAGAACTCTGTTTAACCACCAATATCTTTAGCCTCAAAATGCACTTATTTTCACTCTCACAGGACACTTCTTAAAGGACAAACTGTCAAGTTGCTCACTTACTTTGCTTCACCATCGGTCACATATATAGAACCCTTTCATCTCCCTCCTGGCCTATCCTTCTGTACTCTGGCCTTCTGCTCCCAATGCATTTTCAACCCTTCTATTTCCTCCTCTGTGAGTGAACTGGGTATACTGAAAATTCCTTTCTGCCCTATACTTGTTTCAAAAAGCCTATGTCAAGGTTCAGGTCTCCGGCAGTTGAAACATTGATCTCTACTTTATAAAGCACAAAAAAAGTACATGTTCAATTACAACTAAATCATTTATACACAGTCATGAGTTTCACTGTCATGATAGGCTATCTGCCTCAGGATAAGGAGTAAGCAGCACCTGAATTACTACAGAAGTACTGAAATCTTGCCTCAGAATTTTGAGATTGTAATTCTCCATCTGTCACTTTATTTTTTATTTTCATATTATCTATGGGCCTAATTCAGTGTACCAAAGTCCTTAGTAATTTAATTAGTTACTGAGTCTAGTTCCAAGTATTAAAAGTTTATTTTCTCAACCTGAAATGGTATACAAGTAAAACAGAAAATAAGAGTCATTCAAAATCCAATCTATTAGAATCAATGAGACCAAATAAAAAGAGTAACAAGCAAAACCAAAACTGAACAAAAACAAACAACCCAAACCTTGGCCAATTAACACCTCAGGGTTTCCAGAACTCCATTACTACTGTTTGCAAATCCATCACAACACTAATTAACTGAAATTCATATGTTAAATGTGATTAAGACCTACAGAGCCAGAGCCTCTATTTTAACTACTTCAATTCTTTCCCAGAAGCTTGATAACAGCAAGACCACAAGGCTTGTTTCAAAATAATCAGTGCAACAGGCAGCAAGAATATGGTTCGGACCACAAAACATTGTTAGAACTTTTAAGTATATATTCACTGCAAATCAAATGTATGTTCACAAATGTCTACATAGAGAAGTCCAAAAAAAGGGAAATCATCTTTGCCTCAATGTAATATGAGGATTAAACCATCACCATCTCCCCCTCAAAAAAAAAAAAACCAAAAAAAAAAAAAAACAAAAAAAAACCAAAACAAAACCAAAAAAACACCAAACCCCAAGCCTGACAAGACAGCTCTCAGTGGATACTGCAGCACCCTAAAGTAACACCTCGAAAACCTCAGTGGCCTCATTCTGGTCTTTTTGCTAAGAAATCAAAAATACTAACAAGAAAAATTGAAAAATGCATGTTCAAGTAATAATACCATTAAGATGAAAATAACCCTAATTTAGTTTCGTAATAGTTTAAGGAATGTATTTTACATTTTCGTATCTGGGATAGCTAAGTTTAACAGTTTGGTGTAGCTTGTATCAAAACTAAAATAGGTGAAATTTCAAATTCTCAAGTCATCATCTGAAAGTCATTATTTATTACATACTGGTAACAGAAAAATTAGCTCCCATATGATTAGAACTCAAAAGACTGTGGAACTATTAACAAGCATTAGCTTTTTAATTAGTGAGTTTTATCTCCACAGTGTACATTTCACACCTCATCATCTAAGTGCCTCATCTCTCTGGAGGCCTAAACATGAAGTCTAGTTTTCCCCAAGCACTCTGAGTGACTTGGGCAAAACCATGAATTCCTACTTATAATTTGCTTACATCCTTTTATGAGGGGACAAAGGGAAATTGCCTTGCACTACTACACTCCTGTTCCAGTATTTTTTCCCTAGACATGTTTCCAAAGGGGGAAAAACAAAACAAAAAACCCAAATAAAACAAAAAACCAAAAAACCCCAAAACAAAAAAAAACCCCACCAAGATGGAGAGTCTCATTTGGTTTGGTTTATTAATATATTGAAATAGTAAAAACTAAAAACTGAAGAGCAATTTTAAATAGGGTACTTCAGAGCCTCTAGCACTACCACTATTAGACTGAGACCAGTTATATTGGCTCATTTCTGTCAATCTGGTTCAGTGTACAAACAATTTCAGAGATCCCCCTCATGCGCCTGCTAACCAGCAGCATTTCATCACTGACTGCAGCCCTGAAGTTTGCTGCCAGAACGCAGCAGCCCCTCCCTCCAAAACAATACTATTATACAGCTTTTATGCTGTTTACTGAACTCTGATCCCATTTTTGCCAGTGTAGTGTTCGTGCTTCCGGACTCTGGAAAGCGCAGTGCCCAGTATGAAAGTTAACGGGAAGAAACAAACTTCAAAGCAACACGACTGCAATTATGGAGAGAGGAACAGGAGGCTTCTTTTTCCTTCCTACACAGAACAGCAGTGGGTGTTGCAGAGCTAACCAAGCTTTATCAGACCTGGAACTCAAGTACAATTCTGCCAGAAATGTTCTTGTCTTTTGGTAAATACACTTTTATTTACTGATCACCAACAGCAGCAGCACACAGACAGAACCGTGCTTGAGACACACTCTGTTCACACAGCATCAGTAGCAGACATTTTAGAAGGTAATCCTCGTTCTCTCTGGACTTGCAGACACACACATCCAGGACAGTGATAAACTGTTCTAGCAAGGAGCAAAGTTAATTACATGCATGATTTAAAAGTACACAAATAAGCAAGGAATAGGATAATGCTTAAAGAAATGGTTACATAAGAATAACACATACATTAAGTAGACAGAAGTGTTATCTTACTAAAACATCTGGAGTAGATTGCTATGAGACTCCATTTTACGTTTGATAGCAAATTCCTTCAGAACTGCACTGCATGAGAACACAGTTTATAGTATATAGCAAGATTTTCAGTAACATAAAACTATTCTTGAACTAAACATTCTTGCCCTCCAAAAGCTACAGCCTTCAAAAACCCCAACAAAACTAAAACACAAAAAATACAAACAAAAAGCCCCACCAAACCCACAAACCAAAAAAACCACGCTACACATAAAGTTATTACTATTTGTCCCACTGTAACTTAAAAGCAGAGATTACTTAATTGATTTAGAAATACTTCTCATAAGGGCCTGAAAGACTAACTTAGAGCTATACTTAAATGGTGCATTAATTAACATGTCTAAAAATCCTGGCATGTTCCAGGCAATTTTTTAAAGCTTAGCAGAAGGCAGTTAAATATAACTTTCACTGTCAAAACCGTATTTTACCTTCAAAATATGTATAATTTATAGTTGAATTCTGATTTTAAGGCATTAGGGAAGACCACCTAAAAAGCTTTATGTTATAACCTTAATTCAGCTCAAACAGACAGCTGTTGCCAGACTTGAAAGGTCTCGCCCTTGCCCAGGTGACAGCTGAGAACTGGATAAAGATACTCAACGCCCGGCATAACAAAGTGCTCGATACACAAGGGGTTTTTTTAATAAAAACACGCACCTCTGAAGCACTTTGCATGCCCCCTGCCACCTTGAACTCGGCTCTATTTTCCCTCTAGCAGACCGAGCGGCTGCGGTGACACGATCAAAGCAGCACTCCGCCCCTGAAGCCGCAGCTCCCACCGTCCCCAGCACCCATTCAGAAAGAAGAAAGAGGTGCCGCATCCAGGCAACGAGAGGAAACACGAGCACAGCAGGAGAGGTGGGAACTGAAGTGCCACCAGGTCTGTGGCCACGGAAACATCTCCGTGTCCCCCGCCCCCAGCAAGTTCCTGGGCTTACAGACACTCCCGCGAACAGGAATCGCAGCGCGGAAGGCGGCGAGATGCTTTTGTTCTCTAACAAGGATTACTGTCCCCGTACAGGTCACGATTTGTGCTTTTTCTTGAGGGACCAGAAGCATGTTCTTGAACGCCATCCATCAGCACAGGGTAGTTTGCAGGTTTCTAAAAGTTTGATTCTCAATACTACAATGGACCTTTTCTTTTGAAATGAACTAACACTAGAACTTAAACAGCGCCAAGACTTTTGTAATTTCATTTTGAAAGAGATACCTTTTCCCTAAAGTTTCGTTACATTTTCAACCCCCTACCCTGCCTTTTCCTCAAGTCCTGTCTCTCCAGCAACTTTGTTTGCCTGTACATTTTTTTTGTCAACTGAGGGACCGAGATGCATAAATATAAATGATCTCCATATACTTGTTGAAAATAAACCATAAACTCCCCAAAATCAAACCCCCATGTCTCTAAAGGCAGGTTCTGTGCATGGCTGTTCCACATCAACACAAAAATTCAGCATTCTTTGTTTTTTACAATCTGGAGAAGTGCAAAGGAGAACACAGGTTTTGATTACAACTCCTGGAGAACAGAAGAGGTATGACGCAACTTTTGTAAACTATCCTCTCATTTTTACTGCCCACGAGGTTAAGGGGAAGGAAGGAGGAGGAAATGACTACAATAAAGGGGAGCTTAGGCCCCTTTAAGGGAACCAAGGGAAGTCAGGGCTCCAGGCCTTTAACTTGCTGGTACTGTTTCCACATTTCTCCTTTGCTCTAGTTCAGCACTTGATTTCTAATATTTCATCCGCACTACCACGGCTCTTTCTCGGAGAGAAGGCACTCACCAGCCAGAAGAAAGGAAGTGTTTTGAGAGCAATTTTTTTTCCACTGCTTTTCAATTACTGTTTCAGGAACAGAGTATGGAATAAGCAGGAACTTCCCTTGCTAAAAAGCTCTTGCTCATTCTGGAGACACTCATCTTCCTCTCAGAGGTTACGCAGCACTCACGGGTATTTTCACATATATCACACACAATAATCACATTTTATTCCCCTATTATACACCCCTAATTCCAATTTCCCTCCCCCCATCTCCTCCCTTACACGCTCAGTACTGTATTAAAGCCTCAATCCCTCCAAACTAAGAAAAGAGTATCACAATCTCTCTGAGACGCAGATTAAAACGCTCTGAGCTTTCTCTTCACTTTCTTTCCCCAAAACACAACAAGGAGGCTGCCGAGGGGCAGCAGGACTTCGTTAGCCCGAAGGAGACCCCGGGAAATAAGAGGGACCCCAGGGAATCCCTTGGTGCCGCTCCCCGGACCCCTCAGGACAAGGGACGCCCGCGGACCCTCAGAGCGACCGCCGCTCCCCCGCCCCACCGAGCGCCCCGCGCACGCGCGCTGAGCACGGCCCCCACCGCCGCCCCTCCAGCCGCCCCCGCCTCTCACCATGTACCAGGTGCCCAAGATGATGGTGCCGGTGCGCACATGGCAGCAGCCGCAGCAGCGGGTGCTGTAGAAGCGGTCACGACTCCGCTTGAACGTCATGGCGGCAGCGCGCAGCTCCAACCACCAGGCCCGCCACCCGCCCTCTCCAAGCCGTTCCCGACACCGAGGGCCGTAAAACCCCCGGCGCGCGCGTCACCGCCGCACTGACCAATCAACCGCCGAGAGAGTGCCGCGGGGCGGGCCTGTGTTGCCGTGGTGACAGGTGATTGACAGCACTCCGGACCAATCACCACAGCTCTGGTGATGACGCCTCGCATTCACCTGCGGCGGCGGGGGCCGCACCTGAGGTGGGGGTGGTGCCTTTCCGCCATGTTGGGCTGTGCCCGCGTTTGCCGCTGGCCCTCAGGCGGGTCCGGTGGGGAGAGGTTCTGCCTTGTTCTCCTGGCGCACGGGAGCAGCTCGCCCGGGTCTGAGGAGCCGGGACTCGGCAGCCCGGGAGGCAGCGAAAAACCTATGGGGAAAGCTGCGCTGTCTAGGCATTCTCATGTGCTTAGCGCGGGTGAGGGGCCGCTCTAATTGTGGGGCCAGTTCTCAGCCCCTGAGTTCAGGAGGGACATGGAAGTTCTGGAGAACGTCCAGAGAAGGGCAACAGAGCTGGTGAAGCGCCTGGAGCAGGAGGAGGAACGGCTGAGGGTGTTTTGGCTGGAGAAAAGAAAGCTCAGAGAGAAGTTTAGGACTCTTTACAACTCCTTGAAAGGAGGTTGTAGCCTGGTGGGGGTCGGCTCTTCTCCCAGGCAGCTGGTGCGAGCTTTAGGGGACATGGCCTCAAGCTGCACCAGAGAGGTTTAGTTTGGACATCAGGAGGAATTTCTTCGTTGAAAGGGTGATTAGAGGTTGGAACAGAAGTTACTGTTCCCGGAGGTGTTTAAAGACTGGCACTTAGTGCCATGGTCTGGTTGATATGGTGTTTGGTCATGGTTTCGATTCTGTGATCTCACAGGTCTTTTCCAACCTAATCAATTTTGTGATTGTGGGCAGCCCTTAATTCCAAAATGGTAATGAGTAATGTTTCCTGATGTCCTGATTCCAGCTGGGGCAGTGTTAATTTTTGCAGCTGACAGGAGGGAGCATGGCTCGGATATGGAGGTTATTCTGTCCCACCTCACATCATTTGGCATTGCCAGGAGCAGGGGGAAAAGAAGTTTCTTCCTATGGAGAAAACGTGGAGGTGGGAGCCGACTGGTATTGTGTATTGGGAGTGGGGGCAGGTTTCTTACCTCTGATGTTTCCAGTATATTGTGCTTCTAATTCTCAACTCCATCCTGTAATATAAGTTATGGAATAATTCGGGCTTATGTAAAATATACATGAAATAAGTTGTGCTTGTACGAACAATCCTTAAAGTTTAAAAAAAAAAACCACAAGCCGCAGCCGGGAAAGATTGCGAAACCACAGATGGCAGCAGGGAGGAAAACCTAATTTACAAACGAAAAACCGTGGCTTCGTGCGGAGATGGGCCCTTTCCTGGGACAATCCAGGAGACACCCAAGCGATGAATACTCGAGAAATATCTGCGATCAAGATAGAGCCGTCAGGAGCATGCATCCCAAGCTGACGGTCAGCATTCATATCGCTTCTCAGAAACAGCTTTGTCCAGCTCAGCACAGAGAAAAGGAGACCCGATGAATAATGTGAAGCAACGAAAAGAACAGGAGAACCTCTGCCCCAGGCGGAAAAAAAGCTGTATAAAACTAACCGGAGGGAGACAGCATTCGTGAACAGAGGAGATCCGAAGCGATAGAGTTCGGATCAGCGTTCACCCAGTGCCGGCTCGGCGCTGCCCCTTTGATTGCGGCTATCAGAGACCGAATGTCGGTCGCGAAATAAAAACCTATTTTTATTATTAATTCGGCTCTATCGTTTTATTACCTATAACAATCTCAATGCAGCAGGAAAAAATGAGGGGAAGGGGGAGTGAGAGAAAGCAGTGTGTGGTTTCGGAAAGTCTCACTGGGGTCCTGAACTGGGAAGTACCAGTCCTAAACCATGACACCTGGGCAGAGCCTGAAGAGGTCTGCTTTGAGGTATTGCATCCCTCGGCTTTTGCTGAATTTCGCTGCAGAAGGTTTAGTTCACATGAACCGTTTTGCTGTTCTTTTGAGTTAATTCCTTGGATTAAAGAATAATATTAAGACTGTGATACGTGCTGAGAGGATATGCCGTCATAGGGAAAACAGAAGAGGTGAAATTCAGTCCACAGAAGTGCTTTACTTGGTTGGTGAGTGGGTAATGAAAATGCTTCATTAGTTCCACTGAAACCTGCGGGTGCTGCACTTTTCAATACGTTAATTAGAAAAAACGTGTGTAAATCCAAGTGCTGCCTTCATTTGTGTATGTGGTAAGTTTCACCACCACTTAGACACAAAGTCTCCTTCTCCCACATGGAGCAGGACCTCCTGACCCAATGGTTTCTGGAGACCTGAGCTGTTGATGCAGAAATGCACACAGTTTATTTTAACCTTCTACTTGCAGCTGCAAGTATTTCCTTCTTGGCAGTGCACAGTCTGAGACACTGAACCATAAATATTTGCTGTGCCTATATACACCAAGATGTACATCAGTATTACTATTGAGTTTTTTCACTTTGAACAATAAGGTAATGGGGGTGACAGTGATTGTCCTTTTGATACATTCCAGATTGTACAATTAACACATTTTATTGCTTTAGCCACTTAGTCTGTTTTTAATGTGAGCTGTTACTGAGTTGTTTGAAATTGTTTACTTAAGGACTTTAAAAGTGACCTTTTTTTTATTTTAAATTCCCAGAGTTCCATAGTTGGTGTTTTTCTTCCTTAGGGCATATTTCATTTTTGAATAAACATGTTGTAAGTGCTGCTAAGATAGCTGTAATGATCCTCTTACAAACTATTGTGTTTCCTTAGTGCTGCTGATGTTCTCAGCCCTGTGCACAGATGCCTAATTATCAACACTCTGATTTAATGTAGCAAGAAGGGACTACTTTTAATCAATATACACATGTCCACGTAAAAAAAAAAAAAAAATAGAAAAAAGAATGTGCATTTTGTTGTAATCAGTAATTTAAAAAATCTGTTTTCTTACAGATGGCATTTAGGGAAACTAAGCCAACAATTCCTGCTGCATGCATGCCTGAATTGATTACATTGTTCTGCGGAGCTGAGAGATTCTCCTTCCTGTTGGTCTGTCCCTGTGTGAAGCAGGAGTTCACAGGATTAGAATGAGTCAGAAATTAAAGCAGGAGCCACTCCCTCAAAGTCTGGACATCCACTTGGAAACCTTTAAATCCCACTCCCAGTTCAAGTGATTTGTGCGGGCAAGTGTTCCAGCTAAGAACTTGCAGTTGGACACTGCCTTCGCTAAGATCAAGCTCTCATCAGGCTCAGATTGTCAGGGCTATTTTCATGAGATGAAAGAAATCTTAATTAAGTGTTCATATCTTTGTCAGCCAGACTCAGAATAAAAATTGATGCGATTCCCTTGAGCTTCACTGCTTGTTATACTCGGCAACAAAGATACAGGGAAGAATAATGTGAATCTCATTTAACATCACAAAGGAGCTTTCCACAGCAGGATGGGCTGATGTGGAACTATTGAATTTGCATAAAAAAACCTCTCCACTTTCTCGTCCCTTAAAAAAAAAAACAAAAAAAAAACCAGGAAAAGATTTAAAGCGTATTTTGAGAATGATTGCATTGTTTCTTGTAGTTAAGGGAAGATGTAATAGGCTAATGATTTTAGTCCTACTCTCTGTGAAAGATTCCGGTTCTTCCATGCAGCAAGCAGCCCAGATGACCTCAGGCAAGGGACTTCCTTCTCGCTGAGCCTTAATTCTCTCCTTTTTGCTAGTTCAAAGAGGATTTGTGAGGCTAAATATATTAAAAACTCTGGGCTCAGCTTACAGTCATGACAGGCCGAGCAAAATCTCAGAGTCAGCAAGTAGTCGTGATAAAACTTCCTCACAAGCAGACCAGGCATGCAGGACCAAAGCATCCGCAACAGTAAGAGCAGGAAGCCATACACAGATCTGCAAGTCAGAAGCAGCTGCAAAAGAATGATTTGGATTCCTTTACCAGCATGACATTTTAACTCCTTCCCTCTCAGCAGGTAGGGAGGGTTTGATATCGAGGTGTTCCTCATTAGCCAAACTAGTCGGGCTTTCAAAACCCATGTCTAGACAGGAGATTTGCACTTCTGTCTTGAGAGAGCCTGACAATGTTTTACCAAACACAAATTAGTTTTGGATAATAAGATTTTAATAAGGTGACAGCAAAACAGCTAGAATCAGGTAAATGAGAGACCAGACTTCAACTTCTTTAAAAATTTAAAGTCCTACACTTGCAAGATGTCAAAACAATGCAGCACTAAGACTGTTTTCTGCTAGTTTTTGTAATACCATAGTTTTTCTCTTTTGTGCTGTTCTTCAGTCTATCCTTGGCTAGAAGATGGTGGTTTAATGCTGTAACCACACACTGAACTATTGCCACGATGGCAGTATTTTGAAGAATAAGGTGCTGTTCTGTTTCAGCATTTGCTGTGTTGTGTGAAGGGAAACCTACAGACTCTGAACTGATAATTATATGTAACCTCGGGCAGAGTTCATATCACTTCATAGTGAAAATATTGTCCTGATGGGGGTTGAGAAACAAAGGTACAGTGAGATGAACTGATCTGACTAGCACTACTACAGGTCAGTCAAAGTTCTAGGAACATCTTGTCCATTGGCTTCTTTGCCTAGAAATAAAAGGTACAGTGCAGGACATGTTGGAGCTCCTCCATCCCAAATGGAAGGCACTTGAATATGAGGGCAGGAACAAGCTACTGCTATTTTTTTTTCCCATAACTTTATGCATGTGCCTGCTACTCTGCATTCTAAAACTAAAAACAAAAACAACAACAACAACAAAAAAACCCAGTTTGTTAGCACCTCAGATTCAGTTATTTTCCATGCTGAACAAACATTTTTAGATTAAAAAACCTGAAGTTTTTCAACATCACAAAGTAATATGTTTATGTAGAAACTCCAATCTATAGTACTGTATCCCCTTAGTGGAATTTAGAAAAATCTATAGAACTGGTGCAGAAGGTGTGAAAAATACCCAGGTTGAAAGTATGGATTGACTTTTTGCTTCCTTAAAAAAAGGTAAGAATTTACTAGAGTAAAAGCAATGTATTAACATATCAATGAGAGGAAAAAAAAAAAAACTCATATAAATTAGTCAGAGGGAAGCTTTCCTGTTGGTGACTCATACAGCCAAATCACAGATCTCCTGAAGTCAGCATTAACAAATTTTACCATCCTTTTTCTCCAAGATGAATTTTGTAGGAAAACAACCTAATTTGGAGGATCAGTGGTTTCTTGTAAAAAGGACTAGAATGTAATAAGAATGTATTACAATGAGTTTTGTGATTTGAATTTACTCGTTTGCCGAATTAATCAACTTCATTTTGGGATTCCTAATGTAATGTTCCAAGCTTTATTTGTTCTCGTTGGTTGCTGTTAACAATATGAATTATCTTTTACCAGTATGAGTCAGTTTAACTCAGTTCCAAACCTTTTAAACTCATAACAGATGGATCAGAAAGTCAGGGTTAGAAAATAAGCTAAAATATGACAGCATTATATAGTTTCTCTAAACCCATGACTGTTTCTGGTTTAGTTGCTGTATGCTCATATTTTCTAAATCTCAAATACTGAACAAAAATTCTTGTTTTCATTTAGAGAATCAAAATCTGCTAAACTAAAAGATCTGTGGTTCATTTATAGCAGCCTCCACACAGTTGAGGAGCTATGAAAATGTCTAAAAATAACACGATCTAAAATGGTACTTGGAATTTCAGATATCTCAGGGCTTTTACATGAACAACAGTGAGCACTGGAAATGGAAAATGTCCTGTACTCACTGGCAGCCTCCCCCTTGCAGGCCTCAGCCCAGACTTGCCCCTCCGTGAATCTTGGCAGGGTGAGCAGGAGGAGCCTGAGGACCTGAACAGCACCTCCTCAGGGAAGCAGGGAGTCACCTTCTAATGGCTGTCATTTCTTTACACACTGGCTCCATGACGGGGTTTGCAATTCAGGATACCAGCAGGTTTCCAGGAGGAACACTGGCAGGAGACTGTTGCTGCCAGAAGAGCTCAATAAAGCCATTTATTGTGGGTCCCTGCAACGTGCTCTGCACAGAACCACCACCAAACGAAAATTGTGCATACACAGAGAAATCAAAAGCTGGATAGAAAATAGTGTTTACCAAAATTCTGATACTCTCTTGGTGGGATGACACAGGGGTCAGTTATTCTTATAGTGGCCTTTTCCCCAGAAGACACAGAGTTGTTTCTGAGATCAATGCATTACAGTGTCTCTTCAGTCAGTACGGCAGGATCTTTCCTTTGCAGGAACACCTGCAGGGCTGAATGTCAGGGATGGTGCATGCTAGAAAGTTCCTTTTACCTTGAAAACATCCCTGGGTCTCGTTCAGTACAATCAAAGAAGGACAAGGTTTCCTATATCTGATTTTTGTGGCCCATGACTTAAAAACCCTCTCTCACAACATCCAGCTACCCTTAGAAAATACTCAGCACTACAGAGTAGGCCCCTCTTCTAAGCATAGTAAAGAAATTATTTCCTGCCAGGCAAGTAGCATGTCTACCTGCTAGTCAGCTTGTGCACATGTTGGCTGTGCCACTGATCTCCACATTGGGTGGGACCTTGATAATTATAGACAATTACAGTGATCAGTTATGGATAATTATGGAACAGCAGGCCAAATTCCTCTCTGTGGTTGCCCATCTTTACCCTGGCAGTGTTACACCATGGTTTGAGTGTGAAGCTTCAGCCTCTATATCTACATCTTGCTGTCTGCCTGCAAGTAAACACAACTTTGTAGGTCAGGAGCTTGTCAGTTACATAACCAGCCATATCTTAATGCCTATGGATTAATCACATATGGATATGGCTCTTTTATTAGGGATACAGCCAATCTTCTACCTCCAAGAGCTGCCCACAAGAAAGAGCATCATTAGAAACATAGAGCAGACTGAGTTTAAGAGAAAGTGGAAACTTAAAGCCATGTATTTCATAATTTACAGCTGCTGCTGTAACAATTAATTGCTTGCCCCTAACCAGATCATAGATGTTTGCCAGCCACACTTCATCCCACCTCCCACACTGTGGCTGCACCAGACGCTTGATTTCCAGCTGCTGGGCCATTTCAGGCATGTGGAGAGCTTTTGGCTGCTCCTAAGGCAAGTGCCCCTCAAGCAGCTAATAAACTGCTTAGGGAAAAGGCAGGGGGTGCCAGCTGGACCTGGCCCATGAACTGGCAATTAGACACACTGGGTTATTATGACCAGAGAGAGCTACTCTCGATTTACTCTTCTAAGGGATAACATTCAGTTATAGCTCAAGCAATGCTTCAGTATGTTGGGGGGGGGATGTTGAATCTTGTGTCTGAGGATTTTCAATAGTCTCCAGCTAGCAAAGATCAGAGACTGGGAGAATGTGCACATCCAGCACACCCTTGTAACCCTACCGAGGCCAGGGCAGCACAGCAGGCTGATGATCTGCACAGCTTCTGTCCTAAAAGCCCAGAAACCAGGGAATAATCTGAACATGTGGTGATGAAAGGGAGTTTCTTAAGGAACTCAAAGCTTTGTCTGATTTCCAAAGTATCTGCAGAGACCATTTATTAAGCTGTATGATTTTTCAGCCTCTGACAACTGGGAAGTGAAAGAATGGAAGCTGACAGAGTTGCTTGGAGCTTTGTGTTCTTATTTGGTTGTTTTTGTAAACTCAGTTCTCTCATTGAAGAACACTTCTGTATCCCTGGGAGCCTCTGCAGCAGCACTGCTGGGGGATGTGGTACAGGAAGGCTCCAGGCACTGCCACAACCATTTCAAACAAGTAACAACATACCCATTCCTAAATGCTGACAAAAGAGATGAATCACACAAGCATGCTGTACATTGCCACCTAATTTGCCCTGAAAGGTGCTTTTCAATTATTTAGGAAAGCCTATGTTCAAGACTATTTAGTTGTAGAGGTGTATTCTTTTTTGTCTACATTAGAATGTGGTATTAAATAATGTGCTGCTGTAAACTATTGAGCCCATCTCTGTATTACTGTGGTGACTTCCCAGGGGTGAAACAATGAAGCCAGAAGGAAAATGTAGGCCTCAGACACCCCTGAAGTCAGGAAGAAAGGTACTAAAAATTTGACAGAAAAACAGTAATATAATTTGCTGCTGCTTGTCATCAGCATCTCAGTCAGCTTGTCAGCTTGTAAGTCTCTCATCCCAACAACAAAAGAATGTCACGAGGATTTCCTAAACATTGAAGAGTTCAGATGAAGGGAATCTCTTAAAAAAATTTATAGTACTTGAAAAAGCTTGAAAATAGAATGGTTCAAGCAAAAAACACATGCTCTTACTCACACATATACAAATTAAATAAAACAGCTCATGAGTGTTGGGCTTCAGACAAAAGTTTTGATTTTTTATTATAAGAACAGTGACATTTGAAATACTGAAAAATGTTGAAATAAAGCATAATTATAAAGACATCAAATCGTTTACAAGCAGATATAGAGAAAAAAGCAGAAGAAATCTGTAGTCCACCAATCTTGTGAGCTTTTCTTTACCTCTTTTTTTTCTTTCTTTTTTGGATGACAGAGGTTATCTTCAATGCTAAGCAAAGGCCATGGGCAACATCCTGGCCCCAATGAGGTCAATGAATGTTTTCCATTGGCTTCAGAGATAGCAGAACTTTGTTCATTACCCACATACTCATTACCACATCTTCTAAACCCTTGAACTTGCTGTACCTGTTCCTCCAGCAAGGCCATGTATTTTCTTGTTATGCATCTATTTCAAAACAGTTATTTTCCTGATAAAAGCCCTTTGGTCTGTTCAGTCCATTCATGAACTGCTAATATTTCACCTACACTGAGACACAAACACCAAGATGTACAGATCCTAGACAGTGGGCTGCTAAGTGGCACCAGTTAAGATTACCCCTCTTCTGCCTGTCTGAAACAGCCCTACTGTGCTAAATTTCAGGGCACACAGTACAGCTAACTACCCCAAAAATCACAGCACAAGAGAACTGCCCTTCAACATATAGTAGCTAAACTCTAAACACAAATACATTGCTGCAGTTAATTGCTTCTCTGAAGGGTACAGCTGATGTGACAGCTATGCAACAGATGAAGGCCACCAGGGAAAAGTCTTGAGCTGCAAGTAAAGCTTAGTCAAGCTGGGACTGGGGATCAGGGATGCAATGGCAGAAGCACAGAGCTCTCCTCTGGCTTCATGATGCAAACAGGAGTGCAGCTGTGGCAGTGTAATGCCACAGACATCCCTGGTTATTCACTGTCCTAGTGAAGAGTTTCACAGCATCAGCCCAAAGCCTACAAATGTACACACATTTAACATGCATGTCCCCCACCATCTCCAAAGGCACAGAGTCAAATGCAGATGGAGATTTGAGAAAAACTATCTCATCCTTCGAGGCAGCACTTCTGGGATGGGTCGGGCACAGTCTCAGGACCATCTACCAGCTGTGGAAGACCCTCCAGCTACCACCAAAGCTGCAGCTCTTCTGGGGATAAAGGGCTTCTGCTTTTAGTGGTGTCAGTTCAGCATTCTTTATAAACCACAGTATTCTATTGTAACACATTCTCCCCCATACTATGAGCCCTCTGACAAGGAAAACTACACACCCTTTAATAAATACTAAACCGACTTAAAAATTTCATTCACAAATTTAGTTTATATTAGAATATTCAAGTGACAAAATGATAAAAAAACTTCCAAACATTAGATTAAGAAAAATTATTTTTAAAAGTTACCTCAATCTACTATAAGTACAAATGCAACATGCTTTGGACATACAGACTTTAAACTTTAGCCCACCATGAAATCCAAGGGGAAAAATGTGTTTAGACCATCTTTCCAAACAAGTTAAAAACCTCCTTTAGAATGTACCTTGAGGAGCAAACTAGTTTAGATGTTCCCTGAGGAACAAACTAGTCTGATGTGGGGTAAAAAGTAAAAAAATGGCAAGGTAAGAGGCAAAGGTCTGACAATAACAGCCACCAAGGATTTAAAAGAGTTAGGAGGTTGGAGAATAATCCATGTTATTCTCCCTTTTTTTCTGAAGAGTGCTTCCTTCTGTACATTACTAGCCTGTCGATGAGCGCCTCTGCAAAAATGCCAGAGGACACCAGACTAGCTGGTGGATCCTCCATGGGACCAAAGTACAACCACAGTCAGGTACAGCCTGACTATTTCTACAATGGCATAGAACACTACAAGTTGACAAACAACGTGACAGCAAAAAACTGAAAGGACTTAATGCAACCAGTCAAACCCCATTCAACATCTTTTGATCAAGGGCAGGAGCTTGCAATGAACAGCCACTCTGTTTCAAAAGCACCTCCTGTGCACAGCCTGCTCCCTCTCTCTGCTCTCACACACTCACGCTCTCTGGCTCGCTGCTCCTCTTCTCTTCCTCTCGCTGGGAGGTCTCCGGAGCCTCTCTTTGCCTGGGGCTCAGCGGCATCGCAGAAAGCAGAATCCTTGCAGCTCCTTGGCATGTCTGCCCCATCAGGTTGGCACTCTGGCAGCTACACAGCTCCCTCAAGTCTCTTTCTTCATTTTCTTCCTCTTCCTCTTCTCCTTTTTTCCAGGTACACCTGGCATACAAAAAACAGGGACAATGCACAAACCTTCCACATGCAATTGTATCCCTGAGAACTGCTGGCTTTTTGCTTGATGAGGAGGATTTAAGGGTTCTTAGGTGTGTTTTACAAGGGCCACCTACTTTCAAGGGTAATTCAAAATCATGGGGAGGACTCAATGTTTTTAATGGGCTCTAACTCACTCATACTCGCTTCTGTTTCATGTTGAAAAGAGATGTGCAAAAATTACGGTCACTATATGCAATAGTAGCTTTTTTTTTTGCTCAGTTACTCTGAGAGGAACAGGAACAGGTATTTGTCAGAATAGCCTCTAAGTAATACAGAGCCTCTCAAAGAATTAAAATATGCAGCTAAAGGAGAAGCATTTCACATATTCAATTAAAAATGCATTTGTGAACACTTCTTAGATTACACATTATTCTGAAAATTCATCAGATGTGCAAAAACAATCACTTACCATTATTGGGTGAATTATTAATGTCCAAGGATTTTTCGAAGGAAGCACTGACTGCATCACTGCTATCTTTTGTAGATGTCAAGTCCCTGGGGTCTTCTTCCATTCTTGTTTGCAAACCTTGCTGAGGCTTAATTGAAACAATATGCTTCACTAAGCATGAGTTAAACGAAGCATATGCAAGTACAAAATATGAGACAAAATGTCATTATTGTGGGGCATTTAAAGAAACTGCAAGACAAATTAATTTTTACATGATTAGAATAGTTTGCCATGTTATCTACCTACCTCTTATTTATTTGTTTTAGAGGGGATTAAAGTGTTGAAATTGTCTTTCAGTGTTATTTCTCCCCTTGCTTCCCCCAGTGAACAGAAGAGCAGCAAGATATACTAAGATGGAAGTACTGTCATTGTGTAGTGACACTGAGGAGTAAGATGTGCCCAATGACTGCTAAATGACTAAAGTCCACAGAAACTGTGGAGGTAGCACAAGGAGTGTGATGAGCAACTTTGTGGATATGGCTTCATATGTAATTTCATTTTTTATGTCCAAAAAGAACATAAAACGGTATGGCAGCACTCTGGGAACTGATCGCATGTCCTAATGATTATGTGGATTGTGGTCAGTGAGGTAGTTAAAACCCTTCCCTTAAAATGAAAGCATCAGGAGATCTGGGAGCAAAATCGTCTCAAGGATCATGAAAGATCACAGTGGGTGTGAGGGGAAGACAAATTATTAAAAAAAACCAAAAAAAAAGCAGCTTTACATGTCCAGAAATGTGACCAGTGAATGAAAAACAATTTGGACATTTCGGGCATTCCCCCCACAATTTCTCATTTCACTGAGCACCAATCACAGGTAAGCACTGGTCCAAAAGCCAGTCAACACCCTGTTCCTGTGCACTTCCCATCCCAAATGAACTGACATTCTCCACAGCCTTTCTCCGTTGCACTCTGAGACATTTTTCTCTCAATAAGCTTTTTAGTGCTAGAACAGTGGCCTTGTTTTATCTCCACTGACTTTTGGGAACCACCTTTTCATTACTGTTGATATCTCTGGGTGACCTTCAGCTACAGATGAAACACAGGCCAATTGTACACTAAATTTGGAGTGCATCTGGTTTTAATAATGGATGAAAAAATGTTTATGCAGATGCATTCCAAGTTTAGTGCACAGCATTCTGTACTGCAAAATCAAAGTGTTTTGAAAATATGTTAGGGAATACTATGTTGCAAAACTCCACTGTTCACTGTCCTCATAACTCGTTTTTATGAGAAGACAGGGAGAAAAGAGAAGAGAAAGACAGAAGACAGAGAGGAAGAAAAGTCCCCCTTAGGTCATCCTAACAGAGAAGAATTCCCCCCTCTGCTAATGGAAAACCAAACACTACTGTTGGAATACAAAATACTCACATGCCTCAGTCCAGCTCCACCCTTTGCTTCCTTCACTTCCATTTTCTTCTTCTTCCGTTGTGTTTTGCTTTCGGGTCCAGAAAGACAGAAACGAATGCCTGCTTTGCCTTTTGGCAAATCCTGAAAGATTCACAGATTTTTTAAGAGGAGTCATGGGACAGCTAATTTTATTTTTTTTCAGGAAAACTGATTACCTCCAGGAGTGTGTGCTAACAGTGTACAAGCAGGCCTGTCTCTCTGGAATGGGTACACACCTCAGCTGAACACATATCTTTGCAAAAAGCTCAGCCTGCTCTTCCCACTGCTGCCCAAAGGGAACACTTCCCTGGGCTTCTAGAAACCATTTAAACAGCAAGACTTCTGCTTCTACATCTCCACCCAAGATACCACTGTATCATTGTCACCAAACCCTCTTATCAGCAAACTTAAATAAATATGTCCTGCCTGCCTGAGATGCTGTGAAGGCTGTGCCAGCTCTGGACTCCACACCTCTTGTAAGGCCTGGGTATTTGAGAAGGTCAGCAGCAGTAGGGTGCAAACACCCACGGTTTGCTGCTTAGGACAGTGATACCAGGGGGATGATGAACTCCCAGAACCTGCCAGCTCTCCCTAGCCCATCTCATGCCTCCTGCAAGTGTGTTCCCCAGCTCCAGCTATCTCAGGTGAGGCAGGGACCGTGCCAAGCACTTCCTCCCAGCACGAGAAAACCCCCACAACCGAAGGAGCCTGGCTCCAGGGCTGGACTGAAGATCCCAGCATGGATGAGGCTGACCCCAGTGGACCAGGTCTCCCTTGGCCATCAACAGCACTGCCTCACCTTCTTCCCATCCCTTGTCTGAGGCTCCTCATCTCCAGTCCAGTTTCCCCACTCCTCTGTGGGAGCTTTCCAGTCAGAGTCCAGGTCAATCACAGAAGGGTCACCTATTAGGGCAAGCACACAAATGAGTTATGTTCCAATCCATACTACTTCCCAGCCTCACATGAGTAGCACAAATGCTGCAAAAATACCTGACATCTTCTTACTTGCTTATGTGATATTTGGATGTGCATGTATGCATGTCTTAAATGTGTTAAAACATTTATAAATTTATTTGAAAAATGTATTAAGACATATATATTAACTGCCAATTCACAATTAGTGACAGCACACTTCAGGACAGGAGAGTAAGAAGGGCAGAAAAGCACATACAAAACCAAAAGCCTTCCTAGCCTGCACTTCAAGAAAACAAGCTTTACAAAACTAATAGTGTGGCTTGTCAAATATTTCCTTTTAATTTTATGAAGAAGGATTGAGGCATATCCAGAAACACTGGCAGACACAGCAGGCTCTTCCATTCACTGCAACACACCATCCTCTGGGTGGTTATTCATATGGAAGAGTAATATTAACAAAGGATTTGTGCATTCATTATTGCTCTCATTGGTGTCTTCTTTCTCTACAAAAAAGAGAACCAAGTACATTCTCAACTTCATCTTCCTTTTCTGTTTTCTTTTCTTGATTGTAAGCCAGAAAAGCACCATCCCAGCACTGATTTCCAAACCTCCTTAATATACAATTCTAAATTGACATGAAATAGGGAACACCTACTCTGCATCAATTCTGATCATTTCATGGGAACTGAGCAAAAAGCTTTTCAAAATCTTTTAGGTTTCTCTATATTTCAGCATCTGGTACCTTTGAAAATCTGGCTGCAAGCCCTCAGCTGCCTCTCCACAAAGCACTGGCAAACTATCCTCAGTCAAGAAGGCAAAACAGACCAGTTTAATTCCTTCACCCAAACTGAATGAGGTGCAAAAAAAGCAGATAAATCAGCGTAAGATGTTGAAAGGACTATTTGATTATTTTTTAGCAATTTGAATGTAACAATCTTAAGTCTTATCCTAACAGGAAGAATGGCTTTAAAAACACAATATACGTTTAGAAACATAATAATAGCTCTTAGTTGATTACTTTTCTTAAAAAAAAAAATCCCAAGCCGGATGGTAAAAACTTTTACTTGAAGCAGGGCCAAAACCAAAAGCATGCTGGGAATGATAAAAGAAAACTGTTTCCAAAAAGTTGCTCCGACCACTTTGCTGCCAAATGTTATAAACATGATTATAAACATTTTTCAAGCTTCACAGTTTAAAATCCATACCCTCTATATAGACAATATGTCTTTCATTCTTCAAAAAGGAAAGGAATAAGTAATTTTGAATGCATTCCCCAATAAAATTCCAGTCCAAAACAGAATTCAGCACCCTGAGCTTCAAGGCAGCAGCTCTGCTGATGTATATTCTCATGGGTGTGCAAGCAAAACAGACCATAACTTAACACATGGAAAGCCACAACTGTTGTTTTCACCTTTTTAACTTCTGATATCTCAAAAAGTGCATTCATGTATATACTTCTAAACATGAAAATAGTTTTGATGGCAAACTGCCTGCAATGGGCCTACGTTAATGCTTCACCCTTGTCACACGTGGGCATGAAACTGCCAGACAGTGGTGACTCTGCCTCATCTCAGAAATACTCTTCCCAAAGTATTGTGTCCCAGGGGTATTCAAAATCAACTCACTCTAAAATTAAGGGCAATATAAGATTGTTTAAAACTTGCTGGATTTGATGGGGAAATCGGATTAAATGTATTTATCCCAAAGCTCTGATTAAATGTACTTATCTCAAAGCTCTGACTTAAAATCTCTTCCTTTGTGTAGCATATTTCCCTTCAGTGACATCTCCTACAGTGTCTTTAAACTTTGAATACTCTCTATATTTTTAAATCTGATTCTCCTTGGGTCATCAATTATCTCACAGGCTAAAACTGATCAGTAATTTCTGTGAACATAAATACTAAAAGGAATGTGCTGTGCAGCAGCATGTCCCCTGCTCCCCATGTGGGTTTAGCCCCGACAGAGGTGATATCTCTCTCAGCACCAACACAGACCAACGTCTTGGCAATGCCTGCTGTTTATTTTTACAAAAGCAATGCTGTTAAATGTCATTTTCCAGCTAAGTTCTTGCTTGCAACCCACCCCAGTCCTCCAGCAAACTGCACCCAGACAAAGCTGTACTCTTCTGTTGGCAGCAAATATTTGCAGAGTGCATTTCAAGGCCAAGGTGGTTTCCATGTACCCCATGTAATGAAAACACTTTTAGATCATGAAAGGCACAACATTGAAGGTGTCTTCAGAAATCAGGGAGGATGCCAGCACCTCTGCAGGCAGAAAGTCCATCCCAGAACCAACTACCTGAATGTCTTTGTCTCAGTCTCTCTCCTGTGTAAGGAGGAGGGACAGGAAGCAGATGGCTGCACCCTGGGGGTGTTGGGAGCAGGCAAACAGGGCCCCACAGCAGCAGGATCTGGTCAAAAGGGACAGTCAGAAACTTCTCTGTGCCTGCTGATAGATAGGGTGGAGTACAGTACTGTACAGGCTGAACCTAATTATTTGGCCTGGAAAATGAAACTGGAAAGTACTGCAGCGAAACTCAGCCTGTATCACCAAGAAGGGGATTAAAAATTTTCTAATCTGGAGTTGTACATTTGGATTCTAATCTACCAGCATCTCTCTTAGCATGCTGTCGCAAAATATGGGCAGCAGAAACTTAAGGGAGGCTCATCTGAGAGGGCAAACCCCTCAGTAGGCTGCGTATTGTCCATGGCAGCGAGCTTTTCTGTGGCTGCTGTAGAAAACCCATCCCTTTGCAAAGGGCAGTTTACTGTGCTATGAACACAATCCTAACCCAAATCCTGGCCAAGACATCACTCGTAGACTAAGTGTATGTAATACATTCAGTTGAAATGGGTAGATAATTTCCAGTCCAAAGCTTGAATTTCTGTGTTACAGGTCAATAGCTGGGTGGAAGAATCCCTTATTTGGCACCTTCCTTCAGAATAATTCAGCAGATGCAAAATATCAAATAAAGCTCAGACTGACAATTTCTTTTAGTGGGAAAAAGCTACTGATTCCCATAAAACAAAGGAATTACAATTGATTGTACCTCTGGAACAGAAGGAAGATTGGGAGTCAGGAGACGCAGAACTTTTCTTAAGGTTATGGAGAAATTTTGCTTTGGCAATCAAGAAGGATTCATTGGGAGAATGCCAAGACAGATAAAAAATTACTCTCGTGGTCATGAGCTGTTGCATTTGCAAAGCAGAATGTGGATTTTCTGAGATTGCACTGCGCTGTTGCCAAAGCACAGGTCCACTGCACTTGGAAACAGATGCATGGGATAAAATTAGTATTCCCTTGCCTTGGAACCAGACACAAATGTTCTAAACCAGCCCAGCCCTCACTGTGTGCGGGTTACATGTTTTGCAACAGCAAAACCAGCCACAGCTTGCAATGCATTCTGTGGGACAGCAAAGCTCAAGTACATAAATGTCACCAAAGGGGCAGTGGCAGATGTGTGGCATAGATACACAAAGGGAGTATTAGGAAGCACATGCAAGTAAAGCTTCCAAGGCAGAGGCAGGAGGATCAGGAAAAACCCTGTAGAAGAAGCAAGAAAGGCACCCGATGCAAGCAGAGCACTTCCTGGGCTCAAAAATAACATGAATTATGTCAGGAACAGAAGAGGTTCAGCTCCCTTTCTTTCTCTTCGTTAAAGGAATTAAAACTATGCAAACACTAATGATGAGTAGGGAAAAAAGATGATGAACAAAGCTTCCCACTTGGGGACCCTCTTCCCTCATGGCAGCGTTCTGGCCACCTCATCCTGCTGGTGGGACTGCTGGGACTGCAGCCATCAGTGCTGACCATGTGGCTTCAACTCCAAGACACTGAATGCCCCCAGCCTAACAAAGGCTTAGAGTTTGAATATGCAGAGAAAATGACTGACGACAGAATGAGAATTTCAGAATCAATGAGGTTGGAAGTGGCCTCTGGAGATTGTCTAGTCCTATCTCATGTCTCTCAGAGGGCTCAGCTACAGCAGGTTTCACAGGAATGCAGCAAAGTATTGAATATTTTGAAGGGTGGAAAGTCTGCAACCTCTCTGGCAAACTGTTCTGCTGCCTGACCACTCTCCCCATACAAAAAAGCTTTCAGTTATGGGTAAGTGGAAATTCAATTCTTACCCATTTGCCTGTTCCCCACTCTCCAGGTCATGACTCCATCAGGTGCTCATACACTGGCATGGCTGGACCTTCTCCAGTATTACACTGACTGTCTTGTACTGGGAGCCCAGAAATAGACACAGGACTCCAGATATGACAGTAATTGAGAATTAACCACTGGCCAAGCGTGTATCATTAATGAATGTGACAGGAATCACAAACAAACAGGAGTGTCTTGTTTGGAAACCAGCCCGATTGAAAGTGACTGACTACCCAGTTCCCCTTACCACTAACTCCCTCTCTCCCTCTGTGTATATATACTTTCAGTTGTGCCAACACTTAAATCTCAAGCCTTTTGTAAGTGAGGGTGTTGTTATTGCTGGTACTTCACAAAAAGATAACCCAATGTGGAGCAGGGAGCAGGCCAAGGCAGCTCCACCAGCCAGGCCAGAGGCAGGACTCCAGCATCCAGCTCCTTCGGCTGTACCAGCCCAGCACAGAACAAAGAGACTCATTACATGTACTGCTCTGGATTCAATAAAATGACCCCAGGTCATGTTTAGGCTATGAATGGCTTTTTTTTTTTTTTTAGTTCCCAAACCTGCAAGAGCTAACAGGCCATGTTTAACTGTCTAAGAGCTCATTTCGCTTGCAGCGCCAACCTTAATGCCAACCATTACCTCATCTAAATTCAGGGAATACATGTTCTTGACACAACCCTCCCCTGCATCAATAGCAAGGCTGATGATTCAAAGGAAAAAAAATACCAGGACAAAACAGCAAGCTGTAAGACAGACTGAATCCTCTAAACATTTCTGCTCTGATGTTTGCAGAAGCAAGCTGCTGAATTTGCTCCTATCATTCTACTCTCAGACAGATATGGAGCTCCAAAAGCTTGGCTTTGCAAGTGCAGATCAAGGCCAGAGTGTGCCAAGTCTGACATGTGCTAAATGTAGTGCAAGGGAATGCTGTTGAAGAGCTGCCCACACTGCCTCCCTCCATCCCACGTGGGCACGACAGCGCTCCAAAGTTGGAAAGAGCCAGGCACCCTTTGCAGCAACGCAGGAGTAAAGAAACACAGCACCAAGGGAAGGGAAGGCTCAGGGTTGGAGGTTTTGTTTTTATTCTTTTTAAAGCAAACTGTGTTATTTATAAAATCACAGCCGAAATAATGCATCTGCTGCAGAGCTTCAGTTACCACTGGGCAGAGAAGCAAGACAACCACAATCTTTTCTCCTTAATGCATTCCACCTCTCCGGGTTCTCCTGCAGTTAAGCAATCAGAGCAGCTAGAGCACAGAGAGGTTTGCTCAGCTCATCAGCCATCATTCCTGCAAGAGCAGAGAAAGGCTTCTCAACAACAGGGGTATATATAAATACTTCACTCGATCCTGACCAAAAGGTCAAGAGAAGAGGTCATCTAATACCCACACTGTTCATGCCAAATTATTCCAGCAACTCAGGACCCATGCTTGTCTTTCTTTTAAAACTAAAAAACACCCATAACCAGTCATAAAAAGACCGAAATCCTGACTGCCACAATGCACTGGAGTTGTATTCTGCATCTGGATTCAGGGCATTTCCAAGGAAATTTAAAGTTTTGGCAAAGGTACATGGAGCTTGAAAAGCACCCTGTCCTCCCATGGCTCTCCCCCAGCCACCCCACTGATCTCCGGCTGCAGCTGCCTGGAAAAGGCTCACTCAGCTCCACCTTCCCACACAACCATGGGAGGGAGGGAAGCAAACACAATACTTCAGTTATGAAAACCAAACAGCTTTGAACTTGTTTCATAAATGCAGTAATCTGAGTTGACTGCTAACACATGGGGCTTTTTGAAACGCAGAGCCCATGCTGCTGCCTGTGGCTCAGGAAGTCCCTGACCCGCTCTCTGCAGGCTGTGGGGAGGGATTGCCCTGTGCTTGCCCTGTTCTGTGCTTATCTGCCCGCAGCTGATAGCGGTGCACTGCTGGAGAGCCTGCAGACAGCCCCCTACAGCTGCTGCTGCTGCCCAGAGCTCCAGTTACACTCTGCACCACTATGGAAGCACCGAATCAGACTGTACCTACTGCATTATTTGTTTTTCTTCTGAGGGAAAACAAATAAAATGCACTTTCTTACCCTTCTCAAGGGTTCCACATGGACAACTGCTGCCCTGATGACTGAGCTCACAGCAGCTCTGGGCACCTGCTCAAAACCAGACCCACATGAGATTTCTCCCTGACCAGCAAATGAGCCATATGAAGTGGATCCTGATGTCTGAGGCTTAGGGAATGGACTGAAGAGAGTTCCTGAATTGGTGCACTTGTCTGTCTACAGAAAAAGGGCAAAGAGACGTACCCTGCCCCTGCCACGCATCATCTGCTGGGAGGAAAGTTGAGCTGCCATGCCAACAGCATCTGGAAGGACTGTCCTCAGATGATTTACTCTTCACATTATCTGCACACAGGAAAGCATCTTCATTACAAAATTAAATCAAAAAAATCCCAAATCCCAAACTTAAAAGCTAATGACATAGGTATATTCACATTATTAAAACCAATTAATCATGCCTCTGTCTGCTCACTATGTCACAATGCCTGGATGTTATGTAATTTAAGCCACACATTAATCTATGCTTCTCATCACTGTGGGTTTATTAACAAAGGCCGGACGAGGACACTACATGCATAAGTTATATTAAAAGCAACTCACTCAGGAATGGCTAAACTAACAACATTCCTAAAAGTAAACTGCTGGCACATCTCTGTTGGGGACCTAAGGAGACAGCTGTAGTTCCTGCAGAACAAAAACTGCATCCAGAGTATCCAGCTCCAACTCCCACCACCTTCAGTAAGAAGGCTTCTGCTCAAGCTAACAGAAATCCATAATTACCAAATTAATTGCTCCATGAAAGAGCATAGGTAAGAGAACTGCTGGAGGAAAAAGTTGCTTTGATGATTACTTTCAGTAACTAAAGCAATAGTAGGATTCACATGCCTCCCTGAATGACTCCCCTTAGCCTCTTTCTAAGACCTGTACATAACAGACTTAGGGTATTCTTCACATCTTTCATAAATCACAGCTTTTTCACATCTCTGACTTTTCCTTTCTTCCTCTCACCTAATGAACTCTGAGGTTTATACAGTTGTGTATCAGTTTGGTTTTTTTGCTGCATAAATGCAGATATTAAAAAGTATTTATCCTTGTTGAGTACTTATACATTAGGAACTGCTTGAATACACTGACAAAGTGTTGGAAAACAGATGGTTAAATATGGCATGTGTTATATTAATTGCCTTATCTGGCTTTAGAAGCTGATTTCAGCATTCTAACTAACATCACACACTCTGTTTTGTGCACAGATATCTATATATATCTATGTTTGTCTTTAGCATCTCTAACAGATTCAGGACCAGACTCTGCATTCATCATCCAGCTAAACTTTCAGTCAAATGTGAGTTTCTGGTAGGCAGGGAATTTATGAACCAGGGGTGCTTGCAGTCAATCAGTGAAGACTGACAGGTGCAAAGATGCAAAGTGAAAGCCAGAAACGAGGCTTAACCCAGTGCAAAACGAGGAGATGCTCCATCCTTCTCAAGGCCACTCAGGGAGCGGCTCAGGCAGGAAATCCCTCACTGTGCTGGATGAGAAGCTGCTGGCTAGGCAGCCTCTAACACAGCCTTTCCAAGCTGCACATTCACTCCCTCCCTCGGCCTGAAATTCTCTGAATTTGTTGGTTGTCAGAGCACAACAGAAACCTTCTCTGTGAGTCAACCTAACAGAAAGAACCTGCAGGGGAGGCAGTATTTTTTTTTTTTTTTAATTTATTCCAAGATGAGCACACGAGTTTGGAAAGCGCTCAATAAAAGGTTCTGATGTTGCTCCCTAAAACACTGATGTGCTGGATTACAGATGCAAGCAAGTTCTGCAAGGGAGAGTGACTAATGAGATGTGGCTCCAGGGGAGAAGACCCGTGTGTGATCAGTGAGAGCCCTTTTCAGCCAAGCAGCTAAGAAAGTGACACAAGAATTCAGACAGAAGTACAACGAGAGGCCACTCACCTAAATCCCTGGAGAGATCTGACAATGTCCCAAGGGTCACAGGACAGGATTTTACATCTGCAATATCCCATGTTCCTGAATTTAAAATGCAAACAAATAGTAACCAAAATCTGATGTCATGTTCACAATTTTTACCTCATGCTCCCAAGCTCATTACAGCCCTTCCGTGTTCTCTTAATGCCAGGCCTACATCCACTGCTGTTGCTGGACAAGCATCAAGCAAGGAGAAATCACCTTTATGGACAGAGAGAGTCCAGCCCCATCACCATGTATACCTTCTCAGACTTTTAATGTGCATGTCACACCAGCATGCCACTTCTCTGGACTTAAATTCTTCACTCATCTGAACTGATACCCTTTATGCACTGCTGGCAAAGTTGTCATCATGTATTGGAAATGGCCTTTTGAAAGCATTAGAGTAAAAATGGTACTAATGTCCTCCCCCATCAACCCTGTAGTTTGCAAGAAAAGGACTCTAGCAGAGAAGGTAACTCACATGAGGGCAACCTAAGAGCATTTTCTGAATCATCAGAGTACTGGATTAATGCTACTGAAGGTGAGTCATCATGTGGCCTTATTAAATTCAGCCACCATGCTCAAGTAATCACTGAGAATGTAGTCAAAATCAAATGCTTTCGATTCAGGAATACCCTGCCTTTTCCTTTTTTGAAACACACAGATTTACCCTGCAGCCTAACTCTGGCCATATGTGAGCATCCTCAGAAGGCTTTGGTTGTAAAAGACACAAATAGTACCTGTGGGTAGAAAACAGCTTGCACCCGGCAGGTAGTCTACAACACCAGGAATTCCTGCCATAAGGACTCCTCTTTTCACACTGCTGGGAAATAAATGCCACCTAGCAGGGTCCAAGGGGGGTGGACAACACTGTGTGTGCAGGATGAATATCAGTGGGGCTGCACTTTGATGAGGACACAGCAATTTGTGAAGCTTCCCCTTGGCAATATTTGAATGTCAACACTCACCTACATTGGAGAAAACATCGTCTTCTGACCTGGAGGGTGCCAATTCTTCCCGTAGGGCTCCTGAGCCCTTCGGCACAGTCCCACACTCTGCCTTGGCAAAGAAAGCACCTTTTCCACCACCACCAATGTCCTCTGCGAGTGGCCACACCGCTCCCTTCTTGTCCCAGTCAAAGGCTGGCTCAGCTGCTGAGCTACCCAGAGATGCTCTGCCGGGGTCTCCTCGGGAATAAACATTACCACAGGATCATCGTTACAACAGGATCATCATTATTTTTAATTACAAGGAAGAGTTGTTCAGGAGAGAAAACAGAACAAAGCCTGATCTAAACCCATCAGACTATTTCCAACTGAAATTATTTGCAGACATGGTGGCAGTGAAACGCAGCTCCTGGGATGGGGCACTGGAGTGGAAAACAGGAAGGCCAATGTGAGAAGGATGGTGCCACAGCAGCCTTGGGCATCCCTCCCTGGAGAGGAGGCTCAGGGCCTCCAGGGTTCTGCTGGGGTCCACAGCAGTGAAGGGAGAGAAAGGGAAGAGCTGGACCTCCAAGAAAAAAGAAAGCAAACCTCTTGGATGTTGGTCATTCAAGACTGCTAGCGAAATCAGTGCAGGCATATGAATATTTTAAAAAATGAATGTTATCTCCAACGGTTTTGTTCCAAAGGACTCCTCGAGTGTTTCATGACTCCAGCCTTCAGAATAGCAAAGCATTTTCTGAAGCTCTGGTGAGGAGGAGACCACTGCTGACACCAACTCCACCTTCATATACCTTAATGGTGATGCTGCTGTTTCTCCCCTGCCAGGTAACAGCAGCCAGCACTCGGCAGGGTTAGGGCTTCTTCCTAGATCACATCTCACTACCCTGTAAATGCCCATGCCAGCATGATCCAGGGTTCATGCACAGGCTGCAGGACTGCACCAAAGACTTCTGGTGCTTCAAATGATACTTGGAGCTCCCTTTCCTGGGTTAGCAAAGCCCTTAACACCTGCATGACCTTAGGGTTAATCCCTGTGGGGTTCTGCACGTGGAGCTGGCACCACTGATGACAACAGGTCAACTTACACGATGAAGGAAATGTGGACCCATTTACTGGAGAGAAACTGGTGACCTCAGCACCTCTAGTCTTTAAAGACCCTTGATAAACCAAGAGTCAAAAACCTAAACTCTTGATATTTAACTCTATATAATCCAAATGATAGATAAAGTGGTCTCAAGGTGTCTGTATATTTTTCTATTGAAAATGTTGTCTTACCCTTCAATAGGGCACCTGAGAGCACTTTAAAAGCCTTACTGCAGACAGTGCACTAACTCACACATATCCAGCTAAATCCCCTAATCCAGCCATGTCTCTCCAATATCCAAACCCCTATCTTAGCTTCTAAATTACTCTAATATTATAAACCTTAAGGTTATTTTGATCACTTTATCACATATAATGAATATCCTTCCAAATGTTTTAATTCCATTATCTGCTTTCATATAGTGGTTATTACATACAACTGCTATGATTTCTGCTGTATGATTAGTAGAAATGTATACAGGCGTAAGTGCACAGCAGACACCTTGAAATCCCCAGAAAAAAAATGTGGAGTGAGCACAAAGTGTCATTTCATTTTAACTCATTAGGAAAAGAGCCTATTCCTATTATAGTTCTTTAGTCTGGACAATCCTGGACTAAAGAACCTGTTTGGAATGGAGAAAATTATTCATGTTTTTACACATCCATTATCAAAAAACCTCTGTCAAGCCATGCAAAAGGAACAAGCCCACATGACACCAAGCCTTTAGCAGATCTATGCTCTAACAGACATCTGCTTTCAAAGTCCTGTGGGTAATGCTGTGTGCTCTGCTGTGTGTTTTAATGAGAGCATGGAGTAAAAGGCAAGCTCCCAAGTAAAAGCTCCCAAAGCTGTTTTTTCTTAAGTAAATAGCCTCAGTGAGTGCACGGATTTTGCTGCCAAATGATGAATAGAGCAAAGAGACACTGGGGTGTGGGGAGGGGTAACAAGCCCAGCCAGATCAGGTGTGCAAATTGAGCCTGTACATTTACCTTTTTGTTTCAGCCTTTCCTTCCTTAAGTGTCTCTTTTCACGGCTGCTGATCTTGGTCTGCCAAACTCCTATAACAGAGAGCAAAGTTCATTTTTAAGCTATCAAACAACTTTCTTCATTGCCTTTACCGCTTAGCACCAAGGTAAACAACCATCTGAAAGTTTCTGATGCTGGCTGTAAAAGAACATCAGACCTTGTGCAGCATGTCCCCTGTGTGCAGCCTTTGTTTCCTCTGCAGAGATGTATTATATAAGAAATCCCCATCACAGACCTGTCTGTGCACATATTCTTCTGTCCTGTGTGTCAGCCTGATGTGACACCCATTCCCTTGGGGGAGATGTCACAGCAAAGCATCAACCACCTTATATATCTGACAGGGGGGAGAAGTTACTGAAAATCTTAACCATTAAATAAGGCTTCAATTTACTGAGTTCCTCTAGCCCTAGACTTGTTCTGCAATGTGGACACCCTCTCCTACTCAGCTGCTTTACACACACATTCATTCACACCCGTGGGGCCACATCCTGTCTCCATCCATGCTCTCCATGACCCAAGAAGTCAGAGGAGGTGCTGGCAAAAATGGTAAATGAAGGAGAAAACACAGCCCCTGGAGCTGACCAAGACACTTCCTTTCTCTGAAGCATTCCTGAAGAACACATGAAGCATCCCTGAAAAACACATGAAACAGTTCAGCTGGCTCATCCATTCAAAAAAATTACATATCTGTTTGCAGAAAGCCTCTGCTGTGTCCCCTTCTCCCCCAGCAGCCTCACGGGCCCCAGGAAGGACTCTGGTCCAACAGCAGCAAGGGCTTCTCTTGCCTCACCACCACACTAATCACATTGTAATCTTTTAAGCCCAGAAAAGCTTAGAATTTGTTGTTTTCAGTGCAACCCTTGGTGGGGGGAGGCAGAGCTCACGGGATGCAGTGGATTTTCCAGTGAAATTCTAGCTGCCTGAGCCTTGCTGGCCTCTGCCAGATTTCTCTGCAGATCTGCTTGCAAACAAAGGTCTTGGCCCAGCTCACAAGCCTGCTACAAGTTGGCTGTGAATTGCCCCAGCACCTCTACCAGCCTCAGTCATGGGCACAACAGCGTGCTGCTCCATCTGTGTATCAGCAGGGCAGAGGCCACAGGACTGGGGGAGTACTCTGCTGACCACAGGGCCTCTGACCACCTCAGGGATCCTTCCTCACCTGCAGATTTCCCTCCCTGTGTACACAGTCGAGAATCGGGGCGTATGGGAGGAAAGCACATGGCCCCTGTCAGAGACTGAAATTTTATGGCTTAAACATCTTTATGAAGGATTTTTGCCCATTACAGAAAAAGTGCATAATGAAGCTGCACCACCGAAGGCCACCCTGGATGGGCCTCCTGACTGAAACCCTGGACTGAGTTAAACCCATAAGGCAACTTGAGATAAGGAAGGTCACACTATTGTTCAAAGCATCTGGAAGAGCACCCACAGCCCAGCACAGCCCAGCACAGCCCCAGGTTTATCAGCTGCCAAGCTCACACAGACCCTGCACCAAAGGGGGGCAGAGGAAAGGTTCTGGGGGTGCAGCACAGCCTCTGGCCAGAGACACTGAGTGCCCACCCTCTGCTGTGCAGACCAGCTCAGCGGTGGGGCCTCTTCACCCCAGGAAAGCCACATCTCAGGGACATCCTAAGGGACAGCAGAAAGGTGTCCTGGTCCATCAAAGGCCCCTCCCAGAAAGAGTCCCCCGACCCTGCACCAGAGCACTGCTCGTGATGCAAGAGATCCACAGTGTTGCAAGGGACAGTGTCAAACTTGCCCCATCAGGGGAGGCACATGGGCATTCTCATTTCCCCAAATGTATATTAATCCATTTAAGGCAGGGGACCCTCACCACCAAGATCAGATGGAGGGAAGCAAAAAGCCATCATTGGAACCCATGGAGGGGTGATACATTTCTGATCTTTGTCACTCTCCCTGTTCCCCCACACACCTCTTTTTCTATTTTTCTTTCTTTTCTCTTTCTTTCTCTTTGCCTCTTTTACTATTAAATAAAATATATCAATATTTTGATTTCAACATCTAAGCTCATTGGTTTGAATTGTGTTTTTGGGTATATTCAAATCTTCCAGGGTTCGATCCATTTTATTCACAGGGAGTTAGTTCTCTTTACTCCTCTGTAATTAAACCAGATCACAACAGCACCTGTCCACGTAGTTACGCGTGGAAAGGAGCAGGTGATAGAAATAACTCCCAAACTGACAGCTTTCCTCACTGACACAGAACTCTAGAATTGTAGAGAAGGCCTCCCTTTTGACATATTTCATCCCATGTTATTGTTTGGTAATATGCATCAGATAATAGAAGAATTAGATCTTTTGTTACCTTCTTCCTCTTGCAGTTTGTCTTTTTCCACAGAAAGCAAATCTTTTGGCACGTCCTTGTCTGAGCACTGGGTTTTCCTCTTCTTCTTAGGCTACAGTATAGAGGAGATATACAGAAGAAAGTGAAAATAAATATTTGTTATGTTTCATCCGGAAGAAAAAAGAATCAGGACATTAGTTGTGAAATGAAGACAACCCATGATACTCAGAGAGAGCAGGGGGTTGCTGGAGTCTTTTAAGTGTGTGCAAAAGTCTTCCTGAACAGATTTTATTGCAAATTCCAAACCAATAAATGCTATTGCTTTGGACCTACAAATCCTATCTGCTAGATTAGAAAGTTCACATTTGAATTCAGGTACCTGCTCTATAGTAAGATTTGCATTCATTGTTCCAAAGTTCTTCCTCTGAAGGAAGAAAGTCTAAAGTATTTACCCTTTTTAAAATCAGGAGTGTTATAATCAAGAGTTAGGACCCTGCCAATGCTTAACAAAAAAACCCCAGCCCTCCCCTGCCCTTTCCAACCATGGAGCTGCTTGTTCTTGATGCAGGTATCTGTAGTTTGCACTAATCTGAAGGGCTCAGGAGTAGCTGAGGCCATTTGCATACAGCTTGATGAAACAGTAGTGCTAACCCTAAAACATAAATTTTGAATGTTCTAGTTTAAACAGTGATTCTTGACTTTTCCAAGGTGGAAAACCTCTGCCAGAAAATGTACCTCCCTGCCCAGACTCAGGGGCTGCTCCTCACCTAGAAGCACAAAATCACAGAATGGTTTAGAAAGGACCTTAAAGACCATCCAGTTCCAACCCCCCTGCCACCTTCCACTAGACCAGGCTGCTCAGAGCCCTATCCAGCCTGGCCTAGAACACTTTCAGGGACAGGGCAGACATCTCCTCTGGGCAACTTGGAACTTGCTGTGGATGATGAGACCATCCCCCTTGTGGTGGCAGTGACAAAAACTACAATGTGGCTGTGCCAGAAAATTACATGGTTTTATATTCCTGCAGCATCTCTTAAGTGCAGCAAACCAAGGCAGAACAAACTATGTTTAAAAAAAAATGAACATTCTTAAAATAACTGTCTCTTGAAAGAGAATATTTAAACTGTAAAAGTCTTGCTGGTACCTTGAGGAGCTTTTTCTCTCTGATGTTGACTGATGTGATAAGATGGCCATTCACTGGAACCTAGGAGGTGGACAATAACAAAATGCATTATAGTACATAAACATGCATGTGTGTGTATGTGTAAATATATATAAAAATATATTTATTTCAATACCTTCCAAAAATACACATAATAGTCTAAAAGATACACCTAAGTAAACCCCTGTACAAATGTGGGTTAGAATTTGTGGCCTTGTTCCAACTGGAGTAATTAATTCCAAGTTAATTAGTGTATGCTAAGCCTTTATGAATGTAAGTCCAGAAACTTCACAAAGATTTATTCCAAAGCAGACATATTTGTGGTTTATGATAAGATTTGTCTAGGATCAAAGTTGTTTTTCAAATAGGGTAAGCCTGTCTTTAAAAAACCATAGACATGAGAGGGCTTATTTTAATTCTTGTTTACCAGTTGGGGTGGACCTTATGCTCCCTCTCAAGACTGCCCACGTCTCTCCCCAGCAGACCCAGTGGGGCTGCAGTCCTTCAGACTCTTAACGGTCATCTCTTTGATATTTTGGGGATTTTAGAGCTATTTTTCACAAGTCTCAAAAAGGTCTGGTTTGAAGTGCATGACAGGCACCTGTATGCTGGCAAATGTTTCGTCCCTGGAGGTATTTGCTTGGAATTCCAGACCAGTTACAAGCCCATAGTGGACATGGACCCAGCAGCTGGTGTTCATCCCAAGTTCCACAATGATTAGGAGAAGAAGCCCCAAAACTGTGGACTTTGCACACAGACAATACTGATTTGGGGTCTTCCAGTAAAACATCACAGCAGCAGGAGGCAAAACCCTTGCTTGTTATATCAGTAATTCCACCAGCTTCATGTTGTCAGCTTAAGCCAAAATCTCTTCTGTCCCCCTCGGCTGTCAAATGCAAACAATATAATTGTTTACAATTATGTTATTCTGAACATTAGTAAAATAATTACTTATCTGTTATAAGCCAGCAACATTTGTTAGTAGCTAGAAAGGCTGTCTTGTTTTTTCCCACAGGCACTCTCTTCTAAACCTCTCAGGTTCATTTACTAGAGGCACTCCATAAATCCCACCACAAAGCAAACTGTTTTCCATCTCCTGCTCTGCTCAAGGGAAAAATCCCCCTCTACCTGCAGCAGGGAGGGAAGCAGCTTCTCACAAAAATATGGGATATAAAATACAAAATCAGAGGCATTTTGGTGCAAATTTGAACCACGTAGATATGGAAAATCTTGAGTTTATATTATTCTTTCTTTCTCGGTATATGTTTCTGTCCATTTAAATGTGTGAGAATACAGATAGATCTCGTCTCAGTGGACAACAATTCCTATGCAATATAGAATCTTGGGGGAATGACTTTAAATTATATGACAGAGAACTTCAGGAAAACGGAATTTTATTGGATGAATGCAAGAAGTGATGATTGGGGGAAGCCAAACAACATATAAGTGGAATATTCCTTCCTGATGTCATCAAACCCTGGTGATTTCCCAGTTTTCATAATGAAATTTTCACTGTTTTCTAAAGGCTTTGCCCAAGTGAAGGCAGTTTGAGCAAGACTGCCACCATGGGTACAGAAATAGCAACACCAGCTTAGGAGGCAAAGAGGAGGATGCTTTTTTGCCATCTTTCAGAAACACACAGATAAGAGGATAAGAGACATCCCACCTCCTGTTAGCCTCTCTTTATATCAAGATGCTTCTGTAAGCATGAGGGACTGCAGGCAGAGAGGGAAATGTCAGGATTAAGGGCATGAAACTGCCTTCCTCCCCGAGGCTGGTGTAAGCGAGCACAGCCCGAGGCTGAACAGGGCCCTCACACAGGCAAGAACTCCAGAAGGAAAACCCTGAGTGCAATAAAGGATTAGGGAAGATGCAAAATATATTGGCTCTGACAGACTCGTCTCAGCTGGGGCAGGATCACGTTCCTGGACTTTCTCTCCATATAAATGACATTAAGCAAGGAGCTGGAAATTTGCAGCACTTTGTTTTAGTGCTTTGCCAACCTGACCAACTGCTGCGTACTTTCTCCAGACAAGCACAAGGTTTGCTACTGAAATGACATTTCACCTGCTAGACAAACATCCCACTCTCTCTCCATCACTGACTAGGAGGTTAAATAGTCATTTAGTATATCCCAGGGGTCTTCATGATGACTGACTGGCTATTCAGCCCTAAGTGCCCACTTGGGACTCCTGAACCTTGTTGCATCCTTCCTAAAGAGCAGCTGAGTGAAAAAAAATACCAGACCCGACCACTGACTGATGCTCAGCAAATGTCCCACCACTGGGGTGATGCTCTTCTTTTGAACCTGAAATATCTCTTGCTTCTCTGCCATCCTTCAATAACACCAAGAGCTCCCTTTCTTTCATCACCAAGAATTTTTACTGAGTTTTATTTCCTTTCAGTGGAAACGTATTATGTTAGCCTGACCTTTTGTATTAAATCCTGCCCTTATCCAACCCTTTTCCAGGCAGTAAGCTGGCTGTGCGGCTAAGGAACCCCACCCTACCCTATTCTTCCCTTTTGAAGCCCTTAGGGTAGGGGATTAGTCATGCCTCTTTATCGTGCCATTAGGCCACTATGAAAAGGGAAAAGGAATTTTCATTATTGTATTTTATTTAACCTAATGGAATCATTACAGAGAAATTATTATTTTTCAGGGGAAATTTTTTCTTAATGAAAAATATAGTTTTGTACAGGGAAAACACATCTAAATCCACCACATTAAATGATTATATTAAGTGAAATTCCAAATACATCAAATATATGCAGAGAAGCAGAATCAGGACTTTTAGTGGAATCAGACTTAGCATATTAATTTCTACTCACATTCTGTGGTACAATAGAAAGATTATTTTTAGTTCATGGCCATTTGGTTCATGACCCAGTGGAACAGGATTTCCCCCCCCACCCGCTGCCTTTTTTTCCCTTTTTTATGTAACCTAAGGTTATATTTCTGATGATTGTTATGAAACTATCAATTTCTGATTCTCTTGAGCTAGTTTTTAATTTATTTTATGCTGTTAATATAGTTCTACATAAAGTCACAAAGAAAGGAGGCAAAGTGATACATCTCCAAGTGCCCAAAAATGCTCGGTTTAGTATATAAACCTTGTATTCAAAGCCATAAAGCTGTATGACTAGAGACTTGCCTTTATGCATTTCAGTTTTGTTAGACTAATCATTTTTATAAAACCCAACACCTTTGTGTCTATCAGATCAGGCTGCCTGCTTTCACATCTCAGTGCCACCAGCTGGTTAGAGGAGTAATTAAACATCATGAGAATATCAGCTTCAGGTTCACTAACTGCCCTTTGTCCCTCTTGGGAAAGGTGCTTAAAATTGCCTTCCTAAGGAAGGCATGGAAAGGTTTGCCCAGTAGAGGGATACTAGGACAAAATAAGCTCTGCCTATGAAACCCAAAGGGAGCTATTATATTCTTCACACATTGGAAATCAGGAAATTCATTTAAGAACATGAATAAAGATTCAGAAAATTGTTCTCAGCTACCACTTTCAGAAAACTCAAATTAAGTGGGTTGGACACTGGAAATGAAAGGAAGCAAAACTACCCCATTCTAGCAGGGGGTCTGTGAACACAAAACCATTTCCAGATTTAAGAAGTACTTCAATTAAATTGTTTCTTAGTGCTCAATTCCAGTGGGGAAAAAAAAAACATGGAGGTTTTTTTTCACTTTATGTTACAACACAAGAAAAATATCGTGGATTTAGGCCAAAGGGCAATACTTTTGAGACAAAAGTAACACCAACATGCACTAAACTAAAATATTAAGGGAGGGGGTGGGAGAAAAGAACAAAAAGAAAAGGATTTTCTTAGCAGGAAAATAAATAATCTCCCTTAAACATGCTCTGTTACAACTGAACAAGGTATGACTGCACTTTTCAGCTTTCTCAGTAGATCTTTAACAAGCTGAAAAGTGAGCACGAAGTCTTTCTTCATCCCTCTCAGCATCCTCTGGAAGATCCAGTCCTTGCTCCCTACACTGCATGCTCTGAGTCGGATTATTTGCAGCACCACTTGCAGTTCACTGTTGGCTCTCTGCAGGTGGGTTCTTGTCTCCTGTGCACAGAAGCAGGGCTGGGCCATGGGGAGAGCAAACCCAAGTGCTGCTGCTGCTGCTGCAGCCAGACAGGGCTCACGTTTCTGCATCCACAGCCGGCCAGCAATCCGCCAGACAAACGTGTTGGGAAACAAAGCAGTGCTGGCTTTCATTAACTCTGATCCATAAATGGAAGCAGACATCCTGGCCAGTCTGCCTTTGCCACATGGTCTTGTCCTGATGATGGACTTTGCTCAGGGAGGCCCATTCCCTACACCAATGGGAACGGGGTGGATGGGAAAAGACAAGTGTGCATTCGTCAGAGGAGAAAAGATGGGGCTTAGGCAGAGGCAGAGGCCATCAGAAAAACAGGAGAGTACCAGCTTCAAAGGAAATCACTCATTCAGTTCTATAACAGCTAGAGAAAGGATAACACAATGACAACTTCTGCTCAGGTGACAATGGAAAGCCAAAAAAAAGTTGGGTTTGTTAGGAAAGGGAACTGAGTGGCTCCCCATGCACGGCAGAAGGACATAAAGGAACTTCTTTGGGACATGGCTGCTCACAACACTACAGAGGCATATCTGCAAAGGGGAGGGAAAAGAGAGCAGAATCTGGTTTTTGACCAATACTGTAAGTACTAATAATCTTGTTGTTAATAGCTGTTATTGATATGTGGTAATGCAAAGTTTTCCCTGGCAAAATCACTTCAGACAAATGTGTTCCCAGTAGGAAAGAAGACTGTTGGAAAAGAAAATTACATAGGAAACACATGCAACGAACAGACTGAAATATATAGAACTACACACTAAGAATATGTGAAATTTTCCCTTACAGCACCTAATGTAGAAAAGAAAGGGGCAGTTCTCCCATGAAATGGATGCTCCAATAACCTTGTGGAAAAGGATCTGGGCCATCAGCACAGAAAACACATTAATCTGCACATATTCCCAGGGATGAAGTTGCCCATGGGGACCCCTTGAGCACAAACACAGGTTGATAACAAGGAGTGGGAGCCAGGACTGCATATGTAGCCATTCATATCCAAAAACAGTTGCATGAGAAAATTTAGGGAAACATCCTCACGATAACGCTGCCTGCATTACATGTCCTCCAGCTGGCCAGCCTTCCCTGGACACATCAGAAGCCACACAGCAGCCATAACCACCTGACATGTGTATGCCTTGGTTTAGCTGCTCTCATCATCAGGGGGAAAAAATCTATCTGGGGAAAGAGTTTCTGCAACATGAGTAGATTAAAACTACTGTTGTGAGGAGGGAAGAAGAAACCAGTTTCCTGGCATCTTCTATTCTGATTAATTAGAGCACCATCTCAACAAGGGATAACAGCTCCATTTTAAGGAGGCAATTACCAAACTCCAACACTTTCCAGGATACTTTAAAAATCAATTCTCATCCAAGATAGCTGTATAAAAATAATTGTGCAACTGTGTTGCATTGGCGTGAAAAGTACTGTGTAACCTGAAAAGGTAAAAAAACCCATCTATTTGTGAAATTCTGAAGCTGAAGGGATGGAGATGTAGTTCTGGTACTCTTGAGCAATCCCACAAGAAGCAAAAAGTATCTCCAGTTTATAAAGACACTTCAGAAAAGCAGAAAGCTTTCTTTGGGAATGTATCAGATGGCACATATTTTTAGAAGCTTTTTAAGGAAGATGATGTCACTAGATTTGTAAAAAATGCTCTTCTTTCCAACTGACCAATTTGCAGAACAGCTCAAAAACTTTGAATAAACACAAACATCTCAAATCAAAAACTGCCAGTCAGATCAGTTGGCTTCCAGCAAGTCCCATTAGCAATTTCCCAAAATTAGGGAAAAGGCAATCATGAAAAAAGCTAAACACTCTCAGCATAATTTCTAGACTTTTTTTTTGGGGTGTGTGTGGCTATGTGACAACAGCCAGAATGTAACTTGTTTTGTTCTATGCATGAGATCACATTCAAAGTGTGCTTGCATGATTGTGTGGAGGCCACAAAACCATTGGACCACAGTGGTGGGTGAGAGGCTGGACACGGCACAGCCACGTGTTCTCACAGCCCAGAAAGCCAAGTGTGTCCTGGGCTGCACCCAAAGCACCAGAGGAGGGGGGATTCTGCCCCAGGGCTCTGCTCTGCCCTGGTGAGACCCCACCTCCAGTGCAGCATCCATCCCTGGGGTCCCAGCACAGGAAGGACATGGAGCTGTTGGAGTGAGTCCAGAGAAGGCCACCTAGCTGATCAGAGGGATGGAGCGCCTCTGCTATAAGGAAAGTCCCAGAGAACTGGTGGTGTTCAGCCTGCAAAAGAGAAGACTTCAGGGTGATTGCCCTGGTTCTGGACAGGACAGGGTTAATTTTTTGCAGAAACTGTGAGGGGCTGTGGCCAGGACCCAGAGCTTTGTCTATCCCACCTTCTGGTCATTAGCAGGGGTGCCAGGGGAAGGGACTCTTTTTTGGGGAGAAGGGGGTCCTTCCAGTCTGGTATTGTCTATTGTCAAGGGGTTTCTGTGTAAATAATTTATTTTCTTGTACCCTCTGTCATTCGTATTATTCCTTTTCCTGTTTGTTTTTGGTTTTGTTTTTTTTTTTTAATCTCGTTGCTGTTTCCAGTAAAATGGTCTTATCTCAGTCTAAGATCTTAACCTTTTGTGCCTCCAAGTCTCAAGTCCACCCCACTGCAGGTGGGAGGGGAAAAGCTTCGGAGCAGAAGGGAGGAGCATGTGGTTTTGGGGAATTTTGGTGGGCGCACTAAACTGGGGATTAGCATTCCTAAACCAGTGATCCAACTGAGGCCTTCCCCTACCTGAAGGGAACTTCGAGGGAAGATAGGGCAAAACTATTTACAAGAGCATGTAGTAAGAGGACAAGGGGGAATGAGTTCAAATTGAAAGAGAGGAGGTTTAGATTAGATATTAGGAAGAAGTTCTTTGCCATGAGGGTGGTGAGGCACTGGAACAGGTTGCCCAGGGAAGCAGTGGGTGCCCCATCCCTGGAGGTATTCAAGGACTGACTGGATGAAGCTCTGAGCAACCTGGTCTAGTAAAAGGTGTTCCTGCCCACAGCAAGGGAGTTGGAACCAGATGATCTTCAAGGTCCCTTTCCAACCCAAACCATTCCATGATTCTGTGAAAGTTCGTTCAACAGACTGATCTCACATGGGCTGTTGAAGCCACTCTGTCTGGGTCTAGCAGGGACCATGGCTCCTGGAGGGTGTCTGTCTGCCTATTGCTATGGGGAGTAGGGACACACAAAGGGAAGATCAGTCCTACATCATCCTGCAGCCAAGAAAGAGCAGATTTCATGGGAAGGCAACCAGACAGCCCACCCCTGGGGCAGCAACTGGGAATCACTGGCAAACATGCATTCCCAAACTGAAAAAATAATTAACCACCTAGGTTTTTTTAATTAAGATCTTGACTTATCCACCACTCCAGGATATGCAGATGTTTGGCTGCTGGGATGTATCAACACACCTGAGCACTGGAGGCAATTTGTGTCTTGGTTTTTTCATATCTCAGCAGGCAGCAGAAAGGGGGTCCCATCCTGTAATACCTGCACATCCCATCTTATCACATGGGCCATGTGTATGAATGGGAGATTTTGTTATTAATGGCACCTCTGCTGCTGCTTTGGTGAAGATTTTCATATGCAAATTTCAGCATATCCAAAGTGTTTGGCTGTTCTGGCATCCTCCCATCAGCTAAGTGCCAAAGCAGGGCAGCATTTTACACTTAAGTAAGGAGATACAGTTTTTGCCTCAAGGATATGATGTTCCAAAGACAGAGAGAACCTGATGGGAAATGACAAGGAGCAGTGGAGAAGGCACGATGGGGAAAAGAAAACAAAAGAGACAAAGAGAGAAAGGAAAGGGCACGGTACTGTCATGGGAGAACAAGCCTTCATTTTTCATTTCAGTATGCAAGAAATTTTCTCTGGGTTATCTATCTTTAGGATCTTTTAAGTTATTTTTCTTGATCATTCTCTTGTTGCTCTCCATCTCCTCAGGACTATGTTTTCCATCCTCTGCATGATAATCAGGGCGTCTCACACAGAAGATGATGCTACTGTGTAAATGCAACTGCTAGAGCCCAGTTCCTAAAGAGTAGGAATTGCTCAGCCTTGGAAAAGATGAGATTAATGGCAGAAACTGCACATGACTGTAAACAAATTTATCCCTTCAGTTTATCCTTCCTCTTCTTTGGTTTCTGTTACTTAGGCCTGTGAGATGCAGCATCTCTGACTAGAAGATATCTGTTCAAATCAATGCCATAAGCTTGAACTAATAACCCTACCACCATCACAGCACCTGGAATGTCTCTGACACATTTCTGTTCATGACGAGCAAAACCACTTATTTTATAGCACATATTAAAAAAATCCCTGCAAATTCATTTTGTTTGTCTTTCTCAAAAATGAGACCTAGGCGATAATAGTAACAGATTAAACAATAAAGTGGGTGTCTCCCCTTTCTGTCCCACACTGCCTCCAGTATTGGCAGCTCTGGAAAATTTCCATTCGTTCTGCAGACAACTCAAGTCATCTAGTACTGATGATTATAAAGGTATGATAAAATTGTTACTGAAATCCTTCTTCACCCCTTGACACCGACAGCTCTGTTCAGATTGTTTTTGGATTTAATTGTTCTTTACTAATTCAGGGGTCCTTGTGCTGCCAGGTCAAGATTCTGCTCTGACTGATGAAAGAAAAAATGCCCTAAAATTGAATAGTTTATTAGAAGATAACTATAATACAACTAAAAGCTAAAGCATCCATGACAAAATAACAAACCCTTGAAAACTAATAATAGAAAGTGACACATTTCTGTTCCTGAGGAACAAACCCACTTATTTTATAGCACACTTTAAAAAAAAATCCTGCAAATTCATTTTGTTTGTCTTGCTCAGAAATGAGACCTAGGAGACAACAGTAACAGATTAAAATGTTAAAAAAAGCTCATTGTATTAATTTTAAGTACATACTTATGTTTGTAAGTTATTCCGAGAGCTTTCCATATTGCAGTGTCTCAGTGAAATTGTTTTCTGTAATTTACACTGATACTTTCTGCTACAGGCAGTTTACAGTGCGTCAAAGCAACAGTCATGACAATGTCATACAGAAACTTCAACACTGTGCATCAAATCAAACTCACAGCATATATTCAACAGGGTGGCCATGGTCATCAGCTCACAGACAGGTATTCATGCAGTAACAACAGAGCTTTGATTTGGAGTCAATACACATAATTAGCACATTGTATTAACACCGTAGTATGGATACTATTCTTGTATATTGCTTCTTAATATGATGGACATTAACTGGAGTTTTCTTAATTCCCAGCAAAGAGGATCTATCTCATATGGAGTTATGCTGCCAGACAGAACGGCGGATGAAAGGCCAGTGCCAGCAGCCCCCAGCGATGTGCTCGGGCAACCTGCTGCCTTGCCCTGTCACCTTGTTGGCACCACAGGGTTAACGGGGAATGCTGACCCCCCCTAACCCCTAAATCACATCGAGAGGTTCGGGACGGCGCGTCCTGGGCGGGACGCGATGAGATGGGATGAGACAGGTGAGATGGGATGGCAGCAGCCCGGTGGGGCCGGACGCAGAGGGTGCGGGACTGTTCTCTGCCCTGAAAAGGTGCCGGGGAGGAAAGAGGGAAGGATGCTCGCCCCGTCCCGGGGAGCGGGCGAGGCGCGACCCCCACTACCCTTACCTGCGCCGTGCGCCTTTGTTCCTCCGGCTGCCGCGCCGGCAGCGCCCCGGCCGCCCGGCCGCCGGCCCCCGCGGGGCCATCCCCCTCCTCCTCCTCCTCCTCCTCTTCCTCCTCCTCCTCCTGCGCCTCCCCGGCGGCGCGGGGCCGGGGGGGTGCGGGCACGGCCCCGCGGTCCCGCAGCCCCCGCAGGACGAGCAGCGCGGCCGCGGCGGCCGCCAGCACCAGCGCCGGCCAGAGCAGCGCCAGCAGCCGGGCCGGCAGCTCCCCCGCGCCCAGCGCCAGCCGCGCCGCCGGGCCCAGCATGGCCGCGCCGGCCCCGCCGGGTGCTCCGCTCGCTCCGCTCCCGAAGTTGGCGCCGGAGCCGCGCTCGCCGCCGCCGCTCCGAGCGGCTCCGGGGCGGTGCGGAGCGGCGCGGGCGGGGGACCGGCCGGCCGGGGCGGGGATGCGGGGGGGCCCGGGGGGCGCGGACACGTCGGTGCTTACGGGAGCCTCGTGGCGAAGGGCGGGTGCGCCGAGCGGGGGGGCGGGAGTGGGACCCCGCGCGCGGCCGATCGCTGGTGCGAGGGGAGGAAGGGGTTAATGCGCGGATTGGGTCTCCCCCATGGAAGGACGAGAGTGGTACGCGATGAAAGGTGAAGGCGTTGTGGTTCCAAGCAGTAGCGTTGGTTTGAGAGCAGATGTTCGCCGAGGATTGGGATATGCAGGGATGCTCACAAGTGATGCTTTTCTGCAGAATTCCCCAGTCTAGACAGAGCAGTGTTTAGGGATGTACTTCTGTTGTCAGGCAGCGCTACAAGCATGTCGTTATCGAGCACCATGGCTGTGATGATGACAAGCGCTGCCATGTAACAGCGCGGGATGCGCTCTCATCTCGGGCTCATCCTCCGACAAACAGCATTTTACCGCCGCCCGCTGAGCGCGGAGCAGAGCGCCCCGAACCACAGACCTCTTTGCCGTGCTGGATGGAAAATTTCTTCAGCCACCTGATGAACAAGTGCAGATGATGCTCTCAGAAAGTCTTTTTTCAAAGTCACCGAGTTTCTTTTTAAGTGGAAAGCTGAGTTTTTGCCTTGCTCAATCTAGGGGGACAACCTCTGAGCAATTAATAAACGTTGACTAGCAGTGAAGGGAAGGAGTGAGCTCCTCATTCTCTCAGCATGGTTGTGTCTTGCACCTGGCATAAACACCGTGGGACTTACCAGGGGCCATAACAAACAAAAAAAAAAACAAAACAAAAAAAAAAAACACAAACCAGACAAAAAAACCTTATTTAAATAAAACAGCATAAAAAGTCATGTTTGTAGTAAATCCAGTACAGGAAAAGGCTGGTAAGGGAATGACTTTTATCTGTCATTGTTTATTTCACACCCCGCGGGGACTGCTCTCTCTTGAGTGTGGATCCAGGTGCTGGAGCTCAAACTCAAACCCACTGAAAAGACGCCAATGGGGAAGGCTCATTATCCATCCTTCCATTGCTTCCATTGGATTATCAACTCTTCAGGGATTAAAGATTTATTATTCCCATGTTCTGGGCCGAATTACAATTAATCCTAAACAAGTCTAGGTTTTGAAAGCACAGTAAGGTGTTTATAGCACTCTAGAAATTTCTAGATGAAATACAGGAGAATTGTGAATAAAATGATATGCTGAATGGCCTTATGGGGAGAAGAAGGTTTTGGGAGGGAGGGAGAAATGCTTAATATACAGGAGGGTGCTGTGGGGGTATGGTGGTGCTTCAAATACTGTTGTTTGATAGGAAGCTTCTGCTTAAACATGGATCCCACAAGTTACCATTTTCTGTCTGTATCTCATACTGCCTATCTTCTAAAATTCAGCACTGAATAATCTTGTGGTTTAACACCTCAGGAATTTGAGTGTTTCTGTTCCTAGGCCTGATACTGATGTCTTGTGAGAATATGTCTATCTTGCACCCATCTGGAGCCCTGAGCTGATAACTGAGTAGTCATGTGCAAATGTCAGAGAGAGGGGGACTTCCTCCATAGTTAAAAATTGCTGTAATGTGGTTAGTTTAGATACTTGTATCTTATTTTTCTCCTTATCTTGATTTTTATTTTTTACCCTTTTTTATTTCTCTGTTTGTAAAATGAAGATACATCTCTCCAGGTCTGCGATGTTAAAGTGCATACAGTCAGTATCTCAGCTCATACATAAATTCACTATTTTCAGCTCATCTAAATTAGTTTGTTTTTCTTTTCCCGGGGAAACATAAGCTGAAAGACATTTCAGGAGTCACATTGCTTAATTGAGTATGAGATTACTGCTTTGCACCATTCCTTTCTATTTCTTTTTTTTTTTTCCTTCAATAGAGGCAATTATTGTGGCTGGCCTCTAATGGCATTTATTTAAAAAGATAAGCATCATCATATTAGACCTTTTTTTTTTGCTAGTATTATTACTGGCTCATTGGCAGCATATCTCTTACACTATTGCTCTATGAAAATAGCACAAGTTATTTTCATGTCATGTAATATGGAAAGACTGAAATTTTATTGCAAACGTGAGGAGATATTTTTCCATTTATGTGTGACGTGAGTTAATTGCAAATGTCAGATGGGGAATTTTTCTCCCTTCGTACCTGGACAGAAAGTCCAATAACTAGGAGCTGGATCCACCTATCTGTCATAGATCAAAATGTGGTGGATTTCCACTGACAAAATAGTGCAGACTCTAATGCCTGATGGGTCCTGGTCAAACCTATCTGCTTCTGTGCTGAGTTTGTCATTCAGGGTGCTGAAATTATGAAGGTAGGCTTTGAGAAGTTTTCTGAAGAAAAATCAAGCCTTATTAATGTTTAATTATTTCATGAAAGCTGTTTGATTTTGACAAAATCATACAGCAACTGAAAAAAAAGGAAAAAACCTTGGTTTGGGCATTTTTCTTGGTAAAGACAAAGCAGAGTTTTCTAGTTGAAATTAAAGCATTATTTTTATTTCAATTTTCTGTTGACTCATTAAAAATGAAATTTACTAAAAAGGAAGAAATTAAATGATTTTTAATAACATTTCACAGAAATTATAAGGTTCTGACCTGATGTATTAACAGTAGACTTAAGGATTCTCCCAGAAAACCCAAGAGAAATGGCCCACCCTGACACTACTCATGTTTAATCAACAGCAACAGACATGATAGAAAAATTAGTGATGTCAAACAAGTCAGAGATACAGATAGGAAGCTTTTAAACTGCCCCAGCAAAACCATCTTTTGAGGCCACATCAAAACAATCTTTTGAGGGCCAGTGAGGAGACCTCTTCAATCAGACTCCCTAACCTCAAGGAGTTCAGCAAGCTGCATCTGGAAGAAGGCAGGTGAGTTTTGTGGGTAAGCAGCTGCTCAGAAATCCCTGCACCACGGCAGAGCATGAGCTGTGCCTTCCCTTGGAGAAGCACCTTGGAGGTGCTAACCAGGCTGTTCAGAACAGACCCTTCTTGGAGGATCACAAGGCTTTGCTTTCCACTCTCTGAGCTCGGGGATTTGGGGAAACTGGGTGGAAAACAGTGGGGGTTTGCACCCATTTAAGTGACATGGAGCAGTCCCTGTGTTTCTGAGCCCACAGCTGGGAGAGGTTTCAGGGGAGCACTGTGCAGGTGTGGGCAGGGGGATGTTTGGACGTGGCTGAGATCAAAGCACAGGTCTCTGCTTCAGGCATTGGTGGGCAATGAAATGCTGAGTGAGGATGTGTCCCCCAGCAAGGCTGCTGCTGCAGGCCCTGCTGTGGGCTGGGACCCTCCTGTTCTGCTGTAATGAAGCTCATTTACAAGCTGAGATGATCTCACAACCTGCTTGTCTACAGGATTGAAGGGACATTTGCACCAAGTCCTGAGGTCCATCTGCTGATGTTCAGGACATGTATTCATCACATATTTGTGTAATTTGCAAACGTCTCCCATTTTTCCTCCCGTCTGAAGCCCTGGTGCAGCAGAGACTTTCCATGGACATGCCTAAAGCTGATGAAGTACTGAGCTTGCTTAGCCTGTCGATGAGGAAACTGAGGAAGGTGGTGGCTGCACGCCTGGCAGCAGCGTGACAATGACCAGTAATGAGAGAGGAGTGCTCCGTCTGTTCAGACTATTCAGCTCTTTTGCACAGCTGCCCACGTGGCCAGGTATTTGCCATTAAATAAGATGATTCATTCCTTGACAGGTTGGTATCTGGCCTAGCAGTCCAGCATTTCCTTTCGGCATCTGTGGCTGCTTTGAGGAATGCAGTTTTATAGAATTTTACTAATTATCTAATAGCTTTTCAATCTCTTGTTTCAGTACAGGGAACTGCTGTTAATTAATTGCAGATCTTCAGCATACCATTCTTAACTGATTCCCCTAGTAAATATGTTTAACACTTGCCTTGGTTTCCTGTACATGATTCATTCAGTTGGTAAGTGATCCATCTTTGTTTGCTGTCAAAGTCTTTGAGTTGGAAGAAGACTTTAATCATGTTACTTGGCTTTCCTGAATAGAGAGAAGAAATGGAGTCAAAAAAGCACGCAATGGTAACGCAGTCAAAGAAAGACCACGGCCTGGGTTTCTTTCACCAATAAAAAAGTTGTGTAAGCTTCAATTTCCCTTTCATTTTCATAAAGAACATACTGGAAACATCTATTCAGCCAAAGACATGAAACTAAAACAAAGAAACAAAAAACATCTTGAAAGGAGGAAAGAAGGCACTTTCCCAGCTTATGCATTAATTAAGACCAGTCAAAGAAAACGGCTTCAAAGGAAGGAGGAAGCCAGTGGTAAGCAGGGCTGCAACTGCTTTTAATGGGCTATAGCAATGACATGCATGGCAGGCAGAGCCAGAGCAGGCATCAATGCAGCAGTGGCAGTTCAAAGGCGACAGAGAAAAAGTTGGAGGCAGAACTGAAGTTCCTGAATAGTAAAATTGTTTCACTAGCAGATTTGTCAGCCACACTGCGGGACAAAGGAGCTTGTTTAGCAGAACACATCATCTTGAGAACCGTAAACACTGCTGGTTTAAAGATAAAATCAAAGGCCTTGGGAGCAAAGCAGAAGTAGACATAAAAGTATGCATAACTGGCTTTCCTGGAGGTGAAGAGGTTTGCATCCCTGTCAAACAATTCAGAAAGAAGCTGTTAAGTGCCCCAGGTCACTCTCAGCACCTATTCTTCCCCTGGGTGGAAGCCTGTGCAGAGCTGCATGAATATACAGCAGAATTGATAGGTTTTTTGCACATCTCAGTGGTGATCTGGGAGTCTGGCAGAAAAATTTATTCCCCTCCTAAAAAAAAAAAAAAAAAAAAAAAAAAAAAAAAAAGCTGACTGTAACTTACAACATACTATTATAAATATTTTATACAAGTAATAAATGTATTTGTTTAGCAGCAAAAGAGAGGGCTTTATTAGGTTCTTTCCATGCATATTTAATCTCAGTGCTTTTCAGCCTGTGTCCCTGATCCAGCTGTCTGGGAAACCAGCTGGTAATTTGCTGTTTCTTTTGACAAACACTTCAAGCTCATGCTTTGAAGACTTCCTAGGTCCCTTAATCAGCAACCAGCAGCACGTGTGCAATTTTACAGGAACATGATGTCTACAGAGAAGTCTCCAAATTAAGATGTCTCTCCTTGCTTTAATCCAAACTGGCACACGACGCAGTGAGCATGGAGTAAATGAATGATGACACACAGTTTATTGCTATCAAAACCAGCATTCAGAGAGATGCAGCTGACACACTGGAGGGAGGGCATCACTTCCCTCTGGGAGATTTTGGTGTCAAAAGTGTCTGAGCATACATCCACTGGTAAAAGTGTGGCTACACTGCAGTGTTCAGGCAGTTTCACATTCTCATGAAGTCTGGGTATCAGAGGCATGGCTGTCCCCAGATGTGCTCAGATAAACTTCGCATCTGAAGAGGATCTTCCACTTTGATCTGGAGATGTGGAGGTCTGAAAAATGTACCACATCCACCACATCCTCCATGGTTTCTTCTTATGTTTAGTCATCCTCCACAGGAAAAAGCCTACATCTTGTTGCTAATTTAATGTTATCTAGCTCTGATTTCCCACCACTGATTTCTGTGACTTGCTCTGACAGCGATATCATTCTCGTGTTCCTCCTGAGAAAGTGCTTCAGTGTCACATGTAGGTTACCTCTTAGACTGACTTCTGATTAATAAAAGATATTAAAACTGTATTTCTCACCAAAAGGCATTTCCAACAGATCTCATGCTGGGTTTGGAGTCTCTTATTTTGCACATTCCCTTGACATCCTTTTTCTGCATTGTCTTGTGGAGACGTAACATTCAGCCTTTGTAACCTATGAACTTGATCATAGACACATGGTGTGGGATCATTTTAGCTCTCTTTTCCTCATCAACATATGAGGGGCACCAGTGGAGCTGGCTGCTCGTGTTTTTTCTGCTTCCTAGTCAGTTTTCTAATTTCAATTAAATAAAATGTGACTCTGGTTCCTTCAAAGGAGGTGTCACAGTGAAGGGCTGAGTCTCCTCCATGGCTGGCAGTTGCCTGTGCTTCCAGTGCACATAGGTTTGCTCTAACAAGGGCTCTGTCCTTTGAGCAGCCAGGCCACAGGGCTACAGTAATCACAAAGAAGGTTCTGGATCTGGGTTTTTAGCAGAAATCTCTATTAGCAACTAAGTCCCAAGGTTTTTCAAACTACCACTTTGTCTGGATCCCAGGCTGTGTCCCTGAGTTGTGCCCCAAGGATCCAGACAATCAGGATTTGTTGGGGTTGTTGCTCTTCTGTGCAGCCTACACAAAAAAACCCCTCAGCCACTTGGGATAAACCCCAGATTTATAGTCTCCTTCCCCAACCCAGGGTGCCAAGATTTCACCATAATGCATGTGACAATGAAATAAATGAACAATGATGGTTTCCCATTTTATAATTGCCATAGCAACTATATTGTAACTTTTCTGATAACATTTCATTTCTGGGGCTGTATCTCACAACATTGCATAATTTAGCACTCAGAGCCATCCCACCAGCCTGCCAGCCACACCATACAGCAACATGTTGTCACAGCAGTGCTACTGGAGACTCCCATGCACAGGGTTACTTGCTCTTCCAGATTTCTACCCAAATAATGCAGCATTTTAGAAGGGAAGGCTGCATATTTGGTAGCTGTTTTTCAGAAAGGAGTACATTGCAATTTTCTGAGTGCTTGCAGGAGTGTGTGTTTAAGCCAAGTTCAAGTCCTTTAGCAGCTCCTTACACTTCATGTTCCTTTCATGTAATGTTGTTCCAAATTTAGGGTATTGAGCTTAAATTCACTGCATGAGACATCTCAGCCTCCAAAAGCTGTGCTGCCTGCAGCTTACCATGGTCATTAGATACCATGCAACACATCCTATTCAAACATGCAAACCAGGAAAATAAGATCTGTTTACCTGGCATGGATCAGAGGCAGTCCTAACTTTAAATCTACCTCGGGAATGTGGAAAGCAAAGTGTCTCAGGAGGCAATCCAGGCTGGAAAATGTAGGCAGTCAAACCAAGGCTCAGTTTCTTTGTCTGAGTGGTGCTGCTGCTGTGCTGGCCTGGGGACAGGCAGGAGAGGGCAGCTGAGGCTGGAGCCCAGCTCCATCTGCCAGGTCTGCCCAGCAATGGCTGGATCCCAAGGGCTCCCTCCAGGAGGAGCTCACTTCATGTCTCGCTCTCACCCAAGCCCTCTTGGTCAAAAACTCACAGCTACTTTTGCCTCCTGCTTTCAGCCCTCCTGTTTAATTTGTAGTCCTGCTTCTGGCTTGCTCTGAGACCTCCCGAAGCTAGGAAAACTGGGAAAGGTCTTCAGCATCTTGATCTCTGTACACCTCTCCTCTAATTAGCCTCAGGCTGCAGGCAGTATTGGGAGAGGGCAGTTCCCACTGAAAAAGGGCTTGGTGCGGATGGTATGTCCTGTGGGAAAAGCTCAGATCATGGAAGGAAATGCTGGCCATCATTATGTCAAGGGTCTCTACTGACACTTCATCATGTTTCTATCTGAAATGGAATCATTTGCTGCTATAAACAAATTGTAAGATGATTAAATGAAGCAGAGGAGGAACACCAGTATTATCCACATTCTCAGTCTGCAAAAGGGATTTTCTACTTGTGTTCCTGGTATTTTCTGGTTTTTTTCTCAACTAGAAAACAAACCATGGTTTACATGACCTTTGGGGGCCATGTTCACTTCCCAGCTCTGCTGTGTAATACTGGCCAAGTCATTTCAGCTCAGGAGCTAATGGCTTTGCTTTCACATCCTTTATCTGCTTGTATTCTCAGACCAGCATTCCCCAACTCCACCAGCCCATGGTCTACACAAGGCAACACCACCCCTTGCTCTCCCTGTGAGCTTCGGTTTTAACTTCAGAATGTCCCGTGCCTGTGAGTAGCATTGGGGCAGGCTCCACGAGCCACAGACTGGTGTGGCCAGCAGGGTCAGCTGGTGTGGCCAGCAGGGTCAGCTGGTGTGGCCAGTGGTGTGGGCTGGCATGGCCAGGTGGTGACATTTTGGTGCAGGAACTGTTCATGGTAGGATGGACACCTAAAACCTTGGGATAGGTACTTGGAGGAGCACTGGTGTCATGCCAGCTGTGAGTATTAATGATGCTTGTTGATCTGGGAGTTCTTCATGCTGTTGAGAGAAAAACAAGCCTTAAAAACTGCCTAAATCCTGAAGCAGAACAGGGTTTAAGGTGCATGTCTGAGGATTTCTAATGAGCTTATTGTATAGTGTGCTGGCCATTCTCAGTTTGATCCCTAGGCATATACATCCCCCTCATTAGACAAGTGCCAAAGGTACCAGGTCCTATTGCTCTCAGTAACAGAATCCTATTAACTAACTGTTCACATAATTCTGTGTATAAAATGTAAGACGTTTCCTTTTCTAATAGTGTCAGTAAATAGGCATGTTGGTGATGTGAGGCAGTTATAACAGGAAGCAGGAGTGGGATTAGACGTTCCAGGTCAGTTGTGTCTCTCAAAATGTGGTATTATTCCCTTGGAAAACTCATCCATATACCAACTGCCTCATTTTTGAGCTGCCATAGACAGGCATGGAGCACAGCATGCCTGTTCTGCAGTGACTGCCAGGAAAATGCCCCATGTTAAAATGTTAAACTTCAAAATGCATTTGGGAATGTTTCCCTGCCAGTCTTTCCTGGTAGACCTTTGAGCTCAGAAATGCTTCTGCAGAAGATGTGGGTCACCCTTGTGAGGAATCTGAGTACCCAGTGCACAGTCATTTTCAGTTTTCCCAAAGCGGTATCGCTTTCATGTTGGCACATAAGAGATGCTTGTGGTTAAGAGTGTAATCCAGTTTCAGTAGCAGAATAATATCTCTATTGTTCAGTCTAGTTTTTAATAGCTCTGTGATCCCACAAGCATATAAACAATGGGAACTAAAGTATGAGACTGGGAAGGTGAAATTGCCCATTCCTTAGTTGTCTGTGCACCTTCTCTGTTCATGGAACTGAAGAGCAGAAGGAGGTTCTATTTTCTGCTAAAATCTAATATTGTAGACTATGACTCTGCAGCCCATGTGTGTCATACCACCTTTGATACTTATGAGCAGGAGGGAAAAATGGAAGCCCTTACATGTCCGTGGCAGAGCCCTTCCAAGTGGTGAATAAATGACCCTGTCACAAGCCTCTGACAGGGATGGCAGTCACTCTACAGTGTGTCCCCCACCTGGGATAAATCACAAAAGGAGTGAATTATGTGTGGCCAGGCCATCGGAGCTGACTGCTGCAGACTTTGCGGACCCAGAGAAATCTGCAATTCCAACAGCAGATGGCACAGTCTTAAAACTAAAATCAGCCTGCAAGGGGAAATGCTGCCTGGGCTGTGAATCTGAGCGTTCCTTCAAGGGGATCCTGTGTATTTGTCAGCCTAAGCATACTGGTTTTGAAAACAGTGTGTTTTCTCTTTAGGAGAAATCATTATAAAGAAACTGCATATATGAGACAATCTGATAGCAGAGTTTCATTTAAGATTCTCAAGTACAGCTGACAGCTTAAGTGCAAGTATAAGCTTTTTGCACCCATGCCTGGTAAATCACACTTTTGATCATCCTTGTATGATCTAGAAACCATTTACAGTGGTCACAGATACAAAGCAGTTCTATTTACTGGAAAGAAAGTGAAACCCCAGAATGATTTAATTGAACAGTAATGTCTGAAATTTGCTTTTATATGGACATAATCCTTTTGGGATTCTTAAACATCATCCAGAAAAATACCAAATTAGGCAAAAAAAAATCTTCTGTTACTTTTGGAATTTCATAAACTATGTCAGATATGGGTAAATCAACTCCATAACTGTCAGCCCTCCACATGTGAGGAAAGCACTGCAGCAGATCTGGCACTTTGGTTCCATCAGCAATTAGCATTTGGACAGGCAAATACACTTAGCTTGGCACTTTTTCTAACTTACAGAATAAAACCTAGAGCTCTTCCTCCAGTAGGCAATATGGTAAGCCTGGATGTATAGTACTGGAAAACCATTTCATGATGTTGAAGGAATTAAGAAACTAATCCATCCTTTTGATGCACTAAGGAATTGCTAGAGGAATTGTCTAGTGGTTATAGCAGGAAACTGTGAGTCAAGGCATCTGTTCCCTCCTTTGTCAGTGAATCATTTCCTGTTCTTTGGTCCCACAAAACACCCAGACAGAATCTGTCCCCAAATAAAATACACCCTTTACTAGATCAGGTCCCCACATAGCTTCCAGGCTTGTGGTAGAAGCTTTCACATTAGAGTCAGAAAGATGTCAAAATAGAAAGATGTCTTGTGTCCTCTACATGAATTTTCCCTCTTCAGGCTTCACAGAGCCCAGAACTCTGTAATCAGCTGCCCTGTAAGAGCACATGGAAGCAGCAATCTCAGCACAGTCCTCATTTTAGTAGATGTCAAAGTGCAGAAAAAAAGAATTTTCCAGTGGTGAGGTTCTGTGTTAGCAGTGTTTGTATTAGCAATGTTTAAGGAGTGAATTTTCCACTACTGATAAGTATCTCATGACTTTCCTGCAGTTAGAAAGAGTGACTGTTGTATTCACGGGGAGATTAAATCCACAAATTTTAAACTTTTTCCTTGGGATAGGATTAATTATTTTCTGTAGCTGCCTGTCTCCAGTGTTTGCAGAAGGAAATGTCAAGCAATTTTATTGCTAACTTATTGCCTCAACTCAGTGCTTAAGTGGGCATCCCAAACTCCTGCCATAGGAGTCAGACCACATTAATTAGATATTCTTCCTAATTAGATATTAGGAAGAGATGATTTACTGTGGGGGTGGTCAGACAGTGAACAGGTTGTCCAGAGAAGCTGTGGGTGCCCCATCCCTGGAAGTGTTCAAGGCCAGGTTGGATGGGCTGTTGGACAACCTGCTCAAGTGGAAGATGGCCATGACCATGGCAGAGGGTTGGAACTCCAGCCCAAGCCATTCTGTGATTCTGTGGTTCTGTGATTCCATGATTGAGCACCAACTAAGTCTAACAGTACTGGTCACTGTGGTGTACTTTGAACAGCTGCAGTTGTTGCTGCTGATTTTGTATTTGCCACACTTTCCCTGCCTCCCACCATTTCACACCAAGCACTGCTGCTGCTCTTCTGCTCAGGGGTGTTTGCCCAGGAACCAGCACCTTCCCCGAGGCAGCAGCAGGGAAACAGCACAAGGCTTTACTGCCCAACACACCAATCTCTCATCCTCTCCCACTGCTAATCAAGCAAACAAAAATATGTGCTCTCAGAGATAACAGGGATTAAAGGTTTTGCAGTTATTTCCCAGAGGGATTCCAGGCATTCCCATGTTTGCAGTGATCCCCAGAAGTTTACATCACAGTTGCCTACGCAGGGAAAGCAGTGGTTTTCAATATTCAGAGAAACATGAGCTCTAAATTAAACAACTTTGCAGAAATATCTCAAATATTTGAGATTACTCCTTCAAAAATATCTGTCTGACACAAGAGGAAATTAACCTCACCTAAATACAGCTTTCTAAAAGTTAGGCATGCAAGCAGGCATCCCCAGTAACTGATGGAGGCAGGGAAGCAATCTCAAACAATGCAAGTATGAAAGAAATAATGACTTAAACAAGGGAATAACAATGGCCTATTCTGTTCTTCCTCTGTTTGTCTTAAAAACAATTCCAACTGTAACTTTCTCAGGGAGAAAATAATTTTCAGTTTCCGTTCTCAGTTAAAATTAAGTTTGCATTTTCCTGATTTCTCCCAATTGGTATGGTTTCTTCCTACTCATCTTTTGTCTGAGGCTGTTGTGGTTCAGGTGCGTGAATGTAGGTACACGGCTTGTAGATGTTTACATCTGATTTAGCTATTTTGAGCTCTGATTGCAAATACTTCTGTGAGTGCTATTTCTTGTTCTAAGGTAGAGTAGGCCTAATGAACAGCACCCCAGAGATGCTTATTTGTCTTCATTCACGGTGGGGAGAGCCTGGGGTCACTAGCTCTGGTAGATATCTGCACTGCAAATGTCTAAAATTAGGTGGGATAAATCTCATGCAAGGAGCTTGATACTTTAAGCCCCTGTTCAGCAAAGCACTTACTGACAGCATAAAATGAAGCCTGAGCTTTCATGCTTTGCTCAGCTGAAGCCTCAATCACTTAAGAAAGGAGAAGACAGTCATGGGAATCATAGCAGTCAGGCTTGTGCAAGGTTTATGTTGGATTTCCACCGAGCAGTCCTACATACCACTCTACTCCCCTACAGAAAATACTCTTCTTCCTTCAATTTCCTCCTCCAAACACATTTATTTCCCCCTCCCGGGGCTCGCTCTCCCTGGCTGAGTCACCCACATTGTGTAACCCAAAACAGGGGCAGGCGAGCCAGGGGCACCGCGGGCTGCCGGGATCCGCGGCTCTGTGCCACTGCCTCTCACTGCTCCTTAGCCTTTGAGGGTTTTGGCTTCAGTGTTAAGCATCAAATTCTTCACCACCAGCTGAAAACTTTGCTTGAGAGTGGCAAGGCTAAATAAATATCCTGTGGTGGGCTGAGTGAGCTTCATGTAATTTGGGGCTTGTTTTGTAAGTACCCCAGGAAGATGGCTGGAGCTGGAGGTCTGACCTTGTCGGGTGTGTTGGCACCAGCAAACTCCAGGCTTGCAGGGCACATCTCCAGGCACAGGAACCAGTACCTGTTGGGATGTTGTTCTAGGTCACCGAGCTGTCCTGTGCAGCACTTGGGCACATCCAGGCCCAAAACACATTCCATGTCCTGCCGTCTCCTTCTGGCTACTAGGAAAACCTGGCTGTGGGAATAAACCTTGAAATTATGCTAATTCACAGAATCACAGAACCCTTTAGGGTGGAAAAGACCTCCAAGATCATAGAATCCACCCATTAAGCAGCACTGCTAAGTTACCCACTAAGCCATGTCCCTGAGTGCCACATCTACATGTCTTTCTTTTAAATACCTCCATGGGTAGTGACTCAGTTATTTTTGTAGCCTACTCGAACCTTTAGGGCAAAAATCTAATCATCACTTTTGTGCAGAAATAAGTTACGTTCATCTCCTGAGCTTGGCCAGGGATTTTGGGTGCAAAAAATAAATAGTGGCAGAGATTTATTATTGTTGTGCTTATGCTGTAAAGACGTCAGAGGGGAAGTCAAAATACTCAAATCAAATTGACGTGCTTTGTTTATATGTGCCATCACTCTGCTATATAGGAAGCAAATTAAATTACTAAACTGAGATCAGCCACCAGAATGAATTGCTGCAACCCTGAGGATGTGCAGGGCATAGACTAAGTGGAAAGTGATAGCTATAAAAATACAGGGACACCAATGTGATACTTTTTTTCCCCCATTACCACAATTCAGGCTCTGTACTTCTTGCTGGTTAATAGAATCAATGGAGACTCAATCCTGAGTATTGAGCAATACTGGTATTGATAATCACAGTCACTTCAATTCACACAAGTTGTTAACTACTAGTAAACCAAATAAGTGAATTAAACCCAGCAGTGACAACAGAAATGTAACTGAGAATTCAGTTAAATCCAGTGACTGTCACTGCCATGGGCATGAGAACTATGATAAGGGACAAGGGGGACCAAGGTCAACATTATTTGAAATGCTCATATTTTTTCTGGCCTAGTGTACATTATTATATTTCTTTCCGTAACTCTGCAGAACTGACGTTCATTTCCTTGTGTTGAGTGCTTATGTCATGTTTACAAGTGCAAGCATGAATCATTATCAAATGCTTTTTTGCTTGTTTTTCTCCTGATATTTTCTATAAGAATGATTGCAGATGTCCATGTAGAAAAAAAAACAAAAAACAAACCCAAAGCATTCTGTCTTTTACTCCATTAGCATTCAAAACTTTGGTAGATAATAAGGTATACTTAAGTTTCTGGTTTTCCATCCTGAATTTTTACATGAGAACTTTTTTTCTTCCAATTAATTGTGTCAAGTTTTTATTATTATGTTTTCCTACATTTTGCAATAAATATTGTATTTTTATTTTTTTTACACCTTTTGTTTGCTAGAAACGATGTCAATATTCCCAGTAAACTGTAGGCTGGAAAATAGATGTGTGCATGTTATAACTTCCAGAAATGTTTTCTGGTAAGATAAATAAATGCTTTTGGAGTATTTCAAGGTGGGAAAACCTTTCTAATAGAAGTAAAAACACTGTTAATGAGAAATGTTTAATCTCTTTGACAAGTTCTCAGGAAGAAATGAGCGAATAAGATTTTTATTAGCTTTCCTTTTTCATTATATCATGTATGAATTAAAATATCTCTGTAAAATAAGCTTATGGATGGATTTACCTTTCAATTACTCTAAAAGCAGTATCAAGGACAAATTTGCCTGCAGTTCTTATTTCTAATTGTCAAGTACTTAAAATGTAATGAGTAATTAAAAGCTACAAGCAGTGCAAAAAATGTACAAATTCAATAATAGTAATTAAACTCCCTCCTTGCATAACTCCAAGGTTTCACAATGCTCTAGCATTTCTCTTTTATATAAGACAACAACTGAGTCAGAGACTTCAACACATTTTTATACGTTCAGTAGGTACATGGCCCCTGTTTGGTTCCCAACCATGGTCATGAGATGATCTACACCCAGTTAAGGTTCACAAGATATTCATTACACAACCTGGTGACTGTGTGCTGCAAAATTGCATAATGCCTGTGTAAATCTTATTTGAATGAATGAGCCATTGAATTAAAAAGTGACATAAAGCTCAGTCCTGCCCTTTCAGATATTGTATTTCATGACGAAATTTTGAGAATTAGCAGGTGGCAAGATGAGCCTTTGCTTTCCCCACGACAGCCTGGAGGCAATGGCTGGGCACTCAGGGTCATACTCAGACTTGCTATTTCTTATAAAAGCAAGGTATCCGCTGAGGAGTCAAAGTTTAGGCAGTTTATATTGCAACACTTATTCCCTTGGCACTTACTTTTGTTTAATTATATTAATCTGGGAGGTTCTAAGGTTTCTGCCCACAGAAGGAAATGTTGTAAAATCTAAGGATACAATAATATGCATGGCAGCATCTTGGTCCTACAAATATAGGGGAAGCCGAAACTTTTTTACTATTTTATTAATTTGTAATAATTTGTAGCATGTGCTTTGGCTGTGAAGCTGGAGCTCCCATGTGCACCAGTGCACCACGCTGCCATTGAAAACCAGCATGCCTGAAGCTGAGGTCATGTAAAACTTTTTGTTTTGATGATACCGTAGGGGCAGGAGTGAGCATTTATTAAAGTACCCTTGTCTCTTCATGCTAGTCTAGATCACAAGGCCCCTAAATTGCCTGCAGAATGCTGTAGCACACCACTGTGTTACATAAAATTGCATCCCTGGTGTCGCTCAGTACATTTCCAAGGGAAGAAAAAATAGTGCTTGCTGACCTGTCTTTGGGTGTGAGCTGTGCTGAGAGCACTTTCAGCTGTTGACAATGAGCCCTCAAAAACCTGTCCCACTTGAAAACCAGTCCCTAGCCTTTCAACAAGAGCAAACAGGCAGAGCAGATCAAGGCAGCGATTTCAGTTTGCCGTCCTCTGACTCTGCAGGAGTGGCAAAATCGCCGTAATCCTGCTGATATTACTCACAATACTGTAACTGATATCCAGCCCAAGAAATTAAAAGTGTTTTTACCTACAGGTAGCTCACCAAAAGTAATGCATTAGTGTTTTGTTCTCTTCCTTGGATAGTAAGAGCCTCAGACCTGGAGGACAATTTTTTCTTGCTTCCCTCAGGAACTAGTTGCCAAGAGACTGTGCCACTGCCTGAGATAATTCCTCTATCACCTCTTTCTTTCATCTGGTGAGATGCCAGAGGATTGGAAAGTGCACAGGGGTTTGCTGATAGTCTTCCTGTTCAAAACTGCTCCTATGCCTTGGCCAGGCATTAAATTAGAAAGAAGGTTTGCAGTGGAGTTCATCCTGCTGGGAGACAGGTCACAGCCTGGCAAGAAATCCGACTAGAAAACTGATTCCTTGATTCACCACAGGAGAAAAACACTATTTTTAGAGATGAAAAAATAATAGGAGTGAGGGAGAAGCCTCTTACCTACTTCAGCATAACCAAATGGTCACAATTCTTATTCCAGATATAGTGAGAAAACATGGAAGCTTTCTAAATTTAGTTTTACAAACAGTATGTTTTTTCCTGAAAAAAAAAAAAAGAAAAAGAAAACCCACCAAAACTCAAAACAAATAAAAAATACCCATCAAAATCAAAATACCTTTAGAAAGAATAAATCTACTTTCAAATCTGGGTTAAGTTTGGCAAAAAATATTGACCCTCAAAATGGAGGCATATGTTTTGGAGATATTACTTTGGTATCACTTCTTGGCTTTTGCTAAACAAAACCTTTTACTTTTCACTGAAGAAAGCCATCTTGAATTTTACAATTATCTTAAATTTATTAAAAAATGCCTTTGAAGGTTTAAATTCTATCTCCCCTAAGAGTCATATTGGTTTAGATCAAAAATATCTTAGAAGTTAGCAGAAGTATTTCTCATCTTCAGAAACCCTAAACTTCTGTTTCTTGGTTCAACCTAAGGGAAAATTTCTCCTATGTTTATTCAATCTCTGCCTAAACAGGAAATGTTGTTTTCGTACTCAGATATAGATTGTAGAGGAAAAGTCAAGTCCCTATTCTCATGTCCAGATATTTGTAGAGAGGACATTGGAATTCTGGTCTAGGCAAAGTCTAGGCAAAGGTCTCTTAGTTACCTTTGGGCAATAACTTTCTCCTGTGTTAAGCAAAAAATCACTTTCTTTTTTCCCCCCTCCAAATCAGATCTAAAAAATAATTTTGGTTCATATTAACCAAAATTTTCAGATAGAGAAGGTTTTTGTAGGAAATTTTAACTCTCTTTAGTTGCTGGGGTACTTGTGGGGTGATTTTCTTTCACATTTCACCAATGGAAACAGCTGTTGCAGGGGTGAGAAATTAAGAAATTGGTACAAAAAAGCAGCCTTGCTGAGGCAGGCAGGGATTCAAACCACCTAGACCCCGTGGGAAGGGGGCAGAGAGGCAGCCTCAGCCATGTCTGTCCTCAGCAATGCAATTAGAACTGTCAGGGAGAAGGATTGCTTAAAGCCCCTTTAATTTTTAAAAAGCTTGACTTAATAAGTATTCTCATGGTAGCATATTCCAGCACAATGTGGGAGTCAATGAGCCCATGAAGCAATAACACATTATATATTTTAAAGGTTTTGAGAAGTAGTGGGAGAAGCAGAAGACAACCTGGGTAGAATTTAAACCACATTTATGGCAAAATACCCTCATAATTAAAAAGAGGAATTAACTGTCTGACAAGCAGAAAGGCTTTCACTTTCTTTTCTCCTATGTAGGTAAGAAAGAGAAATTAGGAGATGAGTATCTGAGAAAGAAATGGTAAAAATGCTGGTTTTATTTCTGTACATTGTTGCTAACTTTAAGCCATGCAGATCCAGCACAAGTTAGTGATATTATCACAGCCATTTAGAGAAGGGAGAGAGGTGGGATTTATCCAGGGTGGTTCTTCTGGTGATGGAGAAGCAGATTTCAGTAAGATTTATTTAATGAAGACACTCCAATTGAAACAGGAACCCAAACTGCCAGATTGATATTGAAAGGTCCCAAAATGTCTACCTGAGGGAGGGAGGAAGGAACAGAGGCAAGGTTGGGGGGTAGTGGTTTTGTTGTTAGGGGTTTCTTGAGACATTCTCTTGGATACAATACAAGTGAATTCTCAGGTGTTTTGCCCTTTCCTGTAAAGTAAGGATGTATAAAGGTCAGCTATATGAGGTACAGAGAGGACAGACGACGGGAAAACAAAGATAAGACATCCTTTAATTTGTACTTAAGCACAAAATGCCTGATGCCTGCCCCAGCCACGGGGAGGGCTGCTCAAAAATCACATGTAAATTGCAACAGGGCCAAGCCAGACATGTGACAGCAGACTGATTTTTTTTTTTTTTTTTTTTTTTTCAATGTGAATCCAGACTCTTCCACAGGGAAAGTCTCCATTTCATCTCACAGCTCTTCCCTGTTGGCTGCGAGAAGCTTGGCGCTGCCGCTCCATCCTGATGGCCGGGGGCTGCCGGCACGTCCCCGGCCGAGCCCGGCCCCGGCTGCCGAGGGCTGCTGAGCACTGCCGGGGGCTGCCGGGGGCTGCTGAAAGCTGCCGGGGGCTGCCGAGCTCTGCCGGGGGCTGCTGAGCGCTGCTCGCTGCTCTCCTCGCCCACACCGGCCTCGGACGGCCCAGGCGTTTCCCTTCTCCTGCGGAACACCGCGGGCCCTTCCGCGCCGCCAGGAACGTGGACATTCCGCAGGGCACGAAACCCACAGCATTTCTTGCTGTGACAGGGTGCGGGGAATGTCAAATATTTCACATTTCTCTTGATCACTGTATTTTTTCCCTGTGAGACGGTGCGAGGAATATGAAATATTTCGCGTTTCCCTGGGTTAGCGAATCTCCATGAGTCAGCTCCTGGGGAGCGGGGCAGCCCGGCTCGGGGGCACGGGGAGAGAAGGGGATGTTCCCTGCTTGGTGCCAGCATCCCTCACATGCCCTTATCGCAGCCGAGAGCGCCGTGTGTCTGCTGGCCGGGCCGCCAGCCCTGCCCTCGGCCCGTCAGCCCTGCCCACGGCCCGGCAGCCTGCCCACGGCCCAGCACCCTGCCCACGGCCCAGCACCCTGCCCACAGCCCAGCACCCTGCCCATGACCCAGCACCCTGCCCAAGCCCAGCACCCTGCCCAAGCCCAGCACCCTGCCCACAGCTCAGCACCCTGCCCAAGCCCAGCACCCTGCCCACAGCTCAGCACCCTGCCCAAGCCCAGCACCCTGCCCACAGCTCAGCACCCTGCCCACGGCCCAGCACCCTACCCACAGCCCAGCACCCTGCCCACAGCCCGGCACCCTGCCCAAGCCCAGCACCCTGCCCACAGCCCAGCACCCTGCCCACGGCCCAGCACCCTGCCCACGGCCCAGCACCCTGCCCAGGCCCAGCACCCTGCCCAAGCCCAGCACCCTGCCCACGGCCCAGCACCCTGCCCACAGCCCAGCACCCTGCCCAAGCTCAGCACCCTGCCCATAGCACAGCACCCTGCCCACAGCCCAGCACCCTGCCCATAGCCCAGCCCCCTGCCCATAGCCCAGCACCCTGCCCACGGCCCAGCACCCTGCCCAAGCCCAGCACCCTGCCCAAGCCCAGCACCCTGCCCACGGCCCAGCACCCTGCCCACGGCCCAGCACCCTGCCCACAGCCCAGCACCCTGCCCATGACCCAGCACCCTGCCCAAGCCCAGCACCCTGCCCAAGCCCAGCACCCTGCCCAAGCCCAGCACCCTGCCCACAGCTCAGCACCCTGCCCAAGCCCAGCACCCTGCCCACAGCTCAGCACCCTGCCCACGGCCCAGCACCCTGCCCACAGCTCAGCACCCTGCCCAAGCCCAGCACCCTGCCCACAGCTCAGCACCCTGCCCAAGCCCAGCACCCTGCCCACAGCTCAGCACCCTGCCCACAGCCCGGCACCCTGCCCAAGCCCAGCACCCTGCCCAGGCCCAGCACCCTGCCCACAGCCCAGCACCCTGCCCAAGCTCAGCACCCTGCCCACAGCCCAGCACCCTGCCCACGGCCCAGCACCCTGCCCACGGCCCAGCACCCTGCCCAGGCCCAGCACCCTGCCCAAGCCCAGCACCCTGCCCACGGCCCAGCACCCTGCCCACAGCCCAGCACCCTGCCCAAGCTCAGCACCCTGCCCATAGCACAGCACCCTGCCCACAGCCCAGCACCCTGCCCATAGCCCAGCCCCCTGCCCATAGCCCAGCACCCTGCCCACGGCCCGGCACCCTGCCCATAGCCCAGCACCCTGCCCACAGCCCAGCACCCTGCCCACAGCCCGGCACCCTGCCCACAGCCCAGCACCCTGCCCACAGCCCAGCACCCTGCCCACAGCCCAGCTGCGGCTCCGGGGTGTCACAGCAGCCTCAGCTTTGTCCCGTGTCCCTCACGGAGCGCTCCGGCTCCGCACCTCGCACGGGAAGGAGCACGCTGGAAGAAACAATGCCTACTGCCCATTTTTAGAAAATCTGAGTGCTGTGAAGGGCTCAGTTAACCCCATACTTGGTGTGTGCAACACGAAGGGAGTTTCTGTCACATGTAGTAAGAGGGAGAATATATCCTGGGACCCGGGAGGAAGGTTTTGGAGAAATACGAGTATGGACTGTAACAGCACTTGGCAAGCCTGAACCAAATGCATTTCGTTCTTGATATAGGAGCCTTCAAGGCTAATATCCAGTGCTAAACATGCTGAGGGTGGAAACAAGTATTTCCAGGCTCTTTTGGATGTGCCTAGCACTGGGGCCATTGTGGCTGTGCAGGCAGGAGGTGTCCTAGCCTGCAGCCCCCATGTCACAGATTGTGCCAGTAGTGAAGACTTGTAGGGGAAGGAGGAGAAGCGCTGAGATATCCTCTGGGAAAATGAAATATTATGAGTAGGAAATGGCTGCACCATGTCTCACACGGGCTGTTTACCTACCTGCCATTTTGACCCATTTCATATCATGTGCTCTGCCTACTCTTTCCCCCCCTTGTTGTTCTCTGTGTTTTCTTTCCTTAACTCCTTTTGTACCATTCTTCCTCCTGTACCTAAGCACACATCCATCTTCTTGGGCATCAGGAGGCAGAGGGATATCATCCCTTCTTGCACCCCATCACCTCTGGCCATTAGGTAGAGTTACAATCCCCTCACAGACCAGGTGTTATTGCACCACGGAAACCATCTTTGTCACTTGCAATAGTAACACCTATAAACTTTACAAATTTATGGCCTTGGTACGGTGAAAACACATGGTAGGAAGAAACTGCTGCACCCAGGAGGCTTGCAAACATGATCCTGGGTGTCTTAAAAGGTGTAGAGTTCACTGGCCCCATTGGGGAGCCTGGAGAAAAGGCATCTGCAGCTTCTCAAGGGAGCTGCAGGTGGGTGGCCCAGAGGTGACCCAAGCAAGTGATTCCTGTAGAGGGGAGCAGGTCCCTGCTATAAGCAAGAGCTGGTACTGCATGAGCCACAGCACTCCATGGCAAAACCTGCAGCTTGGAGGCTATTGGGCACCAGTCTAGGGCAACTGCATTGTCCATGGGATACTCAGAGCCCTGGAAATGGCCTGAGCAAGCACCCCACTGCAACACCTGAGCACAGGCATGTTTCAATCTGAATGGGACTGGGCAGGGGGGCAGTGCTGTCCCTTTGCGCTGTCACAGCTGCAAACAGAAAGAAGAGTCCAGGCTAATTCCTTTATAATTCTGCTGAGGGTCAAGCCTGGGGCTGGCTGGGTGTTAATTCAGATTTCCCCAACTGTTGCTTCCTTCTGTTTCCTTCCCTCTCTTCCCTCTAATAAAGTTCTGTTCATTTAAAGCTTTCTGATGTGACTGGTGAAACATTACCTAATCCAAAGTGCATGGAGGCATTTAGTGTCCCAAGTTTATGAATGTATGATTCAGACAGGGTTGCTCCAGTTTCCAAGGACACATGGTTCAAAACCAGACCCAGCTTAGCAGCACATGCTGAAAGTGTTACAGAACATAGAAGACAAAACCTAAAAAATGGGATGACAACGATGAGGTGAGGGATGCTCCTAGGATCTCTCATCACCTCAAGACATTCTATAACCCAGCTATGGATCCCTTCCAGCCTGGGATACTCTGTGATCCTGTGATAGAGCAGGCCATCAATGGCAGAGTGGAGATCTCTGAGATCTCAGCCTGCCTGACAGCTTGTCCCTCACGAGACTGGACATGGACACGGATGTGTCCTGACGGATGCTAGGTCATGTGTTCAGGCTCAGTTTGGCTACTCTGAATGCGCCCAAGGAAGTCTCTTACTCATTTATTTGCCAAACCACTCTGTTCTTACAATTGTCCCTTTGTTCGTTCTGTTGGAAGTTCTCACACTGCAGAGCCTCAGGCTGAGAAATCACTGTCACTGTCATAGAGGGGGCAGTAGCAGCATAGATATGTCCTAGGAATTTATCCCCACATTTGCTTTCTGTGCTCTATAAAAATATTAAAAACATTAGAGACCAGTGCTGTATCCAGAGACATGATCCACTCATGACCTTCTCTGAAAACACAATGCCATCTCACACAGGCAAAATTTCAGTACCTAGAATGAAGAATAATACAAATTATGAAAATCCACACTGGTAGCCCTTGATATCTGTGATACCTCTCTATGCTTTGAATAAAACAACTAAGAGTAGCATTTCAATCTTTATAATTATCTTAATTAAAAGACTAACATATTATTTTATTTGTCTGTCTTTTTAAATTAATTACTTTTATTACAAATTTAAAAATCAGTCCTTAATAAGTTTGGGGTGGGTTTCAGCTCTGTATTGAGGTGCTGTGGGCTCAGCTCCAGTGGCCAGACACGTGTCCTGGGATGCACAAGACTTTTATGTGGTGCTGTGGGAATTGACACAGCACAGTCCCAAATATGTTTGCACTGCTATCTAGAAGCCAGAGAGAGCACCAAGGTCTCAGGTGATAAAAACAACTTCTCCTTTACCTTATGTGTTGACACTTAGATGCAGACACCTAAACTTAATGTAATAAATTTAATAATGACTATTTCTGATAAGTCCTGATGTCTAAATTGTTTCAGAGAGCTTCATTTACTCCTTTACTCTCATGTCCTGGCAAGATAAATCCTAAGATGTCACCACTGTGACTAAGAAAGTAGTTCTAGGACTCTTTCTGCCCCATGGCCTAGAGTTGTGGCATTCCTCATGACCACACAGGTAAGCAACCTTCTCTCCAAAACTGAGTGGCCCCATCATAAGCACCTGTTGGCAGTGGTTCAGCTCCTGAACCGTGTCTGAGCTGTGACTGCAGGAGCACAGGCTGGCCTGGGATAAGTGATGGCAAACCATGGGCCTCTCTACACCTCACTCACATATTTGTATCATCTTTTCAGAGCTCTGCTTGTCAGTGTTATATCCACCTTTTATGACAACATAATATTTTAAGGCCAGCATGAAATGTGAATGCAATTTTCTAAAATAAGCGTGGTCTGTTTAATGAAGTGAAAATCATAACCATAACATTGCTTCACTTAATCCAGAAGCTTTTCACAGATATCCTGCAAATGGCAACTTTACTCAGCTAAGGCAAGCTTGCTAAGCCCAGGAGTGCCAGGTTTTCTGAGAGTTGACTGTGTTTTGCCCTTTCATCCTACCTTGGCTTCACATTGTAAAAGTGCAGATGCTTAGGAAATTGCCTCCAGGTGTTGAGTGATCTGAGTTTCACTAAAATAATAAACCTTGATCTGAGATAGATGACCTTCTTGTCAGCATAGGATCTTCAGGCTTGCAGAAGAGAACTGAAAAGGGTCTTTTTCCATTCCCTTGCTGCAGCTGTGAGCTCTTTTGGAGAGTCTCGGAGAGATTCAGAATTGTTCTGTTTTCTTGGGCAAGAGATTTTTGATACACGCCAAGAAAAAGGTGGATTTGGGGAGATATGGGAACTTATGCTAAAGTCCCTCATTCAGGTACTGTCTGTTAACTTAGACATGGCACTTCAGTACTCAGCACGGAGCAAGACATCTCTTATGGAGGCATCCAGGACCATAAAGCCCCACGTGGTGTCTCTGCACAAAGGCCTGGAATGGAGACTGTCCTCCAGTTCTCTTTGTACATCTCATGGACCTAAAGCACCTGGTCTTTCTGCCTTCATTTCTTACACTAGAAAGAAGTGGCAGTACTATTTTGTTTTCTCTTGAGGGTTCTGTGTTGGCTGATTTATAAACAGGGATGAAATCTGGAAGTCTTTACATAGGGGCTTGCTATAATTCCAGTCCTTTGTCCCATGTCTTCCACTAGACAAACGAATGCATTAAGGGCCTCTGATGTGCACAGCAACTGCTGCTCAGCTGTCTTTATGACCCATACAATATTTACTGTGCTGCCAGGTTCAACAGTGCTGGAAAAAATTAAGTGTAGATGCAATTTCACTGTAGAAATTGTTTAGAACCTACTAAAGCTTTAGCCAGAGCATATGGAATTTTTTCTTCTATAAAAAGCCTGAGGGTTAGTGTCTATTTAATATTCAGGAGGCAAGAAATGCTTCTAGCACTCAGAAACAGTGAAAAGCATCCTGGTGAGATCCCTGAGATGAGATACTAAATCCTGAACTTGCACTCCTTGTTCTCTTATTACAGCAGACATCGAGGGGTAGCCCTTGTGTCCCTGCACATCATCACCAGCAGCAACAAAGACATTAACTCAGTGCTGCTAATGAGGGCCGGGTGAGCACTGGAATAGGAAGCTGTGTTGACATTTAAAAGATCCCAGCCATCAGGCTCCATGTTGCCTAATTGCCAGGGCTGTGTGGGAAGCACTGCTTCAATGTCTCCATCTAGTATGGACATGACGGGCAGGAATACACTACTCCTATGGAATGTCAGTTACTTCAGGAAACAATTAGCCTTTCTGAATATTCAAAATATGTCAAAACATTTTTCTTTTTTCCCTTTTAGAGCTCTTCAAAGCTGTGAGTGTGTCAACATCATTCCACCTACTTGGAGGCGGCTCTGGAATATTTGATTCACAGATGTTTCTCTTGGTTGGTGTCAAACCTCGAGGTGCTGTAGCCAAATCAAATCTTTGCAAGTAATACAGGCAAAAATGGATCTTGCCAAAGGGTGGTCTGGTCAGCATGTACCACTACTATGTTCCTTTCTTCTCCAAAATACAGTGCCCATGACCAAATTTCTTGTAACCTTGGACTATGCTTGTTCCCAAACAGTGCGAGGTGTGTCTGGGAGAGGGTCAGTTTACCCTGGTCAACAACATGTGAAGGACTGCCCTAACAATTTAATAGCGTAGGTGATCATGCTCTGGAGTCTGGGCCTGGGTCCTGACACTTTAATTTACTAGCAGTGATAGAGCCAGTGGGTAGTAAGAACAGGATCATCTACTCAACTGGTCTGATGGTGTATCACAGACTATTATGTCTCACCTTGCTTCCCTTTCATAAGGGTTTGCCTGAGGCATCTCTACTAGGAAGACATCCAATCTTGATCTGAAAACATCAAGAGACAGAGAATCCAGCCCTACTTTTGGTAAGTAGTTCCCAGGATTAATTGCTCTTACTATTAATAATGCATGCCTGGGTTTCTTTGTATGAATTTGTTTGGCTTCGGCTTCCAGCCGTTGATTCCTGCTATGCTCTCTCCACTAGATGAAGAAGATCTTTTGCATATGGTATTATCTTCTTGTGGTGGTACTTGTATGTTTTAATCAAGTCATCAAGTCATGTCTCCATCTTTTTGATAAGGTAAGCAGAGAGATTCCTTCCAGGCTTTCACTAGAGAGAGACATTTTTCTCTCATCCTCTCTCTGACCTGTCTCCAGCTTTTACAATTAAAATACAAGGCACCAGAACTTTATGCACTTTGCCAGTATTAGTCTTACCAGAGCAGTGAGGAGAGATAAGATCAGCTCCCCACTCCTACTCACTACTTCCTTGTTCATACATCCATGAATCAGATTATCCTCTCCTGCTTTACAGTAGGAACTCACTTAAATTCAGTCTGCGGTCCTTGATTTCCATGGCTGCCTGCTGTCTACACAATAGGCTCATTCCCTGGTCCTACAGCAGTGTCTATGTTAAGACATATCTTTAAAATCAGGTTTTCTGCATTGTCTGTGTTATAATGTCCCACAAGCGTGTTCTGAAGTTAAATCCTTGTGCTGCTCAGTTAGCGTTCTTGTGCATGGAATAAAGAGAATAACCAAAAGTTGTTCCTTAGAAAATGAATGACAAAATTCCCCTTAATGTTACTAGGAGTGGGAAAAGCTCATGGCATTTGTTCATCAATGCAAATCTGTAACTAAGTTTTCCTCAGAAAATGTGAAAGCCATGCTGTTCTAATACGTTTTCATATACAAGATCTTATAACTGCTGTAACCAGTGAACACACATTGACTCCTTCCCACTGCTACTGACAATATTTTCTCTTCTTAAGAAAAAAATAAATCAAGTCTAACCTGTCTTTCCAGCAAAGATTTTCTGTTCATTAAAATCTGAGCACTGCTGCATGGATTTTGGCTCGATAGGCAGGACGTACCCCATTCATCCCAAAGGCAAGTGTAGTCTGTGTGGCAAATCCAGCATTATGAAGCTTTTTTACAGTCAAATCAGAGCTATTCTTTGAAGGATTGTGATGGTGAATCATCAAGGCATTTTTCAAGTTAGCAAGAAAAGACACAAAGCAAGATGATCTGACGATTTTAAGTGGTATTTTTTAGATATGTAGATTGAAAGAACAGCCCTGAAACTTTTACATGAGCAATTCTTACATCTTTGGCCCTACTGATTTTGATGAGGTTTCTGGTTGGGAAAGGACTTCAGGATTTGACTTGTGTCAATACTTTCAGCCACTGATTTTTCCATGTAAATATGAGGTCACATTGATGTCATAAGACTGAGAAATCAGTCTTGTGGGCTCATTAACAGGGGACAAGCATCTAGAAGCCTACAGAGTTTTGTGGCTAGCCAAAGATTACAGTGTGGAACCAACATATTAATGCACAAAAGAAGAAAGTACATTTAAGTCCATGCAAAGCTACCAGCTCGTGTGCAAGATACACTTTATATTAAAGCTCAAGAGCTCACAAACTCTGCCATTTAGAACAGGAGCTAGTAATTCTGAGGAACACTTCAGTTTGTGTCTGAAGCTACTTTTAGAGGCTACCTGTGATTAATGTTCATTGACTTGTCATTGCCAGATGGTCACATGAAATTAAATTATTATTCTTATTATTCCTGAAGAGCAGGAATGCTCCCTGCAGAACTCAGGAGGGGGAAATGCTTCCCCACAAAGCCATGGCTCTCTCTGAGGGCTGAGCACGAGGTTGGGGTGTTTGTGGAGACTTTTACCTCTGCAATATGCATCTCACGGTGGTCTGTTTGTGCTCCCCCAGGTGCCTGCAGCACACTCTGTGTGTGAATGCCTCTCAGTGATGTATTAAACGAATCACCTACCTGTCACATCATCTCAGGTGCAGGTCTGCAGTCAGAGAGAACTCACTGCCTAAACGTTTAAAACGAGCAAGGAAAGTCAATTACGTTTTTTATAAACACAGCTGGATCATGAGCATGAAAATCCGAGTTAATAAGAGTCTGACCACGAAGCATTCCGTGAGCAGGGTGGGATTTTTGTGTCAGCAGAGCCGTAGCTGTCCCAGTGGCTGGGTGGCAGTGGAGGTGTGCTGCCCGTGGGAAACCTGACCCGGCGAGTTCCCAGGCGGGCGAGCGGAACGCGGTCACTGCCGGTACCTGTCGGGAGAGCAGCCGCACACCTCACCCGCCGAGTGCCGCTGCCAAAGCACTGCTGGCGGCCCGGGAAACTGTCAGAAACAGTGCTCGGATTCCCCAGCTGCCTAAAAACTCTGCTGAGGGAAGAATCAAAATAGCCATATACAAAACATCACTCCCCAGCCTCTGTCAGCCATTCCTGGGAAGCCGATATGTGGTGTTCTGCGAATGCATCATGGAGAAACCTGGCCAGCAGAGGTCAGATATGGATTTGAACAGTTAGGGAGAAAAAAACTTTTCCGATATATTCTTTGGCTTGATATTGTCTCTTGATATTTGAGGATGGAGAGGTGTTTGGTGCTAGTGTGCAGAGCTGGTATGCCTTGAGCCATTTTAGTTTCCATCCTTATAGTATTTGCTGTGTTACTCTCCTTTAGTACATTTTTAATGGTAAATGTCATATATTGACTCAGTAATGAAAACTAGATTATAAGGAAAGTTATAATTTTAAAACATGATGTATGTATTTCCCTCCTTTCTTCTTTATTTCTTTCTTCCTCATTTCTCCTTTCCTTTCCCTTTCCCTTTCCTTTCCTTTCCTTTCCTTTCCTTTCCTTTCCTTTCCTTTCCTTTCCTTTCCTTTCCTTTCCTTTCCTTTCCTTTCCTTTCCTTTCCTTTCCTTTCCTTTCCTTTCCTTTCCTTTCCTTTCCTTTCCTTTCCTTTCCTTTCCTTTCCTTTCCTTTCCTTTCCTTTCCTTTCCTTTCCTTTCCTTTCCTTTCCTTTCCTTTCCTTTCCTTCCTTCCGTCTCTTCCTTCTCTTCCCTCTGTTGTCTATTCCCTCTTTGTCTCTCTATTTCTATGCCCATTTTTCTCAGGCTCACAGGCCTGTTTTTTGGACCTGGCTGCACTGGATGATAGAGTTACACCCACAGATTCACCCTCCCTAAACTCATTCACAGACAGACTTGCCACTGCATGTTTCCCTCCTTTCTGAAGGAGGGAAAGCTGAACAAATTGCACAGAAAGAATTGAAACAACTTAGATTTCCTTTCTAGCTTCTTTAGATGCCATAATAAGTGAGATTGAGTTATTCTTTATTTACTCTGCAGATACAGAGAACAGTACTCATTGCACAGAGGGGGAAACAGGGGTGGGTTAGTGACAAGCAATAAACACCCTGTGGCTGTTCCAGAGGGGCTGGACTCTGAACTGAGTGATGCTGGCATCCTGGCCAGGGCTGGGGCAGGGTCTGGACACCCACCAGCAGTGCCCAGCCATGGCTGCTCAGCCTTTGGGCTCATGAATGCCAACAGTGCTTCTCAAAGGTTTGTTTGAAAGTAGCCTTGAAGAAAATGAAGACAATGTGCTACAATAAACATCCACTTTTATATATGTGTCAGGTATTGGTAAACTTCATAGCTGTAAGCCAAAGCCATTTACTATTTGTACCCTGTTGACAGAAATTAAATGCTTCTGGTCCATAGGTGGTTTCCTTTACATCAACTTCAATCATATCTACAGTTCTTTGTGCAAATATCTACCAGCAATAGTTTTAAAAGTTACATTTCTACTGCAGCTATTTCCTTCTTTCTTCACACTTAGCATCTGTTCTAAGACAGCAAGTAAGCTGTTTTTTAGGAGAAAAGTACTCAGGCCAGGAAAGAAAGCACAGCCTTGGCTGAAGGGCAGCCCTTGACAGACATTTGCAGTCTTCATCATGAGTATCCTAACAGGAAAGATATTTGTTCAATCCAAGTTTGCCCTTTCCCCTTTAACACACGTTTTGTTTGTATTATATAATTTCCTGATATAATTTCCTGAGCTCGAGAATGAGAAGAAGAGGAACTGTTCTGGAACAGTAGACCTCCTGTGAAGGTTTTTTTTCCTGCTGCGAGTCACACTTTCAGAGGGAGAGAACCCAGATTTTTGTCTCTCAGGAAGTGAGATTCAACAATAGTAGGAGTATTGTATCTTGATATAATAGAGCTGTACCAAGGTCAGGGTGAGAGGGGGAAAGAGGACAACATGAGCTGTTGGCTCCTTGTAGATTGGTAAACATCTCCCATTGCAGGGAGCTCAAAAAGGAAAAGCAATTCTCATTTTCAAGTGTCCTATTATTCCTCTGAAAATGTTTTATATGTGTATGTTAGAGAAATGCTCACAGACTTTGGTCTGCATTGGGACCACCTGATATGAACAAGGGAGATACCCCACCTGGGGAGAGGCTGCTGTCCAGATAGACAAGAGGGAGGAAAGAAGTCTTCAGCAAGGCATTGTGCAGTCTGCCAGGACAGCCCTGCTCCTTTGCACTTCCAGGCTGCATTTCTGTGGGCCATACCTGAAAAACATGTGAGGTGCAATGGACCTGGGTCATAATAAACAGCTCCTATTCCATGTAAAGGTTTGAAAATGGCATTTATGGATTTACTAGCCCAGCATTAAAAGTAGATTGAATGTTTCAATAGGACTTATGACCGTACCATTTGTCTCTGCTAACAAAGGCTGTAAGCAAGTGTGAAGAACAGGTAATACAATTTACACCAAGAAACATCTCAGTAAATACCTAACTATACCATTTAAACTGTGCTTGCTGAAGCCCTGGGCTATACTCTGCTGCTTGAATTTTTGTAAATCCTTGACATTACAGCTGCTTAAATCCATGCCAGGAGCAATATTGGATCTCTCAAGCAGAGATAGAGGCTTCATTGTCCAAAATTAAAGATGCATGAAGGCTCAGATAGGTTTTCACTTTTAGCTACTCTGCTCTGGTGTTGGGGAGCCTGTGTAAGAGAGTCCAGCTGAAGGATCAAACCCTTTACCTCTGTGACATGGGCGATAGACATCACTAGCACAGTGTGTCTGGATCATGAAGATGCAGCAGAGCTACCTTGTTTCTGATTTTCTTTGTGCTTTGAGGGCTCTGGAGCCACTCCTGCACCCTGAACAAAGCAGAGAGTCCTGCCAGCCCAGCCCTGTGTCTGAGTTTTAACTAAATTAACTGCAATCCTTCCCAGTGCAATGCTAGATGTGTTACCTGTGTGATCATGTACATTTCCTTTGAGTGCACTTCTCAGGATAGTTCTTTAACACATCTAGAAAAACATAATTAGATAAATATGCCTACAATATCATCAAATTGGGACTATTTTCCTGAAAATAATCACATGGGAACACCTCTTCTACTTCCTTTTTGGAGACAAAAAAATTGGTTGTACAGAAGGGCATCAAGTGATGTGTCAACAAGAGAGTCAGAAATGGACATAAGCAAAAGGAGTTCTGCATAGATTTCTACATAAACTCTTCTGCATTCTCCTTATTTTCAGGGAGATTAGGAAAAAATAAAATTCAGAGCATGTGGATTTCAGTACTCCCATTAAATGAGGCTTTCTCACTCATAACACTCACTTCTTCTCAATTTATTAAAATTGAGCTGAAAACTCAATATTTCTTCTTCCATGAGCCTTGCAATGGTGGGTCCTTCCTTTGGTGGGCACAAAAAAAGAAGTCAAATGTGCTGGGACACTAGAGATACCATGGCATACCTTTGTCAGAAGAGACATGGTATACTTGGGGATGAAAAGAAATTTCCACCATCTTCCAGGAATTCCTTGGAGATGAAGAGTAATGATAAATCTTTCCACTTCCTTGCATGGTTTAGGGTTGCTACACAGTGTTTGAACAGCTGCTCTTGTCCCATCCCTGAAGGTGGCTGCAAGTCCGTGGAAGAAGAAGAAATCTGAGCATATATCATTCTGAAGTGGCAGACAGGATGAGTTATTGGGATTTCTGCCACTGATAAATCCCTTATTTCTGTTAGTGATACTGAACATACTGTGCAGTCATGACTGGGGAGTTTCAGCAACTCACCACAGTGCTGAGTGTGCCTGTCATGTAACAGAAAGGTTTAGCTCAGTGTCCTGGCTCAAATTTCCTAATATACTAACCTCTATAAACTCCCTTTAAAGCCCCCAGAAGACACATCTCATGGAACAAACTCCACTGTCCCGTGACTTGGGTAACTTACTATTTACAGCTGTCCTGCAGTTTCCTAACCAGAGAATTCCTGTAAAATAATGTAGTAAATGTACCATGTGTAGCCCCTTCTTAGAGGTCTTGCATAGAGTAAAAACTGCATGTATGTAATTTCCCCCATATTTAGTAGCCTTAAAGGCATAATGGTCAAAGCCATTATTTATTGCTAATTTCCCCAACTGATCCAAGAAAGCATGATTTCTTACAAAAGAGGGAAATATCTTCAGTCTACCATGTGTTGCTACAAGACTGACGTCTGGGTAATTCCCACACATCCTCCATGCTGGATACTCCAGCAGAAGAACTTCTAAAATACACTGCTTCTTTGCCCCAGGGGACCTTAGTGAGTGACAACTCTGTGCAGCTGCATTTGGTTCTGTCTGACTGGCATCTGACAGAGAGCTTAAGCAACTTCGGTTGTGTCTGTGGTGGTACCACTGATCTGGTCAACATCTCCATGGTCACTTCCCAGTCTGCTGTGCTCAGTGTCAGCTCACTGCTTGCCAGCTTTCAGCTTTGCTGTGTCTCCACAGGCTCCTCCTGGAACACATCAGGCACAGACTCCAGGTGGAAGCAGCTTCACTTAAATTTCAATGTGTAAAAGTTGTTTTTAGCTTCCCTCTGCCTTCTGTGTCATCAAAGAAGCGTGCAGAGGGGGGTATTTTTCTCATTCAAAGGCAACTGTCAAAGTTAGATAAGAAGAGAATTTTCCTCCAACTTCCTATTTTGCCTCTAATGACTTTAATGGAGTCTCAGAAGAGCTGAGACCTAAGTAACAAAATTTACATATCTGAATTGAATTGGTATCAGACCATCTCTGTCTCTTAGTCCTTCATGAAAGCAGAAGCCCAAAAGCCCATTGCTGCTGGCCCTTAGAACAGTCACAGTTCCTCGGCAGGATAACTTGATCACTTAAATAGAGTTAGTACCTATACATAGAAACAGGCTTTGTGTGAGTTTTGTGGCTTTTCTTCTGAAAGACTAAAAAAAAAAAAAAAAAAAAAAAAAAAAAAAAAAGAGTGTGGATGGTTTAGGAATGCATAAAGTTATGAATCAGCAGCTCATCTGCTGGAGGCCAGCAGACACAACAGTCCCCAGTGAAAGCAGATCCTGCCAGTCCTCTCTACTTCTCCTTGATCAGCTCCAAGAAGAAACCTCAGCCTTTTCCCTCCCAGCTCCCCCACAAAAGTTCACTGAAGAGCTATTTTGCACCAGGCAGTGAACACCTTTTCTCTTTTTGTCCCTTTTATAACAGCAGAGGATCAGTAATTTCCTGTGGCTGGTCCCATGCCATCACATTTTCCCTCTTCCTGGAAATAGAGCTCAAAATTGAGGTTAGCATACAGAAAAGCTCCACTGTCCCTTACGTTTATAAAGTAAAAACTTATAAAGAGACTGGTGATGCAGAGAGTTTGCAGACTCCAAGATGATTTCCACCAGCTGAGGGAACAGAGGGAGCTGCCCAGACCCCCAGGGGGAAGGGGAGCTGGAGAGATAGACATTGCATCACAGCATCTGCTGTCTTCTGAGGGCAGTATAGACTGTTGAACCCTGGATTTACTACAGTCATCTGAAAATCTGCAGAAGAGTAATTTTTCTGTAAAACCCCTTTGGTCAGATAGAATTTGATTTTCCTACATGTACATGATTATTTATTCAGTTTCAGAGAAACAGTGAATGTATAGTCTGCACAGGGAAATGTGCTGAGGGGTTGCCCTAAAAATTGTTTGAGGCTTACCAGAAAAAAAACAAAGAACAGCTAAAATTTTAAGAAAAGAGTTAAAATAAGATAACAATACAACTGTGCAGTCTGCTTTACAGCATGTTTCACATATTTCCAAAGTCCATATCAACCTAAGAAGACACCAAAGACTTAAATGCCATCTATGGAGCACCCTGGCAGTATAAATATTACATATATTTAATTCTTGGCCCACTAATTTTAGCATTGGATCTTTAATGAATGAAAATTCTGAATCCAAACCCTTAATTCAGTAACATTTCCATTTTGAAAATGTTTAAAGCCTGAATCTGGATTTGGATCTGAAATACACCACCACACCATCACAGGAGACTTGCCTCAACTCCCAGCATCAATGCCCCATACACTCTGGAACACATTGTGATTTAAGTCAGCAACTAGAAAGCAAAGCAATGGGTATTTCTCAAATGACTACTGTAAAAACAAAATAATGCATTTTATATGTAAAGATAAATAATTTAAGTATTTCTGGCAGTATTTTATTTATTTAACAAGTAAAAAGCTCTTTTGCATCATAAAAGAAAGCCAAAAAGACAAAACTGACCAAAGCTGGAAAACAGGAAAGCCATGAGGGAAGGAGAAAAAAAGGAATTCTAGTTATTTTACATAACAGATGGCAGCATAACAGAGAACAGCTGATGCTGGTAGCCTAAGGGAATTTTCCTGTGTCAGAAGAAAAATAAGATTTAGGATATACAGAACCCCCCATTAAATGAGTTTCATAAAAAGTGTCATACTTAATGTATGACCTCTGGTGTCTGTATATCTTGCCTGGGCAATTCATCCACTTTATGGCTCAGTCTCAGTGACCTTTCTTCCCCATGAATGGTGAATGAAATATTCTCAGCAGGGACATACCTCTCCCAGTCTGCATTTTCTCAACTGCCTTGTCCCATTACCCCACACACCTCCATCACACCAGGCTTAAGTTTTATGACAGGGATGAACTAAACCACTAAGGCAAGCAGCTTGATTTGCCTTACCAGAAGGTTTTGTGGAGCTAAATATCATGGAAGCTGACTAAGATATCCAAATCTGAATATCTTATCTAAACAAGGTATGCAGTGTGCAAAGGAAGAGAAGCTGCAGTGAGGAAGCCCTGTAAAAGGACAACACAGGAGACAAAAAGGACAACATAAATGATCTGATGGAACAGACATAATCAGAATAATCTCATGCAACCACATGGGCCAGTGCTACTTGAAGAGTGATGGGCTCAAGTAATTTTGGGCTATGTGGATATGAATGTGCAAGGGATTTGTGCACTGCCATTTGGAGAACAGAGGAAAAATAGATCCAGTGCCACCTGACCTAGCACTGAACATACCAGTTATAGCTGTCTCTGTACCGAGTAACAATCATTTAACCTGAGTACACCACTGCACCAAAAGAGAAAATTGATTATTATCAATTAGAGTCATTATTCACTAAAAGCAACATGGTGGAATTTTCCATGTACCAACCTAACTCAAGTTCTTTTGAATTAACTTGTTAATTTTTTTCTCATGGATTCAACTAGAAGCAAGTCAAGGACTGAGATCTTTGGAAACACTCATGCAAAGAAGGAACTTTGCCTTGTTGAGTATAATTTTTCTAAGACTTTGAAAAAAGATGAAGTTTTACAAGCTTTAGAAATCATACAATAAAAAGGAACCTTCAAGGATCATCGAAGTCCAACTTCCTTATAAGGTAGTAGTTGGGATCAGCATAAAATTCCTGATGGTAATATTCTTAGAGGAGAACTACTTCTTCCACCCATCTAAGTCCTAAGAAGTGGTCTGATGAATGGTGTGCTCAGAGCTGACTCAAAGGATCTGATCCTAACCCAGATTTTCCATGTTGTTTAAGGCTGTTTCACAGAATCATTGCAGATAGAAGGGCTCTGGAGACCATCTGGTTCAACATCCCTGCTCAGAGCAGGGTCAGGATTTCCTCACTGGAGATGCACATTCAATATTTATTCACTTCAACTGTTTGTGGATGTCCACAAAGGTCCCCGAGATCCTTGACAGGGAAGTGCTACAGAAGTAAAATGCATGTGACAACTATCTGGATATTTATCTATGCAACTTTGGTACCTGCAGGCTCAAGAGTGTGCTTGTATGTGTGTGTGTGTATATACATTTATGTATCCTGAGGATGTTGGCATGAATCAACACTTTTGTCCTAGTCACAGCTTTTATTGTGGTTGCTATTATTATTTATTTTTGCTATAATAATAGAGCTCTATGTTATGGAGGTAAACTCTGTTCTTAACTCGTGTCTGGGTCCTCAGCACTCGTCACCCTATATTACCTTTGAGTTTCTCAAGGTCTCTAAGCAAAAGGGGCTCCTACTGCACCAGCATCCCCTCACATTTACTGGAGAAGGATGCCACGAGTCTTTGATGCAGCCTGAGTGAGTTAGGTGTAGCCTGAGAGCCCAGCTGGTTTGGGCAAACAAACACATGCTGTTGACAGCCCTCGATGAAAAGGACTTGGGCAATAGCAGAGAACCTGTCATCTCACAGCAGGGAGTGCCTGAGCAGATGAGGAACCCTTTGCACAGGTACCTCAGGGCTGAGGGGCTCTAGCACTTTGTTAGGCTTCCTGAGCAACTGAATTGCTCAATAATCCATAGGAACCGTCCCCTGGAAGAGATAATGAAAGATTTTACTAAGCTTAGAAAACCCCAGGTTTTGTGGGTTTATAACCTAGAGAATTAGGTCCGGATTTTTATGCATGTCATTTCGTTTGCCCCGATGCAGGAAGAGTCAGGTCCTGAAGCTTGGACATAGGGTACTTTTATACAAGGCACTGTGATGTTTGAGTCACATTTTTATTTCTCTCCCACTTCTAAAAAGATCATTGGAACCAGAATTCTGTATAGGGAAGGATCAGATGCTGATCATTTGAACAGCAAACATGCTTGGAAATGACACCCACAGGCAGATATGCACACTCTAGTCAGCCAAAGTAAACCCTGGTGAAGAGAACAGACCTTTGCAGAATACAGCAATAAGCTAGGATGTATTTTTCTCTTTTTTTTTATTTACCTTTTTTTTTCCCATGAAAAAAAGTTTGAAACATACCCTTATACATATCTGACCAGAGGGAATCAGGCCAGCTGAACAAGTTTAGTATAGCAACAACATTCGATGTGGATCCTAAAGAAATTCTCCTGTAAAGTATCTCAGAGAGCTGCAGAAATAAATGTTGTACAGGCTGCCATCTGGCCATAGTGTCCACATATATGTATTTGAATGGAATGGGAGGGAGGCAAATGAATATTATTTTCCTGGATTACTGCAGGAGCTTTAAACAGAATTTCATTTCTCACATTGTATGCTCCAGCTGCCATCACAGCTCCAGTGCAACATCTGTAACACTATCAGTCACAAGAAATCACAAGTAATCGTTGAAACGAGGAGCGCTGTAAATAAAACCAGCACTAGAAAGCATTCAAAACATCATAATCCTGCCTACTCTACACAGATATTAGTGAGCCCCCTTGGGACAGCAGTCTGTGCAACTGTGGAGGAACTGCTGTCTGTGATACTGTTGGATATATGGGTGAAAACAGAGCAAGAATCCAAGGAAAATGGCAAACAAGCGAGGAAAACCTTACAGCCTGGAAGGTGAGGGTGATGGCTTCCAAACCCAGTCAGCAGATTGCTGGCAGTTAACAGAGCTATCACAAGTGGTTTTGATTTTGTTTCTAATGAAAGACTTGATGAGAAGGTAGCTGTGAAATAGGATGGCTGACTGCTAAATCAATGCACTACAGCTGGAGCCTGTTCTAGGGGTAATGAGCTAAGAAATGGCAAAGACAGAAACCATGTCTGATTCTGGAGGAGCAACAGCTCATTCTCTTCTTCTGTGGTATCATCTTCCTGACTTCTCAGTTTCCTTTCTCTTTGCTCAGCTTTAATGGGTAGTGTTTAATTATTTCCACTATGTCACAACTGTCACAGGTGTTGTCTTCCAATTTGCTTTGCATTTCTGTTATTACACCCAAAATTAACATGCATTAGAATGTCTGGTCCAATAAATCTCTTACAACCTTCTGTATAAATTGGATATTAAAATCCTTGCTTTATTATACATGCTCAGACATACAATAATTTAACATAGTTCCTTAAATATATTTTATCTGCTTCCTGATGAATCATGCTACAACATTTTAATTTCCTAATAAAAAATATGTTCCATCAGATTAAGCAAATAACACTGAAAGCATTGAAAATTTGAGGGAATTAATTTGTCTTGCATAGAAAGTGGAGAGGTGAGCTAACTGTTGTTCCTAATTTCTGATTCTAATGTGAAATCTGAGTTCTCATTTCACATCTCATTTCCAGTGCTCCCCATCTGGGGACTGTTCTCAGAAACAGAAGCTGCCCTGGCAGAAAAATGAAGAAGACAGAAATTTCTTTATTTCAGAATTTTATAAACAGCTACAAAAATCACCCAACACAGATGAGCAAAAAATAAGCATTGTTCCTCCTGTGACCACAATTTCTCTGCTCTGATATTTCCATAATAGGGTCTGGGCATTGACAGCCACTAGTGATGCCAAAATCCCTCAGGAACAGACAACTCCATCTGGCAGCTTTTTCTGCTGTCATTTGGGGTTATCTACTTGTTGGCCCTCCCTGTGGACAAAGACTTATTGCCAAAATACACAAACTGATAGTTTAAGTCTCTATTTCAGCCTACAGCTCAGTCACTTGAGACATCCTGTGGGGTTTAAGCCAGGATGAGTAACTTGTATGTCTCTGCATCCTGCCTCTGCTCTGGCACAGTGTCCATGAAAACATCCCTCCTCTCCTAAGATGTGGCCCAGGGGCATGTACAGCCTGAGGACAGCAGCTCTGGCATGCTGGCAGGATGACTGGAGCTCCTCCATGCTGAGTCACATTCCCCCCTCTCCAAAAAGCAGGGCTTTGGTTTATTCCCAGCCAGGAGCACAGAGCAGGCAGTTACATCTCTGAACACAACCACTCTGTGTTTGGGTGCAAACACATCCAGTCATACTGCAGACAGTTCTGCATTTTACCTTCCCCCAGAGATCCTGGATTACCAGAGCTCCTCTTGTCAAGCGTCTCCATTCCTCTCTCCCCTGCTCCACTATTCCAAGGCCTTGTGTGTAGGTTTGCTTTTGAGCAGCTGTACTTTGTTACTGGTTTTGTTGTGATAGCACCCAAAGCCCTGGCCACAGACAAGGTCTGTGTGGTCACAAACTGCTTTGCTGGGCTTTCATTTCCAGGACTCATCTGGGCACTGGGGGGCTGAGTGATCTGCAGGGTTGTGGAAAGAAACACAGCCATAAACCCCAGGGCAACACCAGCCTTTTCTGTGTTTTACATGAGCTTCACAAAAGCTGTGTCAGATTAAACTATTTATAGTCCTGGGCACTGCTCACTTCTGGTTTGGACCTACTCCTTCCCATTTTCCTCTGCCCTGACGTTTGGTGGTTTGAGCACAGTTTAAGAGCCAGAGCTTTCTGATCTAACTCACCCCTTGTGTGGCCCTGTGTGAAGCCACGGACCTCTCCTGTGTCAGCTTCCTCATCTGCAAAAGCAGTGTAGTCCCAGCTCACCTCCATCCTCTGAGAGTGAAAAAATCAATTAATTTACATTTGTGAGACACTTTTAATGCTTCACAGAGTACCAGCATGGAGCTTTGTAAGGGCTAAATGTGACTGGGATGATTAGGAGCATCTACAGAGCCTGTGCATGGTTGTTATTAGAAGTATTTGGGAAAGAGGAAAAGGTGATAAACATGCAGTAAAAAGCAGCCTCTTCTTGCAAAGAAAACAGCAGACTGAGTGAGAGACAACTTCCCCAGGGCAGCAACTAAGCTGGAAGTGCTATTTTGGGGCCTTTAACCAAAAAGCTGTCTCAGACTGTGGGCATAAACAGGAGCGTGCACAGGTACAAGTTACTCCTGCATTTGGAGGCCTGAGGAGGAACTGAAGAGGCTCTGGGGCTGGCCCAGGAGGTTCTGAGTGTACCTGAAATGGGGACGGGGTGCACTCCTCACCCATGGCAGAGCAGCATACTCAGATTTCATGCAGGCTATAATTTTGCCTGCTGCTGCCGCTAGATCCTAATAACCAAACCAAGAAGGGAATTTTTACGCCATCCGAGGCATTCCTGATCCCCCTCCACATCTAGTGAAAACTTAATAGCGTGAGAAAATGCCTTCCTGTAGCGTATTGTAAACCACATGCAGAACAGGAGCAGATGGAGGGGCCTGTCCTCGCCCGATGGAGGGGCTCTGTCAGGATGCTCCCTGCCAAGGGATGGGAGCAGCAAGGAATGGCACCTTTGCAGGGCGCACTATTCAATCAAGGAGGGTGAAGCCAGCAGAGGCTGTGGGATAATAACTCTTGCTGCTTGGAAGAATGCAAGTAAAAGGAGAGGGAGAGCGGCTTTTCCGAAGTCTTTCCCCTGTACAGATGGAAGCATTTAAGATTCCTGCAGGAGCCAGGAGCGGCAAAGTTACATCTGGAAGTTTCCTGGTGCCTGAAGTCAGGCCGTGGTGAACAATGCTCACTGGGCTGAGCAGGCTCTGCTCGGCTGCTTTTATTGCACTTGGACTCATTTCAAGGCCTGCTCTGTGATTAATTGCACTTTTAAAAATAAAGTTCAAAACACTTCCCAGGAAGTTTGGGGAAGGCAGAGTGCTTCAGTGGCACCAGGAGCCCAGCACTCAATGCAGTTTCAATACAGCAGCCCCAGATACAGCTTGCATTAGCCACAGCTTCATTTGACATGGGATCTTGTAACCCCATTCCATCATGGAGAGGATGTCTGGCTTCCCAAGCCTCTCCAACACCTGCCAGACATGGTAGGGTTGCAGCAGGTGTTAGCCAGGCTCTCCACCCATATTTTTTTCTGGGCCCTAGCCTGGGGCCAGGCTAGGACTTTAGATGTTCTCTGCCCCATGAAATTATGGAAAGGAAGAGCCTTGCTCCTTCCCAGGGTGTTTCTGCCTGTCTGTCCCAGGGCCTCACTCTAACTCACAATTTAAAAAAAAAATGTTTTGGGGATAGGCGGGAAGGGCATCATTAGAAAAGCACATTTTTGGGATGCAAAAGCATTTCAGATGACTGAAGCAAAGTCCTTATTGCCATATAATGATGGTGGAGAGGCCAGAGGCAAGACTGAAAAAAGGAGAACAGTGGGTACTTTTCATTTCATACTAGGATGGAAGTAGGCTCAATCTCTTTGCTATAAAAACAAGTGTATATTTGTGGCCAGCTGCTGCAGTAGAGGTGCACAACTCTCACTGTCTGAGAGGAACTGGGGAGAACTGAATGGAGACCTGGAAGCCAGGGTCAGGTAACTCATTAATATCTAACAAAAGGGTCTGTGAAGAGCTATTGCAATGTCTTACAGCCCCTCCTGGGCACCTGTACTAGATAGTGTGAACTAAAACTCACACATCCGCAAAATATTACCTTGGAGCCAGTCACTCACAGGCATGAGGGATGCTCAGAGCTGTTTAGCTCTCTGTTAGCACCCAAAGAGTCTCCAGGAGCCAGTGAATACCTGCAAGCTCTTTGCAAGTGTCCTCTTTACTAGAAAACACAGAGGCTGTTTTTTGTACAAAGGTCAAGAAAATAAATAACAAAAGATGTGCTGAACTGCTGGAAAATTTCGCAGGCAGGCAGCAAGAAGGGGAGCAGGGAGCTGCAGGCACCATGGGCTTTCATTGACAGTCTCTGCCAGCAGCACAGCTCTGCACACTTGGGCTCTCAGGTCGGGTTGTGCCCACACACCACAAACCCATGGAGCCCTGCAACCACGAGGCATCGCTGCACACCAGCACTGAGGCGGACAGAGGCTGCAGAGGTACGTGAGCCACACAGGAGATGGGTCACCCTGTGGGCTTGTGGTGGGCTCTCGGTTTGCCAGGGCTTCTGGCATTTACCTCCCGTTATCAGGTGTGTCTGACAAAGCACCAGACGGGTAACCACCAAGGCGGGTGCGCTGCTGGTTTATATTACAGCACGTCGGGAGAGCTCCTCCCTTTCTCCTCCGCCCCCTTCGTTTCCTCCGTGAAACTGTCTTTGTATCCTGTCTCATGTTAGGACCTGATTTGAAAAATGATTTAACTGCTTGCTTGATTTTAATACACTGCAAGTCATTGTGTTGCAATCACAGCTGGCTGCATGGAAAGCTCACCCATGTGCCGGTACTGGCAGGAGGAGCTGCTCTGGAATGATGGGCTGGGGCTGAGCCTGCCCTGCAGGAGCTGGGCCGGGGGGATCTCTTCCAGGCTCCTGCCTCCAGTGCTTTGTGGCTGCATCAACACCCAGTGAGTGGTTTGGCTGGGGAAGCTCTGCAGCACTGTTTGCCGTGCTGCTGTAGCATTTCAGGGCTCCTTTGCAGCTCAGGTCTCTTTTGCAATCCCAGTTTGGCTCGTCCTCCATTGTTCCGGGGCACAGAGCACCCCGGGGCTGGGCGTGGGGTCCGTGTCCCGGCAGGTACCTGCATGTCAGTGCCGCTGACTGAAATACCGCGGGGAGCACATGGCAGGCTGTGAGGTCACTGCTTCAAACAGTACTCCCCTCATTTTACAGAGCAGGGGCTCTTCACCTATTTACCCGAGTGCACAGATGCCTGCTGAGGTGAAGGTCTGGAGTGTATGGGCCCTTTTCCTTCAGAAATGCTCTTCTGCTGCAAAGTGTTCAGATGCTGGGACTCATAGGGGGACTTTTAGAATAACAGAATCACAGAACCATTTGGGTTGGGAGGAACCTTAAAGATTATTCAGTTCCAGGTCCCCTTCCACTACAGCAACTTGCTGAAAGCCCTGTTCAACCCGACCTTGAACATTTCCAGTTAAAAGACTTACCCAGTTTAGTTCACACCACCAAAGGGTCTGTCTCCCATTACCCTGAAAATCCCTAGGTTGGGTTTTTGTGTTTGTCCAGCATCAGGGTTGCACTGCTGAGGGATGCCCACTGATAGGTACCTGCTGTATGTAACTCCAGCACCATGCACAGCTGTGGGTGCTACCACAGTGCACGTAATCATGACAAAAAGAACACCAGGGGCTGCTCTGAACCCGGGGTGCTCAGCTGTTAGCTTAGCTCTCCCTCTAGTTTATCTCTTGTGTACTCTTTCCTTTACCCACAGCCCTGAAGGCATGAGTCTCAGTGGATTGAGGCTATATTGTATGATGTTTTACATATATATCAAATAATAAATTAACAAGAAAGAGATTTTCCTGAGACAGATCAAGCTTCTTACCAGAGGCATGTATCAGAAATCACTGTACACATGTAAAATTGCAGGTGGAGCAAGCCCGCACATGGAAATACCGTTCTTCACAAGCAAGAAATTACCATGTTTGTTTTTCTGTTTCGCTTTCCTCCTAGGATTTCTTTCTGCTTCCATGCCTTATCTTCTGACCGAATTTCATAGTGCATGGAGGGGAGGAATGTGCGTGGGAAACACTTGGCTGGCCGGGCTGTGTCTCCACAGCACACCCTTGCTCCCGCCCAGGCGTGAAGCCCTTCCCACCCTCACCGAAGTCATTGTCACACATTTCACCCTGACTCACTAATGTGCCTGATGTTCATGCTGCAGCTTGTAAGCGATTAGTGCTTGTTCACACAGCTTTTTTTTTTTTTTTCTTCCTTTCCCCTGCTGGTTCTGATTCAGCTGATTTAGGTGGCCAATGGCCTCCTCGCTTGCTCACGCTGCGTTAGTCCCAGAGCAGCTCTGGGTTCACCAGCCTCCAGGGCTGGGGACAGGACGAGCGGATGGAGGCCAGGGTTTGGTAATCAGGGCAGGTGATTCCATGGCACCACAAAAGAAAGCTTAAGCCTGGCTGGTACCGTCTGCCTAAGCATTTCACACAGGAGGTGCTAAAAAGGGATCCTGGACCTTTAGGGATAAGTGTGAGCTAGACGTGAGCACCAACAAACCAGAGAAACAGGCTCTGCTGCCTGTGCTGGCAGGTGAGCAACTACTGAGCAGATGTTCCTGCAACTCTTTGAGAAATAAAGTTCTGCTGCTTAGGTTGACTGGAGAGAGCTGCTACCTCTTCAGTTATATTGTGGCCTTAAGATGTATGGGGCTGACATGACTGTGTGTAACCATGGCATGGAAATACACCATTCCAGGTCAGTGTGCTGTGGGCTGTCTGCTGCAGCAGAGAGAGGACAGGCAGCAAAGCTTGTTTGGTCTCTCCCTGGCTCAGAAATGGTTATTGTACAGGCAGAAATGGTTATTGAATGGCTGCATATAGTGGCATCCCCTTCTCCAGTAGGGACCTAAAAGCCCAGAGGAGAGTCCTGGAATGGATGGAGCAAACTGGCAGCATTGCCCTTTGCAATGATTTGTACCTCTGGGACTCACTTTGCCATGGGGGAGTTTCTCTGTGTTTAACCAAGTTCAGAGAATCTGGGAACCCTGAGTCAGCAGCAGGGACTACCTGCATGCACACAAGGCCATGCTGGGAGGGCTCCATGTTGGCCACTCATGACCCTAAAAATCCCTCCTTGACATCTGCTAAAGTTTTTCCTGTTTTCAGGAATGTCTGCTGCCTTCTTACCGACAGCAGTGAGAGCCCTTCCACCACAGCACACAGAAACGAGATACCCTGACCACATGCTTGCTTTTCTTCTTTCTTCATGTTTACCTGGGATTGCAGCCAGATGGGCACTGGAAACTGGTTTCTGGGAGCAGAAATTTGGACAGTGATAATCTAATCTGACCTCCTGTGTAACCCAGGTCAGGGAGTTTAACATGGTAATTCCTGTATAGGAAGGAATTAGTCTTCCTGGCTGTGCCATGAACCCTGCTCAGCCCAACAATTTGTGGTTGAATTAGGTATATCCACTCTTGGGTCTCAGAAAACAATGAGTTTTCAAGTTTTTATCTCCCTTGGTGGATAAAGATCTGGTTTATTCCATTGTTTTTTCTTCCCAGACCCACTCAAGAGATGTTCAACAGTTGAATGAGATTAGAGGAATGGGACCCCACTTCATGGCAGAGGTATAACTTGGATGTGTACAAATACATTATGCCACTAATAGGTTAACCTTGAAAATTCTGGAGTAAAAAGGATGATGATTACAATTGTGGTGATCTCCTGCAGATGACTGTGACTTATTTGTGCACATAGTTGTGATTCAGAGGCTGTAGGATCTAAGTGCAAATAATACAGAAGGAGGTTTATGACTTCCTCCTCCACTTCAACCCTCTGACCCTGCTTCTCTCCTGCCTCCACTTCTGATATTATTTTGGTTATATGAAGACTTATGAGGGAATGATGGCTATGTTTCATGGGGTATCCACTTGTGAAAACTGAGTCATGTTCTCTCACAAGAAGAGTTTTTATCAGAGCGTCTCATCTCTTGCATAATGCAAGAAAGACAGACAAATAGGTTGGAGAAAGAAAGCTAAATGTTGAAAGCCTCAGAGATCTTAATCTGACCCAACCACTCATTAAATGACCAAAGGGAGATCACTCTTAGTCAGTCTTTCCAGCAGAAAGCTGCTCCAGAAACTGTTCCTTGCCTGCCTCTCAAGATAAATTACATCACTTGGAATATGCAGCCACATGTGCATTTTTTGTATATATCTACACACATACTTACCTGAATAATATTTGCAAACAGATCCCTGCATATACCTGAGCAACTTCAGTTTGAACTAAGAGCTGTCAGTGCTCATGACTTCCAGAAGAGGTGATACACACACACACACACACACACATATATATATCATCAGCTTTCCCTAATTTCCTTACCAAAGACAGGAATCCCTGTGTCTTTTAGCAACATGGAACAGGCATTTCCATCATGTTGGGTCTAGCTAGACCAGAGAGAGGTGCAGACATAAAACAAAGCTATCCTGATTGGGAAGGAGGAAAAATATCTAATTAACCAAATATATACCCAGGGCCCATTGCTTCCCTTAGTACAGCTGTGCTCCCTTTTCGTGCCAGAGGCAGAATTTAGTCCATAGAGTGAGCTGATTTATTTTCTTCTGATCTTTTGTAGCAGCAGATTCAGTCACTTACCTGCATAAAACTACTTCTTTCCCATAAAACTCTGTCTTCATTCTACCTAGTGGATTAGCACTGAGCAGTCTGTGGCCTTTTGCATCTGTGCAGCCATCTGAGAAAACAAGCCTTTTGCCAGATAGCTTAAATTAATAAAGCTGAATTTTTCCCTCCACCAAGGCCAGCAAGCTGAAAAAGGCAGAAGCCCACCAGAGTGGTTTTAGACATAGAGGTCACAGGGAGAGAAAGACAGAGGAGAAAGAGCCTGTACAAAAGTCAGGTGAGGAATATGGCAAATGCGTTTGCATTCATTAGCTTGTACCTTCTTCTAATTCTTCATCCCGTTTCCTTTTCAGTGGGTGAAGGGGTAAGTGGGCCTCAGGTTGTCTGTGTTTAGTGGAGTACAAGGAAATCCTGTTGCAATGCACATCACTTATGGCACAGTTTGGTGGTGTAGGTTTTGTGACGTTCAGGGAAGGAAGATCTTTTAATTGGCAGCTGAAACATCCTACATAAAACTAGGCTGTGCTTTCTCCCTGCAGTCGCTGCTTGTGGCTCACTGAGTAAGAACTCTCTTTAAAAAGATAAGCTCAGCCTGGAGACTAGGGATCAGCTGGAATGGGTGGAAATCAAAACAAGGCTGTTGGGTTTTTCTTTTTCTCTTGGCACCTAATGAATTTTCCCAATGTAGAATAATTTGGAATTTTCCCAATGTAGAATAATAAGATTTTTTTCCAGAACTCCAAGATTGTTACTTTGCCTGTTCATACACTTTCTTTTTCTAACAGGGTTTTATTTTTCAAACCAATTTTTCATCAGACCAATAACTGAGTAGCTTGTGGAGACCTGCTCGCATGTGAACCTGGAGAGTGGAGGGGAAAACCCAAACCAGTATTGCTGCATCGCTGATGGTACAGAGGCTCAGATAACAATTATGTCTGCTGGATATTTAGGCTCTGCATTTAACCCACCTTTCCTGGCTACCTTTACAGCTCACATTTAAACAACAAGCACTTTCTCTTTCCCAAAGCTTTTCCTTAATTGGATTTTTGTTATGCTTTTGTTCCTTCTCATCTGTGGCTTAAGGAACTGTAAAAAAAAAAAAAAAAAAAAAGCTTGGACGGACCAAAAAGAACCAGAGCTTTAATTCTTTAATTTCAGGCAGGAATTACACAGCTTTCCTAAAAAGTAATTTTGCCTCTTGCTTACAGGATGGAAAGGGAAGGCATTTTGTTCTGCACAAGTTGGTGATGATCCTGAGATGCAAGTTTAAATCAGCAACTGCATTTAAATCAGTATTTATGGTAAAGAGGAGGGCTTTGGGAAGGTGATGACTTTTATACTCTCTTTGTCCTGTAGCTTTTCCTGGGTCTCCCTGGTCCCACAGGGTAGCAGAGCTGGGGCTGGCACAGAGGCTGCTTGACTCCTGTTCCAGATCCCAGTGGCTGAACCATCTCTGTCCACAATAACCACACTGCTGTGGGTTAAACTGAGGACTTCACACCAGGCTGTGTGTGCTTTATCTCATGAACAGCCACATCACCTGGGGCAGAGGGCACAGCCCTGCCCAGGAGGGGAAAGGGAGCACACCAGTGACTGAAACCCCCTCACCCACAGCATCACTGAAAGCATCCCCACTGGAAATAAAAACATCCTCTTCTGCCCCAGCACAGCTGAAGGGTGGTGAGCTGCAGCAGAAGGTGGGAGCAAACAGGGTAGGATGCCCACCAAGAGTCCTTTGGAAGCTAAACAAGCAGCGCAGAGGTACTCACTGCTTTTTCAGTAGATCCCTGCAATAACATTTCAGTCAGGAAATATATTTCAAATAATGTGGTGGTCAACTGGATATTGGCAATGAGGGAATAATAAGATTATTTTGTACTTCACTGCATAGCAAGATTTCTCAGTACAGAACTACAAAATGCCCCCACTGTGCTCTGAAGTTATCAATCTCCATGGCAGTATATCCTACAGAGGTCCTTCAATAAAATTAGGGATTCAACCCTCTTCAAGAATGTTCAACTACTGACACACACTGTGCATGTTTCTGCCCCTCCAAGATTTTCATGGTGCTGTGTCCCATACATTCACAAATGTATACAAACATTCATTCTCATAGCACAAATGCTTCTACAAGTTCAAGAGCAATGCTTGCTCTGCCATCATATAATTTGGCCAGTTTTCAAAATGCACTGGACACCAATTGCCAGCTTTTTTGAAGAAGCTGTCACTCACAGGCCTTAAGTAAGAAACGCTGCAGATTTGGTGATAAAGGGATGGTGAGATTTTCTGAAGCCACACTGCTCACTGTGATGGCAGCTGAATTCAGGCCTGAACTCCTGATTTGGGGGATGCAGCTGTACCCCTCTGAATAAGTAGAAGCATTCAGTGAGCATCCTGAAGTCACTGAGTGCTAGGTAGTTTTCTTATTCTCTCCAGAAGATTGCAGCATCAGGTTGTGTCAGAGCTGCAGCTGCTGCCAGGGATAGGAGTGCTGCCAGGGATCTGGAGACCTGCTAATTTCTATTCTACTTTTCTGGACTTTGTTGCCTTGTAAAAGAAGCAATCCATTGTCTTTCATAAGGACAGGGCTTTGCATTGTTGCAATGGTTTTCACTTCCAAATCACTTTACAGACATTCAGTGGTGCATCTCACAACATGTCTCTAGTGGGCTATGGATATGTTTTATCTTAGTTTTATAGTTGTATTTAATCAAGTAAACAGGAAACTAGTTTCTTGTCAAATCTTCATCTTGTGGCCCTCAGGCTAGACCCACAGGCACAGTCCTGTCCTCTGTCTGGCTTGGAGCTGATCTATAATCAGCCTGAGATGGCATTGCTACAGAAAAACAGCCCAGAGAATGATCTGAGGGCAAGGTGCCAACGCCAACACCAGGCCCAGGGTGACTGGATGTCATTGTTTTACCTCAAAGTGTAAATGTTTAAGCTCTTGGGCATTTGCAATCTTCTCTTCTCAGCCTGTTCTAGACAGTGAATGACATTTTGCAGCCACAGCTCATCCTCTCTGACCCAAAGGGTTTATTATATAGTAATCTATTCCCTTCAGTTTATAGCCACACAGGCCAACAGAAAATGACCCAGTGATGAAACATGGTTGTATAAATCTCTCCCAAAGCAAATTTTCATTATCCATTAACTCTGTATAGTCAACAGTGAAAGACAGGTAATAGACATCAGGAAAGCAGCAGCAAGATGGTTGAACACTGATCCTGGAGGAGACTGAGACATCCCATGAGCTGCCAGGCTACTGCTGGGAGCCTAGTGCTCCTGTCCTTTCAGCCCAGACAGATTTTACACTCCCCAGAGGACCTAAATAGTTTTTAGTGACTACACTATGTGATCTTATTTTCCTGTCCTGCATCAGCATATTCACACATCCATATGATAAGCTTTCAAATTTTAGTTCTTTTAATTTTAGTGAATAAAATATATGCAAATATCTATAAAATATATACAGGCTGCCAAGAGAAGTTGTGGATGCCCCATCCTTGGAAGTGTTCAAGGCCAAGTTGAATTGGTCTTTGAGCAACCTGGTCTAGTGGAAGTTGTTCCTGCCTGTGCCAGAGATGTTGGAACTGGATGATCTTTAAAGCCCCTTTCAACTCAAACCATTCTAGAATTCTATGATTCCACAGTCTGAAGCTTCCAAATAACCTCATTTTTGATCACGTGCACTCTTTTTACGTGATGATGCACTGAGATGTGAATTGTGGTTAGAAAGCTAAATAAGTCACCAAGGATACAGCTTGGAGTCCCATCTCTGTTGCTCAGACCTCCTGGTCAGGATACTGTTCAGCAAACCATGCCAGGCTCCTTTCCAAACTGCATTTTCCAGAGGCTCTTTGCAAATAAAAAGGCTGCAAAACCCCCCTGACTGTTCAATGAGGGCAAACTCGAGAAAGCTGGAGTGCTTGGTCTCTGTGCCTTGTATTTGGCAGCCTTTTAACATGAGAGTTTGGCAAAGGCCAATGACTCACTTGAGAGGAAAATCCTACCATGGGATGGTAGTTCCTCATTCTCAGAGACTTTAATCTGAGCATCAGGGTGCATCTGCTGAGCAGTTAAATCCATGAATACTGTTCAGGTTTCTATTTAACATTTTGAGGCCAAACACCACATCTGAAAACACGACACTGCTCTTGTCCTTGCCCCTCTACCAGACTCCACAATTAACCCACCCATATGTGTTTGTAAAGCACAGTAAGACAAATAAAGGCTGAATTTCCCAAACTGTGACCACAGCATATGAACCTATAGACATAAGCAGAAAAGTTCCCCACATCAATGGATTTCTTGCTGGTCTGGATCACTTGCATGTCAGTATTTCCTGTCACTATTAAGAATGATGTCTGTAATGCTACAGGAATGGTTCTTTAGCTTTTAAAGTGCAGCTAACCATCAGACGGGCAAGATAGCGCAAGCCACACGGGCTGAGCTCGTCTGTGATCTCACCCCATTACACAATAGTGTGAGGAGCCCCAGTGGTGTAACATTGCACAGAACAAGCTCCAAGGAGTTAGGGGGTTATAGACAGTCCTGAGGAATTATTTTATGTCATGGGAGAGAGGAATGGCAATGAACAGGAGTTCAAAGTCCGGATTACCATTAGGCCAGCAAAACACATTCCCATAATCTACGAGTATACAAAGACGTCACAGTTGGCTCATTTCCTTTCCTCTTGCCTGTAGCAGCCACAGCTCCAGCCCTACATTATTTGCACTACATCAACGTGTCAATAAAATGTGGCTGTGGGGCCTCATCTTCACCCAGTAGGTGTGAGGTAGCTCTGTGTGAATGGCAGCCAGGGCTCAGGCTGGCGGCTTTTTCCCCTTAAAGGGATTTATATTTAAACCATAAAATATGATCAGATTCAAACTGGTTCTGGACTGGATCTCCTCAAAAGGGTTTGTATTTTAAGTTTCTTTTTGATTTTCCCATAACATTGATATGTCTGCTTGTCAGGAAGCACAGTGATAGGCAGGCTGGGCTTAAAGCCACCAAATTCAGTTTGAATTTATATTATCACTGAACGTCTGCCAGGGGGTGAGGCAATGGCAGGCTGAAGGCTGAGGGAAGAACTGAGGACCCAGGAGAGATGGGATCACTCTGGAAGAGAAAGAGAGAAAATGGAGGTCTGCAAAATTAGGGTCCCACCCTAAAACCCAGAAAGTATAGAAAGAAAAAAACTGTTAATCTACCCCTAATGCCAACCCACCTCTTGCAGAGATTGCTGCCAAAGGTACACAGGAGATATTTTGCTCTCCAAGCCTTTGCTGGTCCTTGTGTTTTAGAGCATCTCTGCTTTTTCAGGGTTGACCTGCTGCTGATCTTTCCCTGCTGCTGAGGGTGGAGCAAACTTGGATGCCCTGGATGTCTGCACTTCTGCTGCCCCTGTGTATCATGGCAGGGTAGGGGGATTATGCTATTTTGCTGGATTTTTGATGATACCTTATACGTTTGCTGGGCTTTGCCCTCAGCTGTTGTGAACACAGTCTTTAAAAGAAACCTCAGACTCATCTGTGTGCTCAGTGCTATGCAGAGCTTTCATGTTTCCCAAAATACATCCTAAAGTCCCTTCTGTTCCTCCCTGGGAGCCTTTGTGCAGCAACCTCCTGTGGTTGTTTTAGTTATCTGTATACTTTTCTCCTTGAATCAGATGACTTCTCCCTTCCTAGACAGATTACACAAAGTATTCCTCACCCAGACACCGTGAGTCTTTCCGCCCCCAGCAATTGCCAAACAGCTCCTCGCTGAGCCTCTCTTTCCATAAATAATACATGCCCAGATTTCTTAAATTTTTGGTCATCTTCCTTGATTCAGCTACATGTCAATGACCTCTCTTATGACAAACAAGTACATCTGCAGCTGGAATCCCATGTAATAACTTCTTTCCCTTATTATATAAATAGAAATGTATACTGTAATCCTTCATGTGTGGAGCATCATGGAAATTACCATGATGGTTTCTGCACCCCATTAGCAGCTCTGACCTGATTTATCATAGGCTGGCTCACATCACCTCTTACTCAATGTTTTCCATGGATGAAGTGCAGACAAGCCACGTACAAGGAGCTGGTGGATTTGTGTCACATGTGATGAAACGGGAGAGGATGGATGGAACTCATGCCAGCTAACTGAGATGCTCCAGCTAAACTCCAAACTACCAAGTCCCTCTCTCTATCCACTTGGTTTAATCCAATCCCCTTATCTCTGTCAGAGTGGCATGCTTGTTTTTCCCACATTGCTCCCTACAAATGCTGGTACAAGAACAGCTTCACCATAAATGTGGTGAGTGGAGCACAAGCATGATCTTCCCAGCATGGATCATCTCTATGGGTGTGGTAACAGAAGTGAGATTCCCACACTCAGCCCAAAAAATCCAGTGGAAACAATGAGGTCAGAAGCAGAATCACATGAGATTCATTCCAGTAAAGCATCAGTTACCAAGTCAAGAGTTCATTTTTCTCCACAGAACTCTTTCCTGCAGAAGAGGATTTCCTTTATGTCCATATTGACTTTATCTCCAAAATGTCGCTCTCTCCTTGGAAAGGCAACCTGTGTCATGCTGCTTTTTATGGCAAATAATACACACCATCCTTAAGAAGGAATAGGTATTTTCCACACCTTTTTTACCCTTACAGCAACTGAGGACCGAAGCCTCCTCCTTGAGCTGTCATATTTGCCATGCAGTACTGCTGTGTTGCAAAGCAGGAGGGCTGCTTTCCCAAGTTTCTCCATTTCAGAGTTCTGCTGTTGTCTCATGCTCTGACCTGCTCTGTTCCAGACACATGAGCATCCTCCTTCCCCCACCCTCTCTGTGTGGGTAGCTCATGGCCCTGTCACACTCATGTGTTTCTCCTGTGAGGAGACTCCCTCCACCCTCTTTACAGCCACCCCATAACTACTGGAACACTGTGATGAGATGTTCCCTAGGCCTTCTCTTCTCCAAGGAGAAGGGACCTGACTCCTTCAGTCTTTCTGCCAAACCCCTGTGCTCAGGCATGTGCTGCTAGACACACCATGTTTATAAAGGATCTCCTTGCACAGCCCGTGTTTACTGCCCATGACCCTGCCATTCTCCCATGTTTATGTTCTATGGCCCCTATTTACATACCTTGACATCTGAGGCCCTGCTGCCTGTCCCTGTTTTACTCTCCCAACATCTGTCACTCACTGCACCTTTGCTCTTGGGTTCAAAGCTCAAAATGAAATGCAGTCATAAGCAGAAGATTAAAAAACCACAAGTGAAACAAGACACCTAAATCCTTGTGTACTTGTGCTGATGTCCTTGGTAGGAATTGATCCTTCCACACCCCTTGATATGCAGCCAGTGGACCGTTTGTACTGTGTGGGATGCAGAGATCAAAACATGCACATTTAATGAGTTCATTTCTAACAATATTTTGAAGTTGTCTTTTTCTAGTCTGTCTCCTAAATTCTCTCTGGCTATACTTTGCATTTCCCTCATTAGAAACATGCTCTTCCAGTCAGGCTGCTGACATTGCAGAGAAAGTTGCTGCCCTCGATTGGAAGCTGAAACATAATTTGGGGTGCCTAAATTCATACTTACACACACACACACACACACACATACATAGAGAGCATTAAAACTCTCAAACATCCATTGAACTTTTTTACCCAAGTAGCTCACTAAAATTCAGGATTTTGTAAAAGAAATCCAGTTACAGAGAGAAAGCTGAAGAGGGGTTCAAACATTTTTTATATGGCTGCTTTGTCACAAGAAAATACAAAGTCCTACTTCCCTGAAGACAGGAGAAGGAAGTTACTATTCACGCAGAACTGGCTTTCTTTGAATCACAGTTCCCAAACTCCGTGAGCTTTTCCCAGGTTTTCTCTCCTGCCCACTCTGCCCAGCAACACATGTCTTTGATTTCACAGGCTGTCTGCCTCCCTCTCTTGCAGCTTCAGAGCTGGGTGTCTGTTCCTCAGCCACGGGCTCACCCATTGCTCTGTTTGCACACCCAAACTCCGCACGATCCATGGAAAAATGTCCTCACTGGGATCTATCAAATTCCTATGTTATCAGTGCCTGTCTCTGTGCTTACTTTGGGCTTTTGAGACTCCTGGTTTCCTAAGAGACCTCTCACAGTTAAATTAAACAAAGGCTGGGGAAGACATGCTGGCCAGGAGCTTTTGCTCAGCCTCCATCACAGCTTTCTTCTGTTTCACAGCCAGGCTGACATCCCCTTCCCTGTGCTGGGGACACACTGGAGAGGCTTCAGCCAAGTGTCTTCCACCATCCTGTGGTCAGTGCCAAACTTTCCAGAGCTGTCAGAGCAGGCTCTCCCATACCCGCTTCTCTGCTCTCAGCCTGACTGCTTTGGAGATACTCACCCACTGATACAAGAGGCAGATCTGACACAAGCCTCCCATAAAAGGGTGGACCAGGGTGGGACCAAACAGTTTCTGCTGCCAGTGCGGTGGCTGGGAGGGATGCCCACAGCCCCAAGCACTCCAGGAGCACAAAATGTCAGATTTCAATCAGCACCGAGCTCTGGTTGTGATGAGGATGTTGGCCTGCACTTCCAAAAGCTTGAACTCATCAGCATTGGAGTGTTGTGCTGTCAGGGTCAATTATTATCATTATGCATTGTCCTGCTATGTGACCCAACTCACAAATTGTTTCTTTCCACCCCACAATGGATTGCAGAGAGAAATAAGCCCCATTTCAGGAGTGTATGGAGAGCACATGCTCAGTGGCTTCATGCACACCATGGGTCACACATATCCCATCCATCAGCAGTTCAGTCAAAGCTCCTGTCCCATTATACACAGCAACAGCACTCTCCAAACTGCAGCAGGGATTTAGAACTTAACGTAACTACACATTTCCTCTCCTCAGAGCCCTGCAGCTCACCTGTGGCTGCCAGGGTGTGCAGTGCTCCCTGGCTACACACACCACAGGTTGTGGTTTCTGATACTTCAGCACGTGTTGTTAGAAAAGTGCCCTTTTTTCCCTCAAAATTCACCTGGTTAAAGTGTGCAGCCATATCTCTTATTATCCCTTTCTTTTTTTTCAGGTTTCAGTTTTGCAAAACAAATGCATATACTGTAATCAAACTCCCTTCACTCTTGTTTTTGATAATTTGAGGAGGCTGGTCTGTATTTCTCATTAGAAGTGTTTTGCTCAACTAATTCCCAAGACACTCTTCTTGACTTCTTCTGTTTGCCAGAGTATTTTAAAAAGGGCACCAGAACTGTGAGATTTTTTTTTAGGATCAGCTTTAGACAATTAGAGAGGCAAGATATGTTCTCTGCTGCTACTAAACAACTTCCTTGCTTGTACAGACAGAAATAACTTTATCCTCTTCTGTCACTGTGGGAGTTTGTATTGTGTTGCTTGACTGATAAGATCCCTCAATCCTTCCAGTGTAATGGCTTTTCAGGGCCAGCCTCACTCTGCAGATGGTCAGCTCTCTTTGGTATGAAATCTGTCATTTTCCAGCTCTCTGATTTAAAATACAAGTTGTTTGAATCAGCTGAATTTATCTCTCTCTCTCTCCAGCTGATTCTGTATGACAGCTTTATCTTCATAATTATTTATCATCCTGTCAAACTTTGTGTCACCTACAGCAAGTTATCTCAGCAGTGTTCCTTATATGCACTCCCAGAACAGTGCAGAAAATTTTGAGCAGCATTGATTATACAGTGATCCCTGCAGTTCATCACTAAATGATTCTCCATGGACAGTCATTGTTTGAGACCTATCAATTTACATGTTCACAGTCCAATTAATGTGTGCTTTACTGACAGTGTATGCTGGTCTTTGTAATTGCAATGATACAGGAGTATCAAGCTCTGAGAACACCTATTTACCACCACCACTCAGCTGTTCAGTCCCCCAGTAATTAAATCAAACTAGTCTGAATAAGACAGTGAACTATGAATTATGTTTTTATTGGTGCCTTCTTTGTGAAATGAATCTTGCTAAAGGAATTATTCTCATTAGCTTGTCTGAGAGAGGTGGGATACCTGTCCTGTAGTTATGCAAATAATCTTGATTTCCATGTGTGACTGCCTTAACATGGGACCATTTCTTCCCTCTTGAAGTTTCCAGCTTTTCCAATGTTTATAATCAGTGCACTAAGTCTTCCTCTCCTAACTCCTTTGTGGCTCTGGAGTTCAAGTTACCTGGACCTGCTGATTCTCCAACACATTCACCATTGTCCTCTTAATGGACTGGGAAGCCATAGAAACCCATTGCTCTCTTTCTTGCCAATACAGAAATACTTACTGAATGGTTTTGCTTTCTTCAGTGATCTCCCAAAAGGAGGTTTCTGATTGCAGTTTTACAAGGAAGTTTTGCAGTCTGGTGCCTGTGCCAAGTTCCCCCATTCACGCAGGCTGTTTTTGTCTGGCTCAGCTCTATCTGGGTATGAGGATGTTGGCAAAGAGGACTGGCAGAGGCTTGCTGTGACATAATCTTGAGGCCTTATGATATAATCCCTTTCACAAACTATTTAAGCTTAGAAGTGACTAGATTGTTTCTCTGGGAAAGGCTCAGAGGGTGACATTCCTCTGGAAAAAATTTCTTTCCAATTTCCAACCTAACCTTATTCATTGCTAGCTTATAAATAATTTGCTGCACCAACATTTTCCTTTTCCTTAAGCATCTTTTCCATGTCTCATAGGTACCCTCATATTGTATAACAGCCATTTTATACAATACAATCTTGGATGGCATCAGTTAAGAAGCCAAGGTGGTTTTGTTTCTCCATGTCTAATAGACCGCCAGTTCTTCCAGCCATTCTAGCCACTCTTATCTGAGCTTGCTCCAGTTTGAATCCTTCTTTCCTTACCTTAGGATGACTAAATGATGTCTTATTGAGGCTTTGCTCAACAGTACTGATGTTTCCTCTTTTTTTGCTGGTGATAGTTCACTTGATGTGTTCCTCTCTCTTGAATGCCTTATTTCATGCATTTTTGATTCTTCTTATGGGGTGGAGACACTGAGAAAATGGAAAGAAAAGTAAAAATGCCAATAAAATAAATCATAGACTGTGATTTCCAAATTCTCCACAGTATCTTAGGGTTGTAATGTGACTTTTATGCATGTTTCAGCTCTAGTGCAATTTTCTGTAATGCTTAGGTGTGTGATGTACATGTGGCCCTTACATTCAAATTCTGGTAAACCCCTACCTGCACATTTAGGTCCTTAAAACATCAGCCTTAAGCACAATGAGTACCTCTGTAAAAGGATTCACTTAAATGCATTTTAAACCCTTCCCTTAGAGGTCCTACAGTGGGCATGGTGTGCAGCTCTGAGAGCAGCGTAGATGGGATGTGTCAGTAGTGTCTAATCATGACTGTATGGAAAGTCTTGAAAGTGTTTGGTTAATTAAAGGAACAGTAACATTTTCCTTAAATAGTCTTGTACCAGGAAAAACCTAATGCTAGTTTTTTTCCTAGAAGATTGAAGGGTAGCTCACTAAGAGACTTTGATACAGAAAAGGAACATGTGTAGGATCCCTGGCCTTCACGCTTTTATCTCCTCTGGGAGTTGAGTGACCAATATTTTTATGATATTGGCTCTCCTTTTTTTATATCCTGCTTGTCACCTTACACCTTCAGAATATTGTCCTTTGTCCCATCCATCAAGGATCCAGCTTCCCACACATGGAAAGGTAATATCCAAAAAGGCCAGCAGGGATGAGGGGAGGCAGAGGATGGTCACTACATGAGGAACACCCACATGTGCCTCAATTCATCTGCCATGAGAGACAACCAAGGACTCTGAGATACAGGCCTGTAAAATCATGAAGAGGGCCCAGCTGAGAAGAACTGTCTGCTTTTGCTGTCACTACAAGAGGAAAACAAAGATAAAATATTCAAATTCAAAACTCACAGAATGAAATGCTTCTTTACACGGTGCCTGAGCCCATAAGCTATGGGTATGTGTAGGCTGACAGAGCACATGGGGCAAGTGTCCTGCTACATTTGCATTTTTCTTGTGTATTTCCCTAGGTGCCCATTTTTGATCCCTGTTGGCAGCACGATTATGGGCTGCCTCAGCCTTTGGCTGGAGCCGGCACTGATGTTTTCTAGCTTTGTGCAGAGTAGGTGCACATCTGCTCAGTGTGTCAGCACTGCACCATCAGACACTGTCTGTTGACCTACTTCCTCATCTACTGCCTGGATGGGGAAGCAGGAGAGAGATTTGGGTGGAACTGTTCTTGTTCCTGGCTCCTGCCCTTGGCAAATCTATATTGCAGCAGGCCTGAGATCAGCTGCATCTCTGATCACAACTGCTGTGCATTGCTATCAATTGTTTTCTCCTTGCTTGGCAGTAGTGTGCCAGGGTGGCTGCCCCTCATTCCAACAGCATGGCTTTATGTTACAAATAAAGCCATTTTGGAAGGAAATGGTGCTTAAAGCTACTGCTTTGCTTTCTCCTCCATCCTTGGCTGCACAGTCTCCTGCCACCTCTCCTCTGCTCTGACACTCATCATACTCTACAGTAAGTTGATTGAGGGATTCAGTCTCCCAGAAATTGTTTTGTGCATTGTGGGGTTATGGTTCCTAAGGTGGTTCAGAATGAGGTCAGAGTAGTCTGGCCCAAGGGAACAGTGGGAGGGGATGAGAAAGGGAAATAGGAGTACACTTTTCATGAGCTGTTCTTAATTTGACTCTGCATAATGAACATTTTATCCCAGAAAACTCTGAATCTGCCTGGATGGAGAGTTTACACCTCTGTCCATATCACTTCACTGTGGAGCCAAATTTGCATATTATAGTCCTTAGAAAGATGACTTTGAAAAAAACAAAAGGATGGATATTTTCCTGTGTTTTCAGTTCAGGCATTAATTTCCTAGAAGCAAAAAACCATTATTAGTCACATCTGCATGAAAGACATAGAGAAGCCAAAATTATTTTAACATATGATTATTATTGATGGGGATAAAATAATTAAGCAGCCTGGAATTAAATTTATGGCAGTATTTTTCAAAATAGAAAATCAAAACTGTGCTTGCATTACATTATTGATATAAAGCCTCTGCTCTAATAATGTCAGGTATCTAATAGCAATTTCAAGCATTTAATTAGACTAATTCTTCAGGTTAATACATCATCTTGCACTTCAAATTATCTTTATGCTCTTTACAAATAACTACTAATTAAGCTTTATGCTACTCCTGCCAAGTCAGTTAACAGTATTATGCCAGGGATGTGAGTCTGAAGGGGTTTGACTCTTTCCTCTCCTCTCATGCTTCCCGGGGCAGCAAAGGTTTGCTCCAACCTTATGATCCTCTGCCTGGTGCTGAAGTTAGATGACAGGGACCTAGACCCTGGAGGCAAGTTACCAAATTTTGCTAAAAGAGGCAAAGTGACAAGCTGGGAGTGCTTGGACTCAAGTGAGAAATAGTTTGGAAGGGTTTATATTTGAGATTCTGGTTTCCTGGAGGTGGACACTGCTGGGACTCAATGCATTTCAGAAACACTTGAGTACTTACTTTTAGCTGGTGTAAGACAGAAAAGGGGGTGGGAGGAAGAGCAAACAGCACAGATCAAGGTCAGGACTACTGGTGACAGCATCTGTGAGGGACTCAGACCCAGGGTATTATGAACTGCAGGTGGTAGCCAATGCTGCCAGCTTGGTGTAGGCACCAGCTTGGTGATGTGCTCCAGGGCACACCTGTTCCCCTGCCAGCCAGGAAAAGCTTTACATGGGACTATGAATATGGTTCCCTATATGGGTTGTTTCTTATCAACAACCATTTCTCACATTTCTCCTGGTTTCCCTCCTCATGCCCTCCTCTCAAGCCATGCTTTGCTTGTATTCCAGCTCCTAATACAGGGCACAAAGGCCAGAGAGGTCCAGAGAAGCCACAGAAGCTTCCTCAACATCTCAGTGCATGCAGAAACACCACAGCTTTGGGGAGCATTCCCAGTAAGGGGTAATCAGTCCAGATCTGACCTTGTCCTCACCATGGGCAGATGGAAACTCATGTCTTCCCCTTGCCAGGAGCATTTTGAGTCATTGCAACATTAGGCAAAACTTAAAGTTAGACCACGAGAGGGGAGGGTTGAGCCCCAGTTGAGCTTGGCTTGTTGCAGCCAAGCAAAACACCTCTCACTCCTGTTTCACCAATACCTACATTCTAAGCAGCATTATCCTGTTCTGCTACTCATCCCTGTCCAGGGAAGTGCCCTGCTCTGAAACCTGCATACACAAAGGTTTTTGAAGGCCAAAGTTCAATATCTTCCACTATTCCAACTCTATGTTGGTTTGGAATAGGGCTAAAGAAGTCTGAATTATGCAGTTTTCAGGCCCCCAAAACAATCTTGATCTCTTCCAGCACCTGCAGGTGTTTGACCCTGCACTGCCAAATCAATTTTACTGTGACACTGCTGCCATACCTTGCTGGACTGGCACAAGATATAATGAATGCTTACCAAAAGTACAAAGATGATTTGATGGAGGGCACTTGTGAAGTATAAAGCGATATGTAACCTGCAAAACAAGTTTAATGAAATGCTTTTAATTGCTGTAAATTATGTAACCACATTAAAATGGTGTTGATGGTGGCATCAACACCAAAACATGAAGATAAGCTATGATTTTCCAAGTTAGGATAGTCAAAAAGTGCTAAGAATTTGACTTACATTACTGCATATGCAGACAACAAATCAATTGCTGATTTTTATGGTAAAACAGTCGGGACAGTTTCATAATTACTCTGTGTGTTGTTATTTAGAACATAATTCTCCACTTTTTCTGCATCACAGAGAGGAAGAGGATGGAGTAAAGTACTGTCCCTCGTTCCACCAACCTGCCTGAGCCAGGGCTCTCCTTCTTTCCATGAATGAGGGACTGAATGGCCCCATATTGTATTGACTCTAAACAGCCATCCCTGATGACCTACACTTCCCCCCTTTTTAGAAAAGCTCACATCTAGACAAGTCTTTTTGCAATCTGTTCATCTCAATGGTAAAATTTTCCCATATTTGGATTAGATTGATTTGCATTGATGATTGGGAGGGGGTTAAAATTTCTTTTGGGGAAGTAACTTTCTCACACAGACCAAATTTTGGTCTCGTTGTCTAAATCCATATTCTTTAGTCTGTTCAAAGCTTAACACTGTGTTGGTTACATGAACATCTTCTAACAAAGGCTGCTGATCTTCCTTATTACTGCCAAGAGGTAATGGCCACATAAAATCACTTTGTCATCCAGTGAGATATGGAAGGAGTCCTCATGTGCTGAAGCTGTGGTTAGAGATGAGCCCTCTCTGCCCTGTGACAGTCTAATTTAAAAGCAGGAAATTCCTTAGAATAACCAGCTCCTAGTCCCAGCTGAGAGCTGGCTGATAAAAGCCCTGTGAAATGTTTAACTGTGCATAGGGGCAGAAGATTAAGAACAGATGTGATCTAGAAAATCAGCTTCACCTACAGCAAACACAGACTTCTGCCCAGCATTCCTGGCTCCAGCAACATCTGGCACACTGTGCCTGGCTGGCAAGGGCTCTTCCTGGCACCTCTGCACATTGTCCTGCTGCTGCCCTCTCCCTGCTGGCACATGGGAAGAGCTGATTTTTCCCCTTTTCTCGGGAGCTACCTTTATATCAGATTAAATCACATAACCATAGAATGGTTTGTGTTGGAAGGGACCTTAGAGATCACGCAGTTCCAGCCCCTGACCACGGGCAGGGACAGCTTCCACTGTCGTGGATATTCCTGTGGCATAAACACCCCCAGCCACATCCTGGTGCCCGAGATCACAGAGGTCACAACGCTGCTGCTCTCACCCAGGGACACAGGAAGAGCTCGTGTTGCAGGGAGTGGTAATACACATTCTTAGGCAAACTGAGAGGGCTGGAAAAAGCAGACAGACAGTGCAGTCTCAGACCCCTTTGCTACACATCTCAAGGACCTTCTGAGACCAAAATTTGCCTTCTTTCATTAGGAGCTGGACTCAATCATCCTTCCAACTCAGCATATTATGTGGTTCTATGATTAAAAGGGGTTATTTGAAAGGCAGTGACCACAGAGTGGCTCAGTGGACAGGTACAGTGTGGCATTTGCAAAGTGGCCAAGGCACGTCTGGGCTCCAGACTTAGCTTGGGTATTTGCTGCCCACAGCTAAGCACTTGGATTATCCCTCTCTCCATGTGACCTACAGCACTGTGAAGCAAAGAAATTTTTATTTGGCCTATTTTGGTGCTAACTGGAGCTGTTGGGGGACTTCCAGGAATGCATTTCATGTGTGCAGTGGTGACCTGGGCTGCTGCATCCCAGGATGGCTCTGAGCCCTGAGGGTGAGCTGGGTAGGGGGTGGGGGACAGCCTCTGGGTCAGACCGTGGCTGCAGGACGTGGATGCCTGATCCAGCCTTGGTTAGAGATGAATATGAACTGCCTCAAAACAGGGAAGTGTTTGGAATTGAAACATCATTTTAGGATCATTACAGGAACTGGGCAGAATGTGGATGCACGAACTCACATTTCAGTTTCTCAAAAGACATGACTCTATTTTCCAAATGGCAAATTACCAGGTACTGACAACTCAGAGCTTTCAGTGACTCCAGTTGCAACATTTCTGACAGTATAATTTACTTTTTTTCTGGGTGCCTTGTAAAGGGGTTCAGGAGTGTGAAATTTGGTCCTGGGCTTTGAAGCTTCATCCAGTCACAATATTTCTCTGCTCCCTTGCTCTAATCCCATGGCTTTGTGCTTTGGATTTACATTACTTACCTTCTCTACATTTCGTTATCTTTTTGGTGTTACCCAGAAGATATTTTCATAAGACTTTATTTACTTGTAAGTGTCAAGTGCTTTCTCAATAAATTCAAGGGTGAAAAAGTGAGAGTAATTCCTTTGCACAGAGACTACAGTCACCCGGGCAGTTCTTTCCCTCCTTAGCACCAAGTGAATGGGAATGGGATGTTTTTGGTTGCTATCCAGAGGTGGCTGGCTGGCTCTGACTCACTGCATGCAGCTTTACCTACAGCCACTGAAACACTCTGAGTCACAAGGAGAGGCAGGGCAGCTGACAGTGAGAGGTAATCACACAAAGGATATTACAGCCATGAAGGCACTTCAGGCACTGCTCCTGGTGGACAGCAGCAGCAGGGCACAAATACATCTATGTAGTTCTTAATTAACGACAAAAAGTGCCTGGGTCCCTTTTCCCCCCTCTCTCTTTTATTTCCCAGACCATAAACCAAATCTTCAGCAGGTATAAACTGGCACAGGCTTTCTGACTTCAAAGGAGCTGCATCGGTTTGAACCAACAAAGATTCTGGTGCCATATGGCCCTAATTATGTTAATGTGAGGCCCAAAGGATGCAGTGCAATAATAAAAAGGAAATACTGTGTGATCCATCATCACTTTGGCACTCAAGGCAGGACTTTCAAAGGTATTTAGGCACCAAAAGAAGCAGACAGGTGCGTTGAAGATTTTCTGTGTTCCATTTCCCCATGACAAAAATTTATTTCCTTTCTTTCCCAAACCAGGCTTGAGAGCCCCCGAAAAGAGGGTAGAAACATTTTATTTTTATCACTGTGGAAATAAGATGGGTCTTTCTAAAGTGGACCTCTAACTACTTCTTTTCTAGACCTCTCTGAGTGGTTGGCAGGTCCCAGTGCTGGCAGGGCCTGCAGACACTCCAAGGGTCCAGGTGAGGCGGCTGCCAGGCATCGCTGGAGTGAAACTTTGGCACCAGGTAAGGATCTCCACAGGAGGAATGATTCCAGCCAGGCTCACTTGCCCCTAGGGAGTGGCTAAGCCACACAGCCCCATCAGCACAGCTCCTTGCTGTGTCATCCCAGCATATGGGGCTGCAGGAGGATATCGGGAGGACCAGTGCCTCTTACTCTTGTCCTCGGTGGATGGAAGCCTACTGCACCCTGAGCTCCCATCAGTGTGGAAACCTTCAATAGCACAGAAACCACCTTTGATTTTAAATCCAAACAACTAACCACTGTTATTCTTGGACATTTATATTACATTTTCCTCATATTTTCCATCTCATGGATGATTAAAAACAAATTATTGCATTAAGGTGTTTGAAGTTAGGATGCTCTGTGCAGCAGTTGTTTGTTTCTAACTCCTTGACAAGAATTTCCTGTTGATCTGGTTTTACATTGTCTTTACCTAAAACAAATCTTCTCCAGGGACTGAAGTAGTCCCTAAATAGTTTTAAAAGGGTTCTTCCACCTCAGGCTCTTTTCTAACAGCCTTGTAATCTTTGTCCTGCCAGGGAATGGAGCAAGATTGCTTCATTCAAAGCATATTCAGGTTGCCCTAAAGGAGTGGGAAACAGATTGCTTAATAAGGCAAGAGCAACATCCCACATAATAATTGTCACAGTCATCTTTCATTGTTCTGATGCTTTATATTGGTGCTGTCTGTAGTGTACTTGGGAGTGATGCAATGCTGATGCTGTAATAACCTGGTAAGCAGTTGCATAGATTCCTTTTAGCAAACAAAAGGTCACCATTTCACAGAGTTCCCAGCATGAAAATATGTTTATTGACGGCTTGCGTTTTGTATAATTTTGTTCTTTTGCTACTTTACTGTTCAGCTTACCCAGTCCCAGGGCACAGATGTACTCATGGTGTGGTGCTGCTGCCCTTCTAAACAGCTTGCAGCAGTCCATGCTTTTGCTGTAATTCCCAGCATGTATTAATGTGTCAGGAGTATACATTACCCTTGGGAATGGCCAGGAAATGCAGAAAGTGAAGAATAAGGTAAACCAAACACCAGGCTGCCTATATGCAGGAGCAAGGTTTAACTCTCTACTCTGCCTGAGCCAAACCAGTTAATATATACAGGACTGAAAGCTGGTAGATCCTTGTAGGCCTGCAGTGGGCCTCTCTAAATTTAATCAGAACTTTTTAGTTTCCTTTTTTTTTTTTTTACTCTTAAAAGCAACTCTCAAAGTGGGCTTGATCAAACCAAACATATTTCTGATAAAAACCTGGATTTTGCATTTTGACATTTCCTGGTGAGAAGACTTTTGCTGCTGAGATCCCAGATGAGCTGTGGGCAGCTGCAGTGAAACACAAGGGACACTGAGTCAGAAGGGTGATCCAGAATTCCTGCACATAGAAGATACAAACAGTCCTGTCACCTGGTTGCAATAGAGCCACTCCAGTAATAAACCAATAAATTGTAGATGGTGCCCTGTGAGATGAAATATCCAAAAGATATTGTCAAAATCTATGCTGCTTAAAATAACATGGCCTCTTACAATTTTAATTTCAGCAAATTAAGGTTTACAAGATGAAACCCCAGTCCTGCACATTTTTGTGACTGTAACTAATATCACACATGTAAGCAATGTTTCCCCTTTGACTCAAGTTATTTATTGGCATAAATATTTGTGAGATCAGAACATTAACACCTAACTAACGTGTTTTAGCATAAAATAGCAACAACTCTTATGCAAGTCTCAATAGTTTCTGTATTCTTCTATAAAATACCTGGAGTTACTATATACTGTGCAGCAGGGAGCAACACAAATCTGCCTTTAAAAATTCACAGGACTTGTTGATTCATATGCAACTGAGAAAAAATGTGGAAAAAATATTTATTGCAAATTCCTCAAATATTTACCAGGTGAAACACCAATAGCAAGAACTTAAATAGACTCTTAATTCCACAGTGAGGTATTTAAACAGTATTCTGAATTTCAAACATTCTGGGAAACAACACTGCTTATTGACACCTTTTCTGAAGACCAAACAACAGACTTTCACTATTGCTGTAGAAGAAAAACCTATATTTAGGCATTCATCTATAAGATTTTCATTGCTACTTCTCTTGTGTGACATTTCATCCTTGTGGTTGGGTAAAGGATGTTCATCTAATCAGTGCAAATGCTTTGCAGCACCCAGGTATTGTGTTCTCATTAACTCACAAGCCTTCTTATGTCTATAAAATACTCAGAGTATTTACTGGGGACCTGGACAATGCTGCTTCATTGTTACGGAGCATAAGTGTATGCAAAAGTCTCTTTTGCATTTCCCATATTTTGCAACCATTTTCTTTTCCTCTTCTTAAGTCATAATCTCTGCAGAGAGCTCTGTGATGAAATCCTGAGTGCAATTAGGCTAAAGGATTTATTATGATTCATCTAGAACAGGAGTAACTGTGTGAACTTCAACTAAAACATGAAGGTATTTCCCCAGCATTTACTTTTGTCTAAAGTTTGACACTCCTTTTTCACTTTCCTCAGAGCTCCTGAGATTTTTAAACCATGTGGGCCAAATTCCAGGTATCTCTAATATCGGCAAGAAACTGGGGTTGAATCCAGACAAAATATAGGAGTTTCACTTTTGGCCCTGCTCCTGGAAAAACAAGGGATTTGATCTTTTATTTGATATAACATGGATCAGGCCTTCAAATCAGACACTTGGAAATGGCTGTGACTGAAGTGAGAAGGAAAAGGCTGGAAGGAGTCTAAAAGATGAGAAGGCTCCACTCTAGCCACCACATTATGCAATTTCCCTTACAAGTATATTTATTATCTTGTAAAATCAGCTGAAATGTTTGCCCCTGCGGTCTTACTGCTCACTACAAGAGAGCACAGGGATGGCTGCACACACCCAGGTGGGATCAGACATCTACCCAGCCCAGGGTCCCATCCCTGTCCCTGTCCCTGTCCCATCTGGTGCAGGCAGGCCATGGGAATGGGGCAAACAGATGTCCAGCCTACCACAGTGGTCTCCCAGCCTCTCTCAAAGCACAGGGCCTTCTGCACCAGAGGGAGGGACTTTGCATTTCATACCCACATGGGCTTTTGTCTGGTATGAATTTGTCCAGCTACTTGTTTGAAACCATGTGAAGGCTTAACATTCATATGGTCACATGGAAATGGTGGGGGGTTTTGGCTTAAAGGCACCTTGTTCAAGTACCTGGTGAGTGGCCCCTTCCACTTCCACAGCATTCTTGGAAAAAATTGGCAAAGCTCCTCTTTGTAGATACCAAATGTGAGCTTTTAAAGCATCAAGATATGACTTCTACCTTTACAAGCCAAAAGGAAAAAGTAAAAAGCATCCAAGGAGTACTGAAGGGATGAGCACTGTGAGGAGCCCACTCGATGCCATCACGTGGAACTGCCAGGAGCCCGTGGAAGGGCAGACACTGTTTGGGTCACTTGTTCCAGGTGAACTGGTGTGGGCAGAGGTGCAGCCCCAGCCCAAACAGCTGCACAGAGAGAGGGGTGAGACCTGCCGGGGGGACAGCAGCAGCAGCAGAGCTCCTCAAACAGAGCAAGTCAAAGGCCTGGAGAGTCAGGAGAGTTATTTATGTGGAGGGGTAATGTTAGCTGGGGTATAATTGCTTTGGGGCTGCTCTTGGACAATTGCTTTCTGGCTGCTCTTAAACCGCTGCTTTCAGGTTGACCTCTCCCTGCTCATCTGGAGCTGCTCTGCTGCTTTATTAGTTGCTGTTAGTAATTGTAGCCTGCAGCTATGGGCCAAAGGAGCATGGGGGAGAAATAAAACATGGGAAGAGGGCTCTGCTCAGGAGGGTCTGTTACAGCAAGGCCTCTGCTGAAACAGCTCATCCCTCTGCAGGGCAGAGCACTACAGCCTGACCTGTGGCTGTGCCCAGAGCTGAGGTGGAGGGGATGAGGTGATGCAGGCTCACCATAAAGCACCAAGTGTAAACTGAGATGGTGGAGGTAGTTTAGGAGAGTAAATGGCAGCTTTGGAGAGCTCAGAGGACTCAGAGCTGTGGGAGGAGCAGCTGGGACCTTTCTGTGGTTGTTTCTTCTGTGGCAGAGGTAAAGCCCTGGTACCCCGCTGGGGCCAGGCAGTGGCTCTAGGTTTCCCCAGCAAATTGCAGCTTGTTTTCAACCTTCAGGATCATGGATGATGGTAAATGCCAGTTGCCACCAAGATGGAGATGTCATTTGGTTCCCCAGGTGTCTGAATCCTTGTGTAAGGAACCTCCAGTGGCTGAGTCTGGCCCGGCTGGATTGAGGAACAGCTCTTGCAGGAGGATTCCATCATTCTGAGTTAGTTTGATGTGCTGATATGGTGATGTGCTATATGTCTTTATGGAGAGGATTGAAACAGAGCTTTGCTGAACAGACTCAGCAAATCCCTGATTTCGGAGTAGCTGGAGGCTGGGAAAGTACTTGGAGGCACACTGTGTACACTCAATGAGTTTTTGCTCTTCCCTAAGTGTCTGTATAATACAACTATTTGAATTTTTAGTTTAAGAGAACAGAAAAATGAGGAGGGAAAAAGAGGAAGGCAGCACCATTCTGCCCCCATATACATCCCCAAAGTTCTCCACCATGAAACACACAGAGATGTGTGGTGGAAAACCAGCCTTGACCCCAATGTCCTTGGACAGGCTGTGGTGGTAGGGCAGGGTGACACTTCCACAGTGACAGCAAAGGAGATGCAAAAGCAGCAGTACTCTGGACAGTGGTGTCATAGCCTAGATGGACGTAGAAAACCCCTGTGATCAACTGAAGGGTGATAAGGATGTCTCAGCATGCTCCTTCATTGCCAGCTGGAGGGAGAATTATTTTTGCCTCTGGATGGGAAAAAGAAAATGCAGTGAAATTCCCAAGGAGGACTCTCCTCCCATTATTTCTGCAAGTTACCTAAAAAACCCTGAGTCTCTTTAATGCAAACAGCAAGCACTGCCATTATAAATAAAGTGGCATTAGTTCTGCTCCAGGAAAGTGCTTAAGCCCTATATTGCTTCAGCATGGAACTCAGATGCTCTTTAACACTTTCCCAAAGTGTTTCCCGTATCTCTTAAGCAAAACAGACTCTCCAATTTCCAAATGCATCTGCCTACAGCTAAAGCAGTTGCAGTTTAATTGGGACATGTAAGCACGTGTGTGCTTTCGTGCATGTATACGTGACCCTCTAATATTTAGTTTTAAATCTTCTTATATGAGAAAAAAATTTATTTTGTGCCTGGATAAGGGGGGAAAAAAGAAAGTACTGGACTTGTAAAGCTGTAGTTCCCAGGAACAGGAGCACAGAGTCGTCAGAAGCTTCCCAAATCAAATTGTTAAGCTTTTTTAAATGTTCATGCCTGCTAATTGCTCTGTGCAGCTGGTTTTATTTAAGAGGTTAGTATTTTGAAGTTGAAATGAGGACATATTGCAAACTTCACCCCACAGTTCACTGTGGTATGTACTCTGCACAGCAGCTCAGACTGTTAATCATAGGTGAGGGCTAACAAAGCCAAACTGATGCAAGTGCAGGGAGACATGAGGATACAGACAGAGCAGGTCAGAGCCATAAACAAGGACACTGTCCCAGTGAAGGATGTGCATATTGCAAAATATGTTAGCTCAGGGCATCCCTTTGCACTGCAGTGTGAGGAATGAATAGATGCAGAAGTCCCATTGCAGGTGAGGAAACCCTCCAGCACCATCAGGATCTCGTGCCTCGCTTATTTGCTCTGTCTGGGGGAGGATCTGGACAGGCTCTTCAGGCAGGGTCAGGGGGTCTCCACTCACAGGTCTGGTTTGGTGCTACAGAGTGTGAGCGGGGCAGACACTGAACACACAACTCTCGACCTTCTGAGGCTGTTCCCAGGCACTGATCCAGCCCCCAGGCCATGCCCTGCATCTGCAGGTGCTCCCTGCACTACTGAGGTGTGTGAACAGCTTGGTGTCAGGGAGAGCTGGTCTATACTTCCCACAGGAGATGCTTAATGATCCAAATATTATCCAAACAACTCGAATACATACACCACCTTGACAGAAAACTAGGGAAGCACCTTTCCAGCTTCATCTTATGCATCAGATGGCACCAAATGTCAGATATTTTGGCTTTTGTTTTCATCTGACTCCTGTAATTTCTGGTAAATAGATTCAACAAACAACTCAGCAGCAGCATCAAAGTTCAGACACAGCTTTCCCTTCACACTTTCCCTCCTTCCCACCCACTGCTTGCAGTTGTGCAAATACATAAACCGATTATGGGGTTAAAACAAAAATAAACGATTTGTCCTTCATCAAGACAGTTCATATTGCACATGACCTAGGTGTGGCATAATGAGGCTGCTGCAAGGCAACCCAAATCCAAAACCATTTCACCAGTCCAGCCAGTCGTGCTTGCTCAGGTTGGAGGTGGCAGTGCTGCTTCCCCTTGGGAAAATGTTAGACTGGGAGGACCAAGGGTGTGGAGCAGCATTCCCAGCTCTGTTTAGCATTGTCCAAGGAATGGGTAATGTAAAAGGAATGAAAGGAATTGCGTCTTCTGGCAGAATTAATCCCTTGAGGATTTGCAGTCTGTAAGCAAGGTCTGCCTGGGCCATATAGAAGGCAAAAGCAAGCATATAGCTGGGAGAACTGAAACTTTTCATGTTAAAAGAAAAAAAAAGTTTCATTCTGTTTGCTTGCAAACAGGGGTCCATAAAAGAAGAAAAAAAATAATCCCAAAACCAAAGGTGACCTTGGATATTTAGAAGAGGAAACAGCTATCAATTGAAATATGCCAATTTTTTCCATGCCCCAAGGGACTGAAAGATTAAGTATTTTCAGTATCTAGACCCCCTTCACTAAATACATTTCCCACTGTTTTCAGGGAAAATGCAGTGTAATCAAATTCTGGGTTTAAAAAAACAACCCAAGAATAACCGAGTTAAAAATCCAACTTTCTACCTGAGGAGAAGTGTTTTGAAGGGTAGTTTGTTGCTATTGAACTTGCTAGTAAATTACATTGTCCATTGTCAAAAAATGTTGTTAGCAGCCACTGGGTAGGTGGGTTACATATCTTTAGTATCTGGCATGTAAAATATTTTGTTATCAAAAAGGCTGATATTTTCCTCCTGCCCAAAGCTGCAAGGAGAGAGGAGCTCATGGTTGCTGTTCCCCACAGCAGGGACATGGAAAAAAAGACCCTGGAAGGGCTCTTGCTGCCTCTCAGCAGGCAAATGAGCTTCCCAAATCCGAGACATGTTAAGCGAGAGCCAAGGAAGAGCTGTTGTCTCTTAACCTTTTCTTGTATTAAAAATATATTTTTGACTTAACACCATTATCATCTTCCACTGGTGGCTACCTGACACCTGCTTCTGGAGAAAAAGCTGGCTCCTGCTAATGGCTTCTGCCCTGTGGAGAAAATCAGAACATGGTTCAACCTTGCATCCAGACCTTCTTCAAGTTTTCCCACTGTGCTTCCTGCCGTGCTGACACCAACAATCCCAGCAGAGACAATCCTGTGCCACCTGCTGGGATGGCAGCACCACCCCACCTCCTCAAAGTGATGATGTGAGAAAAACCACTATTTTTTGTTTGTACCAGTATGACAGTCTGAGAGGTTGGAGGGAGCTGACAGAGAGAGCCGGGGTAATGTTATCACTAATTCCCCCCTGGGCCATGTGCAGAACTTGGAGGGGATTTCTGCTCCACCCTTTGCTTACTTTCCTTTAGCACTCACTAATCTATCATTAACCTGCCTCTGTACAGTGTCTCACTATGGGGCTTTTCCCACTCTGGATACCCACAAACACCATTAATAAATTGTCGAATCTGGGAGGTTGGCTCCAGACTCCAGCACAGGCTCAATGTGACTTATGCTCATGACCAGTAAACGGAAAAAAAGCCATCATAGGCTTTAAAATTTTTTTTCAATAGCATATTTGGGAGTGTAAGAAGTGTTAGATCAGCTGCAGGATTGCTCTCTTCTTCCAGTGAAAACTCTTCTAGTAAAACATTAATTTGAGAAATCAAAGGCAAGGGTTCAAACAGAGCCCACTTCCTGGTTCAAAGCCTGAAATGTCTCAGTTATGGCTGGATGTTACAGTAAAGAAAATATTAGCAGAAAACATTTTAAGTAAGTATTGAGCATTTCCAGGAAGTGAAGGTGTTTGTTACTAAAATGCAGTGATCTCTCTAATATACACCAGAAGATTTTTTTAAATCAAAATACAACCTTGAGCAATTAAAGTACTGCTTCTTTATAATATATAATTTATCTTAGTGAAGATTGAAAAAAACCAACAGATCTGCTACAGAATATAACTGGCAAGGGTTAAATTCTCTCAGATATATCAGTGCAAATCTGATTATAACACTACTGCTGGTAATATTACTCCAAATTTGGACTGGTACAACTTGAGACTGATGTCTTGAAGTAAACGTGTCCCTGTGATTTCAAAGTGCTTTTGCCACTCACTGAGGTACGCAAACTACCATCAGCAGAACACAGACATGCGTCTTTGGAATGAGAAAAGGCCTATTACATGAAAAGAATAAAACCAAGATATAAGTGAAAAGGAATTTAGTTGGAGGGCAGGTGTAGGTTCTTAGTGTTCCCCCCATCAGCAGATATAAATCTCTTCCTGTACCTCAGACTTCATGTACTCCAAGCCTTCTTCTGAGAACCAAGGAGAGTTTTCTATCATTATACTCATTAGTAGTTGCCTCAAAAAAAGTTCAATTTTTTTAGATGAAAAACATAAGCCATGAGTTGTATTATGTAATTTCTATCATTATATCTCCATTAATAGCCTGTCTAATCAAGTACTCAGTTATTTAGTAAACAAATGCTTTGAATGGTGATTATGGTTTATACAGATGTTTAGCAGAAAAAGGCATGAATACTATAAATATTAATATAATATAGTTAATATGATAATAATATCATATCATATCATATCATATCATATCATATCATATCATGTAATAATGTAGAAAATACATAAGAGAAAGGTCTGTCCACACCTTGGTGTCAGTAAAGAAAATGAAGGGGTTTAGCAGAAGGGTCAGTGTTTCTGGGGTTTATGGGAAGAAGGCATTTCAAGCTGGCTGTAAAAGGGGATGATGTGTCAGATAAACGAGCTAAGTGATTAGCTTTGTGAAAAAAGCTAAGCAGGAAGAGCAAAGTCTTTGCCCTTACTCTGGTGCAAGATGCAAACTTGGCCAGTCGGTGCTTTAGAGGAACAGTAGAGTTCTTTGTCTGGCTCAGCTGAGTCACACAATTATCTCAATAACAGTAAGTGCCTAGCAACAGCCTCAATAAACACCCATTTATTTGATTAATCAGCCACTTTGAAACAGGTTTGGTAAACATCACCCTTTCACTTTTGGCTCACATTATTAAAAAGCTGCCCACTGAAGCTGCACCCCACGCTATGAATAACCAGGTGAAACCACCGCTGTCCTGCGCAGCTCAGGCATGTGGGCTGAGCTTAACCTGGCACTTCTTGCCCATTTCAAAACACAGAAGGCAGCAGGGATCAGTGTAGGATTTAACACAGGTTTTCCAGCCATGGGCTCAAAATAAAACTGCTGATGTTAATGAGCGCTGTCAAAAACTGCACAAGAATTTGGTCGTTGTGAGACCAAGATAGGAATAAAGAAAAAGCAGAAACTTAAGTTTCCATAAATGTAAACATTTGCATGTGATATTTGAGGATAATTTACAGTAGCTGGAATGTACTTTAAGTACCAAAAAGGTTTTGAGTACTCAGAGATTGTGAGAAGTGTTTGCAGTGGATTGGCATCTGGGAACAAATGGAATTTTTTGTTATCGTGGAAGATATCAAGATTATTTCCAACCCCAAGTGGACTCCTGTGAAAGGGAGGCTGTGAAGTCTGGTTCATATACAAATATATATGCAAAGATATACTTCTATTTATATATACATGTATGTATGTATAAATGAATTAGCGGTGCACTCTTCATGGGAATACTGAGGTGGCAGCACTTTACTGCTTTTCCCAAGATCTCCAAACAGTGCTGTGCCTGCCTCTTATGCAGTGATGAAGGAAGTTTTCCTCTTCAAGGAACAGGGAAACTTATTTCACAGGTAAATGGCTTTGTTCAGCAAAACCCCTATTCTCTTCTCCTCAGGTAAATGCACCATCAGCCTGTACAGCTGGAATGACCTTCCCTTAACCTTGCTGGCTGAAACTATTCTCTTGACCACAGAATAATTAAGTGTAGATATCTGCTTGCATTGCTACAATAAATAATTATAAATCTGCATTCTCATCCAACATTCCTTTTCTTAATGCTGCCATAATGCCATTTACATTTGGATTATTTTTCATCAATATACCAGTATTATCCCTAGTATTAAATTATCATGTAGCAGCAGAGGTTACTCCCTTTCCTGCTGATTTTTAATGCACAAAGAAATAAACCCTTTTTATAATGGTGCTGGGAGCCCAGTGTCATTAAAGCCTGCACATACAGAGCCTGCACTTAGGTAAGATCTAAATCTAACCTTGCTCAGCAGAGAGGAAAGGAAGAACAGATCTCTCCTGCAAAACATCACCCATCTGCTGGGTGGGGGTGAAGTTCACAGGTGCCCCCTGTTCTCCCAGCTTATCTCAACCACACATCACACCTCTTTGTGTTTTTTCATGCATTTACCTTTATGAGCACCAACAGATTCAACACATTTCTGTAAAAAACTAGACATTATGCCAGAGATAATATGCAATACACATGAGTTTATTAATTACATATTTCCCAAATATTACTCTGGGGTAATCTCAGAATTTTTTTTTTTGTCACCAGAACTTAAAACCTGGCTAATGGGAAGGTTCTGTGGACCCGGTATCCTTAGAAACTTTTGAAAAACCTGTCTGGAAAAATCCTGTAGGCAATCTCATCTAGCTCTGAAGCTGACCCTGCCCTTTGCAGGATTCAGGCTGAAATCTCCTGTGCCTGTTACCAAGTGGTTTTTTCAATAATTCTCTGGAACTCTGATTCCAAAATTGACAGCTGAAGACAACAGTCATGCCTCAATATAAAGTGTGCTCTGTTTTACCACAAAGACCCTGGAATACCTTTGATCGGTTTATTTCCCCAAAAAGAGGGGGAAAGCCCCTTGGAATGTGAATTGTGGCCTTTGCATCTGTATTCTTGTAAAGCCCATTGTAACACATGAGGAAGGCCAAACAGTAGCATTTTACCAGATGTGATTACACAGACAATTTAATTATTTGCAGTTAACTGTACAGGAAGCACAAATGTAATTATTCATCCATTATGAGGTTTCATTTGCTTTTTATATTTTCTTGCACATAATGTCTGACAAGGTGTAAGTAGTACCAATTTTCCAACCTCTTCCATACTTCCAAGTTAAAGTTCTTCACCCCTCCATTCACAGAGGATTCAAGGGGTGTTACTCAAGATGACTTCAACAGAAAGGGAGAATAACTGCAACAGCTTTCACAGGTGCACACAGATAATCCAAGTGTCATTTTCCCCTGAAGAGTGAAAACTTTCCCCTGGGAAGGGTGTTTCTGTGAATGACATACCACTACCTGAATAAGCACACAGAGTACCACAACGCATGCAGGAAAATAAATGTAGTGGATGTACTCTGGATGGGAGAAACCTCTGACCAAAAGTGACCATGGTGCAGGAATCAACTTGTTTCTTTTGTTCCCTCCCTACAGAAGATGTTTGTTATCAGGCAGTCTAGGGATGTATGGAAATAAAATGACAAGGAATGGGTACGTGAGCTGTTTTCCTAAAAGCAGCCAAAGTAATTTATTGTATAAAATTTAAAATATATTAAAAAAAAAAAAAAAAAGACAGTAAGTCAGAGGAAGCCAGAGTTCTCTTAATGGCAATTGAAAATCTTTTCTTTCCTTGCCCACATGTGTCAGTACAGAACAGAGCACATTTTAACAGCTCCCTCATTAAAGATGGTTGTTCAATGCAGAGAAGGTTATGCAAGTCAGGGCAGATGTGAAGCGCTGTGCAGCTTTGAGAAGCTACACTTTGGAGCTACAGTTTCATTGTGTGATTTCTTCATGAAAAAAACCCAAAAGCAAAACTTCAGAACACTGAAATAAAACATCTGATTTTGTTCTACCTGAAGAAACTATAATAGAGAATCAAAATTTAAATTAAATTCTCCCAGGGAGCTTGGAAATAAAGCATCAAAATTACAAGGTGAAAAGTTTCTAAACCACAGGAGCTAGCCAGAACATGTTACGTTCCTGAGTGATAAACACAAAGTTCAGCTGATCTTTCATGGAAAAAATATAGTAAATTTCCCTTCTGGGGGTTGTATTTACCCAGCCTTTTCAGGCTGCATTATCATCCACTGCAATCTATTTTACTTCCATTCATGAGTCACTCTGACACTACACTGCTTTTCAGCTCTGTAAACAATACGAAAACTGAGCTCCTAGGTACAAATAAGGAAGGAATTTTGAACATAATGTTTTTTTATCAATGAAACATATTGACACATGACTATACTGTTGTCAGTCATACTTCCATTGAAGTTAAAAGGAATAAGAGCAAGCCAATATTTGATAATTAATTCACAAATGTACCAAGTCCTAACAGATAATGAACACAAGTGATTCTACATAGTGATTCTTTGATTTGCAGCACCTTTAATAATTTGCCATGATAAAACTTCCAATGAAAAAATGTGTACACTAACATAATAAAACACACTTTAAAGGTAAGCATAGTGTATATAGTATATGGGAATGTAATATATACTTTATTAAAAATGTTTTGATGTTTTGCCATTATTTAAAGTTAGAAATAAAACAGTCATGTAACATTCATTCATGTTACAGTTTCAGTATTATTATAAGCAATAAACACTTTATTAAAGTTGAGGCAACAAGGAAGCACAACACATTAAATTGAGAATTAAATGGAGGCACATTTATATACTATAAAGTTGGAATGTGCCTTTGAGAGTGGCAAGCTCCCATCACTGAGTTCCTACCCCAGTAAGCAGGCAATGAAGTATTTTTAAAATATGTAGCTCAGATCCCCAGTCCTGGGGTGTGAGACTTCCAGAGAGAAACAAAACTATCCAAAAGTAGATTTGGTCTGAACTCAGTCTGATCTCCAGGTCTGAGACGTGGTGTCACCTGTGCTCCTGCAAGAGATGCCAGCCTCTCCCTGCACTCAAAGGCAAGCAGGCACAACATCACGTGCCTCCTTCCACACCTGGACCCAGCACAGCTCTTCTTGGTGCACGATTCCTGGGAAAATACCTGCTTGATTGGAAAATACCTGCTTGATTTCAGCAAAACCTACCCAAGGAACCCTGGCTTTACAGAATACTTTGGCATATTTGGCTGGTAATGGTTTGTCTGTGTCAGTAACAAGGTGACAAATCATGACAGTGCATTGTTTTGCCAAAGGGAAATGTTTAGGGAAAAAACATGAAAGTTTTGCCCAGGTGCTGTGTCCATAGGAGCACCCAAGCCTATTTTTTGCACCAGGAGAACCCATTTGAACTTGCAGACTCAGATGGGTCCTTGCATGCAATCTGCTGGGTTCCTCCTGCAGTTCTAGGTAGGCAAGTTATTTATTACTTCCTCTCCTGAACTGCTGGGAGCCTGATTATACACTGCTGATGTTTGCTTTCTCAGTTCAGGACTTGGCTGCATTTCCAAAAGAGGTGCTGTTTGTTAATGGTCAAAATGATCTCTGTGTCAGTCTCTATAAACAATTAGAAACAATGCACCAGTGGGGTAGAGATTTCTCGATGTGAAATGTGACAGTGATCTTGAAATCCTACCTCAATCCTGCCTCCATACAGACCATAAAATGCAGTATCCTTCATATTCTGTTACACCATATATAAAATAAAGCACTCTATACATTGTCAGAACACTATTAATAATACACCTTGCACCTTTACTCTCTGAGGTCTTGAAAAACACCACTCTGCAAACCTGTGCTAACTGAATGTCACTGACCAAGTCCATCAGCAGCTGATTATCCCACTAGCCCAGACAAACAGCAGGTTAGCAATAAATCATAAATAATAGGCTGTTATATGCTGTTTTGACAGCAGATGTCATTTCTAGAGCAGTTCACCCCTTGCCATGCTCAGTGTGTTAGATGAAATGAGGAGGAGATGGAGGAAAAAGAGCTCCCAGTTCTTCCAGTGCTGAGCAAGGAGCCCTTCAGGGAACCACAAGGCTTCTTCAGGCTGCAGGAACGTCTGGGATGTATAAGAACAGCTCATAGGCTATGAAATTTTACACATAGGCTGTGTGTGATTCACTCCTGGGTATTGCCATACCCTCAGTGAAATCTCACCAGTGACTGCAAAAGGAGAAGGCTCAGGGATGAAGATGAGCACTTCATAAAATCCCATGTGTGACAACACTCATGGATCAGTTCCAGAAGCCTTTTAAGGAAGCACTGGGGCTGCCTGGAGCCTGGTTACTTGCCTGTCTTCCCAGGCAGGTTTTGCAACTTCCTGGGAACAGAGTTCCGCCAAGGCTGGATGGTTACTGACATCCACTCTGGGAGCCCTTTGGGCTGTGTTTTTGCAAACTGGCCTGGCTGCAGCACAGGCACCCCAGGGGCCTGAACCCCACTGGGATTAGACAAAGAATCATGATTTGGCACAGGAAACATCCTAAAATGTGATCTCAGGTCTGCCATCTCTCTCCTTTCTTCTGCATGGTGGTTTGGAACCCCAGGCTGAGCCAATGCTCCTGTGTATTTATACCCTTCTGTCCCAAACCCACAGCTGCTCATGCAGCAGCCCACAGGGCCCATTGGCTGCCCAATCCTTCCTGCTGCCCACTCCTTGGACCACAGAAACTCTGCTGGGGAGCCAGCTCTGCCCTGGGGCACCACCCAGACTCCTGGCTGAGATCCCAGCATGAGGAGGGGTGGTCCCCCGAAACTGTGCCTCACTGGGACATGTTCAAGTTTTCTGATCCCAGAAAACTGTGCTTCACTGGGACATGCCTCTGGTGCTGCAGCAATGGAATTAGAATCATAGAATAATCTGAGCTGAAAAGGAGCCACAAGGATTATCTAGCCCAACTCCTGGCCCTGCACAGGACCAACACAAGAGTCACCCCATGTGCCTGAGAGAGTTGTCCAAACTCTTCTTGAACTCTGGAAGTTCAAATCCCTCTGAACTGTGGGGGGATGGAAGTGAATTTTAAAAAAAGTAATTTCTTTCCTCTTTGTTGCCTTACTAAAACTGTCTGGGCAAACATTTCACCCCTGAGGCTTGTTGTCACTCTTTTCTGAAGTTCTGAGCCTTCCCACCTGCTGAACACCCATCCATCTGCTGGCACATCACAGATTGAAGGCACATCTTTTTCTACTTGCACATATTGAGGAGAAAAATTCCATTTGTTGAAAGATGTTTAACTGAGTTTTGTGAAAGAAAAACCTCCTCCAAACAATGCTGCTGGAAAGGTAAGCCTTGCATTTATTATGGAAGATACAAGGGCAGATAAACAAGGCCAGCATGTGTTTAGCAGTCTGGCAGCTAGAGCAAAGTACAAATAAAAAGTCCCTCAACAGCCACCAGAGTTGCTGCCAGTGGACTGCCTTTTTTAAAATGGAAAATCTATCTTTGCTTTAAAAATTCACTCAATGCTGCCTTGATCACTCTGGCTTCAGGTAGCTGGCAATGCTCCTGAGCTCCTGGGCCAAGATGGATGAGTTCTGGCTCCCAGGGGATGGAGGGGAGGTGGGGACCCCAGTGGGAAACTGCCACCATCCAGCTGCTGCCCCATCATCACAGCAAGGGACAGGACACTGCAGTGCTCCATGACCTGCTTACCATGGACTCAGCTTTCATGGATCCAGGCACTAAATGAAAGGATGGCTCTGGGGTTTTGTGTTCTCAACATTTATCCCTGGTGTGCTTGTCCTCTGCCAAGACATGGAACAAGTGTGCTCACCCCAGTTTCTTCATCATGTCTGTAGGCTGGAAATAATTCACACTTAATATTTTTTTAATTCCCAATTTCACATTGTTCTAGTTTTGTCCAAGGTTATGAGGAGGGTGGAGCCTGGAGCTGTGTGGGCACCTCTGGGTGGTTATTCTACACCACTCACATCACTGAAGTGGATAGAACTATGGAATTCTCACTTCCAACGAGAAGGGGGGATGTCTTCCACTCAGGAAGGAAAAGGTACATGCAGAGGGTCTGGGGAACAATTTTTTTCCTGTCTCAGGAGCTGTGGCATGGGCTTAGGTCAGTGAAAATATTTTCTGTATGTAAATTGCCCTCTTTTATGTATACTTTTGTTATTAATATTGTTGCTGTTGCTGTCACTGATTGTTTTCTTATCTCATTGCTGTTTCTAGTAAATTGTCCTCATCTCAGCTCAGAATTTCTACCTTTTGTCTCTGTCTGTCTCAGGATGGGGGAAGGGAGAGGCTCCATGGGACTCAATTTCCAGCTTAAACCATGATGCACATTTACATGTTACTTCAATTCTAAAATCACTTAACAGAGTGTATCTAGGTCTCTTCAATCTTCATTAATAAATAAAATCGGCCAGGGACCATTGGCTTGCTCTGGGGCAGAGCAGCCCAGTGCAGCTCCCATCCACATGGCTGAGCTCTGTTCCTGCCCTGTGCACTCTGGCCGAGGTAGAACCAACCACAGGGAAAAGCAATCCTCCTGTGGTGTTCCCTGCCTGGTTCAGGGTGCTGCTGGAACAGTGCTGGGCAGCACAAGCCAGCAGTGATGGGGTCCATGTCAACAGCTGCTTGTCATGTGTGCCTGTGGCTGAACCCCCACTCCAGCCTCATTTTATGGACCACTGTAGGTGTACCTGGGGAGAATTAATTGATCCCAGTTTAGTTCCCTATATCCTGACGCCTTCTAGATATTTGTAGTATATGCTCCTAAATAGCATGGATGGAAAAAACGGTTGACAATTTTATTTAATTTATGTCATGATTTATCTCATTATTTTTCAATTCAGGATCTTCACCCTTCACAATAGAGTGTCAAGCTGTGCAAATGTGGCCTGTAAAAGCTTCAGAGCTGCATCTGCAAAGGTGAGAAAGTCAGAAGAAATACACAGGCAGATGGCTCAGGGGACAGAGCACACTCTGGGTAAGGTCAAGGAAAACCTGACAAAACAAAAATCATTCTGAAATGTAACACCCACACAGCCACTCATGCTTTCACCATAGAGAATCATAGACAATTAAGAAAAAAATTTCCTAAGTGATCCTGTCAACATCCTGGAGAACAAGAAAGTTAATCTGCATCCTCCAATGGTCCAGGGCAACAAGGGTTTCTTCAATAGGACTAGATAAACTTGATACATTTTCAGGAAGAAATAAAGCCCACAAAGACCATTCCTTTGCTATTTATTCTTTACTAAACACCTTCTTGTCTTGGATAGCTTCAGCCACAGTGTGAATGGGAGTGTGGGTTTTCCAGGCAACCCCTGCACAGCCAAAGCCCAAGGGCAGGTTCCTGTGGTGACTGAGCACTGTAAAGCTTTTTGCCTGGCTCTTAGGAAGTGCTTTGCAAAGTAGGACTGAAACACTACTCTGCTTAAAACCTTTTCCACAGGATTTATTCACCTGTGGCCTGGCAAACAATTAACCAGCTGCATTGCTTCTGAGGCAAGTGGTAGACACTTGAAGCCTTGAGTGTGTCTCTATTGGCTCTTGGGTGTAACCATTTTTAGGACTCAGGAATTGCTAGGGGTGAAAGCTTGGAGATGTATTATCTGTCATCTGCATAATTCTTTTTCACAAAAAATATGGCCTTACTGAACTTATATGGTTTTATTATGGATGGCATCTCACATAGCAAATATATTGTACACTGGTGGCAAAGCGGGTATTAATGTAGTTTATTTAATTTTCTAGCAAAAACAATGAAGGGTCAGATTACACTTCATGTAATTCACAATGTATGCCACTGAATTCTGAGCCCTGTGCAAGTGAAAAACATTATCATCTCTAGCCTGGTCATACTAGTTTGAACTACAGGATGTCAGTATTTTAGCCCCAGAATTCAACTTTAAACTTTTCATTTATTAGCTAAAATGAGGCCTCCCACATCTGCCAGAGGAGGTGAGAGATGCGGGTTTCCCTGTTTCCCATGGGTTTCCCCGGGAATCGCACAGGAATCGCACACTGTGTCCAACTCCAGCTTTCCCGGCGGATGCTCAAGAAGTACCTGGGGACCTCAGGAGCTCCGTGTGCTGCCATGAGCTGCCACAAGCACATCACTTGCCCGCTCGCTGTGTCACCGCCGTGTCACCCGGGCCGAGCACGGGCAGGGCTCACCCGGGACTGCCGCTCCGTGCGCGGGGCTGGGGCTGTGCTGGAGACAAACGTGCCCGCAGGTCCCACCTGACCTTTACAAATCGCTCCTGTCACTCCCTGTTAGGAGCCTTCTGAGCACCGACAGGAAAAACAAGTCACCCTGTGAGTAGCGGGACTAATTGGTGGTTTCCTGCGCTGGAAGCGTTCATTACACAGCGCTTTTCTCTCCATTCGGTTATCTCACAGGGGCTGAACGCTGCCGCCTCTCCCTCAGCCAGGCACTAATCGAGTGCACTTTCTTTTCCTATTTCTGTGAAACCCGTGGAAAATAAAGACCTTTGCAAGGGCTTCCTACTACACTAACAGTCCTGCGAGTGCAGGTTTTTGTGTAGGTGTTGTACTTGACTCGGCTTATCAACACCGGGTTATCATAAATGTCAGGGTCTCTTCCCTAGGAAGGGAGTATTGCTTAATCACGTTAATTTAATCAATTTTACCATACTTCTAATCTTGGTCAGTGTAGGAGGACCTCTCAAAGTGCTCCTGTACCTAACAAGCACAGACAGTATTCATCTGATGTACTAGAATCCTGAAATGGTTACAAATGTCCTGCAAATTATTGCTGCTGAAATTTGATTGCATGTAAATCTATTTTGCACATAGAATCACAGAATTATTTGGGTTGGAAGGGGCTTTAAAGACAACTAGTTACATACAGTTACTCCTCTGTCATGGGCAGGGACCCCTTCCACTATCCCAGGTTGCTCAAAGTCCCATCCAGCCTGGCCTTGAATGCCTCTATGGATGGGGCATCCACAGGAAAGAGTTTCTTCTTAACAGCTAACCTAAACCTACCCTCATTCAGTTTAAAGACATTCCCCCTTGTCCAATCACTCCACACCCTTGTAAAAGGTCCTTTTTCAGCTCTCTTGAAGCCCTTTTTGGTACTGGAAGGTGCTTTAAGATCTCCTCAGGGCCTTCTCTTTGCTGGTTATTTTGACATGCTTTCAGTCCAGCTGGCTTTTCCCCCTGGACTGGCTTTCCATCAGGAAGGCAGGCACATATGGAGCTCCATCAGCCAGCTTTTGCCTCCTGAACTCTGTTCCCTGGGAAGCATACAAAGGCCCAGGTTTCAGCAATTAAGACATTCAGAGCTGGTGTTGTATTTCACCGTGATTCTTGCTCCTGAAGGACTTTGGGCAACCCTTTGGCCTTCCTCCCTTGCATAAGCAGAACCATGCAAGAACAACAGCAACCTGAGAACCTGCACAGGACAGGCTCCTTCAGTCTGAGCTCTCCAGACTACAAAAGCCACACGGTGACATTGATCACAGGACGGACAGACAGGCAGGAAATTCCACCAACCACAGTGGCTGCTGGCATGACTCGTGTCCTGCCCCCTCAGCAGATTCCTTCCTGCCTGTTGCTGATTCACCACCACCAGCTGCTCACATCTCCATGCGCTGTCCTGCCTGGTGGCCCTGGTAAGCTACTCCAGAGGAGGAGTTCCATCCTGAACTTCAGTTATTGTTTTATTCTTTTTCCTTTAGTCAGATACACTTTGTTTTGCAAACATTGTTGTTAAACTACTTCATTTTTTAGCAACAAAATCGGGGAGTACTGGCAGATCCTGGTGGTATGTGATATTTCCCAACAAGTGAGCATTAGCTATGTCTGAATGGGGTCAGACCTCACACCACAGGTGATGATCACTGGATACATGGAACAGCACAAGGCTTCAACCAAAGAAGCCAAAGGTAAAGCACTGCAAGCAGAGTGTGACTGATCTCTGGTGTTGTATTTTTTTCTCTTGCTTATTGTCTATCACAATTGCTATTTGGCAAGTTCTCAAGGAAAAAAAAAAAAAGGTGTTTGGTTCAGGTGTAGTAAGTTCCATGAAACTTTTGTCTTGGTGTGTATACCTTCATCTGTGTATTTATAAGATCTTCCTTTTTATCTATGTGTCTCATGTCAGCATCAGCCAGGGTTTAGCTGAACAACTCTTTCAACATAACATAAATATGATTGTCAAGTCCCTCACAAACTTTCACACTCTGAGGTCACACAGGATGGGGCACCTGAGGGATGCCTCATTCTGGTCAAAGCCACCCATCCCTAGGGATGACCAAGAACCTCAGCAGTGTTGTAAGCAGGAGGCAGGGCAGGAAGATAACTCCACCAAACCCAGCTGTTGGTTTCACACTGACCACAGATGTGGGACTGCTAACTGAAAAATAATGCTTGTAGAAACAGGCACTCACAGCCTTTTTTGCTCCAGCTGAGACTGTATTTAGGATTGAGCACAGATTTTTTCAAACAAATTTATTTTATTAATTATATGCATCTATACAGACTTTTGCTGTAGGATTTTAAAAGCTTTTCAGCCTTCTCTCTACTAACTTTTCAATCACTACTGTAGGGCAATGGTTTTTTTCCTTAATAGAGAAAGATATTAAAACACAGATGATGACCATGGTGGAGAACAGCATTACCACACACAACATCCAAAGTGGATTAGTTGTGTATCACAGAATATCTGGTTGGGAGGGACTTCAAGGTTCATCTGGTCCAGCCTTTCTTGGCAAAAGCCTGGTCTAGGCAAGGTGGCCCTCTGTCCTGTTGAGCCAAATCTCAGAAGTGTCCAGTGCTGAGGAACTCATCGCTCCCCTGGGGAGATTATTCCCATGATTTTTCCAGACTGTAACACATCAGCTTCTCTAGGAGGAGGCTGTGGGAAACTATCAAAAGCCTCTGAGAAATCTAGGTAAACAATGTCCACTGCTCGCCCCACATCAACCAAGCAAGTTATTTTATTGTAGAAGGCAATCAGGTTTGTCAAGCACAATTTGCCTGTGGTGAATCTGTGCTGGCTTTTCCCAGCCATATGTTTCATCTGACTTGTGATATCCCCCAAGAGGATTCACTCCATAACTTTCCCAGGAACTGAAGTAAGACTAGATGGGCCTATAATCGCCTGGGTCCTTCTTTAAGCCTTTCTTGAAGATGGGGGTGACCTTAACCATCTTCCAGTCTTCTGGGATGCCCTTCAACCCTCATGACTTCTCAATGATTACAGTCACCTCAACCATGACATCAGCCAGTTCTCTGGACACCCTCAGGTGGATGTTGTCAGAGCCATCGATGTGCAGAGGCCAAGCTCCTGTAATTGTTCACAGACCTACTCCTCCTTCACCAACTGTGTGTCTGTGTTTGCCTCAGCCTGGATTTTTGTTCTGAAGGTCCAGCAGTGAAGACAGGACTGAAGAAAGTGTTGAGAACCTCTGCCTTTCCTGTGTTATTGATGACTAATTCAGCATTCCTGTTGGACAGCAGGCCAACTTTTTTTTTTTTTCTATTTCCTCTTGTTGTTTACATACATGGAGAGCCTTTTCTTGTAGGTTTTGACAACAGCTTCTCTTGCCAATGGGCAGTGTGTCCCTATGCTGCTTCTTGGAAGTGCAAAGAGCAGCCCTGCCCTCAGAATGTGCCCATGTTCTTCCTCTTGCAGGGGCAAGAGGCATATGGGATTTAGAGACCCTCAGCTCTGCCGCCATGCCCAGACTGCAGGGACCAGCCTTCAGATGCCTTTCTTTGCTATGTAGTGCAAGAACTTCTGAAAACATGTATTTGTTCTCTGTAATAAACAAGACAATATTTTGGGTCCAAGTTTGTCATTAGTATTAAAGTGGGCGAGGGAAGGCAGGGAGACAGGAAAAAATTTAAATGCTTATTCCTGAAATTTCAGCATGCTTTTCAGCCCCTCTTGAATCCTTGTGTACCTGAAGAAGAGCCACAGCACAGAAGGCTGTGTAGCTGCCTCTGGAGGGGAAATGCCAGCAGTGCTGTGTGAAGATTGTATCATGGTGCTTCTCATCGCTTATATCTCATTTAACACGGATGAATGCAATGGAAAGGAGCTGGAGGACTGATGGGAAGACAAGCAAACTTTTCAACAGGCAGCGCTGAAAGAACATGAAAAGTGCCCTAACTAATCCACAAGGGATTGTGTTGTGCAGGATTTATTTTCTTCTTTAAGAAACTGGTGATCAGTGTAAGACCCCTCTGCATGGAACAATTTCAGATCTTTCTTTTTTCTGTAAGGTGTTTCCTAGATCAATATTAATGTCTCCATGCTCAAGGTGAAGTTGGAGTTTATGCTGCCTCATAGAGAAAATGTGAGGAGCCCCAGGTAACCTTCTATTACTGCAGGTAGGGAAGGGGAGGCATGGTCTGAAATGTGCTCCTGGGGTAGCAGGAACACAAGCTGGAGCAGGCATTAGAGGCAGTGGTGCTTGGTAAGGAGGGAAATGAGCTCAATGCATAGAAAACATGCACTTTCCCAGAACAATACAACTCATATTATGGTATTATGTGAGTCCTACCTCAACCTAAATTCTCTTTTCAGGCAGGAGCCAGGGCAAGGACATGGCTTCAGAAATCCTAATGGAACCACAGAAACTGGCTGAGGATTCCCAGCTTCAGTGCCCAAACACAGGGACATCACTTTCAGAAACACCAGGAAGCTGGACTGCCTTGTTCCCCGTGCCCAGTTCTCCTTGATATACTCAATAGGAATCTAGAGGAACCTCCCTTATTTATGTGAAAGGGACTTTGTTGGCTGCTGACTTGCAATGGGACATGTGACACAGGCCTGAAGCAAATCAGTAAATACAGACATTTTCTCTTGAGAAGGCAAGGGTGGGGCAGAGGACATGGTAATTACATGTTCTCCATGAGTGCTGCTTTTCTTTGTTTGCCCAAAGCAGCTTTGGAGAAAGCATTCCTAATTGTGTATTTCTCATTTGCGCTGCCTTTTTGTTCTCCTCAAAAAATATCCCTTTTCAGAAGGTTTGTCATCCTTTGCATGAAATCCAACAGCAGTGGGGGCATAACAGAATACATGGTTGGTGGATGATGATCTGGGATGCTTTCCTGGGAACCTGGACTTGTGTACTGTGCCACCAGCAGTATTTAGAGGCCAAAGCTTGACACAGAGTGGCTCTAACAAGTCACATGTTCCTAGGGGGTATGCTGCTGTCCTTTTTCTCCTCCTTCTCTAAGCTCTCCAGCCTTACTACCTCTGAGAAGGTGTGAAGAAAAGGACTTGGAAACTGAATGCAGGATCTATACTTTGCTGAGAACTATGCAGAATGTTGAGTGAAGGACAGCAGTGATGAATGGGGACTTCCTGTTGAGCAAAAAGCAAGAGAACTTGCCACTGTGTTTAGTTGTCATCTTGGCAATGAGCAAGGGTGCCCTTGTTCCTCCCAGACCAAAAGTCTGAAGCCCTAAGTCATCATTTGACATCATCTGCTTTGCCTCAGGTAGCACTGGAATTATGGAGCTTATCACTGGAACAGTGTGAGTACCCGTTCCCCTGCCAGGACCTGCTGGTTTAGAGACACCAAACTGGCTGATTCGGCTCTACCTGTAAGACCTCTGACCACCATGGTCCATGGAAGTGGAGAAGGTAGGGGAGGGCCAGAGGAAAAGCTGCAATGCACCTCAACAGTGAAGTGAACATGCCAGTTAACAATCAATGTTGCACAATGCTGGATCAGAGTGGAACAGAAGCCCACCTCTTTGGAAACGAGCAGCAGCCTCAAAGGGCTCAGTGTTTGGCCGTGATTTTCCCAGAGATGTGTTTTTACAGCTGTAAATGTGTTAATGTGTGACTAATCCTCACTGTGCAGCAACCACACAACCTCTCCTTGGAGTGGTGCGAGCGCACGGCGGCTTTGGGTCGGAAGTAGAGATGGTAACATCTGAAAAGAATCCTTAAAACTGACAATACTTCTGAGCAGGGCTCTAATAATTTATGTCATGCCTGAGAAACTTGCAGCCAGGCTCCAATGTATATATAAATGTATAACAAAAAAGACAAACCAGCTCCCAAGAACAATAAACAGTTCAAAGACTTGTGTTCTCAGGCAGCTGCTATCAAACATTAACTGCACTATTTGAGCAGGAAGAGCAGACTCAACCAGCACTTTCAAGAGCATTTGCAAACTCTCTTTTCTTCCAGTAGCACACTAGTGTCAATAGAAATAATAATAAAGCCACATTTTCAGTCTGAACAAAAGGCAGGTAATATTGCTCCGAAACAAACACTTTAATATTTTTCTCTGTGCCACCCTGAGAACAATAAAACTCCCAGAAGTTCTTGAACCATTGCTCTGTGTTATGAAGACTGAACACTCAACTATTGCATCAAGTTATTCCTAAAGGCAACTCGAGGCCTGGATGTACTGAATGAGAGATGACATCAGGGCTGTGTTCTGCATGTAGCTGCACGTACAGTCCTGCTCTCTATGTGCCAGTCCCTGAAGGGCTGGCCAGGCCCTGGTGCCCATTCAGAGGTGGGATTTGAAGGCCTCTGACCATGACTGAGATGACTTCTGATTGCCAGCAAAGTCAGCTTTTCAGATCTTCTCCAGGTATGGACAGACACGCAATCAGGTAGGCCATCTGCTCCCTTGTTTAGATACATGCCAACTCTTTATTTTTTTTTGCTTTATTTTGAGAGGCTGTAGTCTGGCTGGGGGAGGGTTGTTAAAATACAACAATACTCTTTAATGGCCTTTTGAAATTATTTCAGCCTCAATTCCAATTGGTTTGATTTTGTTCTGCACAGACATCCTAAGTTTCAACACTTTTAAGCTTTCCTCAGCTAAGGTTTTGTGTGGGGCAGTCTGTGTGTGTCTTTAGAATAACAAACTCTTGATTCCTTGTGGCCACACACTGGCACACACTGGCACCCAGCACATCCCCCAAGCACAGCAGCAGGCTCATGAACAGCATGTGCTCATGGCTGGGGAGCATCTCCAGAGGAGCAGCCCCTTGCTCTCAGCACATACTGCTTCTAAATCTGAGGGGAGTCGGGTGCCAGAAAAGAGAGGTGTCCTATGCAGAGCCTGCATTTCTCAGCTCCTGCTGAGCTTCTGCTGGCACTCAAACCTCTCCTTTCAGGAGGAGATGCAGCCTGGTTGGCCACATGGAGGAAACAGCTGTCCAGTCTCCTAAGGCACAGGTTCTCAGGCTTTCTTTAGAGGGAGAAATGCACTGGTGGCATCAGCCTAAGCTTCTTCCAGGCTGCCCCACCCCTTTCCACAATGTCTCTGCCCTCACCTCAGTCACCTGCAGCAGCCCCAGCTCTGTGTACAGGAGGAATCCAGCTGGCTCCTGCCTATGATTTCCAGAGGTAAGGTAGGTGAGATAGGTTTTGGTGGTGGTTTTTTTGAGGTTTGGGGGTTTGTGATTGTTTTTCTCTGCACATTATTTTCAAATGCATTGCATGTCAGAGGAGTACCACAGTTTGGGGACCCCTGGCCTTGTGGCACATGTTAAGCATACCACTCTCTCCCACACAGGTTCTCATGGGCCAGGAATGCTTTGATGGTTGGCTCAGACAAGTAGGGGTTTATGCTGAGGACACTTTTATATAACAGTGTCACGTGGCTTTGGTTAAACTGGAACAGCTGTGCTCTGGGGTCCAGGATCTGTCCAAATCCTAATATTTATTTTTAAATCAAACCTATTTATCCTTTGCTCAATTTTAAAGTAGGATTTTTTACTTTTAAAAGCACTTAATATTTTCTGACTTTTTAAAGTTTAGTGATTTAGTGATTGCCCTCCCCTTGTTCCTGTTTTAATTTCTCATTAGCACATAGTTGTGTGTCCATGCAGATGCATACACATAGTCACATGTTCATATATATGTGTGTGTGCACAAAGCAGAGTATATGGGTCCAAATCACCTTCTGTTGCCATCTCAAAGAATGCTCCAGAAGGCTGCCCATCTGCTTTTCCATGGTAGAGTAATAAACTAGAGTAAATTTAAAAAACAAAACAAAACCAACCAATCAACAAAACAAAAAAAAAATATCCAAACAACTGGGTAAGAAAGAAGACAGGTTTTTAACTGGTCTCTGTGTTTTTGGCACAGACCATTGGCTGATAGACATCCCACTGGCTCAGGAACATTTTATACTGTAATTTTCCTGAGCATCCAGCTTTTTATTCATTACATTTGGATCTTTCCCCCTCACCATTAATGGAATGATTCTCCAAGTTTTAAATTCTTTTAATGTTTGTATCAGCCAATTTCTTTTTTTTCTTTTTTTCTTGTTCCCATATTACTCTTTTGCCTAAATTGCTCATCCCATTCCTGGTACTGTCCTTTACCATGACAAGCATGCAGACAGCAACCTGTTAGTCTGTGTTTTCCTGAGCTGGACAAACCAAATACCATCAGCTTACTGTGGGAAAAAACTCTGTTCTCCCACATAATGTTTTTTCTCTGTTCCTTCCCAACATGAGTTAATCCTAGACCATGGAGGTGATGGTAAGCAAAGGGCTCACCAGTTCTTTGTGAAATGATACCCATGATGCCAACAATTCCCTCCACTTGCTGAAAATATTTCCTGGCTACTACATTTTGTATTGATTATTTTTTTCCTTTCTTACAGCTACATCACACTAATTCACCTAGCCCTTTTATTCTCAGGTTAGAGCAGAAATTCCTTTTGTTATCCCCTTCCCATGCCTGACCTTGTCATGTTGAAGTTGACCCTAAATGTTACTTGTCAGAATATTAATGTATCCTTCATACTCTAAACTGCCTAGGGGTTTACATTCCCAACAGCAAATGTAATTCTGTGTATTTCCTTCTATGTCAAACAGAATTTAGAAAGATGTCCCCAAAATTAGGTCTTTTCTCCCTACCAACTCTTTGACTTGCAGAGCCTGCTGCTCTTTAGCTGACTTCTCACCACTTTACAATTCTTCTACTAATCCCTAGCTTCCTCCTTCTGATTATTTTTTTTTTTCTGTGTGGCACTGATAACTTGCTTTAGTGAAGTTCAATTAGAAATATTGCCTTTGACTGAAAAAAAAACTGCAGTCAAAAAGCAAGATATCAGATTAGTCAGGCACAATCTACTTTTTGGTGAATCTATTTTGTGCTGCATATGATCATCCTACCTTTTAATTTCTCTATCCATCAGATCCTTTTGTAAGACCCTGCATACTGCTGAGGCTGCACCTTTTCCTTTCCTCTTTCCTTAGTGAAGACACTGCATTTCATTTTCTGCAGTAAAATTGCTGTCCTCTAACTTGACAAACTTATTAAAAATTCTGTTCATCAGGCTTGCAGTTTTATACCTAAAGACTACCCCAGAATGCTAAGTAACTATTTGGTTTTGAGCCTCTAAATCACCTCTTGCATATTTAAAAGCTTGGGGTTTTTTTGTTGCTGTTGCAGCTATCTCAAATGGAGCAAATTTCACCCTGCACCTTCATTCCACTACTCATTTTCATCAATATACACACTAGTCCTGATGAAGACTCAAATAAGGTATTTATGAAATGCCTGACATAGTTTTTCTTCTCAGCACCCCTGTAGAGTGGCCCTCTTTTTTCTCCTGTTCTCTATTTCAATTACAAGATTATACAGCCTTTTAGATTTGCTTTAGCTTCCTTTATAGGCTCTAATACAACCTGACAAAGTGAGAATTGTGAAAAGTCCTCCTTCTCTCATAGTTTGCCTTCTTTGACATTCAGTGCATTTACACCCTCCAGCTCATTTTTCCAGAACAAAGAAGGGGTCAAATTTTTCTGCCAGCCACATTCTTTGCATCTAACTTGTGAACAAGAGCAAATGTGATAATTGCTCCAGCATGGATGAAGAAGAAAGTCAGGAAGCACAGTGAACAGAAATGTGACTCAGGAAAACCCAGGCCAACCTGTGCCGAAGTGCGAGGCAGACCAGCCCTCCTGTAAATAATTCTCTCTTGGTACAACAAAACTTCTCTGAAGTGCACACTGAGGATCAGACAAGTGTTGCACTTGCAAGGATTTTCACACAGGAATTTCTCACTTCCCTTAGCACTTAATTTCATCCCCTCCCTGCTGCCTTAACGTCACATATTATCACTGACTAGAAAAGGGGAAACAAAAGTCTTGGTAGCCCCTAAGGAAGTGAATTCACATCTGGCCCTGCAGTGCAAACCAGTCCACCCAGTTTAGGGGACTGGCAAAGTTGGCATGAAGTTAAAAAGCATTTTTCAGCTGTATTTAGCTATGGAAACAAGTCTTCTAAATTCAACCCTTCAATCCCTTTGCCTGGATTCAAAACCTTCTGATTTCCAAGATTCCTCCAAATGTCTGGGGTTTTTTTGTAAACATAGCTTCCCATGCTTCCAGTGTAAGCAAACTCAAAATACAATGGCCAGTTTACAGAACAAAAAATACATTTCTTGCAGTTCAAAATCTTATAAAAATAAATAATTATAAAGCTGCAGTAAGACTCACCCAGACAGACAGCAGTTCCTGATTTCCCTGTTTTGTGAAGGGAATATTTTTCCTCTACTTCTGTGTTGCTCCATCTCCTCCCACACAAGCTGTAGCACCCCAGAGTAATTTAATAATGTTGCACAGCAGAACACGGAGGACAAGCCTGCTCTGTTCTCCTTCCTTGGGGGTACAATCTCCCAATTCATCTTGGAAAGCAGGTTTTAGAGAAGGCTTGGGGCTGCCCTCCTACAGCCCCCTCTGCTCTCAAACTCCTGAGGGCAGAAGACGAGGAGCTGGAGGAAGCCCTGCAGAAGATTTGCAACTTTTATCACCATTTTTGGGAATGGTGACATTCTACACAATGAGAGGTGGCAAAATCAGAACCAGCATGAAACGCTTCAGGGCTCTAACAAAGCCATTTCATTCAAGTCTCCACCGGAGCCCATTTGTATCCCACACCAGTGCCTCCAGCAAAAGCAGCTCACTGCAACCAGGACACCCAGGGCAGGGTGGTAGAGAAGGCAGGCCACACTCTGACCTTTCAAATGCTGAACTGAATCCCTGTGTTTCTAACCCCAAAATTCACAGCTCTGTAACCCAAATTCCTTATAGACCTAGGCAGTCTTAAAAACAACATCTACTTTTTGAAGTATTATACACAACAATGTTCACAGACAGACTGTGTCAGACACGTTCTTGCCAAAATGCCATTTATTGCAGTATACCTTTACATGGCATACAGATAACCCAATGTTGCATCTTCTGTCACAGAACTCATATTTCATTTGTACCACTTAAATAACACAGAATGTCATGTTTGTTTCACAAACTGTCAGTTAAGACTACCAAAATATACAGTTTTTTCCTTTCCCCCTAACAAGGTTGTGAGGTACAACTGAATTTTACTACGTTATCTTCCTGTGTTTTACAAGAACTTTTTCATAGATAGACCTATCAAACATTTCTACATTCCTATACAAAGCAAAGAATTACAGCTGAAATTAACACCGTCTGGTCATTGCATTAACCTATAAAAATTCATTCAGTAAAAAAAATCAAACCCAAAACAAAATAACAAACAACTGAAAATAGAACAACCCTAACAAAAAACCATAATGGTTGTTGCAGCTTTACTTAAAAAACCAGCCAGCTACACACATGCACAAGTTCTCCACGTGCATAAAGAAGAGTTTGGAATCAAGACATTTTGGGGTTTTTTTCTTGTGTTTGCAGCGAAGGCACCAATTTTAGCTGCATGGCAGCTGAGGAGTGTTTTATACTTCATTTAAATTACACAGGTTTTTAAGTTTGTCTGTTAATGTGCAACATTTGTACCAACTGTTGCAGTATTGTCCAATATACTCGGATCATTCCCTCTGGCTCAACAGTACAAATATTTACATCAGTTGTAAACACTCCTCCACCCACCCCATACCTTCTGCACTGAGTGATGAGGAACTGAAGTGGCAAGAAGCTACCCAAAGGCAGAGCAGAAGTAAGGCTTGTACAGAACACCACACTTGTGTTCACGCGGTTTGAGATACGCTGGGGAACTCCAGACCCCCAGTGAGGCCCCAGTGCCTGACATCTGACAGCACACTGACCACACACAGCTTCAGCCATCCAGACTGTGCCCAGGAGGTGCTTTTCTGCCCTTACTAGACTGACATCCCTGGAGTGGCTTCTCTCCAAAGTGCAGGAACAGCTTCCAAGGAGCCGCTCGGGAGTAGCGAGAGTCAAGCACACCAACTGCTGTATCTGTTTAAGGCCACCTACACTCAGCCTTCCCCAGGCTCATTTCAGATGCTTCTCTGCTCCTTAGCTGCAGTCATGACGTGCTGCTTCCCACCTCCCAGCCCTGTGTGCCATGGCAGCCTGTGGCACAGAGGGCAGAGTAAGTTCTGAGACAACCTCGGTGATGGGAGGTGTTACAACGTGGCCCCGGTGACCTGGTACTGCCCGGGGTAAGATCATCTACAGCAGGACAGCCAACCCCGGCTCAGCACCTCGGAAAGGGAATGTCTGAGATGAGACTGCTTGGAAAAATCTACTTCTTACCTAAGCCTTGAGAGAAAGAGGAAGAGGGTGGTGGGACAGCCCAACATTATTGGTAAAATTAACTCTCCACTTAGTTTTGGGGTTCTTGGGGTTTGTTTTTTGCTAGTGTATGTACCAACTGCTTAGGAGCTGGTTCTGAGTATGGGATAATGCTTCCAAAATATAAGTTATTTTAAACCATGTGACAATCATTTGTTTACCCTGCCCCTCACACCTCCTTTTGGCAGAAATCAAGTTCAGCTTGATGTTTCATAGGCATTAAGTGCTCCAAATACAGCTGTCAGAAAGAGCTAGAGGATAGCAGTGTACCAAATGTCTGCCCAGCACAGCCACTTGTTACACTCAAAACACATCTATGAGTTAAATAGGAAGGACCCCTGCTATACAGAATTTGAGCACTGATAATTGGTTATTCTTGCTAGCCCTTTCCCTAAATATCAAGAGTTTTATACATACAGTGCTCCCTTATTTTCTCCCCACCGCCTGTCCCAGCAGTCTTTAGATAAACCAAAGTGAGTTTAGGAACTTGTAGTTCCAGTTCTGTCAAAAAAAAAAAAAAAAAAAAAAAAAAAAAGTTGTGCAAGAAAGCAGGGAATGTTCAATGAATCCAGATCTACTTTGTAGTTATAAAATTTCCAATGGCAAAGTGGTATGGGCAAATAACCCAGTGATCATATGGCTTAAGTTTAATGCAAAGCACACCAGGAGGTCCACGTGCAGGGAGAGAAGAGTCCAAGAAAGATGGAATAAGAAGTGTCCTGAAGAACAGTGTTTATGCATAGAATTCCTCTTGTTTGTGTGGTTTTTGGTATCCTCCATTAGACTGTTTTGGTTCATCCAGTGAATAGCTGCCTTCATCTTTTTTCTTCATTCTGTACAGCATAAATGCAACTAGAAACACTGCAAACACCAAGCCTACAAGTCCTCCAGCAATTACACCTGGAAGGGGAGAAAAAGACACAGATTACTCTAGATGCCATACCAGATAGTGCTACTTGATTTTAAGTTCCAGATTGTTCTTTACCTGTTCCTGGCTTAATGACTTAAATGAATTTGTCCTTCTGTCCCCTCCCAAACCAATCATCTGCTCAAATACAGCAGACTATCCTGGGGACATGGATGTCCCACTGGGCCATGCTGCAAAGCACACAAGGCTATGGTGTTCAACCCTGGTAATTTGACTGGGGCAGCAACAGAGAAATTTTAGAAGGAAGAGGCTTAAACAAAGTTACAGATAAAGCAGCCACTGCTAGCTGCTGTTAGCAGACTAATATTTGCCCCTGCTAGGGTTCTGACAACACAGAATCATCATTCTCATTTCAGAGGTCTAACATCAAAGGTTGGTGTCCTTGCTCAGAGATGTATTTGCACAAAATGCAGCTTCTGCTGCCAGGAGCCTCCAGGAATCTGCTTTTACCAAAAATCCAAAATATTGAAATCCAAAATATCTGGTACCTCCAAGAACTTCTTTTCTGTCCATAATTCCCGAGGCTCCTGCTGCTTTGGCATTCCTCTCAGAGTCAGCCAGTACTTCTGAGTTCTGGGTGGGGAACAATTCCTCGTCTTTAGTTAAGATGAAGTCTCCCTGTTGGGACATACAAGGCAGGTTATTCATGTTTCTCATCATGTCTGTTTCTGGAGACTTTCTTCTCATCTAAAACCCACCAACATAACCTATTAAACCAGTCACTCTTTTTGACTAATTAACACCCATTCCTACCAAACCAACTTAGTGCATGCTACTAAAGGCATCTCCCTGCAAAGGGTGTCAGAGCTATTAGTCCTCACCGGGTCTCCGGAGCCATCTTCAGAAACCTCCTCATGTGTAGGAACGACATCCCCTGGAGCTGTGGCCACGGGGGTGGCAGCGACGTCTCCCTCACCATGGGCAGTAGAGCGGGGCTCGGGCACATCCTGGGTGTCTGGCACATCAGAGCTGGGGATTTTGGGTTCAAGCTCATGGACCACAGCAGAGGCTTCTGAAGGAGTCACATGAACCACGGAAGGAAAGTGAGCAGTGGGACTTCTCACTGTTGTTGTGACTACATGGCTTGTTGGTTTCCCATCAGGTGAGCCCAGGACTGATACTTTGTCCTTCACAGCTACAACTGGTTCCTCTGTCACTGGATTACTGGTTGCAGAAGGAGATATTACTTCCTTTTCAGTTCTGCTCTCAATCGCATGAAAGGGCTGCTCACTGAAATCCACTGGTGCTGTCACTAGTGAGGAATTAGTTGATTCTCCTGGGATTCTCCAGGTGTGAGACTTGTCAGTCAGGGGACCTGCAAAACAAACAAAGAAGCAAATGAAAAAATATTATCCTTGGCCAGTTTAGTGGCCTATTAATAGTATCTTCAGGACACTTGTCTAAGGAGGATAAATAACCTTCATAGTCAATTTTCATAATAACAGAAGTTCAGTTTGCAATTTCCTCATCCTTTTCAGTGGAATAAGGAAGGGACAGACCAATATGGTATTCAGCAATACTTTGTTAGTCATCTGCTTCTCCCCAAGGCAAAAGTGCCTGTTTGTGGTGAGGTTGACAAGGGAAAATTGCTTTCAGTACACTGGTTCCTCAGGGTGGATATCTGAGTCTTTTTCCACAAACACTTTTATTTGATTCAGAGCAGTCACACCTTCAATCTCAACCGCATTTGGCACTGATTTCAGGGTCTTAATTTCTGCAGAGTATAATCTAAAATACAAACTTGTGGCTGGAAGGAAGCAGAAGCATAGCATGCTTCAGATTTCAATAGCTTGCTCTTTTCTCACTAGCATCCCCTCAACTTCAGTACTGAACACCAAGGTTCTCTCTCATGCAGTTTAACAATCACTTTTATACACTTCCCCCCCTACCCTAAATCCCCCTTATCCCTTATAAAAACCTATGGCCCATGGGAACATGCACATCTGATGACAGATAAAGTCTGCACTTGGTAAATATTCGTAGGCTGGGGTTTACACAGCCTCAAACATTATCTCCTGCCTGCTCATAAAGGGCCTTGTTATGCTCTCTCTTCCCCATGAGTGAAGAATCAACTCCTGTTTCATAGCATTCTTCACACAACAGCTCACACTAGAAGTCACATGGAGCTCCCTCTGCTTCTGCTCCCTCTCAAGTCTCCTACAGCTCATTTTCTACTAATTGTTAGCATCTCAAGGAATACAAGATTAATAGATTAGGCCCTTTCTCTTTTCCCAGCTCTCATATTCTGGGGTGGGTGTGTGTGTGTGGATTCCTCCCTCTACCCCCCTTCACTTGTGTGCTTACTGAGCTCTCAATTGCCACATCCTAGAAGGATCAAGCACTACCAGCACAAGTGCTAACAACTCACCTGCCCCTGAACCTGAGAACACGTAGTCCTCATCACCAGATGAATCAAGGTCTTCAGGGGGAAGATTCAGATTTGTAGTTTGCTTTAAAAAGAAGAGGAAAAAATGTGTCAGTGATGAGATTGAAGTGATCAGGTTGCTTGCTTGTTCTAGGGGTTCCTAGAGGTCACACAAAGATTTTTTGTTCAGATTGCATTTTTTCTTCTCCCCTCATTTCAGCTCCACTCCCCAGAAGAGTGGCTCTGGTTAGTATGTTTGGTGCTGGAGAGGTCAGTCTTGCCATCTCCTTTCTCTGCACTGCTTCCAGGCTGCAGTTGCTTTGGGAAAGAAGAAAGCAAGGAATCCATTTGGTGTTGTATCCTGGTAGCAGGCAATGCCCAGTCCTTACCAGCCTGTTTCAGGTGCTGACTGTGTCTTCCCTATCCACCAACCACTCCATCTGCAAATCACTGCATTGATTCTAAAGAGCAGAAGGGAAGGGGAGGCAAAGGAGCTTGTCTTCTTTCCCTTTATGACTCAAATACTGTTCACATATCTGAAACTAAATCATCTAGCTGGAAGGAGAATCAAAGTCCCTTTTTATTAAGTATGGGCACTCAAAATGAGTCCAGAGATAGAAGCCAGCCTTCACTGTTGGAGAATAAGCCCTGAGCTTTCTCCATTTACACTCCAAGGAGTGCACTAACCAGCACTGAAATTCAGCGGCTGAGACAAGAGGCCAAACCCCTGTTCCATGGCACTTGTTTGTCAGAGCATACAAGTCTCAAAACTATTCAGGATCTCCAAAGATGACAATACTCTTTCAGTGTTACTACTTACATAATGATTACTTCATGCATCTCATTGGCCTCTGCTGTATACACTTACTGCTCCTATCACTACAACATGCCTGGCTCTCAGCTCATGACTAGCCTCAGGTTTATTTCTGCAGGGCTACCATTACCTGCTTAGTCATTTTCCCTTCTCAGATTTCAAACCAAAGCCCTGTAAGTCACTTCTTCCAAATTTCATCTTTTTGACATCCAACTACATTCCCTGTTTTCACAAATTTTGACTTCTATCCCATCCTCAAGTCATTTTTGGCACCCCTTTCCAGCACATTGAATCTTCCAAGCTATGGGATCCCTATGATCCCAAGAAGTGCAAAGTCTCATTTTATTATGTAAAAAAAGGACACACATCCTTGCCAGCTTTGCAGCCAGGCCCACTGTATTTCTTTAGCTTGCATTAACATAGTGTCACTTCAAAATGAATAAAACATTCATCCTCATCCCAGGAAGAATGGGATACAATGAATAATATAATATAATGGGATAAAATGAATATAACATTCGTCCTCATCCCAGCCAGACCAGTATGTACTGTTGAAACAATTCAGCTTGGCACTTGTCACTTTATTACCTACAATGGATTTGTTTATTGGTCCTATCTCCTTATTCTTAAGATACCAGATTTACCCAGTTTACTCTTCCATCCTTAATACCTTATCCATTCCCCACAATTCCACAGAACTAGTTTCGAAGGTGGTTAACTGGCCCATTAGATTCCACCTCTCTGAAGACAAGTAACCAAGTTGCCACCAGCCTATTCAGCCAAGATCTTACCCCTTCTAGGCAATATTGTAGTTATATAATTTTTCTTAATAACAAAAAAACTAGGAACAAAAACCCCTTATATAGACATAAATTTTTTTAGCTCTTTTCTTCCCTACTGAAAATAAACCCCTAAGGCATTATTCCTTAAGCTTCTGCAAACATATTTCTAGAGTGAATTGCCCTTCGATCTCTTGCTTAACTGGAAGTCATGAGGTAATTTTGACTTTTAGATTTGTCCCTGCTTGTTTGCACTGTGCTTTTGCACCCTTCCACAGAAAGTAGGTCAGATAAGTACTTCCCGTGTGCTTTCCTTCTTGTGTCGAAGGGTGGTGACTCACACAGGCTGATCTCCCTTCACTTCAAATATTAAAGAGTACGAACTGTTGGTGCATAAAGAATAAAGAAAGAACTGCCAGGCTGCCCAAACTCGGCTCCCTTGTGTGTCCTTTCCAGTATGTTCAGAAGATAAGTGAGGCCTTAGAAATTGCACTGGTTTTGTTGATGGGGGGTTGGTGATCATTTTTCTCTCTCCTCACACCAGCAGTGGCAAGCACAACCCTTTGTTCTTTCATTCAGCCTGGCTGAGTGCAAAAGGGGAACGTGTTGCTAAAGGTGGGGGTTGCAGTCTCCTCCCAGTGGGAAGACTTCCTTGAAGCAGCTAGAAAGTAAACTCTCCACTTTTTAGTGTAGTAAGGGACTGCCAATACAGCATAAGATTGTATCACCACAAACATTCAGCTAGGACTGAGGCCACCTTCCCCCCAGATCTGAATATTCAGGGGAAGTTCATATGGATTTCCAACAACACCTGGACAGATTGATCATCTGCAGACCTCAGCAATCCTCCTGAAAGGATCAGAGACTGCCAAGAAATAAAATGCCAACTCTTGATCTTGACTATTGAGCCTGCACCCTGTCCCCTTGAGGGTTTCACAGGTGAGGCTTGTTCAGTTGTGTCACATTTCCTTTGTTCTTACTGAGTGTGTCCAGCCACCCTACCCGTAACACCTCCCCTCACACCTGAGCTCTGAGCCTCTCCCCAGGCTGCTGCAAGCTCTGCTTCTTCACGGCCTTTCTCATGCACCCATTTGATTCCTAGCTGGATTTCTGTATCTGAGCAGGGACAGTGAGGTCCTCCTCAGAGGAGAGAAGCCCAGGGCAGCCCAGTCTAAACCAAGGGACACCCAAGGTGCTCCAGGGCAGAGCTGTCCAGCAGCTGCTCAGCACCCACCCTCCAAACACAGCAGACTCAGACCAGTCCAAGTCCCCTGAGGTTGGCTGCTGCATGTAAGAATATAGGAAAACAAGAATCAGGATTAGTAAAGCCTGCTTTCCATAGTTTTATATGAGAGCTCTGAAATTACATGTCCCCAGGGACCTTGTCCCCTTGTCTCAGCTGCTCCTCTGGGCATTGTGGCACCTCCCTTTGACCAGGCAGCTTGAGATTTGGGATCTGAGAGGGACTTTCTTTGGCCCAAATACTCAAGGGACAGTATAGGATTATGCACATGTGGATAGCAGTCAGAATATCCACAAAGTGCTGTAATTTCATGACATCATCCGATTTCATGACACACAAGCATTAAGGAACATTTGCCCAATTTATTTAACTGTATGGTTATATAAAGACTACATTTCTTGCTCCATAAATTACAACTTCAGTGGGCATAAAAGATGGTAACCTCCCCACAAAATACAAGTAACTGCAGAAAGGCCATGCTTCTATAATAATCTGCTGCTGAAGGATTTCAGACAGCAAGGTTAGAAAACACTGACTCAGGACAGCGTTGGAAAGGACTGAACTAATTTGGGTTTACATCAGGAAGAGAGACTGTGCTGTTCAAAAAACAAACACCTCATGGTCAAGGTTTCTTGATGACCTTTTATTGAAGCTGACTTACACCAATGGGAAAGGTTTTGATTAGCCAAGAGGATTAGGGGCACAGAACACTGGGTTATGCCATCATACCCAGCTGAAAATAATTCCAGCTTAAAACAAGCTTACTCTGCCTTTCAGACAGTGGATCCTTTGAAGGATCTCTGATAGTATCTCATGTACTCTAAGTCAAAAACTCTTTACATCCTTATCGAGCACCTACATCATGTTACTTTTTTACCATTTAACAAGCTTGTATGGTTTTGTTAGCAGTTCAAACAACTGGTTAGAAATACTTGTCCAGTCCTTTTGATTTGCTGTCACTGAATTCAGATGCATGTGAGGGGTAAAATTTTAAACTGTATTTTTGATATGCTTTAACCAGTTCTCATTAACCAGTGGAAGACCCTCTTCCGCAAGGATCAAAGCAGCCTGTTTAGGGGAAACCCTGGGGTGACTTAGCTTCTGCTCTTGCTGAGCACTGCATTGTTGCAGAACAATAGTTATTCAGTTCTGCTGGGACAACCAGAAAGCTGCTTAGTGGCATCTTCAATTTAATCAACAATGGGCCAGGCTTTCACAACTCATTAGCAATATTATTGGATCCAGAAGGCTGACATGGTCCAGACTTTTTTTTTTCTTTTTAAAGTATAATTTTTAACTATTCTTCAGTCTTCATCTTGGTCAGAGTCTCAAAGCATGAATCTTTCTGGGCTTATCCCATCAGCTACTAGAGAGCTCCCCCCTGCTACAGCAGAGATCTGAAGCCCTCTCTCATGATGAGGGGGAGATTTGTAGTTGATTAGTTGATCTAACCCTGCACCAACTGGGAACCACATTTATTTAATTTGATACATGCAAAAGGAAAGAGCTTTTCTCAAATTGCTTGTTGAGGTAAGCAAAACCACTGGCTTTGCCACAAGCTGCTACAAGCCCTTAACTAGATTAAGGATGATTTGTATCCAACTCTTCTTAATCCAGTTAGTGATCTTCAGTGTCAAAAACACTTGAAATCCTCCATTATCTGAATAAAGCTGTTAAATTTGCACATTTATTTCCCCTAATAAATCCTTCTTAGTCAGCTGAAAAAGAATGAACTGTAATGAGCTCTCCCACCTCAAACAGCTCCCTAACCATCTTGAGAGTATTGCAACTGCATACAAAGGAAAAGCTATAGTTTGCTCTTGTTTAAGAGACCTACAAGAGCAAGCAAGAATTTGCCCTGTAATTTGGCCACAATAAAGCATCTAGAAGAATATTTTCAAAAGGATTTGAACAATTACTTCTTAAATAAATTCAGACAGAAAGGTTTGTCTTTCACCTTTTCCTGTACACTGCAGAGCAGAAATGCTATCTGAGGCAGGGCAGCCTGAAGAGCTTCTAACCTCAATGTGACATTGGTATTAGTGTGGGGGGAAGACAAAACCACCTGCTGAAGGAAACTTTAGCTTTGTTAAATCTTGATATTCTGCAGTTAATAGCCCATGGACAATTAACTCCAATCCCAGATGTTCATGGTCGGGAGACAGCTTAAATGGTTAAGGGGAGAAAAAAATTAAAAAGAAAACCACCCAACAAAAAAAAAAAAAAAAAAAAAAACCAAAAAGAAACCCCACCCCAACCATAAAAAACCCACCATCAGCACCCTCACCTATCCGCCTTCTTTTACAGACATCCAGACTCTGGAATTAAGGTGGCCGTGCAGACCTTCTTTTTAATTCTGGAATAGCAGAAAGAGAGCTGATGCTTTTCTATGGCAAGTCAAGAGTGAAGCTTGCATGCAAGCCTGTTACATCAGAACTCAGCAGCAGTATGACACCATCTCACCTAAATTCTCTTGCAGTTGTTTCTCCTGCTACTCCACTGCTCAAAATAAACCCTGGTGCTCCTTGGTGATCATGTAGGTTAATGAAGTATTTCTCTTCCTAGAGGAGCCAAAGATGCAGAGTAACACAGGCCAAAGAGCGCAAAGACAGCTACAAACCACCCCACAAACAGTCCAAGGGCTGGACAGCCTAGATTTAAGCAGTATTTTATCTTTGGCTAGTGTTCCAATCAAGGACTGCTGTGACAATAGAGGTATTGGAGCTAGGTGATCTTTATGACCCCTTCCAACCTAAACCCTTCTATGATTCTACCAACTAAGTCACCAGCACTTCTTACCTCCTAGTGCCCCCCTATTTCAGAAGGTGGTGTTCCCCTGCATCTTCAACAACCTTTGGATGTGTATCAAGCTTCAGCATCCCCACCCTTCCATCCATCAATCTGTGTCACCTGGACCAAGGCTGGATAGTGGCTCAGAGGGTGCTCCTTCCAAAGAGAAGCAAGTGGAAAGCAAAGGGTGCTCTTTTGCTCAGCAAGGCAAGCACCATTTTAGCAGAAAGAGATAAGCAAGCCAGTTAATCTGGCTGCTTATCTATCAGATCATTATTAGTGCAAAGAAATATGGAAAATCTTGGTTAATTGCATTCTTACTGGCCTCCTCTTCTATTTTTGTCTGGTGATTTGAGAGAGGACCTATCTTTCAGGGAGAAAGTCCTGGTTGTGTTTGAACTCCCTGATCATCACACAGTACTCAGCTCTCAAAGGCAGCGAAACACCTTCCAGTGGTTGCTCAAAACAGGATGAGAGCTCTTAGGCTCTATTCCACTATGGGCAGAACAAAACAGACTGTAGACTGCCCACTGTTCACTAGGCTGTGATGTTCCTTTTTTTTCAAGCTGTAGGAGCATACCCTGATCCTTTGCACAAGATGCAGTAGCCGAGGAAGAGCACCTAGCTGCTCCACAGGCAGAGCAGCCAGTGTCCCAATGCTTCTAGAGTCTCCACACTATTGCCCAATCAGCTTTTCATCTTCTCCTTAGAGTGACAGGGCAACTTTTTTAATTAATTAGGGCAGAAACACAGTAATCAACATGCCGAGAGCAAAAATGAACCAGCCTGTCACCATCAGGTTAAGTTTCACACTGTACAGCAGGGCCCTTTTAAGTCCCACCTCCCACAAGAGCATGTCACTCCATGCTTCCTGGACTATCCCCTGCATGTCTGTTTGTGCACTCTCATGGTCAACCAGATCAGGGAACTGGTCTTGTTAAACTAAACGAAAGGAAAAAAAAAAAAAAACAAAGGGAAAAAGAAAAACCAACAAACCCTACACCCCCAAAAAAACAAAACCAGCTAACAACAACAAAAAAGAAGAGGATAAAATATCATGCAAAGAATTTTCCAGCAGGACCAGTTTCCCAATCCTACTCAGTGCATGAATGCACAAGTGTTTGTGTTGGCACAGGGCAGAGCATAGCAGCCAGGGCTGCTTAAGCATTCCCAGAGGCCCAGAGCCTGCATTCTGGGATGCTGACACTCATTCCCCAGCCTCCAAGCATTATGGAAATGCACATCACCAGACTGCAGGCAACACGCAAATCAGAGGCTGACTCAGAGGGCCACACAGGTTCATACAAAAATGAGCAAGCACAAGGGCTGTAGGGAGAGTTCTCTTATGCAGTGTTTGCTCATGGATAATGTCTGTTACAAGGTCTGACAGGAGTGCTTTCGAGTCCTCCTAGGAGCAGGAATACACAGCAGCAAAGGCTAGACAGATGTCTTGTTCAAACCAGAGCAGTTCTACTTTCATCCTGGGCCACCTGAACTTTCCAGGAGGCTCAGTCCAATTGCCATTTACTCCTGGACAACGAGTACTTTGAACATCCTTCATCAGAGTAGCTGGAGTCCCAGAGAGCTATAGATTTCTCAGCAGGGGAAGTTCATGGCTGTGCTCAGGGCAGCAGGGACAGCACAGCAGCTGTGCACGGGAGTCCTCTGTGCCAGGAGTGCACAGAGCACCGTGCCAGTTCTGATGCAGAAGAGCTCAGCTGCCTCTCTAGTCCCTCTCAGCCAGCTCCACTAGAAGACTGCTCAGTCCCTCAGCAATAGAGAAGTGAGTTCGAGCCTGTGCTCCTGCTTTTTCACCTGGACAACGTATCAAACAAGTAAGTTACTACACACTGCTTTCACTCACACCAACCTGCTCCTCCCAGTCAAGCAAAGCATGCCCAGGCCAAAGACTGAATCTCACCACAGATCAACACATCCACAGATTTGGCACAAAACAGGCACACAGCATAACTCTGTATCAGTGACAGGCTGTCACAATATGGCCAAAAGTGGTGTCCCTTTTGTCTCCCACATTCAAGGCAGCCTGTGCTTTGAAGATGCAGTCTAATGAGAAAGCTCATTTCCCTGCAGCTAATCTCATGAGAAGCAGCCAGTTGGGTTTTATGTTATAAACCACTTTTCTTTAAAGATCCTTCCCTGAAGCTCTTTAACATACTTGATAGTTCAGGCATTTGTTTCTTGAGCTAGCACAAGAAAGCCACAGCCAATATATAAGCTCAAAGGGTTGTGCAAAGTAGGTGCAACTCACTGAGGCCCATCCATCCTGGGAAATTAATTTCAATCTACTTAATCTGGCTTGAGAGATGAGCAGTGAGTTGCCTAAGTCAAGACTGGGCAAACCTAGCGTTCTTAAAACCCTCTGACTGAAAGCCATCAGCACTTCTTACTTCCTAGTGCAGCAAAACCAGCAGGGTTTCATTCTTACAGCAACAGCTGCTTCATCTGCTTGTTTAGAAATGAACTGACCAGGAATTGCTTGGTTTCAGCAGAGGCTGGAGGTGGGCCACCCATCCCTGAAACCTGACAAAGTAAGGCTAAAGAGGGGAGCATGCTGGCAAGCAGAAAATCTTTATTAAATGGAAACCTCTCCAGCAGAGGACTCCAGCAGCCCAAACCCACACATTACCCACACATGCTGGTAACTACAGCACAGATAAATGCCACCAACCCTCTTGCCAGCAGGAGAAATTAGAAGTGACAGGATCTAAATACCTGCTGCCTCGTCCTCCAGCACACATGCAGCACCTGCTGTGGAGTTCAGGTGAGAAAGAGCAACTCACCTCACACAAGGCATCAGCAGCCACGGCCACTTTAAGTAAGAGACTGGACTTTGCAGTATTGCCTCCAGCACATATAAACACACTGAGCTTATGTCTTCATTTGCCAATTATTTTTTTGCCAATTATTCCTAACCTGTGGTGGAGGCAAGTTCCTTTCCTTGCCCCATCTCATGACACCCACATCAGTGATCAGCACTGAGGACTGTCTTTGCTACAGAACCAGAGTTTGTGACCAGTGAAACAGTGGGCTTCAGACTGCCTGGCTGCTCCTCAACAGCATGTGCGGGTGGGGAAGCCAGTCTCCTTTCTCCACACGCCTAAAAAACCACCCAGCTCCCAGTGCAGCACACCACTGGCACTACAGCCCTGAGGCTGCTGAATGGAGTCCAGGGCTGGGTTTGAGGGAAGATGTGTAGGTGGTGAGGGCCCCCGTTTGTTCCATTTGGGACTGGCTTGTCCCAGCAGCCCAGTGAGCTCCAAATGCTCAGTGTGGGGCTGTCGGCCACGTGCCAGGATGCCCAGAGGCTCAGCCCCACAGCGGGGGCTCGGCCCTGCCCGAGGGGCTCGGCCCCACACTGGGGGCTCGGCCCTGCCCGAGGGGCTCAGCCCCACACCGGGGGCTCGGCCCCGCACCGGGGGCTCGGCCCTGCCCGAGGGGCTCGGCCCCACACCGGGGGCTCGGCCCCACACCGGGGGCTCGGCCCCACACCGGGGGCTCGGCCCCACACCGGGGGCTCGGCCCCGCACTGGGGGCTCCTCCTGCTCAGCCGTGGCTGCAGGACAGAGCACAAGCCTGCAGCACAGCAGTGTCAGCACATGGCACAGGCAGCTCAGGGACTTTGGTCCCACGGCAGCACAACTTGCTCTCGTCATCTTCAGCCAGTCAACTCAGAAATCAGCGGTGTGGCCACAGGAAAGCAAGACGTGGTCTGTGGCATCTCGAGTCCTCAAATGCGGGCGGTGGCACCCTGTGCATCGCTGATGCCTCCCAGCAGCACAGAACACGTGTGCCTCTGGCCTAGGGAAGCCTGTTTCTTGGAAACAAATGCTGTGCAGTTTGGTTGGTGGAACTACTACCCATTTCAAATGAGCTCCATGGCAGCTTTTATGTGATCACAAGCAGTGCTACAGCTGCAGAAGTGCTCTGACCTGAGCAGATGTGGTCCCAGAAGTCAAAAACCACCCCATCACTATGCTACACAGTATGCTGAGGGGAAAAGATACTGTTCTTCACCTGAGGAAGAGAAGCCAACATGCAGCGAGGAACAACTGCCAGGCAAGAGAAAATGTAATAGCCTTCTGTGTCCAGACGCAAGAATAGGAAAAGACTCAGGTTCTGATCTCAAGAGTTTCCCTCTTCTCCACCCTGAAGTCCAGCAATTACCTAATGTGAGATATGCCAAGGAGCCAGGACACCAAGCTCTAAGATTTCTTGAAGGATCACAGAAACATTTTCAATCTACTACTGATGCATACATTTCTAATTTGAGCAAATTGCTTGCAGTGCTATATTAAATTAGTGAAATCCAAGTTTCAGATAAAAATCCCTAGTGTACCAAACTAAAAGCTTGTACATAGGGCAGGACTTGCAGCTCCTAGCAGCTAGGATGTTGTTTAAACCTCAGCAGAAAATGAACTTGCAACCCTGGAATACCAAAGGTCTCAGCTAAAGCCATTGGTAAACTTAAGCTAGACTACTTAAACTTACAAATACTTGGCCTTACAACAACAGAAAAGGTGACCAGGTGCTCCAATTAGTTACACAGAGTTATAGTGGAACTGCCCAGATAATGTTTTATAAGAGGATATATTCTGCAGCAACCGGATATGGACAGGACAACAAAAGTTACTTCTATTTGCTTACACCTCAGTGACAGAAACACCTGCCAGCTGCAAGGCCTGTTACTATCAAACTCTGCTCTATCTTCCCAGCTGATCTGCTCACAGTCTAACTTACAGAACTTACGTCAGCTACTTCATATCATGACAACATCCCAAGCCTCAACAGTCCAGGGCCTCCTTGATTGCTTTTGTGAAAATTCTACATTTTCTTCAGAGGGATTCACAGTGACGTCTCCAAGGCTTATTAAATTATTTTTTCCTAATCTCCCAGGGTGACAGGACCTAAACCAGGACAGCTAACAATCTGCATTTTCCACACAAGCATCCCAGACACGTGTTCCCTTGGAATGCTGTATTTCACTATAAATGTAACACTCAACACTATAAATGTAACACTCAACTTCTCAATTGCAGCATCACCACCAGCCCTTTCAACCCCAAACCCAATGAAGAGCTGATGGATCAGGGGACTGGAAGCACCCAGAAGGAGCTGCCTGGCTTCAACAGGCACCAATGCAACCTCTCTCTCACATGTGCACACCAGATGGCAGGACCAGGGACATCCCAAAACCTGACTGCTTGGTGCTGTTGCTTGTCAGACTGGTACAGAAGACCTTGACTATTTGCAAGGGAGCTACAGAAACGGAACTTGAGCAGCAAAATGAGCCAAGAGTTGGCATTCCACAGCACCCTTCTGATCTGGGCACACCTAAGCTCCAACCAGTTCTAAGGGACTCTTCTTGCACAGCAGGGCTCACAGCAGCCAGCACCAGTCTGTTAAGAATAAACTCATGAGTCTCAATTGACAGTCAGTGGCTGGACTCACACAGACCATGCAGGCAGCTTTACATCTTGGGTTTGACCCAGTGCAAGGCAGTTCCTGCATCTTGGCAGGTCTTACACTACCACATAGCGGACTCAATGATCCTTGTGGAGCTCCAACTCAGTATATTCTACGATTCTTGGTGTTCATTTTACGTTAGTTTCTATGGCTCACCATTGCCAGCTTAGATCTGATGAAATCAAGTTTGTCCCTATATTATGAGGCATGCTGTCCCATTTGTCTTATCTACAGGATCTCAGTGTTGACTAAGCTAAGGTTGTTTATAATGCAGAAGTCATCCCTGTAACAAAAGCAGTTACACTGCCATGACTAAGTCATTCACTAAGGGACTGAAACATCTCCACCAGAAGCAGGAGGCACATCTCAGATCAGGAATACTCTGTTCTCCTATCCCAAGAGTCTTCTCAAAGAGGCACTTCCACTATTACCCCTCCTTCCACAACAGTCCTAGCAGCCCTTGAAGAAAAGCATCATGCCTGTGTTTTGGGTGCTACTGGTCTCCTTGGAATAAGCAGCAGTAGCTCAGATGGTCTTTGGGAACAGGCCGCACCATATGTCACCGAGTTATTCTAAGGGAGAGCACTGCATGGATTCAGTTCAGACTGCATGGATTCCCTTAGAGAAACAAACATGCTCACAACCCCTGGAGCACATAGCCAGGGACCTACCCACCTGAAACGGCACAGACCAAGCTCACAGCGCTCCCTCCTCAGACACTAATGGTCTTGTGCTCAGGTTTACAAAAGCACTGCTAATGCAGCACATACTACAAAGCTCTGACAGCAGTTCCTTACTGACAGCAGTTGCCCCATTCACAGTTAAATTATGCAACAGCTCAGTGAGATTATGAGAGCTGACTGCTGCACTTCCATGCTGAGTCACGAGCCTGTTGAAGTATCATGTCAGTGATGAAGTACCAAATGAAATCCTCCCATCAGAAACAGCCTGATGCTGCAACTGTGCTCCAGTCACCTACTGTTCCACTAATTTAATTAATGGACATTAAGCATTTCTTGACCAAACATTTACTGGATTAAACTAACTCTGACCTAGTCACCCAGTTACTGTTTTGTACCACATCTGTACAGCAGATGCCTTAAGGGACTGTTGCAAAGGTGAGATAAATCAGAGCTTCCTTTGGATCTCAGCTGTTATCCAAGCCTCACCTCCTGCTGTCATTTTTGGGTATACAGCTTGTTCACCTGTCTTCCCCATGGCCTTCTTTCAGAGCAGCCACCAAATCAGGTGGAGAGATTAGAGCTTAGTGGGAGATGCTACCATGTTTGTGCACTCTGGATGCTCTCCTGCCTCATATGGGCAACTGTAAGATTTCAAGTTGTGATTTGGACATCCCTACGTTTTACACATCTATACTGTGAAGAGACAAGAGACACCACTAATGCCACTGCTGACAGATTGACAGGCACCATGACAAGTCAATAAAACAGTGCTAAAATTGCAAGGCAAGGTGAATGTTTTACTACCAAGTTACTCGTAGCACAGCATGTCCCTTAGTTCAGACCAGTTTTTGTCAAGAGATACCATCAGTATAGCCAAGATGTGACATAACAACAGATCAAACCTGTAAGACTGTTCAAACATCACTAAGTTGAAGATATTTAATATATATGAACAAATTTCTGGGTCTACTCAGTGACTACCAGCCCTAGCCAGGACATTATCCCACTAAATAAAGCAGAGGAGGAAATGCTAAAGGACCACTTTATGGGCCAAGTCTAACAGCACAGGCTGAGCCATTGGCATGTACCAGCACCATCACAACACTGAATGCTGTTTCGGGTGTGTAGTATTCACCTCGCAATCCTCAGCTGATGGATTACACAGGGCTTCTCACACAACTGTACTTGCTCATCTCTCTGAATTATCCAGAACAGTTTCCAAGAGAAGAGTTGTGATCTTCTATTGTGAACTTTCACTTTCTTCTACTGGATACTGCAGTTTTCTCAACTTCATAATATTCTGGGTCTGCAGCCAGAGACCCACTGGCTACATCATGCTAGTAAATTAAATAATATCAGAGAACATCCCCAGGCACTAGAACACTACCAATGCCATCGTATTATTAGAATGATTTATGGCATAGTTTTGAGCCTTGCCAACCAGGATGCCCCCAAATAAGCACAGGAAGGTTCTCAGCAGACAGTCTGGTGAGGGGAGTGCATTACAGAACAGGCCAGACAATTAGATTTCCTACACAATTGTGACTCCAACATTTCAGTTAGTCACAAGACACCCTGTGTCTAAGGTGCTTTTCTGTACTGGGTTTGCGTGGTAGGATTTTGGTAACAGGGGAACTAAAGGAGTGGCTTCTCGAACAAGACAGAGCTTCCCCTGTTCCTGACACAGCCAGTGCCACTCAGCCCAGACAGACCCACTGCTGGCTGAGACCACCAGTGACAGCAGCAGTGCCTCTGGGATAACACAGTCAGGAGGTGCAAGTTAGTGCACAGGACTAATTGCAGCCAAAGAAGAGAGGTGTGAGAATATGTGAGAGTTGCAACCCTACAGACCCCGAGGTCAGTGAAGAAGGAGGGTCAGGAGGAGCTCCAGGCCCCAGAGCAGAGATTCCTCAGCAGCCTTTGATGCAGCTATGCCCCTGAATCCCATGAAGGTCCACAGTGAAGCAGAGATCCACCTGCAGCCTGTGGAGGATCCCACAACAGAGCAGGGGGACACCCAAAAGAGGCTGTGACCCCATGGAAAGTTCATGCTGGAAGAAGCAGGACCTGTAGCCCCCATTGAGAGAGATGCCCACAGCAGACCAAGTTTGCTGGTAGGACCTGTCAGCCTGTGGGGGACCCAAGCTGGAGCAGCCTGTTCCTGACGGACTGCACCCCATGGAAGGGATCCAGACTGGAGCAGTGATTTACACCTGCAACCCATGGGAAGGACTCATACTAGAGAAGTTTGTGGAGACAAAGCCACAGTGCAGCAGGGGAGGACTCTGAGGAGTCCTCTCCCTGAGGAGGAAGGAGCAGCAGAGACAACATGCGATGAACCAACCACAGCCCCCATTCCCCATCTCCCTGAACTCCTGGGGGGAAAAGCTGGAGAATCTGGATTAAAGTTAAACCAAAAAATAAGCCAAAAAAGGAGGGGGGAAATGGAGACAAGGTGTTTTTAAGATTTGAGTTTACTTCTCCTTATCCTGCTCTGAGTTGATTGTTAATAAATAAATTCATTTCTCCAAGAGTCCATTTTGCCTGTGGTGGTCACTGGTGAGGCATCTCTCCCTGTCCTTATCTCGACCCACAAGTCTTTTGTTTTGTTTTCTCTCCCTGCCCAGCTGAGAAGGGCAGTGACAGAGCAGCTTCAGTGGGCACCTGGTGCCCTGCCAGGGTCAACCCACCACATTTACTTACAAGCACCAGTGTAGGAATGTTTGGTGAATTTTAACCCCTTCTGGCTGCATGCTGGCTGAGGGCACGCTGAGCATTTAACACATTTGAGCTACTAGAGTAGTAACTTCTAACTATTCCTAATCGCTTGTGTAGAAAGAAGCCCACCAGTGTTCACAGGTCAGTGCAACTACAGATGCAAACTGGGGAACTTTTTGCAGGTTAAACACACTTCAGAGGGAGCCGTGCTGCTGCAGGATTAAGCCAGCAGCTTTCTTCTGCAGGCCATGAGTCAGTCGATGTGGGAGCACGATAGCACAGCACTCCTTGCCACTGCCCAGACATGCCAGAGTCAGCCTCTTTTGTTCCGTGCTTTGTTCACCGATGGGAAAGTAGTCACGATCTAGATGATTCCTCGTTAGGACAGAAAGAGATTTAGAAGTCTAAGTTGTCTAGCTGCAGGCTGTTGGGCAAGTTTCAATGCAAGCCTCACCACCACTCTCCACTGCATGTAGGTGCCACTTACATGCTGCTAGAGCCAGTGAGGTGGACAAATCTCATTTGTCCATCAAATCTGCTGGTGTGAGAGTCTCTGTCACAGGTTCATAAGCAACAGAGCACAGCAAGTGAGTAGAAGAATAGATAGAAGAATATCACATATATTAGCATCTGTGTTAGATATGAATTCAAGCAAGCTTTGTGGTTCCTCTAGTTTGGGCTTTTACCCATCAGCTTCCTGACTGAAGAAAGCCTGGACTCTGTCCCTAAAGAAGATTCCTATTAGCTGGTCAATGGGATAACAGGTTCTCTCCTCTGCAGATGCTTTTAGCAGAGGACTGATGTTTTGGTAGATCAACAGGCTGCTCTGAGCTCCTGAGCTTGTGCAAAGCATAGGTATCAAATCTCCCAGATCACCATGCTAGGGCCAGGGCACACAGCCCCCAAATTCTGCTGTCAGCTGGATAGCAAGTAGCACATGACAGGTATAGATGTCTCTCTCTATAAATATATACATACCTATATTTGTATTTCTCCACTCTTCTGGTCTCAAAGGATAGGAAAAGACAGCATGGTATCCTGTTGTGGGACAGCAAAGAGCCAGGTTGTCTCTTCCTACAGCAATGTAGCTGCCAGCTCTGATCCCCAGAGAATATACAAAGGCTTCCCACCAGCACAGCCACAGCAGCACCACTGCTAGGACATGGAGCTTCACAAGAGCTCTCATCTGGAACTGGTTAGGTTAATCACCACTTGCTGGCTAGAAAGCAGACTGGCTCCACTCACCCCTGCCCACCTCTGGCTTCAATCTACGGTCTGCCCCTCCAGTAATCCCTGTATATGCAAGGGGCTGGACCGGAGCTGCTGCCTGCCTCTGACCAGGATGTGCACAGCCACCAGCATTAGAAACTAATTAGCAAGAGCTTTCCTGTGTACAGCACAGGACAATCATGGTCTGCAGTTCCGCCCAGAAGCATGCTCCCCTTCCAAGTGGAAGGGAGTTCAAGTTTCCTTACATTTAAAAGAGGCAATAAGCTCCTCATCGCATGGCAGAGGCAGACAAAGATCAACCTCCGGTCTCCAGCTATGGTTTGTGTGTGCTCAGGTGATGGAGGCAGTGCACCCTGAGTTGTTGTGTGAACTGGCTGTACTTGGCAGAAGGTTGCCTGACAGAAGTGTGTGCCTGAGACTGCCCACAGCCAAAAATCAAGACTGCCAGCCTTTGCTTCTATGACTGGCAATCAAGACATTGACATTACTGCCCAAGCAGTGTATAAAAGCTACACAGTGGAGCATGACAACACAGAGCCTTCATACAAGGCAGGATACCCATGAGTAATTTAAGCTGGTTGGCGGGCAGTTTCCTATGTTATATCAGCACCCTTGATTTAGTTAGTCAGGAGTCATTCTGCAAGAGCAATCCAGAAGACCTTTCAGTTATTAGAAAAGCCTGAACACCAAGACACAAAATGATTCAACATTAAAGAGAACCATGTTGCAAAAACATGGGCTATGGAGAAGATAGTTCTGCCAGAGAGCAGAGCAGCAAGACACAGAGGTGAAGCAACAAGAGTTCTTCATCTGAAAATACCCCAAGGAGTTTCTAACTAGAAGCCTAGCAGGGTAAGCCATGACTTACAACACCTCCATGACTCAGTTGTTACTGCAGCTCCAGTGACTCAACGGGAAGTTCTATTGCCAGCTCCATCCAAATCCCACTAACACACTGGTTCCCATCCAGCAAGGCAAGCCTCACTGGTGAGACTGGTCCCAGCAGCCAGATACAAACATTACAGTGGAGCATGGCAAGGAGCCCAAGCTAACAGACTCCACTGGACCCGTGCTGGTTCCACAAGACCAAGAAAGCCAACTGCAGCCAAGCACTGCTTGAGAAACAGGGAGCTTGGGAAACCACCACATTAGCAGATGTTGCCCCACAAGAGTTGCTTGTAGGAGGTCCAAATGTTATCTCACCTTGAGGTGAGGCTTCACAGAGCAGTAACTTTTCCATTAGCATCCCCACAGTAGAAAGTGCCCTGTCCCAAGTTTCTAGCCAGGCCAGATCAGGCTCATCGCTGCGGTACACCAGCAGAGCAGCAGCTCAGGTGAAGCACAGCCCTAACTCAGAGACCTGTTAACAAAGCTGACACTCAGCACTCCAAATGAGGCACCACATGCCTTCTGCATTTAAGAGTATCTTCTGAACTCAGAAGTGAACCTATAAGAAACATCAGAAGTCCTTGCAATCTTCGCCAAAACAACTTCCCCACTGTAAGTTCACAAAGTCTACAGAGTAACAAAAACTCCTCACATCTAATCCACAAATAAACAGTGTCTTTAAATATTACAGTGCTCTGATGCTTACTCAACCATCCCCCCCACCCCCACCAAATACAACCACTTATGTTTCTGCTCATATATATTCTGCTCACTTCAGAATGCTGAGACATGACCCAGCTATAATCCCTAATTTCTTCCACATTCTTTAGCAGAGCAAGACTACAGATCCACTAAAACAGAAGAGAGATGCTGTTCTAGTCAGCAGCTGATGTTCCCCATTCTAGTTCTCTTGGCAGGAAGAACTGTCCAGTCTGTTTATAGAGCTACCATAAATTTCCACAGATAAAAAATCCATCACTTTGAGCTAAATCCCTCTCAGATAAAGGCACCAGGGTAAAGGTGTTGTGCTCCTCTTAAAGGAAACTTGAGATCTAGCCAATAAAGCCTTGACAAAGCAACTCACCTTGGAGCAGACATGCAGGGGCTGGTCAGATAATCACTCTCTTTGGCTCCACTGATTACATCGCCTTGACTCTAATGAGGCCTTAAGCACCCAGCACACACAGACACCTACATTTAGGTGCTCCAGCATCAGCTGAACGCTGTCCTGAGGGACTTGTGCCATTTGAACATAGCAAGCCCATCAATCTTCAGCTGTCATGGAGTGCTGCATTAGACGTCTTCTACTCTTTATTATCTCAAAGCTATTAGATGAAAACACTAACGCTAAAATGCTGAAGCGCTGCAATTTTATAATTGGCAGCACGTCCTCAGGAAAAGGCCCTATCTTCTCTCTCTCAAAAGCTCCCTCCTCCCTGTAAGGAGGGCCTAAAATCCCAGCTCCTCAGATGCCAGAAATGAGTGTGGAATGTCCCTCCCAGGGATATTAGTGTGGTTCTTGGACACAGGAATCAGCTCAAACAAGGTTAGGACAGTGTTCTGGTATACAGACCACCTGGAGACATCTGAGTAGAGGCAATGCAAAACACATACTTAAAATGGACCAATTTTGCTGCTAAAACAGCAGCCTACATTTCAGGTTTGTGCACTAACTTAATTTTAGAAGGCTTACAGATTTCTTGCACTTGCTGTAACTTGTCTCAGGTTGTTAGAGAGGATTGTTTGTTTCCAGAAATTTCAGAGTGCTGCCATTAAAATGTTAGCTCTTCTCACCACTTGAAACTGAGAAAAACCTGGAACAAAGACTACAAAACTGCACCAGAGCTCCCTTACACCATACAAACTCCAGCTCATTTGCTGCTGCTCTACTCAGAGCTGACCAGATACAGCAGTCACCATTTCACCGGGAGGTGGCCACCAGCAAGTCAGTGTTCAGATGGAGAAGCTCTGTTTACAGTACTAGATGAATATTGTGACTGCTCTGTGCATACTATAGAATAAAGTGTTTGCTCCTTACTCCCTGCCTGCAGGTTTAACAAGCAAGCTGGACTACCCAATTTCTTTCTTCTAATTAGTTTACGTTCAGATAGGAATGACATCACCCCTGGAAAAAGGTTTGGTCTGCTCTGGTAAGCTTCTGTCAACCAGCATGCACCTACACCAGACAAAACAATCAGAACCCTCCTCTCACCATAGGGGCTGGATTGCCCACTGCCCTCCTGCAGCAGTAGGGCATCTTGGCTCAGTTGGCTTCCTGGTGGTGTTATACTGTGTTTCTATTTAGAGAATAACAAGGTTAAAATGTTAAAATGGTAAGATGTATCAGCCTTCTCATTTAAAGGAAGTCCATGCCTCCATCATAACAACAGAGGGCAATTACACTCAAAGAATGTTGTAGCAATAAAGTGTCACCTTGAAGGAGACCAGGAACCTCCCCAGTCATTCCGGCAGGTAAGAGTACTCAGGATAAAACAAGTATTGTTTAGCCAGTTTCTTGCTCCTGTTTATTATTCCAATGACAATATGCATAGATGAGCCAAGATACACAGCAAGAGCCAAGGGCCAAGCCATGTGCCAGCAGCAGTGGCATCCATCCCAACAATCAGACCACCAAGAACCCAACACAACCGTGGCATCACCCACAATCTGCAGTCTGGCAGATTCAAAGTACTGTGCAAGGTCACTCTGCTTCAGCATGAGAGGTTTTCACCACTCAATGCAAAATCATAACTATTCCAGATGGGTGGGAAAGGCAGATTAGTCGCTGTCACTGACATTTTGACATGGGAAAAAAAGCCATGTGATCACCAGAAGGGAAGCAGCCTCAGTGCTGAGTTACCCTGGAGAGCCCCAGGACCTCTGCTCCTCCGTGTGCTCACCCTTGAAACCCCTCGATCTGCAGTGCTAGCCAGGCCTGGGTGTCTCATAGGCACAGAAGAACTCCAGACAAGCACTTACTTCATGTCCTTCTCATTTCTAGTAAGGAATATTTATCACAGGGGAGTTTTATCCAAATAGTGTACAGAGGCTGCAAATTAACTGCAGTTTCCCCACTTCATTAAGCAGGAGCTTACTCAGAAGTTGAGAGCAGAGCCTTCCTCCCATGGAACAGTGCTGCCTACACTCACATGTTTGTAATTTTTAGCCACCTCATAACGACTCACTGCCATGAGGGTCCACGTCCAGAGCTATAGACAAAGTTCACAGACAGAATGGTAGAGCAAAACCAGAGGTATTTTGAGCAGCTCAGATCCCACTGTGCACTTTGTTCTGCCACTCCTTATGCGACTGGTGCTGCAGTTTACCCCTAAGCAAGTTTTAAATCAACAATTTCAGAAAGAAAGAAAACCACCAGTTTTACTTTGATGGCCCTGCCTGCTCAAACTATCTCATGCTGCACTTTTTCCTCCTAACTCATCCAAAGGGGAAGACTCCACAACCGCTGCACACTCGGGTCTGGTGGGAGACCACATGGGAAGCAAAGAAGCGTGTCCCTCATCTCAGAAGAAAGCGATGGGACGGGGGCTTTGTGCCCCTCGAGGCGCGGCCACAAGATCTCCTGCCCCGCACCCTCCGACCGCACACGGGGCTCGCCGCCGCCCAGGCTGCCAGCACAGACCCGCAGCAGCGAGCACAGCACTTGGCGGGGCTGCGGAGCCAGGTTTCCGCGGAGAGGCTCCGGCAGGCGGGGCGGGAGCAGGAGCAGAGCCATCCCCTGTCCGCGGATGACACCTGGCGGCTGCTGCTGCCGCGGGAGCAGCGCGGCTCGGCAGCCCCGGGAGCCGCTCCCGGGACACGGCGGGCGGGACGGGCCGCGCTGCCGCGGGGTCACCGCGCTCCGGGAGCGCCGGCAGCGGCGCGGCCGGGCAGCACCGGGACCTTTGTTTCAGCGGCAGAAAGCAGAGTCCGGGCGCACCGTGCCCTGCGGCTCTCGGGCACAAAGGCAGCGGGGAGCCACCGACCCACGCTCCCCGGGGCTGTGCCGCGGCACGGCAGGAGCGCCCCAGCTTCAGGAGTCACTTCGGCCACAGCCGAACCACAAAGGGCCACATGCCAGCGCTGCCCCGGACCCGCCGCTCACCGCCTCCGGGGCGCGACACGCCGGAGGGGCGGCGGGAGCATCCTGACCCCCCCGGGCCCTCCCGGGCGCACCGAGGGGTCCCGCGGCCGGGGGGCTGCGGCAGCGCCGCCCGCCCGCCCCGCGGCGCCCGGGGCGGAGCCGCCGGCAGGTCGGGAGCCGCCGCGGCGGGTCTGGTTTGAATTAAGGCTGCCGGGGCAGCCGGGCTGGGGCCCGCCGCCAGCACAAAGGCCACCGCAGCCCTCCACCCCGGCACGGCTGGGCACCGCTGCGCTCCCCTGCGGGAACCCGTGGAAGCAGGGAGCCGGGCGGTCCCCCCGGCCCGGCCCGGCCCGCCCTGCCCCGCCGATCCCGGTCCCGGTCCCGGTCCCGCTCCGCTCCCGGGCCCCGGCGCCCCACGTGCGCCGCGCCCGCCCCGCTCCGCTCGGCTCACCGGGACAGCAGCCTGGAAGCAAAGGGCCACCAGCCACACGGCCACCACGTTTATCATCCTTCCTCCTCGCCGGGCCTCGGGAGCGCGCAGCCTGCCCCTGCTTCCCGCCGTCTCCAGCGCCGTTCTTGCTCCGCTCCTCTTAGAATTGTTTTAAGTAGCTGCGGGTTTGCTCCCTTTTCTGGTTTCTTTTTTGTTTTATTTTGTTTTATTTCCCTTCTTCGCACGCAGCCGAACCAGCCTCCCAGCAGCACTCTGCGACGGCGAGGAGTTGAACTCTGTCTTTTAATGAACCCACTGCAACAACCTTCACCTTACGGCCACCCCCCGGCCGGCCCCGCCTCCGCTCCGCTCCCCTCCCCTCGGCTCGGCTCGGCTCAGCCCGGCTCCCCGGCCCCAGCCCGGCCCGGCCGGCACGCCCTGCCCGCCCCCGCTTCCTGCTGCTCGGTACCTGCGCCGGTGCCCCCTCCCCGGCCGCTCCCCCGACAGCCACCGCTTCCCTTCCACTGCATTCCCAGATTTCCTCTCTGGCAGAGGCATTGCTCCCGCCGAGCTTCCTTCCCTCTCGCTAAAAATAATAATTCAAAATCATAATAGTAATAATAATGATACTGTTGAAAGCCCTCCCTTCCCGTTTCACTGTGGGAATAGCCCGGGGGCGCTCGGCTGTCTCCCCCCGGCGCCGCTCCGGAGAGAGGGGCGGGAGCGCTCCCCGGTGGCCCCGCACCGGGGCAACCCTCTGAGCTCCCGGTCACCTCCAGCGGGGGCTTGTCCCCCAGAAAATACGTGTTTGGGAAAGTGAGGTGTCTTTTCTCCTGCTCGGGGGTCCCCGGGGCCGGCCCCATAGCCCGTGCCTTCGCGCACACGTTTTTCCGCCGCTCGGAACAGGATTTCTGGCAGCGTAAAATGCTGCGAGAGGTTTGCGGCAAAAATGCCGCTTTGAAAGAAGCGCCCTCCTGCAACTCGCCCTTTTTTTTTTTTCTGGAGTTAAAAGAGACTTCTTGATGCTGTGGCTTGGTCTTCGCACGTCCCGCCGAAAATGGCAAAAATGAGGCAACAACCATCCAGCAAAAACACACCGCGGGACGAATTGTATCAGCCTTCCACGGGGTCAGGGCTGGAGTTCCTGTTCCAGTCCATTCATTTGTCTTGTTTTATTTTCTCTGCTTGTGCCAGCACATGTTGAAATGTTTGCTATAAACAATGCAGCTGAATGCATGTGCAAATGTTATTTAAAAAAATAGGCAGTTTTTAGGAATTTTTACAGCTGCTGGAAGCTGTAGCAGCACATGGCCATGGCACAGCTGGATGGATGAGGGATGTGGTTAAGGCTGCAGCCACTGGGCCCTGCTGCCCTGGAGCTGCTGGGGAGAGGGGTAACCAAAAAAGAGCCTTAACTGGTGTTTCTTGGTTGTTCTGGAGGCTCTCGGTGGGTGTTGGTCAATCTGTGCCAAACCCAGGATCCCTTCCCACAGCTGTGGCCCAAAGGCTTTGTAGACCTAATTGGATATTCAGCACGGCTAAAACTGTTGAGATTTTATCACGTCTTTAATTACTTTGCTTTCTTTCCTTCTCTCTTAAATTACTCATGGAGCCCCTACCACCCTGCCTTTCTCTCAGCTGTGGCCACCGCGTTCTTCTTCCTGCCATGCCTTGAGCATGGTGAAACCAGAACATTGGACATGAGACTTTTGGGGCAGGGCTTGGGTCGGAGGTGCTTGGTGCTGGGGCCTGCAGAGCACAAGGCTGAAAACATCACCCAGATGTGGTGTGCGGGTGGTGACATCCATCTTCACGGTCATTACCGGGAATCAGGAAATGCATGCTGGGCACAGCCTTCTCAGCAGATTGTGGTGGAGCAGGGGTCAGTTTGGCCAAGGCTGCATCTGGTGGACCCTGGCAGCACAGCGGAGGGAGGGAACACTTCCACAGCACTCCTGGGAGCAGTGGCAAGGCACTGCTGGGGTTGAGAGGCACATGGGTTTCATGCCAGTGTGGGCCTGTGTGTGTCTTCGATCAAACAGGTCTGTGGTGCTTCTTGTTGAATTGGCCAGAAAAGATTTAGAGCTTGATTGGGATGTTTTAGTTAGGATCTGTGAATGGGGCGAGAGAAGAACAATGCAGTGTTTGGAAGCCAAGTGTTTTCAGTGACATTCCCGTGCCCTCTGCTTGATCATTGAAGCATGTTAAGTATTGTGGTTTCAGTCAAAAGAACTCCATGCTGAAAAGCCAGATGAGACTTGTATGGAGAGGAGTTTCTTGGCAGGCCGGAGCTCAGGGGATCGTAGGAGTTGGTTGCTTCTGCCCAGTACAGTGGAGCTGTGGGGATTTCCCAGAATTGGATCAAGGGCTTCCAGCAGTGTAGCCCAATTGAACTCAGTCTCCTCGGGGAAAAGGAGCTGGTTTGAACTGTGTGCTGCCATGGGAAGAGAGGAAACACAGTCACAGGAGGAAATCCAGTTCACTGCTTCTGCTACCACCAGAGGCGAGCTGGGAGCAGGGATGGCCACTGCTGCTTTTGGGCAACCACCACCCTTCTGCACTGGGTTCTGCAGGAGAAGCCATCGTCCCCTACTGTCGCACTATGACACAACTTGCGCACTTACACTAACATTAAAAGAGTGAAAGTAAGGAACTTTTATTTCTGACCTCGCAATATATAGAGTTCCAAAAGTGACAGTGGATTGGAGGATAAAATTGCCACCTCTCCAACCACACTGGTGAAACCAACAGTCCATCAATCCTCTCCTCCCACAAAGAAGAATGCAAAACAATCATTATTTACATGAACAGTGCATGAGAACTCCAATAGAAATATGTAAACATCAGAAGGCATAGAAAACTTTTAAATTGACTTTAAAACTTTTAAAAGAACAGGGTGACACCCTACTCCCAATTAATGTGAGCATCACACAGCAGCAGGAGCTGCCTGCCTGGTTTTCCAGGTGTCAGACACACCCACAGTAGTGTGTGAGGATGTGCCACTGTCACTCTGTGTCCTCACCTCGAAGCTGCCTGTCAGCAGCAGTGCAGCCTGCAGAGCAATGACTGATGCATGACTCCTGAAGCCTCTGCCATGTGTCCTTAAATGGTTTATTAATGGTCTGTGACCAGGTGGGGTAGGGTTAGAAAAAGGGCTAGATTCTGCTTTGAGCTTCTTGACAACGGCTGGACTGTACCTGTGGCATCAAGCTGGACAGACTCACACATCACATCTCAATGATTTCATCAGCTGACAATCTTGTTTAGGTATGCTACAGCCTGACATCTTGGGATGGAGAAGAGAAATACATTCCCTAACACACAGTGGGAGGTTAGAGCATGTGCAAATATTGAGATTGCTATAAGTGTCCAGGCTGCCCACCTGCTGGGGTTGACAGCTCATTGCTCACATACGCTATTTCTGGTCAGCCTCAGGTAGCTGGCTTCTGAGGTGATGGTTGCCATTTTCTCTGTTGCTGCTTTTGTGACAAAGTCTGGTTCCTCTCCCCGTGTGGTAGCTCAGCCAGCTAAAGGGGATTTGTAAGAACACAAAACTCACAGCTCTCCTGTTTCACTTCTCAGGTATAACGTGTAGGCAAGGCTTTAAGTCAAACTCTGAATTTCTGTGGTGATTGCTGAACAGGGCAGAGAGGAAAGAAGGTGCCTCTGGACACATGGGGCAGTAACAGGATGCTAAATATATTTAGTTAAAGGTATTCAGATTCAGTCTGCCCTAGACACTTATTGGAGTGAGGTGGGAGATGCACCCAAAAAAGAAGGGATGGTGTCTGGGAAAGGCAAAGTACTGTCACTGACCGTCCCTTCGACATCAGGGTTTCTCCTGTGTGTGATGCCTCAGAATGGTGAGCTGGCAACAAGAAGCTTTGATCAGTGAGCTAACACCTGCAGATGGAAGAGGAAGGATTGTCCTGACAGGAGTAGGTTAGGACAATGTGGCTGGTGACCTATTTGGAGACTGTACAGACCAGGAAGATTTGCAAAGTTTCATTTGCTGCTAGCTTGGGGCTTCTCTTCTTCCCCTTTCAAGTTCCTCAGGCCAGTGCCTCTATTATCCATGGCCCACACCACATCCTTCTCCTTCTAAGTCCATGCAGTAACAAAGGAGCAATCTGCCCAGTCATTAAACCAATGTAAGCATTAAGAACGGCTCTGAAGAGGAAGCAAGCTGGATCTTCAGCCTCAGATTACCAAGAGCTTGTCTGCCAGTGTGCAACATTTGCCATCCAGCCATTGTGCGACTCATCTTCTGGGTCCCCAGACACAGGGGCCGCTGTCCACCAGGTCCCCTATTCACCAGCCATTTCTCTTTGTTCAGGCTGGTGGCACCAAATACAATTAGCTCTTCCTAACTCCTTGCACGCCTTGGCAAATCCTGTGCGTTTTGGGTTGGACGTCCTTTCGCACTGATGTAGAAATAATTGATTGTGTCCCTGTCACATGCAGCTGTGACTTGCAGCAGGATCACCTGAACGCACCCAGTTTGCTTGCACAGTGATATCTGATTTTGCTTGTTCTGTCCGGCCGACTTTGCAGTGAGTCAGTCTCTGAGCAATTCCTTCTGCCTCCTGGCTTTCACTCCCAGGAAGTGAGAGACCAAAGGAGACTCCCTGTGGCCCACCCTAAGGTGTGGAGTGTGAAGTTAGCCTGAGGCAATGTCTGCTCTGATCTCCTTTCTTCTCCCCGCTGTAATGCTCTGATGGAAAGGATGACCTCGCTTACTTGGACAAGAATAAACCTTGTAAAAAATCGGAGGTTGGGGTTTTTTCCCCCACTAAAACAATGCAAAGTGTAATGGTCCAAGTGTTAGGGTCGCTGTAGTGTTTGCTTTATAGTTGCTAATTGAATCAACTTGGCTGCCTCTCCCAAGAGTTTGCTGACCTTTTTCTTTCTCTATCCCCTTTCCCTTTGTTCTGCTAGTGAGAACTTATGTGTGGACACTGAAAACTATATATAAATATGTCTGTGCCACTAACCAAATAATTCTTGACCTAATTAAGCAGAGCTTCCTTTGGCAAAAGCTCAGCTGGCAGTGGCATGCCACTTTTGTGATAGTTTTTATAAACAGCTGTAATAAAAGCAGCTGCATTGCTTTGATGCTGCGTGTGAGGGCCTGGTAGCATCCTGCATGCTCATTACAGAGAGCCTCAGAGCTGGATTTCGGGGGCTGGTGGATGAAAAACCTACAGAGGGGTTTCCCATTAGCCTGAAGTTACACGGGTGCTGCCCACAAGAAAAGACTGACTCGCTCTCTCTTAATGAGGCCTTTTCCTGTAGTACTGGATGCTGCTTTCACTGCTCAACAATTTTCACCCACCACTTTCAGAGCTTGTGGACGAGGCAGGAGGCAGGTATTTCTGAAAGCACTCACCTGAATAACCACTTTTTTTGTTGTTCTTTCCTTTGCCCACGGAGATGCTCTGCTGCCTTTCTGTGATGCTCTTACCCCTGTGGTCAGCTCAGAGCAGCTCACTCGCAGTGACTCATGCTGGCTTGCAGTGCGTGATCTCTCAACCTCCGTGACCCTAAATAATTTGAGCACAGAATGGGATTTGCCCTGGCATGAAAATGAGCATGGAGAGAAGGGTCTCACGACTCCCAGGAACATACAGGTGCTGGGAGCTTTGGAGACAAGGCAAGCAGTGCAGGGACAACAGAGCCACCCCATTTCCACAGCACCCCCTGCTTGGTCCCTGCTGCCTTCCCCTCTGGCAGCCGCCCCGCTCTCCAGGGGAGGTTTCCATTGATCCTGTGGCCCCCCCTGGGGACAGGAGCTTTCTTCAGTGCGCTCAGTGGGGAAGTGCTGAGAAGTTTTGCAGATTACCTGAGATGCAAACCCTCTGACCATGAGAGAAGTTGGACCCTGTACAGCTGCCTGCCACCCTGCAAAATAGGAACTGTGATACTTGGTGCTTTTGTAGTACCTCAGTAAGTGATGTGACAATAAAATACGTGTATTTTTAATCCTACAGCTGGCTCTGGCAGTGTCACAGAGACCCATTATTTGCCTGGGGGAGATGGGGACTCCGGATCGAATGAGGTATAATCTCTTGTCAATGGCCTCCTGTATTTTCTCTGTATTCCTTTATTGTCCTGATTTGTGATATGGTTTATGCTCTATCTGAGGCTGTACTTGAATAACTTGCACAAAACTTTTATTAAAGTTCTCCTTGTGGAAGTGTGGTCCCTGTTCCTCTCTGACCATAGCCAATATACAACATACCCCTAAGTTAGCTATCAGTTTTTGCACAAACTAGAGCAGCACTGCTGGTTAAAAAGTTCCAAACAAAGGAGAGAATGAAAGTGTTTTAACCAAAACAGAGAAGTATTCAGTCCACATGAAACATGTTGACTTATAAGACTGCCATGTTTAAACACCCAAGTGTCTTGAGTTAGGTGTTTCTGCTGCATGGAGAATTTGAGTAAGCACGTCTAACTGCAGGAATTCTGCCAAAGCAGGTTTAATACTCCTACGTATGCAAAAAAGCTGGTCTTGGGAGAAGCAGATGCTGCAGCAGAGCAGTTGTGAGAGCAGGGCTAGGCTGCATCAGTAACAGCTGATTAGAACAGCTATTTGGAACATTGTAAAAAAATACATTGTCTTTTTATGTATTCATCAAGCTGAGTGATCTGGACCCCAGACTGGCTGAGGGTCTTTGAGAAACGATGGCTCTGGGGCCAGCCACAGGTTTTAGCATTTCCTCTTGCCACCAATCATGACTACGTGGTGAAATTGATACGATATAATGTACAGGTTTTCTTCCTGATTAACCAAACGGATGCATCTTGCTGCAATTATCATCCTTCATTTAGCATTTCAGGGCTGCTTACCCCCATCCGCAGACATCGGCAGTCACTCCAGGCGGTGCAAGCGCCTCCGGCCCGGCTGTCAGCATTGATTCACCACCGATCCCACCCATCCTGTCTCATCCCTCACCCCGGCCCTTCCCACGCATTCCTTAGGAGAACGCCTTTCCCGGCTCCTGGCGGTGGGGTGCCCCTAGCCCGGGTCCATGGGGGTGCCCCTAGCCTGGGTCCATGGGGTGCCCCTAGCCCGGGTCCATTGGAATACCCCCAGCCCGGGTCCATGGGGTGCCCCTAGCCCGGGCCCATTGGGATGCCCCTAGCCCGGGTCCATGGGGATACCCCTAGCCCGGGTCCATTGGGGATTGGGGTGCCCCTAGCCCGGGTCCATTGGGATACCCCTAGCCCGGGTCCATTGGGGATTGGGGTGCCCCTAGCCCGGGTCCATTGGGATACCCCTAGCCCGGGTCCATTGGGGTGCCCCTAGCCCGGGTCCATTGGGGTGCCCCTAGCCCAGGTCCATGGGATGCCCCTAGCCCGGGTCCATGGGGTGCCCCTAGCCCGGGTCCATGGGGTGCCCCTAGCCCGGGTCCATTGGGATACCCCAGCCCGGGTCCATGGGGTGCCCCTAGCCCGGGTCCATTGGGATACCCCAGCCCGGGTCCATGGGGTGCCCCTAGCCCGGTCCATTGGGGTGCCCCTAGCCCGGGTCCATTGGGTTCCCCCTAACCCGGGCCCATGGGAGTGCCCCTAGCCCGGGTCCATTGGGGTGCCCCTAGCCTGGGTCCATGGGTTCCCCCAGCCCGGGTCCATGGGAGTGCCCCTAGCCCGGGTCCATTGGGTTCCCCCTAACCCGGGCCCATTGGGGTGCCCCTAGCCCGGGTCCATTGGTGTTCGTGTGCTGCAGGTGCAGGGCTGGGGCAGAGACCGAGCTGTGCTCCAGTGCCCGCCTGCCAGCGCCTTCCTGGTGGTGACCCACCTCCATGGGAGCATCTGCCCGTGGGGAGGTGGGCACAGGGCCACAGGGAGGAGGGCACAGCGGGCACATACTTGGGTGAGGAGCTGGAGGGAAGGACGGGAGCAAGGGCTGTAACCCTGGCTGGGCAGTGTGGGGGTTCCTGCATTGCTGACCTGTGGCAGGCACATTCTTTTCTCTCTTAGGACTTTTTCATAGAGGAGCACAGAGGAAAGAAAGAGAAAACAATTTTTATTTTTGCTCCTTGTTTTCTCATGTGGAAAGTGTTTAGAGAATTGTTTACTTGGGGTGATTGCTTGATTGGATTCTAGTGAGGATTGTTTGAGCCTGATGGCAAATCCAATCCACCTGTGTCTGGACTGTCACGATGTCATGAGTTGTGAGTGAGTTAGATATGGTATTTAGAAAAAGTAGGTATGTAGTTTTAGTATCTCCTTTAAATAGTATATTAATGTATTATGGTATAGTTATAACAAAGAAATCATTCAGCCTTCTGAACTGGAGTCAGACATCATCATTTCTTCCCACCGGGTTCACCTGCATTTACCATACTGACCTACGTGTCTGTAGGGAAGAGAAACCTGTGGGTTACCATGGGTTTCAGCTTAGTGTGGAAGGTGTGCCTGAGGCCTGCTCCACTATGACAGCACTGACTTTGGCAGGGTGAACACAGATGTTTTATTTGCTTCGTATTTTATTCTCTTTTGTTTCCTTTTTTCTTTTAGTTTGGTTGCTTTTTAGGTGACTGTGAAATTAGCTATACTTCACAGGGAGGCCTGGAATGAAGGTTTTGCAACGCATAAAGTGTCTTTTTACTATTATTACTATGTTATGTACTTTTTAAAAAACATGATTTGATTTTCAAGGTGCTCCTTCTGCCTTCCCCTCCCCTTCTCCCATTATTTGTGATCCAAAATGGCCTTATGATTGTTTATTGCACTGTGGTTATAGTAGTTTTGTGCGTGTGTGTAATGTAGACGCTTTATTTTGCCACCTCTCATCCCATTCCATTCTTCAGTATAAAGCTGTTCTCACTCCCACCCCCAACAAACCCTTTGGGCCTAGTCCTTCCTTCACATCCCAGAAATGTGGGCTGGGTCAGCTTGAACACCCTGATCAGACCTCTGGGGTTTTGGTGCTGTGCATGTGGAGGGGTGGCACTGGGGTAGGGCTGCATGATAGACCCCTTCCCCACAGGATGTGAACTTGTATGACTCCCAAACTGGGGTGAATAATCAGACCCTTAGTTCTCATGAGACACATGATGTTTCAAGGAAACAGGAGACATCATGTGAATTTTGGAGTACTTAAGATGGTGAGCTTTCATACAAAAAGGCTTTTTAAGAGCCAAAAGGCCCACTTGAAAGAGATCAGTGTATACTTGTATTTCTGATGGGGTTGAACCCTGCTCCATTCATCCCACTCCTGCATGCAAGGGGTTGGAATGGACTCTGTGATTTGCACTGAGGTTGCCCATCCCCAGCTCCTCAGCCCAGCTTCAGCCCTCTGATTCTTGCTTATTGAGCGACTGCTCAGGTTGTTGTACCAGCCTCTGCATCCAGTTCACACACAGGTGTGGAGCAAGGAACAGCATCTAGGCAGACCCACCAAAACTGAGCTCAGCCAAGGGGGCTGAATCCTTCTCCAAGGTCTAGCCTGTATGAACAGATGGCCTCCCAAAACCTCTCCTCCTGAATTGATCCTGTGCAGGGAGGAATATAAATACTTCCTGATGCTGTATTTTAGCTGTCTTAGAGAAAGGGAGATAAGGATTATACAGGGGAGGAAATTGAGGTCTTCATTCCCACCAGGGAACTTCTAATTTTTGATCCTCAGTTTAGACAAAGAATAGGGTGCCTATATTTGGGAGAAGAAAGTATAGCTGTGAAATGTGCTGTCATCATCTCCCTTGCTAGCCAGGCTGGCTAGTGCTTTTGGCCACCACCTGTGTGTGTTCCCTTGCCATAACTCTTCCCTTCTTAGTTTCCATTAGTCCTCAGTAAGCAGTTGTATGTCTTTGGGGATCTTTACTTTGGGACCTGACACCTGCAACTGTTCTGCTTCCCCAACACTGAGGAAAGCCCTTTGACAGCAGCAGACAGTGGCCTTGCAGCCTGAGGAGGCACAGCCAACATCACCTGCAAGGAGAGGAACCTTAGCAGGCTTGGCCGATGTCCCCGCAGTGCCCACGAGTGACACTCCCCTGCAGCAGTCAGGTGCTGGGGCAGCTCTGTGCTGCTGTGGGCATGATCCCCAGCCAGCACTGGGAGCGGGTGTTTGTGAAGCTGGAGCGTGTGAACCTGTCCTGGCTCACAGGCAGCCTTCCCCAGAGCCTCCAGCAGCTGAGCATGGCTGTGCTGGGGAAGGGCTGCCTCGCTCCCCGAGGCTGGGCTGGGAAAAGATCCAGCACCAGGCTGAGGAAGGGCTGCGGTGCTGTGCGGCTGCCAGGAAATCTGAGCCCTCCAGGCAGGTCTGAAGCTCAAACGAAGCTCATTAGGGCTCAGCTATATAAGGGGTTCCTCCCTGCCCGAAGTCCTTGTACACCAGCTGTGTCACTTGCAATGTGCACCGGCCCTTGTTTGCAGATCGGGGGAGTTCAGGGCTGGGCAGGCACTGTGCAAGCAGAAGAGGAAGAGACAGAAGGCCTTCTGTGCCCAGAGCACCGATGCTGGTGAGAAGGTGAATGTTTTACTCCAATGTTTGTTCTTATTAATGAAAGGAGGAGGGTCTTTAGAATAGGTCTTCCTGCATTTCAGCTGCTTTTTATAAAGCCTCTGGAAAGTTTCCAGTCTGATAATGATGGGGGAATGCTGCTCCTGAGATATATTTTGCATTAAGTGAGTCTGGGAGAATCGAGGTGGAGACAAGGATCTCAGGTGCAGAATTTCCAACTCCCACCTGCATGCTTTAGGAGTCATGCTCCATCTTGTGCTCTTTGTGATGCAATGAATGGTTCAAGCTCTGCTAAAAGCCCAGCCCAAACTCAGGAGTAGAAAGTAAACCCGCCCAGCTTCTTGTGGTTAGGAAAATGCTTGTGAAGTGAGGGAGGTGGGTTCAAAACCCTGAGGCTGGTAATGGAAACTAATTCAAGCATCTCGTTTGCTGGGCAAGTTCCCTAACCACAAATCGAGCAGAGGGAGCAGGCTCCGTCCAACAGAGGAAACACTCGTGCACCACCTCACTGAGGAGCAGCAGCAGCTCAGTTAAATCCCTGAGCTTCGTCTTCCCCACCCCTCCTTGCCTCGATGCAGGGTGGTCGCTCCCCCACCTCACAGCCTCTGTGTTCTGACCCCTGATGGGTGATGTTGGGATCTCGTTCATTCTGCTGGCCAAAGCACCAGCTCAGCAAGGCCCATGTCCTGCATTGGCTCTGGAGTACTATCAACACTGGATGGACAGACACTCTTCCATCCTTTCCATGCGTGACTCTTTCTGTGATGACGGTGCTGGTTTTTAACCCCTTCTGATGATGGAGTTGGGGTGGCCTGGGGTGCTCTGCTGCACAGGAGACCAAACACCCCAGGCTCACTCTGCAGCATCTCTCAGATTGTCTCTTCCTGGGTTGGCAGGACCTACACTTGCCAAGTTCTCCCACACTACCCTAGCCCAACATCAGGAACCAAGCTTCCTCATTCCCAAGCCAAGAGGTCCTTGAATCAGCATCCTTTGGGCACAAATAGTGCCCAAAGTGTATGTGAAACTGTCTGGGCTGAGTAAAGCGCTGCCTGCAGCTCATCACATCAGTGCTGCCCACAGACTAATGACATTGCAGGTAGTGCTGGCAGCTTGCAATGACGTGAACCACTGTGTTAACAAACCAACTCCTGCCCTGCCACGGGCTGCAGCAGCTCAGAGCACACAGCTCAAGCTGTTCCCCTTTCCTTCCTCAAGCAGCATCAGAGAACTGTGTCACCACGGTGGCAGGATCTGCCACCCTCTGGACGTGTGATGCTCAGGCACCGCTCCATGCAGAATTCCACACCCGAGCACTGTGGCCATCCTGGCCGCAGGGGCGAAGTCCTGCTCTGTTGTTTGCCCTGAGTTTCCCCCCCAGGTGCATGACTTACATGCAATCTGCAGCTTCAGTGACCAGTCACTAGCTATTAAAATGCTTTTGCACTCTCCGAGCTTCCCCTACTGACACAGTGAGAATTGTCATCACCCCACTGTTAACCCACTTTCCCAGTTACTGGAATGCTGAGCATCAGTCTCATGGAACCCAACCTCACTGCTGTGCTACTATGCTGTGGTGAGCCATAAGCATCTCTTCAAATACACATTCTTAGAGAAGAGAGAACAGTGACTAAATCAGTTTCTGAATTTGCATCAGCACTTTAAAAAGTCTAAGCGTTATGACCCCAAAACCTCAATTACCTCCATGCTCTGATGGAAAAGTCGGATGGAGGGATGGGCATTATGACTGCTCTGTCCACAGGAACAGACCAGTGGTTCTTAGGTGAGTTATTTCCCACCAGGCTCATTTCCTGTGCTGTCAGTCCACTTCATACCTTCAGCTAAAAATGGTCTTTTGAAAAATCTCCTGGGCAGTAACAGAAATGAGTGTGGATCCAGGGATGCCACAGAGAGCTAACAATTTCTTCTCTCATTTGAAAGCTAATCCTCTCAAACGCTCCTGAACTCATCCTGAATCCAGGGATGCACAAATAAACTGTCACCAGGCTGTAGCCTTAACTAGTCATCAGTAAAGATGTATAATGTAGGAAGGTTTAGCTGCTCAAAACTGCCCTTTGAAAATTTAATGATCTAATCCAGGATTCTTCAATAATTGCCCAATTCCCATCAGAACAAGTGAGCAAGCACCTATCCAAAGCTGAGCTCCACAGACACATGTAAGTCACATAACTGAGAATATGGCTGGTTTCCTACAGGAAAAACGCAAGACCAGATATATTTCACACAGTGTTATTCACACATTTTCATTTTGATTTTTACAGTATATACATGTGAACATTACATTATTCAATACGAGCCACCTGGAGTCAAACCTAATCAAACTGGTCCGTAAACAATCTATATCAAAAAGCAATACTTGAGCAAAAAGTCTAGTGGTTCTACCCAAACCCTAAAATAGTTGAAAGGAAATCCAGTGATTTTCATGTTCCTGGATAAAATTTGTGCACAAATGATCTCAGGAGAGCAAGTGGAAGATTATACTAAAGATATTGAAAGCACCAAGGATGACAGTTACAGGACTGTTTAAATTCAACCATGGCATGAGTGCTGCAGGAAAAAAGTACAGGGACATTATCAGTTTCTGTCTGGACATCCCCAAAAGCCTGACATACTGTCTTATGTGTTGAAGGAATGCTGGCTCTGTGATTGCAACACACAGCACACGTACACAGGGCAAAGATAGTCACTGAGAATTGATGTGTCCAAGGAAGTGGCTCAGAAGTCATCCTTTGGGTGACTACAGGAAAGCTCTGACTCCAATGACTGGGTTGGTACCTCTGGGGAGGAATTTTGTGAACTGCCATACAAACCCTACTTGGCAATTAGAATTGTGCTTACTCAAAATAACAAGGCCTACTACTTCACTTTGTGTAGGCACTGGAAGTAGACCAGAAGAAACTTTGCCATTTGCCTATTAAGGAGTTATCACTACCATTAGAAATGCAGCGCCTCAGATGTCTGCTATAGTAACAGCTAACCCTGGTATCAACAGTAACATGACAGAATTCCTCATACAAGTTTATACCACTACTATTTTCTTTCTCATGATCACACCCCTACCACAACAGCCTTTTATTTGATCAATGCTCAAGATGTTGTTTCCAAACTACCAAGTTAATCAAAACTTTAGGTTAAGCCATCCAAATGAACATTTTACACAAAATACTTACTTCAACAACATACAAAGCACTTTCTTTATCTTTCAGAAACTGAATATACAAAGTAAGCTTTTTCCAAAATATTTCCATAGGCAAAGGATTAAAAAGGATTTTAATTATACAGATATGGTCACAATTCTGCCTTAAAAAGATCATTGGGAAATGTACATAAGGCCGCTTGTATATGTACATCATCTTTATGTTACTGTTACAATGTCTTATGTCCAGAGGAAAAAAAATCGACAGTATCATACATATTTGCTTTACGCTGCGAGAAGGCTATTCAAAAATACAGTACTCTTCTGTACAAAAAATTCATGCCACATTTATTAAGATGGAAGAAGCATTGGTTTCTGTAATAATCAAGTATTTCAGTCCACTTCTTACTATGCTTATTTATCCTGATTTAAAATTTGAACAGATTAATTTCCCAAAGTGTCCATATGAACAGATTCAACAGCTATGTTATAAACAAAACATAATGTTTCTCACAATAGATAAAAAGAAAGCCAGTTCATATTTTTGAAACCATATAAAGATAGAATTTTAAAAAAATCACTCTTAATTTGCTGAAATAAATTTACATTATACAACACTATATGCCAGGGGGAAAGAAGGGAATGAGGATATGAATATACACTAAAATGCAAATTTTTGTCCCAAAAAGGAGTAAAACAAATTACATTTACAGCATGAAGGTTTACAAATGTACATCTGTACAACCAAGGTAAGCATCACTACTAAATTAGCAAGGCTTTGTAATAAACATCGAAACGAGAGATTTGTTTTCAAACTGTAAACTTACACCTATTAACTACACGTATACAATGCATATATTTATAGGAAGCAAAAAGCTATCTGAATATTTAATCAATCATGCTTAAGTGTTGAGCTATCAAGTTTACTTTTCAGTGGCCCCTTCTCTTTATCATTACCTATTTTTTGACTCTACAGTGAGAAAGCAAAATAAATGCTCAACACTTTCAAATCCTTACAATTCTATATGCAAAATAAAAAAATACATATCTCTACTCTTCCTGCATTGTAAAACTGACTGTAAAGTTAATACAGGGTTCACTCCTTTTCCAACAGAGTACTTTGCTGAATGCAAGTACCACCATCATTTTAATCCCTCTACCTTGTACAACAATTAAATATATAAGTATATACAGCACTTTATTTTTAATACATTGCTAGAGAAAACCTTAGGGCAATATTTAAAAAAACCTGTATCCACAGCAAGTGCCAAAACCTACTCTCAAAGTTTCCATAGTTTTGTTCTTCCCTACTTTAATTTGCTGTGCCCTGTTTGTTATTTGGATAGGATGTTGTGAACCACCAAAACACAACTTAACTTTCCAACATGTTAAATAATGTTTATGAAGCTGATCAATTTTAATCTGGTATAAAAGACTTCACATAAAAGGGAAAAATAAGGGTTAATTCTATATACAACTCTATAAACCTGTTGTGCTATGATGCTGGGTAGACCTACCAGATTGCAAGCCAGTGTATTAAAAGAATACTGTACTTTTTCCCTTTAAAAACTATTTCAGTGACTTTACAAGGTAAAAATTTACAAAATATGTGACAGCTATTTTGATACAATTACATCATATACAGGCATTCTGTGCTTTGCCAGCCATCCAATCTGATAGGTCTCCGGATCAGGGCTGGAGATATTTTTTTTTAACAATTCACTCCCCAAAAATATACACAAGAATAAAAATTTTACAAATGGATGAACAAAGTCAATAAATAGATTTAAAAAAATCAGAACATTTAGAGTTAAGTTGTAGGTTTTGATAATTCACAATTTAATTTTTCTTCCGTCTCTCCTTGTCTTTTACAGCATGCCATTTGGTGGTCCACCAATTGGCCCCAAATCAGCACTGTTCTTCAGGTAATACTTTTCCAGCTTGGCCAGAATGTGTTTGCCATAGGTGTATTTACGCAGAGTCGTGATGTGGGGTCGAATCTGTAATAAGAAACACGTTTGGCTTTTTTTAACATCCACACTTTCAAGTAGAGGTAACAACACTTCGAAAAAATTATGTAAAAAGATGCCAGAAGCCTGTACTTCAAAGCGCTGGAAGTTTCTGGAAAGATGTAAAACTGGTGATTTTGACTCATCAAATAACTGATGTTTCTCTTGCAGGAAAAGGGAGGCAGTACTTTGTGGGAGAGCCCTGTTGGTGACCAGGGAAAGCAGAGCTCCTGCAGGAATATCCTGGGCCCTGTGTTAAACAGCCTCCAGCTATTATGGCAACAGCACACTTCTCCATGTCTGGATATTCTTAACTAGAAATGTGCCTGTATGCTAGGAAGTGTGAGAATCTCTTCTGGGCGAACTGCAGAGTGGATTTATATCCACAACCAGGAAATAAAAAGAGAAACCAGTATTTCTCCTGTTATATTAATAGTGACAAGAGATACTACATTTTCTGGCTAGAATTATTTTCACACAAAAGCTGGCACAAAGACAGGAGATGAAATCCAACTTTCCTTTGTTTCCAAGTATCAACAATGAAACTTTCCTTTTTTATCTCAGTGCTGAGAGACCTGAGTGTTTTCTGCTTTACCAAGCTCCACCGAATGTGATGGTTATACATCAAATTCTAGATTACAGAAGCTTTGAGTTTTGCATCTGCAGGGAAAGGCAGTCTGGCAGAAAAGCTCACAGAGGTATTTCTGAATCACCACATGCATGCACACACATACCTTGTGCATTATGATCTTCCTCTGGGCGGGCTCGGCCATGTCGATCATCTTCTGCACGACGTAGTTGGCGTACTGGTCCTTCATCATGGTGTATAAGGCACTGTGAGGGCCGTCGTTCTGGCAGCACACCTCGTCGATCAGCAGGGCTCGCTCCGCACGCGACGCGTGGGTCACGCACTTTTCTACCACATTGCTGAAAAATAAGGCAAGTCCATGATGGGACTGGAGGTGTAACATTCTTTGAGGTAACTATTATCAATTTCTCTGGAAGTTTATCAGTTCTTCAGGGCTCTTAATGCCAGTAAAAAGCATATTGCAAACGCATCAATTCCTCATTTCCAAATTTCCAGTCTAATGACTGAGAAGTTAGTCACCACAACACTATTACTTCACCCATGTGACAGGGTTATTTTCTGATTATTTAGTAGGAGAGACTTTTCCACTGAACCTACATAGGTGTACTGGACTTCAGGCTGCAGATGTGTTCTAGCACATCTATTCTGGTTGTGGGCCCTTTGAACACACAACAGAGAAAGCTAGGTATGAAGATTCTAGCTTTTTGAATAAATGCACTTTCTAAGAGCATGCCTACATCAGCGATTCCATCAAATATTCTTTTGCAGAGCAAGTCTCTGACCTTCCAGTTTATTTCAGAAGCTGGAAAGGCCGTCAAAGTTTGTAATGTAGCAAAATGATCCTGGTCCTAAATTTGTGCTTTAGAAATCAAGCAAGTTTGAGGACTATGAAGAGTTCTATTCAGGCCAAAGAAAAATAAAATCCAAATAAACTAGTTTGCAAGCAATTTTTAAAACAAATGCTCCCATAAAGTCACAGTGCATTTCTACGTCGTTTTGATGACAAGGTTAGTCTCACTAAATCACCTAGAATGAATTCTGAGGTGTATTTTTCCTTCACAAAAGGCACATAATCCATACTTCAGCAAAAAGCATGAAAGTAGGAGTTTTAGGTTCCAAAGTCAGAATGGTTCAGGCCTCCTACAGCAGTCTTCCAGTCTTTCTAAGGCAGAAAGTCCTTGTCAGACTGAACTACCACTTTTTAAAGGTAGCCTTGTTATACTTGCAGATTGGTGGATGGATTGAGAGTCAGCAAGTCCCAGTTTATCATCATCAGCACATCACTCAAGTTCCAGCAGAGCTTTTCACCTGGCTCTGGGCATCCTTACATGAAAACTTGGACCTTGCTCCCTGCACTTGCACAAAGTGAACAAAAGCCATCCCATAAGCCCACAGAACCTCTTGTTTTGCTACAGAACATTTGCCTCTTCCCTTCCCGAAACCTAGTATAAAAGTATCACTACCATTCATCTCTACAAAAATATGAAATTCAGGATGTAACATAGAAAATTAAAAAGAAATTGTATCCCTTTTGTAACACAAAAAATAAATCCAGTGTTACAACTTTACAAGGTTAATGAATCTTTAATATATGAAAGTTGTGCAATACCTGGCAAATTTGTGCTGACTCAGAGCTAGAACCTTTCCTCTTATTTCTGAAACGATTTTGCTTTTGTCTTCAGGACGACCATGCTCCAGGACATGTTGAATAACGTAATTTCCATATTGATCCTGAAAATAAGATTATTTGAATTTTCTTTTGTGTTCATACCAAGTAATAAATACTGACAGCTTTTGTACACAAGCATAAAGTATGAAAGTACTATTTGCATGGCTATAAGGAAAATACACTAAGTATGTCAACATTACAGAAGCAAAGTGATGTAAGAAATATTTAATCAAAAATTACTTAACGGACCATAAATTTTACATGAAAAACGTAAATAATCCGTAAAACCAGTGTTTTGCTAGAGTATTTTTTTATCTTCCTAAAGAAAGAAGTTCTCAAGTTTAAGATCATACTTTTTAACAGCTGTAATATTCCCCTGAACACCAAGCTACAGTCAAAAGTGTAAGAAAAATGCTTTTTATAACTTCTTTGCCTCCCAACTTCCAAATTCATATTCATTAAAACTATGGAAGGAAAGAAAAACAAAAAATCAATGTCGACAAAACTAAAAAGAGGCAAATGCATTTAAGCTAGGATACAGGAGTAAATTACGGCAACAAAGAACTCTGAAGTGCATTAAAAATGAGCCTACATGTACTGACCTGCACTAGCTGCTCTGTGTGCTGATGCAGTTCTTCTAAGATTGGCAAAGTCTGCTCAGCAGTGCAGTGCTCCAGAATACGCTGAATTACTCTACAACCATATGGATGAGTTGAAAGTACAAATACCTTGAAAATAGGATTGCAAACTGAAGTTAAACCAACCGAAGCTCACATCTATTGCAATATTGCTGCATTCAAAATGGAACTGAAGATAAATACTATTAAAAGAAGTTTTGACTGCCAAGACCAGAATTCTATTTCCAGGAAAAGATGGAAAAGCGGGTTTTTGTGTGTCAAGGACTCCAGAAAACATACAACTAAGAACCCAAGTGTTCATTACAATGTTTCTAGCGTACATGGCTGCAAAAGAGAGCCTGGAAGTATGACCCTTAGGTAATTGCTGTTCAACTTTCAAGGTTTCCTTTTTACTTTCTTTTCAAATTTTAAGACTTTGACACTTATAAAAAGGAATTTAATAATGGTGGCTGATTTTCACCAATTTCATATTCCAGTATACATAATAGGTTCCCAGTTAGAGATCTAAAGTTTGTAAATAACTACTGAAAACATACAGCCAAATATTGCTTATTCCTTCTGCTTGCTTCTCCCAAAGCTACGTTTATGGTTTGAGGATTAATGCCAAAAATGTCAGTGTTGGTCAGGACTGAATACAGAATGATTAGGCATCAACTCAGATGATGCAGGCAGAAGAAAATGATAAGTAATATCACTTAAGTGTGCCATTTTCGATATATAATTACTTGGTGCTTAGGATGTATGTTCAGTACATAAACTCACACTTTAGTCAAGCAGCTGTATTTACAGTTTAAAAAATGCATCTCATCCACCTCATACTCACTTTTTGGTGTAAAAAGACCGAACCCTAGAAACCTTGGTATGCAATTTAGTACTATGTACAACAGTAATTCAGGTATTGCTGTTGTGTAAAATGAGAAAGATATTGTAGATTTTATTAGGAAATATATTTGGCCATCCATTAAACTAAAGTTTAGTTATATAGCCAAGTTAGTAAGATTTTTACAATTCTTCTCAAGGCTATAAAAGTACATGCTTGTCTCAGAGGATTAAAATGTTATTCAGCTGCAGCACATTCACTAGCCTGCAGCATAACATCAATCTTACAGCAATAATGGTTTTTTGGAAACAAAACAAAAACCCCAATCTGAAGTAAACAAATACTACACCCTCTTCACACTAGTCCATATGAAGGGAACAGATTAGTAAATTTCATCACTGCAGTTCCTTAAGGACTGACATTCATTGGGAAACACTGAAAGACATACGTGCAAAATGTAATTTTTAATGGAAAACGTATACTTGAGAGCACATATATTATTATTATATGAAAAATGGCCCTGCCAAGGGTTGTGAAGGAAATGTGAAATGGTGTTATCACAAAACACAAACACAAAGCCTGGGCATGCAAAGTCCCTTGTATGTATTTATGTTACATAAATGTTTATTATTATTTATAATTCATGGAAACATTACTTTCTAGAGCCTTCTCTCCAACAAATTCATCTTTTTACAGCATATTATGTGTGTCTCCAACAGCTTTCCAATGCCATCATTCCCTTTTTCATTCTACTTAAAATAAGCTGAGTGCGAAGTGGCAAATGCTATCTTATATGTGCAAATGATCAACAAAGACCTGCAGACCTTTTCCTGCGAAATCTAAGCAACCTGCAAAGAGGAAATGAACCACTGACACTACCTGTCCTTTGAATGCATCAATGATGAACTGCAGCGACTGGGGCTGAACACACTCAATGCATTTTTGTACAACGTGGTTTCCATTTTGATCCTTCACACACTTCAGAACATGGCCATCCAGTTCTTTCACCATTTCATTCTGGAAAAACAAAGATTATCCTTGTCTTTATGATGGTATTTCCCCCGCCCTCCTTGAACGGGGAAAGATTTAATTTCATCCTGATTCCAACCTTCACATTCACTGGCGTTAACTGTGTACCTCAGTACTTTAATTTAAACAATTATTTAAGCCCCCAGGATATTTCATAATGAAGGGAATAATCATCAATTTAATCAAGTAAAAAGAGGGATACATTAAAAATAAATAAATAAAATTAAAAAAGCATTGCTCTAACTTACAATTACCTGCTGGTCAGGTGAGATTGACTCAAGTGCCTTCTGGATAACACGACAGCCATACATCTGGAGGGCCAATGGTAGAACATGACCACGGATGCGTGTTGCTAGGGCTAACTTTTGATCCAGGCTTCCAAACTAAAAGAAAATAAATATGCTGTTAACAAATGAAGACACTGCAGCGTGCTGGAATTTACATGTCAGAGTAAGTATGGTCAAGATGTACATGACTGTAATATTTGAATAATTTTTCACTTTGTATTTTGGTGGGGATATTTACCAGAAGCTTTTCTTTTCTAAATACAACATTTTTTAATATTCCACATCCAGTTCACATACTGCTATCAAATGCATGACCTTGAACGACAACAGAAGAAATTATATAGTTTATGTTTGCCTGTCTGTAGGAATATTTAAGTGGAATAAACCACTTTTTCAAATAAGTTATACTGGCAAATTGATCACAGGTCACTATTCTGTATGAATCCAAATCAGATTTTTCATCTTGTACAGCATATCTTACATCTTGTAAGAGAGGTCACAGAAGTGACCAGCTGGACAACCAGCTGGTGGCACAGCAATGTTCCTGCAGCATTGCTGAGAATTGTCAAACTCTACACCTGTAATCAGCTCTGAAGAAAACCTGACCAAGAACTTCACCTGCCTACCTATACAGTAAACTGAGGTCCCCTATTACATGTAAGGGCACATGCACTTTTTTCTTGAGAAGTGGTCTGCAGAATTAAGATGAAAACACTCAGCTAACAATGATTAACTGTGTATTCATCCAACTTAACATTATGGAAAAAATAGCAAACGATGACCCTTAAGCAAAATCAAGATCTTTTATATCATATGGCAGTGACAGTTTACAGAAGATATTTTGATTGGTTATTAAAAAAGAAGTAAATAAAGTGTGCACATTCTTATGCTAGATTATTAGCAACTACATTCATGTTTATACCAAGTACCTTATTTCTTACTGGGAATTTTCCAGCATCACCTTCCTTCCACCACTCTTTGATATGGCCCTTGATTTAAAGTACACTATACTAGATACCCTTCCTACACATAACTTTTCCCAGGACACATTTATTACTTTTTTCTTCTCTCTGCAAGCCAAATCTTGTAATTCTTTGATAAAGCCTTTTTTTTTTTACCACATAGTTTTTAAGAGAAGATAAATCTGTTTTAAATTCTAGTTGTAGCAATACTGGATGTATCTTATGGTGGATACCCCTTACTCAGAACTCTTCTGCCTCTATACATTTTATGAGAATTTTCTCATACACTGCACCCGATGAAGTTCACACAGCTGTTTGAGCACAAGTGCATTTTCCAGACCCATTCTGTACCACGATGCAGTAACCAATAAAAACCATTTTTCAAATATTTATGCTCCCTTTCAGCTGATGAAACTCTCTCCAAGTTCTGCTCAGAGGTTTGTGAAGCCTCAACGTGCAGCCTGTGCATTCACAAGTGCTCACCAACACATGCACCACCCAGTGTAAGGAGAAACCATGTCCATTATGGCAAAAACCACTGAATACAGAAAACACCCATGCAGAGTTACACACTTGGGTTCTGTGGAAGTCATGTAGAATTCTGCTATGGTGTTAAGGAAAGATCAGTTAAATTCAATCAGATTCACAGCACTACATTTGCACGCCCATCCATACACTCTGTTATGCTTACCTCAAAGAACTTCTGTATTACATAGTTTCCAAATACATCAGTCATCAACTGATAGGCTGCTTGCAGGATCTCATTAAATACCATCTGGCGCTCAGCTGGAGTAGCTCGCTCCAGTTTTTGCTGTATAAATCTAAGTGCAAAAAAAAGGTACATTATGCTTTGCATCAACAACAGGAAAACTTCTCAAACACCGTTTCAATGAGACACCTCAACACTCTAAAGAAAGCAGTCAACATTTAGAAAATTTATTAAAATGAAAGTAGTGCCTCTGCATATAAAAGGATACATTTTAGTAAAATTAAGACTTGAAAACTTTCATTTGAAAAGCATTAAAGATGAAAAGTAACTACCTGATGATGTACTGACAAAAAATAGTTTTACATTCCAGATGCCACATATTTTGTTTTCTTAATCAACACCTTTTGCATTCCTTAATACTAGAGTTTACAACTCTAGCTATGAGGCTTTTTTTACACTGAGAACTTCTACAGGCAGCTAAATTAATACTACTTTTACAATTAAATTTCTTAGAGAAGGTCAACCTAAGAGTGTGTGCTCCAAATTAAGATGCTTTGAATTAAGATGACGAGCACCTCATTCAAAAGTTTCATATTAATAAAACAATATCAAAGCCGTAAAATATTATTAACTATTCTTGCAATAATTACCTAGAACCATGCTGGTCTTGGGAAAATTCAACAATATGTCCAACAAGGTCCCTTAGCTGAAGATTAGGGAAACGATTGTTTCTGAAATCTTCCAGCAAGCGGCTGCGTCCAGAGGGCATAATGTCAGACCTGCTGTAGCGGAGGCGCGAAGGAGGGAAGAGCTGGCTGGTGGAGCTAAAGAGACTGGAGGTGCTCGCCGCACTGCGATACTTGGCTTCGGCTCCGGGGGCTGCAGAAATATAGCGACCACTACCATTTGTCAGTCCTCCTACAAGGAAGCAGCTCTGTCAGTAACAGCCGTGAGGAAAATAAGCAACAGCAAAACAGCAAGTGAACTAAAACTACAGATACACCCTGGAGCCAAAGAAAACAACAGTGTTGTCTCGTTGTTTATATTTACCTCATTATGGTTGGAGGAGTTAGATAGCTTTATCTTGCAATAAATAAAACCGTTCTCCTCCTCATTTTTATGTGAAGGGCACCAGGAAAAGAAATGTCATTAGAAGAATATATTGAGGTAGGTAAAGTGAGCACCCACTCAGCCTTACAGAAACGTTAGAACTGGGTGGGCCTTAAGCTTAGTGGGCAGATTTCCACTTCACGAGTCATACTGGCTTATACCCTTGTTAGTAGTCTTGAAGTTAGCCAATTGTGTCAAAATAGACCATGAAATCTGAACTACCCTTCAGTCCCTACTGAGATACCTTTCCAGCTTACAGTGTGTTAAAGGCATTTTTGGGGGGGTACATGTAGTGCCTCTTGCCAAGCTGTACTGTCCTGCAGGTTACTTGATGACTTCAGCATCCCAAGCTTTCAATCTGATACCTCTTCTCAGCACTAAATATGTCAAATTTCAAACCAGGTAACTAAGAATGCTCTACTTAATCATCAAACAACCACAGATACATCAAACTGAAGCTCATTTTAGAAAGTTGAAGTCCTTTCCTCACTGCACAAACACCACTCTCACTTCATCCTTCCTTACTTTCCAAGAACTGAATTACCTCCCTGTGTCTGGGTCCTACTCCTGTTTGCTAGTGATTCTACCTAGAGCTCTTGCCACCCTACAGTCCTGTGCATTTCTCCTCACACCCTGCTCTCTGATCAGTGTGTGTCACTCTGAACTCCTCCAGCATGCCTCTTCCATCCACTTTACAACAAGTAGCAATTATCATAAAAAGTATCCAAAGCATTTTTCCCAACTGCTGTATGATTTTTCAGAGTGATACTCTTACTATACTACAAGCAGAAATACTCAAAAACAATTCCCACATAGGAACCTCAATTCTACTACTACAACCAAACTAAGAAAAGAAAAAAAAAAAACCCTCCCTAAAAGTATTGACTATGAATTGGGAAAGGAAAGCATTTTGTCTCCTCGTCTAGGAAGTGAAATTGCAATTAAAGCCCTTTCAAAGTCAACAGAATAAGTATCTACATTTGAATTTAAAACAAATTCCAGTATGTGCTGTTTGAATGGTGCTCTATTACAAACTTAATTTTTAAACAAGGCCAAAAAAAAAAAAAAAAAAAAGAAAAAGAAAAACAGAAAAAAAACCCCAAAAAACCAAAAAAAAACACCCCCAACTAACTGTGCCCTAGCCAATTCTTCTTTTCCTTTGGTTCCAAGTATTTATAAGGCCAGGCAACAAGAGTGTTACAGTGGACTGGCAATGTATTAATGATAAAGTTATCTTTCTCAAAAGGTCAAATTGTAGTACCAGATTCTGAGATGTTAGTGCTCTGAAAGACACATCAAGCATCACATTTATTGCACTGTATAGGAGTATGCCCTAAAATAGAAATAATTAGTACTTATTTTATAATTAGTCTTCAAAATTCTGTGATAAACACCAACAAATACTTTATGCCCCACACCTTTTAAAAACCACAAGGTTTTATCTTAAATTAAAGCGTCTTCATTCTCTACAGCCAGAAAAATCAAATTGTTGTAACTATAATTTTTTGTTTCCATTGGTAAACATTGTGGTACTAACAAACAAAAGAAAAGTAACCCCCAACATTCTGCAGATGAAGCAGTATGCATAGTGATGCTCTGCCATAATTTCTCCTCTAGGAACGGACTTCTAAAGAACAAAAAAAGTTATGCAGCTGAAATGATGTTATTTCTCATCTGGACTATGTAAACATTGCACACCACTGCAATCCTGGCTTCCCTGTACGTGCTGTGCAGTAACACTATTTAATATCACGAGAGGGCACCAGAGCCCATCTGAAAGGAAATTATAGGCTACTTTCCTGTTGCAGGATCACTATTACTCCTCTGATCACATGCTCAATTCTGTGCCAGAAACTAAGTTTTGATCATATGCTCAGTCAACATTGTATCTTGAGTCATAGAATTGAACATGTGAATCAGGAATTGTTTCAGCTTGGGTTTTTTTTAACTGAGCCTTCATCTCTATAATTAAATGCGACAATTTATCCAGCAACTAAAACAGAAATTAAGAAATTTGGTAGCTTTTAACAAATATGCTATATATATGTAATATACATTTCCTGTTGAGACTTATAAAGACTTTTTTCAGTCTAATTTGGGAACCATCACTTTTTAAGACTTGTAAGACAGTTACACTGCAACTGGGAGGCTCCTGTCTAGCCTCTGAGGCTATTTCAGACAATCACATTAGGCAGAACAATAACACAGGAAGGCTGTATTAAGAAAGCACATCCATTGTGCCAAGAAGAACCTGTGGTACTCAGAAAGCAGAACCTTGTAAAACCCTGGATACTATTATAAAAAAGAGTAATTTAATTAGTAATTAGCTTTTATTTTCACATAACCTTTAATTACAGTAATGTTATGGCTCACTGGCAACTCTGCAGATTTGAAAAACAGTAAACTCACAAAAAATAAAGGCATATTGTCTTAGGTACTTATTACATGCAGACATAATTGTGAGTACAATGGCCTATTTTCTTACCAACCTAGGAAAGTAACAGCCTAGATCTTGTAAGTTATTTGGGGAACATACCCTACTGAATAAAACACTGAAAAATTAAAATATGTATTAAACATCAGTATAGCCACACAATTCCAAACTCTTGGGGAAAGAAGTGTGCAGTTCATTCTTCAGATAATCAATCAGCTATCACTTCTGATCTCATAAAACAAAGATCTCCAAAGCACTGGGTAATACCAAGTTGTTTAACAGTTTAATTGAACCTAAACCCCCATGGCTAATCCATAGGGAGGAAAAGGCAGAGAGATATAAAGCATATATAGATAATCTAAATCAGAGCCTAAGGTTCAAGGACACAAAGCATGTTAAATAATTGACTCCTTAACATATTTAGTGTTAAGAAGAACATGAAAAAACCATTAAAAACTAGATCAAGGCACATTAATTTTGACAGCATTAGTCTGTTAGTATTTATTATTTTTTCAATTATTTCTAATAAAGACAGAAAACACGTCTACTGCACAGTAACTTATTTACACGTGTCAGCAGTATTTTCTAGTAACACACACACACGCATATAAATGCTTTAAACTTAATTTCTATTAAGTATTTATTTATCTGTAAAAAAGTAGCCTAATCTCATCCTAAGCTTAAAGTTTCATCTTCATATGGAAAATAGAATTATACCTATCTATGTATATTTTAGGAATCAATGCACGTGTTTGTAATGTCTGGTTTACTGCAGCCCTACAGAGGAGGGACACAGCTGAGGCAATGCAAAGCTCCCCACACTGCCTTGCCAAGGGGCCTTTACTCTTACCCAGAATGACCATCTCTGAAGATGAAACATCAATCCCAACTGCTAACAAACCTGGCTTGCAACACACAGGAAATAATTACCTCCAAAAGCTGAGATTTTAAAAACCCTACTCTACACCAAAACACTACTCTTAAAATGCTGCAATGTACCATCAAACAGGGTAAGGATTATCAATCTAAAAGGATTTTTTATGACAGTGGAAAACTACTTCCTCTTGCAGCTCCTTGTACTTGGGAGTGAAAGGGTAGTTCAAATTCATGACCTTACTGCTCCAGCTGATTACAGTAAAGAAGCAGTTACAGACAACTGACAAATCTCTTCAAATACAGGAAAACTGACACTAGCACAAAGTCATTAGCACATTCCTATTTTAGGATATTGGATAAAAGTTGGTGAGAAGAGATAAAAGCAGTAAAATGTCACAAATTTCTTGTAAAAGGGAAATTGTTCTTTTAAGCTACAAATTGCAGTAGTGTCTGACAAAGGGGTTATAAAACCATGCACCCTTTCCCAAGATTCTGGTGGCTGAAACAGGAGCAACCGAGTTTGATGCCCATTTTAAAACACAAGTTAAACTTAGCTGAACCTGTTGATACAAGCAGGCAGGACAAGTCTGGAAGGTGGAGGGAGAGCTGCATTTGACAGGCATTATCAGAATACCAATGGAAACTGCATGCAGACATGAACTTAAAATGTTGTTCTACTCTGAAAAGTGACTACATGCTAACCATACTCTTCTTATAGTACACTCCCTGTTTGATTTCAGATGGAACTTCTCACTTGGTGAGAAACCTTTGATTTTTATTTTTTTGTATGTGAGAACAAAACATGCTTCCAAGAGTGGTCGATGAACACACTGAAATAAATATAAGACAGACAATTAACTGCAGAAATAGTCTTTAACTCTTAGATGGTGCACTTTGAATGCAACTATGCAAAAATATGGCACAGGGCAGAAAGGCAAAAAAAATATTGCATTTTTCTGCATTTTTGTGAAAGCAAGTATCCAAAAGTCCTCCATTTCCAAATTTCAGGCTGATTTTGTAATATAGCAAAAGGTTTATCAGTAATCATGGTCCACTTCACATGGAGGATGAAGAGGACACATGGAAGCCAATAAGGTTGTGTCAATTTTCAGAGTACAACTGTATATTCTGGCAGTTACGCAGTGATCTAGTACATGATTTTAACAAGCTATTAGGCTTAGTTGACACTGCCAAACAGTTCAAAATGGGTCGAAGTCAGTATTTAACAATTTCTGCTGATAGAGGCAATACTCTATATTCATCACAGCCTATTTTCTCAGAACTGGAAAAAAATCTTTTAACATTTATCAAGTGTCAAACGAACAAAACTTTGAATGTTTTAAATTTTAGATAATGCCTTCCAAAATTTGGTTTAAGTATAGTTTTCAGCAATATGAAAACTATGGTGAGAGTACTTTGAAAAGAAAGAAAGAAAAAGATTTCCATGATAACCCCATTGTCAGATGTTCAGAACTTTCTCAAAAGCCTCCATTTGGGCTGAAACTTTCCATGCTTGGTCTCAGCCCAAAGGTGCACTTTGTAGACCTGAAAAAGGAAAAAAGGTAAGTAAAAAAAAATAAAATGTGCTGAAACATCCCCTTGCCCAGTTTTATTTCGGGTATTCAGCACTTAACCTCGAAGGGGATACTGTACTGCAAATGTAATATATTTTAATTATTTAACCTTGTTATACAAATCACTCACACATTTCTCACTTTAGGTGTATTCTGGTAGGCATTTAATTTTTTTTTTCCTCTTTTATTTTCACTAAGAAGTATAGGGGATTGTGCTGCCTATTGCAAGCATGGAACTGTGCACTGAACAGTTACTGGAGCAACTGGCAACTCAATCTTGAATTACATCCAGTTTCACTGTATGATTTTAGCATCCAAATTAAATGACTGCAAATATTTGCAGCAGAAGAGAAAAACGGTACTAGGTAACCTCAGGTTAGAGGCATTATCTTCTAAATATACTGTATACTGTGGTGGGGTTTCTTTTGCTCTTTTATTTTTAATTTTTTTTTTTTAAAGAAAGGTTGAGCTCCCATGTCATCTCACTAGCCAAAAAAAAAAAAGAGAAATTATTTTCAGCATTCCTTAAAAAATGCATAATAGAGAGCCACCACTAACAAGATCTTTGCTACTTCTTTGACAAATGCTTTTTTTGGTCTCCTTCCATCAGTCTGGTGATAAACTACTGTCATCCTGGCAAAGTAACAGGGCCATGAGGTCGACTGATTCAAAAATCATCTTTCAATACATTTTACATTGAGAGAGAGCACTGCTCACTTTTCTACTTTATCATGGCAAGGGGCGTTAATGAAAGCCACTTCACTGTTAAACACATAATCTAAAATGTCCTTAAAGTGGCAACACAGTAGAGGAGAAACAAAAATAATGCACCTTTGGCTTGTCATAGTGTGGAAACATAATAGAAAAAGGACCAATAACTCTTACTGGGCTCTCTACTGGGCTTCTGCAAGGGAAGAAAAATCAGTTGTTGGCCTGACACTGCCAAAAGCTGAGTGCCCTCCACTGTCATATCAATGTGCATCTAAACATGCTCTTCACCTTTCAGGAATGGCCCCTCTTCATTACAAAACTGTTTAACAGCAAAGGTAATGTGACATCTCTTATGCAACATATATTTTACACATAGAAATACATACACACATACAAACAAAAAGTGTTTTTTGGTTTTTTGTTTTTGTTTTTTTTACCTAAATGCAAACTGGATGAGGATCCATGTGATGAAAGTGATGGCGGTGGCGTAAGTGAATGTCCTGGCGTTTGGCTTGGCAGAGGCATGCCTATTGGACTTGGAGAGGAGGAAAATCCCAGACTATTGTAAAATGGCTGCCCTATGGGTGCTAGGCTGCTACTAGATCTTTTGTACAAGTCAGAGCTAGTAGATAGAGAATCTCTCCTTGTGGCACTACTACTTGCAGAACTGCCAACTGAAGAAGAAATAAAAAGACCCTAATTACACAGTGTCAACTGAATAAAACCTATCCCCAACTACAGCTGGGCAACAACAGAAGCGATCACAATAATTACAGCAATCGTTATGACAAAGACAATTACTGTGATAACCACACATGCTTTTAAGTAAATCTAAGTGGGTATAAACATACCACTGGCAAATAATTTCACCAACTTCCATGTCTTTCAACATTTCACACTAGACTTCTCATAGTAATATTACAGTACTCTGTTTTAAACGCCTGACTTCAGGCTTTGGGACAAATATTGAATGTTTAAGATTAGATTACACTGTCACTTTATAGGATAAATGATTCTAAAAATATTGCCACTAAATTATTTGATCATTTTTTTTCCACCATAAATTATCAGTCAGACAGTGACACTCTTTTCAGGAAATAGTCTAGAGGAAATTATTTGTTGTTAAAGGGTTCACAAAATAAGTTATACTGCTGTTCAGCTGTTTTTGAACTTCCTTGTTTGTGAACCCCTCACCTGTAGGAAAAAAATGACTACTTTAAATTCCCTATGAGAATTAAGGCTCTCAATGAAGTGTTTTGAAAAGGTCTTATAAAAAGGGAGTAGGCCAAGAAAGAAGATGAGAAGCACAGCAGAGATAGCAAAATTAAGTGAGAAACTAAAAACGTGATTTTTACAACTATCAGTGTTTCTGAAAGTCAAATTAGACTAGAGGCTTCAGATAACAGTGTATTAGTGATCCTGCACAGCAGCGTTCAGCAGGGCGATGAGCAGTCTAGGACAAATTAGGAGAACAATAAAAAGTTTTTAGAAATGTTAAATTCTAGCATCTGCTGCATACTAGTGAAGTATTAAATTAGAGTGCCTGTTTTAAACACTGAACATTATTATAATTATTATTATAATCATGAACCAAACCAAGATTATGGATATTTTAATAACAAATATATTTCTTAAGCTGAATTTGGAAAATTGATTACTACTATTGACTACTTCAACTTAAAAAGGAAAGGTCAGAATTTTTACTTCTATGACCTTTATACTTTTCAAGTACGTTCCTACTAAAGCTGGCAGCACAGAACAACATAAAGGTTGCCTGAAACTTCCCATTTTTAAGACACTAATTTGTTTTCTCATAGCATTAACAACTTGGCTAATATTTTTCATGACAGGAACTTGCTTGGACAAAATTTTTAATAGAACTTTTGTCTAAATACTGCCATTTCAGAAATACTGGCAAAGAAAGATGCTTTATCCTTACCAAAATAATCTGGCTCCCTCTTTGAGGAGTTGATGCTTTCATGCACTCAGACCAAATATGCCAGCAACAGGAGACCTTTATTTTCTCACTCTTAGACTGGACTAAAAATCTTTGCAAAATCACAGTTCATCCAAGTTCAGCACAGATCTGCTACAGACTCATAGCTGAAAACTTAAACTCCTGACCATACACAGCACATCTGAGATGTTTGATTAAGGTTGTGCCTGCAATTGAATTTCAATGTGCCATGTCAAAAACAGACTTTGAAACTGCTGTCCAAGATTCCACCTTGTGTTGGAAAGGCCCATGAAACAATGAGGAAAGGAAGTTTTCCATTTCAAGTGCCAGGGAGACAAAAGCCAAACACAAGAAGTAGACTAGGGAGAGGGGAAAGAGAAGAAAGGAAACCAGAAGGAGGAAGAGAGAAAGGTAAGACAAAGGAGCGAACAAAGAGACTGCAAGAAAAACTGGCAAGCACTTTCAGTGGGACTGAGGATGAGAAGAAAGATCTGAAGAAAAGTTAGGCTGTAGAAGTTGTATGTGACTGTGGGGCAAAAAGACTGGAATAGTAAGCTGATGAGGGGAACATCACACAGTACAAGTAGAAACAGAAACATACTTAGGAGGAAAGCAGGACATAAATGTTGCCTGGAAACTGGGAAGGAAGACATTACTAGAGGAGAAACCAGAAGGAAAAGATACTGGACTAACTAGGCAAGGAGATTGAGAATAAGAAACCAGAAGAGAAAATTAAAGCAACAGTTGAAAGAAATCTCAAGCTTTGAGCCCAGCTCTGCAGGCTCCGGCTCAATGAACCATATAAATGTTAATACAATGCTACATCATGGACTGCTATTTTTCCATCTTTCAGCGTTTCTTACTTGGCTACATTACTGCAGCTTAACAAGTTACCACAAAGCAGCTGAGCTGTATTTTCACACAAAAACAAGCAATGCTCACAAAACTCAGAAGATAAGTTGCATTAGCTTACTCCTCTTCCCCCTTCACTAAGTCAATCCAATTCCTTTACAGTTGTTACACGCCAGAAGGCAGCATCTGGAAAGCTGCCATAGTTGATCTAACCTGTTAAGCTGCAGTAACTTATCATCATGTACCTAAATCTTTAAAATGGAGTATGAATAACTTTTATAATAAAGAACAGAGACTGTGAGTACATACAGTCATTTATATGGTATGTTTGCTGTTTTCAGTTGTTACTTTGTTCAGTCATTCAAGCTAGAACATGCTCACCTTCGCATTTTTTGCACCTATTTTTGCCCCCTGCAAAAACTGAAAACATAAGGGCAAAACGTGTTCTGCCATGTATCAATCAGTCTTCATGGCTATATTTTAACATTTTCAAAACACTGATGGGAGTTACAAAGAAGCTGAAACTGTGGCACATAAAAAATTAAACTTTCAATTCGCCTCCATATACATGAATACCACTTGTTCAAGTGCTTATCTGTGTAATTCAATTCATATATACATACAGGCCAGAACTCTAAAAAAAAAAAAAAAAAACTAGGAAGCATTTTTGAAGTGGCTATTAGTGCAAGTACAATTTATACTTGGCAGAAGAGCACTTTCAATATACTTTTATTCTAATAGTACTATTAAAAACATTTCAGGTTCAGATAGCACCTTTCATCAGCACTTCTAAAACTGCAAAAGTATGGGGTTCCTGTTTCCCTGTGAAAACTACCATGCTAATTAAATCACCCTGGATACTGCTGCAAGATTTCAGTATGTGCTCTCTGTGCTGAGGGCTTTGGACAAAGCTCTGTAACTGACCTTTGCTAAAAGAAAAAGGCTTAATCTCCTGTGCCAGGAAAAGCTATGCTGATTTTTTAAAGTAGATACACAACTAAAAGTTGTGTTCTATGGAGGTTCTGAAGATAATGCAGGATAAAAACTTCTATGACTTAAATCTATTCTATCTAAACAGTTGCACTGTATTAAATATATATATATTAATTATGACTATCTACCACTGTAATGAAACTGTACCTAGAGTGAAACACAGCTGCTAAGGATTCACTGAAACCTTACAAATAGCTTAGGACAAGTTATATTACATTATATCGGATAGCACAATTTTGTAAATAAAATTTACTTGCTGTAAATTAAGGAAAAATTAAGAAAACCTACACTACTGAATAGCCTCATTTTTTTTAATTGAACATGGGATGTTTTGGGTCTCCTCTTTAAAATCAAATGCTGGACAGGATGAGTGTAAAAACCTGATTTTGGTCTTCCTAACATTAGTTTTGTTAAAGTAAAACATTTTTCTGATTATTTTATGAAAAATAACACTGAGAAAAAAAACTGTGTTGATATGCAATACATTTGATGTCACTAGTCACACAGTCACCAAACAACAACTACCATGACTTAACACTGAAGAGTGTGCTTTTCCTTCTGTTTTTTCTCTCCCATATATTAGGCCATTTTGTAATTTTTTAAAAATTACTTGCTTTAGCACCAATTTTCCTCAATTTTGCAAAGAATACTGTTAGCGTGCATAATATTCCCCCAGTTTCTACCCATCTACAAGATATGCAAGATCAAACATGCTCCCCTGATTTCATTAAAATAATATTAGTAATAAGAAGCAATTCAGTGCTGTAAACTTAGAGATTAATAGCAAAAGGAAAAATTCTTAAAAAATGTTTATCTTGCCTTACTAAAACTAAATCTGAAATATAAGAAAAACCTACCTTGCATGTTTAAAAACTGTGTGAATATGAAATTTCTGCTTTAGGGCAGAAATGTGACAGAATGCTTTTTTTTTTAAATACAAACAGGTTGGTAATATTTAGTAGTATCTGTTGAAATAATTAAAGGCTCCAGATATACACAGAACTATTTAGGCTTAACTATATCTAAGATTAAACCTGCTAGAGCTAACAAGGCCTATTCCTGGGTATTACGTATTTTTGTTTTATAAATCCTTTAAAAATGTTATAGAAACAAGCACTTTGATATTAGATCAAATTTAGAAAGTCATATACTGTTTGATTTACTAAAAATAAAATTAGGAATTTTTCTTGCATGATTATTGAAACAAAAAAATGTTTATCTTTACTATCATCGTTACTTTAACCACAGAATGAAGGCTTCCTTGAAAACAAAAGCAGCTTACTGAAAAACAGTAACAAACTTCTGGGTCAGAGTACAACAGATCAGTATGGAAAAGTATTTTGGAGATACCTGTGACTACAGGATATTGTTCAAAAATGCATCTTCTATACAGAACCCAAGTGAATTGAAAAAACTTTTTTTATTCCCCTATAATAACCTATTTTTGCATTATTTTTAGAAATATATGTATATATATGATGCCTGATACAGATACATTTTTTTGCTTAGCACAAAAGTCTCACAGAATGTCCTCACTATATTAACAACCTACCTGATGAGCCAAATCCACCAAGTGCAGAGCCGATAGCTGCTCCTAAAGAGCTGCTACTTCCAAAGCCAAGAGATGTGCTTCCTGGTTGGCCAGGACCATGTGAAAAAAGGGAACTGCTCTGGGAGTTATTGGTCAAAGAGTTACTGCCATAAAATGAATTGGATTGTAGGCTACTATTTGTTTGCTGTTGCTGTTGCTGTGGCTGGGCACCAAGTGGCCGAAATAGACCGTTCGTGGCTCCCGCGAGATTGTTTGCTGTTCCTCCAGCTGAAGCAGCTGCAGCTGTAAAACACATGTTTTCAATCATAATTACTCTCTCAAACATTTCTGACTGAAAATGGATTATTCAGAACTAAACTGTATTTTCTTGAAGCCCTCTTAAAAAAAGCAGAAATTCACATATTAAAGGACTAAGAGACTTAATAGTATTACACAATCTTAATTACTCAAGGAAAAAGGTGAAGACAGCATATGTTTTAGGGTCAAGGCTGCAGAATTGTTAATGCAATTGAGGGAATTTTAACATAAGACATTACTGTTTACTGAACTTTTTATATCCAAAGTTGCAGTGGCAGAATTGCAGCTAAGAGTCAAAGACATCTTCAGCTACTGTCAGAAGTGAGTTCTGCATAGAGGAAGAAGCTGATAGATTAACTTAAAATCTAATTTTCTGAACAGATCAAGTTAATTAATCCAGGGTTAATATTCTAGATTTTAATTCAACAAATGCAATAAATGGTTCAGTAAAGTAATACTAGATCTTACAACTGGTAAAAAAAAGGAAACTGTAGAGTTTTGATATAACTAATTCTCCTCTTTTACTTTCCATTCTACATATAGCTTTCTCCTTGCCACATTTTTCAGGAGAAAATAAGTTTCATGAGAAAAGCATAGCAAGGTTCCAGAGCAGTCCATCTTCTGCCAGGCCGAAGCAATGAAATGATGCTTCCTAGAGGACACTATTTAGGGGACTGATGAGAAGTGCATGTTATAATGCATGGGCAGAGGAAGGAGAAAATGTTCCTATCTGACAAGTAACATTTGCAGAAACATGCCTGTGTATGTATGGGAAAAGGACTGTAAATTCCAAATAAAAATGGAAAACCCCATCTGTGAATAAGAACAAAAGACAGAAAAAAAAAAAAGCAAGCATGCACAGTATATCCTTCACAACTAGGAAACTTCACTGATGCACAGAAAACAATGATGTCAAATACTAATCAACATTACTGTTAAGATTCAGTAGAGAAGTGAAAGAAACCTCTGTGTAGGATTAAATATTTACCTGCTTGTGCTGCTGCAGAACTGATTAGAACAGGAGTCGAGGCCACCAATCTGACCGGTGCGCCAAGGCCAGTTCTCGCTCCAGGGCCTACTACTAAGGCACCAGTCTGATCGTAATAGGCAGTGGGAGCCAGCACTTGGTAACCTACACAACACAGGAGACAAGGATCAGTGGTACACATAGTTTCATACAGGCAGCATTTCCTCTCTGCTTGAAATATTCTAACTACAAACTGCATTTTCTGCCACACTGGACATCAAAGAAAAAGCAGTAAAGACCATAAAAAACTGGAACAAAATCCAATTTAGAAATGCTTCAAGTAATTTTTTACAACTACAATAACTGCTAAAATTAGTTGTCCAAAGTTGAACTTACTGTCAAGATTAAAGTTTCTAACATCATATTGAGAAGGTATAGGTTTAACACAACTGGCAGTGTTTGGATCATTATCAAATCAATTTCTTTCAGCAGTTAAAAATACACTAGATTTCTCTTGTACTCCTTTGTCAATGGAGAAGCTCTTGAGATGTGCACAATTAAAAGGCTGAGCTAAATGCTAGTCTGGCAATTCCACACATTACCTACCAACACTTAGAAGTCCATCTGCAAAAAACACATTAGGAAAGGAATGCTGTGTGTGCAGGAGTACCTTGGATCAGCCAGTTTAACAGGAATAAAAAAGACTGCAATCCAAGCATAACACTTCATTCCATTGACAGTAAAGAATTAGAACTGGTGAAGAAAAGGAGGGGGAGTTGAAAAAGGAGAAAAGCAAGCAGTAGGAAGGAATACAGGATACAATATATGAACAAAGAAAAGCAAAAGAGACAAAAGAAAACCAAGCAAAAAACCCCCTTTATTTAGAACAAGAGCAAGAGAAATTAACTGGAATAAGAATCCCTCAAAAATGGAAGACAAGCTACAATAATCTAAGAAAGGGTGCTGATATTGAAAATATAACAATTTCTAATTGATAGGTAGAGTATTCTTATGAAACAATATTCCTCCCATGTTCAAATATATACTAACACTATTAAGAAAAAAGACAAGATTGCAAAAGTCCCACATCTATTTTTGTACATGTAAGAACAGAGATTCTGCATTCTATTTTAAGTCAGCACTTCCCATCAGTTGCCTTGTATGTTCAGAACTAGGTCTAGCAGATTTCTCTCTGAAATGCATATGGACTTGAATGTAACTGGAGCTCTGATTTAAGGTAAGTCCCCCAGTCATCAGCCTTCCAAGTCATATTTTCTCCTCCTCAATTTCTAAAACATCTCTGTAATCTCCTCTGCCTAGACACACCCAAAAAAGAGCTGGAAACATCATCTCCCTTCTGGCCTGGTGGTTACAGTGCGCTGCAGGAAAGCTGGATACACAGGTCCCAATTCTCACACAGTAAGAAAATACGAAGATATGAAGGAGACTCAGGTAGCACTGAACAGGAGAGGAGCAACGAAAATCCGGATCTTTAGGTTCAATTCACAGTTCTGGAGGTGAATGCATTATGCTGGTTATAAAAAATCATCACTGCTATAATTCTAAAACTGTTCTCACTGCTCACTACTTGCTTTGCATTCCAAGCACATCTACCTTCTCTTTCCCACCAACAGCACAAGAAGACAGTTGTCCTCCACATAATTTGTCTGAAAATTTGGCTAGTTAAAACTAACCAAAACAGGCTCTTACACTTGAACTAGTTAGAAATACTTTGCTAGAGGTGCCACTGCCTCTTCCACCTACAAAAATGTGCTTTGCTCTACCCCTTCACCACCAAGAAAGATTGCTACAGTCCCAAGGTAGGGAAAGGTGACAAACTGCTGTCTGTTTTACTGTAGTTCTGCAGATAACACAAAATATTAGATTAGTGGCACAGTATAAAAGCTCATTATAATAACACATGTTCCTGCACACATTAGCAATGTTTAATTACTGGTACCCACATAACTTCTGCTTTTACTCGTAGCAGGTTCAACCGATAACAACACGTTTTGTTTGTTCCTGCTGTTATCATATAAAACCACTTTTTCAGAACTCAGAACTAGCTAATGCTTACCAGTATTTACTCTGCCCACCTACCCTCTTCAAATTCACAAAACCATGGATAATGCTGTAACTGTTTAAGTATAACTGCAGAAACCACCCACTGATTTTATGTTTACACCCTTCTGCTCATCTGAAATTAATATACAGCTTTTTATGACTTCAGGCCCACAATGTTAACAAGATTATTTTCCAATGCAAAATACCTGAAGGGGGGTAGGGAAGATAACTTACACTTTGCATAAATTAAATTTACTGAAATCAATACTGATGTTGTTTAATATATTAATATTAGATTTTCTAAAATAATTTACTCATATGACTGCTAAATTTAAAAAATGGAAGCAATTTGCACTTGCTCTTTACATTACAAGATGCCCAAGCCCTCCTGACACTTCTCCGACATGACATGAACCTGTGATCCACCCACAGACAGTACATTTTAAATAAGTAATGATAAGCTAGGTCAATAGCATCTAGATACTGTCACAGAGGGTTCAAGCTATAAATAAAAACTTATGGGTTCATCTCTTTCCAATTTCTGAAATACATTCTGAACCAAAATGGGCCTCAGCTTTCTACTTAAATCTACCGCAACAAAGCAACATAGGACTGACAATTTGTGAAATTGCTAAAACATTGCTAAGTGCATCTGCAGCCTCAGAAATATAAAATATTTTGCTTTGATAACAAAAATAAAATTTCAGAATCCATCTAACATCAGATTAAATAACTGAAGAAGACCTTCACAGCAAAACTTAGATCTTCTCCTTTCCACTATTCCACAAATTGTGCTTCATCCCAGAAACCTGAGCACAAATATAGAAATCTTCCCCTGCCTTCTCTCTTATCAGGGATAAGGTGGTGACTTGGCAGATCTCCTCTCTAATTCTCTCTTCCTGTTTCAGTTTTTATTACCTTCCATCACATTATCATCTCTCCCTGTGGCTGTGCTACTTCCCCTCAAAACTAACAATTATCAATCTCACTTCAGTGCCTTCACATTCAAGTTCACTGCGGTGTTCCCATGCAGTCAGAAAACTGAAACATACTGTTTCCTAATCAGTTCTTAATCACACCTCTTACTTTAGAATTTAATTGATCTATCTACACTTACTGTCTCTGGATCAGCAGAGAATGTGAAAGTAAACCATCTAGTTTATAACTATAGTGTTTGGCTGAAATAATTTCTAAATGTCTCCAGAAACCACAGACTCTGAAAAATTTCCTGATTCTTATCACACAAACCTTGAAAACACCTAAAGAATGAGAGGAAATGAAAATTGTTCTCTTGGCTCATGCAGCTCATCCTTAGTACTGCCCTTATCCATCCAGCAGTGCAACTTCCCTCAGAGATGACATCCAAGTATATGCCAGTTTGCCACTTCTCTCTACACACAGTTTAACAGATGTAACACTCCTTACTACCAACTCAATTATCTGCTCCTTTAAAAATGCCATCCTCTCCTCTCTCCAACTCTCTCTGTCCAAAACCTGAACCCATATAACCTTTTGCTTGTACTGATGAAGACATGCTCAGCCTCATCTCTGCACATCCTCTCACAAATCAAATCCAGAACTCACTATCCAGCCAGTAACCCATTTATACTTTCTATAATCACTGTAACTTTGTCTATGCTGTCTATCTGCCACAATGAAATTTGAATTCTATTTCATACTACCCACTGCAATGTCACACTTCAAAATCCTCTAGGCAATAAAACAAAAAAATGCTATGCCAATTGATAGAAATTGTTAATTTTAATGCTTTATACATGGGCGTTTTTTCCTAGACTACTCACTTTACATGTCCACCTGCAAGCAAGATGCACCATGACAGTTTTACTGTGTGAGCTCCATAAAAAACTAAGTTGTATCTGACCTAGTCAGCAGTCAGTGGAGCCTCTGGTGGGATTTGGCTGACCTCCTCTTACAGACATCTATTTTAGGGTAAGCTGAGATGCTCTGCAGTCTCTTTACAGCAACTACACAAGGGAGATCTCCACTGGACTCCTTAAGACAGCTGAAGTCTCAAGTAGACTACTGACTTTGGATGATTAAGCCAAGTCTGGAAGTTGCCTGTGATGAGGACTGGTTTTATTCATAAGCTGAATGTATACCAATTGCCCTATGAATGTGGGAATATCCTCTGATACTTTCTTGCACATATATTAGGGCAGAAACACTCTGGTTTTTAAGAATCTTTGTTACTGAATGACTTGCTCAATTAGGACAGGAAGAATATAAAATGGTATTGTGTAACTTCAAAGCAAAATGCATTTCACATTAAGTGGTTTTAAAAAAGAATCTTAAAATTTACCTTTTATAAGCCTTCCATTACCCAGAGGGGCCTACAGGAAGGCTGGAGACTTTTTACAAGGGCATGAAGTGATAGAACAAGAGGGAATGGCTTCCAACTGAAAGAGGGCAGCTTTGCATTGGATATAGGAACAAACTTTACTGTGTGTGGGTGGTGAGGCACTGGAACAGATTGCCCAGAGAGGCTGTTGGCACCTCACCCCTGAAGGTTCCAGACCAGGGTGGATGGGGCTCTGAGCAACCTGGTTTAGTGGAAGGTTCCCTGTCCATGGCAAGGGGTTAAAACGAGATGACCTATAAGGCCCCTTCCAACCCAAACCATTCTATCGTTCTATGATTTTCTGAAAGGAGACTTAACAGAGGCATTATGTGAAAAGTAGCCTGGATTTCAAGCACTTTCTCTCTGCATGTAGAATGAGATAGGTATCTTAAGCGACACAGGAATACACCTTCCTAAACGGTTAACAAAGAAACACCTGAAATACCAAATTTAAAAATAAAGCCATCAAATAGTTGGGATAACATTTTTATCAATTTCACCTGACACAAAGGCTGTGACAAGGAGAAAGCAGCTCAAATAATACCAGCACGGCAGCATGGACAAGCTGAACAATATACTCTGACTTGCTAGTTTACAGTGAAGCCAAACTATAAATATTCTCTCTATAAAGAGTGTTTAAATGCTTGAAACTCAAGTTAGACATTCACTTTCTTGTAAAACATCCTAGTCCATTGAAACATGAACTCCACACGAAAGCTTGTTTATTGCATTACATGTGTTGCTCAGTGGTTGTTGTCTGGGATTCACTGAATCACATTTTGGTATCTAGATATTATTTAGTCATCTTGATTCAATTTTATAGTAAGGTAATAGAAAAAGGCATCTCTGGAGCCAAACTAATTTTATCCTAAATCAGGAAACTAAAATAGAGGCAGACAAATCAAGTTCCTATTTCTGTTTGCTTATAAATGGAGCCCAAGTATCTCTCTCAAATACAGACACCAAACCCAGTAACAAGATTCCCACATATAAAGGCATGTATTCACTTCCTCATTCTATATTCTTTTTACCCTAAAAAGAGGAATCACCACCACTCCTATGAGTCATCTGCAAACCCATGATGCCTGAAAAAATGTCTTTATATTTTGGGCTCTATTCCCTGTAATAGTGTGGTTGATAAAGCTTAAATCAGTCGCACACAATTCCTATTATTCAACAGTCTGAAATATATTCAAAAGAATAAAGTTCCTCTCTGGCCATCCAGGCTTGCAGCATCAGACAGGATAAAGCAAGAACCTACAACAGAAACTGAATAAAAAGGCTCCTGCCCTCACAGAAAACCTTTTGGAGCTTGTGGAAGAGAAAAAAAGTCTTCAAGTACCTTCTTCAAAGGACAGGCTCTTGCACTACTGAGGTTATTAAATTCAGTATTACTTTTAATCATCTACCTGGGTGGGAGGAGGTACTTATAGGCTTTACGAACTAGTCTTGAGTTAAGACAGCTACTTCTCCAGATGCAAAGTAAGAACTAGTAAGTAACTATAAACAAATGTACACCACGCCCCCCCCTCAAAAAAAAAAAAAAAAAAAAGTTATAGCTAAGCCTTTGAGGCTTGTGCAAAGATGGTTATAACATCTCTCACATGCCTCATTCTTTGTAGGCCTTATCCACTGCTTCGGTGAGGTGCAGATGCACCACTTGGCAGGTGCCAGGACTGTACTTTGCTGATTCCTCATTTTTAGGAGAAAGATGCTAAAAGCTGAAGATAACTACTGCATGAGAAGAAATAGAAATTACAGTTACAAAAGAAAACAGACGGGAAAAACACAACAGGCAGTCTGCTCTGCAGCTAGAACCTAAAATGTGCTCAAGGGAGGCCAAGTGCACAATGCAGCCGCAGAGCATGCAGCAAACAACTCTGGCTGGCTCAAGGCTGCAGGGCATCTCACAGTGGCGTTGACCAAGGAGAGAACTTGTACAGGTCCAAGGAATGGATCAACATTATCTAACTTAACTATGTAAGAACCTTAACTTTCATACTGAAGAATAGCCAGGTACACTGAAATTGCTCTTGCTCAGGTAACTGTACCCAACACTTAGATGCTGAACTTCAAGCTAATCACTCCATAGCACACGTACCATTCCTCAGGAAGTCAGAAGCCATGCACACTATAAGAATCTAAGGCTCCAATTTATGGAGTGCTTCCAAGATTTTGTGATCTTCAGATATAATCAAGCAGTAATTAAAAAAAAAGTCTTAATTTTGGATTCTGGACTTTAGATATTATTAAGTCCCAAATAAAAGTTATTCTAGCAAAATTTAATACTTCCTGTTGCAGAGGAACCAGAGAACAAATGAATTTTTAAGACAGCATGTAGTTGCTTCACTATATATGAAATTACCTTGCAAAAATCGATGATATTTCTTGTGCATACATTTGTAACAGCAAATACTGAGAAAATGCTCCAAATAACAAATGAAAGAGGAGTTTCTTGTGCTCTAAAAACACTGTGCCAGTATTTCAAACCAACTGAATAACACAAACTATAAAACTCAATTCTAAGCAGCTTATCATAGATGGAACAGGACTTTGTTAATCCGTTACCTAATAACACCAATACTCTTACTTTCTGTGAGTCTCTTAATCCACTGGTAACATACATACCTGGCATGCCTGTAGCAAGACCCTGACCAAAAGCCAAAGCTGGATTTGCTGCTGCAGCTGCTGCAAGTGACTCTGCCTGCTGCCCTTGCTGCCCCTGGTTGGGAGTGAGCGGGCGCTGAGTTGCTCCAGCTCGCAGGACCTGGAAAAAGCCAACACAACACTCCTTCCTTAAAAGGTAAGGAAGCCAATCTATTACGTGCTAACAAAGGCCTAGAACAGTTGTTTTGAGTATCTGATGCCTCTCAGCCCTGATTTTCACTTTGGAAATCCTGCATCTCACTGGTCTCCAGAATATACACATACAAAGAATAAAAGGTATATACTATTTTGTTGATAAACACGACCATAAAATATCTGCCCTGCTTTGGACATCAGGACTCAGGTATGTTCCATCAATGGTAATGAGTATAAAGGAAGGAAGAAAATCTGTAAGAGTGATACATTTTACAACCTACATTATTTATTACCTGAGTACCTGACCTTCCTTGATAAACACATTTGTTTACATTATTTCCAGGCAACTGCATGATGTAAATCGGAATATTTCAGCACTTGTAGTAACTTGTCTACATAATTAACGCTCCACTGCCAACAATGTTGTAAATAATGCACCCACTAAGTTTTAAACATTCACATAACACTCCATCACCATGCAATGCAGGCGTATTTTATCATGGTCTGACAGCGAGTCTCCGGGAATCTGACGGAAAAGCAATCTAAATTCTTGCAACTACTCTATTTCTCTTGGTTAAAATCAACTTCTTCAGGTCCAAAATAAGGGAGAAATACAACTCACAATATATCCCCACAAAGAACTGTATATGTTATTTGCATAAATCAATATTAATTTTATAGAGAAAACAAAAAGAAACTGCAGAGACAATATACATTCAGTTACCAATGCAGGTCACTGATAAAAACAATCAGTAGAAAGAAATATCTACCTGAACATAAAAACAGTGATGAAACCCCCGGAATTACATGTATGTCAGACTTCTTACATTACATTTCTAAGAATGGAATTGAAATTAACCATATTGATGATAAAAATTTTGAAATGTTTACATTCATTCAAGTGTAAAGTTATTATAAAATTTGGGGCTTTCCTTTGTCAAAATTGCCATTCATTTATACTGAAAATTCATACAATAGTTAAAAAATGTATCCAGAGTAATAATAGAAAACTAGCATTTTTAAATAAATACTTAAAAGAAATTGAATTTTCAACAAGTTCTTGTAACAATTGCTCACTCTTGCTTCATCAAGGCAAAAACACCATATGGCACATAGTGATGCTGCAATACAATTAATGTCACAGAAAAATAAGCTGGGCAATCCTTCCTTCCTGTGAAGCAACAAAACTATGGGTAATACATTTATTTCCCTACTTTTCGAAGGGAAAAGAAATGTGTAAAATTCAAACTTCCAGCTAATTTACGAAAACATAGATTAGTTTTTTCCCCAAGCATAAAAGAAACAATATCCTACTAAAATTGCCAGAATGTATATTTTCATCGCCTTATGTCAGTTTCCTAGATTAAACTTTACATTAATTTACTACACAGGAAGCATCACCTATACACATAACAGCATGGCAAATGGAAGAAATGAACCATTTTTAATGTTTAAGGTCTTAAGAAACGAGACTGTAAAATAACTTTAACATGGTGTGAGATAGTGACAACGAGTAAGGAAATTGAGAGTCTTCAACATTCATTTATTATACAATAAAACGTAACATCTGAATTATGTAAAGTTTTCCAGCATCTGACCCTTACACAGAATGGAATGTTAAGGTGAGGCACCTCTGCTTTTCATGCTGAACATACCGGTTGCTGTCCCTGCTGTGCCTGAGAAGCCGCTTGCTGATTTGCTGTGGTATTTGCTGCTGCAGCTTGCTGCTGGAATAAATTGGCTGGATACACCCCCCATGGAACACCATAATACTGAGGTGGAACCACAGCAGGACCTAAAACCAGAAAGCATCATTATTCCATCTAGTGCAGTTGCTTAACATACTGTTTGTAGCATCCCTCATTGATCCATCTTCTCATTTTCATAAGAGAAATCAGTATTAATAAGAAAGAATTCCCACATTAGCTAAAATGACACATGAATACAAATAGGCTAATTTTAAAAATTCATACCAAGTCATAACTTCTCTATGAAAAAATTAATACCCTTGTGAGACTCAGATGACAAAGACAAACCTTAAAGCATTCAGAGTCTGAGTACCAAAGAACATTCAAAATCAGTTTTCATGGTTGGAAGAAAAAATCATTTCAGAACATCACAGTATGAACAAAATTTATCCTCCTGATAGTGATGTACTGAGACTTTGATAATCTGCGATTCCTCCTTTCTGTATGATGACCTTGCTTATAAACACTATTGCCTGTGCCTCCCCTGCATATATATGATGGGCACACTTAACTCTTCCAGTTGATTGATAAAGAACCTGTAGAAGAATAATCTCTCTGTATCATGGGGTTGTACATATAAACCATTATTTCTGTATGTCTTTTAGTTTCTTTCTACTGCCTTCCCTGTGAAACACCATATGGAAACAAAGGAGTTTGTTTTTTTTAATGTTGTGCTCAACTCTGAGCACTACCTGGGACTTGAATATGCAGTTATGTTGTATCACAGTGATATCTAGTAACTTTTTAAGAGATTTCCCTGTGTTTCTCTGTTGTCTGGGCCTTTTACCATGCTGGAGACCATCTTTATTCTTATGCCCACTGGGAATGAGAAAATCTTGAATTAGAAAATTAATTCACTGAGTAAAAATATACAAGGAAAGGCTAGCTGTCACATCTTTTGAAAATAATACATATTGTCTAAGTCAGATTCACCTTACTAAGGATAAACGCTTTTAGAACAGAAAAAAGCCCTAAATTTTGTAATTAAAGTCCAGTGGCAAGAGAAACTTGGAATCCATATATAACAAACCTTTCTATTGTAGTAAGAATTTTCAAAACGGCAGTATTTATTTTTTTACAAGTCTCTCCTTCCCAGAACTACATTTGCAGAGGTAACCACGACAGATTTCACTTGTTTTCTCTTTTTGTTCCGTTGAATTATCGAGACAGACACTTCCCAGTGTTCAGTTACCTGCTAGGGTAGCTGCTGCAGCTAATCCAGCTGCGGTGTACGGGTCAGTCCCTGGAGGAGCAGCGCTGATAATATATGGGTTTGGCACAAAAGCAGCTGGAGCCAAGCCTGCGGAGAATACGCCTGCTGCAGTAACAAACAGAGTTTCATTACAGCCAACATTCTTAGCAAGCATCATCATATTCACACCACCCAAATCACACAGCCTATCTGTTAAAATCAGAACTGCTTGTACCTTGGAAGCTCTTAAGACCAGGTACATAATTACAGAAAACAATACTTTTATGTCTTCTCATCAGTCCTTTCTTATTAATCCCAAGGCCTAACAGCTTTGTTTTGTTGGATCTAAAGACTCCAAGGAGATTTATCTCATATGTGTCTATCTATCCTAACACAGAAGGGATTATTCAAAATGGAATTTATCTTGCCCAACTTAACTATCTAAAAGTTAAACTAGTCTTGCAAGGAAATCTCTAGCAGACAAGTCATCTAGTGTGTAAATCAGCCAGATGAAATAAACCACTTGCTAGAGACAAAAATCTCTCTTCACTGACAATTAGGAAAAAATTGAACCAGATAGTTTAAGTCAGATACCTAGCTTTTAAACAGCCACATATGAATGCTAATCTTACTTCCCAAGAATCATAATTTGATATAGAAATTGTAACGGAAGGAGACAACTGCAGAAACTGCAGCAAAAAAAGCATCACCACCCAGTGTTTCCCCAGTCAGTCGGGTTCACATACTTTATCCAACACTGACTCAGCAAGCAAGGCACATCAAACTATGTCCCTCCTTCCAAATATTTCTTGATAGATTTCTATTAATATGCACATGAGAAGAGGCTGCATTTTAAAGAGAAAATTTTCAGGTGACTACTCAAGTCAGCACTTCATACAAAGCAGAGGCTTCTCCAAAGTTTAGAAGTCCAAGACAGGACCTGTGGACTCACACAAACATCTCAATCTGCCATGCTTCCAGCTCTCAGCCTGTATTTGTGAAGAGCTGCCACTTTTCAATCCCAGCTACAGGCTGCTGGTCCCAGTCTGAGCAGACCTCACAACCTACCTAAACAACAAGCTGGTAGGAAAACTTATTTGCGGAGAGCATGGACACAAGTCCCTGCAGATACCTCCTACTTCTGCCTGCCTTTCTGATCCCAAGAATCCTTTTTTTCTCACACAAGAAAGACATTTGTGCACACATCTCAACAATCCAGTGGAACTGGGGAGGGTAGAAATTTTAAACCCCAACTATCTCCATTCCTTAAACAAGGAATTGTTTCTATGTGTGTTCCAACCTCCTTCACCTAAACACCAACAGCTTCCCCACAGTGGAACATAAAATTGATGTCACTGAAATGAAGGCTCCTTGTTGAGTTGCAGCTCATGAAGAACTTGATGTATTTAATTAATTCACCGAACTAAAGGCACTGAAAAAATGCCTGCTAAAGAATTAGCTCATTAGGGTACCTGCAAGAAGAAAGAGTTGTTTAAATTGCTCCATTAACATGGAAAAATTAAAACTTAATCAACACAACAGTATTTCAAAATTCTACTCTACAATGGTTTTTAACTGGATTACTGAAAATACTAAACTGCAACAGAATCTTAGAATTGCATACTGGTTTTTAGTATATAAAGCTAGGGTTTCTATTACTGCTTATAGCAGTATACATTTTTAACTTTTACTCCCATCAACATCCAACTACTATGCTACAGAAGCAAATATAAGTTTTATTTCTTTGTATACAACTGTCCAAAGGGGAAAAGTTACAACAGAAAACCTCCATTAAGGACAGTACGGTCACAGGCAGTCATTCTGAGCAGTTTTCATGAGAACACTGCAACAAGTGATCAGTATCTATTTGAATGAGAAGACTGGGTAAATTGAAAGGAGTCTATCAAAGCAACACACCCACTTCTGCCAGGGACACGTGCTGCATTATACAGAAACCTCACCTATGTGTGGCTGCTGAGCTGCAGCCAGTGCATATTGCTGCTGCTGGGCTGCTGTCAACTGCTGAACAGTCAGAGCATTAGTCCTCTGGAAAAGCTATTGGGGGAAAAAAGAAAAAATACGCATTTCAGTTTTCAAAAGTCAGGCCTATAATATACTTGGATCTGCTTACTGAAAAAAAAAAGTCAAACCAACTTCTGTAACAAAGTTACTAAAGTTACTAAACTAGAAAATTATGCAACATTATTCTAGATTAATTATTAATTATAGTTATTCGTCCTTGACTAAGTCACAAAATAATAGTCAATGCATTGCATGTTGAAATGACTGATTGTCAAGAGGATAACCAACAACTTAAAGGATCAATTTTCCACAGTCCATTACTAACCTGCTGCTGAGAATTGTAGTCAAAAAGTCCTACAGTAGCTCCTGAAGAGTCCATTTGTACCTGATTGCCAGGATAGTCAAACTGTAGAGAATCAAGACCAACTTGTTCCATGGCATCTAGATTCTGATTTTCTGGGTTTGAAAATTCTTCTACCAGAGGCTTGTGGGCTGTAGGATTGGGAAGTGGACCTAATCCTTCTGTGGTGCTGGGATTGGGGCCCAGGCGTTCAGCTACTTCTGTTGGGGAGGCCTGTCGACTTCCAGGGGTACGACTGTTCAGAAGAAATTTAAGACAGACTCTTCAGTCTTAAAGCTGTCCAAGGACAGAGTACAGTATTTCTACTTTCAAAGCAGCTCTAAACTCAAGAGACTTTACAAACGGAAGGGACAGACTCGTTTTAACATTTTCAACCAGCATGCATTGATGGCTCAAGATAAAGGATGCATTGAACTCTAAAGCATAATTTTATTTGGTTTTTTTTGTAAGTTTAAGACTGACTATAGAGCTCTTCAAATCACTTGTGAGAAAAACAAACTGATCTGTGAGGCTGTTTTGTGCAAATTTTGGATTGTCTCTTTATTGTATTTTGGTAATGATAAGAAATGTACTGTGGAGAAATTTAAATAAAGAAATTGGCTAAGGGCATCTCACACCACAGAACCAAAAGACGTAGCAAAATTTCAACTGGAAAAGGCAAACATACAATATAGCAACCATTTTTAACATCTGAAAAGCAAGCAATATATTTTTACCTTGGAGTAAAATGAACAAATAACCACTTAATTTAGCATGCGACTAAAACATTTCATTTCCTACACAACTCATTTAATAGACTATACTGATGATTGGTGGGGGAAAAGTGTTCCTAATATAACCCTGAATAGAATATACAATATCAAAGATACAGTAATATATATAAAAGCTGAATTGCTCTCTCATCTGATTGGCAGTCTACAGGGGACTTTTTGTACATCTATAAACACCTACAAGCAAACTGATGAGGTGAGATGTCAACAGAGTAACATCCTAAAGAGATTCCCAACACTATTTGGTTAGATTTAGTATACCTTAATTTGGAGTGGTATCCCACTTTCTGTGGGAAGCCATATTATTTAGACTATCAATTTTTACTGGCAAAAATCTAGGTTAACAACTAGGAAAGAGTTGTGTGACAAAATCTATGATCTACTAACATTATTGCATTGGCAGAACTTTGTGATTATATACTGTTTCTCAGGAAATGCAGAACTTCTAACTTAGTTGGCTTTACTTGTGAAAACTAGGCTCAAATTCCAAATGCCATCTCGCAGCAGTAGATTATTGCAGCAGTATTTTTATTGCAGCAGTACAGTGCCAGACCAGTCTGTTGTACTGCTAGCTCTAGGTCAGAGACACAGCCTCAGTAGTACCTGTTCTGCTTCCTCTTCAGGGCTCCAGAGCCAAAGTATCTCTTCCTCACTGAAGCCCATGACTAATGCAAAGAAATCTACGAGCACTTACATGTAAGGCTGATAACACCACCTAAGTCTGTACAGCTAGAAATCAGCCTTTTAGGGTGTTTATTGCAGCAACACTGTATGATTTATTACTCTAGACAAAATATGTCAAAGAAAGGAGCAGGTTTTTGACAAGAGGGTTTTTTTTAATGTAAAAAGCAACCTCATGAGGATTTTACATAACATGTTGGCTTACCATCTAAGTATCCTAGCAAGCAACCATGTCTTGCTGAAAACTTGAGTTTAAAGCCCTTTAATATTCCCTATTTTTCCCAAGTGAAATACAGCATCAACAAAGTGAAGAACAAAAGGAAAAAAGGCAGTTATTTCAGTACATACTTAGTTTAAAAATGCTACGAGTACAATAAAAATACAATGAGGAGGACAGGATGAAGTTTCTTTGTTAATACTTATGGTTAGATAATACAGGTTGCTCCTTATATTGGTGCTGTTCTGTTGCTATAGTTAAAGTTGTGTCAATACTTCAATTATAAACCTCTGTTTTGGAGGGTTCTATACCACCACTTTATATGGCCCATTTCATTTAGATGGCCTTATTTTTTAATTTTATTTTTCTGAGAGGTTTACTGGCTTTGGATGCTTTTTTGCATTTGTGTATTTTTCAATAACTTCTCTCTTTAAATAAAACAAAAAGTACTTCACAAACACTTATTTCAAAATTGAAATAGATACTGGTAAAGAAAAGCAGGACAGAAATTATTCTGTATTTGCTATGGGTAAAAACGAAGGTAACTTTGTTTATTGTGCATATTGCAGCACACAACTGAAAGGAGCCAACGTGAGCTCTCTGGTATGCTTGGTATTGTATTATTTTCAAGGATATGTCTTGAAAAATAGACCTCAAGAATCCCTCTTTAGCCTCAGGTAAATACATTTTTTAAATGGTAGGAAATACTTACGTATGGGATTCAAACATGAATTTTAATATACTAGTTCAGTAATGAACTAATGAAACCACAACTATCAGGTCATGTTCATCACATTAATACAAATTTATGAGCAGCACTCTAGTTCTCTATCTTTTTAATTATTCTATATGACACTTACAAATGCATCACAGTGATTCAAGAAAGAAGGAACAGCCCTTAAAAAATACCCAATTTAAAATGCAGTTCAGTGTTAGAAAAAAAAAACAGACTGGCTCTGCTGTCATATAAGAGTTCACTGTTCAAAAGCTTGAGCTTGGTCCAATCTATTTTTCCCTACAAAAACAACCAAACCACAACACCATTCCATGGGTGACAATTATGTGAATAGGAAAATACATTGCTGCACCTTAGTCAAAGATATGGCTTCTATGGATTTATGGGGAAATGATTAGTTGTGTTAGGCTGTGGTATCCACTAGCAAAATCAGAAGGCAAGTTAAAATTCTGTAGGACTTACTCTCTACAACACTTAGATGCAAAAGAGCATTAAAAAGAAGCAGAGAGAGAAAGAAATTTAGTTTGACATTAAAAGGGTTAAAGTTTTCATCCCTCTTTAATGCACCACATTCAGAAGGTACCCATTTACTTTTAATAGTTACTATGTTAAGATGAATTTGTCTCATGAGAAGTGACACACACATTAATGACATCCTAAGAAACATGTGGCACAGTGGAAAAGGAAGGACTTGCGAGGGGAATAATCAGTCTGCAGCTGGGTAATGTTTAAAGCTGACACACAAACCAGAACTGTAATAATGCCCTTAAGAGACATGCTTGTCTTCTTGAGAAACAGTTTAAAAGCTTACTTAAAATCTTTGCAATCGGCATCCATTCCATTTGGCAAACCTCTGCCATTTATTTTAGTAACATCCTCATCATCTCCTTGTTTAAGATCTCTGTTTTTGTCCTCCTCAAATGGAGAAGCCTTGCCTTTCTGATCTCCTTTCTCAGGTCCATCTGTTTCAGCATCTCTAGTGCCCTGAGGAAAAAGAATCTGTTTGATTCTGAATATTGAACAGAACACAATAGGAGCACCACAAGGTGACCTAGTTCTACACTACAGTGCACGTAAACAATACAAACAGTTTGTTGTCAATGAAATTGCATTTGGTGGGTCACTTGATCATCAAGTTTCAACCACATGCAATTAATAACTGCCAAAATGTGAAAAGGAATGCCAAGATTTATAATGGAAGAGCTAACTCAACCTTAACTATAGCGGTGCTGTTAAAGCAGTAAAACTTTGAATTAGAGAAATGTTTATATTATACAATTAAAACATCCAGTTATAAAACAAACCCACATGAAAACACAAGATCTACAATAAAGTTCATCACACATTTTAATTTAAGCTATTTGCAGTCTTTTTCCTACCTTTAAATAAAGTTTTTAGGAAAGCACTTTAAGACAGCTATTTAGTTAAGATTCCCAAGCCACTTCCCTCTTCTGCCCCCTCCAACCAAAGAAGAGAGACAGCAACTACTTCCTTCTAAAGAGTTAAAAATTAAAAACAGACAAAGAGAATAGAAAATATAACCATGTAACAAAGACCATAGTGGGTAACCAGGCAAGCTTAACACACTGCATTACTTACAAAAGCTCCTTTCCTAAACCGGGAATCCAATTTATCAGCTGGAGAGGAACTTAACACATATTCTACCATGCTCACTCCAAGGCCACCACTTTCTGATCGTGGAGACAATACAGCATTTACTTCACTGTTTCCATGAAAACCCTGTCCAGGCTTTCTCTGTACCATAATAGGCTGGGACATAGAATGGTCTGTTAAAAACAAACAAATAAATAAAATGATAGTATTTTTTAAAATGCAACGTGCAATGTTTGTGCATTTCATTACAACAGCAATATTAAGATAAAAAATTATATAAAAAATCCAAATCATGGTTTCAAAAAGTGTTTTTGAAATACAATCATCATGCAGTATACATTTTCACAGCTAAAATGAAAGGAAAGTAAAATGCAATATTAAGTTACAAAATTTGCTTTGAATAACATTCATTAATCATGACTGATTTTTCAGTACATATTCAACAATCACTTACGAGGAGTTCCCCATGCAGTCTCTCTCCACTCGTCACCAAGGAATATCCCTTTTTGTCCATCTTTTGCTGAATCATCAGGTTCCCAAAACTTTTTGGCAGGTAAAAGCTGTTAAAAAAGAAGATGGTTGTATTTAAATATGGTTATAGATGGGCAAAAATAACAAGAAGATATTAAGAGGATATGCAAGTAATCAGTTTTACATCATGGAATCATAGAATGGTATGGGTTGGAAGGGATCTTAAAGATCATCTAATTCTACCTTCCCTGCCATGGGCAGGATTGCCACTTACTAGAGCAGGTTACTCAAGGCCTTGTCCGACCTGGTCTTGAACACTTCTATGGATAGGGCAGTGACACCTTCTCTATACAACCTGTTCCAGTGCCTCAGCACTCACACAGTAAAGAATTTCTTCCTTATATCTAATCAAAAATCTCTCCTCTTTTAATTTAAAACCATGTTCCCTCATTCTACTATCTGCCCTTTTAAAAATTCGCTCTGCTTTTTTTTTGTAAAAAAGGAATTGCTAAAATAACCCAAACAGTATTGAGATTCTGAAGTTATGAGGAAGAAATATAGACTATAGAAGCAGCTGTGAAAAAAGCAAATCAAATTAATCCCTGTATTAAGTCAATCCAATCTTCTCAGAAGCTTTAACTAACAGTGCCTTCCTGCCAGAGACTCAGAAGTTTGGCTGTTAACTAATACTGTGATAATCAGAAAGAGCAGCAGTTCACTGAGAACTTCTCTTCACTTGGAAATGCATCATGTTCCAAATTTTAGAAAGTGACTAATATATATGGTAGCAAGTCCTTATGGTCCTTTAGACCATAGGGCTGTTAAAAATCTGTGACATTCATATGTGAAGTTCCAAACACCAACACTGTTATTTAGATGTATGGTTTTTTATATTCCTACTTGTAAAACAGAAGGTGTCATGTTAGATCAGTATCTCTTGTACTGTCTTCAACAATAGAAAGACTTAGACATGACAGAAGCACCACACAAACAAGAATTCCTCAAATACAAGCATCCTTTTTGCTTTGATTTTACTAGTTTATTCCTGTACCTTTTCCCATGATTACAGTACAACTGCCAAACTCTACATTTCATATTTTCCCTGTATGTAACTAATGTATCCTTAGACAGAGTAAGTACTTTACAAGGTACATCAACAGGAAGTAAAGTTAGAACAACTTGCAAAATGTAGGAAGAAGAAAGCTGCACAATCCATCAGATTCTGCATAATATAATGCTGTATTTAGAATTTTAAATTTTGCAGAATTAGAAAAAAACAAACGTAATCTGATAAAGCTGTCTGCAATAAATGAGTATATTCTGGAAATTTGCTTCTTCTGTAACTTAAAAAAACCCTTCTGAAAAGAAAAAAAAACTAAAAAACCCTTCTGAACCTCACAGGTGGTTAGTATGAGCCTTGATGAAACCACTAACAGGAGTCTATATAATATAGGTATTTCTTAGTGAGACACTGAAAGAGCTTGTGAAAACAGCTTCAAGAGGAGATGGGTAAGACTGCCTCTTGCAGGCCCCAGTATTAAGAGTGCAACAAGAGGTGACAAGAGCTCCTCTAGACAAATTTAACGTTCAAGCATTTTACTTTATCTAAAGAACCTTGCTTTTGGGAATCATATTTTAAATGCTGTCTAAGCCAATTTCAAATATGTATCCAGCTGAGAGCTTTGAAACTCATAAGTGAAGGTGTCACCACCTAACACAATCCTGTCAGAATAAAACAGATCTAGTAATATCTCAAGTGCTATAAAATGAGAATTACCTGAAGTATGCTTACCCTGGAATTAGTAAATTCCACCATCAGACAGGTATGTTCAGATAACTCAGTGTTAAGAACAATAAGCAAATTCAGAGCAGAAGACACTGCAATACTGGTTTTGATATCAAAAGTAATTCATATGATTTGTATGAGAGGAAAAATTGTCTCCTGGTAGAAAGAAGCAATCATCTTCACTGCAAAGGTACAAGTTGTTTTGGGGGGAATTTTGCTGCTACTGCTGTTTGTGTGATTTTTTTTAAGGTTTGTTTTGTTTTTTTTGAGGTCTGCCCCTTTTTCTGTTTTTGTAAACTACTTACTCTCAAATTTCAAACAAATAAATTCAACTTTCAGTCTGCAGGCATTTTATTACACAAAGAACATAAAGTATCTTTAACACAAAATATAACGCATGACCCATACCGAGAGGCTAAATTTAAACTACTGAAGATTAAACAGATTTACTGAAATGATTTTCATAAAATTTCTACACAACAAAGTCCCTCGAATACTTAAATAAATGCAATTTTACTAAATTTACAATATTGCAACTCCCTGAGAGACGCTGATTTAGATTTATTATTTATTTTGACAGATGGGTATAACATACACTACGCTCTTTTTAAATTAATGTAGTAGCTCTTGGATTGTCAAATAAACAGCCCTATCAGTTGTCAATTCTTCTAATTGTACAATTAAAATAAGTACTTTTCAGAAAAATGAAACAGACAGGAAAAACAATTTGTTTGATCAGTTTTACCGAAAAAGACTTAATCTAGAAGTCATCTCAAATCAATACAGATGGTTAAAATCATTGCGCTTTACTCTTTGATAACAAGTGTTTTCCTCAACAGTTTCTCTATTTAGTGCAATAAAACACAAACTTTACAAAGATACATCCAATTATAAGTAAAAATAATGGAGAAGGTTGTTGTATTTCTTACAAAACTCTCCCCCAAAGTACACTAAAATGTGTCCTTTCCAGCACTGATCCCTGTTAGGAATCTGCCAGACAAACAAAGCCCTTTGCCACACACAAATAATAACAAGCAGCTATGCTAACTCTGCCTTTAACCAGCTCTCTGATATGAAACTGCACAGTCTCCATTGCTGACTCCTGAAATAAGGATTTTTAAATAATTCTTTAAAATTTATTTTTAAGATCAGAAGTAATTCCTACAGAACTCAGTAAACACCTCAGCTGAATTTCTCTGAATGAAGTTTTGACACTAGAAATTAATACTTTGTTCCCAAAATTAACTCTGTGTGCTTTGATCCTTTAACTTAACCAACAGACATTATCAAAAGAAGAGTTAGTTTACTGTTCTGTTTGGCAGTAAGTTTTGTGTGGCTGTAGAGGGTTACACTAGTCCTGCAGCCCACTCTGGCTTGCCCCGATATAGCAAACAGTTGCCTACAGAGAAACAGCACCACGTGTTCTCATTTCTTTAGAGTACTAATGCGACCTTACAGGTCACCATAGATTTTGGGAGCTGGAGCCAGAAGCATCATCTTTCAATAACCAATGTAACAATTTAACCAAGCAAAAATTGTGAAAGACATTTAGAGAAAGATGTCTGCAACACAGATTTAACAGCCTCCTAATGCCAAGTATTGATACCCGGTTGTGAAGAAAAGTATCAGTAAAGATTAGAATTATGAAAAAGAAATTAATTTCAGTTCAGGGAAAAATCCTGGCAGACACAGAAAATAACAAACATGATTTCCCAATAGCTAGAAACAGTTCACTTGACATGACCTCTCTTTCATACCTTTCAAAGCATATGGAGGATAGCATGTAGGAGCTTCTACCAATTCTAGCTTACTTTATAAGGACGTTTCCTTTAATATTCTAGAAGGCTATAATCAAGAAGAAGATTAAAAGAGCCATGGAAGACCCCAGAACTACTTTACTGTTGTGCAATACATCAAGAAAATTACTGAGTAAGTCAATCTAGCTATGTGAACCTGTATTACCTCAAGATACCTGCAAGACACCATTGAAACAAAAGACAAAAACAACCTGGTGAGTGCAGGGTCACAATATAGTATCAATTTCTGATGCTGGAGAAATTGAGTATCAGAACTCTGACTCTTTGTGGGTGGTTTTTTTAAACATCTTTATAGATCCACTGAATGCCAAGAAAACAAACCAACAGATTCCTAATCATGCAGAAATATATCCCTCCATCTGAGATTACCTAAAATGAAGATTGGTATGAACAGTAATGAATCTATACTGTAATTTAATTCCCAGGCATTTGTGCCATCCTTCACTTTCACTGCTTTCGATCTTTTCAGAGTACTTTGTGGGTGTCAAAAGATCAAATACCACCATGAATTTTACCCATCCACTCTATCACACTGCTGGTACTATCACAGATACTTCACTAACACTTTTACTTTTCAAACAGAGTTTTAAGAACTGGTAGGGGAGCAGTGTGGCTACTCACGTTTCTAAAGAACAGGTCTGCATCTATAATTTTTTTCAAATGGGAGATGGTTCAAAGACAACCCTGGATGAAGCAAAAATTGCTGAAAAGTCAAGTGATTCCTGACTGCTTCTTTAAAATAATTTTTAAAAAATCAAGTAGCAATGGCCATATGTCTGCTCAAAAATAGTCAGCAACAAGAACACAGCACTTATGTTTCATCAGTAGTTATGGTTTCCATAAAGACTCCTACCATCATTTTGAGAAAGTTAGGGTGCAATATTGTCACTGGCTCAACTATCAACTGAATTAGGTAAATACCCAGCAAGAAAAAAGGATCCACATTTGAAATCTTAGTTCAACATGAATTTCTCCACCAGGTCTTATCAGGGGAAATAACCCCTTGTCAAATAACTTCTCAATTACCTTCTAAACAGTTCAGGGAACTGCTTTTGAAGGAGTCAAACCATCCTTCATGTTCTTAAATGCCTTCCTCCAGCCTTAAAGTACACTGACTTAAAAAACCCCAAATAAATGAAATCAGTCAAAAGAAACAGTCCTTCTTCCCTCCAGCTAAATTATGTAACAGCACTCTTCAACCTAGTTAAAATCTTTTAAGGAGTAATTACCAGTGAAAAAACAGTAAATTACCACACATTTCTGCTGGGTATGCCAGTTCACTTTTTCTGGAGCCAAGCCTTTTTTTCAAATCCCAGTCTCCTTGGCTTCTCAGGAGTAGCAAGCAGTTGTTCCACTTGCTTAGATACAATGAGAGTGAAAATATGCCTCCTTTCATAGAACTGTACACTCTAACAAAAACTTACCCTTTCACTTCTCTACAACTATCACTCATCTAACAAGAATGACACAGACACAGCAGAACCAGTCAAAAACCCAATGTTCTTTTAACATAATTAGTCTCTTTTCACCTAAGACAGAAACAATCAACTTGTTCTTAAGAGAAGCTCTTTGCTTCATGTTGTATTATTTAGACTTCTTAAACTGCATCAACATTTCCAAACCACCAACTGGATGTTCAGCCCTCAATAATTACCTCTCCCATTCCCCGAGATTCTAGGGCAAGAGCTTGAAACTCATGATTCATCTCATCCACAGATCGAACCTGTAGAGGGAAGACCAAAAGAAAAATTCATTAGTCTAATACCTTTTCAAAAGTTAAGAGTTTTCGATACTCCAGAAGAATTCTGAATATTGAAAGCATACAAAAAATGTGCTTCCCAATTTAGTCTGAACAGGAGTCTGGATTTCATTAACAGATATAGCTAGTGACAAATTTAATGACCCTGCTAATATAACATGCAAGAAATTCCAAGAGACTTAAACAGTTTAATTTCCACATATCTGTACAGCTATTGCCCAATACAGAAACAGTAGCCAATAGTACACTTGCAATAAATGTGAAAAAAAAAAGAGGTGAAATTAAAGATCTGGGCATATAAAATACTTTAGAAAGGAGAGGAACTGTTGCACACTGTTACTGAGTACACCTGGCAGCAAACAAAGAAAACCTCACAAGGCAGGTCACAAAACCTACTAGAAATGTGTTGCTCTTAAAATCTAGTAACTGACTGCATTATCACCATTCTTCATGTTTTCATCCAGGAAATCACATTTTTCCTTCTCCACAGGTTGTTTTTTGTTTTGTTGTTTTTTTTAATTGTCTTTTTTTTTTTATTGTTGCAAATATGAAAGGTATTTTACTACAGTAAGAGTTGCTGCTGCAACAAACCACCTCCTTTTTCCATGGCACACACACAATGCACTGGGCTCATTCTTTTCTGAGAAAATGGTTTCCATAAGGACTTTTCAAAGCCAGGATAAGCTTAGAAAAACAAATAATATAAGGAAATTCAGAGTTGTTTCTTTCCATTCTCTTCTCTCCGAATAGTGACATCCAGCAGGAAAAGTTATTCAAGTTCAAATTAAAATTAACTTCCCTCTCAACACTGCTCTCTTGAGGAGCTACTTTCACCACTAAATCCATCTGTTTACACCAGCCAATAAACCAAACTGAAGTTACCCCACACAGCTGATAACACATAACTAACACTTTTCAATAGATGCACAAATACTAGGCAAAGAAACAATCTGGTGCTTTCAACATTCTGGCACAAACAACTCTTTCTTACCATTGGAAAAGTGGCCAATAGATGCTCCATCCTCAAAATCTTACTCCCAAACTATTGTTATTGCCTCAATCGTTTTAAGCCATTAACTTCTGGGTTGAGTGCCTCTGTGTTTTTGACAAAGAAATTTCACAGCTCAAAGAAATATCCCCTCATGAAGAACAATATTTTAGTTAAGGTGGAGTCTGAAATCACTTCCCAACAATTTCACTGAGATACTGAAGAGCAAATTTTCAGACTGAACTATGGGGTAGGCACATCAGCACCCTGGACTTATTCCAGTAATGCTGACAATTAGGTTGATTTTAGTTTTTTAAAAACTGAAAGCAGATTTCAACGTATCCTTAAATAAAGCTAGTTATTTTTCTTCAAATTAGTATTTTAAAAAATAGATTCATATTTTATGCAAAACTTTTATTAGCTCCAAGGGATAATGAAATATTTGTGCATGCACACAGAAAATACAATGGTAGAAGAGCAATTACTTAAAAGGAAAAATCAGAAATTCAAACCTTGACGACTTCTGAATTTGAATATTTAGCTTCTGAAAACATAATTTCTTCTACAGATTGCTGAGAGAGCTGATTATCTTACCTAGCTAGACCACTGATCATGCTGAGGTCATGCACTTTAGTTTCAATTACAAACCAATATTAATTTAGGTACTTCTGTCTCAATATGTAGTTTTGATCTAATGATCTCTAAACAGACATGCAGGTAAAGCTTCCCAAACTGTATTTACCATAAACACTACCCAAAACACTGTTAGATAGCAAACAACCAAGCTTGAAAGAGTCATCATTTTTTTGGTTGTGGTGGTTTTTGGGTGGGTTGTTTGGGGTTTGTTGTTTGGTTTTTTTTGTTGGTTTTAACTTTCAGTGGTAGTGGTTTTATTTGTTTAGTGTTCTTCTGGTGTTGCAAGGCCTAATGAGAAATGCTTATTTTTCAAAATTCAGTGAAGTCCAAAACCATGGCCACCCTTCCTTCCATGTCTCTAAGAACAGACAATCCAAGAATCAGGGTAAGAGCACAGCTAACTCCTTTTTTCCTCTAAACAGTTCCAAGACCTTTATAAGAAACTAAAGTTTTTATGAAACTGTAAATATGATTTAGCACAATGAACATTAATTTTGCTCATTGACCTTCTTCTTGAAAATTTAAAATTTAAGTTAGCATTATCTATTGCTTATCAGCAGCAAGAGAAAAAATAGTAATTTTTTCCACCAAAAACAACAGTCCACAAGATCCTGCCCCATATCATAAATTTGTGTTTCACAGATCGTTTACAAACTGGAGAAAAAAACAGGCAGCACGAGTATCTCCATGTCTTTCTTCAACACTAACCCAGACCTGTCATTACAACAACAGAAGAAAATATCCAGAATGACACCAGCTAAGTCTCCTATGTATAAAGACATGCCCTTTCCCCAAAGGAAAAGCTTTGGTTGGGATTATCTGTATTACCAAGGAGTTTTATTTTCTCTAATTCAATACCAACATTAACTTAATTCATAGGTTCCAGAAATAAACATTTTAATACTTTTTAAAACACAAATTCAGAACATTAAAAAAAAACCTTTTACTATTTTTATTCATACCCTGTTATACAGAATAACTCGTAAATCAAAAAGAGGCCCGCGGAACTGCTCAACATTTACAAGGTTTTTCCCCTGGTTTTGTTTGATTACATCACTGCCTCATCCCTGGAACTGCTCAAGGCCAGGCTGGACGGGGCTCTGAGCAACCTGATCTAACAGAAGCTGTCCCTGCCCACGGCCAGGGAGTGGACAATGGTTTCAAATTTCCAACACACAGCAGGTAATTCCACAGGGCCCCCAAATTATGTACAGATATTACATACCAAGCTGTCTTTAGGTAAAACAGCTCCTCACATACTGCTGTTACATAGGTAGAATGGCTTAAGCATTCACGATTTCTTCCCCCTTAACACATCAACAGAAAATCCTCATCTTCTTCTACAGGCTTTAGATACAACATACCAGGACATTTTAGTCTGTTTTTCATTGCAGCATTAGCAATGAGATTTTGACAAAAAAATTATGTTTAAAAACAAAATTATGTTTTAGTAGACTTTCTTTCTAAAGTTTATACCTCCTCTCCCTCCTTGAAATATAAAATATTTTTTTATAAATCTAGAGGCCTACACAAAACCCATTCCTTTACTCTGTTGAGACTCTGTAGAGGACCGTCCTGCCACCCTTCACCCAACAGTTTTCCGTTTTTAGCACTCACTCCCCTTAAATGAACTTGGTAACCATTGAGGGAACTGTTTGATTCAGAAGGTTTTTTTGCTCCTTTTCCATGCATGAGAATTTCACCAGATCACCCAGAGAAGAGGTCACTACACTGGGGAGAGCAACAAGGAGAACCTGGTGTGGAGTGAGGTGGGACAGGAGCATCCACTCAGCGCTGCCTACATGGTAACTCAACCAGAAACATGAAACCCTGCCCTCAGTAACTCAGGACAGAATTCGGAGGCAGACTGCTGACTGGAAATCATCTAGGATTATCATAAGAAACACTGCTTACAGTAATATCCATTTCTGAAATCCAGATCTTGGGACAACTATTCTCTCAAATAACCCTGAATCTTGCCAGAAATAAGTTTGTAACCATTTTCTTGCAAAAGCAAAGAACAGCTCCTTCTTTGAAAAAAGGCCTGTGGAAAACAGTAACAAAAAATACAGTATCAAAGAGAAAAATATGACTTTATTTTATACATCAAAAGTGGTTAAACCAGATGACCAGAAAGTAGGAAACCCACTTTTTCTGCTTTAAGAAATGCCAAATCCTATCCCTCCCTTCTCAGGTGAATACCCTAACCACTGTGACAAAGAAGACATATTTTGCAGCTGAAGTTGTGTCCTAGGCCAGAAATTCAACACAGAACACCTGGTAATTACAGCACTGGGAATGGAAAGAAAGCGAAGCTGCTGTTTACACTGCAAATGGTTCTGCATTTTTCTTAATTTTACTGACTTCAATGCAAAATACCTTTCCAGCAGCTTTCTACAGGAGTGGCTCTTCTGTAGCATTTATTTTATGCAATATATATGCTAATGGCAGAGATTTAACATTATGATCAACTTAATCTGTTTTGAAAACCCAATACATAGTAATTCTGCCAGTCCTCTATTAAGTTGAACACTGTACTGTAAAGCCATGTCAGATACTTGACAAGACATTTAAAAAGCTCCCAAAAAGACAGATCAACGAAAACCTTTCAGATAGGTGGCCAACTTGAAATTATTAAATAAAAATAGTATTTTTAATATAAATATTAGAAATCTAGAACAGATTCATAACAAAGGACAAGGAAGAATAACTATATAACCAGCCTAAACTGTACGTCTCCAAACCTGTTATGCCATAGTACAATAAGTGGCTGTATATAGAGATTTCTGCTCTGTAATATTTTTGCCAAAATTATATAAAACATCCTTACTTTGATTAAGAGGCCAACCCACAGTGCACCCAGACAGCAAAAAGCTGTTGAGTAGCTGAACAGCAAACTACAAGAAGCACAACTGAACTGTTTTGTACCTAAGCACCAACTATTTTCTGTAACATTAAAACAAGACATTTGTTTGATTAAAGCTGCTTCTGAGTAGATGTATCTTCTCACACCTCTTGGAAGCATCAGAGAACCAGAGGTTCACTTACAACCAAACTGGTTAATGAAAGTTACTGCTTCTAAGTAATTCAAAGTCAACAGGTGCTGTGTTTTGATAAGAAGAAAGGTTTTCCGAGGGCCACATGGAACAGTAACACAACTGAAAGTTTCACAAATTACTCCAAAATGTCCAGACTCCTTAAGCAGTCCAAACAAAGAAGGTGTAAGGCACTTCTGACAAAAGACTTAGGCAACCAATTTTAAGTTCTAACAAATATTTATATGGCTACAATCTCAAAAGTACATCTTACTCCAGCAAGCACTTAATTTTCACTGTGTCAAAATAGTGTTCTAAAACAACTTTTGCAGGGAAGTGAATAATTCTTCAATTGCAGTATTTTTGGCTTCTTAACTCATTCTCAGACTGAGCAGTACTATACTTCTGCACTCTACGACCCCTAGTACATCCAAATATTCTAACAAGATCAAATTTCTCAATTTAGTTGGCTTGGCTCAGCAGTCACTTGGAATCTTAAGGTTCCTCTGCTTTATTTCCTTGTGAGCTTTGTATTGTAGTTTGAGAAGCAATCCTAGCAGAATTGAGAACGCTGTCAATGACAGAAAAGAGCAGATTTTGAGGTGGGGCTTTTGCAGAACATTAAAGGGGCAGGGGAATACCCTGAGCCAAAGCAGATTCCAGCCTGCTGAAAAAGCCAACTCACATTCTTTGCTTGCTTGTTTTCAACAGGAATATCAATAACCTCCAGCCTGCACAGAGGAGAAATGAATTGCTTTTATCAACAGGATGTATAAAAATGCATATATGTTTTATATATATATATATATATCAAAGTATGCTGGATAGTATCTCACAAGTCACCATCAATTTTGGAAAATACTGATTAACTTGCATAGTCTTCTGCCAACAGATGAAAAGAGAAATCATCATTATATCATCACTATCCACAAAGAAAAGCAGAGGAAAATGATGGGTATCTTGCCCCCTGTTTCAGAACTACATGATGGCTCATTCAAAGCCAGCTGAGGATTCTAAGAAATTGCACTTGCTCCCCCTAAAAATGAACTCTTCCATCACGTAAGAAACTTGCCTCTTCTTTGCACAGGCTTTCATGATTCTCCTTCCCACCCAACCAGTTCAAGCTTTGCCCGAAGACTGGCAGAACTGTTTGTACAAGTTTTCCTAAACTACAGTCAAATGTCCTCAAGCTCCGGATTTTAATCTGTACAGCCAAATACTGGCAGAACTACCAGGCTCACATAAATTAATGTGTTTGTACTGAAACCAGATTTCATAACCATTTATAACAGTTACACTGTTTGCACCATTTGAAAAGTTGAAGTGATATATTCCTACATAAATAGGGCATATAGTTTAGACTAAGTAAGTTTAGCAGGTTTCTCAGTTTTTTAATTGTGTAAGAAGTTATCTATTCAAAAGTGTTTCTAAGAAATGTACAGCACAGCAGGGAGGGTAAGAGAAGTTTGCAAAATAAAAATCTAGAAATGTGATAAGTAGTATATAATTTTACAAAATGGAAGAAAAAGCCCATAAAACTTGTCTGGAGTTTTTGTAAAGAGGAAATTTTTTTTTTTTATTTAATTTGAAAAATTAATTAAAATAATATTTCCCATACACCTTTTAGCTTATTATTTAAATGAGCTACAAGAAAAAGTAATCCTTTAAAAAAGTGGTGACTGGTCCTTTACTGCTCAGAAATCAAACTGAAGAACTATTTTTAATACAAGAAATTTTTTTCATACAGGTTTAATCACCACTATGAAACAGTTTAGGTACAAATCTCATGTAGTTTGGTGAGACTCATCTTCCTTTGCTGCACACATTATTCTGCAACTCACTCCAATGATCCTTCATAAATATACCCAAAACAAAAAAGGAAGACACTAAATATATTCAGAAATTTGAAAACAAAGCTGTGAAATGAAATATGAGTTGCAGTTTCTGTCTAAATATGCTTAATTTAATTGGTGCTGATTACTTATATGCATATGACTAAACTCTTTTTTTTCTAATTTTAAATATCTGCACTTCTTGTTAAGCTGGTTCATCAGCATCCCCTTTCTGGCAGCAGTAGGAAGTGCTACAAGTGGTATAACACAAGTTTCGAGCAATTTAAGAGCCAAATTTCTAACCGTTATTATCCTGTTCTACACAGAAAGACTCTGTCTGAGTAATAACAATCCAGCTATTTCTATACAGAAGTTTGACATTAATTTGATGTGCTGCTGTTTTGAGACATCAGCTTTCATTACTTCATCATTTGCTCTCAATCAAAAATTTTATGTAGTAAATTAAAAACCTTAAAAAAAACTTTGAGCGCTTTCTAGGCAATATACTATTAAAAAACGGCTTAAAACTTCTGAAGATGAAAACTATGTATAGACTCTAAAGATACCTACATACAAGCAGGAACTGGGACAATTTATCTCAATGTATTTTGTAAGGATTAATCAAACACAGCCTTCATTCTAATAGAGTCAACAAGCTTGTCGTAAACATGTTAACAAGAATTGGAACACTGGCATCCACAGGCCTTGAATCAAGTAAAATTTCCATAAATTAATTTTCTACATTTTAATCAAGAATAGTTTTTGCTGATGTGTTTTCTTTAGAAATCTCAACTATCTTCACTTTTCTGTTTATTACCAAGGAATCTGAAACAGAACATCTCCCCTACACAAATGTCTGAAAAGTAAAAAAAAACCACACAGACTTTAAATTTATGTTTGACAAATTATGGGGTTGCAACACCACCTTAATGTGATGCTAAGGAATTCCACAGAACATAACTCATTTATACATAGTATAATTTGTATGAAGAAAATTATTTCATATTTATGTACATACACATGGACACCACACCTACGAAAAGTGGGGCTGATGAAATTCCAGAAGTCACTCTAACAGAATTTCCAGAAAACATTTTATTTTGTGTTATTGTAGAGCTGATATCACAAACATTCCTCCAACCCCCAGCAACTGATAAGTAACAATCCCTTTCTTCAGAGCATTCACTTTCATTTTGTTTCCTCCAGAATATGGAAAATTCATTTCTCACACAAAATATTAATTTGTCAAGGATTTAGTTTTCAGTAACACTACATGGAAAAACTGAAATTCTCCCAGTAATTCTCCTGCTCAGAAGTTTCCAGCATCATGAAACTCATGATACACTACCATTTGAACAAGCTCTTGGCCTTTCAGTTTTGCTTTTTCCCCTTCCTAAGCAGGCAAGAAGAAATTAGGTGATACCAAACAGTCTGATTTTCGCAGAGTGCTACAACCAGAGATGAAACTACCTAGTTCTTATGCAATGAACTGAACAGCTGAAAGTACAAAAAAAACCCCTACAAACAAACAAATTGGAATTTATAGATGCCTCATGACTCCTCATTCCACTACAAACAACTACCTTTTGCAAAGAAAGGTGCTGACACAACAAACAACTTCTCTATATCCCCAGCATAAAATAACAGTGAAAAGACCCAAGGTTTCATATGTCAGTCTGCTTCAAAATCCACCTTGAGTTTTTTTGCGCTTTTATACTCTGCATAACCTCAAGGAGAGCTAGGAAATGGTAAAACTAACTTCTTTTAGTGTATTGTTTTAGTTCCTCCCTTGCTACAGGGAAGCATATGTGTTTTCTACTTATCTGTCTACAGCAGGTGAATGGACATTTAAAGAAATTGCTGTTATCAATGATTTCAGCTGTTCTCTAAGGATGTTCTCTTTGGACAACAAGCATTTAAACTACCTGTAGATTTCTACAATTGCCTAAAAGCTGGAAAAACCAGCCAACTCTAAAAAAACAGAACTAGAGACTACTTTTAACTCAGTAAGCGTCACTTCTAATTCACTAAGAGTTGCAGCCTAGCTTTGGATATTAATATCCCATTAAGTGCTGGCTAGCATAGTCCTCCAAAGGAAGTAAAAATCTAAAGTAACACCAAAGACTATACCAACAACAATAAACGAAAGTAAAAAAATAAAATTAAGCAGGCTATTTAGAATTGAAATTGAAGTGACAAAAGCTTTTTAACAAGAATTAGTTCAAAGATTGCTATTGATACATCTGTGCTTCAATGGATTTAAAGCCAAATACTTCAACTTTTTCATTTAAGAAGCTAAAAATTTAAGAGCAGTTACATGTAAAAGGTGCTATCAGTACACAGACAGGCACATTACGTAGGGCAGGCAAAACCAGTAATTGTGAATAGAAACAATCCACATTTGAATTATCCTCTAGAAAAATATCAGATGGTGATTTTATGAGCAAAATCGCTGGTTAGATGTCTAAATTCCAGGTTATTAATCTTCACACAAAACAAAGTATTCCCTGAAACCATTTACCCAACTACACGCTTCCCTTCACTATTTATCCACTTTGCTTTTCTCTTCATCTTTACAATGAAGAGAAAAAAGCTTTCACACAACTCTTCATAAAGACACACAAGGGCCTTTTTCACCCTGACTTTAATGTAACTGGTACTGAGTCAAGGTAGTGCAGAAAGCAAAATGCAGCTCCTCTGTGCAATGCAGCAGTGTCATATTTTCAAAACCACCAATTTTAAATCACATTAAAGAAAGGCAAACAGCATTCTAAACCCATCGATAAGAATGTAGATGAAGCAAAAGAACTAATACTAACCCATATTTTTATTTTCTTGACACCATGAATAGTGTAAGGAAATGAATAAGAACGCATCAAGAAATTTGCTGCAAATGCAAAATGCTTGAATGCCTGTATGTAGTCTTTTTTAGCCAAGTTTTCTGGCTCCCACCACCTGGATGTCATGCAAAACTCTCCTAGAAAGCCTAAAACAAGTTTTAACTTTGGAACAAAATTCCACAACCACACAATAACCATGTTTAGAACAAGGCCTCACAGTCTCACCTAGAACCTGGAGCACATGGGAGTGAATGCAAAAAGACTCCAGGTGGCTCCATACAGCACCAGCTCAGGTCTCTGGTTCCTACTCTAGTCCTCCAAGGCTACTCCCAGCCCACACTCCCTCTGGAAGCAGCACTACTGTTCAGGTTTATGCTGCTGACAGTAATTCCTCACAGACCTGAACAGATTCTGTGTAGAGCCACTGCTGCACAAGCACACACCATCGTTTATCTATATGTAAATCCAAGATAATGCACAGCTGACCACATGCCATTTGTTTGCTGTAATATCAAACCAGGCTCTCCCTATGCTAATTACTGAATAAGCACTAAAGTATGAAGGACCCTGCTTCAAAGAACTCTAAGTGTAATACATATTACAAAGACTCATACAACAAGAAACCAAATTGGTAAAGTGAGATAAAGAAGTCATTCACAGGAAGACATTCGACAAGGTCTTTGGAGATATCAAGGCAGGTGGAAATATAAAGAAGTATGCTGGACAGCAGCAGGACACTGGTGAAGATAATTAATAAAGACACAACTAACACAAAATCCACATGCAGGAGACAGCAGTTCATCACTTGACACCACATGAGACAATAGCAGTGGGGAGGAACTGGTCAAGTTCCCTCACCAGTTGAAACCATCACCTACAGTTTGAAATGCTGCTGCTGAAAAGGGCACAAATGGCACAGACACACAGAAACAGCAAATGTGATTGGAAGGAGTGATTAAGAAAAAGTCTCTAAAGAACATAAGTCACACAGAACAAACTTGCTTGCACAATCAAGTGACTGCAAAAACTCCTTTTCCCTGCCCTGATGACAGTTCACTTTAAGTTGCCTACTCCATGCACTACATGCTGGAAAATACTAAAAATACCACCCAAGTATCTGCAAAATTCAACGCTGTAATTTTCTTCCATCTAGGGAGGTGCTTTAAAGCGTATCACCAAAAACTTCTCAATGCTTTTCTTTCAGTCCAATTACATGAAACCACATTACAATGCATCACAAAATACTCCTTTTTCAGCTACTTCAAATCAAAGAGAGGGGAAAGACAGACATATTTACTCTTTCCAGCTATACTATCAAAACTGAGAATCACAAGCAGACAGGCAATAAGGTGATATCTCACTAATCAAGTTGCAAGACATTTAAATTTTTTAACAGAAAAAAAAGGCCCAGCCTTACAATTCACTCAAAAAACTCACAGTATTTGCCCCATCTCATACAGCACTACTATGACAGAAAAATCTCACCAGGAACTTATTGAACAAGATTTTCTAACAAGGAACAGATTTTGCAAAACAGGAATCAAATTCCTTCCCCCTCAGCTCTCCTCTAGGCACAACAGAAAATCCTCCCAGTCTCAGATTTCTTTTCCTAGTTTGTGAGGTCTGAAAAGTTTTAGCTATTTTCAAGTTTGAGAAACTGCTTAAATCATACATTCAACAACCATAATCTGGGTTTCTAGTCTGGTGGAGCTAAATGCTACTGGAACTAATTGATGATAATGGCAAACTCAAAATTAAACCAGAGCAAATCCAAGCATAGAAAGATAATACTTACAAAAAAAGTTGTTAGAGAACTTGTTGCTTGCAGAAACAGAAATAAATGATCTTCAGAACAGCTTCACAGGGCTATTAAATTTACAGGGAGAACAATCCCATCAATCAGGTAAGATAAAACTTGAGCTATTGCAATGGAAAACTAACAAAGTATTTGTGTTGTATAGGTGATTAACACCTGAAAAAGTCTCAAAAATCTGTTGAAGAAAGTTAGTTTGAAATCACTTTAAAATAGTTATATTTCACAACTACACCTCACTTTTAAGCTGAAATAAAAGTTGTAAACAAAGATAGGAAATAAAAAAACGGCTACAAGCATATTTAGATTTCTAGGGACAGTTTTAAGAAAAATCTATAAAAGGAAGAACTAATGATTGAAGAAATGCAATTCCCACTGTAAGGTCAGGAAACAGATTATGCTGTTCTCAATTTGAATGAAGAGATTATGTTCATTGTTTCAAGGGATGGCTACATGACTGTGAGGTCTCATATGGGAAAATGATTTCCCAATTTCTACTTCACAAACATATTAGTCTATCTTACTGAACAACAAACAAAATAATCTTATTAAAACCAAGGCAGAATTTTTGCTAGGAATTGTCCATTCCAACCTGTTAAGTATTTGCACATTTTTCTAGTTTAATAGCATCTATACATTTTCTCATGGCTATATTAGTTCTAACAACCCCCACAGAAGTCAGGATGGATACTTGCAAATACTGAAACACACAGCTTCTCTTCCAGACCACAAAGTGCCAAAAAGCTCTTGAACTCAGTAAGACTCTTTGTTCTCTCCTCTTCCCCTCTAAGGAAGGGTGTTTCGTTGTTGCAGCAGCTACTCACAAAACTTTGAGATGTTTGTCAATTCTAACACAAGTGAGTTGCAGCAACTGCAGCTCAACTGAAACTTTGGGTAAAGACACAATTTATGTTCTTTTCTTTATAGCACCCACTACCCTTTGGATTTTTGGAAAAGGCTGCAACAGCCAAATCTTTTCACTGTCAGCCTTGCTTATCAACTCTTGCTTCTTCAAAAGCAAGAGGCAAAGACCTCTTTGCAAGAGGCAAAAACCCAGGTCATGTTAAAATTCACAACCTAAAATATTTAGATTAGACTAACAAAGTGTTTAACTACCCTTACCATGAAGGAGGGAAGCAGCTGGAGCTGAACTAGGAAAAGACAGGACAAGTAGCCTGGGCAGTATCACACTGCTGTAGCTGTTTGCTTCAGCATATGGGAAGAACACCTGCAAGTAGTCCAACATCCTAGAAACTATATCCTGACTTTACAAAAAACTGCTTTTCTGTAACTCCAAATATTACATACTGATTGATGATCACTAAGCCTACCTGCAGCCTCATGGGGATGTGAACAAAAGGATGATGCCACAGCACACAGCAGTCTTCCTCAAATGCTCTGCTACCAGAGACTGAAATGCTTTTTTGATGTTGAGGGAAAGAAAAAAAATGTCAAAACTTCACATGAAATATTTTTCATACTTAGTTCATTATCCTTTATAACTCTTTTCACTATTAAATATTTTAAAGAAAGATTAATGGGAATCAGGGATGATTATCTCTAGGTTAAGGAGTTTATACTTAACCTTGTCAGTGACTGGATGGTCACTACTGTTTTAATATGGAAGGTGACAATGGTGGTGTCCTGACACAAATTAGTGGTGCTGGCTTTGACATCTTGTACTGAGGAGCTGTGCATGCACTGCTGTTCTATCACCTCTCATGCAAAGCATGCTCCTCTAGCCTCTGCCCTCCTCTATGCTGCAAATTATTATTCAGAGACTCCTCCTCTGCCTGCAAAGTAGTTCAAGTCTCTGAAGTGCTGCCCATTAGTAACTGCTGTCCACCACTTCAATTTTTATTGCTGCAGCTGAAGCAGATATAGAAGAACATAGTAGGCTGAGAATATTAACAACTGGCGTGTTTCTGCGCCTCTTATTCTGAAATGCTCTGTAAGACTATGTTAGTTCTGAGCCAGTGGTTGGTCAATTGGGACACCAATGTGTCAAGTGTACACTTAGCAAAAGGAATTTTTCATTTCAACCAAGTGTTGTATCCACTTGTGGTGTGTTTGAATTTCCTGCTCTTCTCTTAAATGCTTGTGCCATCTGGAGTTCTTCCATTAGTCTTGGTAATTTCCAAATTAGGGTAAACTAAGCCTCAACACTACCATTGATCTCCAGGATAACCCACCCGATCTTTCTCTGGGCTATCACAGACCTCCAAGTTACTGTGAATTAACTTAGAATATTTCAGCTGAAAGGAATAACCCAATCCAACTTCAAGGCTGACCAAAATTTAAAGCATCTTATTAATAACATGAACTGCCTTCCAACTATTGACACTTCAGTGATAATTCCCACAGTTCACCCCTCAATAACCCCTTATCAGGGACATCGACAAGCAACTCCCCAGACTTTAACCACAGTAAAAATTAAGTATCCTAGTAGACAAGTAATTATCTTTACTAAAGACATTGTCTGCCTTATGTTCAGTTTTTCTGAAGATACTTCAGATGGCTTTCAGAAGACCAAAATAATGTTTCACTAGTCTTCCCAGGAGTTCATTTCTTGCAGTTAATGAAGTACATTTATCAACTTCTTATTCTCCAACTGAGATCCTTTAGTACTTTAACCAATTTGAAGATTCTTCACAATCCATTAGTGACTCCAGCCAAGTTGATCTATTTGTCTTATTGCCAGGAACAACTCTTTCAACGAACTCCTATCTATCACCCAGCATTGGTTAAAAAATATCACGTATCTTCTGGTATGAAAGTGGATATAAGGTTTTTCCATATTCTCTATTAACTTGAAATCACCAGTTAAAGGCATCAGGCTCATGGGACTTACTTGACAGAAGACTATCCCTGTGGAATCCTCTGAATCCTTTCTCCTCAGGGAAATCCCCAGAGCACTGCTGTGGAGAGACTTACCATAGTGTCTTCCCCACCTGGGTGGACAGAAACGACTCCTTCATGGACTCTTGCTTAACACTGATCCATCTCGGTTCCTTTCCCCATGTGTCCCAACTTCCCCTGGTTTCTCCTTTCTCTGTTTCCTCACTGGTTGTGGTACCTCTGGTGGCCAGCGCAGTCTTCCCTGTAAGCCAATGCCCTTTGCCCTGCCCTTTGTACCACCCCTGTGCCCTCCCCTACTTAACCTTGCACACAGCACCCGGTCTTGTCTTTGTCCCTGATCCCTCTGGCATGGTGGGTGCAATAAACCTTCACTGGAATACATCAAAAAAAGATCCTTCCTGTCTTTCCTCTGCGGAACTGTCTGTGTGCATGGACTTGAAACGGCTGTTCTCGTGGCCTTACTCAGAGCGGCTGCTGAAGGAGATGCTTCCAAGAAGGCTGTAGCATTTCCACCACGCTGCAACATACCCCTGGAAAACTGGATGGAGCACAATGCTGGGAGAAGTTCTTGGTGTTTTGGTAGAGAGCTGGGGCTGTTCAGCCTAGGGAAGAGAAGGCTCTGAGGACACCTTAATGCACCTTCCAGTACCCAGAGGGGTTACAGGAAAGCTGGACCAAGGCATAGGGGGATAGGGCAAGGGTAAATGACTTTAAACTGGCAGAGGGCAGGTTTATAGCAGGTATTAGGAAGAAATTCTTTACCATGAGGATGGTGAGACACTGCTGGCATCAGCTGCCCAGAGAAGCTGTGGCTGTCCTGTCATTGGAAGTGTGCAAGGCCAGGCTGGACGGGGCTTTAAGCAACCTGATCTAGGGGAAGGTGTCCCTACCCATGGTAGTGTAGGGGGGGTTGGAACTGGATAATCTTTAAGGTCTCTGCCAACGCAAACCATTCAGTGATTATTTGAGCATCAGACATTACAAGATGTTTATCTACTATATTTGCTTCTATTAGTTTTCTTTCAATTCTTCTTTGAATGCACAATAAAATTCTATTTTAATATATTAACCTACACAGTCTGTGTAGTAGACACAGAACATAATTCCAGCTAAACTCCATCCACTGTTTGCATAAATACAGACCTTAGAAAACCCATTTCTTTGGTACATCTAACTTTATAGTTTTCAAAAACAAAACCCCCCCAAAACAACAAACTCCCTCCAAAAAACACCTCCAACAAAACAGCAACCTCCATCTTAACTAAATCCCAAAGAACACTGGTACACAGAACTCAAAGAATTGAAATGGAGAAATCTCCTGATCTGCCCTTGATTTCTGCTGGCTTATATTACTACTGAAGAATGAGAGCAAATGAGTCAAAAATCTGTACAAAAGTAAGATGATGATTACAGTAAATTGAAAACTACTATTCCCACGTGGATAATGCACAGCAAAGAGAAGCTTCCCCTTCACCAAATCTTCATAATGCACAGAACCACTGAAGCACTTCAAAAAATTAAGAGTAGTTCCTCTGCATCCCCCATTCAAGTTACCAGAAAACACATATAAGGTTCATGACATTCACCTGCAAGAGGAATCCAGAAGTATTTGGATGGACCTGACTGAACTAAACAAAGCTGCTGATAAAGGCATGGCTCTGATCACTAGGGATGGAAAGCAGGTGGCAGAAGGGAGATGTAACTGTTATACAGCACTTATCTGTGAATAATTTTACCAACACAACATGTCAACATTGAGAAATGCTAGTGAAAAGCAGCACCAATAACTGTGCAACTTCCACTAGCAAGGAAAAACTCATCATTTTCATTCTCAGGAAGTGTATCCAAATGGGCAAATAAAATATGAATTTTAGATTTACAAAACTACATTATAGCTTCTGCACAAGTAATAAAGAATGTGATACAGCATGAAACATGATGTCAGGTAAAAGGTTTTCTATTTTGCTACGTAGGTCAATATAAGAGGAAGAAAGTAGTAAAAGGCAAAGCCAGAAACAAAATGCCAAAATAAATTAAAGAATGAGAAACAACAGGTAAAGAAGAAGATGTAGATACAACAGACAACATCTCTGCTTCTAAGGTCAGCAAATTTTGTGTATTTACATTTGGTCCTATACTTACTACAATTTTGAGTACAGTCCCTACGTCCTTGGGCTTGGGAAGTTGCAGAAAGTTCCTTGTAGACCTAAACTGTGGCACTCTACCAGAATCCTGGGGGAGAAAGTAATTCCTACCTTCAAATCAAAACAAAAGTTTTTAAAATAAACTTGGGAAGCTTTATCAAACATTTGAGGGCAAAAGGCTTAAAATTGATTTTGTTTTTCTTCTAGGTTACCATTTGCAAAAGGAGAGTTACATTTTAATCTACACTCAATTCTACTTCTATTTCACCTGCATAGAACATTCTCATCTCTATGTGTAACAACTAAGACTCATTACTAAATGCATATTACTTCACATAAAGACTACCAGAAGAGAGTGCCTTTTCAAACTGAACCAACTGCTTTGCATAAATTCAAATATCATATTCTGATAAAAAACAGGCACTCCAAAAAATATGATATGCTTATGTAAGTTTAAAAAATGGCTCCAACTGAACATTTCAAAATTATTTTATGCAGTTTCACAAATAACTGCTTTAACAAAATTAATGGCAAGTTTTAGGTTTTATTATTACAGCATTGAAAAATCAGCTTAATTAACACATACTGTTCTTAAAGATGTGGATTTGACACAAAACACAGCAACTGTTTCAATGAAAAACAAATCTATGACCTACTGTATGACCTATATGAACACCATCTCTTGTGGGCCAGCAGTGTTTGCCAGACACACAGCTGCCCTCCAGCCTGCTGCTGGAAGAATTTCCAACTGTGGCACAGAGAACATCCACTGAGGAGTACCTGGATATTGGAAGCACCTGACACCACAGTTACAGGGATAGTGTGAGGAGTGTTTCCACCTGAACTGGGCCCTGATGTTACTGCAGCTACTGCTACAGGTGGGGCAACCCCTTCTCCAACCCCACTGGCTTCCACACCAGCATTCAAATGCTTCATTCCTCTGATCTCCAGCCAGGACACCTCATCCATGCCTAGGAGGACACAAGAAATGCTCACGCCACAAAAAAAAGCTAAAGATAAAAACTTTTGATAACAAAAAAGGCTCTCCTACATATCTTTAAATATATAGCTCTTATAATTTGGACTGGGAAAGAAAAAAAAAAACAAAACAAGACAAGAACAATATTTATTGGGAAATATGTTTACTGATTTAAACTTTAAATCTTAAATGCCACTGCCAAAGTAGGACTCTACAAGAAAAAAAAGCACCACAGGTTTTTACAAAACAATATATTAAAACTGTAGAGCTCCATACATTATAAATTCTTGCCCACGTACTTCCTTGCTAAAAAAATCAAAATACAATTTTCAATCACAAAGGCAGCAGTTTCTTTTACATTATTACTCAGCATGATGTGTAAAACCACTAATTCTGTTATACTGCCATGTCTGATTCTATAATTAGTAGACTATGTATCAAAGTAGCACAGAAAACTAACTTTTCTATGGGAACTACATCTCACTCTTACACCCCAGCCTCAATTGTTCTTTCAAATGTGTTAAACTACACAATATTCTAACAAAGTAATTGACATTAAACGTCTCTAACTCACACAACAGTACATGTGGGGGTCATCACAAAACAGAGATTTCAGACTCAGATTAAAATTAAATTCATCAGCTCACTTTGAAACATTTAAGACTTGGCTTAAAACAATTATAAATGACAACAGCAAAACACTCTGGTATGACAAAATCCTCTCAGGAAAAAACACGTGTCCCTGCCTGAACACTCACACTTAATGATCTTCACACATTCCTAATCTACCATAACTGATGTATTATCAGCCTTTTATTATCTGAATGGATATAAATAAAACACAAAATACCACCCGAAATCTAAAATAAGTACTTCTTAATGGAGAAAAACATTCAAGTCCAAGAAATGTCTTATTTTTCATGCTAAAGGAAAGTGGCAAGTCCAATTAAAATCTAAGATATGTGGATAGATATTTAATCAGACTACAACACTTAGATCTCAAATATAGACAAAATATACCAGTCCATTAATCCCTCTACACAGTTCTACCTTATTCACTGAGTCTTACAGACTATCAAATGTTGCATCTTTAAGGAAAAATATAATATATAGACAATTATATGGTAGGAGTATTTTTTTTTAACTCTTGAACAATCTTGGTTTTGAGTAATGCAAGATCTAAAGCTACTCTGCCTTATCAGTACTGTTACAGTAGATATTTGCTTATTGTCAAAATACTGCAGTAACATGAGTTCTGCAACTTCTTCAGACTACCTGATTAACTCATCACCGTACCATGCCAGAACTAAAATTTAAACAATATATATCACAGAGGAGACAAACAGAAGATACTTAAAATATATGAATCAAGGTAGACTCCTTATTTTTAGATCAACTACACAAAGTCATTTCCAGTAAGTCTAGCTTTGTATTTAATCAATACACACGTGAAGAGTTACAGAACTTAATGTAGCTTTTAAAAACTCACTTCCTTTGTGAAGAGATTTATGATCTAATTCTACACAAAACTTTGTATCAACCATGCAAAATGTCTATATGACTAGTTCAATCCATCACCCAAAATTCTTCCTAAAAAAACATGGATGAAATCTAACAGCAAAGTTATGAACACATAGATCTGACATGACTCCACTTACTTCCACTAGGATTTACATACTGAAAGCATTATATGGAAAGACAGACAACCAGACCTATTACCTCTGAGACTTTTGCCAACACCTCAATAAAGCAAGAGGTAATCTATCCTGGAGTTGTATGGAAAATTAAATTTAAAATAATCACAACTACAAAACGTAGACCAGATTACATAGTCCAAGGTACACAAATATGTGGTGTCAAAAAATAAGCCTGCCTAGAAAGGTTGCAGATGTGTTTTTAGCATAGCCTGCAGAGGACAGGATATCATATCAGCATTCAAGTTTAGTGTAAATAAATGCATATACAGAGAACTGGCAAAAAAGTCAAATGTGGCTTATTACTGAGATGGTTTTGCTATGGAGTTAGGCATTTCCTTTTGAACTCCTAAGATGGTTGTCATAACCTCTTCTGATGCATTTCTTCTACATACCTACAACTACTCTTAAATAACCATGTTTAGAAAAAGTATCTGTTAAGCAATAATGAAATATAATCTTTAGAGATAAGTGGCCTTTATTTGTAAGCTAAACATTTCACATATCAGCTCTTGCCTACTATTCTAAAAGCCACAGCAGGTACTCTGAGTGAGATCCAAACTAAATCTTGCTGTAAAGTTTCAGCATGCAAGCCATTGTATAAATTTTATATAACTTGTTTGAAATGACACCAAAGCAGCTAGAACTGAATCCTTTACATGTTTTGATGTAATTTTAAATGGTTTTCCACTACATGACTGGGAAGTGCCTCCAACTTCATTACTAGCAACACTACACAGTTGGTATTATTTGTTACAGGAGGTTTTAAAGGAAAGATTTCTTTCCTCATTGCCAAGACAAAGGCCTAGGCATTGGCTTAAGTGGAATAAGCAAGACAAAAGTTATGTAATGGGTGGGGAAATTGCAATTAAATGAGGCAAACATTTTCACCTAAATTACTTGAAGAGAAAGAAGATTGATAACTCTCATACACACCTACACTTTCGATACACACAATGAGAAGCATTTATACATTATGTCTACTGTCTTATGTATTTCCTCTGTAGAGTTTCTATCAAACTTTGTAAAAAGAGAATTCAATGTATTAATGCTCATTTTACAGGAGATTCTCAACATAGAATTTAACAACCAAGAGAATTTAGGTTTCCTTTTTAGTGCAACAGACAGTTAATTTTCATATAATTCCACATTCAAAAAAATAAGCAGGAAGACATACAAGTAGGAATTCAAACCTTCTACTGTGTAAAAAACTTAGTTTAACAATTCTGGAATTTTGGAAACCACTGTAAAAAGATAGATTAAATTATCAAGGAGAATGCTTCTACACATGCTGACTATTCAGTACACACTCAAGTATCACTAAATGAAGGAGAGGGGGCAATATCTAAAAGTGAACTAGAAAGTGCTGCTAAAAAATCAAATCTAGTTCACAGTTTCAGCAAGCTGACGTTCTGTTAACACACCTGCAACATCTGGCCCACCAAGAACATTGCAGAGAAACACCCAAGGAAAACAACTACATAAAGCCTTCAGTGTACTCCACAATCCACTGTAAGATTTAATATACACTGTCATAACAAGAGGCATCTTCTTATAAAAAGACAGGCAAGCCCAGCTCTTCCAGCCAACTGCTTGCACTATTAGCTCAATCACATACCAGATACAATTACAATCGCCTCAGCACTGTGCCAACATCCCTCACACAGAAGATTTATTACTACAGAGTGATACTACAGGGGAAAAAAACAAACCATTGTTATTAATGCAGAAAGAGTATTCAAATAACGTGGACTTTCCTTTGTACAACATCCACATAATATACTGCAGAATGTGCATTATCAAGCAGTTTCTCACATGCATTTGCCTACTAACCATTCTGCTGGGCCAAATTCCAAATTTTCAACTCTGAACACTTCAGAAAACTGTCAGGTGATCTGGTGTCATTTCCACCCATATAACCCAAACGACACCACCACTAAATTAGCATTTCCCTTTTAATGCGAGTTTCCTTCTCCCACTTCCCTAGCATATTTATACTCGCGTTGACACAGAGTTGTTGAGCAAAGCAGGCAGCATTTCCCACAGCTTCTCAATAAAACTGCAACTGTTGTTAACATCTGGTTTTAAACCTAGACGTGACTAAATATAACACAAAACTATGCTTTATGTGTAAAAATGGTAACATGGCATAGTAATTATATTTCGAATGCATTCATATCCCACATACCTGAAGAGCTACACCATGAGCTTACTGAAACTATGAAGGCCTGATCTCTCAGTGGAAATGCAACAAAGAGAAAGTAAAGTAAACCTCAAAGTATTTTGTTAACATGTAGCATATGTAGGGAATATTAGGCGTATTAACAGTTTTACTGATTCACATTGCTCATACACATCTAATTGCTCAGAAAAAAGCATCCCGAAATCAGGTGATAAGAGGTTCTTTATCACATCTCAAACACGCTGCACATTTTGGTATTAAGCCATCTTGCTACAAACTGTAAACTAGAAGAATATAAACCATCCCAAAAGTATTTTCTCTCAAAGAAACAAGGATCTGACCATAGGAAATACACGAAAGAAAGCAATACCAAAACAAAACCCAAAAATCTTTGCACAATAGCTGCCACGGAGATTAACCCCAAACTGTTCTCTGTACGCACGATCCACTCAGGACAGGAGACATTTCCCTCAACTTTTTGTTTTTGTGGTCTGCACAGGCAGATTTGAAGCGGAATCAAACCCTACCGCTTCACTGTGTGCCACCAACTACCAAAGGCATTTGGCCTTCTCGCTGCACTCTCAGGAAGCGGTTATTATCTTTAACAGCACTAAAAAAACCCACAAGTTTTTCGCACGTTCGAACAAAGCCCGTGTGATCCCAGCCACGCAATGGCCCGTGGGGTCCGAGCGCCGCCCCTGTCTCCGCTCGCCCCGAGCCCGAGTCCATTGTAGCCCCGGGGCTGCGTCCGCCCCCGTCTGCCCCGGGCCCCGGCGCTGCCCCGGGCAGCAGCGCGGCCCCGCACGCCCCGCCGGGCCGGGCTCGGCTCCCGAGTGCACAATGCCGCCCGCCCCTCCCTCCCTCCCTGCTCCCCCGGCGCCGCCGCCCCTCACGGCGCTCGCTCCGTCCCCACCTCGGCGCCGCTCCCGGGCGGACACAAAGGCGGCGAGGCCGCCGCGCAGGCCCCGCGCCGCCCGGTGACCTGCCACAACATGGCCCCCTCCCTCCTCCTCCTCCTCCTCCTCCTCCTCCTCCTCCCCTCCCTCTCCCCTCCCTCGGCGCGCAGCCGAACCCGCAGACAAAAGGGGGCTGGAGTAAGGGGGGCCCGCCCGCCCGCTCCGCCCGCCCGCGGCCTTCCCAGCGCGGCGCCGGCCCCCCGGGGCTACTCACGGGCTGGCTGGCGGCGATGGAGCCGGAGCGGCCGCTGGGACACGCCTGCCCGCCCACCGGCCCCTTCCTCCTCCTCCTGCCGCTCCCGCTGGGCGCCGCTCCTTCCTGCCTCCCCTCCCGCCCGCTCGGGGCTCACAACAACATCGCGCGGAGGGACAGGGACAGCGAGAGCGCGGCTGAACCTTCCCGGCCGCTCCCCCCGGCCGCTGCCGCCGCTCGGCCCCGCCGCCCCTGCCCGCCCCGGCCCCGCCGCGCCTGCGCGCCCCGGCCCGGCCCGCGGGGAGGCGGAGGGAGGAGGCGGCGGCCCCCGGCCCCTTCCGCCGCGCATGCGCCGCCGCCGCCCCTCAGCGGGCACGGCGAGGGGGGTGTCCCTGTCCCTGTCCCTGTCCCTGTCCCTGTCCCTGTCCTGCCCGCCGGCAGCGTCAGTACCGCTGGGCTGGTGTGCTTATGCTCACCTGCATTTACTGCCGCCAGCTCTGGGCTCCTCAGTGCCAGAACGACAGGGAACTTCTGGAGAGGGTCCAGTGGAGGCCACAAGGATGATGTGCGGTCAGGAGCATCTCCCGTATGAGAGGGCGCTGTGGGAGCCGGGCCTGTTCAGTCAAGAGGAAACCGAGAGGGGATCTCATTAATACATATAAGTATGTCAAAGGCAGGTGCCAAGAGGATCACAGAATCATAGAATTTGCTGAGTTTGAAGGCACCCATCAGGATTAAAAAGTCCACCTCCTGGCCCTGCACGGGACGTCCCAAGAGTCACACCATGTGCCGTAAAATGTTGTCCAAGTGCTTCTTGAACTCTCTTAGGCTTGGTGCTGTGACCACTGTCCTGGGGAGCCTGTTCCAGTGTCCAGCCAACCTCTGGGTGAAAAACCTTTCCCTGATATGTAAGCTAAACATCCCCTGACTGAGCTTCAAGCCACTACCTTGGTTCCTGTCACTGGTCACCAGAGAGGAGAGATTGCTGCTTGCCCCTCCACTTCCCCCATGAGGATGCTGAAGACTGAAATGAAGTCTCCCCTCAGTTTACTCCAGCCTGAAGCACCTGGCTGGTGCCAGACGTCTAAGGGGCGCCCAGTCACAGGAGCAGTGGCAGTGAACTAAAATACAAGAAGTTCCACCTGAACATGAGGAAGAACTTTAAATTGACAGTGGCAGAGCACTGGAAAAGGCTCCCCAGGGATCTTCATCTCCATTCAAAACCCACCTGGACAAATTCCTGTGACCCTGCCTTGGCAGGGGCTGGACTAGATGATCTCCAGAGGTCCCTTCCAACCCTAACAATTCCGCGATCCTGTGATTTTAGGCTTTTCAGGAAGTGTGGCAGTGGAGGTGGTACCCACCTGGGGGCCTGGGAGGCAAAGGGAAGGTGAGGCCTGTTTGAGGGGTCCCCAGTGGTCCCTGGTAACACACCACACCACCCATGGGATGTGTGTTTGCATGTGTGTGTTGCACCAAATGAAAATGCATCTCAGCAGTTACTAATTTATTAGTTAACTGCTGTGCTAATAGTTACTGTGTGGTGATTTTGGGCAAAGAGCCAATTATGTCCTTCCCATGAGAGAGTTAAAGATGGGTTCACTGGAACAGCAGGGAGATGTTGTTGGTAAATACAATTCTGGTGCTGGTAGGCATTGCCAGTGCTGTGTGTTGATAACCTCAATATGAGCATAAATTCTGCATATTCAGCACCCGTAGAAATTAGAGGGATCTCTGCATGTCAGTGGCATTTTAAAACACAAGAAAATCCCCTATTTTGCCTTTTTAGCCATTCTTTAAGAGCCTGGTTAGAGAATACTCCATTGCAGGAAACAGTGGCAGGTGCCATCCACAGCTCAAACCTTCAGCCAAGCCTGGCTCTGGGTCCTGTGGGCACTGCACACTCGCTGCTGCTGACCCCCTGGATGTGCCGGCAGGAAGGAGGCCAGCCCTGCCTGTGGCAGTGACTCCAGGAGAGCTGGGCTGCAGGAATAGCACCTGTACTGGTGCTACTGCTGGCACAGCACTTGTGTGGATGAGATGTCTGTGACTACCAACTGCGTTCTTAAAAATAGAGATGTCTCAAAGGAGAAAATCCTCACTGTTTTCAGTATTTATAGACATGGTTAAGAACATAAAACTTCCCAGCGCCTGATAAAGATAGAAACATTTCTGCAAGAAATGAAAATGACTTATTGAGTCTAATACTAGTCAGCTAAATACTCAGATGTCTGCAGCCTGCTGCCACTCACGTGGCTAATCTCTGTGATCCCCAGTGTCCCATCCCACTGCCACCTGGGGCTGTCTCCAGGGAGGCTGCAGGGCTGAAAAGCCAATTCCTGTGCTTACTGAGGAGGGAAGGCCTCTAAGCACAGCCTCCAAGCCAGCCCTTCCCTTCATGCAGACCAGCTGGGACTGAAGGAAACCCTGTTATGCTCTTGGCATCCTGAACACTTACAGCAGCTGGTCTACATTATACCAGCTCTCCAGCTCTTACCCTTCTGGGGACTCTGTTTGTCCTCAATAATTTTAATCAGTGTTTGTATAAAGCATCAAATCTTCACAAAGAACTCAACATGCATTTGATAAGCATGAGCTTGAATGATTTTGACATCAATGTGTTTCTCAGTGTGCTTTTTCTCAGAAAAACCCAACCTGATCATGAAACAGAAAAATGTTTAAGTGCAATCAGTTTGGGATTTGATCTGATAAATACAATTATTTTATTATTTTCTAAAGTTTTTTTTTTTAAAGAATAAAACAATTCCACCACCACACATCTCACAATTTAATAATGGCACTAAAGTTTTTGACTATGCTAAAATACTTCAAGAAATTACTTTCTCTCTGACCTTTGTTCTGAGTTGAAACTTTAAAAATACTTAATGCTTTAGATAGTTTTACTTGATGTCAGTCCATTACAAAATGTTTTTCCTAGGTATTCATCTTGCTAATGATGTGCTAACAGCTGTCTGTGCTCTGCTTACACTGCAGGCATTTCAGATAAACTCCTCTAACACCGTAATGCTTTGTTTTTCTGTGAATAAGTATCCTCAATGAAAAATATTAAACAGATACACAGTCTACAGTTTAAATCAGTAGCCAAGGATATGGCAAGCCTGGATGCCTTTGCCTTTCTCCACAGTCTTCCTCTGACATCCTGGGTAAAACACTTAACTGAGGAGCACTCAGAGAAACTGAAAGCTGCAGCCCTAACCACCCCTGCTCAGCTAGTGCCTAATCATGAAGAAGTCTACATTCTCTAGAGCCACAAACTTCAGGACCTAAAACTCTGGACATAAACAGAATTGATCCTGCTGTGCCATGACATTCATGTCCCCCAGCAGTTTTGACAAACAGTGCTGTTGGATCTATCAAGGTAGCAAGTATTTAACCTGTATTAATTAAAACAAAGGTGTTCTACCATGAAAATGAAACAACTAGATGTGGTAGACACTTTCAAACCATCTCTACAAAAAAAAAGAAGGTCCCTGCTAAATCTTGCACTCTTTTAAAACAAGGTGTGGGACATCCTTCACTCCCAGTACGGGGGAGCACCCAAATTTGATTCCTTTGCTCAGGATTTACAGGCATGACTTCTTTGGAAAGAGTCCCCAGATCAGCAGCCTACTTTGGCTGCCCTCTGCTGCAGCTGGTCTGTTCTGCAGGGAAGAAGTCAATATCTTTGTCTCAGATCTTCTGCTTAATGGCCTTGCTGGCCTTGCAGTCAGAGAAGCATAGAGTTGTTTTAGGTTGGAAGAGATTTAATGACCCTCTAGTTCAAACCCCAAGTCTAACTATCCTCTCTCTAATCCCCAGTCTGGCTGTCATCCTGCATTTTAAGAGGGGCAGTCAGTGATGTGTGAACCTCTGAGTTCTCTAAAACAACAGTTGCAGTTAACTACCTACACCTTCACTGAGGGACAGCCCTGCAGCTCGGGAGCCATTGGAGCTGGCTGTCCCAGTGCCAGAGCAGGGCCTTGGAATGGTGCTTTATATCCTTAGCATGTCCCTTGTGAGCTACACCTTCGTAAAATATGATGATCTGGATGTACGTTTCATGCATTTGCAGGAACAGATCCCATCCTGAAGTTAACTTTCCCACATCACTGCTGTATACCAAATCTAGGCACCCAATGCATTGGGTTCTGCATTCCGAGACTTAATTAATAAAATCAATGAGTCTGAAATGCTACAGTCCATAGACATGCTGCTAGATGTATTGCTGTAGGAATTCGTTTGTATTTCATGTTTTACCATAACACATAGGAGGTTTTACTGCAGTAAGTAAGAACTCTGCCCCAGTGAGCCAAGCCTCCCTCTTGGCTAATCTGTTCCCAGAGCCTCAGCCAAACGGGTTTAGGAGCTGCAGACTCTTTTTACAGCGGGACTTTCCCATTCATGCATGATTTTGCCTCACCGTTGCTTCACAAGCACAGCCTTTCTTTCCCTGCCACAGCCATTCATGTGCTAAGTCAGGGCTGATCTTCTGTTCTATTGCTTTTGACCACTAACCTGTTCAGTCTCTGCAGCTTCTCCTTGTACTGATACTGTTGGCTGAATTCCCTCAATCTTTCGAAGCTTGTCTCAACCCTCTCTTCTGATATGGAAACATTTGACCCACATTATGCAACTGCATCCATTGTCTAGTTTTAATGTTTAAAACTATATGTTTTAAGCTTTTAATCGTGTGCGAAGAACTCTTCTGAGTTACTTATCCTTCAAATTTCCCATTTAACACAAAAACTGTTACAAAAAGGCCTTGCCCTAGTATTATTCCCATAAACCCATTTGACAACAGCCAGCCTCTAAGTATGCTGAAAAGGCCAATCTGCTCTATTCCTCAGAATTGTGGTATTATTTCCGTTTGTTTCCCCCGGTCTGTATGTGCACCTGTAAATTTCTTCAAGGAAAGACACATAATCTGGGTTTTTTATGGACTAGATAGCAACTGGCATAACATACTGAGCTAGTGCACATTAGTTTAGCACCTACAGAAAATTCACAATTGTATTATAGTAAATTTTGTCACTAATGCCATTTTTTAATGAATCATTACTATACTACTGTTCCAAAATGCTGGCTTGCCATTCAGTTGCACACATGGTCATTGCTCCTGTAGACTTTATTAGCAAGATAATAATTCTACAAGAACAAGATGTTTAAAAGAAATGCACGAGAGGAGATGTCAGTGAGTGGCGTGCAGCACAGATCATCATGAACTTGTCCCAAGAAAGAAATGTCTCTCCTGGGAATGCTTTGCTAAGTAAAGCTATGCTATAATGGTGGAGGAGATTTGTTTCTCTTGCAGGATGACTTTGGTTCCCTAGTCATTCATCCCCTCATAATTGGCTAAGGTCTGAACAAATTTCATAAACATACCTCAGAGTCACAGCCACCAGCGACTGTCATTGTAACACAACAAGAGTCACTAATGGCATCACCTCATGTACATAAATGAATGTGAATAGCTGTGGGGAGCAAAGCCAGAAGTAATGCCAGCTGGTTTTTATATTCACATTCACTTCATTTACAACAGAGTGGCATCAATGCTTATCTTTAAAAAAAGAGCCTGCCTGTCTCAATAGAAGCATATTTTTGTTTCTAGTGGAGAATTAAGTTCCAGGAACTCTCCATGATAGAGGCAGGCCATGGCTCTTAGAATTGAAGATTGAATATGATAGTCAGTACAAAGAAGGAAACCTCAGAGTTGAGCATCAAATTAATTGTCATTCATTTAATATATTAAGCAGTAATGAGTAAACATTCTAATTTCTAAAAGGGGGAGAAAAGTTAAAGAAATATCCGAGGCAATGGAAGCAAGCACAAGAACTCTGAATAATAGGTAGAGGGGTTTTTTTTGCGCACTTAGGATGACATAATTCAGCCATATCAGAACAAGGAAGAGTGGGAAGAATGCTTTGGTTTTTTTTCTCTCCTAGGGAAATACATTATAAGAACCCTAAGAACATATCCAGAAGTTTTGATTTTTTTTGCATGAAGTTTCACCAACTTAACTTGCGTGAACTAGAACTTCTCTGTATCTTCAGAAAGAGAAGCTGTAGTGCAAAGGATAAATTAGAAGAAAAGAAGAAAAATCTGCAACCGTTCTTTGACTTACATAATTTAATGTCTTAGGTTCATTAACACCCTTCTACCTCTTGCCATACTGATCCTCCCAATTGCCAAAGGTTCTTCTGACAGGGCTCTGAACTAGCAGCCTTGACATCAAGTGGACTTTGCTTAGGGTAACATTTGGACAGCTGCAGTCATCTCTGCTCTTCTGGTGTAATCACTAGGCTATAATTTTTTTTCTTGTATCTTAACTGCACCTGAAGCTCACAAGAATTTCCTGTTCTTACACAGTGTCAAGGGGGCCCAACCACAAGCAACAAGATGACTGGACACATCATTTAAATACCAAAATGGAGCACAGATTATTAGCTCAGAGCTAGTTCAGACCTCTGTTCTGACTCATCATTATAGCATGAAGACATACCCACTGGCCCCCATTTCCACCCAGAGAACCCAAACCTTCTTCTGTGCCAAACATGCCTTCAGAGCAGCAATGCACAGCACAGTGAGTATAGAATGCCAGACACAGACTGAGGAAGGGAAATTCCACCTTGTTTCCTGAGCATAAACAAAGTGGTTGAGCACTGTAATACTAAAAATTAGGTGCCAATGTTATGCACATATTACAAAAATAATAACAGTGTTTTCATACCTCTGTGGGCTTACCTTTAATTATATCTGCAGGTTTTACAGACTTCTAAAGTACTTCTCATTTCTGATGCATCCTTCTTCCTAGGCAGTTAGTCAAATACAGAACAAAACAAGAAATTCATTGAGCTGAAACAATGTGTCTTAAAACATTACAAAATTCAAGTTCTTTTTGTGAGTCAGCTCTCCCTCTCTTTTAGTATGGGACCCTTGTCTTCAGCTAATCTATTATCATGGCCCAACAGCTGTTTTTGCATCCACACCCCCAGTGCTGGGGTGGGGACCCAAGGGTGAGCCGGCATCCGGAGCAAAAAATGGAAAAGGCAGGGTGAGATGGAAGAGAATTGCTTTGTTTTCTTGTGGGAGCTGCTGGGGGAGAAACCCAACTCCCAGCCAGCTATACCTTTGCTGTCTCTGTGACACCCGGAATGAAAAGCTTTGCAAGTGGGAAGCACAGATTAGCTCTTCAAATTGGAATAATCAATTCCTATTTCCCTGGCACAGGAAAAGTAGGCACGAGACCACACCCTGCAGCTTGCTTTGCCTACTGGCTTGAGCTGGCTCCAGATGGAAATCCAGTTTGTCTGGAAAACTTCTTCCCTTGTAATACATCCTGTTAGTGGATTGCAAATCAGGAAGTTTTTATGTGTAAGTAAGAGGTGCCTTTCCACTCATTTTGGCTAAGGACTAAGAATTAGAGGGCATCATCTGTAGATGCATCCAATTTTCATTCAAGAGAACAAAACTACTTAAGAGTGATTCCTGTACATCCATGTTACATCATGCTGACTGCATCATTGACAAGGGTGATTAAGGAGCTGTGATCCCTAGACCAGGAAGAGTCCTCCAAACCTTTTAGCACAGTTCTTTTCTTCATACGATCTCAAGTGAAAATTTACCAAGTGGAATGGAAACCTGGTTCCCATCTCCCACACATACATACTTCCCCTGGAAGGCCAAGAAAAGATGCTTAATCAATTTCATCCTTCCTTTTACTTATATCTATTTTTAGCTTTAACCAAAGTGTACAGATGGGAGGAATTAGTCTCAGCACATCACTATCTTCCCAAGATCATTAGTTTTTCTGCTGGTAAAAATGCACAAGATGAAGCATTAGTTGGAAAATACATGTTTGTTGCAACTTCATAAAGCAGAGATGTTAAAGACTATCATAACTTACTTGACTTTTCCAGGAAAACATTAGTTTTTCCTTTATATTTGATAGAGTCTAAGTGATGTTATAGTTAAACAGCATTAAAATTACCCCCTTGTCCTAGCTCTTTGAGAAGCTAGACAGTTACTGGTATGGACACTGGCTGAGCCCCTTTGATCCTGGCTGAGCTTATCCCAGGAGATCAATGTCACAGAGCTGGAAGCTTGGATAGCCCAGAGCCCATCACGCAGCCTGAAGCCACTCCACAAATGAAGTGCTTTGGGCATGTAGGGACAAACCCTGCCGGCATGCTGGCCCTGACTGTGAGCTGAAGCACAGCCCACCCCTGCGTGGGGGAGAGCAGTGGAAAGGTGATCTGCCTCACACTCACTCGTGTTGACAGCAGCAGTGGCGGGCAGGGATAAGGCACCCAGCCCCACCCTGCACTCCCGACTGTGGCCCAGGGAAAGCAAACAGGTGGAGGCAGCTCACAAGGCTTTCACCAGCTGCTGCAAGCAACCGTGCCCTGTTTTCCTTCTGGCTGTTGTTCTCCATGTGCTTTTGCCAGTACCCTAGGAGTAGGGCAGGTCCTCTGCTGTGCCACACCACCAAAGTGCTTCCCTCACTTTTGTGATTAAGAAGAAGAAAAGAGGCAGGTGGGCAAACAGCCCTTCAGTCCTCAGGGTTATTGGGAAGACGTGGCAGCAGTGGGACAGGCTGGGGAAGGGACCTGATTTCTGTGTGGCCTAAATGTCACTTCTGGTCCAGGGTTCCGTTCAAAAATAGGGATCAATTTTTGTGAAGTTTTTCAGGAATTCACTTTAGTTCCTGCAGTTAGTATGTTCCCCTTTCACCTGAGAAAAACTGGAATTATTTGGGTCGATGTTATTATGATGTTTCTGACAGGAATTGTACAGAGAAAACTATCTTATTATAGAATGCTACATAACAGAATGAATATAGATTTACAGGTTAAGCTGTAAGCATGTACTGTAAACGTTTATCTTAAAAATAATAAAACTATCTTGTGTTAGTGAAGGTATTATTGTGCATCTACTCAGAAATGTAGCAATGCATTTCAGTGATTAAATATAATTTTGGCATGTTTAACTTCTATTTTTAATCTTGTTTGCTAGACAGTTTTCATGAAAATGTTTATTTGTATTCTGGTAATGATAGCATTCATTTGATAAAGACTTTGTATAGGACAAGATAACCTAATCTTGAATTAATATTCATAAATAAGTGAAACTTAATTCCAACATTTAAAAGGAATTCTTAAGAGTACAAACTAATGAAAATAAACTATTAAGGCTAAATTGCTAGGAAAAGAAAACAGGACAGATTGTGTGTGTGTGTGTATACATACATACATACATACATACATACATACATACACACACACACACACACACACACACACACACACACACGTACACACACAAATTGTATACATATATAGCTGTAAACCCAGGAAATACAGAATGAAGGAAGAAATTTGTATCATTTCCCTCAGCTGCTGAAAGAAAATGTACCAATAGCACTTGATAGATTAACTCAACCTGTGCAAGGAGCGGTGGGATCAGTACTTTTCAAACCAAGTTGTAATTATTTCTTTTCAGCTGTGGTTCTCATTTCATCAGTATCTTCTATAGCAGCTAGTATCATAAAATCATAGAATCAATAAGGTTGGACCTCCAAGACCATCAAGTCCAACCTTTGACCAAATACCACCATGCCAACTAAACCCTAGCACTAAGTGCCACAAACAGTCGTTTCTTAGTCACCACCAGGGATGGTGACTCCACCACTTCCCTCTGCAGCCCATTCCAATGCTTAACCACCTTTTCAAAAAAAGGGTGAAAAAATTCTTCATGATATCCAACATGGACTTTCTTTGGTGCAGCTTGTGTTTAAGATTCACTGTTAACCCCCCCAGCTTCAGATCTGCTATTGTAACGTGACAGGGAAAGGCAGTTACTCTAAATATAAACAAGCTCAGTTCTAGTGATGATTCTTGTTGTGAACCCTGGGGCTGTCCTGCATCCTCAGAAATGTCATTTCTACCCCACCATCCTACTCACAGTAGCCCAAGCTGTGTTTTTGTTTTGCTAGTTGCAGCTTACATTGGCATTTTTAAAATCCCAGTCAGAGCTCTGCTGCACAAGGACCCCTGTTTTTTATGCCAGGAGCGCTGTTGCTTTGGGGCTAACCACACACTGCTGGCCCCTGTGCACATCATGAAAGAAACTGATGGGTCCAGGCCATCTGCAGTGGGGTGGAGGGCCAAAGCTGCACTCTTTCAAGGTTCAGATGTGAGAAGAGCCAGGATGCACTGGGGATGTAGAGCATTAGTGTCAAACACATGGGGAACACATTCCCCAGGCAGATACCTCTCAATGAGTCCTCTTTCCTTTGTCTGTTTTCACACAGAACATCTGGGGTGTGTTGTCTCTCTGCCCCAATATTTCTTCTGGGCTCGAGATGTATTTCAGAGCTCCACTTTCCTGGCCTTTATTTCCTCTCTGTTTTCAGTCAGGCATCTCTACTTATATGGCAAGGACAGGCATCAAGATCTGCCTGCAACTGCAGTTCAAATTTTGCATTTTGGAGGTGAGAGTAAGCTGAATTTGTGGGTTTCCATATTCTTAAATAGAAAAGGCTATCAAAACCACATCCCGGATGAATTCTCTAACCTTTAGTACCTCTCCTCCAACTTAATGTTTGTTGCTTGGTGAGTTTTTTAATTTAAAAAAAAATTTGATCTCGCACAAATTTATTAGTATTGGTGTCTACCTCCAAAAAAAGTTATGGGCAGTGTCTTTGGCCACTCAACCCTGAGATTACAGGTTATTTTTAATCCCATCTAGAGATTTGTAACTCTTTTCCAAGCATGGGACAGGGAAACCAAACCTGTAACTGTGTTCCAAATATTACTCCTGGGACCTAAAATTAAATATTGCAAAATATTTGCCCACATGTTTTGCCTAGTTTTTACCACTGACATTGACCTTTACTTCAAATTGGTTTTCTCTAGTCCTCCTGAGATGAAAAAAACCATAAAGACATTAAGGAGACTGTTCATTCACAGCTCGAATATAGTCTATTTATGCTATCTTAATGTTGAAGGAGTAATACTTACAGTAGGCTTTCTTTTCAGCCAGGAATGCAAAATATCAAACAAAAAAGTGGATTGAGCCTTGTCGCATTATTGCTCGGGACCAGCAGATGGCAACCACCCATTGCAGTGTCAAAGGTAAGTGAGAATTGCTCAGGTAGGGGATGTATTAGGAGACAGTTCGAGCAGCAGAGCTCCGCTACTCTACACAAGGAGAAGGCAGAATTTGTATTTTTACTCCTATTTATACCTCTCCCTTTGGGAAGGGAACAGTGAGTTGCCCTTTTCCTTACTCAGTTTTGACAAATTATAATGGTGACAATTCACTTGACTAAACTATCTGCTGCTGCTCCTATCTGAGGCTGCTCCTTACTGCTAATATCAGTCAAAAAAAGAACAAGACAATGGGAAAAAAATCCAAAGCAATCAGACTACTTAACTTCCAGAGGAATAGCCTCAAGTTCTTATCATTATTAATTAGATTCCTTATTACTTTAGGTGGAAGCAGTTAGAACTGAGTAGCAATGAATCTGGGATCGGAAATAGACTTCCCTCTAGGAATTGACTGGGGCTATTGACATGCCAGTTAATTAATTCTCGTTATATGAGGGGTCTTACAGATTTTTTTTTTTTTTTTGACATAATAAAGTTTGAAGACATTCTAATTTTTTTCCTACAACATTATATTAAAAGCTATTCATTTCTAGGAGCAACTACACTAAAGGTTTGAAAAAATCCCCTCCAAGAACTTTGCATTTACATTTCAGAACAGAAGTTCCTTCATTAAAACAGGAGAAGAGTTAGAGAAATATATGTATAGCTTTACTAGAAGGATACTTATCTACCTGTAGTTATATGAAATTTTCCTTTAGCGTTGATTTAATCATATTTTGTGACTTTGTTTTCAATAATTATTGGTATACATAATACATGTATTGATGTACACAGGACTATCAGTAGTGCAGGAAAAAACCCAGACCTTTGGGCCCCTGAAGGATTCCAGCATCGCCTTACAGTGTCATTTGCAATTTAAAGAAGAATACACTACAAATAGCTAAACCAGACAAGAAGAACACTGTCACTTAGTAAAAGCAAACCAAAATACTCTGCATTACTGGGATGCCTCCCTCCAAGTTCTCAACCACTTTGCAAACCATTAACTTGAAATGTGTTCATTTGCACCCTTGCAGTACAAGGTTTATTCTCAGAACTCACACCTTTGTTGGGAAAGCTTAAAAAACCTATTTGACAGATAAAGTATAAGCTTTTGCTTTTGTTACAGCTACCCCTTGATCAACTGTTAATTTCTATAAGGACTTTGAAATTAGGAGAAATCCTTTACTAAACCCATCAAAATTTTTCATTATTTCCTTAATCTAATATTTATACTCTAAACCTCTCTACTTTTAAATCTACTTTTTAATGAGTTTTTTAGAGAATCTAAAGTCCTTCAACCTGATGATAAAATTTGAGCACCTTTATTTGCCTTAGCATGAGAAACTATATGACTTGTATGTGGTGTTTTTCCTGTGGACCCACAAGTTTTATTAAGAGTCCAAGAGTTACCTTCTTGCAGAGAACTGCAAAGCTAGTTAGATTTTTTTTTTTACAAAAAGGCAAAGAAAGAGAAGTCTAAATGATTTAGAAGGAACTTTTACAGAAACAATAGCTCTGTTTATAGTCATGCTTTTTTTAGCTCAAATATTTGAGAAGGACAGATAGTTTTAAAGATTCAAGGTCTGTGGTTGCCATGAAGGGCAGAGAAAGGTCTCCCTGTAATAGTCATATTTATAGCAGAACCTGTCTGAAGGTCTGGAATTTTATGTGTTAGATATCTAAGTAAGGGTCAGGGGTATCTTCTAAAGCTTGTACCATGTTTCTGTCATGTGTGCATTGAAATGTGTCTACAATGAAGTGTGACAAAGTGCTCTGAAGATTGTGGTCTGGTGGGAGTGTGCACACCTTATGTACAATGGTAAAAAGGCCCTGGAAAAATGTAATTGCAGCCTTTTCATGCTTCTCCACCTCCACTTTCTAAAATTGGAAAAAGCCCATATTGCCCCCTACTACTGTGCAGAAAATGAGTCTCTGGAATGTTTTTAGCAAAACCTTTCTGTTTCTTTGATCAAGACACTGGAAATGTTCCTTGTTGAGCAGAGCCTTAGCATGTTGCTCAGCAGACTTGTTTGTTTGATCATGTTATGGTGAAGAATGGAAATACGATTGAGCACTGAAATGAGTGCTTGAACCTTGACTTTTCAGCAATGAATAAAGTACAAATTTGCATGGGGACTTTGCTTACCTGAGCCTTATTTCAGATGCTGTTTGCGGTATTATTTAAAGGAGAGATAACCAGGATTACCATTGCTTGCAATGAGATTCAGGGATAATAAAACTTGGCATAATAAATTACCGAGATAAGATGGGTAATGAAAGAATGTGAAATGCTGAAGATAGGTTTGTGCTTCTCAACAGCATTCAGTGTGACTTTTGTAATTATTAACTAAACCTTAAAGCCTGAGGTAGTCCTTATTCAAATGCCTTAATCCTTTTTCAGATTCTCTCCTTACAACAACTTCTGTCTCTTCACATTTCCACAATGAGGGAGATGAAGGCAACAGATCCACTCCATTCATCCACAGAGCTGAGTGAAGGGAAGGAGAAGTTAAGACTGAAACAAGAGGTTGGCCTGATTAGCAGCGTGTCATTAATTGCAGGTACCATGATAGGTTCAGGGATCTTTATGTCCCCTGAGTGGGTACTACATCACATGGGGAACCCTGCCAGCAGCCTGCTGATCTGGGCAGCATGTGGTCTCCTGGCCATGTTTGGAGCCTTGTCGTATGCTGAGCTTGGAACAATAATTAAAGAGTCTGGAGGAGACTATATTTACATTTTGAGGATTTTTGGTTCCTTTCCTGCTTTCATTTTCGCCTACACTTCTGTCATCCTGGTGAGACCAGCTGGTTTGGCAGCTGTCTGTCTGAGCTTTGCTGAGTATGCCATTGCACCGTTCTACCCAGGATGCTCATCTCCGCAGGTTGCCGTCAAATGTACAGCTGCTGCCTGCATCCTGATTTTAACTATCATCAACAGTCTCAATGTGAGGCTGGCAACATCTGTTATGAACATTTTTACAGCTGCCAAACTCTTGGCTTTGTTGGTGATCGTGGTGGGTGGGTTGGTGCTGCTTGCCAAGGGACAAACTCAGAGTTTTCAGAATGGTTTTCAAGGCACGACTGCAGGTATTGGGGCAGTTGGAGTGGCGTTTTACCAGGGACTCTGGTCCTATGATGGATGGAACAACCTAAATTATGTAACTGAGGAACTGAAGAAGCCTGAGGTGAGTGAGTGAGCAAACAAGCTGGGTTTTACCTACTTAATCCTGCTGTAAATATGTTTGATTCTATCTGTGATTGTGTTAAGAGTGGTGATCAAGGGATTTATAGTGAGGATGGTGGGACACTGACACAAGAGATGTTGTGGATGCCCCATCCCCAGAAGTGTTCAAAGCCAGCTTTTGTGGGGCTTTGAGCAACCTGGTGTAGTGGAAGGAACCCCTACTCATTGCATGGAGGTTAGAACTAGATAATCTTTAAGGTGCCTTCCAATGCAAACCATCTTATGGTCCTATAAAGGTCCTAAATTAACCTATTGACTGGAAAGAAATTATTAGGCAGCACTTGAATGCTTTGGGGATGAAGTTTTTTCTTAGTGTTTAGAGGATCTCACAGTAGACACCTAGATTTGTTCAGAAAAACACTCACTGCTATAGTCCATCAAGGATTTTTAACAACATGTATTTTCTGAAAGACTTGATCCATAATTTGTGCTTTGGAAAACTACTTTATCTCTCCCTGTTGCATTATGGGGCAACTTCAGAGCAAGCCAAGCCTCACTGGAAAGGGAATCTAACTCTGTGAATGATCCCTGTCTTTAAACATCCATATTTTAGCATTTTGCAGTCCATGCTATAGGCACTGAAGTAGCTCACCTGCATCTCGCATCACCTTCTCTGCGCCATGTTACCCATTTCCACAGATCAAACACTGCAGCAGTGAACAACTCTTATTTTGCAAGAGTTGTGTGAGTGCAGGGTTTATAGAGCGTGCTTTGTACCAATGCAGCACACAAGATCCTACAGATTAAATGCAAATACAATTAAATATTAACCTAAATGGCAGCAAAGATCCCAGGGCCACTCTCTCCCACAGGATTGTGAGTACTGATATTCAGGCCCTTCCAGAGTGGGGAAGGGATACAGCAATAGAAATTGCTATATCTTGTCCTGTGTTGAGAATGGCGAATGCAAAAATTGATATTTCAGGTTCTTAGATGCATAGTTGACATTTCCCAATATTTTCAGTTGCATAAGAAACTATGATTTTATTGAGTCTTAAAACAATCCTGTGGTGTTCTAAGACACAATCCTGCCACTAAGAAAAAAGAAATATTTCCTTCCTAGAGTAAATCCCCTTTAAGATTTTGAGATCAAACCCTTGTTTTGATGTAAACTGTAGAGTAGTTAAATGTGATGCAATATACTGGAACTTTGTCCATGGCAGTGAGGTGTTTATGGGAAGATGCAGCACAGCAGGAGGCATAATATACTAATAACAAATAAATCAATATAAAATAATCAAGAAGTATGCAAAAGCCATCTTGGACAGCTACAAACCAAAATCCTTTAAATAAGGTTTGGTGGGTACTTTTTGTTTGATTTATTTTGTTTGTTTGGTTGTAGGGTTTTTTTAGACTAACTTTGGAACTGTACAAGACTGGTGTGAAAGCTGCCATGTGATTCTGGATCTATGTCTTGTTCTGAGGAAAAGTTTAGGGAGTGGAAGAATCTGAATGAGAGACGTGGGTGGTGGCAAAACCAAACCAAACAAAAAAAGCACAGTGCTGCGCCTGACACTGCTGTCATCCCTTTTCTAGGTGACGCTTCCCAGAGCTCTGATGATTGCCATTCCTTTGGTTACAAGCCTGTATGTGCTGGTAAACGTGAGCTACTTGGCAGCGATGACTCCCTCTGAGCTGCTGTCTTCAGGAGCTGTGGCCGTCACCTGGGGGTGAGCTCTGCATGGGGCAACATGAGCAATGCAGCCCTGAGAAACACTGGTTCTCTCCTGAGTTTCAGGAGATTTCAGTGTTATTCCCAGAAGGAATAGCAGCACTGCACTGGTCAGGCCAGGAGGACCTGTCAGGCCATGTTACAGAGAAGAGGGTGACAAAGATGTTCAGAGGGCTGAAGCACATTGCTGTCTGAGAGAGCTGGGACTGTTCAGCCTGGAGGAGAGAAAGCTCCAGGGAGACCTTACAACACTTTCCAGTCCTTAAGCAGCTATAAGAGAGCTGGAAGGGAAGTTTTTACAAGGGCATGGAGAAGTAGGACAAGGAGGAATGGCTTCAATTGAAAGAGGGTAGGTTTAGCTTAGACATAAAGAAGAAATTATTTACCGTGAGGGTGGTGAGGCACAGGCACAGGTTGCCTAGAGAAGCTGTGGATGCCCCATCCCTGGAAACATTCAAGGTGAGGTTGGAGGGGGCTTTGAGCAACCTGGTCTAGTGGAAGGTGTCCCTGCCCATGGCAGGGGCTTGGAAGAGGATGATCTTCAAGGTCCATTCCAAACTGTTCTATGATTCTATAATTCTGTGGTTCATTGAGGTGAAGGCTGAACAGCTCCATCTGGCCATGGTCTCCAAGGTGCATTTAGGCTGCCAAGATGGCACATTCCTTACTCCTCATTCCCTTTGTTTGCACCTGGAACGTGTAACTCCCCCAAGTCATGTTTTACCTCATGGAAAGTGTCCATAAAGGAGAGGTGAAGATCACACCAGCAGCATCTCCCCACAGGCACTGGGAATACAGCGAAGGTACACATCCAGACTTTGGATAAATGGTGCAATTTTTTATATTTCCAGGGAAATGAGGACGGCAATGTGCTGCCCTGTTTATGCAGTGTGTTGGGAGTGAGACAGGAGTCAACCAGCTGAATCCTGTCTACTTGGCACCTAGAATTTAGAGCAGACCTGAGTCTTTTGTCTCAGTTTCACCATCTGTGGGGAACTGGAAAATGGCATTGATCTCAATTGATCTCAACAACACCTTTGAGAGCTGTTATACACAGGTTGGGTAGCCTTTGGTAGCTATAACTTCAATTGGCTTGTGTTTTTCCAGAGCTGCACAGAAACAATTTCTACCTTTCATCAATCTGAAGTATTTGGTGGCATTAAACAGTTTCTGTACAATACAAGGATTTTAGGAAGAGAAGGAAGGGACCATCATGAGAGGTATAGACACCATCAATGGTCTTCCACCAGAACATCCAGCCTTAGCCTAAACATTTCCAAAGACACAGAATCCCTGATAGCCCTAAATGAGTTGTCTGGCAGAAATGATGACACAGTGTATCCAAAGATTATGTACTGCTCTTCCTAAAAAGTCAGCAGCAGCTTCTGTGTGCATTTCACAAGATCTCCTACTTGAAGATCTGACTGAGCTCTTGCTGGATGTATTCTCTAATAACCTTTCACATCATTATGAGTAGGAGCTTTTAAAGGACTAGTGCTTTGTTTGAGCATGTCACAAAGCCTCACTAAGCTGCAGTGTCATGAACTTTCCCTGCACTTCCTTTCCCATCATTCCTAATTAACAAGTTATTTGTGAGCTTCCTCCTTTGTAACACATCTCCTTTTCCTGCATGATTAACCTTTTCACCCACGAGTGCAATTCAGGAAGAAATATTGAACTAGTGACAGGAAAGCTGGGCACTCAAAGGCTGGGGAACAGGTAGGGAGCCAGTCTGAGGAGAAGGTGAAGGTTGTGGCTCACAAGTAAGACATGCAGCTATTCAGGCCATTAAGAAAGAATGAGAGGAGTATAAAGAAACCAGAGGAGGACATTTAAATTTATTTATTTAATTTATTTATTCCCTATAGAAGAGGAAAACTGCTGGAAAGAAATGTTATTCAGTGGTGAGAGGTGCAGCCACAAAGGGAGCTCAGGAAACTTCCTGGTGTTTCTTTGATGTCAGTGATTTAACAGCAACCACAGGTTTCGGTTTGCAGTGATCTAAAAAAACATTTGAGTTTTTGATTTTGCCAATTAGATAAACAGTTTTTGTGTATGTGATAATTACCCCAAACTCCATCATTTATTACTCAATTAATACTCTTAATACTGCTTCATTCTAGAAGACAATCTTCATTTTTAGGTGAGAAAATTATCATTCCTTCCAAATGTTTACCTTGAACTCTGTGACTCTGCTACTGCAAAACAAAAATGTCTGAACATGTTGTAGCTCCAAACATCTGGAATTCAAACAATTTTTTTGGCTTTAGTCATATTCACAGAAAAGCAGTAATAGGTGCATGTGGAATTAAAGGGTTAAAATCCTATGCATATTCAGGAAGAGGTTGTAATGCAGAATATTTCTTCCAGTGTGATGGGAACAGTTTTTCTGTGATTTCCGAGCTAATATTATTGGTTGTGTTTGCAGTATCTTCAGGCGTTTTGCCACAGCATCAGTACACAAAAAGGTGGTTTTGCCTGTTGTGACCTCTTTGTACACCATTGTAGTGTGGACAGAATATATAGTAGGAAGAAAAGCTGTCAGACAAGACAAACTTACTAGTCACTAATATTATGGGAATTGCAAGAAGACTTTAAATCTTTAGAAAGACTTTGGAAAAAGATTCTGTATAATACAGAAATAATGGAGGTATGTAACCTGTCTGGTTCTACAGTGAGTATTAAATACATCTAGAAACTGCATCTTATGCTGTGAACTCTTTTCCACCTCAGGGACAAAGTCCTGGGCAGCTGGGCATGGCTCATCTCCCTGTCGGTGGCCCTGTCTACGTTTGGTTCATCAAATGGCACGTTCTTCAGCGGAGGCCGTGTGTGCTACATTGCTGCCAGGGAGGGCCATATGGTAAGCACAAAGAAAGGGGTCTGGCTTGCTTTGAGCAACTTCTCCTTCTTGTGACACTAAAGCAGGGAGGAAAACACTGTGTATGTTCAGCTGGCAGAGTGATAGCTCTTCAAGGGGTTTGTTCCTTGCTCATTAATCCCCATCTCTTTCAAATGTAAGGCACAGACTGTGGGGTGACCCAGTCAATATTCCTGCCAGGAAAGGAGAACCTGGCCATGCTTGTGTGTTTGCTTGCACTGGGAAGGTAGCCCAGCACCAGCCCGCTGCCTTTGCAGCTGGTATACTGACTACACAGATTGATCTCAGGGGAGATCCACCCTTCACATGGGTAGTCCAGCTTAGATGCAGCATAGGACATCTCTGCTCTTCAAGCTTCATAGCAATTACAAGGTGATATGAAGCCTTACATGTCTCCTAGCTTGGGTTTATCATTGGTTTTGTTAGGTAGGCCAGAACTGGTAACCTAGTGGAGATCAGGCTGCTGCAGCTCCCTCCTCCCTCATCCAACCCATAAGTCCAGTAGCCACACACAGAGCCAAACACAGGTATCAAACATATTTATATACAGCTATACATACATGTATATCTGCATATATACATACAGAGTCAGCAGGGAACATAGAGCTCCACATACAGACATACCTGGGGTTCACACAAACACCAGCACTAACAACACCCAGGGCCTTTCATTCTCCCTGTCTGTCTGATCAGGGGTCTATTAGTGAGAAATACATATAAAACATATGTACAGTGTGGGTCCTTCCAACAGCTGGGCTCAGATCCTCAGCCCCTGGATCCCAGTCTCCCCAGTTGCTGGTATCTGGGCAAACAAGCCCCCAGGGTTGCTGTCACATCCCAGCTGCTGATACAGACCCCCTCACTCACAGGTACACCTCCACACACACTTAACCACACTGCACCACGAAGAGGAGAAAAAGGCTGAAGTGCATTTGTTCTCTGTTTTGAGCAGGCCTCTTGTGTTCCTCCTGAATCTCTCTGCTTTTTTTGGTCCTTCCCACCCACAACATCTGGCATTTCAGTCCTCAGGTGTGAAGGTACTGAAATAGGTTGCACAGAGAGGTTGTGGATGCTCAGTCTCTGGAAGTTTGAGGCCAGGCTTGATGGGGCTCTGAGCAGCCTGGTCTAGTGAAAGCTGTCCCCTCCCTACAGCAGGGCATTGAAATTAGACGATCTTTAAGGTCCTTTCCAACCCAAATCATTCTATCAATCTATGATTCCACACCAGCTCCACTCCTGGTTCATAGCAGGGAATCTTTTATGCATATGAACGACCAGGTTGGTGGAAATGACTGGACTGGTGGTTGCTGGTTTTGGTAGTTACTGGTTCCTCAACTTCTGTCTCTGAGGATAGTGCCTGCTCTATCATGGCAAGGTTTGTGCTGAGAAGTGCACAGATGGTCTGAATCTGACTGTACCAGACTATGAGTTTAATGCTTATGCCATTTCTCAGACATTCATCTCTAGCAAAGGTCCTTGCATGATATTTTCGTTGTGAATTAAAAATTAAAATAAAATAAAATAAAATAAAATAAAATAAAATAAAATAAAATAAAATAAAATAAAATAAAATTGTAAAAGCAGCCTTTATCATAAACTTTTCCAATGAAACAAACAATAAAAAGGCTACTAATCCTGAAGGAAATCCTGGTTTAATTTGTATTTACGTAAATGTTTCAGGAGTAATCCTTGTCTCATTTTCCAGTTATCCCAAGAGAAGTCAAGTCCCAGAGAGACGTGACAGAGGGCAGACAGAGGGCAGAGGCTTGTGGCAAAGGTCCTGATGGTGGTCAGGAAAGCTCTAAGTTGACTCATTCTGTCACATCAGTAGTTTGAAAACCTTGTTTTGCCTGCTCAAACTGAGCCTATTTGATATGAAACCATTGAGACACAATAAAAGTACCCTTGAAGGAGTTTCCTGTATTTACACTCCTTGGAGTTGGCCTGTTTTTATATGACACTTATCTGCTGATTATGAGTGGCTCTGGCTGCAGGCAAAGCTCCCACCAGCAGCTGAGGGGGATGAGTAAGGACCTCTGAGTGCATGAAATGATGATACAGGGCTTTGCTTTGTTTTTCAGCCAGACATTCTGTCCATGGTTCATGTGCGACGCCTCACACCCTCCCCTGCTCTACTGTTTACGTCTGCGATGTCTTTAATAATGATAATATCAGGAAGCTTCACCACCATCGTGAACTTTTTCAGGTATGTGTGTGTAGGGTTTCTCTTTGCATCCCCTGTGCCCCTGGGTTTTACATTGTTTATAACTATTTTCTTGCATGATCTTTTTGAGCCTGGGCTATTGCTTTCTAACCAATACTAGGGAGAGGAGGCAGGAAGAAAGAAAAGAAAGAGATTGGGAACCAGCACCTTTGCAATGCATGAATGCTCCTGTCACTAGAGACTTAACTGAATGTGATTCATCCCCATTGAATAAGTAATGTTCAGATAATTCAAAAGTTCTCATTGTTTGTGCTAGAAAGAAAATTAATGAAAGAACTACTAAATTTATATCAATATTCACCTTTTTAATAGGAGATTTGAACATCTGGGATCTGCAAGATAGGACTGACATTCCTGGATGATCTCACCCCAAGTTTAATGCTGTCTTTTTTTTTTTTTTTTCTTTTCTTCGAGTTTTATGGCATGGCTTTTCTATGGAATGACTATTTCTGGGCTCCTGTATTTAAAAATCAAGAAACCAGAACTGCCAAGATCTTACAAGGTAAAGTAATAACATAAAACCCTCAAATATTTTCCTATATTGCTCAAAAGACTAAGAGAACATTTAGAGAAAAGAGTGAGCACTGGTGGCTTACAGATTCAATGTGGTTGTCCTTCCTTTTTTAATGTCAAGTTTTGTGTCAGCAAAGCCAACAAGGGGTGAGACAGTGTGAACATACAGGCATAAGTCAAGGTTGAATTCTCTGTCTTGATAAGCTAATAATGCCCTACCTACCTCCTCACTATGAAAATATGTCTACCATATCCTTTTTTTTTTTCTAAAAGATTTAAGTGGTAAATGAAGGATGATTCTGATCAACATTGCAATCACCTGTTTATGCAGATTTTGAGCACACTCCTTGGAGGGTAGCCCAGGTGTAAGAACCTTGCAGAGGGAAAAATAATTTAGGTGGAGTGCCCCAAGTTCTTTGAGATGACATAGGGACAGGTTTGTTCCCCACAAAACAGATAAAAGGAGGGAAATCAAGAGTCATGTGTTCTTCTCCTGATGCCATGAGTGAGCTGATCTTCAGTGCTTCCTCAGTGACTGAGGATTACGAATGAATGCACAAGCCACCCTCCTTTGAGGACGGGTGGCTTCAAATTGAAGTTTAAATGCTTTCTGACCAGGCTTACAGAAACTGCCGCTGAGATTGCCTGTCCACCTGTCTGTCAACACATGGATAAAACTTTTTGTGCAAGGGTGCTAAGGTACAGTTGATTTGGATACAATTGTTCTGTGTTTTGTCTACAGCTTGGCTTTTAGATGCAAGAGCAGACCTGGCACTAAACCCAGTAGTTTGCATCTTCAGGTCTAGGAGGGCAGGAAACACTAGGGGTTAAGGTGTGATATGGTGGTGTAGCTCTTGCAGGGATATTCAGGTTTGGAGTGGGGTAGGCTGGGAAACAGGATGTCTGGATTAATTTGTATTATTTCTAGGTAATACCTCAGGTTGCAGAAAGGTTTCATGGTTTCATCTAAAAAGCCTTCTGCACAAGTTCCAGGGTTGTCCAGACACAGCGGCCCAGAATTGCATGAGTCTTTATGCTGATGTTTTGCTTTCACAGGTCCCAATTATCATCCCCATAATTGTGCTGATGGCAGCTGTGTACCTGGTGTTAGCTCCCATCATTGATCAACCCCAAATAGAGATCCTCTACATCGTCCTGTTCATTTTCAGTGGCATCATTTTTTATTTCCCACTGGTTCACTTTAAGTACCACCCTCGCTTCTTACAGAGAGTCACTTTACACCTCCAGCTGTTGCTGGAAGTTGCTCCAACTACCGGGGATGCAAACTGAGATAACATCCTTCCTTCACGTGGCTGCCTGCACCTCATGGTTTTCCCCTTGGTTTTCAAGGCTCGGAAAATATTCTTCTGTAAAGAGCAATGAGTAGAATGTGAGTGACAGTAAGTATCCAAGTGAGATGGACTACAGCTATGATTCCTCATGTTTCCTTAAAATTCTGGGGACATGTTTTTCTTCTTTTCAGCTTTGCCTTGGCATTACATAGAGATTCCAAAGGAAGATGTGCTTTCATATTTTTGATCCCAAAAATGGCTGTTTCTCAGGATCTTATCTCTTATTTCATGCAGATAGACAATGAAATATTATTTATATAGCAGGCTGAGTCCCATAGCCATTCCTGGCAATGCCTTTGATTACTTACACCTTGTTATGCCCACTGTGACTGCAGAGCTTCGCAAATCAATAAAGCAAGGGCTCACCATGGCCACAAGAAATAAACCCTTTTTCACTCAGGTATTCATCCTGGGAAGATTATGCTTCTTCCAGTTCCAGGTGCACAGTCACAACAGTCCTTTCTCTGTCTCAGAAACCATCCCACATGCCCCACAGAAAACCCTATGGCATGAGACAAGAAGTGCTTTAAAGCTCTGTCAGTTTACTCAGTTGAGAATGCACTTGTCATCTGGCATCCATCCATTCATGATAAAGATGCAAGCAGCTTCAATCAAGTACCAGCATTCACCCTTGCACGTCCTGTGATCCCCTGAAGAAAAAAAAACCTATTTTGTGACAAAGTGAGGAAAAAAAACCAACCAGAAAACCCTGCATATGTGCCAGCAAGATACTCTGACTAGGAATGAAAGAAACCACATACTGGGCTACATTAGGAGAAGTGTGACCAGCAGAGCGAGGAAACAGCCTGTCTCTTTGGACTCAACACCTGAAATCATGTATCTAGAGTTGAGCCCTGCTGTTCAAAGTGGAGTTGTGAAGACACTTGGGCCCTTCTTTATAATGGCAACTCAGAGCAGTGGTCACAAGCTGTGGCATGAGATGTTCAGGCTGGGCTTAGGGGAAATGTGCCCCATGAAGGCAGTGGAGTGTTGGAACAGTGTGCAGAAAGGTGGTGAGGTTTCAGTTCCCTTACATTTTCTACCACAGCCATTTCCATCAATTTCTATGATCCTAAAGGCACAGCACAAAAATCACAGGCTGTACTCTCACCCACCCCTAACACACTGAAGTCACTGTTGGTTCCCATTATCCTGAGGCACTACTGTACACTGAAGTCACTGTTGGTTCCCATTATCCTGAGGCACTACTGTTTTTTTCCTGCTCTAGGGGAAGGAGAGGTATTGTGAGCTGTTTTCTTCACATTTTTCCAGAAGGTTCCAGGATATCTGTTATAGACTAAAAAGGTCTAGGAGTTAGTCCCTAAAATGCCTTGTTAAAATACCAAAAGTTAACTTTCTGTCATCATTCTTCTATAGAACTTGATACAATCCTGCTACCTTTTACCTAACCTGATGTGATCCTAGAACACAGGTTACTTGATCCTCCAGGCCTCTTCCAGCCCATCTCAGAGTTGTGTATCTGATTACAATCTCATTCTTCAATGTCACCCCTCCTGCTCCTCTGTGTGGTGATACCAGCAGCTAGAGGGAAGCACCAACAGTCTGTTTTTCCAAGGGTTAGGTATGATAATGATAGGCCAGATGCCACTCATCCAAATCCTTAGCTTAAACAGTGTTAGGAGGATTTCCTTCCACTGATTTTTACTGGAGTTGCCAACAAAGTCCAATGAGGGAACAATTTTTCCTCCTGAATCCCTTGACAATATACAATTCTTGGATGAGTCTCTTAAAGGAGGGGATGTTCTCAAAAGGACTGATGAAGTTAAGAGCTCTAGGTTACCTTTATCCCACTGCCCCAGGCTCTTCGTCTGATGTCAGGAAAACTTCTTAAAGGAGTTGCATCTCAGATACTTACCTAAAATTAGAATAATACAATTTCTCTGATTATAATTTTTTTGAAACAATTTTTTTCTTACCTATTTATGAAGCCTATCACATGGGTCTGTGCTCTAATAAAGAATATGAAAAGACTTAGCACTTTGAATAGATAGCCTTTATATGTTATTGGTTTTTGTATGGATATAAGGGAACTGGAAAGCTGCAATTATCATACTCTGCACCAATCTCATTTTCTATAGATATTATTGTTACAAGATGTTCTCTTTTATTTATGTTGCCTAGGATTTGCAGGTGGTTATAATGCCAAAACAAGATGCTGAAAGCTCAGAGAATTGAAAGATAATTACAATAAAATGGGCATTACAATGATGTGAGTTAATGTGTCTTTCTGTTTTTCATCCAAGAAAAACAATTCCATAGAAATTTTACTACATGATCATAAACAATCAGCATCAGGCTTATCTCTCCTTGGTCAGAAGGTTTAACAACATGTGTGGGTGTTTATATGTGCGTACACTCATTTTTCAAAATGATTGCTTATCTATGCAGCCCCAGGATATGTAAATTGGAATATCTTTCTCCTTCCCTTCCTGAGATATTTACAACAAAAGTGCCAGGAAGAGGCAATGCATCCTTACCATTTATTCCTGCAGCACAGTGACAGTGTGACAGTGGACAGAGCACTGTACCTGCAGCTTGTACAGGTTATCCCTACAAGATCTTATTGGTCCTGTCTGTTTCCAAAGCTCCAGATCCCTGTGACCTGTACTGAGATCCTTTCTTCATGGGCTCAGAGGAAAAATGGATTATCAGCATTGACCTCAAGATAATCATAAGATCTCTGCTTCACCTCTAGACCCTGGGTATCATTGAAACCCATCCTTCAGCTGGCAACCTGCAACAACCTGTTGGGAGCTTTACCTTGGTGCACAAATCTGAATGTATTCTGGGCTTTTTCCTGACTTCCTCAGAAGCATCAGAGATGAACTACACCTAGGGACAGTAAAGGAAAATCCAGTGTGTGAGAGAGGGCAGAAAATCCTCCTTTGGTGATTTTCTAGTCAGGCATGCTCATAAGCCCAAGTTCAAGTGATTGCCATAATTTGTGGTTAAGGACAAATTTACAATTGGGTGGGACAGAGTAGAATTCAAGATGACTTTAAATTTTTCTCTGTTCAAGAAACACAGTTCACTGACTTAGACTGAGTGGGTTTATCTGAACAGTTCTCAGCTAGTGCAGAGGTTTTGGTGTTTAGTCTCTCCTGCTCTCTGCTGGGACATAGGAAATGAAAAAGACCTCACTGGGCTCTCTCAGGAGTGTTAACTTGCTCTCTAGGTCATTTACACTTAGGGGATGAAATAAATACAGTCAGCTCTGGGAATCACAGACCATTCCAGTGTGGGTTGGAACTGACCTCTGGATGTCTCTTGTCCAGCTTCCGTCTTGAAGCAGGACTATTATCATGTAAGGTTATTTACCTGTGCCTATCTCTTCATGTTTTGGAAAACACTGAAGATAGAGAGACCACCATCTCTCTGCATTGCTCTCTGGATAAAGAAATTTTGCTGAAGTTGAATCTGAACATCTCAAGCTGCCGTTTGTGGCTGTTGCCCTTCCCTGTATCATCTTCTACTGCCAAAGTGGTTGGTTCTATCCTTTTTGAACTCTTTTGTGGAGCTGTATGTTTCTGTTATGTTGCCTCTTTATTTTTGCCGAACTCAACAAGCCCAGCTCAAGAAGCTTTGTCATGTAGGCAAAGTGCTCTGGACCTGTGTCTTGAGAGCTCTTTGCTGAACTCTCTCCAGTTCCTCTGCTTTCCTTTTGAACCGGGAAGGGGTCAGAAAATTGAATGCAACATTCCAAGTGTGCCCTCACAGATGTCAAGTCTACAGTGACACTGACATCTCTTGGTCTGCCTAGGTACCTTTCCTAATGCAGGCCACTATGTGTAACCTTTTCAGTCAGTCACTTCTGAGAGCTTCAGCTGACTTAGTTGAAGGCAATAGAAAACCCTTACTTTTTACAGTTGGTGCTCTTATTAGAAACTTTGTCTAGGCTGTGATAAATCCAGCATCAGGATGACTCAGTCTAGCAGTGCAGGGGGATCTACATCTTGCACTTTCCCATTTATTGATTAGTCAGTTGGCTACTGTCAGGGTCTTTATGTATGACTCATTCCTCATGAAGGAGTGCTTTTGCTAAAAAAGGATACACACCAACAGTCATACAATAAATGGGTGGTCTTAGGTTTGTGAACTAGCAGTGAGATTAATGGCTAGTGAAATAGCCCATCTGTCTTTAGAATCAAGATACCGTGTCATGTTTGTCCTCAGAGACAGTGAACCCTATGGCTTGAGTGTCTGGCAGATAAATGATCATCTTTTCCTTCTAAAGCTTGGTCATCAGTTGTTATTGTTTAATTTAATGGACTATGCCCTGGTTTCCATGCAGTCATGAAAGGCAACAGTGGAGCTGAGAACAGGGAAAATGAGAAGTAGCTTGAAAGAGAATTACTGTACATACAAGTCTTGGCTTGTCCGTCTGAATTACCTATGTATAATCCAGACATGAACAACACCCAAACAGCAAAGATGTGTGCCCAGAATTTTTGAAATGACAGAATTTTTTTTTTTTTTTTTTTTTTTTTTTTTTTTTTTTTGCTTAGCAGTAATTGATTTCCTTTCTGTTTGTACATTCTGGGCCTGTTCTTCAGTTCACAATATGTTTTTCCCACAGCATAACTGTGTCATTAACAAAGTAGAGCAACAGTTCAGCCTTTTTTTTACTGCTCAGTCTGTGGTTGCCAAACGTCATCAACAGGTCATGATTCCTTTGAAGAGATGGCACCAGAATGCACACAGATTTCCAGCAGAAGGTACAGACCATGGCACAAGGAGCATCACAGCTCCTGAATTAGAGATCCTGTGCCCAGGATCTCTCAGGGTATTGAATCTGCTGTCCTTCTCCCTTTGCTGTGGCCTTACTTCAGGGCTCTTAATGCTCAGTTTTCCACTCACATCCCACCCTGTTTAAAATTGAATTAATGAGACTTCAGCCTGTCTGAGCTGTTGTGCATCTTAGTTCATTCATATTTGTAAATAAAAGGAAATCATCTCATCTCACTGAAGAGGAAGCAGGAGGACCAAATGATGCCAATAATCTTTGTTTCTAGGCCAGGTAGTCCCTCTTACCTATACTTTTACAATCTATATTAAGTGTGCAGAGGCTGCAGAAAATATGGAGGGTTTCATTCTGGCTGAAGGGCTGCTCTGTAAATTGTACCAGCTGAGCCACCCTTTTGTTGTCCCTGGATGGCTCCCAGTCCACACTGCAGGCAGGAGCCATGCTTCATGCCCAGCAAGAAAGGACAGAGGAGTGTGGATGTATTTGAGCACACCTAGGTGGTGCTGCAAGCTATCCCAGGTATCAGGGTCCCTGGGATCCCCAAAACCTGCAGAGCTGAGTCCTTTGGAGAAAGACAAAAAGCTCAGACCAGATCCTGCTGCAGGTTACCAGGATTCTCATGCACCAGGCACACGCATGACCATGGGTAAAGAAGTTTATGTTGGCTTTTTATCCCCATGGAGCTGCCTGGACTCCAGGCCACTGTGGAAGCAGAAATGGTCCTTAAAAATCCCCTTCAGTCTTCATCAGCTTCCCAACGGGTCCTCTCACCTCACTTCCCCTTGAATGAAGCATTCCTGCTCCTCCTGCCCTGAGGACTGTACTGCCAACCCACCCAGCAACCCCCTGCCTGTTTTTCCCTCTCATTTAGTTTAGTTTTCCCTAAAAGTAGCATTCCTCAGATTTACAATGCAAAATACCCCTCAGACAGCACCAAAATACTTTACTCAGGAATCCTGAATATTGGCAAAGGACAGGGATTGGGGAATTTGGAATAGACATTGGCACAGATGGGAATGGTGGGGAAGGCATTGCAGAGGTGTAGGCTGAAACCTCAGCTTAACATTGGCTTCCTTAAAATCACAGAATCATTTAGGTAGGAAAATACCTCTAAGATCATTGAGAGATCATTGTAGAGAGCAGTAAGGTGTCCCCTAAGGTCAGACAAGTTCCCATGTCTGCTGTGCCCAAGGCAGGTGAGAGGGTCCTGGGAGCTGAGGGACAGGGAGGTGACATCGCAGGGACGGCGGGGCTGGCAGGTGTCAGTGGCAGTCAGGTGATGAAGAACTCGGCAGCATCAGCCTCTCCCCGCCCTGCGGCTGGGCAGGACAAAGAGCTGGGACCGAGGGATGGGGTCGGTCTGCCCAGGGAGTTGTTTCGCTGTGCTGCAGTGGACAGCTGCATGCAGCCCCTGCCCACCCAGAGCCACCTTCCAACACTGGCAACAGAAAAGCTCCTTTTGGGGCAGGAGAATGAGATCAAACAGCTCTGGTCTTAGACAGATGCAGCTCTGGAGCAAGGGAGAGGGCAGAAATGATAAAAGGGAACAAGTCCTGCCCTCTGCAGTAGAGGCCTCCTGGTTCCTGTGTCCATCTGTCCCTGTGTCTGTACCCCAGGCATCCACAATACAGCACCCACCAGAGCCACCTGCTGAACGGCACTGGGGACACTGGGGACACTTCTCTCGGGCTGCAGTAACTGCCCTGGGACAGGGGATTCTCCCCAGGGCCATGGCTTTCTTATTGAAGCAGTAGTGATTAGAAAGGAAGGCAGCTTTCAGGCTGAAATCAGGATGAGTCAGGCAAATACATGAAAACCGAATTATTCATCACTGTATTCAAAACATATCCATCACCCTGCCATTTTGGAAATCAGATAAAATGCTTTTGTGCTGAAGATGGATACCCCTAGAGGTACTTTTATACTGCATTTTAAGAACCTGGCTTTGTCTTGAGATCAAACCTGGTTGGGAAGCAGGAGCTGCCTCCTGGAGCAGGCAGGACCTTGCCCTGCTGAGCTCAGGGCTTGCTGGAAACCCAGAGTAAAACTCAAGACTCAAGTTGTGTAACTGAGCACAAAGTGAATATAACTTTTTCATTATCCAAGGTGAGTGCAAACAGATAAACACAGGGCATAATGGGGAAGGGTTAATTACATATATTTTTTCTGCAGATGGGGTATGGGTGGAAAAATGTTATAATTTATTTAAGCTGTGTTGGTTCCTAACACAAAGAAGCTGTAGCTGTTAGGACCTGCATTTTGCTGTACATATGCAGAAGCCCCCTCAAAAATTAAACTATATTCATCTCAGCATAACTCTGCTATGCAATGCAATGAACTGTGCAGAAGAAACATATTCATGTTTTCACCCTGGGACCCCAATTACTGTGCAGTTCAATGGGCTTTGCAAAGTGTGACCCATGGAAATGCTTTGTGGGATATTGCTCCCTCCAGGAGTGTTTTCTCAGAAGAGGTGGGACTGGCAAACAAATTCAGTTTTCATTTTCCAGCATTCCCTCAGGCAGGACAGCAGAGGAGCACATTTCTCCTGGGGCAGGAGGAAAACAGAGCTAACAGTCCATCAGCTGGGCTTGTCCACAAGGATGTGTCTCCTTGCCCTGCATCCCCTGTAGGGAATACCTGGATTCATGCTCATGACGTGTCAGGAGCCACAGAGATGTTTTCTATGGCTTTAAGCAGAAATGAAGATATCTAGCCCATATCATAAATCTTGCAAAGGAAAGAATACATGTAAAGCACTATACTTGCTCTAGCTTGTAAGAGGCTATAGAAAATAAAATTCAGAGACAAAAACTTTGGCTGATGGCTCTGGCAACATCCCAGGCAGATGTAGTCAGTCACAAATGGCATCAGCAATAGCTAATTAATTCCTAAAAGCACTTTGATTATTAGGAGGTCACTTCAACAATTGTCTCTTTGTTACTACACAGAGAAGCAATTACTCCAGGGTTATTTTAAGTTCCATTATCTGGCTTTTCTTAAGCCAGTGTCCTGGGACCCATGTTGCCCCTGAGATAATGACCATCCTCTCCAAGGGAGGATCCACACTGTCCACAACACTATCTTAGCATTTTGTGGGGGTGGTTTTGGCTTAGACTGGCTGGGGGGTGTAAGGGAGGAACAGGCACAGCCACCAGTAAAGCAAGAAAATCAACTTGATATAAAACCTGCATCATTAAGCACAAAGCCTTAAAATCATCCCCACCCCCCGCTGTTGCCAAAGTGCCATACTGGGGGCAGATGTGGCCAAACTGCCCCTCACTTCCTGCTGAGCTTCTCCTAAAGCCAAATACAAGACACATAGGTCTCTCTGAACTCCTTCCTCCAAGGGAATTTCACCCCTGGTCACATCCCAGACTTTAGTCTATGAAAACACAGCCAGATCCAGCCCTTGTGTCTCACAGGCTGGGTGGGTCACCGGGAGCTTTCAAACAATCTGATGCTTCTCCAGAGACAATGGACAACAAATGGGATCCAGATGTGTCCTCCAGCACAAGGCCTTGCTTTTGGAAGGAATTTCCCCAGATCTTTCCCCAGATTTTGCTCTTGGGGTTTGTTTCTTATAAAGTACTGCTGCTTCCCTCCAGCTGCCAGTCATCAGCATTGGCTTCCCAGGGGTGAATGTTTTGCCTGCTTCTTTCCATTGCTGCAGTCTGCTGCCTGTCCATCCCCTACACACTGGGAGTGGAGCACCCTGAGCACCACTTCAGAAAGCCAACCACATCCTGGGATGCATCCAAAGCTGAGTGGACAGCAGGCCCAGGGAGAGGATTCTGCCCCTTTGCTCTGCCCTGGTGAGACCTCACCCACCCTCCTGTATCCAGCTCCGGGGTCTCCAGCACAGGAAGGCAATCAACCTGTTGGAGTGAGGCCAGAAGAGGCCACAAAAATAATCAGAGGGTTCAAACACCTCTCCAGGCTGAGAGAGTTGGGGTTGTTCAACCTAGAGAAGAGAAGGTTCCAGGGAGACTTTATAGCAACCTCCAGTACCTTTGGTACTGCAAGATGAGGACAAACTTTTTAGTAGGGGCTTGTTGCAATGGGATAAAAGTCAATGGTTTTAAACTGAAAGAGGATCAGTTCAGCTATAAAGAAGAAAGCTTTTACAGTAAGGTGTTGAGAAATACTGACATGGGTTGCCCAGAGAGATGGTGGGTGCCCTATCCCTGGAAACATTCAAGGTCAAGCTGAACAGCAGCAGGTGCTCTGAGCAACCTGATCTAGTTGAAGATGTCCCTGCTCATGGCAGGTGGGTTGGACTGGAGGTTCCTTCCAGTCCAAACTGCTCTGATTCTGATTCTGATTCTGATTCTTCCTTGGGAGTCCCCAGCACACAGCCTGCATTTCATGAAGAAAACAGGGCACTGAATCCTGCTGTATTGACTTGAAACGAAGCTTAAAGCTCACAGTGAGCAGACAGTGGATCCAAGAATGGAGCCTGGGCTCCTTAAAGCCTTCCTGCATTGGAAATGATGATGAAACATTTATTGATTGCAATGAAGCATTGCTGCACTGAGAGCTAAGGCAGGAGTCCATATGGCTCAGTGTTTCAAATCCTTTGCCTCAATATTTTTCCAGCTACAAAAATGTATGTTTGTTTTTTTTTTTCCTCTTGGGCAGATATTTGGCAGCAGAGTTAAGTGAACTCTAAGGGCTGTTATAACTTAGACCCATTTTTGGGAGCCCAGTGATGCATAAGAAAGAGCTCTGTCTTTACAAACTCCTAAAAACATGTATAACTACTGCATACTGCTTTTCCATTGAGACTTACAGACAACTTCCAGCAGGATCACAGGTTAGCTTGTGGGCAGCCTAACATCACTGCTGTGTCATCTTGTCTGTTTATTTGGTGAGTTCTGATTTTCATAATTAATGCAGTAGAATTATTATTATTAAAATTCAACAGAGAATTCACTTGGGGGGAGGAAATATGTCTGGGACTCTGAGGTTGAGGGATTTAAAACAAACACTCTTTCAATAAAAGCAACCCATTAAGAGCATCTTGATTACCTATTTGAATACTTCAATTTAAAGTACTAGTTTAAAAAAGTAAATAAAATATGCTTCAGTTCTGCAAATTAAATTTGTCCTCAGTTAAAGTCCATTGAAAGATACCCCCAGGGTGAATTTTCCCTACATCTCATTTCTGCCCCGGGGTGTTTTCACAGCAGTCTGAGTCATCCAAAGCTCCCAAGTTGAATTAATTTCTGAATCTCATAGTTGATATCCCACAGCCAAACCACGTCAGTGATTCAGAAAAGCACTGATTAATACGGAGCAGGAGGAAGTCGGGCCCTGCCCGTGTCCCCAGCCCGCTGGCCCAGCCTGGCTCTCGGCAGGTCCCACATGCTGCTGGCACTGGGGGAATGCAGAGACTGGGAGGAGTGGATGGGAAGCCACAGCAGTGGTGTGAGGGTCCTGCCCCATCCCTTCCCCATCCCACCAACTGGGCAGCTGCTGCACTTTGAGCACATCTCCAGAGGCAGCAGCCAGGACTTCTGCTGCAGCAATGCCCCTGCAGCCTGGCCAGAGCTCCTTTGCTCATGCTACAGATTTTCACCTGCTTCATCCTTTCCTGGAGTTCAGCTCCAGCCTCTCCAGCCTGTCCTGGCCCTGCACAGGTTTCCCCACAGATTGTTGCTCCTGTCTGTTGGAGCAGCACTGAGCTGTGTTAGGAGGATGAGGAGGAGAAGACCCTTCCCCACAGGGCAGGTGGGGCACTCACATCAGAGTCTCACGTGGTGACAAGTGACAGTCCATAGCCAGTGGAGCTGCTGCCATGGGATGTCTTCATCCCCTGCACGTTGATGAGGTGCTGGGGAGCTGCACACACCAGCAGTGATGCCTCAGGCATCTGGAATTTTCAGCATTTTTTACTCCTCTGTTTTTCCTGTGAACATTCAGCTGGTTTTGGGCATCAGGCAGAGGCACTGCCCTCAGACATGCAACAGAAATACTGAGGAGACATGACAGAGTTCTCCATGAACTCTGCACTGCCAGTCCCCAGATCTCCTCTACCTTCAGCTGGGCTTGTTTCAAATGCAGTGAGAGGTGCAAGCCCAGCTGTGCCAGGGCTCTGCAGGCACTGAGAGGGCCCTCAGGCCGGGTGGTTCTCCTGCTGCAGTTTGGTAGATGGGCAGATGGTGCCATCAGGATAATTAACAGCACTGAAGCCAGTTTGCCAAGAGCCTATTGATTTTCCAGAAGGGTGACAAATCTTCTCCTTATGTACCAACACTGAGACTGAAGTAATGTGCTTAAAGCAGGAGGGAAGTCAGCTTTCAGCATGATTTAGGGACGGCTGGGTTGCATCCAGACACACACCAATATGCTCTTTCCTGAGTGCTGTTACACATTGCCTTAATAATTAATTAGCGATAAATAACATTTATGTTTAGCATTAATTTGTAGTTTAGATAGGGCAGCAGACTAAGTGCCAAGACCAGATTCTGCACTGGGTGGATGGCTTCTCAACGAGTCAAAGTGAGTAAAGATTGTCCCAGGGCTCTCTCTTTCCTCAAGGGTCTTAGTGGATGACCACATAGGGAAACCCTGTGGTAATGGCAATTTATTAATGTCTTTTCTTGACAGACTGAGAATCTGGGGAGATCTCTGGTTAACAGAGTTTATCAGATGTAATGATTTGCCATGGTCTTAAAGCAACTGGTTGTGGCCAGACAAACAAGGGATGTCATGAAACACTGTCACCATCAGGAGCACCTCCCTCTGCTCTGGGTTGGTAAAACCCCTTATGGGTTTTATGGAACTGTATGGAAACAAAACAAAAAGGCAGTGCTGAGTTTGCAATCTCTTCTCTTGATGTGTTTGGCAATCATCACAGAGCTGTGTCAAAAAAAGGCTGGTAGGGGTTACCATGAGGCTTTTCCATATCTGTCTAATTACAATGGGAATCCAGCTGTCTTGTAGTGGAAGAAAATAACAAGCTTGTTTTTGTGATGTTGGATCCTGCTCTTTCCCAATCCCTCACCCTCTCCTCTGTGGTCCTTGTGTGAGGCTGAAGTGTTGGTTTAGTGAGGGGGACCATGGTGATGCTCTGACAACCATGGCAGAGGCAGACCGAGTTCTGTGCGTCTTTATCTCCACTTGCTGGGAAAGTGAGACTGGATGAAGAGAAGAAAAAGTCTGAACTGCCTCTCTCAGATTTTCAGAGCATCATAACATGTTGGCAGTTTCCTAGTGATGCAGCGTGTACCAGGTTTACAGCAGGTCACTGGAAATGTACCCGGGCCCATTCATTGTTTTTAAAATCAAAGCAATGCTTAAGTGCAACATTAATTTAAATTTACCTTCCTGCAGAATACTGGTGGACAGGGAGCCTTTCAAAAGATGTATTTTTATTATCTCTTTCTTCTACCTTTGGCCGTTGATAAATATTTATTTAGGCTTTAGCCTACCAAAGGCTTTAAGCACAGCTACATTTCACTTCCCTCCAGGGTAAGTGCTGTCAGGCAGCTGTCCATGATGGGCAGTGCCTGTGGCACACCCAAAAGTGTCTTCCCATGGTGGCTGGGGAGTGTGACTAAAGCCTGGCCACAGGAACATGTGGATCAGAGGCAATGGGGGGAACCCCAAAAACCCCCAGCAGGGGACATGAGCCCCAGTGCAGCCCCTCTCAGGGCTGTCCTGGGGAGTCTCAGCCTGGGGCACACCTGAGCTAAAGGGAAAGGCTGTATGGACTGAGAGGGGTAAGGGGTACAGGACACAGCATGGGACACAGAGGAGGAGCATCTTGGAATTGCATAAGATTTACTGTGGGATCTTTAGAGGAGGAAAAATGCAGGGAGAAGGGGAGGGATCTTGGTGGTTTGGAAAGGAATAAAGGTGTAAAAACACAATGATAAGGGGATAAAAGGGGCCAGTGACATGTCAAGGGTTGGCTGGTCGCTTTGTCTGGCTGGCCATGCCCTGCACCTGGTCAGAAGGGCTTGTCTTCTCCTTGAACTCCACTTCAGAGGCTTTTCATGAGTTAGAGACTCTCTGCTCTGTGTGCACATGTGTGTTGGGAGTCTAGGTGTATCGCTGGTGAATGTCAAGCTGGAGTAACAGGGGAGTAGGATAAAAGGCTTTAGGAGACAGATACCAAAGCAACCAGAAGCATGGTCTGGATGCTGGAGGCACCAGAGATCTCTGTATTGGCTACTGGAGGGACCAGGGGTCCTGGCCAGCTACTGGGGTTACTGTGGAGCCTGGAAGTCAGCTGAGAGACCTGATTGTGTGTCTGTGCAAGAGCCAACTGGAGATGAGAGGATTCAAGGACCAGCTACTGTCTAGACTTGTGTGTCTCAGGACAGTGGCTGGAGGGATCCACACTGAATAGATGTCCATAAAAAAATGTATAAATATATATATATATAAATAAAATACATTTTAAAAGGTGTTTGTATATATATGTATTCCATGAGGCCCTTGGAGCTGGTTGTGTTTGTGTGTGTGTTGAGTGTTTTTGTGGAACTGATCACGTGTGCCCAGATATGTGCTGAGTGTGCTTGTGCTCATGTGCCTACTGGGAACACACACTGAGCCCCACTGACAGTGCCCTGGGCCAGGGACCTGCAGCAGCCTTGCTTCTACTGGCCACTGGATTTGTCAGCCTGTGATAGTGACCTGCTCACTTGGGCCTGCAGTCAGGTGGGAGCCAAGGACAGTCTCTGCCAGGACTGTCCTGCTGCCTGAGCAAAAGGGTTGAAAGACAGAAACTGCTCCTTTTAATGTCTTCAAGCTTACAAACTCCCTCTCAGTCAAGGCTGGATGATGACAGGCAGCTAAATCCCCCATTCCCAACACCCAGGCATATACACCTTGCAACACTGCTTGGCTCAGCCACACCTGAGCTGGCAAAGTTGCTTCCAATGGGATCAAAGTGCTCAGAAACCAGTCATGGGTGTGATTCATGAACTGAGTGTTTGTCTACCAATCTGTCCCCTCAACAAGCACAGCCTGAGGGATGTGCTGAGACAAGTGCTCTCCAAAAGCTGTGTCACCCTGGCACAGGAGGTAGCTTGGGCAACTGAGCATATTGAAATGTGAACACATCAACAGTGCAGAGGCAGGTTCAGTTATGGACAAATCCACTAGCAGAGATGAAGCTTTCAAGGCCTTAGGGACACATAGAATTTAGTTTTGGTAAAAACTTGCAGTCTTTCCTCCTTTTCATATGCTGCTCTGAGTTGCTGTGGAGGAATACCATGATACAGCCCTGCATCTCCATAAAAATATAATAACAAATTACAGGCTCTTGTATCACTTTGACATTCTCTGACTGATTGCAGAGGTACAAGATGATGAATTATTTAAAACATATGCAGTACATTTCACAAAATGAATTTGATTAAGTGTCAAGACATGAAGAAAACTGAGACAAAAGCCTAAGAGAATCTATTTTCATAAAATAGAGCATGTTTCCTGTCTGAAGATGATTTTGAGTAAACAGATGAATTAGTAGGTAGACTGATGGATTGTTCACTAGGAAGACCTATTTACATAAGAAACTGGAGAATGGTCTTGCTAAGCAAGACATATTACCCTCTCTCCACTGCATCTGCAAAACAAGCAATGAAAAGGAGAGAACACATGGAGCTTTCTTAGTTCCAAACTACTCCTCCTTCCAAAGCCCTGTACCGGGTGCGGTGCAGGGAGGTTTTTGCTAAAGCACTGCTGATATATCACTTTGTAAATATCTCTGAAGTCTACAGGTTCTTCCTACATCTCTGCACAAAACACATTCTAGATTGTCATGGTTTTTGTGGCTTATCATGGTCTGTAGAGCTCTATGGGGGGAAGTCAGCTCTATGGGGGGAAGTCAGGTCCGTTATCAAATGGGATCTGGAGGAGGTGTTTGAAGACATGAGTGTCCAAGATCTTGTCTATTCTTTTCCCAACTAAATCAGCTTGTCTACAAACCTTGCCTTGATGACATTCTTAAGCATGCAGGCTACTACAACACTATTTTATGGAATGCATAAACTATCTTTGCAAAGAAAATGGAAAATTTCTCTCACACACTGTTTTCTTATTGTTATGTTCTGACTTTATTTATTAATTCTTATTTCTAATAAATACATCAATATAATTTATTTGCATATTTGCTTCACTGAAATCCCAAATTGTACTGTATAACATCATATTCACCTAATATAGTATGAGTTCCCCTGCTGTTTCAATTGGACAACTGTGGTGATGGGGAGCAAATAGTGGTTTTCATCTCAGAAATGGCCCTGTTGAATGATATATGAATTTCATTTAATTTCCATCTTCTGTTCCATAATGCTTCTTTCCTTTGTTTTTTATTTTCCTAATAAATATTCATGTTTAATATTTAAATACATGAAAGTAAAAAAGAAAAAGGTTAATAAAACAGTTTCCTCTTTCTCTCTTTCTTCTCCTTTCCCGTCCAACACTGGCAGCATGATTTAAATTAGAGGAGAGCACTTTGACTCTCACAGCTAATGTCTGAGCTCTTCCATGAGTGAGTGCAACACCCATGCAGGCAGGCCTGTGGGTAGGAGCCCAGTATCACCTGGCAGGTGTGAGCCCAGTATCACCTGGCAGGTGTTCCTGCACTGGGGTCTGCACAGGATCCTGGGACACATTCCTGAGTGGGAAAGCTGAACCAGCACCCTGCTGCCATGGGGTACTGCTTCTTTCCAGCTACTTGGCAGTGCAGACATGCACATCCTCATGTGTACAGCCATGCAGACATAGCCTGAGGTGGAATAGAGAAGCAACCCCGGATACAGATGCCTCAGGATAATACACTGACTGCTGGATCACAGAACAATGCTAAAATACAGAACAGGAAACTATCCAGCCTGTATTTCTCTTGGGAGACAGATGCCCTTAAATATGGACTCCAGCCAAATCAATTTCTTCGCCACATAGTAAACATCTTTTGAAAAAGTGCTCTGAGACAGATACAGAGGGAGATCGTTGATTTTTTGATAGAAGTGGCAAAAACTTGAATTTATACAGGTTAAGAAAAGATGATTAAAAACCTCCCCTGAGTTTCTTTTTTCCAGTTGCAGAGGAGTATACAATGGAAACAGATTGCCAACTTTCTATTTCCCATTAAAAAAACCAATAAAGAGATTAACGTTAAGAAACAAAAACTAAGGTCAATGTAACAACAGTTTTATTCGGAGATATGTTCAGTGAATACTGAGAGTGAAACCAGTTACCCTTATCTTGAACAAACCACCGTTCTGGAAGAAAGCACTTGTTTATTTAGACTGAAAACAGACATCAGCCAATATGCTGCCCAGTGTCTTACAAAGCATCAGCTGAGCTCTGATTCACCCAAGTGGCCCGAACTTTCCGAGCAGGGGGAGCAGAAAGTGCTCAGAATCTTTGCAAAAGTGCCTCTCTCCAGTTCAGCACTCCACCTCGGAGGCACCTGAGACACCTGTGCTCTTTAACTTATCTGCAGACTAATCCTCCCCACCCACACATGCACATACTGGATGGAAATAACAATTGAAACCTATCTACATAAATACAGCTCTTTGAAAGGCTCAATTGATGCTACTACCTGAAGCAGGAGAGCACTTCCCACAGCACACGGGCACGCCCAAGTTGCCTGCAGGGACGGCGGTAGGAGAGTTTTAAAGTTTGGGTACAACATCAGGTGGCATCGAGGGGATTATTATAGACAGAAGGGAGAAGAAATTGAGGTTAAGAATGGCCTAGGAGACAAAAGGGAAAGGGCATGGAAAACAAGAAAAAGAAAGCTCCAGGAAATAGATGATTCACAGTTACTTAAGGCAGCAGTTTAAGTTTCTCAGTTTGAAGATGGAAATAACACCTACTTATCACCAAGAGATGGGCTGGTAATTCATGTTGAAAAGCACTCAGAGATTTTTGGAAGAAAGGTACTTTTTGGAAATGTCATCTTTGAAGTATTTGTTGTTATGGCACAGTGTGATTCTGGACTTCAAACTGCTACCAAAAAGCTACGCAGAGGGAAAGCAGAGGGAAAGCAGCAATTCATCCAATACTGAATACTTGGCCAGCCCCAAAATTTCTACCCATCATATCATCAATAGACAAATAATGGTAGGAAGAGTGGGTAAGAAAAAAATCTTATTGTGTATTTTGGTAGGTCTCTCAGCTGGAAAAGCTCATTTGCAAAGTGTACAGCTCCAGGTGCATAATCAGTTTAGAAATTTGTCTTTGTTTAGAAATTTTGTCTTTGTCTTTTCCCAGGAGGAAACAAAATTTCTCATTTTGTTTCCTCCTGGGAAACTTTAACCAGGCTGCCAGAGTGATGACACCAGCATCAAGGAAGGCAGCAAAACAAAGTGACAGACTTCCATGTTCTCCTGGTTCATGACAGTTGCACTCAGAGCGGTACCTTTACTTCAGGATCAGAAGGGGTTTACCTTAGAATATTTCTCTGCCCATTTCTGTGTTTCAGCATGTGTCTTCAAACCCTGCACATTACTTGCCTGCTTCCAGCCTTGTGCCTTTAATCTCACTTCATAACTTAATTCTTTGGGCTGCCAGGTCTCACTGCTTCTCAGAAGGGAGGAATGGGGATTTGCACCCAAAATCTTTACATTTTGGTCCATCTCTGTGCCTCTCTGAGATGTTCTGCTTAGGTTGACAGTACTTCTCAGTCTCTTTCCAGATTGTTAATGACTTGCAAAGTTGACAGCATGGTTGCTGGCATTCCCTCTTCTTTATGTCCTCTTCCTGCAAGTGCTACAGAAAGACAGAAAAATTTACCATACATTCAGATGATAAGAACAAAGAGCTGTAGAAATAGAAGTCTAGTCTTTTTCTTTACTTTTAAGGTAGGAGTTCAATAATGAACTGGACTATCCTATCCCAGATCCTAGGGTGGTTTACCCCAGTTTATTCACCTGTGCCTGAAGAAGAGGTGGAGATAGCACTGCCTCCATCGTACTTTATGCTATACATTGCATTCCTGATGCATATATGGAACCAAGCTTGGGCCAGCTTTACAAATGAATCCTAGAGGAAGGCAGACCTGCTCTGCCAGTCAGAAACCCGCTGCTATTAGACAGCAGACTATTGGATACTTGTGTGGTGACACACTTCCCTAAGGACACCCTTCAAGGAAGTGTATGGAAGGAAACTTTGTCAGCACAGTTGTTTGCCACTGAGTCTTACTACCAGGAACCTGGGATTAGATTCACTAAAATACAAGTTCTTGTGCTTGTGCCAGTAGTGCTGGTTTTTCTGTCCTAGCCTCTGTGTAACTCCCTTGAACAAAAACCTTCCATGGAGAATGGTAGCTTGCTCGTTTCCATTTCTCAGGACTGGTTCAACATCTCAAACTTAGAATTGCTCTCTTCAGCCTGTATTGGAGGTGGAGAAAGAAATAAATCCAGTTTTCAAGTGTGATGCTTTGCAGATAAGTGATGTTTTCCTCTTATAACATATAAACACAAACACAACAGCAACAAAGATATCTGCTTACCTTTCTACATGATGAAATCCAACCACAAAATAATGTTCCCTTCTCACAAAATTTGGCAGTGCCTGTAGTGGTTTTTTTTCTCCTCCTTTCCTCACGTAATGCACTTGGTAAATGATCCCAGGCCTCTATCATCACCTTCTTTTGTCTTGGCAGAACAGCCCAGGTAAGCATATGCCCCAATGCTGGCATCCTAAGCTTTTCCTTCTGTAGTGTTAATTGTCTCCTTGCCTGGAGTAATTTATTCTTAATACCTTAGTTCTATCTTGGCAGTCACTGGAATAATAGGTACTGTGAGGCAGAACACTTTGATTTCCAGAATCCAAAAATCAAGGATGTTTTGCTGTAAGCCAATCGTGTCCATGAAGAAGCACATAAAAGTAACATCTGTAGATGTCTACATCCTTGTGGAACTCTGGGCAGAGATCTCAGTAACTCACTTTGTCCTTCACTGACACATCCAAGAGAATGAAGAATCCACATCCAAGAATCATCTCTTCCACTTCTGTCTCTGTGTCAGTAGTGTCAGCATTGGCTCACAGGACTTGGGAAGGTGTTCATGGCACAGAGCAAAGGTGAAGCATATTTTACCACAGGGGTGATCTCCAGCTACAGCTAATTTTCTCCTAAAAGATGAAGTACAAAATGACATATTCCCAGGATGTGGTTTTTTGGTTTTGGTTTTTTTTTTTTAAGCTTTTGTGAAGGGTAGAATGAGGAGAGGAGAGAAATTCCATTAGTTTAGAATTTCCCTTATCTCCTTTTTTCTCCCTATACTCCTGTCTTACCTTTTCCCCCTATTTTTCTCTGTCTTTCAATTTCTCTGACATCACAATTTTCTGAAATTGTGACTACCCTGTTCTTATCTAATATTATAAATCAAAAAATTAAGGTATAAGCCAAATCTGTATGTAACCAAGACTCCTGCAGTACCCTGTATTTCTGTTTTATCATCTCAGATATTGTTTATGGTCAGTGTTCAGTCTGTAACAGATTTTTTTTTTTTGACTGAACGACTTAATTTTGTGAGTGAGATGGGATGTAAAACACTGTAGTGAATAAATTTCCAAATTGGTTTTATTTACATTTTTCCTGCCATGATCTGTTAGTGGAATTCTACAATGGTAATAGCTCTTCTGTGTGCACTCATGCTGCTTTTGCTCATAGAGAATTGATCATGTGGGAATTAAGAAAGTGTTCTCAGTCCTCATAGAGTCATGGTTAATTTATATGAAATAGAAGTTTGTTAGACTTACAGGATAGTAATTGCCAGCATCAACCACCTTCCCTCAGAGCAGTTTCTTCTAATATTGTTGCTGCCTCAGCTTCCTCAGGTCACAGGTTCCCCTACAGACAGAAATGAGTACCACACTTCAAAGACCACCATGAAGACCACAGTAATTAAAGGAATAGGTTAATGTATCTTAATATAGCAAATAAATCTACATGGAGAACCATATGACATCATTGCTTTTTAAAGAAATCTACTGCCAATAAAGTGGAAATTACACAAATCATTAATAAATCACCACATGCTTACTTCAGAAGTTTCCTTGTCCCTATTGCAAAAGACTCATCCTGTGCGAGCACTTCAGAACTGAGTGTGCCAAACTCCCTGGTGGAACGTGGGCTGACAGTGCTGGAGTGTGAAACAGGAGTAGACCTGCAAGAGAGACCCTCCAAACATCACTTTTCAGATCTGCTGAGGCATCACAGACAAACGAACTGCAGAATCAAAGAATGGATGAGGTGAGGAGGGGTTATCTACTCCACCCTGCCCTGCTCAGAGCAGGATCAACTACTGCAGGTTGCTCAGGACAGTGTCCAGTTGGGTTTTGAATATGCCCAAGGATGGAGACTCCACAGTTTCTGTGGGCAGCCTTTTCCAGTGTCTGACCATCCTGAAAATAGTGGAATGAAGTACATTCACTGGAGAGCCTAAAAACAAATAACTTCCCACTGTTAAGGATATTTTTTAAACTCCAGACAGAGAGACTGAATTCCCTGCTATCCTGGCACTGGACAAGCAATTTTTACTCTGTCTCAGTTTTCCTGGTAGACCAAGACAGCAAGGTGTCTGCAGTCAGTAAAAATATGAGAACAAAGGGAACCAGAGGGTAACAAGTTTGGTCTCTCTGCAGAGAGAACTGTTTCCAAAGGCATCATTGGTGATGTAGACATGTAACATGAGTATCCATAAGAGTTATATGGTCAGCTAATTTATTTCATTAAGCTACAGAAGCGTTCTTCAACTGAGATGAGGCGCTGTAGGTCTAAAAATTCTCTCCTAAGGATGAGACACTTGTTTTTATTTAATTTGAACTCAGCTGGAGACAAAAGGCCACTTTAATGTACTGACTGTAGTGGTATAATTTTACTCAGGCAACCCATATTTCCTGAGTCCTATTAAAGTTTGAATTTTACAGTCTTGCTATAAGAACTGGAAAAATTAAAACAAACAGCTTCTAACTGACCTCTCTTATTCCCTGGAAGAACAATGCCAGTGGATCCTATACAGCTATTTCGTCATGAAAGCATTTTTTTTGGCTGGTGAGCTTTCATGTGCACTGTACTTCGCATAAGCATCTGTATGAAAACACACAGGTCATTTCACCTTCTCCTGCTGTGCCTTGGCATTCCAGTTTCTAGGCAGATCAGTCTGGATTGCCTGCTGAGGGTGCTGATCCTGGCTCTGAGAGTTAAACTCTGCATTCCTCCAGGAACGGCTGAAAAGCAATGGACCTGTGGTGACACACAGCAAGGTCTGGTTCCTAAATGTGCCAGAAGCTCTTCTCTTAGTGGGACAGATACCATTTCTGCCCATTCTCTCACATCTACCCAGAGCTTTTCCACACTAGCCTGTGACCTGCTCATGTTGCACTGCCTCTTGCCTTCCTCACTTTGCTGAGAAGCTTTGCCTGCACGAGGTCTGCAGGATGCCTGATGCTGGCATTAGAAGCCAGCACGCAGGACTTGGTGTGCCATTAGGGGACACGTGCCTCCCTCAGCATGTTATGCCACAGCAGGCAATGTACTTACTTGCCTACTTATTGACAGAAAGGAGAAAGATTGCCTTCCCCACTGAGCTTTCATGGTTTTGGTACAGATTTACACCTGAACACAACGTATCTGAGTTACAGACATGCCCTTTAGAAAATCTGCTTAGAAGAAGAGCGGGGGGGCGTGGGGGGGGGGGATATAATCTGGAAACAATCACCAGTAATTGACAGGAATTTCTTCTCAACCAAAAAATGCCACCTGGGTTAAAAAAAAAAAAACAACAAACCAAACCAACCAAAGAAACAAACACAAAACCAAACAAAAAAAACCCCAAAAGAACCCAAACACAACCCCAAAACCCAAAATCTGAGTTTTAATCTCAAAACCATCCGCACAAGCAATAAGAACAAACAAGTGGTGTCTTCTTTGTCCTACTTCATGCTTTCTTCCTCAATCATACAGACGTATGTGGTGCAGCAGAACTAACAGTATGCTTAGAGAGTGCACATTTTGCACTAGAACAGATAACTAGAAGTGAAGATTCAGCTTGCATAAAGAACTACAGTTTATATCATGCAGATTCATGCAGAAAATAGAAAAGCTACAATGTCAGTTAAAATTCAGCCCTAAAATACATGAGCTGGATATATTTGCTAATTACAGATGTGTAATAGCCACATTGACTTAGATGTTCCCCACAGAGGATGTTGCTGGAGTGCACCCCAGGACAGTGAAATGGGGTGTGATCTCAGCCTGAGTTGGTCACAGGGCTGAGCTTCTGGAAAAAAGACTTATAAAGCATTTGAAAGCCTTGGTCAAGGAGTTACATAGCCTTTGCTGAAGTCTGTCTTGCAAGGTGAGAGATGAAACATCAGGCACTTTGCTTTCAGTGCAACTGTGTGGAAGACTAGATATGTGAGACTTGAAAATTAAGCATGAGCCATTAAGTCATGGCGCACACCATAACTGGGTGCTGCAAATATATGTATACTGCTCAGTTACAAGAAAAATTCATGCTATGGACTTAACTTGAGCTAGCTGGACATTTGTGGAGTAATTCCTTTGCACAATTTGGAAGCTGGAACCAGCAGACAATTTGGATGAGGTCACCCTGCTTGGAAGCCTTTAAAGAGTTAAGCAGCACTCTGGGCAACAATAGAGCCGTGTGCTTTGAAATGAACAAACTGCTTATTTACCTGCCTTCGGTGGCACAGCACAGATGAGTCAATATAAGTAACTGCTCATTTGCATTATTCCTTTTTCTATTTAACAAAACACTTTGCTCCTGAAAAGACAAAACCAAACACCCAGGCATGATTCAAAAGTCAAATACAAGCGGAATCAGAAGTATATTTAAGCAGCACCTCTCACGCCAGGTGAAGCAGTCGCAGCTTCTCCTGCTGCCGCCGCAGAGGTGGGTTTTTGCAGCGGTGGTTTTTGCAGCGGTGGTTTTTCCAGCGGTGGGTTTTTCCAGCCGCGGAGCCGCAGGGCGCAGGCGCGGGCGCGGGGCGGTGCAGGGCGCGGAGCTGCCGCGAGAGGGCGCTGGGGCCCCGCGGTCAGCGCGGCGCGGGGGGAGCGGCGAGTCCGCGGGATTCCACGGAACGGGAATCCACAGCACGGGAATCCACAGCACGGGAATCCACGGCACGGGAATCCACAGCAAACCCCCCCCGGCTGCCTCTCCGAGCGGCCTTCGCCGCTTGGGACTGCGGAGAAAACAGCTGCAAGCTGCCCGTGCATCATCGCTAGGAGGACATGGCAGCAGGAGGGTGATTTCCACACAGTTTTGTGAAGAATTGAAGCCTGTGAGCCGTGACAACGGATTTAAAGGGATGATGCAAGCCAGAAATTTGGCTCGCTCGAAGGCCATAGGTACTGAAGAACATCCATGTCTATGTCTACACTCTATTGCTGGATTCTTTTAAAAAATCAGTTTGAATTTATTATGTTCATATAAAATATGCTGTATATCCTGTAAGATCAAGGTAGAAGTTAATCCATCAGCATCCAGGAACATGCTCTTTTGATTGGGAGAAATTGGTATTACAGAAATCTCACAGAGAATGAATTTTATTTCAACGTCTAGGATTAAACGAACTTTTTGCCCTATTGACACACACCCCTCTGTAACAGTCTGCTGCAAGTAACTTGTCAGGCAATTTGGTGTACTCAGTGATGCATTCACTCTCTAAGTGGGTATTTTAAAATACAATTTTTAATAACAACACTATTGTACAAACCACTTATTTTTGTTCCATTCACTAATGCTGGAGCTGGCTAGGAAAACGGGACACTTCGAATCAAACCCCGAGAGGCAGTAGTCACAGGACATCTGTGCCTGTGCGGAAAAGCTCGCAGGGAAGAAGTTTGGGACACCACCCGGCTGAGCAGCGACAGCTGCAACAGGCACCGAGCGCGTCGCTGCCGGCGGTGTCCGCCTGTTCCCCGGCACTGCGGCCGCCCCAGCGCGCCCGGCCCGGCCCGGCCCGGCCCAGCCCGGCCCAGCTCAGCCCAGCCCGGCCCAGCTCAGCCCAGCCAGCTCCTCCTGTCAAGGGACTCGCATCCTGCCCTCCCAGCAACCCCTCACTACAGGGCTTTGCGCCCCTTTATTCTCCACGTTCATTTTTTCATTGCTGTGAGTTCCGATATCCCTGTAAACTGAGACCCAAAGGCCAATTCAGTTCAAGCCTGCTGCTTCTCCCGGTTTGCAATTCCGCCGCTCCCTTTGGGCCAAGAGCTGGCGAGAGTCGAATGTGATTAATTTTTTAAGGAAGGGAGTCGAGCACTTTTCCAGGAGCACCCAGCGGACGCTTTTATTTTATTCACCCGCCTGCAACGCTCTCTGTTCACTTTGCCCGGACTTTAAAAGCAGCACCTGGAACGCAGCGGTGCCCCCGTTCCTCTCGGGTGCCCGCCCAGCCTCTTCACACAGGCCATCCCGAACGGCGAGACTGCGGCGGGCACCGGCGCTGGGATCCCCGGGCCGGGAGGGCTCACACCGGGGACAGGCTCGCACCGGGCTCGCACCGGGCTCACACCGGGCTCACACAGCCCCAGCCGCCCCAGCGCGGCTCCGCCCGCCGCGGCCCCGGGCGCGCTGCCCCGGCCCGGCCGCTCCCCCCCCCCGTCTCGGCCCCGCCTCGGCCCCGCCTTCCGCCCGCGGCCGCCCGCCAATCGCAGCGCTCTCCGCCGGGGATGACCTCACTCCTTGCATTCCCATTGGCCAGCTATATTAAGAAAGCCGCGAGCGCCTTTAAATAGCGGCGCCGGGCCGCAGCTTGCGGCAGTGGCTGCGCGGAGCGGGTCCCGAGTGTGTCAGTCCAGTGAGGGCGAGAACCGGCGGCACCGCTCCCACCGCAGAGCTCCGGGGCCGGCGGCGCTGCCCTGCGGCCGTAGCGCTCCCGCGAGGCAGGGTCCGGCGGCGCGGTGCCGGTGAGCGGAGAGAGCAGGGCGCGCCCGCCTGCCTGCGCGGGCCGGCTCGCCACGGTGCCCTGTGAGAAGCGAGAGGGAGCGGGAGGCGGCGGCCGCGGGGAGGAGGGCGCTGCCATCGTCCTGCTGCACGGCAAGGCCAGCTTGGCGAGCCTGGCCATGGCTGCCATCCGCAAGAAGCTGGTGGTGGTGGGGGACGGTGCCTGTGGCAAGACTTGCCTCCTCATCGTCTTCAGCAAGGACGAGTTCCCCGAGGTCTACGTGCCCACCGTCTTTGAGAACTACGTGGCGGACATCGAGGTGGACGGCAAGCAGGTGGAGCTGGCCCTGTGGGACACGGCTGGCCAGGAGGACTATGACCGCCTGCGTCCCCTTTCCTACCCGGACACCGATGTCATCCTCATGTGCTTCTCTGTGGACAGCCCGGACTCGCTGGAGAACATCCCGGAGAAGTGGGTGCCCGAAGTCAAGCACTTCTGCCCCAACGTCCCCATCATCCTGGTGGCCAACAAGAAGGACCTGCGGAACGACGAGCACGTGCGGAACGAGCTGGCCCGCATGAAGCAGGAGCCGGTGCGCACCGAGGACGGCCGCGCCATGGCCATTCGCATCCAGGCCTACGACTACCTGGAGTGCTCGGCCAAGACCAAGGAGGGTGTCCGGGAGGTCTTCGAGACTGCCACCCGGGCAGCCCTGCAGAAGCGCTACGGCACCCAGAACGGCTGCATCAACTGCTGCAAGGTCCTGTAGGGCGTGTCTGGAGCGCGGCGCTGGGCACGGCGCCCGGGTCACCTGTTGGCAGTGGAGAGGAGCTGGTTATACGCGCACACGGCATCTGCCTGTCCCCTCCGCCAGGGACTGGCTGTGCATGGGGTGGGGGCTAAGGGAGGGAGCACGCTCCTTGAGCCTTGGCCAAAAAGGGTTGTGCTTGCTCAGCCGCGGGGACAGAGGGAGGGGAGGGATTGCATGCCCTGAGTGTTGGGAATAAAGTGGGGAGAAGCCTTCTCCTACCGCTGGCCCCTGCGAGTTAGTCGTGGACTCAACAACAAAAAGCTGCTGAGACTGGACTGAGCAAACCTTGCACCCGGTTCTGCCTCTTTGCCAACACCTGCTGCTCCCTGCTCCCGGGCAGCCTCCTCTCTTTTGCAAGAGGAGGGCGGTGGAGCTGAGATGCTCGAAGGGACTTCTGCCTCCTGCCTGCATGTGCCTCCACCCAGGCGAGCTGGGGAAAGGGGCTGCCTCTCCCAGGCTGCCTGCAGCATCCTTGCTTCTCCCTCACATGTTTCAGCCTGAGCCTGACCTGCTGTGGAAATCAGTGCCCTGAAGACCGAGACTGGGAGGGGAGGGTCATCCCGAGCGAAGCCTGTATATATGTTACCTTTTTTGTCTTGTGCAAACTGGGGTAGTGCAGGGGGTGCTTATTTAAAGTAAGGTGGGGAGGGGGTGCCCAGGTGGGACTTGTGTTGTGCAAAGGAACTTGCCCTGAGTGACTGATGCCTGCTGATAACAGGAGCCATGAACCGACTCCAGCTGCAGAAGCCACCAGGCCAGAAAGTAAAGCTGAGCTGTCCTGCTTGCTGGATATCCACCTCCTGACAGATGAGGCAGGATGAGCAAGGGGATGATATTGCCATATTATAATTTTGGTGCCTGCTCCTTACTTTTAATGTTGTCTCCTGCAAGTGTGTTGATTTGGGTTTATTTAAAAGTTTATTTTCAAAAGATGTTACTTTGCACAACTCGGTGAATTTTTTAATGTTTAAATTAAACACTCAATGCGCTCATCTGCATACAACACTGTAGCATTGGAAACATTCTTACTCGGTAACCTCATCTGGGTCTTGTTTAAAACTGATTTCAACACAAGACAAAATAAAATCACTGTATATTTTTGCCTTGGGAAAAAAAAGGGTGAAAGCACTCTTACTTATGCAGTGAGTACATCAGACTTTAGTACTAAAGGGCAGTTTAAAGAATCAAGGTTTATTTAAAACTTATTTTCACAAGGTGGCCAGCCTGGGTGAAAATAATTTTCTGTTTCTCTGGTTCAGAGAACAAATGTATCCATTTATGTTTGTTTACTTTCTTCCCTCTTCCCTCAACAGTGGTACTGAGACTGTTTTTAATAAACTGACATGGCAAAAACTGAGATGTATATGATGTTTACATAAACTATAGTGTATGCAGTTTTTTATGTAAAGTATTAAAAGAATCTATGCTGACACTTGTGAGAGCAGTGTTGTGATTAATGGAGATATTATTGAACTAGACCAGAGTTTGCCCCTTGCCTACACATGTTTTTATTTGGCTTTTTTCCACTGGGTGAAATACCTGTCTGGCAGCTTTTAGAGGATGGTGGTTTTGGTTTCCTTTGGGGGAGCTGCTTCCTTAGTTTTTTTCAGTGCATGGCATATGGAAATGTATTCAAAAGCCAGGGTGGTGACTGATCCATCCTTGTTGCTGTTGAGCACGGGCAGCCTCTGTGGCTCCTGCTTGGGCTCGGGTGAGCTGCTGTTGCAGCAGAACAGGCACAAAACTGAAAAGCAGCACCAGCTGTAAGGATTATTTGTCAAGGAAGTATTTAGATAAAAATGGTTTTTATTAGTGGTCTCCCCTTTGCTTGGAGTGCATGGCCCTGCTTCCTGCAGCAGGGCATGGGGGCAAACGCTGCTCTCTGTTGAAGCAGCAGTCTCCAAAGCTGCCGGGATGGATTTCCCAATTGTGGCCTCATTAATTCCCATGGCAGCCTGAGAAGTCTGGGCCTCTCTGTGTCAGGGATCCCCAGCGGGGCATTGTGCCTGTCTGTCCCTGCCCTCTTTTTCCTGGGCAGGTGCACAAGGCCCTGTGCTGCTGCTGTGGCTTTGGCTCCTGCCAGGAAGGTGTGGCCTTGTTCAAAATGTGATTGTTGCTAAACAATAAGACCTATACCCAAAGTGCTGTTGTCTCCTTTATTTTTTTTTTCCCTGGAAAAGCTTTCTCAGATAGCTTCAAGGGAATCTCAGGACAGGCTTCTATTTTCATAAATCTTCTCCACTACTTTTGCAGAGATGTGAGAAGAGAGTTGAACTTTTTCAGGTTTTGACCTATGAATATCTGCTAGGGTACATATAGTTCAAAAATGTTAACAACTGCTATCAAATCCCAAGGCAAGCAAAGCACATGGAGTGGCTTTTGCTCATTTGCTCAAAAAGTGATGGGGCTGAAAGTGATGGGGCTTTTCAGGCAGACTGACATAGAAATAACAGGTTCCTTGTTCAACACCTGGAAAGTCAATCAACCATAATGTGAAAATACTACAGTACATGCTCAGTCCATGCTGCGAGTTTATTACACTGTTTCCTATGATCCTTAATGAAAGACAGGCACATTTTCACGTAGCCAGTTTGTCAGGATTTCTTGAAAGGTACCCAAGTCCTAGGTTTTGGGTATCCTTCATCCTGATACTCAAATTTCAATTCTCTAGATAGTCAGTGTGTGAGTTTCTTATCTTCAGTTTGAGAACGTTAAAATCAAACATCCTTTGAAAGAAATCTCAGTGTTGGATGCTTAAAGGGCCATGGCCAAAGGGGCCCTCGTTCTTGCAGGAGGACTCAAACCCCCAGCTCTGTGCAGAGTAACACTCTTGCACATGATGCCAGCCATTGATGTTAAACCTGTATTAGAAACCTTCTGATTAAAATGATTGCAATAGCTGAAAGCCTTATCAATTCAGTTGGACTGCAGCAATAACTAATCTTCTCAAAACCTCAAAGGAGAAAGCATTAATATTTGAATTTTAAACACTAGGAAATGGGTTAGCATTTCATCCCTGTATAATTAACTATACCAATATTTTCCACTGAGGTGCTTACAAGGTAATTACATTCATTATTTCCAATTGGATCTTTGCCCAAGTCAGGGATACAGCCTCTGGCCCAAGGGGGAAACAGCTGCGAGAAAGCACATTTTGGTTTTAACCGGGCATGACCTTTCTCTGCTACTTGTTAAGCTGAGTAATCTGTCAGGGTGAGATCACTGTGGGAGTCCACCCGTTGGGGTCAGATGGTGGGATCAGGGCTCTAACATAACTCCTTTACTTTGTGTCACACTGCTGGGCTTGCTTTGGTGGAGGGGAAACGAAGGTGTGGCACATCCCACCCTTCATGACTCAGACACCCAGGGCCAGGCTGACGCCCTGCAGCGTGAGAGTGTCACACTGACCAGCTCCGTCTGACACCCCACAGTGTGAGACTGTCACACTGACCAGCTCCATCTGACACCCCGCAGTGTGACAGTGTCACACTGACCAGCTCCGTCTGACACCCCACAGTGTGACAGTGTCACACTGACCAGCTCTGACACCCCGCAGTGTGACAGTGTCACACTGACCAGCTCCATCTGACACCCCACAGTGTGACAGTGTCACACTGACCAGCTCCGTCTGACACCCCACAGTGTGACAGTGTCACACTGACCAGCTCCATCTGACACCCCACAGTGTGACAGTGTCACACTGACCAGCTCCGTCTGACACCCCACAGTGTGACAGTGTCACACTGACCAGCTCTGACACCCCGCAGTGTGACAGTGTCACACTGACCAGCTCCATCTGACACCCCACAGTGTGACAGTGTCACACTGACCAGCTCCGTCTGACACCCCACAGTGTGACAGTGTCACACTGACCAGCTCCATCTGACACCCCACAGTGTGACAGTGTCACACTGACCAGCTCCGTCTGACACCCCACAGTGTGACAGTGTCACACTGACCAACTCCATCTGACACCCCACAGTGTGACAGTGTCACACTGACCAACTCCATCTGACACCCCACAGTGTGACAGTGTCGCACTGACCAGCTCCATCTGACACCCCACAGTGTGACAGTGTCACACTGACCAGCTCCATCTGACACCCCACAGTGTGACAGTGTCACACTGACCAGCTCCATCTGACACCCCACAGTGTGACAGTGTCACACTGACCAACTCCACCCCACAGTTGCATCTGCCCAAGTGTACCCAGAGGGTTTTGCACCACTGGGGCCAGGCAGGCACCTGAGCTCAGGGCAGGTGCCCGACAGCCTACACTCTCTATTCAGACAGAGGATTGGTTTCATCTGGGCCTCCCCTTGCTTATCTTCATCTGGTCATATTCATATCCATCTGATCCCAGTCTGTCTGCTGTAACCTTTTGGCAGGAGAAGCAATGAGTTGAGCAAGTCAGAGCATCAAAGGAAGGTCAACCATCGACTCACCTCACAGTCCCTGTGCACACTGCTGGGCACAGAGGCTTTTGCCAGCTGTGTCCACACACAGATGTCCTCAGCTGAGGAAGGTTGTATCTTCCTTTATTCTATTCAAGATGAGTTCAGTTTCTGCTAAAGTTGTTTCTTCTCATGGGAGCCAGAACCCTGTGATGCTGCTGTCACATCCTTAGCAGCAAACTCTGGAAACGTAGAGGCACCTTGCTGAAAGTGCCACTCATCATCTCCATCATTCTCCATTCAAGAGAGGAGGCCACTTGTGCGCTCCCACAAGGTTCCTGGGCTGAACCTTCTTGGCAGTGTGAGGGTGTCTTGTCAGGGCTGAAGATGAAGCCACCCAGGGAAGGTCAGAACCACCTTTTGCTCTTCTCTTCAGCCCTTGCATGATCAAATAGAGAATCTCTGTATGGAAGGCACACTCCATAGGGTATGTCAAACACAGAGTAAGTCATCTTTGGTGGGAGAATGAAGTATTTAAAACTCCTCGGTACTTTTGGCAGGATGTTTGATGATGTAGTTATTATGAATTGAAATTAGGCTCTTTATGCTTGCTAGTTTTTTTAACCCTCATGTAACTCCAGGCACTCCAGGGGGCCTGCACAAGTGCAATTGCAGACTTTAAAGCAATGGCCTCTTCGTGGCATTCTGGGTTTGCAACAATAAATTAGTTTAGCTCCATTTGCCTTACATTATGTTGGACAGGTTACTAATCTTTTTTAGCAACTCAGTATGATGCCTTAAGTTTTAGCTTTCATATTTTCCAGATTCTGCACTGCATTAGTACCTAACTGTAAACTTCATGTAAAGTGTTAGCAAGCTCTCTTCACAGGTTAGTTAGACAACACAATCCTTTTCCAGCCTGGGAACCAAGGACACTGTTGCAGTTTCAGACCCAAAAAGTATCAACAGCGAATTGAGGAGAGCAATCTGGGGGGATGGGACTTCATCACCTGAAGCTGTAATTGGACAATTAACCCAAATACGCAAATGGACCAGAACTTATAAAAGTGTGAAAACGTGTGAAACACCCCCCCCACCCCTTCCATTGTCCATCTTGGGTGTAGCCTTGACCAGGTTCTTGTGCTGCCCACGGTGTATCCTTGGAAGGCCTTTTAATAAATACCTATTTTATTCCCTTAATACAGACTAGCCTCTGTTCTAGGTAGCCTCTCAAGGCATCAGGCAAAGAATTGACACAAACTCCTACAGAAAGAGAAATAAAATAATTACTCTAAGGGACTCCACAAGTGTTTTACTTGAATCAGTGTCACTAACAGTAATTCACTCACAGATTTTATTCCTTGGCTGCAGAACTAGATGATATTT